>NC_142221.1:8905000-10120000 GCF_049639895.1 Pseudopodoces humilis | reverse complement strand
AATCTGCATGGAAAAGGCAGCAAACAGGGCTTTACCTGTCCTGGATGTGCAGTTTCTGCAGCTCCTTGGCCAGCGGCAGGGGCAGCATGTCGGGGGGCAGCCGGCAGTGGTGTGCCCATCGCGCGGCCCCGCGCGCGTCGCAGTGCCGGAGCAGCGACTGCAGCAGCTGTCCTTGGAGCCAGCGATTGTCCCCGACCGTGCTCTGCAAGGCCAGGGAAAGGCAGCTGTCAGGGCAACTTCCATCGTGGGCAATTCTCCCCTTCCCAGGAGAACAATCCTTGTAAAAACCTCATTCATTCCTTAGAGCTAGTCTGAATCGCCCCTGTTTATTTCAGAGCCATCAGCTCTCGCTCTGTTAACAGGTCCTGCTGAAAGCTCTGTCCCCATCTCATTTATTGGCCCTCTTTAAGTACTGAAAGGTCTCCCTGGAGCCTTCTCCAGGCTGAGCACCCCCAGCTCTCCCAGCCTGTCTCCAGAGCAGAGGGGCTCCAGACCCTGGAGCATCTTCTTGGGACGGCTTTTTTAGGACAGACATTCCCTGTGCCCCCAGGGCAGATGGTGGTGTGGGGTCTCCTCCATCCTTGGAAGTATTTGCACGGATTGTTGGGATTTCCAGTCATCCATAGGTGGCAGGGAGGGCACATCAGCAAAGCTTTCAGAGCCAGGAGAGGGCTGACATCAGCCTCCACCAGCTCCTCCCCAGCCAGCCCACACGTGCTGCAAACACCTGGAACCCCCACAGCAACTTCTCCTCTCTGACCCACTCATGGATCTGCCTTGAAGTTAATACAGCAGAAAACTGCTAAGACAAGCTGAAACCCTGTGTGGTGGCCCAGGACCTGTAGCTCTAGGACTGGCAAACGAGAATTTCCGAGTGAAATGCTCAGATGTGCACTGGAAGTGCATCCCCAGGCTGCCCGCACTGCCCGGGGCACGGAGCTGCTCCCAGGGAGGGCAGCGCTGCTCTGCTCATGTAGGAACAGCTCGCACGGGTGGGAGGCTGTGGCCATGGGGCCTCATTCCTCACATTCCTCCAGTAACTAAAAGGTGAGAATTTGTCTTCAAAGCAGACACAGAGATCAGGAAACAAATCTGCCGATGGCCCCAAGGTAAAAAGGAAGGGAAACAGAGAGCGAAGGAGAAAAAAGAATGAAAAAAGGAATGACCCCCGCCCAGAGGTGCAGAGGCTCAGAGCAGCTGGCAGGGATCTGGCAGCCCAGGCAGCAGCAGCCTGCTCCCAAAAACTGCTCACCAGAACTGCTCCCAAAAACTGCTCCCAAAAACAACTGCTCACCAGAACTGCTCCCAAAAACTGCTCCCAAAAACTGCTCACCAGAACTGCTCCCAAAAACTGCTCACAAAAACAACTGCTCACCAGAACTGCTCACCAGAACTGCTCCCCAGAACTGCTCACCAGAACTGCTCACCAGAACTGCTCACCAGAACTGAACTGCTCACCAGAACTGCTCACCAGAACTGCTCCCAAAAACTGCTCCCAAAAACAACTGCTCACCAGAACTGCTCCCAAAAACTGCTCCCAAAAACAACTGCTCACCAGAACTGCTCCCAAAAACTGCTCCCAAAAACTGTTCCCAAAAACTGCTCACCAGAACTGCTCCCAAAAACTGCTCCCAAAAATTGCTCCCAAAAACTGCTCCCCAGAACTGCTCACCAGAACTGCTCACCAGAACTGAACTGCTCACCAGAACTGCTCACCAGAACTGCTCACCAGAACTGAACTGCTCACCAGAACTGCTGCCCCAGCACTCTGGCACATGGCACAGCACAGCTCTTCTCGGGGATGTGTGGAGGAACAGTTTTGGTGCTGTTCCAAGGGGCTGGGGGCACAGCAGGAGCCAGGGGGAGCAGGACAGGCTCCAGCAGCTCTGCAGGGGCTCAGGTACCGAGGGGAAGGGGCAGGAGAAGGACAGGACACGTTCTCCTGCTCGTGATTCTGGCCCTCTGCATCTCCCCTGGCCATGCCAGTCCTGACCTTTGTGCCTCTGTCCCCTCTCTGCCTTCTGTGACTGAGCTCAGCCAAGCACTGAGCATGTGAAGAGGGGCTGAGTTGAAGCCTCCTGCACATCTGCCAAGCCACTTCTGAGTCCTTCCCAGAAAGAACATATTTTCTTACTAACACTGCAGAGCAATTCCCTCTTCTTGCTCCCCCTGTGTCCATCCTATTGTATTCCAGTCTTTTTACTAAAACACAAACTCTTTGGTCTTGGAGCTTTCTTCAGTTCACCCTGAGTCAGTTCTTAATAAATCTCATCGTGGCAGCTTTATTTCTGGAAATAACGAGGTGCAGATTTTTTTTATACTACTTTAATGATAACAGATTTCTTCTTTCAACCACAAAAAACAACTCTGTAAAGAAGGTTAATCTCTCCAGAGATATCCCATCTTGTATTCTGAAACAGAAAATAGTTTTGTTTGTTTACTGAAAAAAAGAAAAAGCCCAACATTGCTCTAAAGGGGAAAGGCTTCCACCGCAACAGCTCTGCAAGAGGCAAGAATGTGGAAACTTTGGCCCCAGAAGATGTGGGCACAGATGCAGAGAGCAATGTTTCAGCAGGGATGACATTTCATGGGCTTTGCTGTCAGTAAATGAACACTCCTCAAGAGGAAATTGGCACCGCTGTTCTGATCAACATCAGCGACACCTCTGAGCAGGAGAAGATTCTACAGAGCATGAGGCTTGTTTACATCCCTCCTGGAATTCTAGACATATCATACATTCTTTAATCCATAGGAGCACACAGAAACCCCTGACACCAACAATAATCCACGATTAAAGCTTTCCACAGCGACGGCTGCAGATTTCCTACCCGTAAATCCTGTTCTCACTGCCAAGGCTCCACAAAGCTCACACCAACCACACAGGGCAAGCTCAGCAATGTCCTGACCTTAACCCATCAACCATTTCTCCATTGGTACCAATCATTTTGAAACCAAATATCCAATATCTCCCTTGGAAATCGCTCTGTCCAGCCCTAGATGGGTTTTATCTGTATGTGTTAAGCTACATTTCAGTCCCAGCCAATTCTGCCCTTTGCCTCAGCATCTTTTCCCAAAGAGGGACGTTATTCACACCACTGACACTGGCTATTTGCAGAGTCAGATTTTAATTTAACTTTTGAATGTCTTGGCCAATTTCCCCCGTTTTCAAGTGCTTCCAGAATCAACAAAAACCCCTCCTGCTAGTGTAGAGAAAATGTCAAGGAGAATATTTTAGAGTCAGCAATTTTAAAAGGGGAAAAAGAAATCCAGACTTGAAAAGGACAAACCCCTGTCAGCAGTGGAGGGCACTGACAGCACTGCTGAGCTCCCTGTGGTGTGGCAGGTACAGACACCTGTGCTTAAGCATTCCACTGTCACTGCAGTTTTATTGTATTTGTGCTCCAGGTTTCTGTGTCAAAGTTTCCATCATTTGTGCTGCACGGGGAGATGCTGCAGTGTCACCATCAGATGTCACTGAAGGGAACTAACTGAAGTGTCAGGGTGGAGCTGGGACCCTCAGAACCAGCTCAGACCGTGGCACAGCCTGTTCCCTACAGGGAGGGGGATCCTGCCCTCTGGAGAGCCTGCAGAGATCCTGGAATCCCAGAATGGTTTGGGTTGGAAGAGAAAACCCATCCAGTTCCAACCCCAGCCATGGCAGGGACACCTCCCACCGTCCCAGGGTGATCCAAATCCCGTCCAGCCTGGCCTTGGGCACTGCCAGGGATCCAGGGGCAGCCCCAGCTGCTCTGGGCACCCTGTGCCAGGGCCTGCCCACCCTGCCAGGGAAGGATTTCTCCCTTATGTCTAATCTAACCCTGCCCTCCTTCAGCTTGAGGCCATTTCCCCTTGTCATGTCACTGTCTGCCCATGTAAAATCCCTCTCCCTCTTTCCCACAAACCCCCTTCAAGTGGTGGTGGGATTAGCACTGCCCTGCATTCCCCAGGCTCCTCTCCACACAGACCAACAGCTTCCCAAGGATCTCCCGGGCGAAGAACACCCAAGATCTCATTTACCCAGAACACAGGATGGTCCTGATCACGCTCAACAATACTACACAGAGATCCAAACACATTTCCTGCACTGGGATTCCTTCCAAATTTTTGTCAGGCAGCCCTCGAGGGAAGTAATTAATTTTCAACAGATGAAGTCATCGTGTCTCCAAAATCTGCTGCAGCTGCCACAGATGTGAGCAGGTACAGAGCAGAGGGAAAGAACCAACACAGCTTTCAGAGGCAGAGCTGGAGAGAGAGAATTTTCAAAATCACTGAGGAAGAGGCTGATACATTTCCTTCAGCACATTGTTGGACATCCTCTGCAGGCCTTCACTCAGCTCACAGAGCCTCAGAACAGATGAACCTGCTGCTGGCAGCAGCTCCATGGCACAGACACCTCCCTGCACAGAGATGAAAGGCTCCAAACAGGAGTGAGGATCCACTGAAGTGAATCTGGTGTGATCACTCCTGCATTTCACTTCAGTACTGGATAGCAATATTTCTTGGCTGGAGAAAGCAGAAACCCAAACAGAAATGGAGGAGCATGGAATGTCCTGAGCTGGAGGAGACCCACAAGAACCAGAGAGTCCAACTCCTGTCCCTGCCCAGACTCCCCAACATCCCACCCTGGGCATCCCTGGAGCTCTGGCAGCCTCGGGGCCGTGCCCATTCCCTGGGGAGCCTGGGCAGTGCCAGCAGCCTCTGGGGGAAGAACCTTGCCCTGATGTGCAGCCCAAAGCTCCCAAATAGATATTTAGCAGGTTTAAGAGGGAAGGTGCAATACTCTACAGGGACATTATTGGCACTGACACTTGAGGACAGGCTTCTTGATGCAGAGGGCACCATGGAACACAGTGAGATAACAAAACTCATCCTGACGCTGATCCCACTCCCCACTGACTGAAAATACTGTCCTAGGAAATCTGCCCTCACTGCCCAGCTGGCCCAGAAGGTTTCAGGGAAGGGATCTTGTCCCATTGCTCCTGTCACTGCAGACTTCAGACACCCCCCAGAGGAAGGAAGCCTGGGGCTGTGCTGGGACCAGTCAGCACTGCCACTTGCCTTTGGGGCCACTGATCAGCTCCTGCTCTTGTTCAGCAGAGTCAGCATTGCCTGACACTGTGGGGACTTTCCCAGATCATAGCTTCTTATTTTAACCCACAATTAACTCATTTTCCTCAATTACATCCCATAACTCCAGGTATGCTGATACACGAAATCACAACCTGTTCTCACCTCCACTTAGCTGGCCAGGGAATGGCACAGGTGTAGCTCTGCAATGAGCTGTAGCGTCCCACTAACCCCATTGCAACAACCTTTGTTTGAAAAGTAACTGTATGACATCCATAACCCCCCCAAAAACAATTACAAATCAAATAGACTAAGGCAACTTTACCCCACTTGCTTTTCAGATATAATTTCTTTTTCCTTCTCTTCTGTGTGAAGTGTCTCCTGAGGGTCTGTGCCTCCTCCCTAAATCCCTTTCTCACAACCACTGCAGAGGCACCTTCTGAATTCCAGTCTAACCCTGGCCCTGTTGAATATTATTCATCCCAGGGATCAGCAAAGGCCCAAGGACTTGGTGTGAATACATAAGCCACAGATTTTTGATATGCTTCCAGATTTCTCACACCTTGGTCCCACGATGGCAGGCTGGAGATGTTTTCTGGGAGCACTCCAGCACTTGGCAAGGCTGGAGATGAATGAGGATGGGGAAATGGGCCAAGCTCTTTCAGAGGAGAGTGGTGTGTTATTATCACAGTAGATGCTTTGTCTAAGGCCAATGACACAGTGCACTGAAGACAAACTGGCAGCCCTTATCTTCCCAGTGTATTTTGAAGCAGCATTTATCTCCGTGCCTTTTGTCATGGTGTCACACACACACGAATGAAGTGGCAGGGGCCAGTGGCAAATCCTGCTCTCCAGTTTAAGGAAGTGGAGCTGCTGCTGAGCCTCTCTCAGCCTGAGCCCCATGTGACCAGACATTGTTTCTCTGGGCTCTCAGAAGGTTTTTACAATCCAGGCACTTCCATAAACGTTCTCCAGAAGTCACCATCCCAGAACTCTACTCCAGTTTGTATCCTGGAGCTTGCAAAGGAAAATACAGCTCTGTGCTAAGCTCTGGGGCTGCCTGAAGGGTGCCTGTCCAATCTGAGATTCCAAATTCCAGCTCAGCAGCAGCGTGTGCCATGGACTTGTGCTACAGGATCCGTCTGCAGGAATTCCACAGTGAGGAATTCCATGAGCTGCCAGAGCCACCGCGGGGACAGGGAGAGGGCCCCGCAGCTGCACATCACCAAGGGCTGCCAAGGAGTGAAACCACTGCTCCTGTGCTTCTCTGGGGGCTCAACTCACAGGGTGACACCTCATCTGCCTGTTGGGATGTGCCTTTTTGGAGCACATCCACTAACCCTGATGAGATAAACCAGCGTGCAATTAACCCACCAGTAACTGTTCCCATACCAGTCATGTGCATCATGAGAATCCACAGACCTGCTTAGGAAAAAAGTCTCCTCTTTTCTATTTAGGAAAGCCTTCAAAATAAACAAGCAAAAATCCTGACAACTGAAATACTTGCTCAGAAGCACAAACTCTTCCCATCGTTAGTGTATGAAAAAGAGATGCCCACGGGACAAACATGTCCACATGGACAGACATGCCACTGATTTCTGTTTTGCCATGCCCAAACCTCCCTGGCTCAGAGCCAAAGCAATAATCAGTATCTGTGCAAGATCTTTTCCAAAAGCAAAGCCTGGCAGTCGATTTTTCTCTCCTTTAATCTCTTTTGATACACTTCAGCTCCTGGTGGTTTTTGTTCTGAAGAAGAAATGTTTGAGAGGGTTGACTGAATGAACTCTGAAATTCACACCCTGGCAAATTGGACTGATTTCCTAAATCCATAATTACAACATTCCTCAGAGATATGCATTCTTTCAGAGCGAACAAGGGAAGATTAGTTTCCTGTTTCTTCCCATTTACATGACTTCTCTGTCAAGAGGAACTTTTTTTGTTTCTAAACAATCCTCTGTTTATGTGGTTCTCTTCTTGGCAGGGAACTGGGGAACTAATCTTGCCTAAAAGCATAATACAGCCAAACTATCAATTGCCAGCAGCCTGATTATCTGTGCAAGGCAGCTGATTTGCTGCTGGCCTCAGAAGGCAATATCTATCAGTGAGCACTCAGACAGGGACCGATTGATTACACAGCGTTTCAAGAATCTGGGATGAGTTTTGAATGCTGGATTGTTTCACTGCTGGCTGGAGAAGGAGGGCAGAGGGGTCTGTGTGTGTGTGAAGGCTGAGAACTTGGTGCCACTGGGCAAAGGGAACCTGCACACCTCTGGCTCCCAGCAGCTCCTGCAGGGCCAGGGCAGCACGTGGCTCCTGCCATGGAGCTGCAGGGCCCAGCTGCAGACTCAGCACATGCAAACCCTGCTGTTTGCTTTGGTTCCTGTCACTGAATCCCTCCTCTCCTTCTGTGCTACCCTGGGAGCAGGCAAGCTCCGTGTCCCCTCTTCCCCCTGCCTTCCCCTACTGGGCTGCACAGGCCAGGGCTCTTGCCAGGGCTCCCTTGGTCCTGGAGCAGAAGGAACGTGAGGATTTGCCTGTTTGAAGTGAGCCTGTCCTCATTTTTATTCTGTGGGATACGAACAGGAGCTGGGGGTGTTCACCTGAGAGAAGAGAAGGCTCTGGGGAGACTCTTGTGGCCCTTTGGTACCTGAGAGGAGCTTACAGAAAACAGTGACTTTATACAGAGGCAGTGACAGGCTGAGGGGGAACAGTTTTAAACTGACAGAAGGGAGATTTTTATCAGATATTAGGGAGAAATTCTCCCTGGCAGGGTGGGCAGGGGCTGGCACAGGGTGCCCAGAGCAGCTGGGGCTGCCCCTGGATCCCTGGCAGTGCCCAAGGCCAGGCTGGGGGTTTGGGCAGCCTGGACAGTGGAAGGTGTCCTTGTCCATGGCAGGGGGTTGGAACAAGATGAGTTTTTAAAAAGTCCCTTCCAGCTCCAACCAATCTGGGATTCTGTGACTTTTGCCCTGTACTTGCTGCAGTTTGCAGTCACTAACAGATATCCTGGACACCACTCTTGATGCTGATTTTAAGGAGCTGGTATGTTCCACACACTCCTATAAGGTTTTGCAGGATCATAATTCCTGAGTAGTTTCCTACTCCTAGGATGCTTTTCCCACTTGGCAGAACTAAACCTCTGCCAGCACACCCCAGTGGTGTTGAACAGCTCACTGACGCTCTTAACTCCTTAATCTAACCCTGACCTCTCAACCTACAGCCATAAGCCAATTAGCTCTTCTTTATACCATACCAAATCTCCTTCTGATGAAGCTGTGCTGCCAAATGAATGCCTGCTAGTGACAGAAATGTAATTACAGTGCTTAGCAGCACGCTGGCCCTGGCTGGTGGCAGGGGGCTAAGGTCAGAATGCATCTCTAATACACCAAAACAATTTAAAGGAGATTTTCCCTCCCCAGTGTGTTTTCTCCAGTTTCCTCTCTTCACTCTCCAGTACTTAATTCATTTGCACATTAAGGCTATTTGGCCATCAACTTTAAGACTGAGGTCCTGAGCTTTCCAAGGATCCCTTGCCAATCCCTCCTTGAAGCAGAATCAGACACGCAGCTCTGAAAATTCCCAGCCTGGCCCTGTGGATCCACACTTCAGTAAATGGGAGCTGATTTTCTAAAGTTATTGAACAAATATCATACATCACTCCAGAGAAGTTTTTGGCTGACTTTTAGAATTATTTTGGCATTTTTGACAATTTGGTAGATTGGACGGCGAATGATGGCAGTTTGTCTTGGCTTCTTTGTGCATGCTGTAATATTACACCAGAATTCATCAGCATCTTTGTGCTTAACCACAATTTATTTATCTAGCAATGGCTGGATTTGTTATAAATAAAACCACTACAATTACAGTAGACACACCAGCCCTCCAAACCTTACAGAGAATTAACACAGCCTAAGCCATGCAGGAAGTAGCTGCAAGAATTTCCATTGAACTGTGCACGTCATCCTTTGCCAGACTCTTCCTGAGCTGGAACACACTGCAGCTTCTCCCATGTGCTTCTTTCTCCCTCAGCAGCTGGGAGCTTGCCCAGTGCAAAGTTCCCATTTCTTTTAGCAGTGCAAACTGCATCAGTAGAGGTGCAGGTTTGCCTGCTCTCTCCTGAGAGCAGAGCACAGCTGCAGAGCTGAACCCCAGGGAATCAGAATATCCTGAGCTGGAAGGGAACCACAGGGATCAGCCAGTCCAGCTCCTGGAATTACAGAATGCTGATCCTGAGACAGTCACAGATGTGCCTGTTCTCTGCACCAACCCCATCACTCATCCTTTTGCTTTCCTGTAACCAGTGTTATTTCTAATCAATACGTGTCCCCGCCGACACACTGAACCGGAAAATGGAAGGAGATTGATACTTTTGCCTCCCACTTTTCCTCCTACTGCAAACTCTAGTTTGTCCATGGTTTAATATTCCCTTTAAACCACACTGTGGCTGTGTGCTCAACAGTGAATCCAAAGAGAATGGCACAGGGGAAAAAACAAAGGAATTCCCCCCGTCCTGACTTCCCAGGAGAGACAGAAGACCTTAAAGCTGTCACTAGTCCAGGTATAAACACCAGCTGTTCTGCAAAGGGGAAAAGGGAAAGAAAAATCCAACGGTCTCTTTTCTGCAATGGCAGCTGTTTGGGAGCTGCTTAAAGCTGTGGAAAGATAAATGCAGTTCTTTTGCAGATGGTTGAACTGGCAGGCTGCAGGCAGAAGCAGGAGCAGCTCCTGCATATTGACACACACCCCCACACTGGGAGCTGCTGGGCTCCAGGGGCTCAGCACCTCGGCAGGAGCACTGCTGGAGGGACCATGAACATTTATCTCAGCTGATGATTCCTCCCTGAGACTTCTAAGGCCAACAAAACAATCATCCACTGGTTTCATTTCCTGCTAAAGAAGTGCCTGAGTACTCACAGGGGACTCCACATGTTGGCTGGCTAAACTCATTTGGGTTTCCACCTTCCAGGTAAAGAGCCAGTCTGGGTTTGACAGTGATGAAATCCATCCCATCCCTGAATAAACACTTCACTCCAGCCACAGGGAAGGATGGTTTTGTGTGCAGCCTTACACTGAGAGACTTGTCACTTATTAATCACCCCAGAGCATCGCTCCTGCCTGCAGAGCACACACTGCCTCATTCCCCATGAGGTTCAGTTCCTCACTGTACTCAAACAATTGAAAAGTTTCCCTGAACTCAGGGCTTCCAGGGAACAACAGTGGATGTGGCTGTTTGCAAAGTGGTCTTTTTGACTCCTTGTCCTTTTTCAGGCCTCCCCAGAGCAGGAGTCCTGGCCAGGTGTTCTGGCCACAAAACAAACCTTTGTAAAATTAAATGGCATTGTGCCCTTTGAAATCCCTTTAAAAATTGCCTCCTTGAGTGTAGCAGCTTTTCCATTTTATTCCAGAGGTAGCTGCGTTTTAATTGAGGTCAAAATGGTTCTGTACAGAATCTTGGCATCAGCCACTGCCATTTAGAAATGAATTGGTCAAATAAATGAGATTACATCAACTCCTTGCTGCAATGCAAGGTAATTTATACCTATTAAGTACCAGGAATTGTCAATGTTTTCCCAATGTATTGCACAGAAAGAAGAGCAGATTTCTGAACATTGTCTGTAAGCAGCATAACAACCCTTGAACTGCAGTGGAACTGGAGTTCTGCATTTCCTAGGAATTACCAGCATCTGACCCCTACTCACCCAGAGAAGGAGCTGGCACAGTGCTTGATTTTCATGCTCAGAAATTTTAAAATAAATAAGTTATCTCACTGTCCCAGCTGGAGGAGGCCAGAGATCAGCTGCAGGCTCTCCCTGTGCAGAACATGGGAAACAGCTGCACCCAGAAATGCCTTCCTGGGAGGGTGGGCAGTGCCTGGCACAGGGTGCCCAGAGCAGCTGGGGCTGCCCCTGGATCCCTGGCAGTGCCCAAGGCCAGGCTGGACAGGGCTGGGAGCAGCTGGGACAGTGGGAGGTGTCCCTGCCATGGCTGGGGTGGCTCTGGATGATCCCTCTCAACCCAAAGCAGTTTGAAATCCTGTGAGTCTATGAAGCTCTGAGTGAACTTTGAGCCATTCCCCCTGTAAATAAAGTCCTGAATAATGTTCATTTTTGCACTAAAAACCAAAACTTGCTCAAAGATCCTCCCTTTCCCAGCCAGCAGCAGCCACCAGCCTGCACAGGTTGTTATTTCAGCTTCCTGGAGATGCACAGGTACAGATTCCATCACTTTCAAGTGATGCCAGAGACAGGGATCTCTGATAGCACCGAGTCAGGCTGATAACAGGCAAGTTTCAGCACCACTCAGCTGATAATTACACACTTGTGAGAAATACACCAGTTGGCAACGAGCAGGAAATCCAGAGTGTGGAGTCCTTAGGAAAGCAAGACAATTTTGCTTCCAAAGTGTTGAGGAAGTGCAGAACTGTGAGCAGGACTCCAACATCCAGAGCTGGGCATCCTAAAACATCTTCAAATAACCTCCAAGCAAACAGAGCAGGGAGAGGGAAATCCACACTCACCTGAATGTGGTCTGCCCAGTTCTCCTCAGTCATGGTTTTCTGGAAAGACAAAATCACTGCTGAGCCATCTTAGGAAAGGGAGGCTGTTCCATCCAGCCAGCAAACTGGAAATGAGCCCCTCGTTCAGCCACTGGCATCACCTGACACCAAGGACTGCACCTGGGACACCCAGGACACCTCAGGGTCTCCAGCTGGGGCACAGCAGAGCACAGCTTGCATGGGGGAATTCAGGTGAGTCACAGCACACAAAACACAGAAACTCCTGTGCAGTTTGTGCCCAGACTGTTCATTCTGCAGCCATGGGGAGCCATCCCGAGGGCTCCAGCCAAGGGAGGGATTTCAGGGGTCAGCCCCAAGGCTGAGCCTTCAGAATATAGAAATACAATTTTTCTCAACAGTCAAATCATGAAAAATCCTCTGGAATTCTGACATCTGGGAAAGGAAACTGATAATATTCCCATTCTAATGCAATTCAGAGGCAAACCCGGTGAGAAACTCGGGAGGGGAGCTGCTCTCCACTCTGCCAAGAGCTGCACAAGCCCCACGAGTCTCACCCCAGAGCTGGCAGAGGAAACAGGGAGCACCAGTGCCACTCTTCTGGAAAGGTACAAGAGGAAACAGGGAGCAAGAGCCTCAAAGAAAACACCTTTGAGATATCCAAGCATGTGATTTAAACATGAGTGAGATAAAGGAGCCGTTTAACCAGAGCTCAGACCCAGCTGAGAACGGTGAACAGAGAGCACCAAAGCGCTCTCAGAAGGGACTGGGTCCAGAAACAGCTGCCAAATGTACCTTAATGGGAGTAACTGGCCAGCTTAGATACTTTAAATCAAATAAATTCTCCAAAACGAAGGAAGTGGAAGGCCAGAGAGAGCAGAAGAGCAGATCACAAATGCATTCCCTCTAAACAAACACCTGGGGAAATGCTCTCTGCTCTCTCTGTGGATGACCAAGCTCCCCATGGGATGTCACTGAAACCCTGAGAGGATGAAGGGCTCCATCCTCCCCAGTTCCTCTGGCAGGCACAGGGACAGATCACAGCCTTCCCTGATGGATTGGGAGGGCTTGGGAGCAGAACTTGAAACAAAACTTGATCATCAACTATTGATACATTTTGATTATCTCAATCAAGTTATTAAAAATGTAAATGTACCAGAAGTCCTCATTTCACACACACAGCACAGCTCGTACCTCAACGAATCTCTTGTAGAAGAGGTAATTCAGGGTTCTCAAGTGCCGCTGATTTATGACATTAGGGCAGAGAGCTGAAAGAAGGAAAAACACATTGAAGTACACAGAATTTCCTGGAAGTTTTACTGTCTAGACATTACACTTTTCCTTCCCCAGTGTCAGACTGGGTTTGTGGAAGGCAGGATGCCCTCACACTTGGAACAATGAGGGACAGACTCACACACTGTCAGCTTATCTCAGCTATAAACTGTTATTTACACTTTCATCCGTGATTAGCAATGCTAATTCTCAGGTCTGATATCTCTGCTTCCAGCAGCCCTGAGCGATAAGATCCACTCAGTCCTGTTCAATCTGCTCCACAGTCAATGACTTCACACCTTTAATGAGGCAGCATCCTCACAGGGCACCGAGGCTTTAATTGGAGCGGTGTTAATTCATTGAAGCACTTGTGAACAGCTCGCTCAGGATGTAAACTTGTGGCTGAGGTTTATGGATAAAACACAGATCCATGAGAGGCTCCCCAGCCATACAAAGAGGGTGGGGAATACAGCTTTGCTGAGCTGGCAAGCCACAGTTGTTGTTATTATTTTTATTGCTGTCACCTTCATTAGATATGGCTGATTACAAGTGCAGAACCCAAGATCCTCACACAGCACCTTGTTTTGAAATCCAGGGCGAGGAGAGACAAAGGATGCAGATAAAAGCCAGCATTAGCACAGGTCTGTGTCAGCTCCTGCTGCCTGCACAGGGAACCTTCCCCAAAGCCTTGGGGGCTTTCATGTGGGGCTAAAGCATCTCCCCGGAGCCAGAGGGAGCAGGGCCAGCAGGCACAGAGATCAGAGAAACCCGCTGCAGCCTCCCTTGCCTCAGCACCACAGGAACACAAAGTGACTGCTCATCCCCCTGTGTGCCCCACACGGGGACCAGAGGCAGGAGAACAAGGAGAGATCTCTGCATCCCAGAGCCTGCGGTCACAGGGGTGTGCACTGATGTCCCCTGGTGTCCCCTGATGTCCCCTGGTGTCCCCCTGATGTCCCCTGGTGTCCCCTGATGTCCTCTGGTGTCCCCTGATGTCCCCTGGTGTCCCCCTGATGTCCCCTGGTGTCCCCTGGTGTCCCCTGGTGTCCCCAGCAGCTCCTCACAGTGCCCTAAAGCCCCAGCACTTCCATCTCAAACAGAAACACTCAGAGCTGTTAGTTGTGAGTTAATCTTCCACAGTGTGACAAGAAATCCCTCCCCTGAAAGCATCTGAGGAAATTACTGCAATTATCACACAGGATATTGCACCAGTAAATATGGTGATCTTTCCTCTGGATATTGTCCCAATACCTGGAGGGAAAATCATCAGCTCATGGAAAGGAACACTCTCTAAAGAATGTAAGATCAATGTGAAAATTAGCTAACTTCAAGTTTTCAAAGCTCTTCAGAAAGAATCATGGCATGACCCCTCCAGGCCACCCTGGAGATCACTGAACAGCTTTTTCTTTGAGCTTCTAAAGGAAATACCCGAAGCACAGAACTGGCAGAACTGGGGGAGTTGAATGCTTGGCTTCCATGTGGAAAAGGCACATCTGTGTGCACATTTCATGTGCATTTCATGTGCACACCTGTGCAGATGTGGGGCTCACCTGTGCAGCTGTGGCCAGCTGTGCTCACCTGTGCAGCTGTGGGGCCAGCTGTGCTCACCTGTGCAGCTGTGGCCAGCTGTACTCACCTGTGCAGCTGTGGCCAGCTGTGCTCACCTGTGCAGCTGTGGCCAGCTGTGCTCACCTGTGCAGCTGTGGCCGTGCACAGCCCTCTCCTGCCCTCTGGTGCCCGGCGGCGCGGGGCCGGGCGGTGACAGGACACAAATGGCATTTTAAAGCCAAGGGTGCAGAGAGGGAAGGTTCCTCTCATGTTGGAAAGCCTCGCTCGGCGCTGTCCCAGCCCCAGCAGAGCTCTCGGGCTCCCCTCTCCCTCCCTGCCCCTCCTCTCCCATCTCCCCCACTGGCACCGAGGCACTCGGCCCAACAGATGAGGCTGTTCCACTTCTCTCAGCAGGATCCTTCCCACCTCAGACTTGGGAACTGTCAATGAAAAACATCACTGAGCTGTCTCTGTGTCCTGAAACCACAGCAGGGAACAGAGCTGGTCGTGCCAGCCCTGGGAAGGGGCTGTTCCCTCACCTCTGACATCTGCTCTGGCTCAAACCTGCATTTGTTAAGTCCATCTCACAGGGTCTCCAAAGACTGTAAAGTAATTAGCTTGGAAAAGCTACAGGCTGGTTAAGCCAGAGCACTGACCCAGGTGTGAGGAAAGACTCCATAAACCTCAATTTCCTCAATCACACACCACTCCTGCCCAGCTTCTTCCTTCCCCAATAAGGGTAATTAAATGAAATCCACACACAGTTTATTGGGACACCTTTGGGACTGGGCAGAAAATCTCCCACTTCCCATGGCCTGTTTGGGAGTTAACAGCAATACTGAAATACAGCTCTGGAAAAGAACAGAACTAATCTAAGAGGACTGCTTTATTTTTTTATTTTATTCCCCCTGAGATGTGAGATGTTTTTTTAATCGGGCCACCTCCTAACTGGCTCTGGAATTCAGGGCTGGCAGTTCCCAGGGGTGCTGCAGGTCTCAGGGACACCTCTGGGTGCTGGGCAGTCAGTGTGGGGCACTGTGAGCGGGCACGACTCAGCTCAGGCAGTGAAATCTCCAGGTCCATTTGGAGCTGCAAGAACTGAGTCACACACGAGTTTGCCTTCTCATAGCCAGAAACCTCATCTTTCTGCAGCCCTTCTCAGCAAAGCCACTTCCCTCCCTGCTGCTGCTCTCAGGCTCCCACACAGGGAGTCCCAGGGAGACCAAAAGCAGCCGCAGCATCAGAGAGCCCAGGTGAGGTGACAAGAAATGTGAGCTCTGCCTCACCACCAGTGCCTGGGGGAGCTGCTCACAACAAGAGAAATGAGCTTTCTTGTATCTGTACATTTTGCCCAGCCTGCTTACTTTTTCTAAGTGCTTTTGTAAGTACTTTGTACTTTTTTCCCTCCCAGTCAGACTTGCTTTCATTAAAGAATGGAGAAAGAACACCTAGAAACTCAGCAAAAGGGGAGGGAGATATGGGAAGACAAAGAAAGCCACGTTATTCCAGCTGCCAGCATTTCCCAACTCAGCTGCAGCATGCCCAGCACCGAGGCAGCAATTCCTCTGCAGGTATTCATCCCCTTCCAAAACACTTCAAAGGAGACTGACAGGCAGAGTTTAGCAATGTGTGAATTCCTGCTCGTAATTACACGTGGAATGATGTAAAAAATCAACACCTCCTGTCCTGGATGGGACTGTGGGAGTCACCCAGCACTGGCATTAGCTGCAGTCCTGCAGCCCCTCTGGAGCAAGGACTCATCCTGCACTGCAGACACTGCAGTCTGCACGGGAGAAAGGGCTGGAAGGACATTTGGCTGGAAGGAATGGGATCTGCATTTACCCCAAGGAACCTCCTCACCAGTGAATGGCTGTGGAGGACCAGGAATTATCATGAATTCCATTGTTATCCCCATTATTATCAGCACCTACGACATCACCAGATGAAAGCACGCTGCATTCCAGAGTGCACCTGAGCCCAACACATGCTCCTTTCCTAGATTTTTCTTTAATTATTATTTCTCACAATTTTGCATGTAAGCAGTTACATCATTTCACCTTTACCATTATATCATGCCCTTGCAAGGTGGAGCTTTCATAAGGAAAGGGGAACAACTCTTTTCTTTTTCCAGCTCATCAAAGACAACACAGCTGACTAAATGCCCAGCACTGTCAAGGAGGAGAAGCTACTGAAAACCAATGAACTCCTGGGAAGCTTTTAATTTCTAAATAAATCATTCCCATATGTCTCAGCTCTCACACAAACGTGCTGGGTTTAATTATATCTACTTCTCCTCCAGTGAGGGTTTGAAAAGTTTATCTTGTTAACTTTTGGACACCAGTCTGAAGATGGGAAGATAAATATGCAATAGTGTTGCTGACAGGTGTAACAAGCCCACAGTTTGTGGTTAGAAAAGCCTTTTCAGGCCAAGAAAAGAGAATTGCACACCTTGGGTTGATGATGGAAACCTCTGCAGGGTAAAAGCTAACGGTGCACCTAAAAGGGTCTGGTGCAAGGCCTCAAAGAGGAGGAAAAATCAACAATCCCCACTAAGAACCGAAGCAAAGCAGATTTTGTTAGAGAGCTGCTGGTGAAGCTGCTGCTGAAGTGATGGAAAATGTGCCACTTCTCTTGCAAGGCTGTAAGAGCTTTAAAATTCCCCCCACCAAGCCTAGTTTGTGCAAAGGATCCAGAGGGCTGTGAGGCTCCTGCTTCCCAAGGGTTATCTCCTCCCGGCTGCCGCACCCCAGTCCCAGAGAACAGAGCCCCAGTGAATAATGACTTGCCTCTTATGTGAGAGGAATGGAGCCATAACTCAGAGCTGACCATGGTGTGTTTATGCAGAGCCATGCTGAGGTCAGGATTTATTTCAGATCATGGCAGAAGCAGTCTATTAGTCACCAGCACTTCATTCTTCGACAGCACAAAGTGATAATTCCCATAACTTACCAGCTTTGTTTTTCAGTATCATTAATTATACCCTGAAATTCCCCAGGATAAATGACAGCAGAGATTCCTTGATGACCATGGAAGAAGACAAATTGACTTTGTTCTTTATTACTGAGATAACTCCACAATATGTTGCAATATCCTATACCTGGGTCAACGTTGAATCTCTCCAGGAGCCTGAAGACCAGCTTGCCAAGCACTCTGCGGTTGAATTTTTCGGGTTTGTACCTGGACAGGCCTTGATATGGTCTGTAACAACACCAGAAAGACACATCTATGGCATCATCTAAAGGATGTTTCCCAAGCAGCAGACGTTTAACAGGAGAGGGATTGGGGTTTGTGGGATGTTGGGAAGGACAGGCCCCTGCCTTTCCCGAGGTACTGTGAAAAACCAACAGCACAACCACACATTTCAGACAGTTTCAGTCAACCACTTGAAGCAAGTCCAGAGGCTCATTATAAAGGCAGAGAAAGTGAGCAATGCCTTTTCATCTCTTTTTCAGAGCTGACATTGCAGCCACACTGTGACTGTGCTGCTGGCTCTGAGTGACAGGAGTTAGCCGAGTGAGAGGCAATTCAGAAGTGCAAACACACACCATGAGCTGATGAGCACAGGAAGGTTAACCACTCGCATCTCTTGTTTTTCTGCCACTTCATCACGGTGTTATCTCCCTGCCAAACCTGTACAACCGATACTGAAAGTCACCCTTGTCTGCAGCAAAGCACCAGAGGCCGATTGCTGCAACCTCCACGGGAAGCTTTGACACTGCTCTGCTGCTGTGGTGTCCTGCACTGGTTTCATCCTGGCAGGAATGGAGCATCTGGCAATAGCAAGGATTCCTCTGTCCTACAGGCTGGGCCATTGGAGAAGGCTCTGGCACAGCCACCAGAATTTTCCCTTTTTCAGCTGAAAAGTCAATACATTGTGCTCCCTTATCTGGGACATGATGACAGCCAGGCAGGCAGGGGACAGTGCTGTGATCCCAGGACATTCACAGGGACAGCCACACAGTGCTGTGATCCCAGGACATTCACAGGTACAGTCACACTGTGCTGTGATCCCAGGACATTCAGGGACAGACAGTCACACTGTGCTGTGATCCCAGGACATTCAGGGACAGACAGTCACACTGTGCTGTGATCCCAGGACATTCACAGGGACAGCCACACTGTGCTGTGATCCCAGGACATTCAGGGACAGACAGTCACACTGTGCTGTGATCCCAGGACATTCAGGGACAGCCACACTGTGCTGTGATCCCAGGACATTCAGGGACAGTCACACTGTGCTGTGATCCCAGGACATTCAGGGACAGACAGTCACACTGTGCTGTGATCCCAGGACATTCAGGGACAGACAGCCACACTGTGCTGTGATCCCAGGACATTCAGGGACAGCCACACTGTGCTGTGATCCCAGGACATTCACAGGGACAGCCACACAGTGCTGTGATCCCAGGACATTCAGGGACAGTCACACTGTGCTGTGATCCCAGGACATTCACAGGGACAGCCACACAGTGCTGTGATCCCAGGACATTCACAGGGACAGCCACACTGTGCTGTGATCCCAGGACATTCAGGGACAGCCACACTGTGCTGTGATCCCAGGACATTCACAGGTACAGTCACACTGTGCTGTGATCCCAGGACATTCAGGGACAGCCACACTGTGCTGTGATCCCAGGACATTCACAGGTACAGTCACACTGTGCTGTGATCCCAGGACATTCAGGGACAGCCACACTGTGCTGTGATCCCAGGACATTCAGGGACAGCCACACAGTGCTGTGATCCCAGGACATTCAGGGACAGACAGTCACACTGTGCTGTGATCCCAGGACATTCAGGGACAGCCACACTCTGCTCTGGCAGCACCTTGGCCCCAGCTGTTCAGAAACACAAGTGTTTCTACCTTGTGATGTCTCTGATATTGAAGCTGGGGTCACACCACGTGTCCAGGGTCTGCAAGAGCTTCCTCTGGAGCTCGGGATGTTCTGCCACGTAATCTTCCACCAGGTTAGCTTTATCCTGGAGCAGCAGTGGGGTACACATCTAGGAGAAGGAATTATGTTAAAGCACCGTGCCCTGCCTTTGATCCCCATGGAGCATGAGAGCTCCAACCCTGGCCAAGCCACCAGTGCTGCCTACAGGAGTGCTGGGACATTTGTAACACAAACACGAGCCAGGAACTGATCTCTGCCTCAGTGATGAGCACAGCCAGCAGCTGTTACAGCAGTGGCTGCAGCCAGAAAAACTGGGCAAGGGGTGTAATGGGGGCTAACAAAACCTTCTGTGCCTAACCTTGGTGTAAAGGTTCATCAACAACACAACAGGGGCTTCTTGGGAATGGAGCTAAGCCTCAGGTGAAAGGCAGCAGGACTTGGAGGGCCCTGATGGATCTCCTGGAGGGCCCTGATGGATCTCCTGGAGGGCCCTGATGGATCTCCTGCTAACAAAAGGTGGATCTGATGACAGAGGAGCCTGCAGAGGAAATGACTCACCTTCTCTACATCTTGATCTGGCTGTAATTTCAGCTTAATACTCAGTATGGCTGCCTAGAAAACATGAAAAGAAGTTGTGTATTTAGAAGAACCTTACAGCGGATAAATGGGCATTATTCCAAAGTGAAGTAAAAATGCTGTTATACACATTTTTAATGTGTTAATTATTTCTGTTATGTCATCAAGCCCAAACCCTGCAAACATTTGGCCACATTGAAAATGTACAAGAACACTCCTGGCAGAGCTGCATATCCTGAGCAGCAACAGCCCCTGGAGCAAAAATTAAAGATCAAGTTGTTGGGCAGAAAGCGAGTGAAACACTTGGACAAAACCAGCTGGGATGGATATTTGCTATCAATGTCATGGTAAAAACACCTGACCCACCATACCTTTCTGAGTGAACTTTATCAGTCTCTCTCTGCCTTTGAAGTTTTGTGAAACAGTTGCATTTTGTGAAAGCAGCTCAAGATTTTAAACACCCTGAAATCAAAAGGTTTGAGGTTCTCAAATTCCTGAGGCACTCCACACCCCTGAAAGCACCAGGCTCACCACAGAGAAGGGAAGAACTCTATTTTCCCTTTCATGGGCACTCCAAATCTTTGATAAGCCAAGGCCTGCCAGGCTCACAAATTGTCTCCAAATCAGGATCTTCTGGAACCTGCTGGGATGAACTGCAAGAGCTCAAGGTCAGAGGAGCTGGTTCAGCCTGTCCCATCCCAGCTGGGGGAAAACATTTTTTTTTCTGTCTGTTTTGGGTTTGGTTTTGGGGAAGTTTGGGTGGTTTATATTTTTTTTTAACACTGCTTCATTGGAAGTCCAGGCTTCATCTTCAAAAGAGAAATCAAGAGACAAACTTTGAATGATGTAAAGAGGAATCACCATTAACACAGAGACTGAACAGAAAGGTGCAGGAGCATTGCTCAGCCCAGCTAAACCTCATCCAAACCTCTCCCTTACTCCAGACTTTAGAACTGTTCCACAAGTCAGAGGCAAAGAGCTGCTTCTTTCCTCTCACACCATCAGCTTAACAACACAATGTTCAAGCTGAGGGATTGTTCTCAAGTTGAAGGTTGCTATTTCTAGTGTGGACCTGGAAAAGGGGTTTGGGTCTCCAAAGCTGTTTTTGCTTTCCTCACAGCTCCTCAAGTTTGCTGAATTAAAAGAAATAATTAAAAGAAAAAAAAGAAGAAAATATTTGCAGCTCTCAAGGCCTTGTTTCACCATTTGATCTCATTAGTATCTCCTATTGTAGCCTTAGTTTTAACTGCAACATCCAACAGCTCCCTAATGGCTTTTTAATGCTCAGATTAACCTAATTGCAGCACTGTTATCTACATGGCAGAGGTTTATCTCCAGCTCTACTAACTGTACAGGTGACTTAATCAGACAGCGTGTGTGGTGTCAGGTTGGGGTTTCCTCTTTCCCTAGCTGGAGGTTTCACCGTGTCCCCAAGGGTGCAGAACAACAGAAGTTCATTTGTGCAGCACGTGGGGAGCCCTCCCCTCCTGCCCAGGGCTGGCTCAGCTCTCCAGGCCTGGAGGACGCAGGAACTCCAATCACACAGAGGTTCATGGAACCATCAGGTTGGAGAAGACCTCTAAGATCACCAAGTGCAGCCACCAGCCTGGCACACAGCCCCACAGCGTTCACAGCCAAACCACATCCCCAGGTTTTCTGGACACCTCCAGGGACGGTGACCCCGTTGCTGGGGCAGTCTGGCCCAGCCCTTGGCATAAGCTGCTTTTTATCAGCAATTTAACAGCCACAGGGAACTCTCTGGAGCAGGGCAGATGTCCTGTCCATGCCTGAAGCTCCACACGAGAGAGAAGCAGGAGCTGGGCCCCAGGAACAGGCACCAGGATCAGGGTGCAGCTCCGGGGGCTGGGCTGAGCAGGAGGCCAGCAGAGATAACATCAGCCTATTTACAATGGCAATAGTAGAGAAGAGATATGAGTAACTGTAATAAAGATGAAAGTGCTTGGCAGCTGTGTCTGTGGTCTCAACTCCGAGCTATTTTAAGATTTTGTTTTGTTGTTATCGTGTTTTGAATTGTTTCACTCCACAAACAAGTTTTGTGTAAAACGACCCTATTTTTACCAGGGTGTTTACAGCCGATAAGATCTCAGCAAAGCAACACCTCATTCGCAGGCTCATTTTGACTCAGAAAACAAACACTTTAATGAGGCCGAGCAGGCTGTAACCCCAGGGGTGAGGAGCCCCCTCCCCAGGCAGAGCCAGCACTCCCCATGGCAGCGCTGGGCTGGAAGGGGAGCCAGGGAAGCTGGGATGTGGCAATCCCGCTCATCCAGCTGGATCCTGGGGCTGGAGCAGCAGGGCTGCCCAAATCCCGAACAGCAGCACAGCAGCAAGGGCCAAAACCCCTGGCAGGATGCAGGAACGTGGGCAGGCTCTGGGGAATGCTGAGATACAGCCACCTATCAATGTGCTCACTCCCCCAAACCCCAAACAGAACATTACTCTCGTGGCTGCTGGTACAGGAAGCCTTTGCACAAAGATGTGTTTCATCCACACAGGGTCTCTAGCACCATCTAATAACAGCAACAATGATTGTTATTGCAGCACACAACAGTGTCCAACCTGTGCTGAAGTGCCCTGAGGAAAACGAACCTGGGCCACGCTGCTCCCTCTGCTGAGCCCCAGGAGTGCACGGAGAGGGATGTGATGAGTGCACTGCTCCGGGCAGGAGAAAAGCTGATGGCCATGTCCTGATCAACTCCCATCCAAGCTCCTGGGCCTCCTCATCCCTGGGGAGCTCTGGGCCATTCTTTGACTTAATGACAGTGAATGCAAAAAATCCGACCTGGACATTTTGTAATAGTTTTGTCTCACAAAGATAAATCCCTAAAATACAGCAGAGGGCTGTTTGAGGCTGGGGCAGAACTCAAATCAAACACCACACCGAGTTCCACCTAACCCTCGTGTAGGTGCACTGAGCAAAGGATGGGGGAGGTTTCCCGAAGCTGACATGTTCAGCCATGAGAATCAGAACACTCCTGCAGCCCACGATGGGAGTGTGGAGCGCTCTGGAGCGGGCTCAGCCCAGCCACCCTGCACCAATACCTGCTCCTCTCGCCTTGCTGTCAGTGCACTTGGCTCTGTCTCATCGAAAAATGACTGTTCTTTCCACGTACAGTACGAGGTGCAGGAAGCCACACAAGATCTTATCTGAAGGGCATGTGCACTTGGGTGGTGTCTGCACTGACAATCTGTGTTTTCCCACGGTGGGGTTGGTGGCAGAGGAATTACCTCGTGCAGGAGAACTGCTCCGAGTGCTGGGGCAGGACAGACACCAGGGACTGCTGCTGACTCCTGCTCCTGGCTCTGCCAGGCGAGCTGGGACAGCACAAACACAGATATGTCTGTGCCTGACTGAGGGCACTATTTCTAAACACACCGTGAGGGAATTTCTGAAATCCCAAATAAACGAAACAACAGAAGATTTTGCTGAGGAGGAACCAATGTCAACTCCAAGAAAATCACAGTGATCAAAGCCTGGATAATGGCAGAAATAATTGAGTAAAAGGCACACCAGGTATTAATCATTGGGCACATCTGTTTTGTGTTTTGGAATCACTCATTTCAAACTGGAGGCTAATCAGCTTTGCTGAGCTCAGAGTGCATCGCTGCTCAGTGGATGACATCAGGCTCCATGGTTGATTGTTTCCTGCTCAAAGGGCACTTCACACACAGCTGGCTGTGAGAAGGTCTGCAGAAACCAGGGAACATGGAATTCCTCAGGCCCACACTCAGGAGACCAGGGAGGAGTGAGACCAACACAGAGCAGTGCCAGCAGAAGAGTCTGAGGGAGGGGGAGAGAAGCACGAGTCCAGCTTGGGATATGCACAGGTCAGGGGGAAGAGGGAACTGAAGCCCTGATTTGTGTCCCTCAGGTCACTCAACAGTTTTAGATAGGGTTTAACTGCTCAGCTCGTTCTCTGAGCATTGCCCACCTCTCCCAGACCCAAACTCTGCACAGCTGGACCTGCTGCCCATCCTCAGGGCTGCCCCAGAGCCAGGAAATTCAGGCAGCAGTAGAACTCTAGCAGCTCATTTATGACTCCCAGCCATGCTGAAGCCCCTTGGCCAGCATTTCCCAGGCACAGCCCAGGGCAGAGGAGGCTCTGGAAGGGGAGCAGTGGCCCATGGGCCATGGGCTGGCTCCCTCTGCTCCAGAGGGGCATCAGCAGGCAGGCAGTGTGCCACCACAGCTGGCCTGCAGCAGCAGAGCACCTGCAGGGGAAAAAGGGCTGGATACTGAAACAATCATCATCTCCAGGGGAGAAACAACTGCTGGAACATTCCCCTTGGCCTTCTTAGCCAATATGATTCTTAATTCAAAAGAAATAAGGAAATAAAAATGCACACACTTTAAAATACAGTAAGAGCTGAAGAAGCCTTGGTATAATTAAGGTGGTGAATGAAGATAAGAAGCAATATCAGAGACATTTTCCCTGGCCTGAGAACAGCTCAGAAAAAGCCAGAGTGAAGGAATCTAAAATGTGATTATCCATTAATGTGCTCAATCAATGCTAACACTGATCTCTACTGACAGATCTGCAAAGATCCACTGTGTGCAGTCCAGCAGCAGGGATGAAGCAGGGCTGCAAACACCAGCACCCCTGACTCTGCTCACAACATCCCTGCACTGACCCTGAAGCTCATGATGGGGACTGAACTCTCCATTTCTACACTTCTGAGTATTTGTGCTCCTTTAACTCTGGTCAATCACCCTTTTTTATTACGCCTGTAGCAGCATTGCTGACAAAAACTTGCAATTCTGTGTCTACGCAGTTTTTTGTCTTGGTACTCCAACATATTTTATGTCAAATTTTAACTGAACTCTACCAGATAACCCACATTATATTAATTGAAAGAGCAAACATTAACCAGATTTAGCGTACAAGCCTTCCTTATTTCTAGAAATTGATGGATAAAACAGAAGAAAAAATATACTCTGCTTTTGAAAACAGAGAAATCTGAATGGACAGCAACTGAAAATCCTGCTAAAAATAAAATACTGCTGACTTCATCCAATATTCTTGTTTAAGAAGCAAAGTGATAAAGGGGAGAGAAGCTCTGTGAATCACTGACACAGAGGCTGGAGTGGGAGGTCTCTCAGGCCCAGGAATATTTCTGGTTGTCAGAGGCTAAAAAGATTATTTATTGTTTCCTTCCTAAACCCAGCTCCACTGCCACCTGTTCAGAATTTACTATAAAGCTGTTAAACAAGACGAGAACTTTGATGCTGACTGTGAAAACAATTTTCACTGTATCTGACCCGAGCAGCACTCACTGCTGATCCACAAGCAAAGGAATTTGATTTTTTTCTTTAAGCACAGCTATCTTTTTACCTTTATAAGCTGTTTAAAAAATGTAAATAAAATAACTCTGTGGACAATAGAGGGCATTCATCCCCCAGAAAGACAGCCGCCACCCTTAGACATGAAATATCGCAGCACATTAAGTCATGAGACCTCGCTAATCAAAGCTGACAGGGCCCTGAATGTGATTTCTGCTGAGACTTAGCGATATCATGGGGTACTGAAGCATGCACAGCCTGCCAGACTGCCCCTGTTCATGTGACAATGGCTTTTATTCCCCAAAGGGGCCTGCGAGTGACAAGAGTCCCCTTTGTCTGCGGGCTCCGCATTCGCAGTGCCAGAGAGGTTCATTCAGGCAGCCCCAGACACTCTTTGAAAGGCTGAAGTGTAACATAAGATGACCATGAAACACTAGCTTGCCTTCTGCCTACCCCTCATTCTTCTCCAGCACAGCCTGGCCTATTCAGGGCCTCTCGCAGCCCCGCTCGAGCTGCATTACCCCCGGTCTGCTGAATCCCAGCATTGTCCCCCTGGCACCCAGAGCCCTTCCCACACCAACAGGGTGTCCTTCCTGCACCCAACAAACCCCCAGAGCCCTTCCCACACCAACAGGGTGTCCTTCCTGCACCCAAACCCCCAGAGCCCTTCCCACACCAAATCCATCTAGACCCCATTCTATACACACCAAATCCACCAGTACGCAGTGCCCCTCCCATACTAAATCCATCCAGAGTCCTTCTTTCACCACTTCCTCTGGCACCCTAGTGCATTTCCCACACCAGAAACACCCAGCACCCTTCCCACACACCCCAAATCCATCAGCACCCAGCACCCTGTCCACACCAAATCCACCCAGACCCTTCCCACACCACATCCATGAGATGTCTCTGTACCTTCACCCAGGCCCTTCCCACACCACAACCCCGGCTCACAGCACCCAGCAGCACGGCTGGGCTCTGGCACCTCTGGCACAGCCCAGGCCGAGGGTGGCAGGGAGCTGTGGGCAGCTTTGGAGGGGTTCTGGGGACACAAGGCTGCTGTGCTTGACTGAACTCCCTGAGCAGGAATGCTGATCCCTCCCATGTCCCCATGCCACGGGGCCACGATGAGCAGAGCTGGGAGCCCCTCGCCCTGCTCAAAGCTCCCACTGCTCCTGCAGCAGCTGCACGCTCCCATCACCACAGATAAAATGCCAGATAGCCCAGACATCTCAAAACCCAGCTGCAGCTCCTGCCCTTCCCCAGCTCCCGGTGCGGCTGTGTCCCTGCATCCCAGGAGCACAGTGCCATCCTCTGGTGCTGCTCCCCTGCAGGTGCTCCCAGCACAGCCAAAGCACAACCAGCAGCTCCACCTGGCCCCTCTCCTGTGCCCTGTGCCAGTGCTGCCCCAGCTCCAGCCTCAGCCTCCCCAAACCCAGCCCCAAGGAGGGCCAGAGGTGCTTCAGCAACCAACAGCTGCCACAGCCATCCCCAGGGAGCTCTGGGACCTCGTTTGCCAAAGCAAATATTCCCCAAAACCTCCATGAGGGAAAGGAGCCTTAACTCTCAGAGCAGGGACATTCATGGCTTGCACACCACAGACAAAGGGAATAATCTGCTCCAGATTAAATCACAGAATCCCAGCCTGGGTTGGGTTGAACTCCCAGGCAGGGACACCTCCCAGCTGCTCCCAGCCCTGTCCAGCCTGGCCTTGGGCACTGCCAGGGATCCAGGGGCAGCCCCAGCTGCTCTGGGCACCCTGTGCCAGGGCCTGCCCACCCTGCCAGGAACAATTCCTGCCCAAGATCCCATCTAAATTTCTCCTCTTTTAGCTTAAAATACTTGCACTATCACTATCTGCCCAGGAAAATGTCATCTCCCTCTGTTTGATGAGCCCTTTTAAATACTAAACTGTAAAATGCCTGGTGTTTTATTGCAAACCCAGCAAGAAAATAAATAATGTCAGTCAGGGTTTGTATGGATTTCTGTCCTGCCAGGTGAGAGACTGAAAAGCCAACAATCCTACACGTGAGTCTGCTTCACTGGCCCAGCTGAGAGATGGGGAAGAGCAGGACAGACAGACACCCAGAGCCACTGCAGTGCTCAGAGCCCCAGCTCCAGGCTGTTTGGGGTTAGTCTGAGTTAGCTGTGTTCACTCCCCAAGGGCAATAAAAGACTTCCTGCAATTTTTGAAGAGAATTTGATTCATCCTTCTGGTAACAAAAGAAAGCTAGAAGAAAGCTATGGCTGAGAGTGAGAAGCTGTTGAGGTTTCCTGTTCTTCACACTGGAAATGAGCAGTAAATGAGCTCTGTTGTGAAACAAAAAACAGAACAATTCCACCAAAAAAATCTGATTTCCAAAGCTGGATCTAGAAAGAACTGTATTTCTAATGAAAACAATAAATGTCTTTGGAGCCATGAACCTAAAAATCCCATTTGAATATAATCAAGTAAGACATTTCTGTTGTAATTGTCAAATATTCACATTCAAAAAGTTTTTGAGCACAAGACTAAGTCTCAAGCAGCTACCTGGGAACTTCAAACCAAATACAGAATATCTTTGTTTCAGTACTGAAAGAGATTAACAAGAATGGGATTCCAGGATGTCACCTGGGAATTCAGCTTTACTGAAGAACAGGATTTTAAGAATGCTATATTTGAGTTTTCCTTTTGCTAAACAAGCTCAAGTTGTTATACACCATCCAAAGGAACCGTGCTTCTGGGGGAAAACAAAGCTTTGGCCTTTAAAAAAGAAAGATCATAGAATGTTGGGAGGGACCTTCAAGCCCATTCAGTTCCACCCCATGCCATGGACAGGGACACCTTCCAGTAGCCCAGGATGCTCCAAGCCCTGTCCAACCTGGCCTGGAACAGTTCTGGGGATGGGACAAACATGCTGGAGATGCTGGAGATGCTGGAGATGCTGGAGATGCTGCAGTGCTGCAGAACAGGGTAAACACCAGATCCTAGCCCTGCTGAACTCCTGTGTCAACCACCCAGCCACAGACACAGGAGGTGTCACACATTTGGAATATCAGCCTCGGTGCTAAAGAGGCTCAAAAACTTCTCCAAGTGAGGCCTGAGGTTGGGGCAATGGGACCAGGGAGGTTTTCCAGGCTCTCTGCTGCAGGTGGGCTGGAGATAGCACAGCAGGTCTATGACCAAGGACTAAAATCCCTTCTTTTCTTTATAAGGACAAGGAAAACAAAAAAAACCCCACAACCATCCCCTTAAATTCTCTGAATGAAAGCCTATTAACCTATTACTTCCAAAGGTCAGCAAAGGAGTGGAGAGAGGATTCCCTGGCATTGTGTCCTCAGCAGAGAAGCCGAGGTTGAGCCCAGGCTGCTCCTGTACATGGGAAGAGCAGGTTAAACTGCAGCATTCACAGCGTGCAGCTGCTGGGGTGAAATGGAATTCACATTGAAATGCATCCAAAAAAAAGGACACAGACATTCCCAGAGAGCTGGCAAGGTGAATTTATTTGAAAGACACGACCCACCTCTTTGTAATTGCCCTGGAGATAAAGATGACTGACGTGTTCAAGCAGAGAGTTCCGGTCCACTGCGTGGAGCTGGTAAATGCTGATCAGGGGGTCAAGCAGATTAGCTGGGCACTGGGAGAGCATTCCGAGCACACGGGCCTGCAGCTCCTGCAGCTTGGTGCCAGACTTCAAAACACAACCAAAAAACAATCAAACACACGTTTGGTAAAGATGGGTGTGATTCAAGGGCGGCTGAAAATGCAGCTTTGTTTAAACAGAGAAAGCGAATTCCTCGGGCAGGGTTTCTGCGATTTCCCCACGGAGTCTGCAGGCAGAAATCACAACAATGTGATACACATTTCCTTCACAGCACCCACTTTAAGAACGTGAAATATTTGTGGGGTAATTCTGGAGAAGGGATAGGGCTTTGTGCAAAGGTAAACTGGAAAAATGCCCTCTGTGCTAAGAGAGCTCTTCAGAAATCCTCCCCTCGAGCTCCCAGCAGAAAGTCTTTGAATCCACCGACTCCCCTCCAGGGGGATCTCACCCATCAGGCATGAGAATTCCACTGTCATTCCCAGGCTCGCTGCTGGGTGCATGAAGGGAAGGCAAAAGCACCATCAAAGGATGCAAAGCCACAGGTATTAATCCTTGTGTTCCCACCTGACCATTCACTCATGACACAGGAATCCCAGTGCCAGCAGCACTTTGCTGATCCTGTGATGGCAGAGCTCGACATCTAACCAGAGCCATTTGGAAAAATGGGAAAGGAAGCAACACAAATATAAAATTATCCTGCAGTTCAGAGCCAAAAGCTTACAGAAGAGAGAAAATCTCAGTAGGTCAGAATATCTGAAGGCAGAAGGAATGGTAAACATTAGGACATATAATCTGATGACCCAATTTTACAGAGCTAATCAGCTGCTGAAAAGGCAGGCTGTTCCATTTTCTGCATTCCCACCATATGGCAGGAATTAAGCAATCCTACAGTAACTGGCTTCTATTTGCAGAGCTGGAAGAACACACAGAGAGATTTCTGCAACTGGGTTTCTTGTGACAGCAGGGATGTGGGTTCCTGTGGGAGAGCCTCCAGCCTGGAAAGGCTGCAAGAGCAATGCTCAAAGTGGTTTGATCTGGAGAGACGGAAATCCCAGCTTTGGAGGGGAAACAGCTCTGGCAGCACAGCCCCCAGTGTGGTTTCATTTTCAGGCCAGCATGCCACAGATAACAACATCTCACCGTGAGTTTCACACCTTCTCACTCTGCACAGGGCTACAGAGAAGATACCGGACTTTGGAATAAAGTGAAACTAGGCACACTTGAAGAATATTGAAATCAATTGCTCTCTCCTGTCTCCCAGCTCTCTTTCCTCCTCTTTTTCTAACCTGTGGGACAGCAGGATGTGCTTTCATCCAAAGCTGCAGCTCGGTGGTGATGCAATGGCTCAGGGAACGCCCTTTCCCCTTCCAGTCGCTGCTGCTCTCCAGCATGGCCAGGAGTCCTGCCAAAGGCTCCTCCAGCCTGGCAAAGCCACGCCTGATTTCTTCCTTGAGCTGCCGAGATACAAAACCACATTGTCATGTACAAAAAGATTAGTGAATCCTCCCTTCCCCCAGCTGAACACAAAGCTTTATTTTTTTTTATTTAATCTATTCAGAGAGGTAACTGTTGCTATTCAGCCACCATCCGCGCCTCCAGTGACTTTTCATGTCATTACAGATTCCTTCATGGCTCGCTGCACCTCAAACCCAATGGGAAAAGCAGCAATTGTCCACACTAATTATCCCATAAAGACAGAGAAGTTGTTCTGTGGGGCAGACAAAGGGGCTTGGGATTTGGGGGAGGGGGAGAAAAGAAGTGAGCTGGAGAGAGGGGTGTTATTGGGAAAATGGCAATATTGAAGGTAGAGAAGTAGGCTCAAAAACCTCCTGATCTTCTAAGGAACCTCCAAGGAGTAGTACAAGAACCCCTCCTCATGGCTGCACCACAAACCTGCATATCTGACCTTATGCACACTTCAGCCACAATACTGCCCATAACTGGAACACTTGGGAGTCTCAAAATAGTTGGGATTTTGCACTCAGATCAAAGTGAAATATGTGAGTTCAAATCCTGCCAGATTGTCATCCTCCAAATCTGTGCTCCTTCCCCAAAGCTCCCTGAGCACCTTCTGCCCCTGCACACCTCCAGGAGCCTGAAGGCCCCACAGAGGGGCTCACAACATGGGAAAACTCCACGCCATAAATCTTAGGAATCCCAGGGAGATGTGTTTAGAAATGTGAAGGAATTGGACCCTCACTTTGTGAATGTTAATAGGCTACTTACTCCCCATCTGGTAGAAGTGATAAATTAGCAGTACTGAGCAATATCTCGATCATGTTTACATTAGAAGTAGTTTCCAGGGAGCTGGGAGGGTTGGCAGGGTGAGGCAGTGGCATCCTCAGTACCCACACAGGACCTCTCACTGCAGCAGCAGCGTGGAGCAGGGCGAGAGCAGCCACACAAAACAAGAAATCACCCACAGCAGCTGCTCTCTTTCTTCTCTGGCTAAAAAGCCAAATGCAAAAGATGCTCATTCCTGCCTCAGCCAGCACTTGTAATTTACTGGATTTCATGGCCCCATTCGGAGCTTCCACTGGAAACAATATAAAGTTTGAAGAACAACATGGAAAACAAAATAAAATCTACAGAAAATTTGCCAACAAATTTCTTCTTTTTTTTATTCATCGACAATTTTTACTGGAAGACAGTTGTTTTCCAGAGTGTCTTTCATGTCTGGAAAACCCACAGAACCTATGGTTTATGACAGAAACTGTTTCTTTCTCACTAGGCTATCAAAGGCAGTATGAAAAAGCTGATGACTAATGGAGATGGGACTTTAGATAAGAGATTTCTCCCTGAAAGTAATTTTCCCTGTGGCAAGAGTTTGTGATGTTAAACACAGGGCTCCAGCTTTGCTGGGAGATGCAGCAGAAGGCAAAGATGAGCTCTGATCCAACCACAAACATCCAATACAACAGCCAAAGGAAAACAAAGCAACTTGCCAACTCCACTTCACTGTTTGGAAATGGCTTTTTTTCCCCCCAGAGCCCCAGTTCAGCACATTTGGAGCTTCCATCACCCTGCTCAGCTCCTCCTTGGGCTGGGATCTGAGCCTGGGCTCTGGCAGGATGGGCTCCAGCACACACCAGCTCCTGCTGGCACAGGCAGAGCAGCTCCCAGCACTGACACATCAGCACCGAGCCTGGCCTTTGCACTGGCACTGGAATGAGCTGGGAAAAATCCTCCCTCCAGAGCTCCCAGCCAGCCCTCAGCATCTGTGGCATCCATGGTCTGAGGGGAAAGGCAGAGAACAAAAAGGGCACCTAAACCAGAGAGGAAAGAGTGCTGTGCTGCCTGGCTCCCCCTCTGCCAGAGAGGGATTCCTCTCAAACTTTCTTGTAATTGCCATTTCCATTTCAATTGATTCCCATGGCAGGGAATTCTCCTCGGGGGATTTCTACAGCCTGACAGATCATGGGAATAGGAAAATGTTGCTGATGCCCAAACTACACAGTCCTTTATTCAGCTTTGGTTCCCTGTTTCTAGTCCCACAGCTCCAGGCAGTCTGCTGATGCCTCCTGGTTATTCCCAAACTGTCATGAAATGACCATTTCTCACAGCCATGTTCCAGAACTGGGGTCACACTCCACATGGGCAGACACATTCCTGCCCATGGTCACTGATTTGAGACCAAGGGGCTGCTTTCCCCCAGCTCCTGGACAATACACAGCGAGAGGCAGAGAAGCTCCTGCCACTTACCCAGCACTGGGGCAGCCTGAGCTGGATTTAAATCAACTTATTTCAGTTATTTGGGCTGGACATTTGGGTGGCAGCAGCAGCACAACCCACCTGAGCTGCACACAGAGGGCAGAGCAGCCCAGCCCCAAAAAACAAGTCCAGGCTTTCTGTGGATCCACACGCAGCACGGATGAGCCTGTCCTGGTGACAATGTCAGAACCCCCTGGGACATTCCTGCTGTGTCCCCACAGCAGCTGGGCCCACCACAGCCCTCCTGTCCAGCACACAGCCTGGAGGGGGGACACACCTGCAAACCCCACTGGGGACCTGCAAACCTCAGGTGCCACTGGGTGATCACCAGAGGAGAGATGTGGTGCTGTGGGAATGAATCTAAAGAAAGCACTAAGGGGGTCTGAGGGAGCTCCTCTGCTCTGGAGCCAGGCTGGGAGAGCTGGGGTTGCTCCCCTGGAGAGGAGAAGGCTCCAGGAGAGCTCAGAGCCCCTGGCAGGGCCTGAAGGGGTTCCAGGAGAGCTGGAGAGGGACTGGGGACAAGGGATGGAGGGACAGGACACAGGGAATGGCTCCCAGTGCCAGAGGGCAGGGCTGGATGGGATCTTGGGCAGGAATTGTTCCCTGGCAGGGTGGGCAGGCCCTGGCACAGGGTGCCCAGAGCAGCTGGGGCTGCCCCTGGATCCCTGGCAGTGCCCAAGGCCAGGCTGGACAGGGCTGGGAGCAGCTGGGACAGTGGGAGGTGTCCCTGCCACGGCTGGGGTGGCTCTGGATGAACTTTAAATTCCTCCCCAATCTAAACCAGTCTGTGATTCCATGGCTCCTGGGGATCCTCCAGCTTTTCCAGCCCCAGCAGAATTACTGCACATGTCCATGGGAGGCATTGTATTTTCCAGGGTGTTTTTCTTCCCAATCCACATACGTATCCCAGTGCAGAGAATTTGATTTCTCTTTCCTGCTGTTGTTTTGTGGCATTAACTGCCCTCCAGACCTAAAGGATAATATTTTTATTCCTCCAACTCTAACAACATTTGATGGAAAGCTCAAGGCTTCAGAGCTGCTGAGCTCAAGTCTCCAGCAGTGAGTGACCACTTGGAAAGGCACCTCTCACTCTGGGTTTCCAGTTGTTTATTCCAGCTGGCAACCACAGCCCGCCAGTAATGGAAAGTCTGAGAGCAGCAGCCCAGGCCAGTGCTGAAGCAGTGCAGCCAGCCAGGATGGAGCACATCCCCCAGGCACGCTGGCCACTCCACACAGCCCCAGTTCCACGTGCTCGTGTGGGAGCTGCAGGGCTCTGGGCCTTCTACAAAAGGAACCAGCTCACTCCTCAACCTGCCTGAGCAGCAGAGTTAAACATGGAAAACTCCCCCCTCAGCTGGTGCATCTGCTGCTTTTGTTAGTTTTCAAGCTTCCAAACTTAGATGAAATATATTTTACTGCCTATGAAAAATTTCTGTGCAGAGACCATAGGTTGCTGTATAAAAATACAGCACTAATTTTGGACATCGGTGTAAATTGCATTCACCGCTTTAGAAGGCAAACCCAAACAAAAACAAAACAAACTCCAACAAAAAACAAACAAACAGAAAACCCACTTGAAATATGAACGCTTTGATATATCCACTTGGCAAAAAGCACTTCTCTACCAAGTTCAAGTCTCATTTTTTCCAGCTATAGCAATATTCTTCCCCCTTCCCCCTGAGAAACTCCATTTAACGGACAAAAAAAGTGTTTAAAACAAAACAAAAGCAACTTTGATTTTCTTTCCTTCTGTAACTCAGCCCTGGAAACTCCAGCTCTTTTCCAGGACCCCCTGAGCTGCTCCCCATCACACAAAGCTACCTTTTCTTTTCACTTGTAGCTGTAAATGCAGAAGCTCTTCCCTTGAGTGCTGGACTGAAAGCAGCAGTGAAGGATGGCGGGTGTGACCTGTGCCTGGACATGCTCTGCATCCCGAGAGCTGCTGTGTGCAGGGCTCAGCCTTACCTTCCCCAGCTCATGCTTTGTCCACAGAAGCTGAAGGGTTTTCAGCAGTAGGAGCGGGTCCTGGCCTGGAGGAGGGGGAAGAGAGAGAGAAAAGGAGGGAGAAAAACAAAACAAAACAGATTTATTGGCTCCGTAGAGGCGGCCCAGACACACTGGGGCATTGTTTCACCCCAGAGAAATCAGCTACTCCATGCTGGAACCCACCGAGCTCCAACTGCCAGTCAGGATTAGTGTGTAAAACCCTGCAATCTGAAATCCTGACAAAATCACAGCCAGCAGCAGCACGGCTTTAACTGGGCACCCCAAAGCTGGGCTGCTGCAGTGCTGATCCTGATCCTGCTGCTGTTCCACATCCTGCCCTTCCCAGGAAAGGAAAGGCTCCTGGACAGGCAGCACCTGGCACAGCTCAGCAGGGATGAGCAGCTCTGGCTCTGCACTGAGGCTCCTGGGCATGGAGGAGGGAGGGAGAGACTTTGGGCCAGGACAGGGAGCTGGGTGTGCTCAGGGACAGCAGAGAGGCTGCAGGGGGGTTCAGGGTGCCCGAGGAACAGGAAAAATGAAAGGCTGCTGTGATGAGTGGCAAGGCTAAACAAAGAGGGATCTAATATTTCAAAAGAAGAATTGGAATTTTCCTCTTACTTTTCACCTAGTTATTGCAGAACTTGCATTCAGTTGTTTTGTGTGTTATCATTCCTCATGCAGCCATTCATCATACCATTATTAATCACACCAATATTCATCACACAGTTCTTCTAAAGCAATTGTTTCAGAATATTTTAAAAGCAGTAACGTGTTTCCTATCTGATTCTCCTAAATTCACGTTTACTTACGAAACCACGACACAAAATATTCTGAATGAAAATCATCTGCAGCATCAACAGTTTAAATATGAAGAATTAATTTAAAAACCTGAATGAACCCTCCAAAACCACTCCTCCTAAAGCACCTCCTCTTATGTTTTCATACAGCCAAAAGAAAAACCTTAAACTGAAAAGGAAACTTCCTTTTAATCACCTTCTGTGTTTTATGATTCCTAAAGAGTTTATTTCCAAATGCTAGATTTCATGCTCAGTATCCCATCACACTTCATATTTCAGGTCACAAAAATCTCCTTCAGCTGTGAAAGGCTCTACCTCATCCAGCTGAACTCTGAGGCACTGCATTTATAAAATATTTGAAGTAGCAAGCTGATTACTGGTTGAGCCAAGAGCATGATAATATTCCCATTATCTACTAACCTCTGGGAAACACCAGCCAAATTAAAAATGCCACATTTACGATTCACGAGATAATATTTTCTCTCATCTCTGGTTGTTCTGAAATGTTGAACTCTACAAACATTGGCTGCTCTCAGCTACTGCTTCTCCTTTGGAAAAAGAAAAGGCTCCCTTTACACCAAAACAGAGAAAAAGCCAGATCCCTTCTCCCCAGTAAATTAGTAAATTACAGTCAGATTTGGTCCATGTGTATGTGCATATCCGCACACTCTCCTCCTGGCCTGGCTGCCAAAGAAATTTATACACACACAGGAAAAAAAATGAGAAGGCGACGCAGCGTGTAACCAAATCCAGCGTAAATGTGAGCTGTAATTAATGCAGGGAACAGGCTGGAGTGATACAGGAAATGAGAGCAGTTAGGAGAGCAGTGTTTCACTTCAGATACAACCAATAATTCAACTTGTTCAAGGCTTTTGAAACCTCAATCAACAAACCCAGCCCTTTTCCCCCTGACTGTTTCCTACCTCACCTCCCTGCTGCTGCAACCCGAGCTGAGACAGCCCCAGGAAAACATCTCTGCACTTCTGAGCACGGCAGAGGTGCCAGCGTGGCACTGGACAGCCACGGGGACACGGGGACAGAGGGACATGGGGGGACAGGGACACAGGGATACGGGGACACAGGGATATGGGGACACAGGGATATGGGGACACACGGACACAGGGACATGGGGACATGGGGGGACAGGGACACAGGGATATGGGGACACAGGGATACAGGGACACAGGGATATGGGGACACAGGGACACAGGGACACAGGGATATGGGGACACAGGGACACAGGGACACAGGGATATGGGGACACAGGGACACAGGGACACAGGGATATGGGGACACAGGGACACAGGGATACAGGGACACAGGGATATGGGGACACAGGGACACAGGGATACAGGGACACAGGGATATGGGGACACAGGGATATGGGAACACACAGACACAGGGATATGGGGACACAGGGATATGGGGACACACAGACACAGGGATATGGGGACACAGGGATATGGGGACACACAGACACAGGGACATGGGGACACAGGGACATGGGGACATGGGGACATGGGGACATGGGGACACAGGGACACAGGGATATGGGGACACAGGGATACAGGGACACAGGGATACAGGGACACACGGACACAGGGATACGGGGATATGGGGACACAGGGATATGGGGACACAGGGACACAGGGATACAGGGACACGGGAACACAGGGATACAGGGACACAGGGACATGGGGACACAGGGACACAGGGATACAGGGACACAGGGACATGGGGACACAGGGACACAGGGACACAGGGACACAGGGATACAGGGACACAGGGATATGGGGACACAGGGATACAGGGACACAGGGATATGGGGACACAGGGACACAGGGACATGGGGACACACGGACACAGGGATACAGGGATACAGGGATATGGGGACACAGGGATACAGGGATATGGGGACACAGGGATATGGGGACACACAGACACAGGGATATGGGGACACAGGGATATGGGAACACACAGACACAGGGATATGGGGACACAGGGATATGGGGACACACAGACACAGGGATATGGGGACACAGGGATATGGGGACACAGGGATACAGGGATATGGGGACACAGGGACACAGGGACATGAGGACACATGGACACAGGGATACAGGGATATGGGGACACAGGGATACAGGGACACAGGGATATGGGGACACAAGGGGACACAAGGGGACACAGGGACATTGGGACACAGGGACACAGTCCCTGCCACAGAGCCAGGGCTGGGCTCTTTCCACAGAGCGTCCCTGGAGCACAGCACCCGCTCCGGGCTCCTCAGCACAGGGACAGGGACCTGGTGCAGAGATTCCAGAGGAGAAGGCTCCAAGGAATCCTCAGAGCCCCTTCCGGGGCTTAAAGGGACTCCAGGAGAGCTGGAGAGGGACTGGGGACAAGGCATGGAGGGACAGGACACAGGGAATGGCTTCACAATGACAGAGGGCAGGGATTGAACAAGAAGAGAAAGTGAGAAATCTGCTGGTGTCTGCACAGGGCTGTTCCCCTCCTCACCTGTGAGGCTTCAGGGAATCTAAGGATGAGGCACAGACAGGGGCTGAACAGAATAACCCACAAGCAGCTGCTCCCAGAGCCAGACCTAAAGAGGAGAACAAAGCCACCTCGTGCCCCTGGCTCATCCCACCAGAGCGAGGACTCTGCAGGTCGTGCTGGACCTCTGCCTGTGTCGAGAGCAGGGGCAAAGCTTCATTCCAACCCAGCTGAGATGGCTGTTTCACTCAGCAGGAAATATTTGACTTCAGGGAGGAGGTCAGGATCCAGAGGCTTATCTTTCTGTGGTTCTTTTCTCATCTTCCAGACAGACCTGGCTTAACAGAAGCTTCTACCTCAGTGATGCCCCTTGCAAGGCACAGGGCAGCAGTTCCTCTGTGAGTCTCTGGTTTGGATGTGCTCTGTTCATGTGCCAACATGCAGTCCTGTATCACAGAACCAGCCCTGCTGAGTGTGTGCTCTCTGAGCACCAAGCTTACAGCAAGCACACATCACAGAATGGCTGGGGCTGCATCTGCCTCTGCAGCCAATACTCATCTCATGTTCCTCATTTGGTTCTTCCAGACAAAAGCCAGAATTCCTCAGGTGCCAGGAGCAGAGCCCACACCTTCCTGGGATCACTCTGTGAAACCATTCCTTGGTCTGTGCTGCCAACTACAAATTATGAAGAGCCAGAATTAGGAGCCCAAACAGAAATATGGTGGAGAATGAGGTGTGTAGGCAGAACATGGAGAAACTGCCCTGCTGGAGAGGGAAAAGGGAAATGCAGAATGTACTGAAAGCAAGAGAAGTTCTTCTAGAAAAGAAGCCAGCCTTTCTCAATGGCAACAAAAATTATTCTCTAACTAAGGGCAAGTAAGATCCTTTCCATTCTGAGAAATTTGAGTTATGAAAACATAAAGGAACCCTCAGCATTTGGCTGATACATGCTCGATTTCTAAGTGAGTCAGAAGTTCACATTCTTCTACTGCAGCCTCCCAACTGAAAACAATCCCCACACTTCAAGCACAAGAATAATAAAGGACACATATGCTTCTTATAAAACAATCCTTACAAATAACCATGCCTTTTGTTTTCATAATGGCTAAAATTCATCATTTCCCCCGCAAAAAGCACAGATCAAACAAAATGCACTCTCATTAAAAGAGAAGGCTTGCTTGGCTGAGCACAACAGGCAGTGACACTGCCCTCTTATTTTCTCAGTGGTTTTTGTCAATGGAGAGACTGGAGAGCTTCTCCCCAGGCTCAGCACAGCCCCAGCCCAGTGCTCCAAACAGGGCTTTTCCTCCCCCTCCCCACATCAGTCCTGAGAACATCCACATTCCTCTCCCTCCCAGAGTTTACAGACACCTGAGAGACAACAACACAGAATCCCAGACTGGTCTGGGCTGGAAAGGACCTGAAAGCCCATCCCATCCCACCCCTGCCATGGCAGGGACACCTCCCACTGTCCCAGGGTGATCCAAATCCCGTCCAGCCTGGCCTTGGGCACTGCCAGGGATCCAGGGGCAGCCCCAGCTGCTCTGGGCACCCTGTGCCAGGGCCTGCCCACCCTGCCAGGGAACAATTCCTGCCCAAGATCCCATCCAGCCCTGCCCTCTGGCACTGGGAGCCATTCCCTGGCTCCTGTCCCTCCATCCCTTGTTTTACAATCCCATTTTACACCTCTCCCTCCACACCCACGGCCAGGCACAACCAGAGAGGGCTCAAGGCTCTGAGCTTGGTGGATCCCCATCCTGACCAGGGATGATGGGTTTGTCCTCTTGTGTTCAAAACTGTTTAAACAAAACCCACAGTTTCATCACGCAGCTTTGCTTTCCCTTCAAAAATTCAGTCAGGCTACCCTTACTTCCTTTAGGCTCCAGGTCAATTTTTCAGTGATGAAGAGAATTAGCTTTTTTTCCCATAAACCAACTTGGTGTTGAGGGAAGGGTGAGGAGCGAGTCACCACTTTCCCAGAAGGAGGACAACAATCAGTGCCCTGGAATGAGCCCTTCTCACACCCCACTGTCCTGCCAAGCTCCCCAGGCCAGAACAGGAGGATCTGTCACGGCCAGGGTGCCAGTTAATGTCCTTACACTGTGCTAATGGCATTCCATAGAAATGGAAATTCACTTAAAAAACCACCTGAAACAGCATCCCAGAAAATAAACCATTTCTTCTTTCAAACTTACCAATCCTGCAAAGGGGAAGAAAACTGGTATTATCCAGGATAAAAGGGGAAACTTTTTAATTATGTGAGAGACTGAGACTGCCAGGAACAGCAGCAGCCCCAGAGGACTCAAGAGCAGGATGGGAAAGAATCATCAGATCCAGGGTACTATCACAGAGCAAAATGATATCTATTTTTTTGCCTCCAGACATCTCTGGAAATCCCCAAGTTCTAAACCTAACAACCGTTAACTGTGAGTCCCAAGCAGTTTTAGATGAAAAAACCCCACCTGGTAATTCTAAAATGCTGTAGTACGTATTTTGACACCATCCAACTTTCTTTGGGAACAGTAACAATGGTTTGATTCTTGTATAAAAGACATTCCCACCTTTTCTCCTGCCAGCTCCTCACCTGAGCAGGTTTCAGCAGCAGCACAGATGCTGACTGGGGCAGGGCCTGTCCTGTTTCTGGGTTATAACCCATAACCCAAAACCCATAACCCATAACCCATAACCCATAACCCAAACCCCATAACCCATAACCCAAAACCCATAACCCATAACCCATAACCCAAACCCCATAATCCATAACCCAAACCCCATAACCCATAACCCATAACCCATAACCCAAACTCCATAACCCATAACCCATAACCCATAACCCAAAACCCATAACCCATAACCCAAAACCCATAACCCATAACCCATAACCCAAACCCCATAACCCATAACCCAAAACCCATAACCCATAACCCATAACCCAAACCCCATAACCCATAACCCATAACACATAACCCAAAACCCATAACCCATAACCCATAACCCAAACCCCATAACCCATAACCCAAACCCCATAACCCATAACCCATAACCCATAACCCAAACTCCATAACCCATAACCCATAACCCATAACCCAAAACCCATAACCCATAACCCATAACCCATAACCCAAACCCCATAACCCATAACCCAAAACCCATAACCCATAACCCAAACTCCATAACCCAAACTCCATAACCCATAACCCATAACCCATAACCCAAACCCCATAACCCAAACTCCATAACCCATAACCCATAACCCATAACCCATAACCCATAACCCATAACCCATAACCCATAACCCATAACCCATAACCCATAACCCAAACCCCATAACCCATAACCCATAACCCAAACCCCATAACCCAAACCCCATAACCCAAACTCCATAACCCATAACCCATAACCCATAACCCAAACCCCATAACCCATAACCCATAACCCATAACCCAAACCCCATAACCCATAACCCATAACCCATAACCCATAACCCAAACCCCATAACCCATAACCCATAACCCATAACCCATAACCCATAACCCATAACCCATAACCCATAACCCATAACCCAAACCCCATAACCCATAACCCATAACCCATAACCCATAACCCATAACCCATAACCCATAACCCATAACCCATAACCCATAACCCATAACCCAAACCCCATAACCCATAACCCATAACCCATAACCCATAACCCATAACCCATAACCCATAACCCATAACCCAAAACCCAAACCCCATAACCCATAACCCATAACCCATAACCCAAACTCCATAACCCAAACTCCATAACCCATAACCCATAACCCATAACACATAACCCATAACCCAAACCCCATAACCCATAACCCATAACCCATAACCCATAATCCAAACCCCATAACCCATAACCCAAACCCCATAACCCATAACCCATAACCCATAACCCATAACCCATAATCCAAACCCCATAACCCATAACCCAAACCCCATAACCCATAACCCATAACCCATAACCCAAACTCCATAACCCATAACCCATAACCCAAACTCCATAACCCATAACCCATAACCCATAACCCATAACCCATAACCCATAACCCATAACCCATAACCCATAACCCATAACCCATAACCCATAACCCAAACCCCATAACCCATAACCCTGTCCAGGGTTTGTGGTGATCACACAGCTGAGCCAGCCAGGCCCTGGACAGAGCCACAAGTGCTGGGCAGTGCAGCAGTCACCAGCCTTGCAAGTGTTCAAAGAAGGTGAAGAGGTGGCACTTGGGGACATGGTGACATATTTACCCAGGTAAACAAAGTGGAGGAGACCCATCTGTCCAGGCTGGATAAAGCTTTCCAGAGGCAGAAGGAAACTGCTGCTTTGCTTATGTTGAATAAAACAATGGTTAAACCCCTAAGTGAAAAGAATTTCTCCTTCCTCTGGCTAATTACATCTCAGAGTGGTAGATTAAAACTCCAGCTCTGGTAGATACCCAGCCTAGTTTGTTGCAAGGGTCCTTAAAGATGGGCAGGGACACCTTCCACTAGAGCAGCACTGACACTCAGCGTTACCAGAACCTTCAAACAATGTGCTCTTCACCCATATTTCTGCTGCAGCTTTTGAAAATCCCACCCTGAGGTGCCAGGAACAGTTCCAGTCACTCCCAAACCTGAATCTGCTCCCTCCACACACAAAGCTCCCCAGGTCACCCGTAAATGATTGTAGAACAGCCAGATGCTTTTCCCACAGCCCTGGCTGAAGCCACATGTGTCCAGGACATTCTGCAGGTGTCACTCACAGGCTCAGGCAGAACCTTGCCCAGTCCCTCACACCACACTGCCACTGACTGCAGAGCTGCCTCATCCCTCCAGTGCTCCCAGCACCAAATCCATGGCCAAATAAAAGATCTCACTGCTACACAAGACAAAAATAGTGATGGCTGTTCCCTTCCTAAATGTATATAGCTACAGCTCCTAGATAAAATTAAAACCCCTAGTTTTAGATGTCCTGCACATTAAAATCCTAGCTGTGGGGAGGCTAAGTGGAAAAGCCAGGATACCTGTCAGCTCAGCACCAATGTGTCTGAAGGGATTTGGTGGTTTCCATGGCGATGGGGAGGGTAAGGGGCTGCCTGGTTCCAGCTCTGACTGACGCACATCTCAAACAATCGCTCTCTTCCTGTTCGTATGGCACAAGAAAAACAGGATGCTGAGAGGTGTTTATCTGAGAGAGCGAGATAAGCAAGCGCACTGCGAGTTCTCAGAGTAGCAGAGTTCACCAATCAGGTGTCACAGACTTTCTGAGGGGAAAAAAAATATCCCACTGCTGCCGTGCTGAACGTGATCAAATTATGCATGGAAAGGTCCTTTCCCTTGGAAGCCCCAGGAAAGCATGCAGAGCTGCTCTATGAGCCCTGAATACCAATGGAGAGTCTCTTCAGTGTGTGGCAGTGAGTTCCAGCGCTGAATGAAAGCTCAGTGTGTGAGATGTGGCACCCTGAGCCCTGGCCACGACCCACGAGGGGTGGGCTACACACAGTGGGGGCTGCACTGAGAGCTCAGGCTGCTCTCAAGGGCTCTGTGCCCATGAGCACCAGCTCACAGCCACTTCTCCAGCCTCACACCCCACCTGAGGCACTCTGCAGCATTTTAAATGTCCCTCAGTGCCTGAGAGGGAATCTGCCCACTTCTTATCCCCACTTCATCAGTGACAGAAGCTGCAAACCACAGTCAGTAATTACCTGCTCTCCCATCACCACAAGCTGGCACAGCCCGGCAGCACTCTGGGCTCTAGAGCTGAAATGTCCAAAAAGCACAGCAGCATTGGCCAGGGGTGCTTCTGGAGCAGGGAAAGGCACCTTCACACCCCTGTCCAGGGGCTGGGCAAAGCCATGGCACGAAAGCAGGGCCTGGCTGGATATTCTGGAGCTGCCCTGGGGTCCCAGTGGCTCTAATGCATCTCTCCTGCTGATTTACAGAATCACAGAACGTCCTCAGCTGGAAGTGACTCACAAGGACCATGCAGTCCAACACTGGAATTCCAGCTGCACCAGTCCCATCCAGTGGCTACCAAAACTATCCCATCACAGCCAGGAATTGTTACAGCTCAGTTCTCTAAGAACAGGCCTGGTTCCCAGAACCCTGCAAGAAACAACAGCTGAGCTTTGCCACCTGTGTCATCCCCGCTGGAGGACGCAGGGTAGGACAGATCTGTGTGAGAAACTGAATTTCTGCTTCATGCAAATTTTGTTTTCCCAGTCATTGCACATATTTAAGACAGCATCAAAGGAACAAAATGGGAACCCAATCATTGTCTCTGGCTTGGCTGGCTTACAGGTCAACTCCCAGCTTTTAATTCTAGGAAGTGAGTGACCACGGAGCCTCCTGACAGCCAAGGGCCCCCTGCTCCATCTGACTCGCTGTTTGTCTTGGAAGTGGCCAGGTTAAGGCTGTCCCATCCAGCCTGCAGCGGAATGTGGGGCAGATGGAGAGACGGAAAGACAGACAGAGAGACACTGCAAAGACTGAGACAAAGCCTGCTGGTGGGATGAAAGAGCACGGAATGAAGGCAGGGCCCAGCCAAGCCAAACAAAGTTTTCCTTGAGTGATTACATCTGCTGGAGAGTCCCCAGCTTGCACTCTCCTTGCTGAGAAATTCTTTTAATTGTGTCTAGGACATTTTAAGAATCCCAAGAAAAGCTCCTCTGTAATCACTGGAGCCCTGAACTGTGTGAACTTTTATTGTGCTGAATCGCCAGCAGCTCGCTGCAAACCCCTGCCACTGAAGCAGGGCTTTGCTGAGGGAGAGCCCTGGGGAGTGAAAACTGGTGATAAATCTCCATTTCTTTTTTCCCAAGGCAAAACAAACAATTTAGACAAATTCTTCTCCTTCCCAATGTCTGTATAGCTCAGTGCAAAGTGCATCCAGCAGAAAATGAAAAGAGATCCGTTCTCAGATTAGCCAAAATTAAGTAAGGTTAAATGAGCAATGTGTGGAGCCAAAGCCTACAGCTCTGTGAAATGGGCACCTCCCAGGGGCCAGCAGGGATGGTGGAGCTTCCACAGCCACCAGAGCCCCTCTGTGCTGGGTGAGGGAGGAAGGGAAGAGTGGGGCAGCAGAGAATGGCTGTACCTGCACCACACAGCACCACAAGGTGCCACGGTGCAGGTATGAAAATCAACACTTGGGAGCCAGAAAGACAGAGAAATATTAAGTAATCTTCAGGGGCTGTGATCTTGCCTTGACCAGACACACTTCAGGTGTTACCTGAATGCCACTGCCCTGAGCTTCACATCTTGGGTCCAAATCCCCTGTCCGTGGCAAACCTCCCTCATCTTCAGACCTGTTCTCACGGCATTCATTTCCCTCCACCCCTCCCTGATAACCAGAAATGCCAGAGAACTGACAGACTGCAAGCACCTCATTTCTCTCCTTCACAAGCCACACATCTGCCTGCACCCTCAAGCAACTGGGTGTTTGTGTTTGCCACCTGTGAGGATCAGTCACTTGAGGCCACTCCAAAGCAAGGACCAATGTCAAAGACCAAATCAAAATTATCAAGGTGGGTGAGCTGCCTCCCCTGGCCACAGTCACACAGCCCACCGTGCCACAGGGTGGGGTACCCCGGTGAGGAGGGAACACCAACACGTCTGTGCCCTAAAACAGCCACCAAAAGGTGATCTGGCTGTGTTTCCTCAAGCACTTTGAATTAATAGCTGGCTGTATTTCACCACTTGGCCAGTGCCAAGACATTTCACTTGTGTCACATCCACTGGACACGAGCTGTCCAAGAGCTGGCACGGTGCACCAGGGCCTGGCCAGCTCCAAGGGCAGCACTGGCACTGGCCAGGCGTGGGGAACTGCCTCAGCGGGGGAATTACCAAAGGAAGAACCTTTAGAGCCACTCACCCTGCAGAGCAGGATCACTCACCCAGCTCTGGGGTCGGGTGAAGGAGGAGGAAGAGGAGGACGAGGAGGAGGAGGATGCTCTCTGTACGAGGCTCCAGCACAGCAAGTCTGCTGCAGCTGAGGGGATCAGGGACAGAAGATCACAAGTACCTAACCCTAATCCCAGTCCTCAAAACTATAGAGGGTTCCCTGAGAACCTCTGGTTTGCTGGGGAGGAGCTTGGGATTTTGTTTTATGCTTATTTGCCTCTTGTTTTTGTCCTGGTAGATAACGTTCATTTCCAGTAACTGTTGACCAAAGTGGAAAAGGAGGATTTAACAATAAAGTGCAAGAGTCCATCACAAGTAATGGCAACCCATGTGATCTTATGAAACAATAACACACCAACATAAAATAAATCAGTGCCTTTTAATTTAACAATGTAAATTCCCCTCCCACCTGCTGTGAGTCTCCATAAGGAGAAAAAGCTGGGGTGTATTTACCAAGCTGTCTATCCCAGCCCCATTCTGCACCAGCCTCCTGCCCTGGGGTTAGACTGTAGGACTCTGTCATCTCTTGCACTCGTATGACCTAAGAAAGGGAATGTGGCCTTTTTCCCACAAGCCCAGAGTGAGAACATCATAAAAGCTGAACTTTAGCCCCCTTTTTGGGCAGGCAGCACAATAGCAAGGAGGATGCTGTTACTCCCCAGAGGCTCTGCTGCTGAAAAACATCACCAAGCTCAAGTAAAAGGTCAGTAGTTAGGATTGCATCTCTTGTTTTCTTCAGTTTTCCTCCTCCGTCAAAGGCAGTTCAACATTCTTTGCACACCCCCCTCCCTCCTTCTGAGAAATGCAGGAAGGAAGTGCTTGCAAAATAGTTTAATTTAAAAGAAGGCACAATCACACAGAACAAACCCTGCTGCAGCCTCTGAGCAGGACGTGTGCGCTGCTCGCAGTTCCCAGCGCGGCACAAACGCCGTGGCAGAGCCATCCCTCCCTCCCCATGGGCTGAGCTCCCAGAGCTGGGCTGAGAGCTGTGGCCATGCTCCCAGAGCACACAGAACATCTGCCAGGGAGCCAGGGCTGTGAGCAGGATGAGGAGGATGCAGGAAGCCCTGCAGCCTCCCAGGGCACCGTGCTCCGAGCGGCAGCACCGTGGTCCTGGGCTGCAGCACAGTGTCACCTTCTGTCTCTCAGAACTGGTACTTGTTTGAATTCACAGGGTGCTCTTCCACCAAGGCTTGTTACCTGAACCTTGCTAGGCTTTGGGAAGGTATTTGGGAGAGCTGGATTTAACCTGACCCTTTCCTTCACTAGATTTATGTGAAAGAACCAGAGTGGGTGGAAGCAGCTGTTACACCGCATGCCTTTTTGCGAAGAGGAATGTAGAGACCAGCAGGCAATTCCTGGAAATCTCCTTCATTACCCATCAATTTCTGCTGTATGAACACATATCCAACCTAAACATCATTCTTCCCAGCTACATGGTGCTTTTGTATCCCTGGGCAAACAGCACTTTCTATCACAAGCCTATTTCTTTGTCTTTTCCAAGACTCTGGCAGTCCCAAGGGCTTCCCCTGAGCCACGAAGCACAAGAGCCATGTGCCAGGACAGGCTGGCAGTCCCTGCCTGCCCTCCCTTCTCTGAGAACTCCCAGTCCCCCCAGGCCTGGCACAAACCCCTCGGTGCCCACAGCCTCTCCCAGCGCCTGCAGCAGATCCAGTCCTGTTCCGGTGTCCCACGTTCCCCTCATTGCTCAAGGCTTCATCTCCAGCTGGCATTCCTGGACTTCATGGGACACTGCCAGCAAATCCCTGTCCAGTCTCTTCTTTAACCCATTGCTGTCACAGAGCATCTTTAGATTAAGGAAATTACACTGAGATCAGTGCATGAAGGACCTGAGCAGCATCACAGCCGTGAGCACTCAGGAGGTGCCTCCTCCCAAACAGGATGCCCAGCACAAGCAAACACACAATCAGCTCTTTTCTAGAAGGAAATTTTAAAATGCTGCATGCTGGTAATGTGAGCACTTTCCCTGTACAGTCCCACAGCTTCACAAAGGGGAAGATTAAAGCTCTCCCGAACGGGGAAATGAGAATTCCAAATGGCACCAGCAGCCTTGGGACCGGGGGCTGCAGTGGGACTGAAACCAGGTGCTGAGTTTGGCTTTTTTCATTTGAAAGTTGACAGCTTCAACTTCCAGGATCTACAGCCAGCACTGAGCCTGGGGAAACCTGCTGTTGGCTAGTTCTAGGCCAGATGGGTAATTTTTTTTTCCCAAATAACTTATATAATAATATAACGTATAATAATTTTTATCCCAAAAAACTTCCTACCTTCTTTTCTTTTACACTTGCTGTTGCTTATGTGCATTTCTGATAGATTTAAAAATGAGTGTTAGCACTGCAGAAATACCTTCTATATATAGCTTGAAAATGAGGGTTCCATAATTCTGCATTCTTTAAAGACCTTAAATAAAAAAATAATTCTGTTCTGCAGAGTGTTGTAAAGGATTTAAGGAGCTTAGTGCCCACCTGCTGCAAGCCCAGACAAAGGAGAGTGAAAATGTGAAACAGTGGAGAAGGAATGAGAGAAGCCCAGAAAGGCACATGTGGCTGGGAGGAGAAGGTGCTCCTGCAGGAGTCAGCACAGAGCCTGAGCACTCCTTCAGAGAAAATAAAACTCTGATATCTGAACATCCCCTGTTGCAACTAAAGCTGTTTCCTTTTGTCCTGTCCCCTGGCAAAGGGCAAAAGAGACCAAACCACCACCTCACTACAGCCTGCCTCCAGGTACTTGTTGGGAGGAATTCCCAGCTCAAGGTTTGTGAGGATGCCAAAAAATACTGAAAAATATAAACCCAAATAGCTGGTTCAAGGAATGGATAAAAACAGGTTACAGTGCAGATAGATCTGAAAATATGACCCAAATATTGTAATGCAGCATTTAAACAAAAGCAGTGATACAGGGAAAAAGATCTCAGTTCAGTTCTGAGCCTCTTCTTGGAGAGAATCCTATTCAGCCAAAGTGATCCAGTCAAAGGTGAGGCCTCCACCTGACTTGGTTCCTCCTTCCTTGAGGCATCACAGATGGCTTTGCCCCTGCAGTGCTGCCAGAAGGCTCTGCCTCCATCCCAGCAGTGAGATCCACGTGCTCTGCACCCCAGAGCATCCCCAGCTTTGGTCCCACCGCCTGCCAGCTCAGCAGCTCCTCAGCAAACATCAGCCTTTTGCCTTTCCTCCCTTCCTAATTTGTTGAGCTGCTTCTTCCAAGAGGAACTTTGATTATTTAGATATTTAATGATAAAGGGCAGGGCAGAAAACGTGCAGTGCCTGCTGCCAGCCCCAGAGGAGGCTTCTTGGTGCTGGGCTCCAGGGCTGTGCTCCAGGCTCTGCTCCCGGTGTTTATCCCAGCTGGGTGTTTTCCCCTCAGCCCTGGGATTGTTTGGCTGGGCTGGTGATGGATGGTGGAGAGGGCTTGTCTGGAAATGTGCTCCTGAGCCGGCAGGAAGCCGAGGGGCCTTTGCCAGCACTTCCTTCCTGCATACAAGGGGAGGACAGAATGGGAAAAACCTTGGCTGTCTCTCACCATGAGAAAAGGTCTCCCCTTCCAGCTGGATTACAGTAACAATATTTTAATCTTTCACAAGATTATAATATCCTTCCTCTCTAAGTATAGCTCCAGTGGCAGCTCAGAGAATGAAATGAACCAACAATGTAAAACTCAATAGGTGGTGCTGGAAGCTGAACAAACAGAGGTCCAGACTGGAAGATCCCTATCTTCAGCCAGGATATAAATCACCAGTGATCACACCTGTCTAACCCAGGACTGGACTCCAAGAGCAACCAGGACTAAGCACTTCAGCAGGAGGTGTAAAATGTACATGTGACATTTTACATACACTGAAAATGTGTCCCCCTGGACGGATTCATTCCTGGGCCTATTTCAGAAAGTGCATCTAAACTCAAACCACAACATTTCTTACAGCTACAAAAAATAAGGCTGCAATGAGCAATCTATGAATATTCTGACCAGAAATTTCTCATGAGCACCCAGGATGTGTTATAGAGACCTGAAAGTCTTTTTCCCCAAACCCAGCCTCTAGGTCCTTCTGTGGATGATTCATGAATCTCCATGACATCCTGAAGTGTCATCATCACCTGTTCACAGTGATAGACGTACATGCTGAGTATTAGAGAATAGATATTTCATGCTACCACAGGAATTTTTCTAAGATTTTCCATTTTTGAGCTCCAGATTCAAAGCCATGGCCAATGGCAAGGGCTTTAGTGTAGGCAGATGTTCAGAACCCCAAATTGCTCTGCCCCAGCCACGTGGCTGGGGACAGCCAGAGGAGGGCACACAGGTTCTGGCTCTGAGGACCTGTTCCACTGCTGGCCCAGCAAGGGGAGATCCCAGCAATCCCCTCATTTGTCTGGGCAAGTTTGCCCAAGCCAGTCTGTAAAAGGGAGGAAGAAATTCTCAGGACTCTTGAGAACAAAAGAATACTTCCCAAACCTGTGAGCAGACAGCTCCTCCTAACAGCCTCTATTTCTGACAAAGGCCTCAGACAAAAAGACCTCACCCATGAACAAAGAGTGAGGAACAATGTGAACTGTCAAAAAATAGCCCTCATGTCAGAGCTGAGAATGCCCCCTGACACTTCCAAGAAAGCTGAGGCTGAGCAGAGCTTGGGAGGCCTCAGGCACAGCCCTGGCACCCTCCTCTCCCAGCACAAACTGCCAGCAGCACTCAGTGAGGCTCAGCTCCCACTGCCAAAGATGGGCATGAAGAACAGAGCACATTTATGGCAGCTCTGAGCCAGAAGTAACAAACTGCTGTCCACTCAATCTCTGCAGCAGGGACCCTGACCCCTGCCTTGCTGGGACATACCTGACAATGTGTGCACATCTTAATGCAGAGGGTCACCAATTACCAAAGCAATTAATGAGAAAACTAAGTTATGGCAAATAGCAGAATGAGTTCTCTAACATAGTAATAAAACCTCTGTGTTCTTCTGAATTGGTGAGAACTTATAAAAAAATATTGCTAGAAAAATTTCCAGCCTGGACTAGAATTCTAAGAATGCTGATTTCCAGATGTAGACAGGAAACCTCAAAGATCCAATAATCTTTATGGCATGCAATTTAGCATTGATTCACACATTTTGCTTTATTTGTGACTCAGCATTCTCCTCCAGTAGCAGTAAGAAAATAAATGGAGAGCAAATCATACTGAATAAAAACTCACCTGTGGGCTGATCACTTGAGTCACTGTCCTGATTCATTCTCCCAAAGGCAGCACCAGGTCAGGATGGAAGGGAGGTTTGGAGGTTTTGGAGGTCAGACACAGCCCAAGCTGCTGCTTCTGGAAAGAAAAAGTAGATTTACTGACAAACTGTGGGAACTTCACCCTATGTGAGACAGGGAGTAACTGGTGTGTGATCCTTGAATTTAGCAGGAGAGTGGAGAACCTACATCCATGTGCCATAGGACATGTGCCTGAAGATCAGAGAATGCAGTGATAAACTGAATTGGGTCAACCAGAAGCACTGAAAGTGGCACCTGAGAGCTCACGGGAGGTGAAACAACATGGAGTTAAAAACACAGCTGGGCTCCTGGAATAAACTGAGCTCCAGATTTGAACTGCACAAAGAAGAGTCCCTAAAGCTCTTCACTTGAGAAGCCAAAGAAAACTTCTGCACAGGGTGAAGAGTGTGACTCTATGATCCTGAGGTCCTTTCCAGCTCAGCAGATTCTGTGATTTTCTGCAAACCCCAGACCTACCTAACCCCAATCCAAACAGGCCATGTGAAAGTGTGCTTCTGCCACAGCTACACAGCTCCTCCTCTTTGTTTGCTTGCCCTTCCACTCATCATCACATCTTGACTGTGGTAGAGTTGGGAACAGAATCTCTGTCTCCCAAATCCCAGTCCAGTGCCTTAACCACCACATCCTTCCTGCTGAATCACACTGCAGGATTGTTTATCAGGAAGGAAATTCCCCCTCGAGAGCACTAACTCTGAGTGTGCTGGTGGAACACAAATGCTTAGAAAAACACAAACAGAGAGGCAATAACAACAAGTGATTGAAGTCCCTGGACTGGCTGGAGGCACAGCAGCACCTTGGGTTTGTTGTGGAGCGATGGAAGCTCCACAGAGCAGGACATGACACAGAACAAGCAGTGCACCCAGATGGCCTCTCAGGAACAGCCTCCTGCTCTCCACAGATGATCTGTGACCCTGGAAGTCTCTCCCCCACATTTAGCACGAGGTCTGTGTCGCTCAGGACCACTTAGAAGGTTTGGATTCTCAGCAGGCACTGGGAAGGTCACCTTTGGGAGCAAAGCTGCCAAGTGCAAGCATTGGATGTGATGCAGAGGGTCAGAATAAACCTCAACATGTGCAAGCAAAGGGCCCTCACTGTCTTTAAGGTCTTTAGCTCCAAAATGAAAAGAAACCCAGGGTGTGTATGAGGGGAGGATACCAAAAATGGAATAAATATATTTTAGCCTAGACACAGTTTACCCCATTGGTCTCCTAGGGAACAAAAAGGATTGTAATTCCTCCATGATCTGTCAAAAAACACAAATCCCCTGAAATGGCAAATTCATGGTCCAGGACTCTGAAGAATTTGGCTCTTCTTGGATGGAGGGATGGATGGATGGATGGATGGATGGATGGATGGATGGATGGATGGATGGATGGATGACGGATGATGGATGGATGGATGATGGATGGATGATGGATGATGGATGATGGATGATGGATGGATGATGGATGGATGGATGGATGATGGATGGATGGATGGATGATGGATGGATGGATGGATGGATGGATGGATGGATGGATGGATGGATGATGGATGGATGATGGATGGATGATGGATGGATGGATGGATGGATGATGGATGAGGGATGGATGATGGATGGATGATGGATGGATGGATGGATGGATGGATGATGGATGGATGATGGATGATGGATGGATGGATGGATGGATGGATGGATGGATGGATGGATGATGGATGGATGGATGATGGATGGATGATGGATGGATGATGGATGGATGATGGATGGATGATGGATGGATGGATGATGGATGATGGATGGATGATGGATGGATGGATGATGGATGGATGGATGGATGGATGATGGATGGATGGATGGATGGATGGATGGATGATGGATGGATGATGGATGGATGATGGATGGATGGATGATGGATGGATGGATGGATGGATGATGGATGGATGGATGGATGGATGGATGGATGGATGGATGGATGGATGGATGGATGATGGATGGATGATGGATGGATGATGGATGGATGATGGATGGATGGATGGATGATGGATGGATGGATGGATGGATGGATGGATGGATGGATGGATGGATGGATGGATGGATGGATGATGGATGGATGGATGATGGATGGATGGATGATGGATGGATGGATGGATGGATGGATGGATGGATGGATGGATGGATGGATGGATGGATGGATGATGGATGGATGGATGATGGATGGATGGATGGATGGATGGATGGATGGATGGATGGATGATGGATGGATGATGGATGGATGGATGGATGGATGGATGGATGGATGATGGATGGATGGATGGATGGATGGATGATGGATGGATGGATGGATGATGGATGGATGGATGATGGATGGATGGATGATGGATGGATGGACGGATGGATGGATGATGGATGGATGGATGATGGATGGATGGATGGATGGATGATGGATGGATGGATGATGGATGGATGGATGGATGGATGATGGATGGATGGATGGATGATGGATGGATGGATGATGGATGGATGATGGATGATGGATGGATGGATGGATGGATGGATGGATGGATGGATGGATGGATGGATGGATGGATGGATGGATGGATGATGGATGGATGGATGGATGGATGGATGGATGGATGGATGGATGATGGATGGATGATGGATGGATGGATGGATGGATGGATGGATGGATGGATGGATGGATGGATGGATGGATGGATGGATGATGGATGGATGGATGGATGGATGATGGATGGATGGATGGATGATGGATGGATGGATGGATGGATGGATGATGGATGGATGGATGATGGATGGATGGATGATGGATGGATGGATGGATGATGGATGGATGGATGGATGGATGGATGATGGATGGATGGATGATGGATGGATGGATGGATGGATGGATGGATGGATGATGGATGGATGATGGATGGATGGATGATGGATGGATGGATGGATGGATGGATGGATGGATGATGGATGGATGGATGGATGGATGGATGGATGGATGGATGGATGGATGGATGGATGATGGATGATGGATGGATGGATGATGGATGGATGGATGATGGATGGATGGATGATGGATGGATGATGGATGGATGGATGGATGATGGATGGATGATGGATGGATGGATGGATGATGGATGGATGATGGATGGATGGATGGATGATGGATGGATGATGGATGGATGGATGATGGATGGATGATGGATGGATGGATGGATGATGGATGGATGGATGGATGGATGGATGATGGATGGATGATGGATGGATGGATGGATGGATGGATGGATGGATGATGGATGGATGGATGGATGATGGATGGATGGATGATGGATGATGGATGATGGATGGATGATGGATGGATGATGGATGGATGGATGGATGGATGGATGATGGATGATGGATGGATGATGGATGGATGATGGATGGATGGATGATGGATGATGGATGGATGATGGATGGATGGATGATGGATGGATGGATGGATGATGGATGGATGATGGATGGATGGATGGATGGATGGATAGATGGATGGATGGATGGATAATAAATAAATAAAAAAGAAAATTCAAGTTCAGCCAGTGCTTGCCATGACTCTGGGCCTGTGTGAAGAACCCCAGGTTACCTCCCCTCCCCTCCAGGGCCCTGGAAGCAGCAGGGCTCCAGGAGCTCCCATCTGGACTTGGCTGCTCAGCATCACAGCAGAAGGAAAGGGGCCAGGACATGACCCTGCCTCTTGTATCAATTCAATTGATTGGAGCTTGTTTTAAGGAGATCACTTCAGTTGAATGGAATTTTTATTAAATGATTATTGACTTTTGATAATTTATGGAAGTAATTTAATAATTTCCCACCATTTGTGACATAATAAGGTTCACTGGAAGCACTGAAGGCTCAAAGCAGCATGGCAGAAGCCAGCAGAGCCATGCTGCTCCAGAGAACACCCTCTGCCTCATTAGCTCGGACATTAAAAGTGGAAAGCAGCTGACAAACATCAACAGATGTCTGTCAAAGTCTGCTGGATTTTCAAGGCCATCCCTCAGCATTGTGAAGCCCTCCAGCTTGACAGGAATGTATTTTTCATGGAAATTCCTGCCCAAGTTCCTAACATCAATAAGCAAATTGTTGTGACCCCAAGGGCATAAGTACAACCTGAACCTCTGGAGGAAGCCCTGGATACCACAGAGTCTATCTCCCTGCGTGCCTGCAGAGTTCCACACCCAGCTCTCCCTGCTCATTTCACTCCTCTTTCCCATCAATCACTTCCAGCCCCTTGGAAAGCCAACCCTGGACACAACCAGCACACCCGGAGTGGCTCCGGGCAGCGCTTCCGGGGCTGTGCTGGAGCTGGGCTGGCTCTGGCCGTGCGGCAGCCCCGGAGGCTCGGCGGGCTCGGGCTCAGGTGCGCTCCCCTGTGCGCTCCCTGGTGTTTCCCTGTGCGCTCCGTGCGCTCCCCCTGTTCGCTCCCCTGTGCGCTCTGTTCGCTCCGTGCGCTCCCCCGTGCTCTCCGTGCGCTCCCCGGTGCGCTCCCCCTGTTCGCTCCCCGGTGCGCTCCCCCTGTTCGCTCCCCGGTGCGCTCCGTGCGCCCCCCCATGCGCTCCCCGGTGCGCTCCCCCGTTCGCTCCCCCGTGCGCTCCCCCGTGCGCTCCCCGGTGCGCTCCCCCGTTCGCTCCCCCGTGCGCTCCCCCGTGCGCTCCCCCGTGCGCTCCCCCGTGCGCTCCCCCGTGCTCTCCGTGCGCTCCCCGGTGCTCTCCCCCGTGCGCTCCCCGGTGCTCTCCCCCGTTCGCTCCCCCGTGCGCTCCCCCGTGCGCTCCCCCGTGCGCTCCCCGGTGCGCTCCCCCGTTCGCTCCCCCGTGCGCTCCCCCGTGCGCTCCCCGGTGCGCTCCCCGGTGCGCTCCCCCGTTCGCTCCCCCGTGCTCTCCGTGCGCTCCCCCGTGCGCTCCCCCGTGCTCTCCGTGCACTCCCCCGTGCGCTCCCCCGTGCGCTCCCCGGTGCTCTCCCCCGTTCGCTCCCCCGTGCGCTCCCCCGTTCGCTCCCCCGTGCGCTCCCCCGTTCGCTGCTCCGTGCGCTCCCCCGTTCGCTCCCCCGTGCGCTCCGTGCTCTCCCCCGTGCGCTCCCCGGTGCGCTCCCCCGGTGCGCTCCGTGCCGGGGCGCGGAGCAGCCGCGGGGCTTTGGCACCCTCTGCTGACAAACCCGCGCGGGGCTAACACACAGCAAAGCACCAACATCCAAGTGCTGGGCAGGGTCAGAGCAGTGACACAGGGACACAGGCTGGGCTCGGCTCTGGATGAATGCCCCAGCTCGGGGGGTGTCCCCAGGGATCACCCAGAGACGCTCTGCACTCACATCCCCACTGCAGTTTTGGGGTACAGCTGTGTTGGTAGAAGTGCAGTAAATGCAATCACCTCCTGACTGACACGTGCTCCAGAAAATTCCCAGGTGAAACAGAGAGAATTTCATGAATCATGGCATTTACAGAAGAAGGGAGAGAGGAAGGTTTGTCTTTGATAAAAGCACTTTTTTTTCTCCTTCTTTTTATTTATTTTTAATAGTGCTGAAGCTTTCCTTCTCCCCAGGGTTTTACTTGAATACCTCCAGATGTAGATGTAAAACTAAACAAAAAGTTTTTACAGGATGGATGAGTAATTTTAGAAATCTGCTAAATTTTCTCCATCTTGATCTGCTTCTCTCCCTGATCTCCCTTTCCATTCACTCACAGGAGCTGCAGCTTCATGTGTGGATTTCTCCTTGATCACTTTCACTCCAGACCACGTCTAACCATGAATCAAAGCAGAATAATCCAAGGATTTCCTCTCAAATCACCATTTCCTCTGTTTTCCCTGTTCCTGGCAAATCCCTCAGATCCCAACTGTCTGCAGCTCCTCATCTCAGTCCCTGAGCAGACGGAGTGGAGCCAGCGGCCCCTGCAGCCTGCACAGGTCCCCGGCCACCCCAGGGGCAGGGGCAGCTCCTTCTCTTCCCCCAGAGACACTGCTACCACTCCTTGGAAACCGTGTCACAATCCACAAGTTCCACAAGCTGTTGGCATCTTCATTTCCAGCTTCTTGTCACGTTTAACTCAGATCTCTTTCTGAGTGTTTCTCCCCAGATCTGACATACTGGGTAAACCACCAGCAGTGACTTGTTTTAGTAGATTTTGCTTCATTTCATTTCTGTTTGCCTTCTGCCCTCATCATTGCCCATGAGTCCTCCCCTGCCCTGCAGGGAATATCCTCGTTGCTGATGGCAGCAAGGAGAGGAGGACAGAGGGGGGTGACAGGCAGGAGCTGCAGCACAGATCAGCTGCAACATCTGGTGATGGCTGAACAGCTGGAGGAGACGGTGGCTTTCTTGTGGCTGAAGATCCTGACTGCTAATTGGAACAGAAATTAAGGGATGACTGATTGCTGGTCTGAGACCTTGACCAGTAGCTCTCATTGTAAAATGATGCCTTACAGTGCTCTGGTGGCTTTGTTTCCCCACCCTCTGCAAAGAGTTCTGTCCTGAGCATTCCCACCTGAGGGACTGCCACTCGTGCAATGTCCCTGTTCCCCCTCGTTCTTCCTGGGAAAGTTTCATTTCCCTGTCATCACCAGATGACCTCAAGGTCAATTAAGGCTGCTTATCAAATTCAGTTAAGGCTTTGCCAAGCATGAAGCCAGCAGTAACTGCACCACACTCTCCCTGTACCACACTCTCACTTCCTCACACTCACACCCAGAGCAAGAACAACAACATTCTGCTGGAGTGCAGGGACAGTGTCCAGTCCCACGAGGGCAGGACAAAGCCAAGTCATGTTATTCACCACACACTGTGCACTGACATTTATCTTCTCCCAAGCCATGCCAGTGTTATCTCCACCATGCCTGATAATAAATTGCTTTTGAAACTCCTTCATGGGCAGCTGTTCCCCACACTTTACATCCTGAACAAGCTTAGAGACCTTCTAAGCTCAGATCTAGAGATCTTCTCTAAGCTTATTCAGAAGGTAAAGGGTTCGGGAAGCAGGTTCTTAATGCAGAGATCAATTAAGCCACCAGTGAGATTAACAAGGTCACCTTTGGTGGCATAAATGGCTTTTACAAGGGATGTTGGTTTGTAATCAAGTCTGTAGAAGATGATACTGTAAATAAGGAGAGTCTTGAAGTTGCAGTTTTGTTCTCCTGGCAGCACTTCTGGAAGGCCAGAACAGAGAAACCACTCCTGAAAGTCCTGGGTAGGGAGCGAGGTTATTGCAGATGTCTGGAAGATGGGTCTGCAGCAGCCTCCTCCTGCCTCACCCCAACACTTGGGTCAGACTGGGGAACAGAGCTCTCCAGTTCAAAGGCTCAGGTTCATTTTCTCCAGTGTTTTGAGCAGTGACATGCACAGCCACTGTGAAACACCTGCTCAGATCAGGAGATCTCGGTAGCTACAGATGTCTCCACCACTTGTCTTCAGAAGTTGAGAAAAACGCAGCCTTGCCCAGCTTTTGGACTGTTCTGCATCCACAAACATTATTTACCTGAAAGGCATGTGTTTTCTGTGTGATTTATTAGCTGTACTTAGAGTTGCAATGATCATGCTCTAATTTCTCAGAAAGAACTATAGTTTATGCATAGTTTTAACCACCTTTTGAAAAACCTTTAAGTAGTGATGAATCGACCCATAAAATAATACAAATGTTAGAACCAACATATTATTCTCCTTTAGGCATGGGCAGGGATATCTGATTTTTGGCTGCCAAATGATTTGGCATCTGAACAACTGGCAACAAATTCAAAGTGAAACAGCAAAACTGTGGGCAACCACCAGCAAGACTGGCATTCCTCCCCTTTGCATTTGGACATGAAATACCATGTCTGCTCTGGGATGCTCTCACCTAATTCACTTTGTCACAGCTCCATCAAGATAGTTTGTGTGTGCACTGCTCTGCCACGAGCACCTCTGCTGGAAAGCAGGATGAACACACAAGTCCTCACTTGATCAAAGGAACCATGGAGAGAGATCTCACGCTGTGCTTCTCTCCTGCCTCACTCCCCACTGGAGCCTGCAGAGCCTACCAGAAATCCAGGGGCTGAAAAGCAAACCAGAGGGAGCCTGGTGTCTCCTGTGGTGCCAGCAGTCCAGCTATGTTTGTACATTTTAATTAACCTGGAGAAAGCCTTATTTGACACAGATTATTTTATTGAGAGTTGGGACACACCTGCAGCCCTCTGAGACAGGAGCACTGAGAACACTCAGAGAACAAATCCCGGTGTCTGAGAGGGAGGAATTCTGCCTTCAGCTCCCCTCAGCTCCATCACTGTCCCAGCTGCAGGGGATGCTGAGGGCACTGCCAGGAGCAGCAGGACCCTGGCACAGGCACAGCCTCCTCCCTGTGCCCCACTCAGCACACACAGAGCAACCTGTGACATTCCCAGCTCAGTACCTGCACACACACAGGAACCTGTGACATTCCCAGCTCAGTACCTGCACACACTGTGACATTCCCAGCTCAGTACCTGCACACACTGTGACATTCCCAGCTCAGTACCTGCACACACTGAGACATTCCCAGCTCAGTACTTGCACACACACAGGAACCTGTGACATTCCCAGCTCAGTACCTGCACACACTGAGACATTCCCAGCTCAGTACCTGCACACACAGGAACCTGTGACATTCCCAGCTCAGTACCTGCACACACAGTGACATTCCCAGCTCAGTACCTGCACACACTGAGACATTCCCAGCTCAGTACCTGCACACACTGAGACATTCCCAGCTCAGTACCTGCACACACAGTGACATTCCCAGCTCAGTACCTGCACACACTGAGACATTCCCAGCTCAGTACCTGCACACACTGAGACATTCCCAGCTCAGTACCTGCACACACTGAGACATTCCCAGCTCAGTACCTGCACACACACAGGAACCTGTGACATTCCCAGCTCAGTACCTGCACACACTGAGACATTCCCAGCTCAGTACCTGCACACACTGAGACATTCCCAGCTCAGTACCTGCACACACACAGGAACCTGTGACATTCCCAGCTCAGTACCTGCACACACTGAGACATTCCCAGCTCAGTACCTGCACACACTGAGACATTCCCAGCTCAGTACCTGCACACACAGTGACATTCCCAGCTCAGTACCTGCACACACACAGGAACCTGTGACATTCCCAGCTCAGTACCTGCACACACTGAGACATTCCCAGCTCAGTACCTGCACACACAGTGACATTCCCAGCTCAGTACCTGCACACACTGAGACATTCCCAGCTCAGTACCTGCACACACTGAGACATTCCCAGCTCAGTACCTGCACACACTGAGACATTCCCAGCTCAGTACCTGCACACACTGAGACATTCCCAGCTCAGTACCTGCACACACACAGGAACCTGTGACATTCCCAGCTCAGTACCTGCACACACTGAGACATTCCCAGCTCAGTACCTGCACACACTGAGACATTCCCAGCTCAGTACCTGCACACACTGAGACATTCCCAGCTCAGTACTTGCACACCACAGGGACAGTCCCAGCTCTGGACAGGCAATGCACAGTCCCCTGTGAATTTAAACCCCTCCTGCAGCCCCTCTCTGGCTGTGGTCAAACAGCTGAAGACACGCTCTGAGACAGCAGCAGAGCTTCTGCTGGGCCACAGAACACCACACAGCGTGAAAAGTCTCCAAGAAAAAAAGAACAACAGCAGGCTTAAACCTTAAAAGAAAATACAGACACTAAGTGGCTTCTGATGTTGGCTTGAAAGTAAGATACAGCAACAGAATATTTTAGGTAGATTTCATTTAAAAAACTACATTTTCTACAACATTATTTCTTATTATGCAGAATGTGTTGTGTGTAATTATTTGTGAGTATTAGGGTACAAAAGCAAATACCAGTTTAAACCCAGGCAAAGCATTGCACGCTCAGCAGGATGTTAAATATAAATATTTCATGGCTGAGCTGGAAGACTTCCTTAAGTACTGAATATTGATTTAAATTCTCTATATTCCTTGCTTTTGAGGAGTTACACAGATGAGAATCTATGCTAATATCAACATTGCAATGTACCAGTTAAATCCACTCTCTACTCATTCCTTCTGCATTTCAAATTGGATTTTATGGGCAAATTCAGAAGCAAGGTGAAGCCAGCGTAACCAAAACCACTGCACACACTTGGAATTCCACTGCTTTGCACTCACTTCCCTATGCTTAATTAATTGCCTCTTTACACAGATTCTCTGCTTCAGAGTCTGTGGAATTTAACCTGGCAATGCTTGTCACTGATTAAAAATTAAGAAGAAAGGAGCAAGGGAAAAGCTACAGCAGATAAGAGGACGAGTAATACCAGAATACACAGATGAAAAAATACGTGCTTCCAAGTCTAGCTCACATTGCTTCCCTCCTTCTGAATGCTCAGAACTTGTTCACAGGCAGCTAAATTATAATTCTGCTTCTCAGATAACAGAAACTCAATTTAATATGCTCAAAGTGAGCAGCTCTGAGACTTGGAGCAGAGCTCTGGAGACCTGCAGCGCTCCTCGGGAGAAAGGGAAGGCGCAGGGCTCGCAGGGAGGACGTGCCTGCTGTACTAAAAGGCAGAGATGCCTTCAGAGCACTGCATGTTCAGTCATCTCTTTATCAAACCCTTAACTAATTAAACAATCCTCTTGTCAAAGAGGACAGTCATTGTTTGTGTGACCGATGCCCTGTAAACACAATGGGATAATGTGCCTTTCTCCTTTTGCTCGGTTCTCCGGGACAGCTGGGGATGCGCTGCCCGCCCGTGGGGAGCCCTGGCTCAGCTGCCGCTCCCTGCGCTCCAGCCCCAGCAGCATCAGAAGCCAAGCTCAGGACAATGCAGCCTCAGACACCCCAACAATCCATCTGATCCTGTGCCGTCAGAGTCCCGCGGCAGGGCTGGACAAACAATCGGGGGGGAAAGAAAGGGATTCCTGGATGGGACTGACAGTTGGAACCGTATTGATCTACAACGGCAAACGATGCTCCGGCAGAAGCGCTTCCAGCGCCCTCCTTTCACTTGGTCCTAGGGAAAAAGGAGTGCAAACACCGAAGCTTTGGTCAGATGGCACGGGGCTTGCTCTCACATCTGCACAGTCCAGCAGCAAAAGCTGTTCCTCAGCTGCTGGAAGCTCAGCAAGTCCCACACTGACCAGCCCTGGGTACCCGAGGGAACAGCTCAGCTCACAGTAACCCTGTCTGAGGATGGGTCGTGACCAGCAGCACTCACAGAGGGCAGCTGTTTCCTCATGTGAAACAAGGACAGTATTTCAGTAGGTCAAACAATCCAAAGGTTTGCCCCTCTCTGTATTCCTGATGTGGGGGATGCCATCCCCACAGCCCGCTCCGCTCGCCCCTGTCAGGAGAGCGGCACAGCTCTGTCACCCCAGGGATAACCAGGACAAAAACCACTGCCTGTCCCAGCCCTCCTGCAGCAAAGTGTCCTGCTTACACCACAGCAGCAGTCTCTACTGATTTTCTGTAAGAAATTCATGGCTGCTACAAGGTGGGGATTTCATCAGGCTGTAATTGCCAGGAGTGAAGCAGAAAGCAGGTGGGCAGGCAGCCCTTCCCTCCCAGGTGAGGCTCCCTGAGCCCTTGGGGACACGGGCTGGGACAGTGGCACTCCCCTCCAGTGTACTCGGGGGACAAAGGCCACCCAGAGCTTCACTGACCACAGCTGAGCCCAGGCCATTCACTTGTGTGTGCTGGTTTGACTGAGGAGGGAATGTGGTGTTCCTGGGAGGAGGAGGAGGAGGAGGAAGGGGCAGTGGGAAGGGAAGGATGAATAATAAATGTGAAAAGCCTCCAGTGCCCATCAAACGTGTGGTCACTGGCCCGAGGCTGGCCAAGCTTTGGACAATGCTCTCAGGGATGCAGTGTGGGACCTTGGGGTGTCTGTGCAGAGACAGGATTTGGATTTGATGATCCCAGGGGGTCCCTTCCAGCTCAGGCTTTTTGGTGATTCTAACAGAAAGCTTGAGGTGCTCCACAGTCAAATCCATCCTCGGCTGTGTTGTCTGAATTCCCAAATTCCCCAAACCTCCCTTGACTCCCCAGGCAGTGCCTGACAGAGCCATTTCAGCAGAGAATGGGGAGGACAAAGGGCTTCACACAAGGACAACTCTGATCTTCTCCTGAGCAATATCCCCCCCCACAGCCCAGCTCTGGGGAAAATCCCCCTCCCCTGCTTCTCTACAGAACACTTGAGGCAGGGTTCAGTGCTGACCTAGAGCCCCAGTCCTGGGTAAAGGCAGAGTGGAACAGCCCCACCCCACCACAGCTCCACAGGGACAGAACAAACCCCCTCTGTGTGCACACCCAGATGTGTCCAGGTGTTCCATCTTCCCTCAGCCCTTCCTTGGACAAACTCCTCCAGAGGAGACACAACAGTGCTGTGCCCTGTGCTCAGGAGGGAACAAAACCCAGGAGACAGCACGTACAATGCAAAGTCTTTCTCTTTGCACCTCATCTAGGCCACAGCAGGGAAAAAAATAATGCAAAACTGCTCTATTTTTAACCTACCACCAAGAGAGACTTTGCAGAGCCATGTTCAAATCTGAACAAGTTCCTCATCTCAATCCAAGTTCAACTCAGCAAGCGTAAAGCAAACATCCCAAATGGAATATATCAAATCCAAAATGATGTTATCCCAGCAAAATTGCAACATTTTCCATATCTGCAACCAAAAAAATAGCAATATCAGCCTTAAGGCTCTTTTTCTTGCTCTCTCCCTTGTTTATTTTCTCCCTCCCCACCTCATCACTGCAGCCAAGTTTTAAACAATATCCATGAAAACAGCAGCTTCCAATGTATTCGTGGAGCATTAATGAGGCACACGGCATCCCAGGGCAGTCCGGAGGGAAGGGCTCACACTGCTCACTGCAGCCTGTGCTGCTCTCAAAAATGTGAAACATTTCAAACTGCTGAGCTCTTGCCTCTCCTGCTCCCTTGGTCTCCAAGTGAGAGAGAGTTCAGCCCTCCAAACACACATTGTGGAAAGAACGAAGCACTTATAGAAAAAATGAAAGACCAGTTTGCCTTTCTAAATTTAAAGATTTATAAATCAATGCAAATCATTTTCAAAAAAGAAAAAAAGGAAAGCCAGCAGAACACTCCCACCAGTTCTAGCACAGCCATCAGAGCTGTAGAAACAAGTACCTGTTTTTCCTGACCTACATTTGCAGGCTGGCAGGAAATCAAAGTTCGTGTCAAATTACAGCAGGTTTTGAACAGACTTGCATGTGCCCTCCAATCTCAGCAATTAAATCTGTTTGGGCCCAGGGAGAGAATGTTTGGTATGAAAGGTGCCCCTCTCTGCAATGACATATGCTGGGTACTATGTGAATACAGGCAGGTTGTCTTTTGGTTGTAACACTAAAAATGGGAATGGATTTTCCACAGGAGTTGGTTCAGCCAGAGACATTTTCCTTTCCTTGACCTCCTCTATGCATTCTCTCCTATATTCACCATAAATCCGTGTGGTTAAGCAGACACAACCACAAAAAGTCACCGTGGTGGAGCTTTGTCCCAGAGTGCCTGAGTGCACTGGGGCACCCCAAAAACAGCCCTGGGGGCTGAGCAGGGACAGGGACCCCCAGGCAGGGCAGCTCTCAGTGCCCCACTCCTCAGCCAGCACAGGCAGCACAGCCTCGTGCTGCTCTCGGAGTGGGGATGGGCTTCACCAGCCCCTTCTGCCATTTCACAAAGGCTCTGGCCCATGCCAGGCAATGGGGAGGCTGCAGAAGGGGGAAGGTGACACAGCACCATGCTCAGCCTTGGAAATAAACCCAATCTTCCTTTTACAGCAGGAGAATTATTTCCACTCAAGACCACTGAAGCTACTGCAGGGAAATGAGGCTGCTGCTGCTGTACTTCATGTTTGGTGTGATCCCAACCCTCATTCCTACAGATGCACCAGTGACCCACGGCCTGCCCCAGAAATCAGGGTCTACTGAAGATGGTAAGCTCTTTCTGTTTCCAACTGGCTTGAAAAACACAGCAGGAAAAGAAAGCCTAGTGATCCAGATTTTCCAAATATCCAGGGCAGACAGAAGCCCGTGGAATGCAAAGGAATGGACACCTCAGCCATGAACCCCCACGCTCAGCAGCTGTGATGATCTGCTTTAACATAAGCATGCAAAAACTGATGGAAACACATTGAAAGTTTCCTTTATTTTCCTGCCCATTTTCAGATCTCTGTCATTTCACAACGTCCGTATTTCACTAAAATTAAAATCCCTGTGTTGCAAAACACATTGAAGACAAAAGTTTCAATTAAGCCTTTTAAGAGATGTTTTCCACAGGAATTCTTTAAAACTGCATCTTCCCCAGGCCAAGTCAAACGTGTGTGAAGAGGCTGCAGATGCAAAGGCCAGGAATGCAGTGGCAGCAGAATTGCCACCTCTCCTCACCCTTGTGAGCAGGAATTACCCAAACTGAGCAGCTGGAGCCCCGAGCCCCAGGTACCCTGCTGAATTAAACCCCAGGTACCTGCTGAATTAAACCCAGGTACCCTGCTGAATTAAACCCAGGTACCTGCTGAATTAAACCCAGGTACCTGCTGAATTAAACCCAGGTACTGCTGAATTAAACCCAGGTACCTGCTGAATTAAACCCCAGGTACCTGCTGAATTAAACCCAGGTACCTGCTGAATGAAACCCCAGGTACCTGCTGAATTAAACCTCAGGTACCTGCTGAATTAAACCCCAGGTACCTGCTGAATTAAACCCAGGAACCTGCTGAATTAAACCCAGGAACCTGCTGAATTAAACCCCAGGTACCTGCTGAATTAAACCCCAGGTACCTGCTGAATTAAACCCAGGTACCTGCTGAATTAAACCCAGGTACCTGCTGAATTAAACCCAGGTACCTGCTGAATTAAACCCCAGGTACCCTGCTGAATTAAACCCAGGTACCCTGCTGAATTAAACCCAGGAACCTGCTGAATTAAACCCCAGGTACCCTGCTGAATTAAACCCCAGGTACCTGCTGAATTAAACCCAGGTACCTGCTGAATTAAACCCCAGGTACCTGCTGAATTAAACCCCAGGTACCTGCTGAATTAAACCCAGGAACCTGCTGAATTAAACCCCAGGTACCTGCTGAATTAAACCCAGGTACCTGCTGAATTAAACCCCAGGTACCCTGCTGAATTAAACCCAGGTACCTGCTGAATTAAACCCCAGGTACCTGCTGAATTAAACCCAGGAACCTGCTGAATTAAACCCAGGAACCTGCTGAATTAAACACAGGTACCTGCTGAATTAAACACAGGTACCTGCTGAATTAAACCCCAGGTACCCTGCTGAATTAAACCCAGGTACCTGCTGAATTAAACCCAGGTACCTGCTGAATTAAACCCCAGGAACCTGCTGAACTCCAGTCACCAGGTGACACAAAGTAAAGCAGCCAGACATCCACGAGCAGCAGCCTCAACTGCCCTGTCTTTTGGGGACTGCTGGTTTCGCTTATGGTTTTTGATTTATACCTCAGAACTGCAAAACTAATGAGATTCTAATGAAAAGTGGGACATTATTCATTTGGGTTTCCCCCAGGAGGTTCAGTTTATTTCCAACAAGCATGCTGCTCATTAAAACAGGAGGTAATGGTTTTAAGAAGCTGAAACATGAACCTGTTCCCAAATGTGCATGGTCTTAAATGACACAGTGGTTTCTGCAGTTGACAGTTTTACTGCCTTTATCTACATTATTTTGATCAGATAGATTATTTTTAATCTGTATGTCGAGTAATATAATTATTTTTAATAATTATTTTTTAAAAAGTCAACCCTCTGCATATTTGGTTTTTTCCTGCCTAAACAAATCAAATGTAAATAATGACTAAAATATAAAACTGTTTGCAGCTCTTTTTAAAAAAATTGAATGCTACTTAGTATTGAGAAACTAAGTAGGTGCACAGATGATTAAAAATATGTGTCTGTATAGTTCTCCTTACTGAAAAAGCTGGAGACACAACCTCAGCTATCAGACATTCCAAAGTGTACCCACAAAACACCAGCACCAGGCAAAGCAACCCCTTTGAAAATGCTTTTCTGTGACACACAGGTCTGGAGCACAGAGGTGAAGCTGCAGCTCTGAAGCTCTCTGGAATAATTGTTCCTCAGCCCAACACCTCCCATCCCTGATCTCCAGTGAGCCTCATGGGGTCTGTAAGAAACCAAGAGTGCTTTGCTGCCTTCCATGGCCAGGGCAGTGCTCCCATCCCTCCTACACCAGGGCCAGGAGAAATGAAACACTGAAGCAGAGCTTTAAAAAAAAGCATTTAAATTAGGAAATGAGGTCTAGAACATGAAGCATTTGATCTGCCCATTCATCATGGCCAAGGCAGCAGGCCCACCAGTTACTGGAGGCAGGGACTCCAAACTGGCAGTGTTGGCTTTTCAGCATCCCATCAACCCCTGACTCACCCAGACACAAACCAGAAATGCACCAACTACAAATTAGGGAGGGACAATTTTAATAGTTCATTCATGAAAGCACATTCAGTTCCTGCCCTATGGCTGTATTGCACAACCCAAATGTAGAAGATTTTGATTCCAGAGGGAAGATTCTCTGGAGTTTAGGCTTGCCCAGTCCCTCCCCTCCAGTTTCTTCTGGTGTCTCCTAAAGAGCCAGCCTGGGAGAGCTGGGGGTGCTCCCCTGGAGAGGAGAAGGCTCCAGGAGAGCTCAGAGCCCCTGGCAGGGCCTGAAGGGGCTCCAGGAGAGCTGGAGAGGGACTGGGGACAAGGGATGGAGGGACAGGAGCCAGGGAATGGCTCCCAGTGCCAGAGGGCAGGGCTGGATGGGATCTTGGGCAGGAATTGTTCCCTGGCAGGGTGGGCAGGCCCTGGCACAGGGAGCCCAGAGCAGCTGGGGCTGCCCCTGGATCCCTGGCAGTACCCAAGGCCAGGCTGGACGGGATTTGGATCACCCTGGGACAGTGGGAGGTGTCCCTGCCATGGCTGGGGTGGATGGGATGAGCTTTCAGGTCCCTTCCAAGCCAAACAATTCCATGGTTCTAGGATTCCTTCTCTTCCTAAATGCTGCAATTTGGGTACTAAAGCATCTGTTCAAGCACTTCCCCCAGTACACAGCATCACCTGGGGCTTTAGGGGAACAGACAGTTCAATCTGCTAAGTCCTAAATGCCATTTTCTTTCTGGAGACAATAAACAGTTCAGTAAGTGATCTTGCAGCATTCACTGAAGATGAATGTCCCACAAAGCGAGCACAAGAAAGATAAGTGGTTCCACCCATCTGAACAAATATTTCCTCCCAGTCACACCCTCTGCACATAAAAGCAGGAATCTTTCTAAACTCATTCTGAACAATTCTAGTGGAAGGTCACAAACAATAACAATGGATAATTAAAACAATAATCAGGCTTAGTAAGACAAAAATTAAAAGTAAATTGCTCATCTTTTTTTTTTTTCTCAAACTGCCCAAGCCTCAGCAAGAACATGTTTTGGACAGAAGAGGATTTGAACTTAAAAGATTACAACGAGCTGCTGTTCATCAGCAGAAGGAAAGTCTCCCCACGCTGGGTGCTGTGGGATTCACTGTGGACCAAAGGGATTTTGTGGCACAGAGGAGGACAGACTAGAACAGCCTTGCTGAAGATGTAATATGTTAAAGTATTACACACAGGAAAGAATCTCCAGGCTGAACACATCCATAGCTCAGAGCTGGCTCACGGCTCATCCCAGCAGCACTGCCCCCTGTACTGCCCCACTCTCAGTGCTCCTGCCTTGAAGACACAGGAGTGCTGGGAATGCTGTTAGGATAAAAGGAAAGAAGAAAGGAGAGGAGAGAAATGGAGAGGAATGGAAAGGAAGGGAAGGGGAAGGAAATAATTTTTCTTGTAAATAGAACCAGTATGCTCATTTGGAGTTTTCTGTGAGGAATGAAATCAGATGAAGAACAACTACAATTCTGCAGAATTACACCTCAATTTTTAAATAGAAACCTTCTTCACAAGTGTTGCCACCTTCAAAACAGAAGGAGATGCACCAAAACACAGCAGCCTGAGGCTGGAGGCCATGGGCTGGGAGTGTACCAGGCACAGCTCTGGTTTTACAGACTCAAACACTGAGGGGAACAGGGCATTTCCACGAGGGACACACATCAGCTCTCAGGATCTGGGTGCTATTTCTTACAGCACTCTCCCTGGAGCCTTCTCTTCTCCAGACCTGATCCCAGTTCTCAGCCTTTCCTCTGGGACAGGTGCTCCAGCCTGCTCCATCAAGCTCCATACACGGACTTTTCCCAGCCTTTGCTCTGTGGGCATTGTTGCAATCAGCTCCATTAAAGGTACAACTTTAGATGCCTTTCAAAGCAAGATTTCCAACTCCACTGTGGCAAGATCCTGTCCAGTGACCTTCACCCAAAATCTCCCTCTTTCTAGGAACTGATGACAAATGCCTGCCCTCGCTCTCAGGGCACACTTGGCAGTGGATCATCAGCTTCTGCAAGTCATGAGCTACAAACTGCAGAAACACACCAGGAGCTAAAATCAGTTTCCGAGAACAAAAACAGCTGGTATAGAAACTAGAGCCAAATATTCTCCTGGCTGCTGGCTGCATTTTTTTTAAATTTAGCTTAAAATAAAATTTAAAAAATCTGCTTGGAACCCAAACAGTCTCTAGCTGAAAATGTGGTGTCTAGCCTGAAAAACAGAGCTTGTGGACACCATGCCAACAGCACAGGATTCCCATGGACCTGGTGTTTCTCAAGCCCTTAATGTGGTTCAGCTTAGGCAAGTAGTTTCAGGATTCCCAGTTTAAAATCTACAACACACATCTGCAATTCATTCTAGTTTTTTATTTTATTTCTTACTTCTCCAACCACCTACAAATGGTTTTATGAGTTCTTGCAATCCGGTACTAATCAGTTACTCATGGTGCTTTCTCCGAAGGGCTCCCTTTGCAGAGGGAGCCAAGCTGTGCATTTCATCAGCTGCACTTTGCCAGAAACAACAGCAACTACCTGATACAACAACACTGTTTGGAGTGTTGTATGCCTGATTACAGGACACAGGAAACTTCTAACCCAGCACTGGGCATTTCCTACCCCTCTCCCATCAGCTTACCACATTCAATTGAAGTGACTCCTCTATTAACAAGACTAATTTCCCACTTTGGGCAAGGGGACTTCAAGTGGCTTCAGGGAAAACTTGTCAGAAATTTTCATCCAGCTGTATGAAAAGAATTCCTGTTTGAGAAACACCACTGGCTTAAAACCTTTAATGGAAGTGTCCCAGAAATCAGAGGGTCAGTATTTGCCTCCCGCACATGAGCTGTGTGAGATGAAACGCTGCAGACACAGCAGGGGGACACAGTTACTCTCAGAAGTGATTCTGAAATACAATCATCTCTGTGATCCCTGCTCTTCTTGTTCCAAATACAACACACACTCCTGAGCTGGGTGCATCCCTCACCACCGCTGCACAGGAAGCCCCAGACCTTGGGCACAGCAACTAGAACATTCTTCTTGCTGAATGAAGGTTTTTTTCAGGCAAAACACTTGAAGACTAACAGTTCTGTTGCTTCCCCTATGAGTTTCTATTCAATTCTATCCAAGCTATTATAATTAAGAGACCTTTCACTAAAAAATCAAAACTTCTGCTCCTCTGCACAGCACATGTGACAGGCACAGCTCCCTGATTTGAGCATCTGTCATTGCTGTCCTGCTCACGACACATCTGCCTCTGATCAGCACAAATGGTGGATAAAGATTTCCCTTTCTTGGGGCTGAAGCTCTGGTCGCTTCTTTCAGCCTTCACCAGGGCAAAGCAGCGATTCTGGTGATTGCTGTGGGAGCAGACAGGAGTGTGTTTGTGGTTGTGCCAGACTGTCCCAGGAATGACAACGCTACAGCCAGAGGACAAATGTCTCCTCATTATCAGCCCAGCCTAACAAACAGCTGATAATGGGAGGACAGACAATGGAGAAACGTCCCTCCAGTTTCCTGTTTGAGTAACACAACCCTCCCTGATCTCACACTCACAGCATCGGGCTGTACCCAGGCCAGCTTCAGTGTTTCTTTCATGCTTTACTGTTTACATCCTGCCTTCACCCTCCACATGTTTCCTATCCCCAGCTCCTGAAGGTGAGTCAAGAGCTTTGGCTACTGCACAACACAACCTCTCCAGGGACCTTTGATATTCTCCTCCAGATGGCTGGGTGGACAATAACCTTCTTTGCACATCCTCTACATGAGATTCTGACTGACCAATTTGACCAAACTGAAAATGAAATACAGATATAATTCCTTGATCTTCTTTATTTTTGTTTTCATGCTGGAAAAGGCTGGAAAATTCTTGGGAACAAGCTTGTATTTAGTATACAATATGTCACTGAATTTGCTTGGCAGCCCTGCTATGGTGGCACATTTCTGATGTCAATAATCAGTGGCATGAAAACATTAAAGAATCAGAGAAAAGCAGAGCTGGAAATGCTCTTACAAGCTCATCTAATCTTCCTCTCTCGCCTCGAGGCAGAATTAACTCCATTTTCAACAGAGACTTACCTAAATCAAACTGATGTTTGAGAGCTCAAGCAATGAAGAATTTTCATTAGCAAAATAATGGAAACAGAAAACGAAAGAAAGAGAATCAGAACCTGTGGGATATGGGGTTACAATTGTTAAAGCTGTTAACTCTTACATTCACCAGAAGGCCCTGTGAGAAGGCACAGCTGAGGGGTGAGACAGCTCCACGTGGACAGCACACTGCAGCTGAGAGCCCATGGGTGCCCTTCTCCTCTTAAGGCTTGGTTTTGTCTGGTTGAGACTGAAGGCATAAAAGGGGAGTGATTTCTACAATAAAGTGATTTCCTTTGCATGCACAAGGGAGTCCTTGTGTCTTTGTTCCCGTTGCTACAAGAACCTGCAAGCCAGCAGCAAACATGCTTCTAAGAGATCACCCTAAGTGATGAGTCCTGTTGTGTTAGTTAATAGAATGACATACATGTCACAGAGTATCCTGATCTGGGAGGGAGGAAGAACAACTCCAAGGGAGCAGAATGCTGCCAGGAACAGCTACTCTTGGGCCACCATGGCAAGGGACAGGAGTTTGTCCCCACCTTCTGCCAGAACCAGATCTCATCCTTGACTGATTAGCACTGGGCCTGCCTGTGCCAGTGCCATCCTCAATAATTCATAGCCAGGGGAAGAGCAAGACGAGTTCCCTTTCCTCCAAAGGAAAGGAGGCTGCAAAAGCAAAGGTGTTCAGCTGGTCTGCAGTCCTGTGGAGTTTTTATGCTGTGTACACTGGCTGGAACTGCAAGACTGTACAAACACTGATGTGTAAACAAGTTTAGACCATAGCTTTAATTAAAAAAAAAAACCAAAACCCAACAACAACCCCCCCATCACATCCATTTGCAGCTGCACAGCATGCTCTGAGCTCTGTGGTGCTGGGGAGCAGCTGTGCTTTCAGTGCCCTTCTTCTAAACAGAACATCATGTTCCCTTCTGCAGGCACTCTGAGGAGCCAGGAGTTTTGCCCCTGTGAAAACCACATGCATGTAGCCCCCTTCCAGGCTACAACTTTTATGTATCCTGAAATGACTTCCCAGAGCCTTCTTTGAAAACCCTTCCGTTAACATGAATGTCTCAGCCAAGAATGGACTTTCTGGATCTCGCTCACAGACTGTTACTAAAAATTGCAGCAACACATTTTTCCAGCCTCTAGGAAGACTGCATGTGACTGCCTTTTATTTCTATAAGGACTCTGCCCCAGGATCATTCTTAAAAACTACTTCCAGACTGTGGAAGCATCTCACAAGTGATGTCTTTCCAAAATCCCAATATTAGATTATCACAGCGTGCAGTGAGTAAAAACTGAGACCTCTAGAAATTGCTTACAAACCTATGCTTAGGAGGATTACAGAAACTATAATGTGACCAAAATCTGATCAACACAACTTCACCAGAAGTTAACTCTAAATCACACCTAGTGGAAACTGTCCCTGCCTGTGGCAGGGGGTTGGAACAAGATGATCATTAAGGTCCCTTCCAACTCAAAGCAGTTTGTTGTTCTGTGATACCATTTATTCTCACCAACTCTCGCAGGATTCTAGAACTGCTTTCTTCTTGTACATAAAGGTCACAGACTGGGCTCTTCTAACTTCACCCCACTGCTCCTATTTCATTCACTTCTACTGGTGATGGAAAAGCTGGGAACTAGAAAGGAGACAAAATGAGTCCTAGCACAATTTGCATTCCCAAATAAGCTTGTTTTCACACAGAAGACAAGGAGCAAACATCCTCCATGTCAGGACTCCCAGTAACTTCTTCCTGCAGTGCTAAAATGTTTCAATTCCCCAGGCAGAATCAAAAGATAAGGCAGAATTTTACCTGCTCCATGAGAAAGGGTGGGGGACATGGGCTGAGTCAGGAGACAGAGGTGACTGCTCCTTCCTTCCTGCCACTTACCCCTTCATCAGCACTTTGATCTATGTGGAGTTTACAAATGCTTTAACATTCAGCACATCTCCTCAAACCTGCCTTTCTCAGCTTCAAGAGTGAAATTAAAACCATCCTCGAGGAGGCCATCTGTGCAAGGCAGCCTATAGGAAATGGAGCTCGCACAGATGGGACTTATCACACACTCCCTCGTGTCATATCAACACAGCAGCTTTGCAAATCTGCCCTAAATAAAGCAGAACTGACAGCACATTCTGGCTGAGGCCAGCAGGGCTGTGCAAGCCCAGCGTGTACTTGGCAGGGGCTGGATTGTTCTCTCCGCTTTTAACAAACAACTCCCTCAGAAATGGAAAACTTGTGAACGTTCAAGTCTTGTGCTGTGTTCAGATGTCTGGAGGATTGTGTTCAGCAAAGTCTCCTGGAGGGATCAACTAATTTGCCTTCAAATTCCTAGACATGAAGCTGTAGGTTGCTTAAAAACTAGCAGGACATGGCATGGCCTCCTCACAATCCACAGTGGGGACAGACACTGCTCTGGAACGTTTTCTAGTCCCATTAACTCTTCACCAACACATAAAAATAACACTTTAAAGATGTTTATTTTTACAAGTTACATTAGGTGAAGAATATAGCTGAGCAATATGGCTGAAAACATATGGAAATGCTTAAGCAGCAGCTCTATTTTATGTCCAAGCACTGTGTAGACAAACACAATAAACTGCAGTTACACACATGAAAACTCAATGTACTATATGAAAAAAAAACACACACAAAAAAGTGTGCTTTCATAAAAAGCAGGTTTTTTTGATTTTTTGGATTTTGGGGGTTTGTTTTGTTTTTTTGTTTTTGTTTGGATGTTGTGGGGTTTTTTTTTGTAGGAGGAGAACTTGAGAGAGGAGGGAGTAGCTTGTCACTTAAGGACAAAACCTGATCTGTAAGTGCACTTGTGTTCACTGGCAGTACAATTCTGTACCAAGTTCTGCACAATTCCCAGAAGAAAGTCAAAATTGTCTTCCCCTCTCTAGATTCCTTCAGCAGATGTTTCCCAAGGATGTCATTCTTGGACAGGGGTGCCAGTTTTCTCCCATTGTTTTTCCAGTTTTAAAGCTCCATACTCATTATTCTGTGCTTTTCCTATCTCAAAAAGCAGCTATTTCAGTTTATTGGTTGGTTTATCATGCTGTGTTTTCTTTGCTTGTTCTACAGAAAATATGAAAGCTAATTATGCTTCAAGAAGGGTAATTAGCATTTAGCCATTACTCCTCATGTAAGTGCAGAATAATTGTTTGCAGTTTCTATTTTGTTGTCCTTAATAAATACATAAACATCCAGAAAGATGAATCCACAGGACAGATCCAGTTCTGCTCAAACCAAGGAATTAAAAATAACTGCTCTCTTTGGAATTTCAGAATGAAATACATGAAATGAAACATTTTCTTTAGAACCTCAAAGAAAAGCAAGAAATGACAGGACCTTGCAAGCAGTTTATTTTCATTGCTCACTGAATAATAACTGTGAGTTATTTAACCCTCACTCAACTCTTCCTGTTGATGTTGATCATGTTTGACACCTCCAACCAACACGTCAGTAAGAAAATAACCTATAACTGAAAACTTCTCATTAAGTATGATTTTGTTTTTTAAACACCTGTTATGGGAAAAACACTGCCTTTAACTGCACTAGGAAATGAACAAGATAAAGAAATTGCTTCAGAAATTCAGGTAAAGACCTGAATGCTGGACAGAATAGTACAGATGGCATTTTTAGGTCAAAGGCTAAATCCTCACAGAACAAAAGACAAAGTTACTGAAAAGAGAACAAAAAGCATTGGCCCCAATATTACACACACTCATTAACTGTATCAGCTGGCTGCAGAGAGGTATGAAATGGGATTTGGGTACCAGTCACTGCTACTGTTCCTTCAGCTGAGCCCCCCATTTCCTTGTCTCTGTTCCTGAAGCTGCTGAGGTTATGGGGACAGTGATTCCCTTCTTGTACTTCTGGGACAAAATCCTGAGCTGTAGGAACCCAGCAGGATCACCCAGCCCAGCCCCTGGCCCTGCACAGACACCCCAACACCCCACCCTGCCCTGGGCCAGCTCCAGCTGTTCCCTGGGTGCTGTTCCTGTCCCAGAGAGCAGAGATCAGGGTTCACCCCAACACCCCACCCTGCCCTGGGCCAGCTCCAGCTGTTCCCTGGGTGCTGTTCCTGTCCCAGAGAGCAGAGATCAGGGTTCTCTCCTTCCCCTCACCAGGAATTTGGAGCTGTGATGAGTCTCAGTCTCCCCCAGGTTGAACAGACCAAGTAACCTCAGTAAGATCTGAGGAATCTAAGGAACTGCCTGCTCCTCCAAGTCACACCAGAGAAGCCACAGAACCTGCCAGGCCATTCTCCAGCACTGACTCAGCAGCAGAAGGAAAACTCTGAGCCTGCAGTTACACATTTTGCAGGGTTTGAGTGTTCAGTATCCAGTCAGGAGAACAGAGAAAGGCAAGAAAGCCAGACCCCACCACTTTCTATGGTCTCTGTTACTCCAAGGAGTTCCAGCAATGCCAGGACAGGCTTTCCCCAGCTCTGAGCAGGCTGCAGGGACAGGGCCTGACTCACCCTACACAGCTCAGGACCCCAGCTCATGTCTGAGCTCACACTCTCATTTCCCATGGATCATCAAACCTGCCCTGCAGGATAACACTCACCAAAGGTGGCAAATCAACATCAGAATAAAGCAATGTACAACACATCCTGGGAACAGCTTTGAGGGAGAGGGGAAATGTTTTACATCATCTCCCAGACTAAGCTGATGGAATTCCCGATGCTCAGGACCAGGGAATTTGTAACGAGTGAGAAATAAATTCCTTCACCTCTGGGTTGAAATCCAAGTCAGGCTGGTAGTAGCCAAGACCCATTAGCTCAACATCTGCTAGTTGTTTGGCAGCCCATGTGAAGTGATTTATATTCCTCAGTGTCCGCATCCCTGTCCCACTAATTGGCACCACATTGGCAATCTAAACACAGAGGTTAAGGTCTGAGCACACAGCAGGCAGCAGCTCTGAGATGGGGCAGCTCCAGTTTGGAGGACACACGTGATAAATTATACTTTTGGTATATGGAACTCCATTTAATTGCCCCGCCATCCTGTCCTGCCCCCAGAATGAAGCTGTAAATCCAGGCAAGCCAGTGAACTGTCAGCAATCCCTTGCTCAGCACACAGCTCCTGCAGCAGTAACACACGTTATTAGACCCATTACCAGTCAAAGCAACTTAAATGACTGCTTAAATTTTTAACAAAATGCTGTACAGCATGAATTTAAGTATGAGCTAAAGGGTTTGAATAATAGTTACCAATATCCATAAAAGCAGTATCTTTCCCTCAACTCCACTTTTTAATGCAAAAATGCAACATTCACTAAAAAGGCAATAACAATGTAATCTTATAGATCCCAAATAACAAGACTCTTTTCTTGTTGTCTTTCCTTCTTCTGCAGCTTTCCAACAAAGAGTGCACAGGACCAAAGCTGATTTGAAAACATAACCCATTAACTTTTAGAGAACTATTCTTTTTATTACCCCATGGTAAAACGTTTCTCTCCGAGGACAGAAACAAAATTGTTAGCTCTTAATGCATAGTAATAAAGGAAAATGGATTTTTCATATAATCTGAATATGGCAGCATAAAAAAAGTCTAAACTATGAGGGAAGGAAACTCATGTTACAGTTTAGAAACTGTTCCTGATGTTTACACATCACTTCAGTTTAAAGAACTGCTTATGATGGGAACCTGATGAAAGCTGTTGAACATGAAGGGAGATGGAACTGAAGCCAAAAGAAGCATCTTTGCCAGAAATCTAGAAGAAAAGACAATCACAGTCAGTCAGTTTGGGAGGGACCTCTGGAGTTGTCCAATCAGTTGTCCAATGCAATCAGCTGCTCAAAGAATGGCAAACTTCAAAGTGGGGTGAGGTTGCCTGAAGATATTGTAGATGAAAGCACAACACAGTACAGTGCTCTGCAAAATCCACTTAAAAAGAAATTTCTCCTGCAAGTCAAGTATCGTCTTCATTTACCACTACTCCGGAATGATTCCACTCCAAGCTGTTCTGAGAAGCAACAGGCCAGCAGCCATCAGGAACAGGGATACACTGCAAAGGAAACAAACCTGTGAGGTGTCCCCTGCCCAGGGAGGCAAAGATTTCATTTCAGATTGTTAAAGTGAGAGGTGTGGCTTTAAAGCCCTGGAGGAGTGGATTCCATCCTCTACCTCAGGGATGGGCCCTGTGAGCCCAGGAAGAATTGCTCCACCCCAGACCCCTGAGAGATCTGGTTGGGTTTGAGCCCCCGGGGTTTCTCCCCTGCTCTGTCCCCATTAGGCCCTGACCTTAAACTCCATCCTGGTTGTGTCCCACACACTGAACCCTGCCTCTGCTCAGTGCTCTCTGTCTCTGGATCTGAGCTGAGTTTGTTCCTGTGCTGAATAAATGGTTTCCTCCTTGGAGCCCCATGTTGGTCCCTGGTAACTGAAGCCTCCCTGGACATGATCCTGCAGCCCTGGAATGCAACAAAACCTAATCTGAGCACCCAGTAGGATCAAGGCATGGAGAACTTCAGCTGCTGGAATGCAGACTTGAGGACAGGAGACTCTAAAAGAGCTTGGAAAGTCCAGTCCTCCCAAGATCAGTGTTTTATTTTATATTACATTGGAGAGGTGTGCTCAACCTGTGAGAAAAAGGCAGCAGTGACATAAGGCCAGTGTGCATGAAAACAAACCCAACTGGTTTGATCTGGGGGTGCTCATCTGGAAAAAAGAAAGTTCCTTGGAGACCTTAGAGCCCCTTCCAGGGCCTGAAAAGGGCTTGTAAAAAGGAGGGAGATGGATTTTTTTATACAGGACAAGGGGGAATGGCTTCACACTGCCAAAGGGTGAGATAAAATTAGAGATTAGAAAGAAATCTTAATGCAGGCTGCCCCTGGATCCCTGGAAGTGTCCAAGGCCAGGTTGGATGGAGCTTGGAGCAGCCTGGGATAGTGGAAGCTGTCCCTGCCCATGGCAGGGGTGGCACTGCATGAGCTTTAAGGCCCCTTCCAACCTAAACCAGTCTGAAATTCTGTAATTCAAGATGCACCAAAGGATGTGACCTCTCCTTCCCCAGAGCTCCAATATCCCTGCCAGGCTATCCCTGCATCTGCTTCTGGCAGTAAGGACACAAACTTCTCTTCCTCTTCACTATTCAAGACTTAAGGGTGGACCTTTTTTACTCTCTTCTATACTTTTGAGGAGCAGCACAGGCTCATGCCACATTTTTAAAATGCCAGACCAATTCCTTCTATTTTGAGACATGTTAGTAGCAGTTTATTTTAAAATCACTCCACTGCAAATGATTCTACTGACACTTGAGGCAGGAGCTGCTGTGCTGACATCTGCAAGAGAATTCAAGGGGACTGTGATGACTGCCAGGAGATCAGCATTATCTGGAAGAAACCAGGCTGGCACCAAACACATCAATAGTGGAACTGCTCTGCCCTTGGCCACATTCAGGTCCCAAGCTGCCAGTTCAGGAGGTGCTGAGGTGCTCCAGCACCAATCCCTGGTGCTGCAGAGCTCAGGGCTGTGACAGGACCAAGGAAAGGTTATTATCATCATGGGAGGTAGTGAGCTGCTTCACTCAGCAGCTCTCACATGCACTTCTGAACCCCAGTGCAGGTATCAAGCAAGCATTTATACTCAAAATAAATGTTTTCTCACAAAACCAAGCATAGGAATAAAACCAAAGTCATGAGTTTCTGAGAGTAATTCCTCACCATTTAGAAAACAGGAGGGGTCCAAGAAAGAACTTCTGTGTAAGGGAGGAAGGCAGGAAGGAAGGAAATGTGAATTACATACACCTCTAGATAAGTTCCCCTTTAAAAAAAAGGAAGGAAATTAGAGTTAACTAAAAAGAGCATGTTTAGCATCACTGCACAAGCTGGGGAAAAAACTCTCGGAAATCCTGGCCAAAGATAATGCTGCCTCCTCCTGTCCCTGCTGGGCTTGCCACAGTCACTGCCCCAGGAGAGGGGAAAGGGCCATTTTTCACCCTTTTATAAGCACCACCACTTTGAAGTTACAAATCAGAGTCACCATTTGATTGTCACCTCTCCCTATGGCATCCTAGGTTTCTCTGCAATAAGCCTGTTAAAAAACATGTGTTTTCACTTTTTTTTATTATTATTAAAAAAGGATAACTCATAACTGAGCAGAGACAAAGGCTCTGTTGATACAACAACATGTGGATTAAATCTGAAAGGAGAAAGAAAGCTGTTCTAATAAACTGACAATCCTGCTCAGAGACCTTATATCCAGATTAGTGTAATAAATCATGAGGAAAGATTTCTCTTTGGCTGAAACAACCATTTATTTAGGCATGGAACAAGAGTATTTTAAAATTACTCTGGACATTGTACACTAAAGACTTTCTCCGTTTTTGTTCTTTTTTGTTTGTTCGTTTTCTGTTGAGTTCTAAGCATATACCCAAAGTTTTGCATTTGTTTTACTTAAAAGTTGTTACTTTTTAGTGCTTAAACCTCTGACAAGTCAGCCAGACAGCATCATTGGGCTCCCACTGAAACAAGAGAAAAAAAAAAAGAAAGGAAAAAGTGGTTCTTGTTCCATTACCTCATTACATTAAGCAGAAAACTGCCCAAAATTTCAGCTTTCCCCATTATGCTCCTCTTGTGTGTTTTCACAGTAGTATTTGTTCCCTTATCCTCTGAAAAAGCAGGGCTTTTTCACTCTTTTTAAGCAGCAGACACTCTGCACTATAGCTGCCTCCCCCTATCACATACCAATTGTCCCCCAGAGGCTTCTGAGCCCAGCACAGGAACCTGCCCTGAGAGCTGACAGCCCTGTCAGAGCTCAGTGTGGGGCAGCTGAACAGCAGGGAGGGGTTCCAGAAACCCCAGTCACACCCCCAGCCCCAAAACACTGCCTGGAACCAGCACTGGGCCTCCAGAGCCCCCACGCTGCTGGGCAAAGATCAGGGTTTAGCAGAACTCGGGTACAACACTGAGCTGTAACTGTAGACAGGACTAAGAACTGCAGCCATGTTTGTTAATAAAAATCTAATTTTTACCTGCAGCTGATTTCAGAGCTAAAGCATCTGCCAATCCCCCTTAACACATCGTGCTGTGGGGATGGCATTGGCCAACCCAGGCAAACATGTCACCACAGAACACAGCTGGTCTTCAAACAATGACAAAAACCAAAACATCACCACCATAAAACAAAACTTTCAGTTCCACAGAAATGTTCTGTGAGAAAATTTCTAGGAGACATTACTCAAAACTGGAAGAAAGTGTTTCATACAAGGGTAGAGCTCCTCTTTAAGTATGTTCTCTAATGTCCCTGGCTCCTGGATTACCATGATATTTTAGAACACCCAGACTGTGGTAAAACACACCAGATCCTGGATGGGATGGAGGATAGCAATAAAGAGGTGAAGATTTTGGCTGAAGCTTCTGCCATCCACAGTGTCAGTCCTAAAGTCACTTACAGAAATCACAGTAGTACAAGAAACACTCTTCAAACCCATTAAAAACCACAATCCCCAGTCCCACAGATGAGATGCTTTAAGCTCAGCAGCTGTTTTATCTCTGCCAGAGGAGTCCCTGTATATTCCATTTCACCTTAAAATCCATCTGCCAGCCAGACAAATAAAAGGTTCCTCAGAAATTCCAGCTGATGCAGTCACTGGGAAGCCATCCCAGCTTGCCTCGTATGCTGCTGTATTCCAAACTCCCTGACAGAATCCAGGGGCCACACATCAACCCTGATCAGCTCTGGGCTGCTCTGTCCCCCTCCTGCTGCCTTTACCCAGGAGAGCAGTGGGAGCAGGGCAGTGCAGAGTGCCTGTCCCTTGTCCCTGTCCCTGTCCCAGGGCAGCCCAGGCTGCACCCTGTGCCATCAGCTGCCTCCCAGGCTGCAGCATCCCCCAGGTGCTGCTTTCCACGTACCTGCAGCCACCCACGTGGCTCAGCTCTGCTCCTCCTGAGCTCTCCCACAGAGGGATGCTGGAGAACCCCTGAGCAGGAACAGCTCTGCTTTTCTTCTATCCAGGCAACCCCTCTTTGCCAAAAAGCTACCAAGGGGATGGAAAGTTCTGGGGGGACAGAAAGGGAAAGTGCAAGAGGAGATTAAAACCTAGGACAGGAAAAAGAAGGCCTGACCAGGACTTGTTCTTATTACTCTGCTTTGACTGTGGACACTAAAGTTTTGTGGCCAACAGAGTTCATAGAAGCCCTGCACAGTGACTCAGGACTCCAAAGGAAGTGCTGTGTCCTGGCTGAAGCACAGAACTTGCTTTGATAAGCACTGCTGTGGTCAGTGTTTACTGTCCTTACCCTATGGACAATGAGGTGTCCCTTGGGTACAGCGCCTTGGCACGAAGCCCTGGCAGGCTGGAAGGAGCTGCTCAGTCAGCGGGACAGACACCCTGCCCACAGCCCTGCCACATCTCCCACACCTCCTCTCCCACCCCGAGCACCACGAGGTGACTCTGAGGCACAGCAGCACCCCAGCAGCGGTGACAGAACCCAGCCATCACCTGCACATCCCACAGCAGCAGCTCTGGGGCTGAAGGAGCCTCACGTTCAGCTTTGTGCCCTGCAGGGATGCTCCAGCCAGGAAACACAGCCTGGGCTCTGCCAGGCGTCCCCAGGCTGGGGATGGGGCAGTGCTCACTGCTCAGAACCTGCTGGCTCCCACCGCTTTGGTTTGGTTTTGTGAAAGCAAAACAAGCTACCTTTGGACAAAGGTGAGACTGTGTTTACACACAATCTCACTCCTGCATATAAAAAATGCTGTTCCTTGAACAGGAAATCAAAAGTAGTACAAGTGATCTGGCTCTATAATCTTGCCAGAACAGAAGTGCCACCAAAGCAGTTGAACAATAATCACGGTCTTAAATTCGACTTCTCTGACTCCTGCTTTGTTCAGTATTTTAATTATATTTTCATAAAATTCTAAACCACTTCAGATTTCAAAGCACATTTATATACATTGATTAATTCTCCCAAGGTAAAAATTATTATCCTCTTTTTGGTACAAGGAAAGTGAAAGAAGGCACAACAAATTATTTGTCAAAGGCACAGAACTGGTGGAAGGGCTGCTACTAAAACCCAAGAGTTTCTGAAGCACCTTATATTTTTATCAAGGATTTACTTTTTAAAAGACAATAGCAACCAAAAAAAAAAACAACTGAAATGGATATATATGTAGGATCAGGGCAGTTTATGGGGTAAAGGCCACGAGAAAAGCAAGTTCATTAATTCACACTTGGAAAACTGCAGTGAATTCTCTTATAAATTATTGCTGTGCTCCATACAGAGCACAAGTATGAAATCAGCTCACAGCACAGGCAGTCTTGCCTTGCATCACCAGTACCCAGGGTGATCCAGCTCCAGATTCCCACTTTCTGCTCTGGGGGAAAAGGACGTTTGCAGCAGGATTTCTCCGGAGAGCTGGTGGGGAACGTGGCCCCTGGGCTCCCTGGGTGATTCCAGAGTGCCCTCTAACGAGGCTGCAGCTGCATTTCACTCATACAGGGACACCAGGAAAACCCCAAACGAGCCTTCTTTCCACTTGAAAAGGGGGATGATGACAGACACTGACTGGTGACTGCTCCTGCACAGATATTTGATACTGCCCTGCACTGTACGAGCCCTTGTTGGTAAAATACCTCAGTAGGCAGCAGGATTATAGAGAAAGATAGGAAAATTCACAGTTCTCCCATTCTAAGAGAAGAAAGGATACTGATGAGTCAGATGAAAGTTAAGCCAGTACAATTTTTTAAGATAAACTGAGTTTTACACAATCTGTAAGGAATTTCTGGGTAACTTTTCAACATATGATGTCGTTAAATCAAACATTACAAAAATAAGCGATTATCGTCAATGAAGTTCACAAATCAAAATGGAATCTCCTTGAATATATTCCTTAATACACTGGTGTACTGTAAAATTCTGGCTCTTTGGGCTGCACCCAGGAGTGGTCACACCAGCTGCAGTGGTGGAACAGGACTGGCTACAAGCTCATACTGCAGCCTCATGGTTTATTGCCCAGTTCCCTTTCACCCACCTATGTAAACTAATAAACCATCCTGCAAAACAAAGAAGTTCTTAGTGAGACACAAACCCCACGCTGACCCTCAGAACAGAAACTCACTTTAACAATCTCAGCATCACATTGTCAGAATGGGGCTGTACCTCCAGCTATGCCAGGAGAGTCACAGCAGCTCCTGTCCCCAAACTCCCCTGCCCTGCACCAAGGCAGCTCACTCAGGTGTCCCTCAGCACCCCAGCTAGGAGCAGGAGGTGCAAATGATCCTTTCCCAAGCTCCTACAAGACAGAATGGAAAGGGGTAGAAGTTCCTGAAGCTGCACTGCCCCCATCCTGCCAGATGTGTCAGAAACCTCTGAACAGAGCCGGCAAAGTCAGCCCAAACTCACCCCGAGGGAGGATGGTGAAGGTGTCAGCTGCTGGGTGATGTCTGGGGGATCCTGGTGCCACCAGGAGCTGAGAGGAAGCAAACAAGCCTGTGAGCACTTGTACACCTGGCAACCCAACATCTCAGCCCCACGGCCCCCAGCAGGCCCCTGGCTAACGCAGGCTGCCAGAGACATTGCTAGGTGGTTCAGAACAACACTCCTAACTCCAATAAAATGGCTCTGTCATTAGCCCAGAGGTGCCCTATGTCATTCCCTCTCCTCCCAGGCTACATCACTGCACACATCAGCAAGCTATTTAACGCACATCTGGGTAAATTATTCACAGCAGCAGCTGCTTTGGTTGTCTGAGTATAACTGAGTGAAGTGGCATCCACCTCTGTGTGAGGATCCCTCTCACACATCATCCCATCCATCATCTCATCCCTCTCAGAGCTGAGAACTCCCAGCACAGGGAGCACTCCCTGCTGCCTCTGCAGAATCCCACAAGTTGCACTTGTTCCAGCCGTGCCAGTTGCCATTTGCAGTGGGAAGGAGCAATGTGAGGTGTTCAGTTTAGTCCTCCTGTGTCTGCAGGAGCTCTGTGCAGCCCACGCTGAGCCGAGGGCTGTGTGTGAGCAGCGCTGTCACTGCCCAGCAGAGAGAGGAGCGTTCTGCACTGCTCAGCTGCAGCCACCAGCACAACTCTGAGTGCAGCATTGCTACAGGCAGAACTGCTGCCTTACAACTGTCAGAGCTTTTCTGACGGAGCATTTACATTCCAGAAGATGCCTTTGGCTGTTTTTGCTCCAAATGTTAAAATTTGTTTGCTGCTGGCCTGTTGCTTGCAGAAATTGCAAGAGTCTCTGAACACACCTCGAGCATTGGGATCCTTCAGCTGAGGAGCTCCCAACACTCTCAGGGCGGCCCAGCTGGGGATTGGCAGGACACGGGTACATCAGTGGCACAATGTGAACCGCACTGGTGGGGAAGGAGTTGATTTCTTGTGCGGTTTTCAGTATTTCTAAAGAAAATCAAGCTGTAGTGACCATGTGTGTACACGTGGTCAGGACGGGCTGCCAGGGCCGCTCCAGTTCTAACCACATTTTATCTTTCTATGTGTGGACAGTGCTCGCGGTTCTCCCGATTCCACTGACTCTTCTTTTCTATTCCCTGCAACATTTCAAACCAGCGGCAGGGAGCCCGAGCAGTTTGTTTCAAACGGAACCCGGCCGGCTCCGCGGCTCCCGGCGCAGAGCTGCCGCGGATCTCTTTGCTTTGTTAACTTGTAATACTTCACTGTCTCGAGCCCCGAGCCCTCTGGAGCTCGTACGGAGGAGCTGGAGGTGCAGCCGCCGCCAGAGCTGCCGCTGCCCGCCCCGCTCCCGCAGCCCGGGCCCCTGGGCCGGCCGGGCCCGGGGCCGCCTCAGGGCGCGGGGCGCACCCCCGGCCGCCCGCCCGCCGCTGCTCTGGGCAGCCGGGGCTGCCCTTCCGCCGCTCCGCTGGGGCTGCACGGCCCGGGCCCGCTCCCTCCGGGACTCACCGGGCACCGCCGCTCCGAGCCTTCCCCGCCTTCCCCGCCGCTCCGAGCCTCAAACCCCGGCGGCCCCGGAACGTCTGGCGCACGGCACCGCGCCCCGCCCGGTCCCTGTTCCGGGACACCGGCCCGCAGCGCCGCTAGGGGGCGGTGCCGCCCGCGGCAGCGAGAGCGTGGGGGGCTCTGCCGTATTTACCGGAGCACAGCGCCACCCTCCCTACCGTACTCTGCGTACCCGCACCTCCCCGGCCGCGACAACATCTACATCTTAAATTTACATTAAATATTTTATTCGAAGAAGCTCCAAAAGCGGTATTTTGGCTGCGGCAGCGCCGGCCGCGGCCCGGCTTCTGGCGGCTGCTCGGTGCCCTCGGGTGCCCTCAGCGAGCAGCATCACCCCCAGCTCAGCTGTGGCCCGCCCGGTCCGGCCGCCCGCCGCGCTCCGTCAGCCATCCCGGGCTCCGGGCAGCCCCTTGCCGCCGTCCTGTGTCCCCCCTTCCTGACCCGTGTCCCCTCAGGGGCTCGGTGTCCCCTCCCCCCCGCAGGGGAGCAGCGGAGCGGGCGGAGGTGGCCCCGCCCCGGCAGGTGAGGCCCGGCCCGCAGGTGAGGCCCGGCCCCGGCAGGTGAGACCCGGCTCTCAGGTGAGCCCAGCCCCGGCTCTCAGGTGAGCCCAGCCCGCAGGTGAGCCCAGCCCGCAGGTGAGGCCCGGCCCGCAGGTGAGCCCAGCCCGCAGGTGAGGCCATGGCGTACCGGGAGCTGCTGCGGCGCTGGCACGAGGCCGTGCGGGAGGCAGACCGCGGGCACTGGGACGCTGCCCTGGACACCTGGAGCGGCATCGCGGAGCCGCCCGCCAGGATCTGCTTCAACATGGGCTGCGTGCAGCTGCTGGCCGGGCGGCCTGAGGCGGCACTGAGGGTGAGCACCGGGCAGGAACCGGGATGGAACCGGGCAGGAACCGGGATGGAACTGGGATGGACGGGCAGCTCGGCTCCCCCGGCTCTGTCTCGGAGGGAACGGTGCTGAATCTGGATGTGAAATGCAGCTTTTCGTGTCCTGCGTGTCCACGGGAATGCGAGCAGGGATGTTGAAGGGTGAATGGTTTGAGGAAAAGGTTTAGCAGAGGGAATCATAGAAAAGTGAAAAAGGTTGAAGTTAAAAAGGCAGATGTGGCCGTTGAGGACAGGGCTCGGTGGTGAAATCGGTGATGCTGGGTTAACAGATGGATCTTTGAGGCGTTTTCCAGCTTTAATGATTCTGTGATTCTGTGGTTCTCTGAATACTATGAAAATCCAGATCAGTGGGCAGAATCATTTTCAAAGAATATAATAGAGACAGAAAGTACTTTAGATACTAGAAACTACATCCAGCAATGTACCTTAAGTTTTGTTTAAGCTAAATCAGTTTAAGTCGTGCCCTTTAGGTGAACTTAGCTCATTATCATGTGAAAACCACACCTCTAAAGTTCAGCCTGCCTGATTCCAAGTGAAGACCTCAACCCACTGAACATGCACAATGAATTTAAAATGTATTGTAGCTTTAAATGAAAGCAGGAAAAGCATTGTTCAATAGGTGTTCTGTAGGCATGGGTTTAGACATGAGATGGGTGTATTTTGAAAGTACAAATATGTTGCTTGGCAGTGGAGACTGCCAGAACAAAACTGCTGTACTGGAAAACCACTGCTGTTGGGAAGGTGCCTTGAAGAAAAGCCTTGCTGTGACAGCACCTGGTGTGTCTGTGCATCCATCCATCCATCCATCCATCCATCCATCCATCCATCCATCATCCATCCCTCCATCCATCATCCATCCATCCATCCATCCATCATCCATCCATCATCCATCCATCATCCATCCATCATCCATCCATCATCCATCCATCATCCATCCATCCATCCATCCATCATCCATCCATCCATCCATCATCCATCCATCATCCATCCATCCATCATCCATCCATCCATCCATCCATCCATCATCCATCCATCATCCATCCATCATCCATCCATCCATCATCCATCCATCATCCATCCATCCATCCATCCATCCATCCATCCATCCATCCATCCATCCATCATCCATCATCCATCCCATCCACCCCATCCATCCATCCCATCCATCCCATCCATCCATCCCATCCATCATCCATCCATCCTTCATCCATCCCATCCATCCATCCCATCCATCATCCATCCATCCTTCATCCATCCATCCATCATCCATCCATCCATCCATCCATCCATCCATCCATCCATCCATCCATCCATCCATCATCCATCCATCATCCATCCATCCATCCATCCATCATCCATCCATCATCCATCCATCATCCATCCATCCATCCATCCTCCATCATCCATCCATCATCCATCCATCATCTATCCCTCCATCCATCCATCCATTCATCCCTCCATCCATCATCCATCATCCATCATCCATCCATCCATCATCCATCCATTCATCCATCATCCATCCATCATCCATCCATCATCCATCCATCCATCCATCATCCATCCATCCATCCATCCATTTATCCATCCATTCATCCCTCCATCCATCATCCATCATCCATCCATCCATCCATCCATCATCCATCCATCCATCATCCATCATCCATCCATCCATCATCCATCCATCCATCCATCCATCCATCCATCATCCATCCATCCATCATCCATCATCCATCCATCCATCATCCATCATCCATCCATCATCCATCATCCATCATCCATCCATCATCCATCATCCATCCATCCATCATCCATCATCCATCCATCCATCCATCCATTCATCCATCATCCATCATCCATCCATCCATCCATCCATCCATCATCCCTCCATCCATCCATCCATCCATTCATCATCCATCATCCATCCATCCATCATCCCGCCATCCATCCATCCATCCCTCCATCCATCCATCCATTCATCATCCATCCATCCATCCATCCATCCATCCATCCATCCATCCATCCATCCATTATCCATCTGTCTCCAGTGAGGAGATGCAGATAAACCTTTCCTCAAAGCACATAAGGAAGAGCTGAGGCTGTGCTGGAGGGGCTGGGGCAGCCCGTGGAGCCCTGGGCAGTGGCTGTTTGGGACACTGAGCACAGGGCAGTGGTGCCATGAAGATGAGGGAGAGAGTTCAGGAGAGACTTCTGAACCCCAGTCAAGGGGCAGTGACAGGGAAGAAGCTCAGCTCTACTTCCGTGGGGATCAACAGTTGGTTGTTGTTTTGTTTATGGCCCAGTGAGGCAGATGTTCCAGCACGGTGTGTGTGGGGTCACAGACTCACCTTAACCTGTAGTGAAGGCAGGGCTGGGCTTCCAGCATTGTTATCCTTACAAGGTGTCTGCAGTGGGGAGGGAAGGAGCACATCCCTGCTGCTGCTGCTGCCTCAGGAGGACTCTTGGCTGTCCCAGCACGCTGAACCACGAGCTGCTGCCAGCTCTGCAAGCACTGCCTGTATTTAGCTGGGGCACTGAAGCAGAGGTGCTGACTTAGAGGTCATTGTGGGAAGCCCTGCAGCTTCCTCCCTCTGACCCTTTCATCACCTCAGCCTTCCCCAGCCTGGCCAGTCCTGCTGCTCCCACTGTCCTGGCCAGCTCTGCTTCAGGCTGCAGTTTTCCCAGTTTAAGTAGCCAGATGGCCACTGCAGCTCATTTATGTCCAGTCCATTGTAGCAAGGAGGGGGAAAAGGCTGAAGCTCAGCTCATCCAGAGGCAAGACCTGAAAGATGACTGGGAGGGATTGCCTCTGTGAGGGCAGCAGGAATGTGGCTGGCTGGGTGTGTGTGTGCCTGGGCACTAACAGAGCAGATCCCAGCTGATCCCTGGGGTGTACCTGTGTTTTTCTCCTCAGGCATTTAATAAAACCATTGAGAAGGACAATTCCTTGGCTGTGGGCTACTTCCAGAGAGGATTTGTGCACCTGCAGCTGGAAATGTGAGTTAGGTGCACAACCAGTGCAGCCTTTGGTTCTCTCCTTTCAGTCCTGCTTTATTCCTAAACCTAAATGACTCTTTGATTCCAAAATTCACTTCTTCCAGAAACTTTACAGAGTTCACAGGGTCTGCTTGGCCTTGGAAACCCTGTCACAGGTCAGCAAGTCTTATCTCTGATAAGAGCTGCACAACTCTGGGGCCGCAGGGGTGGCTGACACATTACATTTCTGTCCCATACTCACAGAGATTCCTGGAAGCCACAATATTATGTTGCCATTCAGATTTTCTTTGGGAATTAAAAAAATATAATTGTGTGTCTTGGTGTGTTTTCACATGACACACATGAGTCTGGCCTTCCTAGAAATGCAGCCTGCACACTCTCCTGCCAGCAGACTTCAGGGGCCTGATCTCAGTCTCACTGATAAAATATTGAGATTGCTCCAGAAGTGTCATGGGATTGATTACTCATTGTTCCACAGTTAAATCACAGTGACATCCTCCTCCTCAGGGAGCCGGGAGAAGTATTTCAGAGATCTTGTCTTACCTTTGAGCTCAGTTATTTTCTTTCCTGTTGCTTTCCCCATATTTTCCAGACCTTAATCTCCACCAAATGCCTGTCTTTCTTTCTGGGAGGGAGTTAAGGTGAGCAGTTCTGGCTTCTCCAGTGGAGGGGCTGTGCCTGGGGCTGCTAAAGTGCCAGGCAGGGCTCTCAGGAGCTGCTCCACCACCAGCAGAAGCAAATGTGCCCCAAGCACACCCACTGCAGGGGCAGCAGAGCTGGCAGCTGCCTCCTGCCCAAAGAGCTGATGGCCTCCAGTGCCCCAGGGCTCCTTCCTTCATCAGAAGCTGCTCCCACCCACCCACATCTACCTGGGCACCTTCTCTCGGTCGGTGCCCACTGCACAGCCCTTCCTGGATGCTTCCTTTCACCACCTGCACCTGCTCAGACTTCAGTTGCATTGCTGGTGTAAATTCAGACTAGTAGCCTCCTTAGCCTCAGAGGTGCTCTACGTTTTTCAATGTTGAGGTTCTAAATTTTGAGTTTCAGAGTTTTGATGCTCTGGCCACGTGTGTGCCCTCCCTGGTGCCCATCAGCCAGGTTCCCAGCCCTGGATCCTCCTGAGACACGTGCAGGGAGCTCCCAACAGTGGGCAGTGTTTGTTCTTTACCAGGATGACACATCTCTGGTACAGCTCTCCTTGCACAGCCTGCAGAGCAGAATACATGCTGTTTGTTAGTGTGATTTTTAGCTTCTTTAGCAGTCTCCAGCTTTTTTAGGCTCAGTCTCTTGTGTCACCTCTGCAGGTATGAAGAAGCTCTCTCTGACTATCACATGGCCTTCAGTCACCTAAGACAAAATCCCTTCATCGATTACAAGCAGCTGGGGCTGAGGCACATCCTCTATGCCTGGGAGGTAAGAGCCTGGCTCAGAAATTCTTCCCCACTGTTGGGGATGTCAGAAGCAGGCATCAGTGACACAAGACTTTTTCAAGGAAGTACATTAGAACTGTAAAAATACTCTGCTTGCACTTTTTTTAAAGTAACTTAATCAAAAAAGTTGTAAACCAACATAATCTCTGGAAAGTTTAGCAAATGATGCACTTTGAAAGTAAAATTGTTCAGAGCAGGTGCATGGGAATTTGTGTATTGAGGGGTTTTTATTTTCTCTATATGTAAACGAAGTGGTGGCTGCCCCTGGATCCCTGGAAGTGCCCAAGGCCAGTTTTGATGGGGCTGGGGGCAGCCTGGTCTGTGGAAGTTGTCCCTGCCCATGGCAGGGATGGAACTGGAGCTTTAAGGTTCTTCCCAACCCAAACCAGTCTGGGATTCTGTGTAATATTTACACTTGCAGGCATGTAAACATACATGTAAATTCTAAGCTCTAAGAGCTGAAAGAAGTTGAACCATTGGCAGATGAGAGCTGATGCATAATGCGGACTCCAGGAAATTCAGGTGCATAAAAGCCTCTTTCCAACTGCAGCAACTGATCTTAATATTCCCTCTGTGCCTGAACTTACACCCTGTGCTCAGGCTGTGTTTGTAATGCTTCATCCTGCACCTCTTTCTGTCACACCTGCCACATCCTGTTCAAGGAAGCTCAAAGGCTGAACTGGCTGTAAATTTTTGTCATATTTGGACATATATAAAGGATTCCTAGAAACTGTCCTTTACTGGAAGGGTTGATTTTGTTTTCTCTGAGTCCACACACACAGGTCAAAAAGCAGATCCAGGAAATAGGATTTAACTCCTTACTTCCGTGAGAGTGAGGAGCCATTGTGTAACTCCAGTCGAGCATCTCGGGCAATTTTCACGCACCTTATTCCCGGCAGGAGGAAGCTATCCTTAGCATCCGTGGTGTTAGCCCAACCTCCCTGGCTTTAACAGCTTCAGTGCCACGGCACTGCCTTCTCTTGGAGGTGGGAAAGGGGCAGGGCTCAGGAGTGTCCCGAGGAGGCTGAGCCCTTTCCTGGTGTGAACACACCACCCCTCACTCCAGGACATGTGCTGGCCCTCCAGACTTGGGATCAGCATCCTGATTCAGCTCTATCTCATTCTTACCTGGAGCTCATTATTCAAAATACACCAACATCATCCTCCAGCAGAATTGTGCCATCAGCTTTCCCCATGCTTGGCCTCTCACGTGCTGCAGCTGATCTTCTCGTGGAAGATACATGCATGGTTTGAAAACCCAGAAACATTTGCCTCTTGCAAGGCTGTGACGCTTCTGACTGTGTGAGAATTGCTGCCTTGCCTCCTGAGACAGTTCCTGTACATGTTCAGGGTTGCCATTCCCCACACTCCCAGAGTCTTCTACGGCCATGATTAAGGAGTAAAGGAAAAGCATGCTATGAGCTCCAGCCTTGTCCAGTGCAGCCAGGCACACACCTCAATTCCCAGCTGATAACCCTGTGACAGGAGATAAGGAGCTGTCTGACAGTGCTCTGCCCGTGGCCCAGCAGCTTTCCCACACAGCGAGTGCTGGCCAGTGACAGGGAGAGATCTCCCACTCCCAATATAGAGCACAGCTCCCCAACACCCTGTCTGCAACACTCCCACAGCCTGCACTTCCCCAGGAACAGACTGACATGCTGCTGAAGGGTGACAAGCTACAACTGACAATTTGCACATTCACAGCCCACTACAATGTGAAATAGTTTCAGTTAAGTTATTTTGCAGTGACAGGGAGTCAGGATTACAAAAATCATTGCCTAGTTGCATGCAGAAAGAAACCCAAGAAGAGCATCTGGTCTTTTGGATGCAGGAAGAATCAGACATAAACAGTGTGGTACCAGAGTCTTTACCTGCTGTCCCCATGTCTCTCCTCACCTTGACCAGCAGCTCCAGCACACCCAAGCTTTTATTTTTCCTTTCTGATCATGAAATTTTCCCAGCCACGCTGCTCAGAGTGCCTTTCCTGTTGCTGAATTTTTGGTGATTTAGTGCCTGTCCCTGTTTCTTGGCTGAGTTCAGGAGGATGTGTTGGGTGTCCCTTGGTCCTGGCCCTCTGAATCCCGTCCCTGTGCCCACTGCAGGTGCTGTACAGCATTGCAGCAGTGCAGTGCCACCTGCAGCAGTGGCAGGAGGCCAGAGTCACCCTAGAGCAGGCTGTTGTGTGGAGACCTGAAAGAAGAACAGCAGTCCTGGAGCTGGCCCTCGAGCGGGTGCAGGTAAGGCCACCTGTGGGAGTTCCTGGGTGTGTGCATCGTGCTTCAGCTCAGGGATGTGTGCTAAAGTTGTCTGTTGGAATGTTCCTGATTCCTGCATGTTCCTGCCATCCACCCAGCTGCTTGGCCACCTGCTAGCACAGTGTAAGCCATTTGCACACCATGCTCTGCCAAACCAGTGCTTCAGGTGCTAGAGGAACTCCAACGCTCCCAGGTGCTTCCCTGCCCAGAAACACCACAGTGGAGAATTTTGGGATGACCTCTGTGGCTGGCTTCCTGGTCCCTCATGTTCAGGAGCTCAGTTCCATTTGTGCTTATCCTGCAAAGCCAGTTGCCTTGTGCAGTGTTTCAAGTTCAGAACCCCTACAAGTGCAGGTCTGGAGAGTCTCCCTTTTCATGGCACTGGCTTTTTTTGAGTCCATTTGGCTTCAGGAACAATTGGTGGCAGCTCAGATATTAATGTCAATCACTTTTAGAGCTTAAGTAGGGTGTGAAAGTGTTTCTAGGGTTGTTTCTAAGTTAAAGTTTCCTGTTAGACTCCTTTATGATCTGGAAACATTTGCAGATCTCTGGTTTACTCTTCCTGAAAGATTCATCAGTTTGCTACCTCCATACTTTGTAAGAGATTCATACTTTGTTTTTAATCTGATGATCTCTTCTGGCATCACATTCGTGCTTTTCCAGTGTATTATTTATATTTGCTATTAGCATTCTACTCTGTGGCTGAACAGAAAACATCTGAGGTCAAACAGGAAAGCTGTTTAGAAGATTTATTTACTAAACCTTCCTGCACTGCTCCCCTTCCCACCCAATCCATGCCAGCAGTGTCTGTCCTTGCCTCCACACTGGGGAGGGGCTGCTGAGCTCTCAGTTTGCTCATGCTTTTGTGGGGCTTGAATGGCCTTGGTCAAGTTCACAGCCAAAACTTCTGCCCCATTTTTCCTGGAGATGCTTTTGCAGTGCTCAGAGCACTGTATTTGCTTTTCAGTGCTCTGATGTTACATTCAGTGTGGATTGATGGCTTTTCCTTTACCTGCTTTCCCCACCCCAGGACCACCTGTTTTTAGAGCCCATGCTGGTTCCTCTCGGGGAACTTTTCAGACCACGAAAGAAAGAAGTTGAGCAGCTGGATTCAAAAGATTTCCTGGGTAAACCCAAGGTAACGGGCACGTCAATGTCACGATTAACAGCAGCAGAAAAAAATCCCTCCTCTGCCATCTCCAGGGAGCATCCCCACACATCTCCCCCCTCCGTGTGGGGACCCAGAGCAGGATGGGCAGAGCTTGCAGCCAGTCCAGGCAGTCGGGACACAGAAGCCAAAATTTGTTACAATTGCCACCCCTTCTACCAGAAAATGCACTTTGGCACTAATATGTCTTCCCCAGTCTTGGTCACTTTAAAGTCTGAAAGGGCTGAGCAGGTACTCTGGAACCCGTGGTTGCTCTTTTGCTGACAGTGAGGTTGTTAAGAGGGGCACGTTGTCCCAGCATGCTGCTACTCACTCCCGCATTCCCAGGGGGACAGGTGGGCATCTGGGGGACAAATGCTTTGTCTCATCCCTTGATACAAGGCAGCAGAGAATTTCTCTGTGCCCTTCTGTGACCAGTGCAGTCAGAACAGAGAGCTCCAACATAAATAAAGGGAAAGTAATAAATTCACATACTTTTAAAGAAACCTTGGAAAGACTTGAAAACTGGGACACAAATGATTGAAACTGTCTTGGGAATCCAGCTCTACCTCTCCCCCTGTGTGCACAACTCCACATTTTGCCTGACCCTGGGATGCCAGAGGGAAATGGGTCTGAGCAGATAATCTTGGATGAAGTTTGGGGGTCTCTTCATCCAGCCTAGATTCACTCATTGCTTTGTTCTCCAACAGGTGATCTCATCCATCATTCCCAACGATGAGTACATTGGCTTCGAGCCTCTCAGGCCTCAGGTGAGCAGGACAGGGCTGTGAAAGGAGGAATGGAGCTGTCATGGAGCTCCAGAAAGGGGCTCAGATCCAATCCATCAGGGGAAGAAACCAGTGTAATGCTAGCCTGGATCCATGAGGATGTTCAGAGCCAGGCTCAGCACTGTCTGTAAGGGACTCAGGGAATCTCCAGCTCTCTAAAGATGCATTTTTGGCTCTTCACCATGTCAAAACAGCAGTGCTTTGGTGTGCTCAGCCTGTCTCTGCTCATCACTTCAGTAAATGTGTCAGTGTGAGCACAACTGCCTCACACTGTGCTTGGAACCAGGGGAGGGCAGTGAGATTGTGTTACTTCCTGATGAGATAAAGAGGGAGGGCAAGGAAGAGAAGTAAGGTGTGGAGCAGCAGACTTTTTCTGGGTGGTGTGGAATGACAAATGGGGTCAAGAGTAAAGACAAAATAGCACAGTCAGGAGGTAAGGTGGCACTGCTGCTGTAGGAGACACTGTTATAAACAGGTCCTGTTGTTTCTCCCACAGAAACAGGGCTTTTATGAACCCAGTGCCGATGCTCTGCGGTGAGTGTTCAGTCCCACACTGGTCTTACCCTTCCCTCACTACTGTTCAGAAAGTTTTGTTCTCCAGCATCTTTGTGTGAAGACACCGAGGGATCCACACCCACTTCTCACCAGGGGTGGAGTGAATGACAAACACACGAAGGTTTCTGTGGCTGCAGAGGACACTGTGGGTCCCTGGCATCTCTGCAAGAGCCTCTGGGCAGCTTGCAGGACTTGATTCAATAGTCTTGGGAGACAGGCATGGTTTGTGGCATGCCTGGGGAATGGAAGCAGACACAGGCTGTGGGACCTGCCCAGGTCTGTGGCAGAGGATGCTCAGCTTTCCCATCTTAATTCCCAGGATAATTTCAAATACTCACTACCAGCCCTAATGTCCTGAGCCAAAATGATGTTCAAACCCCAAGAAAGTAATTTGTTTTAGTGATATTGTGCCAGCAGTACTTCAGGGCTGTGTTGAATAATTGTTTTGATCTTGATAGTGTTTATCAGCACAATGAAAACGAAGCTGCATTTGGCAAATCAGTGTTTTCCAAGCCCCTTTTGTTCCCAGCTGGAGCAAAGGGCAGCAGTGGAAATCACGATTTCCCAACACCCGCAGGTTGCAGCCCGTGCCAGCTGGGGTTGGTGCAGTGTGCTGGTGGCCAGAGGCACCCATGGCCAGGGGGTGCAGCTCTCTCCTCTCCCCGCAGGGATGCCGAGTGCGGGTACCAGCGGCTGCTGTCCCGGTACTGCCCCCGGGAGCCGGCGGGGCTGCAGGTGCCGGCAGGGAGCCTGGTGTTCGTGCTGAGCAGGGCAGCAGACGGCTGGGCCACGGCCATCCACGATGGGCAGGTGAGGGACACAGCCCCCAGCACAGTCCTCAGCAGCTTCTTCCCACACCCCCAGATTTCCTGGCACTGGGCTCTCACCCACCGGGCTCCTCTGTAACATAAGCATTTAGCATATTCTTAAGTGATAGAGGAATAGGGGGAGAAGCATCTGGAGTTATAGGAACAGTTACACAAGTGTTTGGATGTGCTGGTTGACTGCTTAGTGAAGTGTCAGGTGAAATTTGATGTAGAAAAAATAAAAATAGACTCTCAATAGAAAAAAAAAAACATTGTAAACAGAAAATGGCAATGCTCAGTTTAAATGAGCAGCAAGAAGACAAGAAATGCTGCTGGACTGGTGTCCCTGGGCATCGTTGCTGCTCTCTGCCAGAGCATGTCTTGGCAGCAGGGGACTCGGTGGGTGTTTGGCCTGTTCCCCTGCAGCAGCTCCAGCAGCAGCTCTGCTCCCAGCAGGAAAAGCTGCAGGAGCACCATTGTCCAGCAGTTGGAGAGCACTGGGTGGCTGGGGTGGCCCTGGCCCCCGGGCACGTTCATGTGGCCGTAGGGTGATGGGAACAGGGGCTGGGCTGGGCTCACAGGGCTCCTCTCTCAGCCTGCTCTGCTCCCTGTCCCTCTGCAGAAGCTGCACATCCCGAGCTCTCTCCTGGAGCCTGCCTCGAGGATGGAGAAATGGGTGAGCTGGCAACCTTGCAACCAGGGGGAGGGAGGGACCAAGGCACACATTGGTCTGTAAGGTTATCATAGGATAGCACAACTCTGTAAGAGAAACTTAGAGTATGAAGCACTGAGATTATTGACCGAAGACCAAGTGCTCTTGAATGGGAACAACAGAAGAGTTAGGAGTAGGAAAAATCCCTTTGACTCTCTTCTTCTCAGAACTTCATCTCCCATCTCCACCACAGGCATAGCCACACATTATCCCAATCATTTTCTATCTGAACCCAGTGAGGAAGGGTGCAGCTCGGCCCCCTGTTTCCTGTCAGGGAGCTTTCAAGCACATGGTTGCTCTGATGTTGCTATGATTTTTTTAATTGTCATTTTTCCTCCTCCAAATGAATCCCTGGTACACACTTGGGTGTTTGCTCCATGGATGTGTCACCATGAAGCAGCCCACGTGGGGACAGCCCTCAGCAGTGTGGGCAGCCTCCTTCTGTTCCAGCACCAACCCAGCAGGGAGCAGGGGGCCAGAGAAGCGTCTGCAAACCTCTGCCCTCAAGAGCCTGAGTGCTGCACCTCATCCAGCCATGAGCAGCTCTCCCTGGGGTTGCACCCCTGAATCTGTGGTTGGCTGCAGCCTGTCACACACCAGCCCTGTCCAGGCTCCTGTGTTTTCTGCCCTCTCCTTTCTGATGCTGTTCTGTTGCAGAAGAACAGCACTGGGATTCCCCTTCCTCCTGCCCAGGTGCCTCCCAGCTGCCTTCACGTGAAGCAGAAGCCAGGTAATCCCTGGGCAGGGACCTCAGTGGGTGGAGCTGTGCCCAAACCCTGCTCTCTTTAGGGGGTGTGAGGAGGTGGTGGCCCCACTGCAGCCTGTGATGACTGCAGCGCTGTTCCCTTGCCTTTGTGCTGTTCTGCAGATGCTCCCAGGGAAGAAAATGCCTCTGCCAATGCTGCTGGTGCCCACGTGGACTCCAAGGTGAGGTGTTCCACATGCTGACCTTCACACAGCCTCTGGAGACCAGAGCTGGGAAAAGTGCAAGATTCTTGCCCAAAATTCCTGAGCTGCTCCCAAATCACTGAGAAAAACTCCTTCCTCTGACCATTTTTCCATTCTGTAGAGAGGCTCCCATGTGGTCTTTCCTCCCAGTTTGTGACCATCCCACTTTGTGATACAGCCCAGGGTTCACCTGTTGCCACCCTCCGAGGCACCAGGAGCACCAAACACATCAGAGTTCTTGTACACATGCTTTACAACCCACTTTGCAAGAGGCAGTTGTCTTTGAACACTCTGCTGTCCCTTCTCCCCTCTTCCTGCGTCCCATTTTCTGTCCCTATCAGTGTGGATAGCACAGTTCATTCAGATTTACCCTGTGGAGTAATGTGCTCTGAGGCACTTCCATGCCATCGCCAGCCCCTGCATGTGATGGCCCTGGAATGACTCCTGTGGGGACACCACCTCTTTCCCCAGCTGCAGGTCAGCTCTGTGGCTCCTCTTTTTAGGGCTTTTGGGGTAATTTTTTCAGGTGCAGTTCAGCCAGAAGGCAACACAACAGAGGAATATGGCTGCTCCTCTCCAGCTGGCTGGAGGAACTGGAGCCCTGCTCATGTAATTTTGGGTTTAGGAGGTACCTGTAAAATCAGAACCAAAACCAGAATTCCTTGGTCATGGGAGGAACTTTGGATCCCAGGCTTTGAATCAGAGTTCCCCCTTTGAAATTCAGGTCTGTATTTTGACAATGTTCTACTGTGACATGGCAGCACAGAGATGAGGGATTGTGTCTGTGTCACCTCTCTTAGTGTGAGAGCAGATATTGTCAGTTGGGTTTGTTAGAGTCAGTCGTGGTTTTTCTTAATCCATGAACTTCATAGTCAGTCTGGATTCTTCCCCCAGAGGCTGCTGGCACTGCCCAGGCTCCCCAGGGAATGGGCACGGCCCCGAGGCTGCCAGAGCTCCAGGGATGCCCAGGGTGGGATGTTGGGGGGTCTGGGCAGGGCCAGGGGCTGGACTCATGATCCCTGTGGGTTCCTCCCAGCTCAGGACACTCTGGTTCTCCACTCTGACCAAGCCTGTCTCCCCACAGATGTCCCCGAGGAGCGGGGAGGCCGCTGCGGGCATGGCCAGGCCGGTGGTGCTGCGGCTGCGCTGCGAGTGCTCCGTGGTGCTGCGGGCAGGCGAGGCCCCAGCCCTGCCAGCCCTGCGGGCCCTGCTGCGGGACACGCTGGCACAGCAGGCACAGCAGGGCACGCTCAGGTACGCCAGCCTGGGCTGCCATGGGGCACCAGCCATTCCCCTCGGGGCACGGCCATCCAGCTGCCCACTGGGCATGTGGGGTGGCCCCGTGTCCCTGTGCAAGGGGACGAGCTCAGAGGTGACCTCAAAGGGGAATGTGAAGACTGGGGGTGGCAGAGGGGCTGGGCTTGCCTCCGAGTTTGGCTTTAAAGGAGATGATTTGCTCAGCATTAATGAACCCTTGCAGCTACAGGCTCCTGGATGGCACAGAGCTGGGGACAGTGTCAGGACAGGAGGAGCTGGGGAAGGTGTGGCAGCAGCTGACAGATGGCAGGCTGACACTCTGCTGCCAGGTATGTGGGCTGGGACAACGTCTCTGCTGGGCTGGGTTCAAGTCTCTGCTTTGCTTTGCAACCTCCGTGCTGGCTTTTTCCTGCAGGACTCAGACTCCCACTCAGGCAGGCCTGTTCTCTACCAGATGCTGGCTCAGCACTCTTACCTGGCACAGGGACCAGGGGACCTGGAGTTCAGCAAGGGAGATGTGCTGGATATCCTCTCTGAAGGTAGCTCTCCAGTCCTGCTGCTGGGCCAGGCTTTTGGAGCTTGCTGTGGGGAGATACTGGGGAAAATGTGGCCTCTCCAGTGCTGTCTCAGGTTCATACTCTCAGGAGTTACAGGCTTGCACTGGGCTTTGCCCAGAGTTAAATTCCAGCCATGAAAGCTCTCACTAACCCCACTCATAAGGGCCAGGACTCATTCCTGCTCCTTTGTTTTCCAGTCAACGAGGACTGGCTGGAAGGACGCTGCAATGGCAAGACTGGCATCTTCCCCAAATGCTTTGCCACCCAGACCAGGTGTGGTGCTGCCTTCCTATAGCAAACAGGAGCCTTTTCCTGCCTGACTGCACCCCAGGGGTGGGAGGCACTGGTCCCAGCTCATTTGGGCCCCAGCCAGCACAGCCGGGAGCTCTGCTCTACCTGGACAGGGGATATCTTCCACTCAGATCCATGGGGTCAGTTCCAGCAGTGATGGCATTTCCTACAGCCTGTTCCCTGACCTGGAATTTATACCTCGTGCTTCCACTGCTGAAGGTGTGTCTGTGCAGAGCAGGGAGAGGGCTCTGGGGTCTGGCTGTGGGAATTGTCCATGTGGCAGCTCAGGCTGCTGGGTGGGAAGGGGTTCCCTGGGTGGGAATCTTCGTCCCCCTGTCCCTTGTAGCTCATGTTGAGGCTGGGAAGGCTGAGCCTCGCTCTGGAAGCCGAGGGTGGCAGGCTGGGAGCAGGGGACAGAGCCCTGTTCCCCAGGCTCTCGGGTCACATAACCTAATCTCCACAAACCAGAGATGCTGCTCTTTCAAAAGGCTTTTGGAACGAGTCTGCAGTGGGATTAATGGGATAATACCATGAGTTAGGACCACTGTCTCCCATAGCAAATAGCCTTTGGACCTGCCCATTCCTTGACCAGATGCCTTGGGCACCTTTCTTAAGTCCTAAGGCCAAGGTGGGATCTTGGAGCACAGAGAAGAGGCAGTGGTGGAAATCCCCACTGCTCAGAGCAGCTCTGGGCTGTGGGAGAGCCCTGGAGGCCCTGGGGAAAGGCTGGCTGGGAAGTGCAGTGCTGGGCTGCTGCTGCAAGGACTGAAAGCCCTGTCCAGTTCCTGCAGCTGGGTCAGGCTGTGCTCTGCTGAGCTAAATAAAACACCCAAGTGCCTGGAGCTGGAACCTGTTCTGGATTTGGTGCCTCGACAAAACTTGGCTATGTTACTTGAATATAAAATAAATCCTGAGCCAGAGCTGGCAACTCTTAAATCAACTTCCACTTGTGTTTTTCTGCTGAGATATGCCAGTAAGTATTTTTAAAGACAGCTGACAGCGTCTCAGAAGAGATTCTGTCACATACTACAAAAACATATCTTGCACAGGGCAGGATACAGATGATGTCATCCCTCTGCTCAGACTCAGGTGCCCACCACAGCTCTCCATTGCCAGTTTCCTCCCAGGGCTGTTGGAAGAGTAGCCCAGCAGGACTGGGAATGCCAAGGAAACTGTGCTAGGCTGAGCAGTGACATTCATATTTGAAAAACAAATTTTATATGATTTTATTTCTAGTTTGAGTTTTTCTGGCTTCATCCAGCCAACAAGTCTCAATCAGCTTTTGGCAGTCAGATTAAAGGAGTCTTCTTCCTCTTGGAGAGAGATCAATACACCTTTGTCATCTTCCACATTCACAGAGATGACCCAGTCAGATGTCCTGAGCAATGGAGATGGGTCTAATGCCTTCATTCTTCACTTTCCACCTCTTCTGCACCAATTCCCTGGTTTAGTGGGCAGGATGCCTGTAGTCAGGAGGTTGGGAGCTACTTTGTTTTCCAGAAGCATTGTAGGAAAACAGCCACCAGGCCTGCCAGGATGGCCAGCACGAGGAAGGAGACAGCCCCTGCCCACAGGCCGGGCTGGTGGCCCTTGACGTGCTGCAGAGCCTCGGCAGGGATCATGTTGGTGAAGTTCAGCATGAAGCCCAGTGTCCAGCCGATGTCAGTGTTTGCTGCCTGAGGGGAACAGCACAGGGCATCATCCAAAGCCCCTCTCCCAGGCACCAGCAGCTTGGTGTGAGGGGCTGAGGGGCACCTCTCCCATGAGCTGCCGTTTCACAGGCTGTGCTGAACCTGATCTTGCCAGCAGCAGCTGCACAAAAAGCTTTCCTGTCCCCATCCCCCAGGGCTAGGGGACAGCTGAACATGGCTGGCTGCTGTGATCCAGGTGTGCCTCTGTGACCTGCACATGATTTCAGATCTGGCCTTTCCTCCATTCCCATAATCCTAATTTCACTGCAGAATCAGTGAGCTCAGAAAAGACCTTTCAGACCATCGAGTCCAGCCACCAGCCCAGCACCACCACCATGTTTATCACTAAGCCATGTCCTCAAGTGCCACATCCATATGTTGTATGGACACTTTCTGGGATGGTGACTCCACCACTTCCCAGGGCAGCCTGCTCCCAAGCCTGACCCTTTCCATGAAAAAAAACCATCCCTAGTACCTAACTAAGCTTCCCCTAGACTTGAGGCTGTCTCCTCTCATCCTGGAAATATTCTGGCCAGGCCATACTCTGGTTCAAAGTAGCCATGGGGTCACCATCACCTCTCACTCTGATAACAGCATCAGAGACCAAAGCGGCCAAATCCTGCTCTGCTTTTCCCTGACCCCCTTAAAATCAGTTACATTCACAGCAGGGAAAGTGAGAAATGAGCTGGGCCACAGGTTTGGAGGTGACTGAGAGAGAGCAAAACTCTCCTGGGATCCCTGGGGAGCAGCCATGAAACAGGGACACAGTTCTGGCACGGATGGTTCCAGACATGCTCCTCCTGAACATGTCCATCCCCTCCTGCTGCCCACAGGTGTTTACCTGCTTGCTGAAGTGGATGTTGCTCCAGGTGTGCTCGTTGAACTTGTAGCCATCGAGCAGCAGTGTCAGGATGTAAATGGCCATGGAGCAGTAGGTGTGCAGGTGCTTCAAATCCTGTGGGAAGCTCTGCACCAGCTGTGGGGCCAGCAGGGACGCAGTGTAACAGGGAACCAAAGAGATGCTCAGAACCCCTCCCTGGCCCAAGAACAGCAGGGCTTGTGCTCCAAGGGCAGAGATTTGGGACAGGATAAGCACGAGGTTCCTGGCTGCCCATCACAGGGCTCTCACCTCTGTCCAGTTCCTCCTGCAGAAGGACTGGACTGTGGTGTTGACCTCACTCAGAGACTGCTGGCGGGTCAGGTTCAGGAAGTGGAAGGTGTAGTAGAACCCAGCAAAAGCCTGGAGGGCAAGGGGACATGGTGAAAACCACAATTCCTTCATCACCTGAGAAAAGACCCAGGGCCCCTCTTGCCTGAGGAGAGAGTCCCAAGTAATTCCCAGGGTTCTGCATCTGGCACCTCCTTGATGGCCAACCAGAAAGTGTCAGAGCTGGCTGACAGCTGTGAGGCTGCATTGCACTCTGAGCTACATCAGACATGTCCCCTCAGACAAGGTCTGCCCATTTCCCTCAGGGAAGGCCGGGACAAGCAGGAGGCAGAAGCCACCTCCGATAACAAGAAAGGTTTGCAGATAGGACCCGCTCTGAGGATCCCTCTGTCCCCACCCCTTTCCACAATCAGTGGCAGAGGAGACTCCCGGTCTCTGCCTTCACCCCCAGGGGCAGGGACAGAGGCTGCTTACAAAGAACTGTCCCCGCACGGGGGGCTGATACACCCCATTGAACCCGCACGGCCGCTCTGCCCCGCAGCTGAAGTTGAAGAGACTCTGGATGGCCGTGCCACACGCGCCTGGCTCCCCTGTCCCTGTCACCGTCAGGACCAGGCCAGGGCTGGCTGAGCTCGGTGCACGCACACAGGGGCTGTCGTACAGCTCTGCCACAGTGAGGTTCTCCCGGTACCCCCGCGGGTAGCAGGGGTGGGAGATCTGGGCACTCGAGCTGGCCTGGAGAGAGACAGAGCCATTAATGGGGCTGCCATGCCACCGAGACCCTTCCCACAGCCCAGCCCAAAGAGCAGCACCTCCACCCCAGGAGGACTGGATGCATCCCAGCCTGGAGCTCCCTGAGCATCCCTGGCTCCCACAGCACTGGGCTCTGGCTCTGGCCCCGACACTTGTGCAGGGACTGTGCTGGGAAACCTCTCTCTGGCCACAGGTGGAGCAAGGGCAAGAGAACGGGGACACCAAAAACCCAACAGATACGGCTGGGCTCGGGAAATGACAAGAAACGCCACTGCACGTCCAGATGTGGGGAGAAGGGAGCCCTGGCTGGCAAGCACCAGCACCTTCCACACAAAGGAGGGAATTCTGGGCTTCCCTAGATAAAATCCAGGCCTCTGCCAATTCCCAACTCCTTGCCCACAGGCACGCCCAAACGTGCTGCAGGAGACGGGCCGTGGGGCTGGGAGATGGCTGAGCAGCCCCCGTGGCACCTGGTGCAGAGCTGCCAGCAGCATCTTCAGGGCCTGGCTCTGCCCGTAGCACAGGTAGCTGTGGCTGTACAGGGAGTAGTTGGTGCCGTAGAGCCGGAAGAACACGGACGTGTTCCTGTCCTGCACAGGGACCCCGGGCTGGAAGGTGATCTGCGTCGAGGCACCGCCAAGGTCCAGAGCTCCCAGAACCTCGGTGTCCTGGGGATGTTCCCATTGCTCTGCAAACGAGAACTGGCCCCACACGCGGCCAGGGTTAGGCTGAGCTGCAGGAGCGCTCACCCACGCTCCCTCCCTCCCTCCCTCCCTTCCTTCAGGGACTTTGGGCCTCACAAGCCCCAGAGGCACCTTCCACGTGCTCCCCGTTTCACCCCTGCCTGCCCACATCCTCCTCAAGCCACACACACTGCCCCGAGCACTGAGCTGCGGCCTCTTGGCTGCTGCACATCTGCTGGCACCCACATTTCCCTCTGGGCAGGGAAAAAGGAACTCTGTCTCCCGGAGGCCGATCCCGTGTCCCCGGCATCCCAAAATCCACCCGTGTGTCAGCAACCAGAGCACAGGGCCAGGCCGAGCAGGACACAAAGGTGCTGGGAATCACTTCAGTGGGGTAGAATCTGCAGCCCCCGAGCACAGGGGCCCTTGGCTCGGGTGAGCGGTGTCCCAGAGCTCCGCTCTTCCCTCCTGTGCACGTCAGGAAAGCTGCTGGAGCTCGCACAGGGACGCTCTCCGCACTCCCCCGTCCCCAGCTGCACCTTGAGCAGTGTCTCCAGCAGGTAGTTGACAGTGATCCAGCCAAAGGAGCCCTCCTCGCTGCCCGTCAGGATCCGAGCTCCGCGGAAATGCACGGGATACTCCCCGATGGCCTTGGACACCTCGGCCAACACCTGCTGGGCCTTGGTGCCGTTCTCCTCCCTGCCAGCAAAGGCACCGGCAGCTCAGGTGCTGCAGGCCCCGGCTGGCAGCTCTGGGAGCCGGGCTGGCAGCGAGAGGCGGCCGTGCCCTGCCAAGGAGCTGCTGTGAGACATCTCCCAGCGCTGCCCTGCCTGCGGCCGGCTCCCGCAAACCCCGCATGGCTCAGCCGGGCCCGAGGCCATGTCCCTAAAGATGCCGCCCGCAGCCTGTGCCGCAGCCCTGCAGGAGCTGCTGCCGCTCCGCCTGAGGGGGCTCGTCCCCTCTGGGGCTGCTGCCGGCCCGGGGCTGCACAGGGCCGGGGCCGGGCCCCGGGCACGGCCGGCGGCTCTCCCGGCCAGCCCAGGGCAGCGCAGGCAGGGATGCTCTGCCCGTCCCCACGGCCCCCCAGGGCTGGCAGCGCCCCCGAGCCCCAGCCCCTGTGCCCCGCTGCCAGCCCCGGCTGCGGGCGGCCCCGGAGCGCCGCCAAGGCCGGCAGCTGCCCCTGCCCGTGCCGCTACCTCAGCAGCCGCATGCCGGCCGTGGCCCCCAGGTACGTGGGGGTCTCCCGCTGCTGCTCGGCCGGGACGATCTTCATGGCCTTGTCCAGGCAAGGCTTCAGGCTGGCGCCAGCCCCTGCAGGCTCATCGGCGTAGCTGGAGATGCCGGGTCCTGCCACAGGGAAGCGGCGATGGAGAGAGCCCAGCGGCACCCCGGAGGGACGGCACGCACGGGGACATGTCCACATGTCCACCCCATTCCCTCAGGGCTCTTTCGTTGCTTGCCCCGGCTAGTCCCAGGCTTGCCAGGTCAGCCCTGAGCCGTGCTGGGAGCTGTCCTGCCTGGGGACAGCAGCTGTGCCATGGCCACACGCCCTGCGGATGCTGAGCTCACGGCTGCTCCTGGCCAGCCCGAGTGCTGGGCACGGCCAGTCAGTCCCGCAGGACCTGGGGACAAACACAGCTATTCCCCTTTCCCCGAGGAAGGGGCTGGGTCTCTGCACCCTGCAGCAATGGCACGTGGAGCTGATAGGCACACAGAGGTGCCCTTGCACAGCCTCCCTATTTTTAGAGGCTGGCACTGGATCTGAGAACCCAGCATGGTCCTGCAGGGTGTAGGAACAGGCTCTGGGGTGGAAATCTCACTCCTTATCTTCCCGGGAGCTAAACCCAGGCACCCCTTGTGTTACACTTTGCCCTCAGCCAGACCTTTGCTGTTAACCAGTAACAGCCAAGCCAGCGCTGCCCAGCGGGACATGAGGGCAAGGTGAACTCTGAGCCCTCTTGCCCCCTGCCCAGGCACCTCTGCCCTGGCCTGGTGGTCTTTGCTAGCCCCAGCCCAGCTCCATGTACCATTTATGTGATCCTAGATCTGCCCTCTAGCCTGGGCATTTCTTCCAGAGAGACTTGTCCTTGTGCCAAAGCCTGACAGCAGTTTTGCAATAGGAATAAACGTCCCTGTGGATACTTAGAACTGCCCAAAATATAAATTAGCATTTATCACAGCTGGCATGAATCAGCTTTGGTGTGTGGAACAGCCACGCAAGGCAGCAGCAAGGCTGGCCACCCCCAGGTGAGCTGGGCACGCAGAGGGAGGACAGATCCTGGCACACTCACCGGACACAGAGCAGGCCTCCACCTGGGAGACAATGCCGGTGCCGTTCTCCTTGTCTGCAGGCCACCGGTAGATGTAGAGGGACGTGTGTGTGGAGCCAGCATCAAACACCAGACCGTACTGGGGAGGCACAGGGACACGGGGTCAGGGGTGCAGCATCACCTGCTGCAGAGAGAGAGAAGCTCCAGGACAACCAGCAGAGCTCCTGGTAGGCAGGGCAGCCTCGAGTGGCCAAACAAGACCAGGACAGAAAAAGTCTGGTGGCATTGCAGTCTCCAGCTGTGCTGGGGACAAGGATCCATCCCAAGCCCCTGGAGCTGGCAGTGCTTTGGAATGAAAGTGCTGTGAGGCCAGGCACAGTGACCAAATTGAGCCAGACCCACCCCAGTCTGTGCAGGGCTTTGTCCCCATGTTGGTGACAAACAGCACAGCCTGCCTGAAACCCGGGCAGAATCCAACACCCACCAGGAAGGCAGCAGCCAAGTGAGAACTGTGCTCCTCCTGAGGAGCCTACCTTGGTGCTGGGGGGAAGAAGCACATCCTTGACATTCACGACGCTCAGAATGAGGGCGATGACACTGCAGACACAGGTGGCTGCCAGGAGACCGGCAATGGCCTTGGCTTTGGAGCCCATTCCTGCTCCAACCTGCAAGGACAGCCCCAGCCCCCAGCTCACTCCTCGTGGATGGATATGGGATGTTCCCCTTCCCGAGGATGAAGCCATTCCCTGGTGCATGGCTGCTCTTGGCATGGAACAGGATAATATCCATGGGCTCCTCTGGAGCCGTTCCAGTAGGGCAACTGGCAGCCTCAGGGCTGCCCTTCCATTCCGAGCACTCCCTCCTTGAAGGATTTTCAGCACAGCTTCTCCAGCCCTGCCTTCTCACCTGCAGCCCCTCATGTCCCTGTGTGCCTGGACCCCAGCCCACTGCCCTGCTCAAGCTGTTCCCTGCCTGGCAAGTCAGCATCTTCCTTCCCAGCAGCACCAGTGGGGGAAGCCTGGCCGTGGCTAGCTGGAGCTCCAAGCTGGGAGCAGGACTGTGGCCTGGCAGGGTACCAGCGTGACCATCCCCTGAGAGCCACATCCCTCCAGCACCCACATGCTGCCACCTCAAAACCCCTCCCACAACACCTGGGACCAGGTCACATCTGTCACCCAGCAAGCCCAGACTGTCCCTGAGAGGGTCCTCTCTGCTCCAGGCAGGGAAACGGCATCTCCAGCTGTGGGTCTCCTGCCTGAGCAGTTCTTGCTGATACCACAGCATGTAAGACATGTGCAGGGACAGATTCCATGGCTGCTGTGATCCCCACACCTCTCCTGCAGCCCCAAGGGCAGGCAGGAGGGCAGAGGCAGGAAGCGCCTGCTGATCTGGGCACACAGCCCATAGCCAGGAACGACCACAGCGATTGCCCTTGGGGACTGGAGCACTTCCCACCTGTCTGTCCAGAGCTCAGCTCCCAGCAGAAACAGCCCCCAGACACCCCTAAGAAACTGCAGCAAAGCAAAGAGTCTGGTTCTCCATGACAGCCTCAGCACAGGGCAGTTGAGACATCCACGTGCTCAGCACCCCACAGCTGGTCCAGATGTGCCTTTTGAAATGCACAACTCTTCCTCCTCCTCCTCCTCCTCCTCCTCCTGCCCTGCCCAGTGCCATGAGCCACACAGGCAGGATACCTGCTGGGAGCCAGGCTGACCTCGCTTCACAGCCCAGCTGAAAACTGCAGATGGCCTGAGTGCCTTGGGCACCAGAGCTGTGGTTTGACCCCAGCAGTGCTTTGGGTGGAAGCTGGAGCTGTCACTTGGCTACACAATTCTCCTGTGTGTGCATAAAATCCCTGAGAAATTCCCTTGCCTTTTTCCCAGGTCGGTGCAGAGGAAAGACCTTTGGCAAAGGTCAAAGGAGATGCTGATTCCTGCTTTGGAGTCAGCATCTCTGGCAGTGAACAAGGGTCACCAATCTCCTGCACGGCATGAGATGCACAACAAAGAACAGCAGCTGTTCTTCGGGCCCATGTCATGGGACATGGGGCCACCGAAATCCCTTGTCAGACCTTGTCCCATAGCCAGGAGCCCTCTTTCTACAGTGGCTATTGCCAGAAGAGATCGTATGGAATCAGCTGATAATTCCTTGTTGTACAAACAGGGAATCATTAAGGACCTCTCTGAGACATTAAAGTCGTCAATTCCAAGCAATCTCAGACTCCAATCGTTAACACAGCACCACCAAGATAACTGCTCAGCCATGTCCCCAGCTCTATCTGCAGTCCTGCCAGCCCTGCTGGGGTTTGCCCTGATATAACTGTGCCATTGGGATGTGATTCATCTGCTCCAGGTAACAAACAAAGCAATGGCAAAAGTCCTCAGCCCAGCCTACATCCTGGAAAATTCTGTCGCAGGCCCTGTGAAATGGAAGGACACTTCTTGGTGATCAATTGCACCATCCTGCATGCAGGAGAGGGTGGGAAACGGGCTCCTCCTGCTCTGGTAGGGACTACTTCCAGTTTTGGCAGGACAGGAGGTAACATCCAAAGGCAGCAGAGAGCCAGCTCTTCCAGGCAGGAGAAGAGGGCACAGGAAAGGACCCAGTGGGTGGGAAACAGTGTGAGAAGCTGATTGATCTGCCCAGGCTTCCTGTGGCACCCCGGGACTGGCCAGCTCCAGTACCTGCTAGCACCCGTGCAGGACAGGGAGCAGCAGGGCAGGAGGGTGGTGCTGATGCCTCCAGAGCTGCAGAGGAAGCACTGCACAGTCCCTGCCCATTTCCAGGTGTGTGAACTTCCCAGCTGTGCCCAGCAGCTGCACCAGGGCTGCACTTGTTTGTAGGGCTGGCTATGACAAAGGGCTTGACAAACACCTGTGGGACATCCCTCACTCGCAGCATCCCCCGTGCACAAGGAGCAGGGATTCAAAAATGGGGGCAAAAGGCTCAGAGCCACTGCTGGATCCAAACTTCCTGTTGCTGAACAATGGGGAACTGACTTCACACTGGGCACGTTTGGGATTTGAAACCAAAAGGGCTCTGAGAGGGATGACAAGTTTGTCTTTACAAACAAGCTGTGGGGCTGCTGATAAGATGAAACTAACACTGAGAGATAACAGAAACAATGGGATGGATTCCACTGAAGGATGAAAGAGGCACTGAGGAAGCACCACAAATTCCGCAAGAGCTAAGAATTAAGAAGGGATTATGCATTGGGGGATATCCCAGGTATCAGGTGTTCGGGGAACTCTGTACCTCTCAAGTACCTCAGCCAGTGGGGAAAGAGAGAAGGGACAAGCGGCCGGGAATTAGGATAAAAAGGAGGCTGCGCCCTCCAAAAATTTGAGAGACCCCAGGGGAATGCCCCATGGCCTCTCCCTTTATTTGAATAAAGTAAAAGGACTCCTCTCTGTCTCCTTTTTGGACATAAACCTCTGGTGTTTGTGGATTAATTTTCCTGACAGCTCTGAAGGTTCTGAGAGGGTGACTGTGGATGCCAGGAGCATCCTTGCCAGGTGGAGCAGTTCCCTGCATCCCACCTCCCACCAGCGCTGGGGCTTGGCAGTGTCCTCCACGCCCGGTCCCTGTCCCCTCCGTGCCCCTCTGCCCCTTGCACCCACCCGGGCACCTCCAGCGGCCGCCCCAGACCTCTCGTCCTGCCCCTCCAGCCCACGGAGCGTGTTTCCCCCAGCACCGCCCTCTCTGCTGCCCGGGGCCCGCAGCCAGCCCAGCTCCACCGAGGGGTCCCGGCTCCACCGAGGGGTCCCATTCCCAGCTCCCCCCGTTCCCGGCTCCCCCGTTCCCGGCTCACCCCGTTCCCGGCTCACCCCGTCGGCTCCGGCCCCGCTCCGGCCCCGCCGTGCCCGGTCCCAGCGCGCACCTGGAGCCCGGAGCCCGCTCCTGGGACAAAGGCTGTCCCTCCGGGCCGGACCTCCCCTTGGCCCCGGCCCAGCAACCTGCCCAGGGGAGCGCTTGTCCGGGAGGCAGCAGGGCTGGGGCTGGAAAGCCGGGCTGGAAAGAGCACCCGGGATTAACCACTTCGCTGCTGGAGGAGCGGCACGGCCCGGCCCGGGAGCTGCGCTGCCCGCGGAGATCAGCGAGGGGACAGACCGCGGGCAGCCCCTGCCCCCGGAGCCTGCGAGCCGGGATAAGGCAGCAGCTGAGCCCCGGCAGCCCCAGACAGCCCTGCCAGACCTGAGGCACGAACACCGTGAGGGGCCGAGCCTGCCCTGTCACCCTGCTGTCACCGTGCTGTCACCCTGCTGTCACCCGGCTCTGCAGGACCCCCACGGTCCTGCTGCAGGCACAGCCAGGCTGGCAGCGGGGCTCGGGACAGAAACGGGAAGGATCTGGAAGGTGAGGAGCTGTCCCCACAGCAGGTCCCCACGGTTAGGGAGCCACCCCCACTGCCAGGGTCCTGTCTGTCCCCATGGAGAGCATCTGCCCATGGCCAGAGTCCCGTGGCTTTGGGACAGGGCAGGCAGGGAGCAGGCAGGGAGCAGGCAATGAAACAGAGAAAATAAGAATTAGGTATCATTTATAAGAATTGCCTTGAGTAAAAGAAGGGGCTACAGAACCCGTGTGAAATGCTGACTGCTCCCATAATAGGAGGAAGAGAATAAAGACTGCAGCATGAGATAAGGAGCTGGAATAGGTAAACAGGATGCAAAGATAAATGCACCATAGGATGAGGGGGTTCCTTGGATTCTTTTGGACCCCTAAGCCGGAAGAAATGGAAAGAGGGGGCTCAAAATAACTGAAAGGAGCATGTGCGAAGAGACAAGGTTAAAAGTTCAGCTGAAGGCAAATTGCTGAGTTCAGCCCCAAAGACCCCAGAAGACCACCAGAGTGACCAACAAGGAGCAGCGCACAGCTGCAAATAGGCATGGAATTAATTTTAATAGGAAGTGGGGACAGGCAGGGTTAGCAAATGAATATGTATTAGGTGTACTGTGTAATCTTAATTTGTAGAGAACAAAAAGGGAGAAAAAGGTCTCCAAGGTGTGCATGCCTTTGGAGGAGATATCCCCATGCACCTCAGCGCTGAATAAATTCATACCTGCTCTTATAACTGCTCTGCGAGTTATAGTTCTATCTGCATATCAGCAGAGGTACAGGCAGAGCACAGGAGGTACAGGCAGAGCACAGTTTGGTTACAGGCAGAGCACAGGAGGTACAGGCAGAGCACAGTTTGGTTACAGGCAGAGCACAGGAGGTACAGGCAGAGCACAGTTTGGTTACAGGCAGAGCACAGTTTGGTTACAGGCAGAGCACAGGAGGTACAGGCAGAGCACAGTTTGGTTACAGGCAGAGCACAGTTTGGTTACAGGCAGAGCACAGGAGGTACAGGCAGAGCACAGTTTGGTTACAGGCAGAGCACAGGAGGTACAGGCAGAGCACAGTTTGGTTACAGGCAGAGCACAGGAGGTACAGGCAGAGCACAGTTTGGTTACAGGCAGAGCACAGGAGGTACAGGCAGAGCACAGTTTGGTTACAGGCAGAGCACAGGAGGTACAGGCAGAGCACAGTTTGGTTACAGGCAGAGCACAGTTTGGTTACAGGCAGAGCACAGTTTGGTTACAGGCAGAGCACAGGAGGTACAGGCAGAGCACAGTTTGGTTACAGGCAGAGCACAGTTTGGTTACAGGCAGAGCACAGTTTGGTTACAGGCAGAGCACAGTTTGGTTACAGGCAGAGCACAGTTTGGTTACAGGCAGAGCACAGGAGGTACAGGCAGAGCACAGTTTGGTTACAGGCAGAGCACAGTTTGGTTACAGGCAGAGCACAGGAGGTACAGGCAGAGCACAGTTTGGTTACAGGCAGAGCACAGTTTGGTTACAGGCAGAGCACAGTTTGGTTACAGGCAGAGCACAGGAGGTACAGGCAGAGCACAGTTTGGTTACAGGCAGAGCACAGTTTGGTTACAGGCAGAGCACAGGAGGTTACAGGCAGAGCACAGTTTGGTTACAGGCAGAGCACAGTTTGGTTACAGGCAGAGCACAGGAGGTACAGGCAGAGCACAGTTTGGTTACAGGCAGAGCACAGTTTGGTTACAGGCAGAGCACAGGAGGTACAGGCAGAGCACAGTTTGGTTACAGGCAGAGCACAGTTTGGTTACAGGCAGAGCTCCGGGCAGGCCGGGCCCCGCTGTCCCCAGCCCCGAGCTCTCTCCGCCCGCAGCAGCGCTCAGAGCCCGCCCCGGCCGGGGCCGGACCCGGACGTCCGAGAGCGACTCAGCTTCGCTTTCTGTTCGCTCTGCTGGGCCCGGGGGGAACGGGCCCGAGGGGGAACGGGCCGTGCCCCCATCCCCGCCCCAGCGGGGGACGGACTCGGCTCCGGGCACAGGTACGGAACGGCCGGAGCTCCCCTGCCCCTTCCCGGCGGCTCGGGACCACGCAAGCTCGTGTTCTCCCCAGCCGCCCACCTCGTGTCCCAGGGCGTCACTTAGGGGGTGGGGGGACCCCCGCAGGGGCTGGAGGCCAAAGGCCCTTCCTCCTCGCAGACCCTCCCGAAACCATCCCTTCCCACACACCCTCCCAAAGACTCCCCGTCCCGTAGATCCTCCCAGAGACCATCCCGCCCCACAGCCCCACCCCCCGACGCCCTCATCCTAAAGACCCTCCCTCCCCACACACCCCCCTCCCCAAAGCCGCCCCTCTCTGCAGACCCTCCTCCCAGAGACCCCGCCTCCCCGCAAACCTCCCAGAGACCCTCCCAAATCCCTCCCCGGTGACCCCTCCCAAACCCTTCCCTTCCCACAGACCTCCCCAAAGCCCACTGATGTCGCAGCGCCTGCTCGGGGCGGTGAGCTGGGCTTCGGCGGCCGTGCTGGGACTGCTGACGGTGACCGTCCTTGTCCTGGTCCTGATCCCGGCAAAGGATGCTGTCCTTCCTGCTAGGATCAAAGTAGGTGTCCGGTGAGACCTGGGGGGCAGCCCGGGGATGCCACCAGCCCCTTCCTGCCTCCAGTTCTTCCATTAGCCCTGCCTTCCTCTCAGCTGCAAGTGTCCCCAAAACCAGCCCAGCTTTTCAGGACTTAACCTCATGGAGGTGGCACTGGGATCAACCTCCCCCAAACCACGGTCCTGGCAGCTTGCTGAGGATGGGAGAGATAAGTGCAGCCTTCTCCCCACGGCTGCTCCATCTGCCACCACAGGCACTCTCTTTCCTGTTTTCAGACATCCAACTCACCTGTTGGGTTTACACCTCTCTCCCCTACTGCTTTTTGCTGCTGCTCTGCTAAAAAATGTCAGGTTTTGTGAGATTTGCCGAAGGTCTGGGAGCTGCTTGAGCCCTTTGGGCCATGCCTGGATGCCTCACTGCTCTGCAGCTCACCCCACTGACCTGCGCGTCCTTCCTGAGCTGGAACTCGCTGGAGTGGCGAAAGCGGGGCTGGTAGAGGTGGAGCAGGGCTGCTGAGGGGAGGGTGGATGTGCAGACCTCTGCTGCTCACACCCCCATGGTGCTTGGTGCAGCCCTGAGCCAGCTGTGACCCCGTGTCCCTGTGCCTCCCCAGTACGGTCTGGTGTTTGATGCTGGCTCCACACACACGTCCCTCTACATCTACCGGTGGCCTGCAGACAAGGAGAACGGCACCGGCATTGTCTCCCAGGTGGAGGCCTGCTCTGTGTCCGGTGAGTGTGCCAGGATCTGTCCTCCCTCTCTCCCAGCCTCCTGGGTCACTGTCCCAAGCTCCCCCAGCACCATCACTGATCTGAGTGTCTCAGCCTGCTCTGGGCTGAAGGGAGATTGCCTTGTGAGGAAGCACAGGAAGGGTCAGGGAACAGTGTGCGCCTGAGGGAGCCCTACAGTCACCGGGAGGTGCAGAATGGGGGGAGGAATCGGGTCCCCACTCAGCTCAGGTCCTGCAGCCAGTTCTGTCCTGTCACAGCTTGGGATGCTGGATGTGCAGTTTGCTCCTTCTCCCCTGACTCGGCTTCCTGGCTCTTCTTGCCACATCTGTTCACACCTTGTTTCATGATCTGCAGCTCTGGGTGCCCACAGGGGCCCCCAAAAGCTCTGCACAAGTCCCTGAGCAATCCGGTGTCTCCCCTCAGGTGGTGCCGGGGCAGCAATTGGTATTTTGGTATCTGTGCAGCCCCGAGCAGGGCTGGTGCTCTGGCTGGGACATCGGGCTGTGTCTGAGGTGGCCCAGGGGAGCTGCTGGGGAATGGGGTGGACATGTGGACATGTCCCCGTGCGTGCCGTCCCTCCGGGGTGCCGCTGGGCTCTCTCCATCGCCGCTTCCCTGTGGCAGGACCCGGCATCTCCAGCTACGCCGATGAGCCTGCAGGGGCTGGCGCCAGCCTGAAGCCTTGCCTGGACAAGGCCATGAAGATCGTCCCGGCCGAGCAGCAGCGGGAGACCCCCACGTACCTGGGGGCCACGGCCGGCATGCGGCTGCTGAGGTAGCGGCACGGGCAGGGGCAGCTGCCGGCCTTGGCGGCGCTCCGGGGCCGCCCGCAGCCGGGGCTGGCAGCGGGGCACAGGGGCTGGGGCTCGGGGGCGCTGCCAGCCCTGGGGGGCCGTGGGGACGGGCAGAGCATCCCTGCCTGCGCTGCCCTGGGCTGGCCGGGAGAGCCGCCGGCCGTGCCCGGGGCCCGGCCCCGGCCCTGTGCAGCCCCGGGCCGGCAGCAGCCCCAGAGGGGACGAGCCCCCTCAGGCGGAGCGGCAGCAGCTCCTGCAGGGCTGCGGCACAGGCTGCGGGCGGCATCTTTAGGGACATGGCCTCGGGCCCGGCTGAGCCATGCGGGGTTTGCGGGAGCCGGCCGCAGGCAGGGCAGCGCTGGGAGATGTCTCACAGCAGCTCCTTGGCAGGGCACGGCCGCCTCTCGCTGCCAGCCCGGCTCCCAGAGCTGCCAGCCGGGGCCTGCAGCACCTGAGCTGCCGGTGCCTTTGCTGGCAGGGAGGAGAACGGCACCAAGGCCCAGCAGGTCTTGGCCGAGGTGTCCAAGGCCATCGGGGAGTATCCCGTGCATTTCCGCGGAGCTCGGATCCTGACGGGCAGCGAGGAGGGCTCCTTTGGCTGGATCACTGTCAACTACCTGCTGGAGACACTGCTCAAGGTGCAGCTGGGGACGGGGGAGTGCGGAGAGCGTCCCTGTGCGAGCTCCAGCAGCTTTCCTGACGTGCACAGGAGGGAAGAGCGGAGCTCTGGGACACCGCTCACCCGAGCCAAGGGCCCCTGTGCTCGGGGGCTGCAGATTCTACCCCACTGAAGTGATTCCCAGCACCTTTGTGTCCTGCTCGGCCTGGCCCTGTGCTCTGGTTGCTGACGCACGGGTGGATTTTGGGATGCCGGGGACACGGGATCGGCCTCCGGGAGACAGAGTTCCTTTTTCCCTGCCCAGAGGGAAATGTGGGTGCCAGCAGATGTGCAGCAGCCAAGAGGCCGCAGCTCAGTGCTCGGGGCAGTGTGTGTGGCTTGAGGAGGATGTGGGCAGGCAGGGGTGAAACGGGGAGCACGTGGAAGGTGCCTCTGGGGCTTGTGAGGCCCAAAGTCCCTGAAGGAAGGGAGGGAGGGAGGGAGGGAGGGAGCGTGGGTGAGCGCTCCTGCAGCTCAGCCTAACCCTGGCCGCGTGTGGGGCCAGTTCTCGTTTGCAGAGCAATGGGAACATCCCCAGGACACCGAGGTTCTGGGAGCTCTGGACCTTGGCGGTGCCTCGACGCAGATCACCTTCCAGCCCGGGGTCCCTGTGCAGGACAGGAACACGTCCGTGTTCTTCCGGCTCTACGGCACCAACTACTCCCTGTACAGCCACAGCTACCTGTGCTACGGGCAGAGCCAGGCCCTGAAGATGCTGCTGGCAGCTCTGCACCAGGTGCCACGGGGGCTGCTCAGCCATCTCCCAGCCCCACGGCCCGTCTCCTGCAGCACGTTTGGGCGTGCCTGTGGGCAAGGAGTTGGGAATTGGCAGAGGCCTGGATTTTATCTAGGGAAGCCCAGAATTCCCTCCTTTGTGTGGAAGGTGCTGGTGCTTGCCAGCCAGGGCTCCCTTCTCCCCACATCTGGACGTGCAGTGGCGTTTCTTGTCATTTCCCGAGCCCAGCCGTATCTGTTGGGTTTTTGGTGTCCCCGTTCTCTTGCCCTTGCTCCACCTGTGGCCAGAGAGAGGTTTCCCAGCACAGTCCCTGCACAAGTGTCGGGGCCAGAGCCAGAGCCCAGTGCTGTGGGAGCCAGGGATGCTCAGGGAGCTCCAGGCTGGGATGCATCCAGTCCTCCTGGGGTGGAGGTGCTGCTCTTTGGGCTGGGCTGTGGGAAGGGTCTCGGTGGCATGGCAGCCCCATTAATGGCTCTGTCTCTCTCCAGGCCAGCTCGAGTGCCCAGATCTCCCACCCCTGCTACCCGCGGGGGTACCGGGAGAACCTCACTGTGGCAGAGCTGTACGACAGCCCCTGTGTGCGTGCACCGAGCTCAGCCAGCCCTGGCCTGGTCCTGACGGTGACAGGGACAGGGGAGCCAGGCGCGTGTGGCACGGCCATCCAGAGTCTCTTCAACTTCAGCTGCGGGGCAGAGCGGCCGTGCGGGTTCAATGGGGTGTATCAGCCCCCCGTGCGGGGACAGTTCTTTGTAAGCAGCCTCTGTCCCTGCCCCTGGGGGGACAATGGGAGTTTGGGGTGTAACCCCTGGGAAACTGCTCCAGGAGATGTCCGGGCAGTGCCAGCCCTGGAGCTGGGTTGTGCCTGACACGTGGAGACACAGAGGGTGCTGACCTGCATGCCCAGCAGCCCCAGCCCTCTGCTCTCCCAGCACCATTCCCTGTCCCTGTGGGCAGCATTCCCAAGTTCCTTCCCACCTTGCAGTGCTGAGAGGGGCCTTACAGGGACCCCTGCACAGGGGTGGGGGGCATCAGTGGCCCGAGTGCTTCACTAACCTGTCACCTTTGGTCTCGTCACCCACAGGCCTTCTCGGGGTTTTATCACAGCCTTCACTTTCTGAACCTGACAGGAGGGCAGTCCCTGAGCCTGGTCAATGACACCATCAGGCAGATCTGCAGCAGCAGCTGGAAACAGGTGAGATTCTATCCAGGAGTGCATTTCACCTGGGCATTGGGCAGCCTGAATGCTCATCCACAGCCCATCCTCTGCTGTGCTCAGCTGCAGAGAGCCAGCAGGAGCACCAAGGTCTCTGTACCTGGAGAGAGATGGGAGAGCAGCCCTGGAACGCCAGGGTCCCCTTGCTGTCCTGGTCATTGCTCCTGGCTGCACTGAGGGGCTGTTCCCCAGTGTGGGCACATCCAGCACTGCTCTGTGTCCAGCCTCCCCCTGTTCTCCCCCTGTGCAGGTGCAGGAGTTGTTCCCCATGGCGAGCAGGACCCAGCTCCGTGACGCCTGCACAGCCAGCTCCTACACCCTCACCCTTCTCCTGCAAGGCTACAAATTCAACACCACCACATGGCCCAACATCCACTTCACCCAGCAGGTAGGAGCGTGTCCAGCACCCCCAGCTGCCCCTCTTGTGCCATGAAGTGCCTTGTGGCCACCCCGAGCTGCTGGGGATGGGGGATACCAGGGATACAGCCCCACTGCCTGTACCAGGGCAGCTCTGGAGCTGCCCTCATGCAGCTGCTGGGACATCTGGCCCTTTGTGCTCTCCCCCAGTTTGTCACTTCTGGGGCCTCTGCAGCCCAAGGTGGGCACCGAAATGGTGGAGCAGAACCTGAGGGTGCAGGCTCTTCTCTAGTTTGCCTGGTACTTCACAGCCTTTCCCATCCCTCTTCCCTGCACAGGTTGCTGACACAGACGTGGGCTGGACTCTGGGCTACATGCTCAACCTCACCAACATGATCCCCTCAGAGCCTCCTGCAGCAGTCACAGAGCTCCCGAGAAGCAGCTGGATAGCAGCCTCAGTTCTGCTGGCCATCATGCTCATCCTCACCTTCTGCCTGCTCACAGCCACGCGCTGCCAGAGAAATTCCTCCGGCTATGAGCAGCTGTAGCAGCGCTGCCTCCACCGGTCCTGCTGCCACCCCTCTGCGAGGAGCTGCCAGGAGTCAGCCCTGTGTGCCCACAGGCCACAGACTTGTCCTGGGGGGCTCTGAGTGCTGGCTTGGTGAGCTGGAGCTGGCACAGCTGTAAAACAGCCTCCTCACAGCCGTGTGCTCTCTGGTTGTCCTTTCCCTGCCCTGCTGGTTGGAGATGCTCCAGGAGGGAGGGCTCGGCCACACGGGGCAGGGGCTCAGCGCTGGGGAGCCCTGTGAGGGGGGAATGGCACACCCCACTCCTGTCCTGCATGAGGTTCCTCTCCTCCCCAGCTGCACCCCGTGCCCCCTGCCTGACAGCTCATCCTCCCTTTCCAACACGGGGTGACTTGGGAACACTGCTGGGACATGGCTGAGGCAGCTCCCAGGGCCCCCCTTGCATTTCTGGGGAGTCCCACTGGCAGCCAAATGATGGATGAGTTGAGACTCCTCCTCTGAGAGGGAAAAGGCCTCGTGTCCGTGTTGGCTCCACTCTGAGGTCCAGCACCAGAGTCTCCAGGGACACCTCCCATGGATTCGTTTTCTCTCCCCTGAGTCCAAAAAGCTCCAAAAGCCGACCCTGTCTCAAGCTGTGCCACTCAGAAATCCTGGTGAATAATCTGATCTTTTCCTGGGAAAAGCAGCATTAGGAAAACACGGGGAGTGGGAGGAGAGAGGGGCTGGTTGTCCCAGGGCCTGGCAGAGCCATGGTGGGATCACGGGGATGTTCCAGGTGCCCACCTGCCGGGAGGGATCGGGTCTGGGAGGGGCGAGAGGAGCCCTGGCCGGAGCAGAGAGCAGGGGAAGCTGCAGAAGGCCCGGTGTGAGGCAGGGGCAGGGCAGGGAGGATGTGTTCCACAGGCTGTGAGGAGCGGCAGCTCACCTGCTGGAGCCCTGCCCCAGCTCACCCAGCCTGTGCCCCCGGGGACTCCTCAGAGCTGCCTCTGCCTCCTCCAAACACACCTTGGACTTGTCTTTTGTGGCCTTTGGAAGTTGATACTGCTGGAAAAGCTTTCCTGCATTATTTTCTCTCATCAGCCTTAGGCAAAACTCTTGTTTATCTTGCAGGTGAATATTCATGGCCGGTTTGGCATTGCCATTATTTTCAGCCAGTTAGTTCCTCCTCATTTGAATGGAATCCACAGCGTTTAACCCTTGACACTCTGCTTTTCTGTGCTGTCCCACCCCCATTTCTGTTTCCACTTTGCTCTCCCCAGCCTCAACATTCCCGTTACAAGCTCTCTACAAGGTCTGTAGGAGATGAGTGACATTTGGGGTGCCTGATAACAGCTTTTACCCCAGCGAGATGGAAACTCACATCAGAGGGGAGGATTGCCCTGCCAGGGGGCTCAGCAGCGGCCTTTGCCAGGGGATGCTGAGAGGCCAAGAGCCCGGGGCTGTGAGCAACACCTCGATGTGTTTGAGCCCCTTTGTGCTGCTCCTGGGGTCCCTGAACACCCTGGGGAGGGAGGGGAGGGGAGAGGAGAGGAGAGGAGAGGAGAGGAGAGGAGAGGAGAGGAGAGGAGAGGAGAGGAGAGGAGAGGAGAGGAGAGGAGAGGAGAGGAGAGGAGGAGAGGAGAGGAGAGGAGAGGAGAGGAGAGGAGAGGAGAGGAGAGGAGAGGAGAGGAGAGGAGAGGAGAGGAGAGGAGAGGAGAGGAGAGGAGAGGAGAGGAGAGGAGAGGAGAGGAGAGGAGAGGAGAGGAGAGGAGAGGAGAGGAGAGGAGAGGGGCAGCAGAGGGGCAGCAGAGGGGCAGCAGAGGAGCAGCAGAGGGGCAGCAGAGGGGCAGCAGAGGGGCAGGACTCGGCTCTTCCCTGGAAGGGCTGCAGCAGGGAGCTGCTCGCTGTTCCTGCCGGGGCTATCACAAGGATCTGCGAGCAGGGGCAGTTCCAGCCGAGTCTCACGGGGCAATGCCGGCAGATGTGGGGAAGGGGTGATCACAGCATGTGGGCAGGGATTTTACTATGTTAATGAGCACTGGAATCACACAAAGTTGTTCTTTGGCTTTGTAATTGGATTTATAGTGTGCTCCTGCTCTTCACTTTTTGGGTCGTGGCTCTCAGCTCCTGCAGGATTGGTTATTCCCTCGTCTTTCGTAAGTTCTTTTGTTTGTCCTGTACTGCAGTGAATTTTTAACCTTCTCATGGTGCTTCATTTCAACAAATCCCCTCTCTGAGACTTAGGGAAATGTCCATAGTGCATTTCAGATAAGACTCGCCCTGTTTTTGGGAAAACACAGTTGAATCTTACCTGAAAGAACAAAATAAACACAAACCCTTTCATTTGTGATACGATGGTGTGTTGGTACAGCCTCTGTGGGCTCATGGCACTTCCCGTGGCAATCTCCTTTGGGCTCCTGAAGCACAGAGGAGCCAGCACTCCTGCATTCCCAGCTCCACACCAGCTCTGGGCTCAGCTGGGTTCGCAGGGAGGGGTGAGTGATGTCCCTGCTCTGGCAATCCCCTGCTGCTGAGCATGGGGGGCCTCGTCCCATGGGGGACAGAGAGGCACAACCAGCCCCGGTCCCTCGAGGACGTGTGGCACTGCCAGTGGCTGTGAGCGCCCAGAGCTGACCAAAACCTCCAGCTGCAAACCCAAACAGAGCATGAGCAACTCTCCAGTTGTCCTGTCCCTTTTTGCAGTAAAGAAATAGTCCCAGAGGTTCTGTTGAGGGGCTGTTCCCCCTGCCCATGCTGACCCCACTGCAGCTCTGCAAGGTGATGCTGCCCTGGCTGGGAATCACAAGGATCACAGGGATCTGTGCACAAGGACACAGCTCCATCTGCCTTTTCTCAGCTGAGTCAAATGCTGGGAAGGAAATGCTGTGCAGGGCAGTCCTCATTGCCCTAGCAGCACTCTGTGCTACATCCAGCCCTCAATTTTCTTCAGACAGCCCCTCCCAAAGGGGTGTCTCGACTAAAATTAGGGGTCTCAGGGTTATGTGATATCTGAGCATCCCATGGAAGGGCCATGCCCAGCCCCAGCCCTGTTTGGCTTCAGGGCTGTGCTCTGGCGAGAGTGGAATGTGCTATTTGCTCGTAATTGAGAAAGGGACCAAGTGTCTCATCCTGACTTTCGATGGACAAATCTGCTGTGGGGAAGTGTGGCTAGAGTACACACACACCCCTGTTTGATCTGCTTTTGGCATGTATTTGTTTGCCTGTGGCCCTTGCAATGACTCTGGGAGCCAGCAGGGAGTTGCCAGGCTGGTGTGGGGACTGGTGGGACTCCAGCCCAGCCATCACTGGTGTTTGTGAAATGACATCACCTCCACTGCCAACAGCTTCCTGGTGCCTTCAGAAAGGAAAACACCCTGACTCAGGGTTTAAAAAGATTTCATTTCCCTGAACTCAGTTTCTGCTCTGTGAGGTCACTCCAGTCCGGGGTGGGAGGTGCAGGCTGTGGCTCTGAGCATGTCCCATGGCTCCAGGTGAGCTGCTCCACTTGCTCCTGCCCCATGTTCCTCTGCCAGACATTCCCTGGGTCCCAGCAGGGACCAGCTCCAGCTCTCCCTTCCTTCCACTCTCATTCCAGCAGGACTGGTGGGCTTTGGGCCACCTGAAGCTTCCTTGTCCCCGGGTGCTCTCCATGGCAAGTTGCAGGGAGGGATGGAGGTCCCTTGGGCCATCCATTCCCAGATGTCTTTTGGGAGCCCCCTTGCCCCTCTGGAGGCCCAGGTCACGCTGGAGCCCTGTCCTCCTGGTGCATGGAGCCCATCTGGGCTGTGCCAGGCAGGCTGTGCTCCGTGTATGGACACAGCAGCACCGGCTGCTGTCCTGCAGTGTACCCCTCCCCAGTTCCAGAAGGCTTTCCAAGGGCTGCTCCCGTCCCTGCAGGAGCTGGGACACAGAGGAGGGCGGCAGCTGGGGCTGGAACTGTCTCTCTGTCACAGGGCTGCTGCTCTGGGCTGTGCAGAGGCTCCTTCCCCACCAGCCAGGGGGTACAGAGAGCCTTGGGGCTGGGGTTTGCAGCACCAGCCTTGGGAAGCTGCACTTGTGGCCCAGGGTATCCACATGGCCAGAGCAGCAGAACACTCCCCTGCTGCTGGGACTGGGAAGGACCTGCTGGCAGCAATACCCAACCCACCAGGCACAGCACCAAAAACAAACCCAGAGGTGAGATTTTCATCTTTGCCAGGGTGTACTCCAGCATGGGAAAGAGTGCTGGCCTGGACCCGAGGAGTCTCCATCCCTCGCCAGAGCCCTCGATGCTCACACTGGGCAGGGAATGGGTGTCAGGGTCCCCTCAAGCTGTGTCTGCAGGGGGAGGCTCCAGCAGGATGTTTCCATGGGGGTGCTCCCAGAAGGAATTCTGTGTGGCCACAGGCTGGTGTGCCAGGGCAAATGCCCCAACAAGGTTTGTTCCAGGACTTGGTGGCCCTGGGCACAGCAGGCGGCTCCTCTGCACCAGGCACCAGTCCTGGAAAGGGACACGGGGTGGTCCTGGCTGCCAGACCACCCCTCCAGCCCAGCACCCCCACCAGGGCAGCACAGCCCGTGCCACTGCTCAATGCTGTGCCACCCCTGTGTTCCCACACACCCCAGGAAAGCTGCCTTACCTCGGAGAGCAGAGCTGGGACACGCCGGCCACCGATTCGTCCTCGAGGCAGCAGCAGAACACTGGCAAAGTCACTTGCAGGTGAGGTGGCTGAGGCACACAGGGGATGGATGGGACACACAGGGGATGGATGGGGCACACGGGGGATGGATGGGACACACAGGGGATGGATGGAGCACACAGGGGATGGATGGAGCACACAGGGGATGGATGGGGCACACAGGGGATGGATGGGACACACAGGGGATGGATGGGGCACACAGGGGATGGATGGAGCACACAGGGGATGGATGGGACACACAGGGGATGGATGGGGCACACAGGGGATGGATGGATGGGACACACGGGGGATGGATGGGACACACAGGGGATGGATGGGACACACAGGGGATGGAGCACACAGGGGATGGATGGAGCACACAGGGGATGGATGGGACACACAGGGGATGGATGGGACACACAGGGGATGGATGGGACACACAGGGGATGGATGGGACACACAGGGGATGGATGGGACACACAGGGGATGGATGGGACACACAGGGGATGGATGGGACACACAGGGGATGGATGGGGCACACAGGGGATGGATGGGGCACACAGGGGATGGATGGGACACACAGGGGATGGATGGGGCACACAGGGGATGGATGGAGCACACAGGGGAATGTCCCCCTGTCTTGGACACCACACCCCAGTGACAGAGCTGCTGTTGGTTTGGGACTCACGGCCCAGGCAGCCCCACCAGGGCTGGGCAGCAGGAAAGGGCTCGGTGCCCGTGCAGCACCACAGCGAGGCTGAGGGATGGGATCATCTGTTTGATGTTCTTTGGGTCTGATGAGCCCCTGCCCTAGTTTATTAATTAACTGGTGGTGTGGGAGTGTCCAAAGGCACCATGGGTCCCCAGGAGTGTCCCCTCCTGACTCAGAGGCTTTGCTGCCTGTCCTGCTGCTGTCAGAGACACTGAGCCCACACAGCTCCCAGCCCCACAGCAGTGACACACCTCCTGTGACAGCAGGTGCCACAGCAGCGTGGCCTCTGGGGCCACTGGGGGCGTGTGGCACAACCACAGAGAGGGGTGAGCTGACACTGCTGTGAGCGGGAGGTGACAAGGGGCAGGCGGCTGCCACCTCCCAGGTGACACGTCCTTGGCTCAGGGGAGCCAGCGAGGCTCCGAGTGCAATAACCTGAGCACCTGGGACAGGTGACACCAAGCCCTGGGAGATCACATCCCAACGTGAAACGGGAGCTGAAGAGCACCTGGGAGGCAGGTCCAGGTCTCTGGGTGTGTGAGAATCACAATCTCCTGAGCTGGCAGGGACCACAGGCACCCCAACAATCCCACCCTGGGCATCCCCGTGGCACTGGCACTTCACACACTGCTCTGCTCTTCCACAGGGAACACTGAACTGCTCCTGTTCTCTGGGGGTCTGAGGGCAGTGTTGCACCCCAAGGCTGGGGCTCAGTGTGACCCCCTGTTCAGAACCAGCATCCACCGTGCACGCTCCTGCCCTCCCCACACCCCCATTTCCACATTTAGCAAATGGAGTGAAACACAAAGAAGAAAAATCATATTCCTGTTCAAAAATGCACACAAGTGATCTCAGCATGACCTTACAAAACCCTGCCAGCACACTGAAGGCATGAAGAGAGGAGAGGGGACAGCTGGAAATCCATGAGCCAGCTGCAGGGCAGGGCAGGAGTCTGGGCTGTACCAGATCTACAGCAAGCACCCACCCTCCAGGCAGCGGTTTTAGGTACAACTGCTTTCTAGGCAAAAAGAATTTTATAAATAAACCCAGTCCTTGAACGCATTTTTATTTGAAAATAAAATGACTGTGATGCCCAGCCGTGCTGGGAGGACAGGACAGCGCAGGAGCTGAGGGAGCACAGAGAGGGATGTGCAGCTTTTGGAGAAACGGGATGCTCTGCAACACGGCTGGGGCCCTGCCCCTGTCCCAGCGTGTCACCTGCTCCTCGGCACGGGGACAGCACCGGGAGCACCGGGAACACCGGGAACACCGGGAGCACCGGGAACACCGGGAGCACCGGGAACACCGGGAGCACCGGGAACACCGGGAGCACCGGGAACACCGGGAACACCGGGAACACCGGGAGCACCGGGAGCACCGGGAACACCGGGAACACCGGGAACACCGGGAGCACCGGGAACACCGGGAACACCGGGAGCAGCAGGAGCACCGGGGACACCGGGGACACCGGGAACACCGGGGACACCGGGAGCACCGGGAGCACCGGGAACACCGGGAACACCGGGGACACCGGGAACACCGGGAACACCGGGAGCACCGGGAGCAGCCCCCGGGCCCGGCTCAGTTGACGCGGCAGGCCCGGATCATGAGCAGCTGCAGCAGGATGAACACCGGGGACATGATGAGCCCGTACCAGAGCTCCCGCGTGTGCTCCACCAGCTTCTGGCACAGCAGCATCTCGAACACGAACTTGAGGCTGAGGATGGTGAGGATCCAGAAGAGCCGCAGCACCGCCAGCCGCTTCTCGCCGTCCTGGAACAGCCGCACGGACACGATGGTGGTGAAGTAGGTGCTGAGCCCGTCGGCGGCGAAGAAGGGCACGAACACGATCCACCAGGAGAGCGCGGCGGCCGCGCCGTCCAGCTTGAGCACGAGCAGCACGGAGAAGGCGAGCAGGGCCAGCCCGTGCAGGAAGATCTCGAAGGTGGCGAAGCCGAGCCACTGCACGAGCTCGCGCAGGGAGAACAGCATCGTCCGGGGCTACGGAACCGGCACCGGCACGAGTCACACCGGCACCGGCACCGGCACCGGCACGAGTCCCCGGCCCGGCCCGGCCCCAGTACCGACACCGGCCCCTGACCCGGAACGGCACCGGCACAAGTCCCCGGCCCGGCTCAGCCCGGCCCGGTTCGGCTCGGCTCAGCCCGGCTCGGATCGGCTCAGCCCGGCTCGGTTCGGTTCAGCTCGGCCCGGCTCGGTTCGGTTCGGCTCGGCTTGGCCCTGCTCGGCTCGGCTCGGCCCTGTTCGGCCCGGTCCAGCTCAGCCCGGCCCGGCCCGGCCCGGCCCCAGCACCGACACCGGCCCCAGGCCCGGCCCGGGCTGGCGGCGCGGGGCGATGGCGTCACGGGGAGAGGCGACGAACGGATGACGTCATCAGACGGGGGAGCGGTGCCTGTAGAGTCCCGGAGCCTCAGCCTGGACGATGACGTCAGCGGGAGCTGTCGCGCAGTGGTGACGTCAGCGGCGGGATGGGGCCGGTGCATGGTGAGTCCCGAGCCGGGCCGGGCCTGGCCCCGGGACTGGGGGTGCTCACCTGGGGAGAGAATCCCCGGGGAGCCCCTGGCAGGGCCTGAAGGGGCTCCAGGAGAGCTGGAGAGGGACTGGGGACAAGGGATGGAGGGACAGGAGCCAGGGAATGGCTCCCAGTGCCAGAGGGCAGGGCTGGACGGGATCTTGGGCAGGAATTGTTCCCTGGCAGGGTGGGCAGGCCCTGGCACAGGGTGCCCAGAGCAGCTGGGGCTGCCCCTGGATCCCTGGCAGTGCCCAAGGCCAGGCTGGACGGGATTTGGATCACCCTGGGGCAGTGGGAGGTGTCCCTGCCATGGCTGGGGTGGGATGGGATGGGCTTTCAGGTCCTTTCCAGCCCAGACCAGTCTGGGATTCTGCGATTTTATTTTTTATTATTATGATTTAATTTATTATTATTCTATGGGCACATGGTGATGGCAGCTTTTCGCAGCTCAGCTCCCAGGGCTGGATTCCCTCCAGGCTGGGCCCTTGCTCTGTCAGAGCCTGGCCGTGTGTGCTCACACCTTTGTCTGTCTGTCCCTGAGCCTCCAGCTCTGCCCCAGCCCCTCAGCTCAGGGAGGATTCCCGGGACACACAGGAGGGTAAAACCCAGAGCTGGGGAGCAGCCGATCCTGCGCTCACCCTGTGCTGATGAGGGCAGTTCAGCGGGGCTGATGTGGATTTTGTGGGGACAAGGAGCACAGTCCCTGTGTCCCTGTTTATCCTGTTGGCTGGGACACAGCATCACCCCTGGGTGCTGCACAGGGCTGGGAGGGGAGCCTGGGAGCCGTGTGTCCCCCTGGTGAGTGCCAGCTGTTCCCCATCGCTGCGCTGGCTGTGTGCTGTCAGCCCCTGGGGCTCGGAGCTGCTCGGCCCAGGGCAGCCCCAGCTCCGCCTCCCCTCCCCTGCCCCCGGTGATTTCCCTGCTGCTGTTTTTTGCAGATGGCAGAACGGAGACTGCTCGTGCTCTTTGGCAGCCAGACTGGGACAGCCCAGGACACGGCGGAGAGGGTTGGGAGGGAAGCCAAGCGCCGGCACTTGCGGTGCCGAGTGGAGGCCCTGGACAGCTGTGATGTGGTGAGTGGGACGTGGGGGCTGCTCTGGGCACTGCTGCTTCTGCTCCATCCCCACGGGCAGGGACACCTCCCATGGGACACTGGAATCATAGAACAAGCTGGGTTGGAGCCCATCAGGATCATCAACTCCTGCCCTGCCCAGGACACCCCAGCAACCCCACCCTGTCCCCGAGAGCGTTGTTCAACTCAGACAGGCTTGGTGCTGGTTGCTCCAGGACCTCATCACCCTCACAGGGAAGAATTTCTTCCTAATATTTGACCTAAACCTGCCCTCCTTCAGTGTATGGACATTCCGCCTTGCCCTGTCCCTCCATCCCTTGTCCCCAGTCCCTCTCCAGCTCTCCTGGAGCCCCTTTAGGCACTGGAAGGGGCTCTGAGGTCTCCTTGGAGCCTTCTCTTCCCCAGGCTGAACACCCCCAGCTGTCCTAGCCTGTCTCCAGAGCATTTTGGAGGGTGCTGACCTGACTCTGCCTGTTCGTACCCACAGGCCAACCTCATCCATGAGCCTTTGGTGGTGTTTGTGTGTGCAACCACCGGCCAGGGAGACCCCCCTGACAACATGAAGGTAGGACATGCTCCTGCCCTGTTGCTTTTATGTTCCTGCTGCAGAGCTTTCTCTCCTGAAGCAGCTCGAGCAGGGGTTATTTTTGCTGGGGGAGCTTTGCAGCAGCAGTAGTCACATCCCAGGGAACATGAGCAGGGGGCTCCTGAGGTCGTTGCAGGGGGCACTTCTGCAGAAAGCTGTGCTCTGCACTGTGCTGGGATCCAGGATGAGCAGGGATGCAAGGACAAGCAGGCAGGAAGGTGCCATGGCAGCAGCAGCTCTGGCTGCCTGTGTCCCTCGTAGATGTTCTGGCGGTTCCTGTTCCGGAAGAGCCTCCCTGCCGGCTCCCTGTGCCAGCTGGACTACGCCGTGCTGGGCCTCGGGGACTCCTCCTACCCCAAGTAAGCAGCTCTGCAGCTCCTGGGCAGCTGCTCTTCACAGCTCTGACTGCAATAGAGAGCAGGGTGGCTGCTCCCAGGGGGTAAGGGGAGACAGAGTCTGATTCTGGAGCAGCAGCTCAGACAAAATGTAACTCCCATCAGCCTTAAAAATCCTTGCCTTGCTGTGTCCCTCCTAACCCCCAGGAATTAGGCTTCTGCCTTTTTCTTTCCTCTCAACCTCACCAAGGATGCTTTGCAGCAGTGGGTCAGACATCATGTGTTGATCTTTAATCACAGCCATGGGCCAAGGGAACAGGAGACATCAAACAGAGGTGGCAGTCAGCCCTGTTGGTCCCAGGTCTCTCCCAGAAGATTGTTCCTGTGTGCCTCAAAGAGCTCTACTGGGAGTGCCTGTGCTCTGTGGGGCAGTGAGGGGCTGGAGGGAAGGAAATGTTCTATGGCTCAGGGCACAAGCTGTCCTGGAGGGAAGCTGGACCTCCCCTTGTCCCATCTTGTGGCTGGGCACAGCCTGTGAGGGCCAGCAAGTGGCACCCAGCTGGTTCTGTGGACTGGCACAGGCTGGGGCACAGGCTGGGCAGGGCATGGGCCAGGTCACAGTGCTGCCTCTGCCTGTGTGCTGCTCTGGTAGCCCTGGCAGTGTGTGCTGGTGCTGTGGCAGTGCTTGCTGTGCTGCTGCACAGCCCTGCCCTGTGTTATTCTCTGCTCAGGTTTAATTTCGTTGCAAAGAAGCTGCACAAACGGCTGCTCCAGCTTGGGGGCAACCCGCTGCTGCCAGTGGCCTTGGGAGATGACCAGCATGACCTGGGGTAAGAGCCAGGGTGGGAGGGGTGGCAGGGGAGGCCCGGGGTGCCCCACAGCTCTGTCCTGGGGCTGATGGCAGGGCTGTGTGCTGCTCCCACCGTGGGGCTGCTCCTGCAGCTCTCTGGGAACGTGCTGATCTCTGCTCATAACCCTCTTGTGCCAGGACCTGGGCCACTTGCTTCTCATGACCCCCAGAACATGGCCATGGCCCTGGGGCTCCCTGCTCAGCCCCAGCCCTCTTCAGAGCAGGGCATGCCTGTGCCACACAGCCCTGTACCTGCAAGCATTGCAGCAGCCTCAGCTGTGCTCACCTGGCACGGGGCAAGGGCTGTGGATGGCTCAGGGACACAGTGACCCCACAGGTGCTGCTCAGGGACTGGGATCCTGTTCAGGTATCAGTGGTTGGGTCCTGGAGAGCGAGTGAGGGCTTAGAGTGGCTGGGATGTGTTTCTTCCCAGACCTGAAGTTGGAAGGGAATGGCCTGGGGGAACTGTGGGATGGCTGTTGGGCATGTGCAGGAGTAGCAGGGTTTGATCCTAAAGGGATGATGTTGCTGCAGCCTGAATTTCCCACCTGCAGGCCAGATGCAGTGGTCGATCCCTGGCTCGTGGCCTTATGGGACAAGGTCCTTGCCTTGTATCCTCTCCCTCCTGGCCTTGAGATCATCAGTCCCGACGTGCGGTGAGTGCCGAGGCTGAGCAGGGACTGCTGGGGCTGGCTGGGGTGAAAGGCTCCGCTTCCTTGGCTGTTCTCCAGGGTGCAGATGTCTCTGCTCGGGGCAGGAGCACTCCCCACACAGCTTTTGGTGTCCCCTGTGTCCCTTGTGCTTTGGCCACAGGTGGCCCATCTCTCTCTGGATGGGTGTCCCCTTGTCCCCTTGGGGGTGTGACAGCTGCCCCAGCTGGCTTCTGCCCGTCTGGCTGTCCTGATGTGCCTCTGGCCCTGGCAGAGCGCGTGTGCCCAGCCACGCGTGCTCTGGAGCCTTTGGGATGTGCTCCCGGCAGTCTCCACTGCATTCCCTTACACCGGCCAGCTCCAGGGGACAGGGATAGCGGTGGTGGCACCCCCCAGGTGACCCCGGTGCACTGCTCCCCTCCCCACAGCCTGCCCCCCAGATACACCCTGCGCTACGTGCCCGAGGAGTCCCCGTGGCCCGGCAGGGAGCGGCTGCAGCCGGCAGCGCCCCGGGCAGCTCCCTGTGAGCTCCATCCCTTCGCTGCCCGCGTGCTGTCCAACCGCAGGGTCACGGCACAATCCCATTTCCAGGACGTCCGGCTCATCGAGTTCGACATCGCGGGCTCAGGGATCACGTGAGCATTTTCCTGACTCCCCCAAGCTCTGTCGTGTGGGACCAGGTGTCCTGCAGCCTGCCCTCCTCACTGCTACCTGGGGCTGCAGTCGTGTGGTCACGGTCCCTGCTGTGAGCCCCCATCCTCAGAGTGGGGGTCCCTGCCTGTGTGGCTCCCAGCTCCCTTTGGTGGCGCTGGGAATTTGCCTCCCCTGGTGTGGGTGCTGGTCAGGGTGGCCGTGCTGTGCCTGTGGCTCTGCCCCGTGGCTGTGCTTGGCAGCTCCCCCTTCATCCCCAGGTTCAGTGCAGGGGACGTGGTGATGATCCAGCCCCAGAACTGCCCCGAAGATGTGCAGCAGTTCTGCCAGCTCCTGCGCCTGGAGCCCCACAGACGCTTTGTGCTGGAGCCCACGGAGCCTGGTAGGTCCTGCCTGCAGCTCCTTCCCCTTCCTGCGAGGTAGGGCATCCCCTGGGCTCTGGCCCAGCCTGGAGCTCTGCTGGGAGTGTTGGATGGCTACAGGACACCTGGCTGTCCTTCCCTGCAGTGCTGTGTGTGGATCCTGTGCAGGGCTGCTGGGACTGGAGGAATCCAGCAGTGCCGGGCTCCACCTGGGCCTTGTGCCTTGGCAGCCCCAGCACAGAGTGGGGAGGACCCTGCAGCCTCCTCAGCCCCAGGCCCAAACTGGGAATCCTCTGCTTCCTGTGCCCCAGGGACCTCCTGAGGGGCTCCTGCAGCCACAAACCAGCACAGGCGACCAGAGGAAGCCCTTGGAGGCCCCCCAGAGCTCTTGGTGCCTGCATGGAACAGGGAGAGTTTTTCTCCTGGCCCCTGAGCGCCCATTCCGCCTCCAACTTCCCTGTGTCTGTCCGTGCTGGAATTTTTGCCTGGCAGACAAACCCAAGAGACATTCAGGCTGTTCCTCACACCCCTGGGAGAGACGTGGGAGACATGGACACATGTCACTGCTGGTTATTTCCGCTGCATTGTGTGCAGGCAGGGCGGGAGCCATGTGGATAAGGCATTATCCCAAAGCACCTGCCAAAAGCAGGGGACGGTTGAGCACCACTGACTGTCTCTGTTGCAAACTCGTGGGCTTGAAAAGCAAACTGGGGAGAGCAGGAGGGAGTGGACATGGTGGGAGCAGGGATGGGTGGAATTGGCTCCAGTAGCACGTGGGTTGCCCTGCTCTGGGGACAGCAGGTGCTGGTCCTGAGCTGTCCCCACTGCCTTGCCTTGCAGGCACGTCCCTCCCTCCCCTCCTGCCACAGCCCTGCACCATCCAGTACCTGGTCACACACTACCTGGACATCTCCTGTGTGCCACGGCGCTCCTTCTTCGAGCTCCTGGCCTACTTCTCCACCAATGAGCTGGAGAGGGAGAAGCTGCAGGAGTTCAGCTCAGCACAGGGCCAGGAGGAGCTGTACAGCTACTGCAACCGGCCCCGCAGGACCACGCTGGAGGTGAGGCTGGAGAGGGCAGACCTGCCCCTGAGGGCTGTGCTGGGGCTGAGAGCACCCAGGACACGATCAGCCATCATTTCTTGGTTGAGAAGTTTCCACTTTCTGAAGTGTCCATGGATTTCCACTGGCAGTTCAGACCAGCTCTAGATCCTGGTGGGCTCTTGTGTGGGCACTGTGTGGCTCTGGGGGGCACAGCGCAATGGGACAGGGTGTTCGGTGCTCAGAGGTGCCCGTGCGGTGCCTTTAGCTGAGGGTGTGTGCACAGCTGTGTGGGAGAGCCCCTGGCACCCTGAGGGCAGGCAGGCTGCCTTCTGGGGTCACCAGGCCTCATCCTCTTGGCTTTGCAGGCCTTGTGGGATTTCCCTCACACCACGTGTGCCATCCCAGCTGATTACCTGCTGGACCTCATCCCTCGCATCAGACCCCGCGCCTTCTCCATCGCCTCCTCCCTGCTGGTAAGAGCTCAGCCCTTCTGGCCTCATTTCAGTCTCTGAGCAGAGGGTCTGGCAGGGCCTGGGCTGACTGTTGGTGTAGATGGAGCCTCCACAGCTCAGAGCTTCAGGGCTAGGCCAGCCTTCAGATTGCTCTCCTGCAGCCCTGCAAGTGCCAGGACTGTCCCAGTCCAGCTCAGAGGTCTGGTGTCGCTGTCCCTGGGAGCAGTGGGATGTGCCAGCAGTGTCCCAGGAGCTGGGCAAGGGGAGAGCTGCTCGCTGCTCCTGCCGGGAGATGGCAGTGGGCCCGGCTCGGCTGCCTGCAGGCTCAGCCCGTGCACACCTGCATTTGTCTTCCATGAGGGCTCTTGGGTTGGACAGCCACCATCGCTGATTCCAGCTGTGCAGAGCATTCCTGTAGCAGTGCTTCTCCAGGAAAACCCCCTTCCCCTTCGGAAAGGTTTTGAGCAAGGGTGTGCTCCACTGTAAGTGGCTGTGCCAGGCTAGGACAGGTGTTACAGGGCACAGTTTGACCCTGGAGGAGCTGTGCTGGGGGTGTGCTCATGGCTCTGTGTGGCACAGGCCCATCCCGAGCGGATGCAGATCCTCGTGGCCGTGGTGCGGTACAAGACACGGCTCAGCAAACCCCGCCGTGGGCTCTGCTCCACCTGGCTGGCTTCTCTCAGCCCAGACAAGGGTAAGTGCTTGGACTCTGGAGACTCTGGGGAATCCTGAGTGCTTCCCACAGCAGCCAGTGCTCATCCCTTGGGCCCGTGATGGAGCTGTGTGGGTGATGTGCAGGAGCTGCCTGGCTGGAGCTCCAGCTCCATGGGGAGCACCCTGGCCTGGCAGGATGGTCCTGCTGTCCTTCCTCACTGCTCCCATCCTCATCACAGCACCATGTGCCTCCCCAGCTTACCCTGAACTCCTGGGTTTCTCCCAGCTGCCTGGCCCTGCTGTGGGCTGCTCCTGGTGTCCCGGAGCTGGTAGCTGAGTGGGCACAGCTGTGGGAAGGCTGATCCCTTCGTTCAGAGATCACACCCTGGAGGAGCTGGGTGCCTCTGCAGGCAGGCACAGGGCACTGCTGCTGGGGTGATGCTCGGGGGTCTCTGTTTGACAGGTGATGTCCACGTGCCCCTTTGGGTGAAGAAAGGAGGAATGAAGTTCCCAGATGACCCTGCCATCCCTGTGATCATGATTGGCCCTGGCACAGGGGTGGCACCTTTCCGAGCTGCGATACAGGAGCGGGTGGCACTGGGACGCACAGGTGAGGGACGGGCCTTGCACACACAGGTCTGTGTCAGCAGGTGGAAGGATGGACTGGGGTGTGTGAGGGTTTCACCAGGTCAGGCTTTTCTGCTTTGAGCAGAAGCAGGCTGAGCCCTGGGGCAGGTGAGGCGCAGAGCCTGCTGTGTGCAGCCTGTGTGGTTATTCACAGGCTGTGCTGCAGGGCAGCCCCCTGCATTGGGTCAGGCTCTGCAGAGCTCTTCCTTGGCTCTCTGGGAGTGAACACAGGTTACTGAGCTCAGCTGTGCTGCACCTTGTCCCACCCTCATTGTGTTGGCTCAGGGAACAGGCAGCCCTGGGGGACACTTTCTGCCCCCCTCCTTTTCCAGCAGACAGGGGCCTCTGGTTGCCACAGGTCACTTCATGCTCACGTGGCTGGTGGCTCTGCAGGCCAGGGCTGTCAGCCAGGTGGCACCAGCAGTGCTCAGCACTGGCTGCTCCCAGCACAGCCCTGGTGCTCTGCTCCTGCAGGGAACTGCCTCTTCTTCGGCTGCCGACACAAATCCAAGGACTTCTACTGCCAGACAGAGTGGGAAGAGCTGGTGACAAAGGGCTTCCTGACACTCTTCACAGCCTTCTCCAGGGACCAGGTTAGTGCCCAGAGGAGGAAGGTGGGTACAAGAGCATCTCAAGCAGCGCTGATGGGACTCTGCCAGTGTGTCTGTCCCCTGTGCCTGTTGGCGTGACCTGCGAGGGGTCTGGTGAGGTGGCAGAGTGGGCACCTCGCTCCCCCACACACCTCAGTGCTGGCTGAGTTCCCCTCCTGCCCTGCAGGGAAGTGTCTGGCTAAGTTCAGCTGGGAAGGTTGCTGGGACAAGGCTGGAGAGCAGCAGAGCAGATAAGGCTTTAACCAGCTTTGTTTGGCTGGACCACGTGAGTGATAAAAGGCTCCCAAGCCTCTCGGAGGGTCACCAGACAATAACTTCTTGGTTAAGTACCAGCCTCCTCACAGTGTCCCTCTGGGCCCTGGCTGAAGCTGAGGAGCTTGGCCTCTGTGCCAGCTCTCTGTGAGTCCCTGGAGGAGAGCTCCTCATGGGTATGAGCACACCCAGAACTCAGCCCCTCACTTTGCTTCCTGCTTCCCCAGGCAGTGTCTCTGGTGGGCAGCCCTGATCCCCCCTTGTGGCTGCAGTGCTGTCAGAGAGGCTCTCTGAGCTGGGGATCTGTTTCACTGCCTTCCTCTGTCCCTTGATGGCACTGAAAGCTCACCCCGGCTCTGGAACAGAGATGTGATAAAAAGGGAACGGGGATCTCTCAGTAGCTCAGCTGCACCAGCCCCAGCCCTTTCTCCTGGCTGTGTGCATGTGTTGACATGAATTCAGCATCTTTTATCCACTCACTTGTGAGACAGGAGCTGGGTGCTTCTGTGAAGGCTTTCCAAGCCTTTGATGAACAGGAGCAGCACTGCAGAGCGTTGTTGAATGACCAGTGAAGGGGCACCTGCTGCTCTCTGAATCTGGAGAGCAGCCAGAGGCACCTTCTGCTCTTGCTGACTGTGGAGGGACAGGGCTTCCACTGGAGTGTCCCCTCTCTGCTGCTCCACAGGCCAGAGCAGTTTGTCACCTGAGTCCTCTGCCCCCAAGGCTGACTGGGAGCACGGCCAGGAGGGACGAGCCACATTGGGCTGTTGTGCCTTTGGCTTCAGGAGATACCAGAGCCTTTAACTCATCGTTGTTGTCAGACCCAGCTGAGGGCTGGGATGCTCCATAGAGCAAGGTTTTGCTCTTCTCTCTGAAGTCCCTTTGCAGTGTCCCCTGTCCCAGCACATCTGCCCTCAGTGCAGGCTGGTCCCAGCCAAACGTGGGTGCCCTGAGACATCGTGGCCCCCGTTTGTCACTGGGGTGCTCTGGTTTCTAGGCCCTTAGATGATCCCCTCGGAGCCCAGCCTGGCTGGCAGGGCCTCTGGCAGCACCAAGCTCGTTATGGTTAATGAAGCTGAGGCTGGCTGTGCTGGTGAGGGCACTGCCCAGTGGGAGCCGTGCCCAGGCTGAGCTGGCACTCCAGAGCCATCAGCCAGTGGAGCTGTGGGACTCACAGTGACCAGCTCCTGTGGGCTGGAGCTGCTCAGGGCTGCTCCCACACACATCTCCAGCCTGCAGGAGCTGAGCCACAGCGAGAGCTGTCCTGCCTTTGGGGAGGGGGGCATGGGGAGAAGGCTGTGCCTGTGGCTCAGCAGAATCAGGCGTGGGGGGACGCCCAGCACGGGGCCTGGCCTTCATCACAGTGTCACCTTTGTCACGGGAGCCCTCTGGGCCAGCAGTGAGTTCAGGCACGTTGGCAATGGTGTTTGGGCAGGAGCCAGGGCTGTAGGCAGTTGCTTGGATGCTTGAAGTCTTGTGGATTAACCCTTTGGGAACTCTCCTTGACTGGGCTGTACTGTGCCCAAAGCCAGTCCTCGTCCAGTCCCTAAGCACAGTGGAGGGGCAGGGACTGGGACTGAGGCTGTCCCTCCAAGCTTTCTGCCCTTCCAAGCTGTTTCAGGTCTCCAGCAGTCAAGGGTACAGGGAAGGGTCTGTGTCTTGTAGCAGACTTGGCACAGAGGGGCCACAGAGCCTTCTCTGCCCATGCTGGGAGAAGAGAGGAGAGGGCAGGAGGGAAACCCTCACAGGGCCTCCCCAGGTCAAGACCCTGACCAGTGGACACCAGTGGATTTAGGAGGCTGCTTGGGGCCCAGTGTTCTCCAGTGAAGCTCCTGCTGCTGCACCCATCTCCCACCAGCCCATCCCAGTGCAGACATCGCGTGTGGGGTTCCTCTTCCCCACACTGCTCATTGATCCAGCTGCTTCTCCCAGCGCCTCCAGTTCCAGGGGGCTGTGCTGCCCTGAGCTCCTGCAAACAGCCCCTGCACACAGTCCTGAGAGCAGGAGCTGGGCTCAGTGCCTTGTTTCCCTGCAGGAGGAGAAGGTTTATGTCCAGCACCGCATCCGGGAGAATGGGAGGCTGCTGTGGGAGCTGCTGAGCAGTGGGAATGCTCATGTCTACCTGGCTGGGTGAGTGACAGGTCTCTGCAGGGCTTGGGGGAGCAGGGCAGCTCATTGTTCCTCTCTGTATGTCCTGCTCCAGGAGCCCTGGGCTAAGAGGAACATTTGTCACCTACCCCATGTTCCCATTAGGAGGGGCACAGCTGGCAAAGCTTCTCCAGCCAGTGCCACCTGCCCAGCCTCTGCCCCACAGCACGTGCACACACAGGAGAGGCCTGGTCCTGGTGCTGCTGGGGCTCAGGAGCAGCCTGGGGAGCCTTGGCACATTCTGCCTGGCTCTTTGCTCCCCAGACTGCCTCCCAGGGCAGGGACGAGCCCTGTTGCACCACAGCCAGTCTCCTTGGACAGCAGAGGCCCTCTCCAGGTGCTTGGCTGAGGCTGGCTGCACGTCTGGAGCTGCTGGCCACAGGGTGAGGTCTGGCCTTTGGGGGCAGCTGTGCTGTGAGCTCTGTGCCATCTCCTGGGCAGAGCCCTCAACCTGCCTGCAGTGCAGCGAGAGGCTGCTCCCCACTGCCCAGGGTGAGGCTTGGGAAGTGCTCTGGGCTCCTGGAGCTGGGCAGAGCCTGCCCATGGTGTTTGTGTGCCCCCTGTGCCCCGGGGAGTGCGGGCCTGGGCCCGGCTGTGGACACGAGCAGCGATTGCAGCGGTTCCTTCCCACCTGTCCTTCAGGAGAGCAGGAACTCCCCTGGCATGGGCAGGGCGAGACTGGCCTTGCTGCATTCCTGGGAGAAGGAGATGGGTGTTTACTTCCCGGGCAGTGGAGGCCAGGCCACCCCACTCCATCCTGCACTGCTGCAGCACGGGATTTCCTGGAGCCTCACCCAAACTGCCCTTGGGTCTGGGGTTTGGAGCACTTGTGCCTCCATGCACAGCCCAAGTGCTGAGACTGTTGAGCTCTTGGCTTTGTTCTCTCCTTCCATTCTCTTTCCTACTTTTTGGTGATGGATATCCCCAAAGAGGAGCAGTGTCTTGGAAAGAGCAGGGCTCGCACAGCTGTCCCCATGGCAGATTTTGTGTGGCCATGAGGATGGTATTTTGGACATCAGGGTTGCTGTGAGACTCCCCTTGCTGGGGGCTTTGTCCCTGGTGTGGGGTGTCCCTGAGCCCCCATCAGGCAGGTGGGATCCAAGAGCCTCATCCTGCCTGTACAGGTGACACTGTGCCGATTGCAGAGGACGTTGTTCCTCCTTTCCTGAGCATCCCAAACCCTGCAGAAAGGCTCCCAGGATCACCATGCCTCCCCCTGGCCCACAGACTGAACTGTCACTGGGCTGCCAGGCAGGGAAGTGCAGGTGGGTCATCCTATTTTCCCCCCAAATTCACAGTTCCAGCCAGACTGGGAGAAAGTTGGGGGAAGTGAGTTCTGAGCTGTGTGACCCTGAGCAGCAGCCCTGGGCCATGGGACACTTGTGTCTGCCTTCCCTTCCCTGGCCAGGCGGGCTCTGGGGAGCCAGGGCTGCATCTGCTCTACAATTGTTCCTAGCTTGTGTCACTGAGGGGCAAAAAGGTTGAAAATGTCTCTTTTTTTGAAAAAAAATAGCTATTTGACATGTTTTCCATCACAAAGCCCAGCTCCTTATCTTGTACTTGCATATCAGTGCCTGACTCAGAAACAATTTGAGTCTTCCAAAAAAAGAAGACCTCCTTTCTGGGTATTTTGGGATGTTAATCAGCTTCAAACACAAGTCAGAATTCTGCCTTGTTCTTGGGAAACAGCAAGGACGTTGCCAGATGCTCCTGCCAATTGGAGCAGGCTGGGAAATTTTGTATTAGATTTTTTTTTTTGTCGCACAGGCAGTTCATCAGATGAAACTCTCTCCAGGAAAAAAAAGTCTGAATTTCTGATTTCCCCTAAGAAATAATTGTGCTTGAAAGCGCTGAGTTCTATTTGGGTATTTTCTACACGGGGGCTCGATGTTTTCTCCAGCATTTCTCTGATTTTGAGGTTTGAACCGGCTTTGGTTCCAAATGTCACCATCAAAGCAATCATTCTGGATTTCTTGAGAGCAGGCAGCAGCAGGACGGGAGTGGCTGCTCCTGCCCAGCTGAGGATCAGACATGTTTGACATTGAGTGGTTCCAGAGATGAAAGGACAGGCTCCTGCCCTCCTGCTGATAAATTCCTGCATGTTGCCCGTGGCTCTCTAATGAGGATGCTGGCAAATGGAGCTGTGTGGGGCAGCGTTTGGGCTCCTCCTCATCACAGTGGTGCTGTGATGGGCTCTGGGGCCCGTGGCCGTGTTTTTGCCTGCCCGTGCCTGTGCTGGGGAGCCCTGGGGATAACGGCCCTGCTCTCAAGGGAGGGGTAGGAGCTGCCTCTCAGGCCTGTCATTACCCTGTGCCAGGCAGCCTCTGGCAGGATGGGGCAGGTTCCCACTGCCCTGTGGGCCTGGCCACAGGGACTGCTGATTGCTGATCCCGGAGCGCTGGGGCTGCTGCTCTGCCTCCATCGTGTCCTGCTCTCTCCCCAGGAACGCCAAGGAGATGCCAGCGGCGGTGGCTGAGGCCCTGCAGTCGGTGCTGCAGCTGGAGGGTGGCCTGTCCCCCTCGGAAGCACAGGAGCATTTAACAGCCCTGGAACGGTCCCAGCGCTTCCAGTCTGAAACCTGGTCGTGATCCTGGCTCCCTGCCTCGCCCTGCCCACAGCCTGCCTGAATAAAGGAGCCAGCAAAGGGATCTGCCTCTGGCATCTTTCTTGGGCTGGGATTACCCCAGCCAGGATGGGGGTGGATTTATCCAACCAGCCCCTCCCTGACAGCACCAGGGGGACCCCATCTCCTGGGGGGCTTGGCTCCCTGTGCCCACCCCCCACCAGAGCAGGGGCCAGAGGTCTCTTGGGGGAGCGTGGGGTCCCTGTGTGGGGTGGGTGGCACCCTAGGGCTCTGCTGGAGCTGTGGCTGCTGGTTGTGGCAGGGCCAGAGGAAGGGAAGTGTTGCATGGGAGTCTCTCCACCCTGGCATTACTCAGCAGCGCTTGCTGCAGGAGGAGGCTGCCCGGACAGACCTGTTCCCCCTGTCTCCAGTGGCCAAGGCCAGCAGGGACAGGCACAGGAGATGCCTCAATGCCTCTGTCTCTGCTGCCAGTTCATCATCATGAGCCTGCTGAGTTATCCCCTTCCCCGAGTGCCTCCTCAGCTGCATTTCTCCTCCAGCCCATCCTGGGAGCTGCTTCCAGTCCTTTCCCTGCAGCCTTGAGGCTCTGCACCCTCCTGGCCCTGCCCGTGCCCCAGTGGGACCAGTGCCACCACCTTCCTCCCCCAGTTCAGCGAACTCGGTGCCACTGTGTAAATAGCAATTAGGAGCCAGGGCATGAATCAGCAGGGACATTCCCTGGGAGCAGGCTGGGACAGGAAGGGACAGCAGTGCCACGCCACACCTGTGACCCAGCCACCCTCCCACGGCCGAGTCACGGGGTCCTGCAGGGGCGAGCAGTGCCCGGGACAGTGAGGGGGAGCAGGGGGATTTGGGGACTCCCCATCCAACTCTGAGCAGCTCTTGCACTTGCAGACCCTGCCATGTGCCAGGGCCAGTGCAGAGCTGCTGCATGGCAGTCATCAATCATCCTGCTGCCACCATCCCCTCACCTGGGGCACTGTCCAGGTGGAAACCTGGAAGGAAACCTGGAAAGAAGCTTCAGGTGCTGCAAGCTGCCTGTGGGACACGGCAGAGAGAGGTGGCCCAGCACAGGGAGCAACCTGGGGGATAGAGAGTTGGGCTGAGGCAGCACAGGGCCGGATTCTATGTTCCTGTTCTGGGAACTGTCCTGGGGTAGTGCAGGGTCCGTGCTGGGGGGCTCTGCTGGGGTCTGAGCTGGGGGGCTGCACTGGTGGAGCACGGGGCAGCAGTGTGAGCAGCAGTGTGAGCAGTGTGAGCAGCGTGAGCAGCAGTGTGAGCAGTGTGAGCAGTGTGAGCAGTGTGAGCAGTGTGAGCAGTGTGAGCAGTGTGAGCAGCAGTGTGAGCAGCAGTGTGAGCAGTGTGAGCAGCAGTGTGAGCAGCAGTGTGAGCAGTGTGAGCAGCAGTGTGAGCAGCAGTGTGAGCAGTGTGAGCAGCAGTGTGAGCAGCAGTGTGAGCAGCAGTGTGAGCAGCAGTGTGAGCAGTGTGAGCAGTGTGAGCAGTGTGAGCAGCAGTGTGAGCAGCAGTGTGAGCAGTGTGAGCAGCAGTGTGAGCAGTGTGAGCAGTGTGAGCAGTGTGAGCAGCAGTGTGAGCAGCAGTGTGAGCAGTGTGAGCAGCAGTGTGAGCAGTGTGAGCAGTGTGAGCAGTGTGAGCAGCAGTGTGAGCAGTGTGAGCAGTGTGAGCAGTGTGAGCAGTGTGAGCAGTGTGAGCAGCACTGTGAGCAGTGTGAGCAGTGTGAGCAGTGTGAGCAGCAGTGTGAGCAGTGTGAGCAGTGTGAGCAGCAGTGTGAGCAGTGTGAGCAGCAGTGTGAGCAGTGTGAGCAGTGTGAGCAGCAGTGTGAGCAGCAGTGTGAGCAGTGTGAGCAGCAGTGTGAGCAGTGTGAGCAGTGTGAGCAGTGTGAGCAGTGTGAGCAGCAGTGTGAGCAGTGTGAGCAGCAGTGTGAGCAGTGTGAGCAGTGTGAGCAGTGTGAGCAGTGTGAGCAGTGTGAGCAGTGTGAGCAGTGTGAGCAGCAGTGTGAGCAGCAGTGTGAGCAGTGTGAGCAGCACTGTGAGCAGTGTGAGCAGTGTGAGCAGCAGTGTGAGCAGTGTGAGCAGCACTGTGAGCAGTGTGAGCAGTGTGAGCAGCAGTGTGAGCAGTGTGAGCAGCAGTGTGAGCAGTGTGAGCAGCAGTGTGAGCAGTGTGAGCAGTGTGAGCAGCAGTGTGAGCAGTGTGAGCAGTGTGAGCAGCAGTGTGAGCAGCAGTGTGAGCAGTGTGAGCAGTGTGAGCAGTGTGAGCAGCAGTGTGAGCAGTGTGAGCAGTGTGAGCAGCAGTGTGAGCAGTGTGAGCAGTGTGAGCAGTGTGAGCAGCAGTGTGAGCAGCAGTGTGAGCAGTGTGAGCAGTGTGAGCAGTGTGAGCAGTGTGAGCAGTGTGAGCAGCAGTGTGAGCAGCAGTGTGAGCAGTGTGAGCAGCAGTGTGAGCAGTGTGAGCAGCAGTGTGAGCAGCAGTGTGAGCAGTGTGAGCAGTGTGAGCAGCAGTGTGAGCAGTGTGAGCAGTGTGAGCAGTGTGAGGAGCAGTGTGAGCAGTGTGAGCAGTGTGAGCAGCAGTGTGAGCAGCAGTGTGAGCAGTGTGAGCAGCAGTGTGAGCAGCAGTGTGAGCAGTGTGAGCAGTGTGAGCAGTGTGAGCAGCAGTGTGAGCAGTGTGAGCAGCAGTGTGAGCAGTGTGAGCAGTGTGAGCAGTGTGAGCAGCAGTGTGAGCAGTGTGAGCAGTGTGAGCAGTGTGAGCAGCAGTGTGAGCAGCAGTGTGAGCAGCAGTGTGAGCAGTGTGAGCAGCAGTGTGAGCAGTGTGAGCAGCAGTGTGAGCAGCAGTGTGAGCAGCAGTGTGAGCAGTGTGAGCAGCAGTGTGAGCAGTGTGAGCAGCACTGGCCACAGAGATGACTCCACTTGTGCCGGGCAAGGAGAAGAGGCGGCTGCGGGCCCAGCTCCTCCCCAGCTCCGGCGGGAGCTGATTGGAGCGGGCATGGCCGCCTGCCCCGGGCTCCCGGCATCGGAGCCTCTTCCAGAAGCTGACAAACCAGACTGGGCAGAGCCGGGCTGGGGCTCAGCGCTGCCTGGCCCGCGGCAGGAGGCTGTGCCTGCACGGCCGCCCCTGTGGCACAGCGGGCAGCACCCGGTGCCCTCTGCTCTGGACCGTGGCGGGTCAGTACTGCGCTGGTGCTGGGGAGGAAGAGGAGGAGGAGGAGGAGGAGGAAAGGGCTGTTGGATGCTCACGGTGCTGCCCCTCTTGGGGCGGCCTCTCGGTGAGGGCGATGCGGCTGCACCCGGCGTCAGAGGCTCCTGAGCCGCTGCTCTGGGAGCGCTCCCCAAACCGCACCGGGGGGATCTTGGGACTCTGTGCTGCCTTCGAACCCTTCAGGCAGCCTTGCTGAAGGAGCCTCCTGCCCTGGAGCAGCACCCGCGTCCCGCAGCCAGCCCCGAGGGTCACCGTGAGGCCGGGGGCGAGTGGGGCGGCTTCTGTGGCCGCCCTGATGGAGCCGGCGGCGGGCGAGGAGGCAGAAGCCGGCCCGGGGCTGGTGCAGGTGCCCGCTGGGGAAGGCCGTGCCGGGCAGAGGGACGAGAGCGAGACCGTGGGGTCGGGGGGCCCCGGGGAGCCGCCCCGAAGCTGTGGAGATGCTGCCTGGGGATGCTGGGACCTGCCCGCGGCCGAGGATGCCAGGGAGCCGCTCCTGCCCGGGCATGAGGAGCCGCCTGCCCGCGGTGCCTCCCTGCCTGCGGGGCACGATCCTCCCGCTGCCGACAGCACCGGGCCCGGCCTGCCCCGCGGGGAGAGCCCATCGCCCATCGAGAGAGCGTCCAGCTCCATCCCGAGCCTGTTCGGCGGCGCAGAGGAGGCTCGCAGCGATGGGGCGGCGGCAGAGCCGTGCCCCGAGCCGGCGGGCAGCGAGGACGAGTGTCCCATCTGCACCGAGCCCTACGACGAGCGGCGGCACAAGGCGGCCGTGCTGAACTGCAGCCACGGGCTGTGCCGCTCCTGCCTGCGGGCCATCATGGACACGGCCACCGAGGCCGAGCTCGGCCGCGTGCGCTGCCCCATCTGCCGCCAGAAGACGCCCATGCTGGAGTGGGAGATCTGCAAGCTGCAGGAGGAGCTGCTCCTGCTGCACTCCCAGCCCGGCTCCCCCGGCGCCCTGGCCGCCTCCCGGCCCCCTGCCCTGCCTGCCCGGCGCCCGGGCCTGGCCGGTGCCCTGGAGCATCGCTTCCAGGTTCGCTTCCACACCAGCCGCATGTTCGGGTGCCTGCCCTGCGTGCGGTACCCGCCCTGCCTCATCCGCGCCCTGGCCCGGCTGGAGCGCCGCTGCCGCTGCTGCTACCTCGTGCTGCTGGCCCTGCTGCTGGCGGCAGAGATGCTCAGCCTGCTCCTCATCTTCCTCCCCATCGTCCTCATGGTGATGCTGTTCCTCATCCTGGACAAATAGCGGTGTCTGTGAACCCTGGGGCTGAGCGCGGCCCTGCCCGTGCTGCGGTGCCAGCTGGGGCCGAGCCTGTGACCCTGGTGCCTGGGACAGCTGCTCTGCCAGCGAGCCCCGGCGGGTGAGGCACAGCACGAGCAGGAGCAGAGGGAGGTGACCCTGGAGCTGGGCACCGCCAGGTGCCACATCAGTGCCGCAGCCAAGGGACAGATGGAGCTGGAGCCCTTCCTGCGCATCCCTGGCCTGGGGGCTGGGGACCAGAGAGGCTCTGCGGGCAGAGCACGGCTGTGCCATGGGGCTGTGCCATGGGGCTGTGCCATGGGGCTGTACTGTGCCATGGGGCTGTGCCATGGGGCTGGGTTGTGCCATGGGGCTGTGCTGTGCCATGGGGCTGTGCTGTGCCATGGGGCTGTGCCATGGGGCTGTACTGTGCCATGGGGCTGTGCCATGGGGCTGTGCCATGGGGCTGTGCTGTGCCATGGGGCTGTGCCATGGGGCTGTGCTTTGCCATGGGGCTGTGCCATGGGGCTGTGCCATGGGGCTGTGCCATGGGGCTGTGCTGTGCCATGGGGCTGTGCCATGGGGCTGTGCCATGGGGCTGTGCTGTGCCATGGGGCTGTGCTGTGCCATGGGGCTGTGCCATGGGGCTGTGCTGTGCCATGGGGCTGTGCTGTGCCATGGGGCTGTGCCATGGGGCTGTGCCATGGGGCTGTGCCATGGGGCTGTGCTGTGCCATGGGGCTGGGCTGTGCCATGGGGCTGTGCCATGGGGCTGTGCTGTGCCATGGGGCTGTGCCATGGGGCTGTGCTGTGCCATGGGGCTGTGCTGTGCCATGGGGCTGTGCCATGGGGCTGTGCTGTGCCATGGGGCTGTGCCATGGGGCTGTGCTTTGCCATGGGGCTGTGCCATGGGGCTGTGCTGTGCCATGGGGCTGTGCCATGGGGCTGTGCCATGGGGCTGTGCTGTGCCATGGGGCTGGGCTGTGCCATGGGGCTGGGCTGTGCCATGGGGCTGTGCCATGGGGCTGTGCTGTGCCATGGGGCTGTGCCATGGGGCTGTGCCACCTCCAGGACAGATGGGCTGGGATCCCCCACATGGACTGCAAATAGAGCCTGTGTTTGTACCGCAGCCGTGTCCAGCTGAGTTCAGTGCCTGGTCTGAGCGTTCCCTGGGGATCCAGCAGTGGCACAAGGAGGGGATGGGCACAGCCAGTGACCCCCAGCCACCCTACAAGGGCTGTGAGCTCCACCATGGCAGCTCCCAGGCCCTGCCGAGCCGTGCCAGCCCGTGCTCAGACCATGCCCTTCGGGGAGATAAGAGAGCAAACACGGCTCTGTCCCTGCCGTACACGGGAGCAGGAGCCTGTGGTGGGTGGCACCGGGGCTGTGCCCACATGGGACCTGCCATGGAGCAGGAATTTCCCAGGGCTGAGCAGGATCTGGGCTCTGCTTTTGGCTCCTGGCCTTGTGTGAGGTTCCCCCACCAGCCAGGGGGTGTCTGGGTCACTGTGTGGCTGCTCTGCACCCTTGTTCCTCCTTGGGAAAACCCGAGGGGACAGGGGTGGGGATCCTCCCAGGCTTTCAGCCACCTTTGGGCTGTTGCTGGGTGGCAGGGAGTTGTCAGACCCTTGATGTCCTCCCAGGATTCCATTTTGGGGGTGCTGACACCCACCTCCACAGCCTGGAATGTGCAGCAGTCTGTTTGTCACTGCTGGGACACACTCTGGGTGTCCTGCCAAGGCTCTGTGCTGACGCCATGCCAATTCCCCCCTCCCTGTGCTGCCACCCCTCTGTGTCCCCCTCAGCCCAGCCCTGCTGAGGGGCTGGTGACACTGCTGTGCCCTGTCCTGCCTGCCTGGGCCTGTGCAGCCATCCCCATGTCCTGCCTTTGCCCTTCTCCCCCAGAAATGCCCCATGGGCACCTCCCCAGGGCTGTGGCTGTGGGGGACCACTGGGTGCCATCCCCCCTTCCCCTTCCTCCTGCCCAGCAGCTGGGGGGTGGGGAGCCAGCGAGCACTGCTGTGCCCACCCAGCCCCACAGAATTCCCACATCATTATTCCCAGGAGGGCAGAGATGGGGGCTCTGGGCTGTGCCAGGACACTGATGCCACTCAGCACTGCCATGGGCTGCTCTGGCAAAATCTGAGGCACAGGGTGGGAGCAGGGCACCCCAAAACAGGTCAGGTCAGCAGGCAGAAGCAGGTGGGTCCCCCCCTGCCCTGGTGGCACCAAGGAATATTTATTTATACCAAGTGGAGCAGCTCCATCAGGAGAAGCACCAGTTCAGCCCTGGCTGAGGAGTTTTTGGCTCCGTGGAGCCTGTGGGGAGGGAGAGCTCAGACCCCCGGGGGACCCTGTCACCATGTGGGAGCCTCATGTCCCTGCTCTACGTCAGCTTCCCCTCTGCTGGGCGGCTCTCGGGCGCTGTGAGAGCCCCGGGCCGAGGCTGGGCGTCCCCAGGGTGTCCCCAGGATGTCCTGGGTGTCCCCAAGGATGGGCACAGCCTGGCTCCGAGCCCGGATCCTCCCTCTGTTCACATCCATGGGGAGCTGGTCCTGCTCTGCACCCCCTGGGGCAGGGTGGGGGTGCTGGGGCCGGGCTGCAGGAGCTGCTTGTCACAGAAGCACAGAGTGCACTGGGTTGGAAAGAGCCCATCAGGATCATCCAGTCTGGCTCCTGCCCATGCACAGACACCCCAACAATCCCACCCTGAGCCTGGGAGCGTTGTCCCAGTGCTCCCTAACAGGGGAGAATGACTGGCAAACACCATGCCCTGAACCCGTGCCAAAGGCTGAGCCCAAAACAACCCGATCCTGGCGCTTCCCAGCTAAAATGAGGACATTTGGGAAAAGAGTCAATCCCAGGAGCGATTTAACTCCCCACATCCCCTCTCCTATGGCCAGCCAAACTGGACACTGCGAGAGCAGAGCTCCATCCCAGCCTGGGAGGAGATTTTACAACCATGAGGAGATTTCACAGCCATGAGGAGATTTTACAACCAGCTCACCTGGGAACATCTGGGAGCATCTCTGCTCTCATGTGGCCAAAGCTGCTCCTGCAGCAATGTCCTGGCCAAGCAGCTCCTAGGACTTGGAGATCTTAAAAAAACTTATCGTGGAGGCACAAAGCTCAGAATGGCCCTGGGAGCATTCAGGGGATGTGAAAGACTTTTAATTCACCTGCATTTGTGACACAAGGGCTGGCACCACCCCATGTCCCTGTCCTCTTCAGCAAACCTGGCCCCTCTTCCAGCAAGTGCTTATTCGAGGTTAATAGGGCAGGAGAAATGGGCTCTAGCCCAGTACTTGCTCCTGAAAGGCCCTATTTCTTCCTTAATTGCAACTCAAAATCAAATTAGCAGTTTTAAATTTACTCTGTGCCCAAGAGGTGCCACAAGGGTAGGGGAGAACACGTTGTACCCATTGTCCTTATGTAATAAAAAGGGTAAATTCCTACTGAGGGCAAAATTTCTGCCACCTCTGCTCTGGCTGGCCACAGCTTCGGTGTCTTTGGGGGCAGAGATGCTCAGCCTGGATTTAGTATGAGCTTTTGGGGTATTGGAGTTCCTTATCCTGGACTTGGCATGCGCCTTTGGGGGGATGGAGATGGATGTGGGGCTGTCCCAGCTCCCCCAAGCAGCTGCATCATTTGGCTCAGTGTGGGGCTGCTTCAGCCACCAGGAGACCTCCACTCTGTGCCAAGGCTGCACAAAGAATGCTGGAGTGTGGGTGCAGGGTGGGGTGTTGGTAAGCACAGGGAGACAGGATGCAGTGTCCTCAGGGACAGGGGTGGCACCAGCTGCGTTATTGGTGCCGAAATTCAGCACCCATGGACTGGGAGGGGGTTCTGTTTCCAGGCATTCCCATTCCTGGGATGGGAACCAGCACACAAGGAAAAGGGGTCTGCAGCCACTCTTGCACCCTCCTGGGTGTGCCGCTGCTTTGGAAGCTCCACCTTGGCCCAGAGCAGAGGGCAGAAACACTTACTGCTCCTGGAGAAGGGAAATTCGGGGGCTGGCAGTGCTCGTGCCCACAGCAGCCTGTGCCCCTATCAGTCAGTGTGTACAGCTCGCCCTGGGGAGCTGCACTGTCATCACTGATCATCATCCCAGCTGCTTCTGCTGCAGATTCCCGGCTCTCCCAGCTGGAGCTCCCATCCCAGGGACCCCGGGGTCCTTCGGGGCAGGCAGTGGGTGCCATGTGCTGGTGCTGCCAGCTGCATGCAGTGGGGATGGGGCACAGAGGGGCCCATGGGTGCAGCTGCCTCTCCAGAGCAGGGCAGGGGGACCAGCACTGCCCGTGTCCCTGCCTGGCTCCCTTCAACAGGCACATCCTCCCCCCGGTGCCCCACATCACCTGGGGACAGAGGGGACATCCTGTGGGTGTTTGAGGGCTCCTGGTGTGGCTGGGGACCCCGAGTTGGGCAGGGTCCCCCAAGGTGCCCAGCCATGTGCAGAGGCTGGGCAGGGAGGGGACACAACTCCAGCAGAGCTGGAAGCCAGGCTGGAGGAGGAGGAGGTGGCAGCCCAGGGCAGAGCTGTAACCTGGGTATTGCCCCCCCGCTGGAGCAGGACCAGGCCACATCCCGACGTGTCACCCCACTCCTGGCCAAAGTGACGCGCCCCCAGACTCCAGCTCGCTCTTCGTTCCAATATAATCTTTATTGGGGAGACTGATGGGGGTCAGAACAAGGCCGGGTATAAAACATGATCATGGTCACAACCAGCAGCGGGAGGCATTGGCAGAGCAACACAGAGACGGTACCGGCGCCGTTCTCCAGCGGGGGGAGAACGGTCCTGGGGCTGCGCCAGCGGCACTGCCCGCTCCCTCGGGACGGGCTGGCCATGGACTGGCCCCTCTCCCTGCACGGCTGCTGGCCTTGGCCAGTGCCAGGAGCTGCTGTTTCCTCCAGGATGCAGGGTTCTGGGACCCCTCAGGCTCACCCAGCCCCAGCGCCCTGGGACTGGGCAGCGTGTCCCCTGGTGCCATGGCCATGCTGGGTTGTGGTGCTCAGCCCCATGGGAGCACCCAAAATTATGGCTTTTTCTTTATTTTGTTTATTTTTGTTTTATGTTTTTTTGCTTTTTTTGGCAGCAAACTTACCCCTCCAGGTGCTCTGGAGAAAGCAAGACTGTGCACAGGGGGCTGCAGCCCTTCTGCACGGGGGTCAGGGCAGAGGTGCTGCTCTGGGGAAGGGACTGTGGGCAGGAGCCAGACCTCGGTCCCCCTGCCCAGTCAGATCCCCCTGCTGAAGTCAGCAGTTTGGGGTACTGGACCCCGTGCCAGCCTCCTGAGCCATCCCATGGGGCATCGGTGTGGGGTCCCGGGCGGAGGGGCAGAGAACGGGCACAGCTCAATGCCTTTGTGAACACGAAGTGGCCTGGGGTGGGGCGGCTGGGAATGGATGGGGAAAAACAAGAATCCTCCAAAACGAGGACAAAGTGGAGCTTTCCTCAAGGGCCTGCGGAGGACATGGGCCGCGCGTCTGCTGGCGTCCGAGGGGCCGGCGGGGCGGCTTGCTGTGGCTACTGAGGCTCGGGCACACGGCGGCGTGGCCACTGAGATGAAAGCTTTGGCAAATAACTTACAGAAAGGGGGTGGAGGGGGCAACTGGGGACCTGTCCTCGCTTCCTGTGCTGGGAGGGTGGCCCAGGGTGGCACCGTGCATCTCCAGGGCTCCTTGTGCTGCTGCTGCCGGCCGTGGCGCGGTGGGGAGGCTGTCACTGGGACCCAGCGTCCGCTCCGGGGAGAGCCGGGGACAGAGGAGGGAAGGAGGACGGGGAAGGAGCACGGTGAGCCGCCCCAGAGGAGGGAAGGAGCACGGGGAAGGAGCACGGTGAGCCGCCCCATGCACACGGGAGCGGGGCCGGGGGAGCCGCGCACGCCGGGCGCTCTGACAGCCGCGCTCCCCGCGCCAGCGCCCCTCTCCCCGGGCACGGCCGGTGAGCAGGGGGCTGCTGCCAGGTCCCGGCACCCCCGCTGCCCCCGGCAGCGCTGGCGAGGACAGCAGTCCCATCCTGGGGCGCGGTGAGTACGGGAGCATTCCCTGGGCCCGGGGGACGCGGTCCCGCCCGCCGTGTCCCGCCGTGTCCCGCCGTGTCCCGCCGTGTCCCGCCGTGTCCCGCCGTGTCCCGCCGTGCCGAGGCTCACATGATGGTGCAGGAGGACAGGGGGTTGCGGATGTGGCAGGTGCAGGCGGCCCCGCAGTACTGGCGGAAGGTCTGGTAGCAGCTGCGCTCGGTGTCGCTGCTCCACTGCACGGGGTTGGCGGCCAGAGCCTCGGCCGGCAGTCTGTTCAGGATACTGGTGTTCACGGCCAGCGCCGCCAGCCCGTAGTCAGTGAAGAGCACGGTCTCCCGCTTGCAGGTGGGGCAGGAGATGAACTTGTACTTGGGGCAGGACTCGTAGAGGATCTGCAGGCACTCCTCGCACACCGAGTGCAGGCAGGAGAGGATGCGGGGCCGCTTGTTGGTGAAGTTGTACATGTGGCCGCAGGTGGGGCACTCCAGGGGCTCGCAGGGGGTCGAGGGGTGCAGCACGTACTGGTTGACGATCACCTCGTCCGACGGCGGCTGCCGGTGGTAGCAAACCTCGGAGCTGCCCTTGCGCTGGCCCTGGTAGCCGCGCTCTCGCCGCGGCAGGGGCGGGGTCCGGGGCAGCGGCAGCGGCCCGGGGGTGGCATCCAGGGCCGGGATGTCCCCGCACGCCTGGTTGACGATGATCTCGGACTCGGAGGGCCACGCTCGCTTGGCCACGAGGGGCGGCTCGCGGCGTGGGGCGGGCGCGTAGCGCGGCTGAGACGCCTGGAGCTCCGAGAACTTCTCCGGGTGGATGATCTTCATCGCCTCCATCTTAATGATGACCTGTTGCCCTTTCAGACACGACATGAGTATCGTTTTCACATTACTGTCCACTGCTCTGGGGTCTCCGAGGGACGCCTGCATGAGGCTAAAACATGCCGGCAGCCTGCTGAGCTTTCAATCTCGGTCTGGCCGCGGAGCAGGAGCACAGGGAGCAGCGGCTGGTGCGGGAGAGCATCCTGGGGAGACGGGGCAGCGCCAGCGGGCCCCGCACCCCTCTTCTGCAGCCAGCCCCGAGGGTGCCAGGAGCGAGGCTGGGGCAGGCAGGAGAAGGCAGGGCTCACAGTGGCATCCTGCCTGCTTCGAGATGCTCTCGGGCGGGTGATCAAAGCGCCGGCTCCCTGCAGCCTCGCCGGGATGTTAGCGTGACATTGGCAGTCGCTCAGCAGCCCCTCTCTTCTCCTTCGCTGCCGCTTCCCACAGCGGCTCGGCTGCAGTCGGGAACAGAAATTTGGGGCTGGTGCCACCGGGCACTGCCCAGGGCAGGCGAGTCCAGGGAGGGTCCTGCAGAACTGGAGGCAGCTCTCACTTCGCCCCAGCCCGGCCTGTATTCCTGTTTACATGCAATGGGATCCTCGTGGCGCTGAAGAATGTGTTTGCAAATTCCTTTGCTCTGACTTCCCGGCTCTCCCACTTGCCGTCACCGGCAGCTCCCACAGGGCAGGGGCTCAGGGCACATCCCGTGCTGGAGGGCAGCTCACCTTGCCTGAGGCCAGGACACCGCACACCTCGTCCCCTCGGTCCCCGGTACCTCTGTCCCCAGCTCAGCTTCTTGCTCGCTGGAAATGAAAAGCGAGAGGGGTTTGGATCCAAGGCTCTTCAGGGATCTACCGGCTGCCAGCGCTCCCTCGGGATGCGTGCCCGCCTGGATCCCGGCAATTTGGCAACAGAGCCCTGCAGGTCCTGTCCATCCGCCCGCGTGCCTGGGCTGCAGGAGTGGCAGTAGGCAGGTATTCTCCCCCAGGCATCTGCTCCTGGGGGTCCCGGGACCCCTTTCTGCCCTGAGGGTGGGAGGGCAGGTCCCCCAGAGCCCCGCTGGGCTGCAGGGCCCCTCCCGAAGGGGTTCCTCCATCGACCTGCCTCTGCTCAGGGTTTTCTCTCACGTTTAGCCCCTCCTCTGCTCAGTGGATCTATTTTTACCTCCATCGCTTGCTCCTGATCTGTCCCTGCTATTATCCCTCCCTCCGGCTTCCTCCTTCCTCTCCCCCCCTTCCCAGCCCCCTGCCCTTGTCCCGGGGCTGATGGAGAGGACAGGAGACGTTTGGGGGGCAGGAGATGGGGGGCAGGCAGCCAGCCCGAGGCCATTTTCTCCCTCAGCAGCCCCTGCGCCAGCCCGGCTCTCCTCCGAGAAGGGCGAAGGCGCTCTCCTCCATCACGCTGCAAATCCTGTTAGAGGGATGCCTGCTCCCGCCGGGAGCTGCCAGGCCTGGCGGAGGGGGCCCGGGGGGGCCATCTGCTTGCAGCACAGCAGCCGCCTTTGCGGAAGGAGAGAGGCCATGGGGGTTCAGCCCCGGGTGCCCGGGGGCTGGGAGGGTGGGCTGGATCCCTGCCCAGCCCCAGCCGGGGTGTCCCGGGCTCCTGCCCTGCGGAGGGAGGCCTCGCCTCTCCCATTCCCCATCACGGGCCCACATCGCGCACCCCACATCGCGCACCCCGCGCCCCACAAGCAGCATCCGTTCTCCCCCTCCCGCACACAGCAGCAGCCCCGGGGGCTCTGCCTGCGGCTCTCACACAGACACTCACCCGCAGCGCCCACGAGCGCAGCGATCCGGGTGGTCAGCAGTGCCACGCACTGTCACCGCGTTCCCACGCTCCTTCTGTCACACCCCTTCCCGCACAGCCCTGGCGCAGCCCCCCGCACCCCCACCGCCCCTGGGGCGGCACAGCCCCCCGCCACCCCCATCGCTCCGGGGGTGCCCCAGTCCTCCCCAGAACCGTCCTTCCTCATCCTCGCAGCTCAATCCCCAGCCCCACACGCTCTCGGCCCGGCGGAGCACACGCCTGTGCACACGCAGAGATCCCCGCACACACACACGTGCGCTCCCGCACGCCCGCAGGGTCCCCCCCGGCCCTGGCCCCGTTACCTGCGCTGGCCCCGGGCAGGGGTCCCGCTTCAGCCGCCGGCCCCCGCTCCGTGCCCGGTGCAGTTCCTCGGGCCCGAGCGGCGGAGGTTATCTGAAAGGCAGAGGGATGCGGCGCTGCCCCGGCCAGGCGCGGCTCCCCGGGGATGCTGGCGGCTCCGAGGCGCGGCTCCACGGGGATGGTCCCGGCCGGCCGGGCCGCCCCCGGCCCCGCTCCCCCCGGGCCCACCGCCCGCTCCGGCCTCGCGGGGAGGGGACCGGGCACAGAGGCCGGGGCTGGCGGCGCCGGGCTGCTCCGGATGCTCGGCGGGGACCGGCGGCCGGGGGAGCCGGCAGGTACCGCCGCTGCGGCTCCGGGGGACTCCTTCGAGTCCTCCCCCGGCTCCCCCCGCCGCCCCCGGCCGCGGAGCCCGGCTGGGCGCGGGGCTGATGCAACACCCCCGGCCGGCAGCGCAGGCTGCGAGGGGCTGGTGCCGGGGCCCCCTGTGCCCCCGGGCAGGTGCGGGCAGCGGCGGGCAGCAGCGGGCAGGCAGCGGAGGCTCCGTGCCCGCCGTTCCCGGGGCCCGGCGGCGCGGGCGCTGCTGCGCGCTCCCGCCGCCGCCCGCAGTGCCGCCGCAGTGGTGCAGCCGCCTCACATTTCTCTCGCTCAGCAGCGCCGGGGCCCGCCGGCCGCAGCGCCTGACGCCCAGCACACCCCCTCCCCGCCCCGCATCCCCCGCCCCGCACGCCCCCTCCCCGCCCCGCACCCGCCTTGCCCCCCTCCCCCCCCCCCGCTCCCCTTCGCCCGCCCCGCACGTCCCCCCTTGCCCCACGCATCCCTCTTCCCCGCCCCACAGCCCCTCTTGCCCCGCAGCCCGAGCCCCCCCGGGCCCCCCGTGCGGCCCCGCTCCTTCCCCCGCCGCCTGCCGGGCCCCGCCGCTCGTTCCGAGGGGCCCGCGGTGACTCAGCATCCGCGGCTCCGCTGCTCCCGTGCCCCGTGTGGGGCAGCATCGGGGAGCGGGGCCCTGCCAGCAGCCCCTGCAGCCCCCGGGCCTGGGGAGAGCTCGGACAGCCAGGAATTCCCCCGGCGCTGCTTTTTCCCACTGCCAAAATAGCCATGGAGCTCCCTGCGTCCCCTGGGATCCGTGGCTACCGGCTGTCGGGGGAACAGAGGGGGTCTCCTGACAGCCCCCCAGTCCCTGCTGACCTCTGGGGCACAGGGACCGCTCACTAGTCCCTGGGGACACGGCGGGCTCAGCGTGGTGGCTGGGGGTGACACCACCGCTGGGTCCCAGCAGTGCTGACAGGGCGCTGCAGGGCTCTGGGAGCATCGCTCGTGGCCGTGGGCTGGCTGGTGTGGCCCCCAAAGCGGCACAGGCAAACAGGACCCCACAGGCTGGGGACACCCTGCCCTGAGCAGGTGACTCCTGGTCCGTGTTTCCTGGCTCCTGCAGATGTGAGAGTTGTGGATGTCCCCTGGCAGATGTGAGAGGCCAGGCTGCCTTCCCCCTGTGCTGTGGGTGCCTCCAGGACGGGAACCCCACAGGCAAATGGCCAAAATGAGCAGGCAGCCCCACACAGAGCCCTCCAGCTTCCATGCCCCGACCCCAGACACGCACCAAACCAAACCAAACCAAACCAAACCAAACCAAACCAAACCAAACCAAACCAAACCAAACCAGCTCCAGCACTGCACCCAGCCCTGGCTGCAGCAGGATGCTGCTGGGGGCTAACCAGGCTCCTTCGGGCTCCTGTCACCCATTGCTGATTTTCAGGATTTTTATATTCCTCCAGGATTTATGCCCTCCCTGCAGATCACCCTGCCCAGCCCTGCTTGCTGACCCTCCAGCCCTGCTGCAGCAAAGATCCAGCCCCTGTAAGGAGGGCTCTGCAGGGTCCTGGAGCTGTGTCGTGTCCACACAGCCACATTGTCTCCACACCATCGCTGTCCTCTGGCCCTGCCATCGGTGGGATGGACACCGGAGCTGGAGGTCACGTATTTCACAGCTCTGCCAGGCCTTGTGCAGCTCACAATCTTCTCATCCACACTTCAGGCAATGATGCTAAAAATCTCACCCAGGAGCATCTCTTCCTGACCTGGAAGAGACGAGCAAAGCCACCCAGGCCGAGGGATTCCCTGGTACCCCAAGGGCTCAGCTGTGCTCCATTCCCAGGCCAGACTGACCCCAGAGTGTGGCTCTCCCTGGGGACCCTGCAGCATCATCCCCACCTGGAAATTCATGTTCCCTTCTTGCCAACGATTGAGTTTTTAACCTTTGAGTTTCTCTCACTGGATAAGGGATTTTTGAGTCCCTCTAGTCCCTCTAAGCGCCATTCTTTGGTCTGCTTGCCTGCTGAGACCAGTGTGAGGCTGCTCTGGCACTCTAACACCACTGAACAGGGATTCCCTCAGTCTTCCCCTTTCTCCCTGTGTCAGGTGCTGCCTGCCCTGCTCACGTGCCTGGGTGCAGAGAGCCAGAGCCGAGATCTTCCGCTTGAGCTCACTGAGCAGAGGAAATTGCAGGAAGTGAGCGAGCACCAGCTATTTTCTGTTATTAATTCATATGGCATCCCTGTGCTGACCCAGCTCCACGGTGTTATTATGCTGCTATTCTGTGAGTTAAGCAACAGCTCTATTTAAAAATAATCATAAATTACATTGGGCATCTTTTCTGCTGAATAAGAATATGTTTGTGCCAAGGTGCTGGGATCTTCCTGTTGCCCCAATGGCTCTGCCTCTGCTTCACATGCTCAGTTCAGAGCTTTCCCTTTCCTCTGCTGAGCTGGTCCACCAAGATCTCTGCTTTCTACCCAAACTGAAATAATCTCATCCTTCAAAACCCAGACCTTCCATCTCTGTCTGGGCCTGTGTGGCTCAGACTTGAGTGACAACCCTACCAAACCTCAGCCCTGTGGCCACCTCTGCCTTTGGGTCTTGTCTCTTACTCCTGGTTTAACTCCTAACTTTGGTATTTAAACATACATGTTGTGTTATCTTTTATAAAGACCTATTGCATTGGGCATTATCATAAATGTACATATTTTGGCTGGATATCCTCAGATTGCCTTCTGAGCTGTGCTGATGGGATATGGGTGCTCTCCTGGGTTTTACAAGCAGCATTGATGTATTTTACCATTTTCAGAGATCTTGTCAGCAGGCCAAGCACACCTTTGGGTTCAGAGGCTGCTCCTCAGCTCAGTTGTACCTGCTGTCCTTGGGTCCTGCTCTCCTTGGACAGACACGCAGGAGCAGCTTTGCCAAGGATTCCCTTCATTTGTCCCAGATGAACAAGGTTTTGCTGTTTATAATCAGGAGTAGTTTTGGTGTAGTTCAGCTGGTGTTGGCCTTGTGTGAAACCACAGCTTCTTTCTGCAAAACTCATTCCTGTCCAGTGTCTTGACTGGATCTCGTCACCAAGTTCTCTTGTCCAGGTCCTGCACACATCCACAGCTCTTCCCAAAATCCCATCTGCTTCTCACACCAATCTTGTTTTGCTCTGGTGAATCACTCATCACACAGATAATTCACCCACAAAAACATGAGCTCATCCCCAGCTTTGCAGAGAGCAGCTTTCCCTGTGGGTCTGTGTGGGGCAGCACGGGCTGCTCAGGGCCCTGGCACAGCCCGGCCTGGGAGCCCTGGGAGGGATGGACGTGCTGCCCACACCTCGTGTTCTCATCCTATGGGCTCCATCCCCTTGGGACAGCCTCTCCTGCCGGGGTAGAGCACCAGGAGAAGGGACCCCAAGTGCCACGATCAGCACCAGGCTGAGACCCTCCAGGCCTGGCTGAGGTGGCCACAAGCAGCTCTCATCCTCCACAATGCTCCACCAAAACCAGCAGAGGAGCTGTCTGTGCAGCTTGCCCAGGCACAGCAAACACCATTTTGAAGGAGGGATGCTGCTGAAATATCTGCCAAGCAAGCAGCAGTCTCTTGTTGCCAGCTGGGAGCTGAGGGATGCCCCAGCTGCTGCTGTTCCCTGGCTGCTGTTTAAAGCAGTGTGTGGGCTGGCTGCAGGACCTGACCACTGCTGCTCCCAGAACAATCCTAATGCCATGGTGGGGACTTTCATGGCTGGTTTCTGTGCCTGCGGCTGTCTACAGAGACCCCACCACGAGAGAAGTGATGCTCAGAAGATCCCCAAAATGTCTGAAGCCTCACACAAACCTTGGAATGCACACACAGTACTCTGATCAGTTGGAAGGTTATGGATGTTCCTAAAGGCCCAACAGATTCCAAGGGGCTTAATTATTATTTTTACTATTAGTGATTAACACTGTGGCCACTTCTATGAACCCTGGGTGTGAAGAGGAGGCCCACCCTGCTGGTGCTGTGCTGAGGAGGAGGAGGGAGCAGGAGGAGGGGGGATGCACATGGGTTCGGGGGAGGTCAAGGGGCCAGGGCCAGAGGGACCGCATCCTCTCTCCTCAGATGTGTGACCTTCATTCCCCTCCCCACCAACTCCCTGCCTGCAGACCTGGGTTTGCTCAGCTGCCAGAAAAGAACACTCATGGAAGATGTACTGCTCTCCACAGTTCCCTCCTGACAGGAGGGAGGGAGGATGGGGATCCACAAGCGAGGACATGGGAAATTCCAGATGGATTTCCCTATAGCTACACAGGGAAAATCTTTATTTCTTTGAGGGTCAAGCAGTAGACGAGGGCACAGGGAGAGGTGGTGGGGTGTCCTTCAAAGCTGCCCTGCATGAGGTCCAGAGTGACACTTTGGCCACACGCTGAGCCACAGGCCCTGCTCCCATCAGAGCCCCCTCTTTCATCTGAGGCTGCATCTCCCCCAGCCCCACACAGGCACAGTCCCATGGACTCCCCAGAGATGGAGAAGTTCTGGTTGGTGACCCCACAGCAGCACCGCCATGTCAGAAACTCCTTCCAAGTCCTGCAGTGCTCCTGGGGAATGAGGGGGTCTGGAGCTCTCCAGGGACTGCTGGCCCAGGCACGGGTGACCGCAAAGACCTGGAGCTGCATTTCAGGGGGGAGAGGCTGCAAGGAAGACCCATTTCCTTTAGAAAACACCTGGTGTCCAAGGAAAACAGGACAGGGCTGGCCCAGAAATAGAAATGGCAGCTCTGCAGAAGCCTCTCGCAGCCCGTGCAGCCCAGCTGATGCCGGGTTTAACAGAGCCCGAGGGATTGGAGGCTCGGAAGAAAGCAGAGCATGTGCGGAGCTGGGATGCAGCCGCTGTCCCATCCCTCCTTCCCGGGCTGGGCGGTGCAGGGCTGGTGGAGCAGCTCCGGTGCCGGCGCTGTAATTGCGGTGACATTTAGCGTTTGCTGTGCTGGCTCCCCGGGAGAGCCCGGCGCTCGTACCCTGCCAGCGCTGCTCGCCTGGATGCCGGGCACAAATCGGGTCAGGGAGGAGGAGCAGCGGCGGCCGCGTGTCCCCTCGAGCTGCCCGGGGGACACCGTGGTCCTGGCACGGGCACCGCGGTGCCCAAAGTCCTGCTGCTCCTTCCTGGGCTCTGCCTCAGCTGGGATACGGCTCCGAACTGCCCAGACCAAGGCAGAGCTTTGATTCTGCAGCGTAATTTCAGCTTTTGCAGGAAAACCTCCCTGAAGGGAGTGATGGGACCCAGAGTCCTGCCTGCCCCCTCTACTCTGGCCGCAGCCCCACGGCCGAGGCTGTGCTTGCAGGTGCTGGGATCCTGCTGTCCCAGTGTGCTGTCCTGCAGGAGCGGAGGGCACAATGAGGGCACAATGAGGGCACAATGTGCTCCCCTGTGCCCGCTCTCAGCGCTGGCAGCACCCCCGGCTCTCCTGCTGGCCCTCCGCTCAGCTTGGGTGACCCATGTTCGTGTGTGCGGCACCGTGGCTGCATTTCTGCCTCAGCCGGGTGAATTTGAGCGTTGAGATGAGGATTTTGTTTTTCCTGCGTGCCTGTAACCCTACTGGAGGGTTTGTGTGGGTGCACAGCTGGGCGCTGGCCCTGGGCACGGCTCCTGCTCCGGCAGAGGCTGCGGGACCCTGAGCAGGAGCTGCGGCTGCTCTCGGTGCTCGGTCTGAGCGTGCGGTGGGAGGGCTGCAGCGGGGGGAAGAGGGGTGGCTGGGGATGGGGGGCTGGAAGGGGGAGTGGGTCCGGCACGAGTTGGAGCTGGTGAACTCCCAGTGCTGCCGTGGGTGGCAGCTGGGAGCGAGGAACTCCTGGCAGAGGGTCCCAGGGAGCCCGCACCCGCCTGGGCTCACCCAGCCCCGGCTTCTGCAGGACCCCGGTGCCCACGCGGGGTTCGGGGCTGGCACACGGGGTTGGCAGGGCTGCGGAGGAGGCTGTGCGGCAGTGCAAGGGCTGCCTGCCCGGCGGCTGCTGCGTGCCAGCACGGAGCTGCCAGCCTGCGCCAGCCCGGTGCTCGCAGCCCTCCCTCGGCAGACGCAAATGGGAGCAGACAGCCCGGCTCGAGCCGTAAACATCAAAGGCCGGGAGCCCGGGGCTGCTGTCAGAGCGGGCAGGGCGCTCGGAGCCATCCCGGGAGCTGCTGGCCCTGCCTGCCGATGTCCCTGCCGAGGCGCTGTGTCCCCGCTGTGTCCCTGCTCGGGGATGTGGCAGGGGCTGTGACCATCGCAGGGGCTGGCATTGCCTCGGGCAGAGGAGCCGGGGCTTTGCCTGCCCTGCGTTTCCAGCCTGGGAGATGCACGAGGCAGGGATGCTCCGGTGCCCGGCATCTCCCCGGGGATTGCGCTCCGGCTTCTCCGTGGGCTCGGGGGACAGAGAAGGTGGCCTTGGGGTGCGGCACTGCCAGAACTGCTGTGGAAAGGCCCCTCCGCTGCCCCAGCCTTCCCCAGAGAGTGGAAACCTCAACCTTCGCCCGGCCGCCCCCGCACAGCTGTGGGAGGATGAGGATGAGGATGAGGATGGGGATGGGGATGAGGATGGGGATGGGGATGAGGATGGGGATGAGGATGGGGATGGGGATGAGGATGGGGATGAGGATGGGGATGAGGATGAGGATGGGGATGGGGATGAGGATGGGGATGAGGATGGGGATGAGGATGAGGATGAGGATGGTGTGGCCGTGGCTGCAGGAACCCCCCCGAGGCTGGGGCAGGACGGGCAGTGCCCACCCAGGCGATGCCAGTGGCACCCCGGGAAATGCAGACTCGGCACAGCTTCCTCACCCTCCTGAAGGGCCAAAGAGGACTGAGGAGAGCCCTGGGGCTCCGCACGGACCACAGGCACCTGGATTGTGCCCAGCCCGCGCGTTTCGCACCAGGAAGGTGGCAGGCATCGCCCCTCCCGCACAGCGGCGGGTACGAGAGGGAGCGGGGTCCGCGGGGGAGCAGGGACAGGGCACAGCTAATTGGGATAATTGCTAAAGCAGGCGGGGAGCGAGCGGGGAGGGAGGCACTGAACAAGGAGCCCTTGTGCACAGGCGGCCCAGGCACGCGGCCCCAGCTCCAGCCGGCAGCGGGAGCCAAACAAACGGGGACTGTTCGGAGCAGGGGAGGACAAGCAGCCGGCAGGACAGAAACCAGACCTCCGCTGGGAGAGAGCCGGAGCCAAGGGCTTAGCTGGGAGCTGGGAGCTGCCGGCTCCCCGTGCGGAGAGCAGCCCCAGATGGGCACGGCCGAGCCCTCAGCGGGGCAGGACGGTGCCATCCCTAACCCACCCCCGGGGCGGGGGCCAAAGGAGAGGATTGCAAAGGGCTGGGGATGCTCCAGGCCAGGAGACGAGTGGCAGCCCTTCTGTCATAGCCATGCCCAGAACTGGAAACTTTCAGTCACGGAAATACAGCAGGAAACCAGCCCTTGTCCTAAAAAAAACCATCGGCAGGTGCAGCCGCGGCACAAGGTCGTGGCACAGCGGAAGCCGCGGCATCGCCCACGGGGGTGGGAGCAGCAGCTGCCCCCGCCTCGGCTGAGGACATTTGAGCAGGAAGAAACGTGGCTGTGTGTGTGAGCTGCCCAGCCCAGTGCTCCAGCTGGGGCTCTTACAGCCCCTTTTCCAGGTGTCTGTGTGAGGGTTTAGCCTCGGGAGATGTGCCGGGCTGTTTGCTGCTCCTGGCTCTGCACAGGGAGCTGCAGGTTATGGACACAGATCCCCACAGCACCGACCTGTCACGGGTTCGGGCTGAGCTCGGCAATGGGTGAATTGCCCTCCCTAAAGTCCCTGTGCGGGGACACAAGCCCACCCAGCTGCCGCTGTGCCCGTGGCACACTGTGTGAGAATGCACGAGCACCAAGGGGAACAGCTCGGGGCTGGCCAAAGGCTCTGCCTGGGCAGGGGTTTTGTTTATGGATAGCATGGAGCACAAGGGGAGGTTTTGGCACTGCCAACCGAAGCGCCCAGATCCGTGCAGCCTTCTGCTTCCTTTGCACGTTCAGCAGCAACTCCGTGCAGGGGAGCGTGGACCTCCTGTCCAAAGCCTGTCAGGAACAGCCCACCCTCAGCCCCGAGGCTCTCGGCAGCTGGGAGGAGACGGGAAGGACTTGCTCCAGGCCAGGAAATCCTTGCTTTCTCCTGCAGCCGGGCCGCAGTGGGCAGCCACAATGCTCGCTTCCCCCGCGCCGCTGCCAAGCCCCGGCGTGACCCGGGGGCGGCCGGGCCGGGAGCCGCAGGGGACAGGGACGGAGGGGGCTGCGGGAGGGCGATAAGGAAAGCGGCTCCTCGCTGGTTCCTGCAGCCCGGGGAGCGGCCGGCAGCGTGCCAGGCACCGGCCCACTCCTGGCATGTCGGTCTTAATGCCAGCCTGGACACGGGGTCACGTATCCAACTCGCCAGCCCTGAGAAACGCGGCATCCCCTGCCAAGGGAATAGCCTGGCATTAAACATCCCCCTGCCAAGGGAAGAGCCTGGCATTAAACATCCCCCTGCCAAGGGAAGAGCCTGGCATTGAGCATCCCCCTGCCAAGGGAATAGCCTGGCATTGAGCATCCCCCTGCCAAGGGAATAGCCTGGCATTAAACATCCCCCTGCCAAGGGAAGAGCCTGGCATTAAACATCCCCCTGCCAAGGGAAGAGCCTGGCACTGAGCATCCCCCTGCCAAGGGAATAGCCTGGCACTGAGCATCCCCCTGCCAAGGGAATAGCCTGGCATTAAACATCCCCCTGCCAAGGGAATAGCCTGGCATTAAACATCCCCCTGCCAAGGGAAGAGCCTGGCACTGAGCATCCCCCTGCCAACCCCCCGTCTCTGGAAGCTTTACCCCTGGGTCCTGCTCTGTGCTCCCTACGTTGCCCCCCAGACCTGCACCAGTGGGATCCCCATCACTGGGTGACACTGACCCATGGGGTTCCCTTTATGTGATTCTCACTCCACTGGTGCCTCCCAGTGACCCCTCTTTCTGTACCCCAGGCCTCACTCTGATGTTAATGAGGAGGCAGCTGACAATTAAAGGTAAAAGCCTTGAAGAAAACCTCGCACAACTGGGCTCTACGGCAGGAGACTTGTGTTTCTGTCATTTATAAAGCCCCTTAATTGGCTTTTGCATGTGTGATTATTTGAAATTGCTGTTTGGAGCCAGTAGAATGTTGCAGAGTAGTGTTGTTGTACAAGTTCTGTGCAGGGAGTTTCCACGAGTTACATGAGGTCACTGCAGAGTTGTACTGGCTGTTCTTTATTTTAATTGATTGTTCTTTAATTTAATTTAATTTTTTTTAATTGAATATTGTTTTGTTAACAAAGCTAACAATTTTAATAAGCATTATACCTATTTTGTAATCCCTTGCTCATGTATTGGTTGTTACTGATACATTATTTGTAAGTTTAAGAATTCATTTTAAGTGTCTCAGTTTCAAAAGCCCCAGGGCAAATCCCTCATCAACAGCATGCAGCATTTCCAAGGGATTTTTACCTGTTCCAAAGGCCCTATTCCTCCACAACTGTGCAGACCAGAGATGAATTTCCCAAGGGATTTTTAACCCGTTCCAAAGGCCCTACAGACCAGGGATTAATTTCCCAAGGGATTTTTAACCCGTTCCAAAGGCCCTACAGACCAGGGATGAATTTCCCAAGGGATTTTTAACCCGTTCCAAAGGCCCTACAGACCAGGGATGAATTTCCCAAGGGATTTTTAACCCGTTCCAAAGGCCCTACAGACCAGGGATGAATTTCCCAAGGGATTTTTAACCCGTTCCAAAGGCCCTACAGACCAGGGATGAATTTCCCAAGGGATTTTTAACCCGTTCCAAAGGCCCTACAGACCAGGGATGAATTTCCCAAGGGATTTTTAACCCGTTCCAAAGGCCCTACAGACCAGGGATGAATTTCCCAAGGGATTTTTAACCCGTTCCAAAGGCCCTACAGACCAGGGATGAATTTTCCCGCTACCAACCCCAGTGGCAGCTCCCCATTGGATGAGAGGTGTTACCTCATCGTCTGCCAGCACCAATCAACAGAGACCACAGGGGCGGAGCTCCAGCCCCGACTGAGGGGACCGAGGGTATAAAAGGGGCAGCAGGTGCCTCAGAGCTGTCACTTATGGCTGTTGTCTGGCTGCTGCAGGGACCCGGCACTGCAGACTTCACTCTACCTCTATTTTTATATATTTATATAAATTCGAGTGTAGATTAGCTGCACTCGCTGCAGTGTCATAAAGTTCCTGCACTGGGGCCAAACGTCGGTTCGGTCAGAGGACTTAATGCTCAGACCCGGGGTTTCTTTTTTTCCTTCCTTTCTTTCTCCCCTTCCCATTACCCCTTACTCCCCTTTGGTTTTTTTACTTTTCTTTTTTCCTTAATAAACACTCATTTTATTTGACCCCCGAAGTTGTGTATTTTTCCTCACATTTCACACAGCCTGAATTTGGGGGTTCCCATCTCTGCCCGGGCCCTACCCCTCGGTGTGTCCTTTCCCCACAGCGGCCGCCCCCGGGCTCTCCTGAGCTCCAGCGGAGCCTTCAGCCGGCCCAAGGTCGGGTGAGCGGCCACCACCGGCACTGGGGGCTCACCGAGCTCCCCCTCCGCGGCTGGCAAAGCCTCCCGCTCTGGGGAGCGCCGTCCTTCATCATCCTCCGGCACTGCAAAGAGCATCACCACCCTCCTGTGCCCGCGTCAGGCACTGCACCGCCCGGGAGCCCCGGGGAAACGCGTACCAATGGCATCGGCTCCGAGCTTTTCATTCCTGGTGCCTGGGAGAGCCCTGGGAGGAGCTGGAGGAGGGACAGCTCCACCGTTGGGATGCCTAACCCTAAGCCTAACCCTAAGCCTAACCCTAACCCTAAGCCTAAGCCTAACCCTAAACCTAACTCTCAGGGCTGGACGGTCAGACACAGCCGGGCAAGGGCTGTCCTGGGCTGCAGGAGGGACCTGGGTGCCCACGGGCAGGCAGAGCCTGGGGCTGCCGGAGGGTGCAGAGCTCATGTCCCCTGCCCGCTGCTCAGGACAAGTGCATGGTGCTTAGTGCCCTGTGCCCAGCGCCTGGAGCTCGGGGTTTGCTGGTTCCCGCAGAGCCCTGGAGTGCAGTGCCCCCCTCCCAGTCCCTGCCTGCTGCCCAGAACCAGTGCGGTGCCAGTGCTGGTGCCAGTGTCCAGAGCTCAGTGCCCAGTTGCTGGTGCCTGTGGATGGTACTGGTGGCTGTACCAGTGTCAGATGTCCTGGCAGTGGTGACAGGGCACGGTGGCACTGCCTGCAGTATGGGGCTCACTGTGCACTGTGTGGTGCTGGTATCCACTGCTGGCACTCAGTTCCTGGTTCTGGTGGCTGGTGCTGCTTTGGTGCCTCGGTACCGGTGGCCTTGCCTGCTGCCCAATGCCTCTGTCCAGTGCCCACCTCCCACTGCCCCCTGCCCCTGTCCAGTGCCAAGTGTCCCTGTCCAGTTCTGGTCCCAGTGCCCCCTGTGCAGTGTCCCTGTCCACTGCCCAGTGCCCATCGTCCGGTGCCGGCTGTGGGTGCCCGGCTCCCTGCGGCCCCTGCCCTGTGCCAGTGGCCGGTGGGCTGGGCTGCTCGGTCGGTGTTGGTGCCGGGCGGTGGGTGCCGGGTGAGGGGTGTTTTTGCCCCGGTCTCTCGGGGCCGGTCTGTCTGTCTGTCTGTCTGTCGGTCGCTCGGGGCGGCGCCGCCCGGGGCGGTCCGTGCAGGAGGAAGCGCAGCCGGGGCAGAGCGGCCCCGCAGCGGCCGGAGCCGCGCTCTCGGTGAGTACCGGGGGGATCGCTGCCCCCACCTTGCCCGTGCCCTCACTGCTCCCCCCAGAGCCCCTTTCCCTGCCTGCCCCCCCTTTTCCTCTGCGTCCCCCGCCCCGATTCCCTGTCTCCCACAGCCTGCCCCGTCCCCAAGCCCTATCCCAACTGCCCTTGTCCTGTCCCATCTTCCTTCTGCCTCTCCGCTCCCCTGCACCCCCTTTCCTCCTGCTCGGTATCCCCCTAGAAGTTCTCACCCCACCCCACTGCCCTACCTGCACTCTGTGTCCCACTCAGCACCGCCTCCTGCCCCCCAATGCCCACCCCTTGCACCCCCACTCCTGCCTCCCCTCCTGGCTCTGCTGGCTCCATGTGTGCCTTGTGGGGGTCCCTTGGGGCTGGCAGGGAGTGGGGAGCACAGCTCTGCACCCTGCACCCAAACCAGTCTGCCGGGGGTCCCTTCCCCTGCAGTGGGAACAACCCCAGCACTGACACCCCCACAGCCCGGGGTAACGGGGGCTCTGTCCCGCAGGGGGTGGGCAGTGCCAGCCAGGCCAGCTGTGCTCACAAGGGGCAGGGAGATGGATCGTGGAGTCACCGTGGAGAACCCCTACGCCAGCGTCAACATCCCACGGGAGCAGTTCCAGCAGAGCTTCATCACTCGCTACCTGAGAGATGAGCCCACCATCATCGCCAACCCTGCAGCCGTGCCCTCCTGTGGCAAGGAGGAGCAGACAGACCTTGCTAACGGCTGGAACAGCCCAACCATCTCCACAGACAAGTCCTGGTCCCGTCCCTACAACCCGTACGCCAGCCTGAGGATGCCCAATGGGGACTCATCTGCCCCCTTCTACACCGTCACCCTGGACAAGGCACCCAAGAGCCAGGAGCGGGGGGCTGGCAGGCGGTGTGGCTGCTGCAGCTGCTGCTCCTGCTGCCCCAAGTGCTGCTGTGTCATCTCCTAAGGGCCCTCCCTGCACAGCCGGGATGTGCTGACCATGGGATGGGGCCAGGCCAGGCCACAGAGACATGGCTGCTGCTTTGGGCACCCCGGGAACTGCCCTGGCACCTGGCAGAGCTGGCACTGGCTGGACTGACACTGCTTTATACCTGGGAACTCTGCAGCCAGATGTGCTCCTGCCAGGTGGGGCATGGGGCCCGGGAGCCCTGAGAATGATGTGTGCCAGGACAGATGGCACCAGGAAGTGACTGCACTGGAAATGGGGGAGCACTGTGAGCCTGCAATCCTGCACAGAGCCCCTGCCACCACCCCCGTGCTGGGAAACCTCCACCCTGGGAAGGTCTGGCCGGTGTCCACCTGCTCGTGGGTAGGTTTGGATGCTGGCAGCCCTGTGTGCATGGAGGACATCATTGTCACTGTCTCGGAGAAGTGGAGAGGAGCCAGGGACAAGGCTCCAGCTGGAACAGGGACCCACCTCCCCAGAAGTGATTCATCCCCCTTCCCACAGCATCAGGGGGATGCTGCTGGCACCCTGCACCAAACTCCATCTGGATCCTGCTCCTCACCACACTGCCCATGGCACAGAGGGACAGAAACAGGAAAGACAGACAGCCAAAGCATGGCAGAGATCTGGCTGTGCTCCAGGGCAGCACTGATGGCACAGCATGGATGTGGGCATTAACATCCTAGTGCCAGGAAACCCCCAGCCCCATTCTGTTCCTCCTGCCAGGCTTGTGGGGCGCTGGGCACAACCTCTTGTCCCTTCTGCATCCCCGGGACAGCTCCAGTGCAGAGGGCTGGCCCAGCTCCAGCAGTGGGGCAGCACTGGGGCATCTTGCTGGGGATGCAGAGCCCCAGCATTCGCCTTTTGCAACTCCCTGGGCTTGGAGGAAGGCGGGAGGAGCCTGCGGGCTCTTCCCAGTGAGCTGGGGCACCGCCAGGCTGGGCTTTCGGCTGGGGCTGCTGCCATCGACCTGGAACAAGCCTGCTGTTGTGCTGATGTCCCGCCGTGGTGCTGCCGTCCCTCCCTGGTGCTGGCGTCCCAGGGACAGCTGTTCTGCCAGGCGGCAGCTGCTGCACAACTGCCTGCTCTGCGGGAGCCGGGGCTTGGGAGGAGCGCCTGTGTTTGCAGATGACTTCAGGGTGCTGCAAATAAAATTACAGCCCTCTTCTGCCCTGCCAAGGTGTGCCTGCTTCCTCCACCCAAGCTTTTCTGGGATTCCCGTGTCACTTCTTGCTCGCTTGCTTTCCCTGGTGGGTGTGTAAGGGCAGTGCTAAAATCTCCAGACCAGGCTTAACTCTTGCCCTGCTGACTCGTGGCAGCAGCAGCTCGTGCTGAGCTCTTTGGCTGCTGCCTGGTGCCCCACTGCCAGCCTGGGTCCAGCAGTGCCAGCCTGGGTCCAGCAGTGCCAGCCTGGGTCCAGCAGTGCCCAGGCGTTCCTGCCTGTCTGGGGACACTGCCCAGCCCTGCCAGACTGTCCTGTCTGGAAAGACTTTGTGAGTCCTTGGGAGGGGCTGAGGAAGGGCCTGCCAAAGGGAAGTTCCTGGCTGGGCCAGCTGGGTGGGCTCTGGGCCACTGCCCGGGCTGGCTGTGACCCCCCAGGAGTCCATCAGCAATGGGAGCCCACCATGGCTTGGAAGCCCGTCCCTCCTGAAATCCCAGGGTTATTCTGGGCTGGGCAGGCAGCGGCTCGGCAGAGGCTCGGCCCGGTCACTGGCGGGGGAGGCTGCCAGGGACACAGCCCCGCACAAGGAGCTCCCTGTTCTCGCTGCCCAGAGCGGCCGATCCGCCCCCGTTTCCTTTCGGGCGGCCCGGCCCGTGCGAGCCCCGGCTGCGGGACACGGACACACGGCTTGGGGAGGGCAAACTCTGGCCAAGGGTGTGCTAGGGCCCGGGCAGGGCAGGGAAGGACAGCATGAGCCGTGTGTCACCGCTGCCCTTCGCTCTGCTTGGCCCCGGGGCCGTGCCAAGCACGGCGGGAGCGGCCGGCGCTGCTGCCAGACACCGGGCAATGATTAAACTGCAGCGGCAGGGAACGGGGAGAGCAGGGGAGGGTGCAGTGCAGAGTCCCCTGGGTGCTCCCTGGCTGTGCTCACCCTCCCGAGGTGCCCAGGGGTGCAGGGGATTGTTCTGGGCCGCTGTCCCCTCCTGCCTCTGGAGCGTGGGTGGCGGAGCCCTGGCTCATCCCGATCAGACCTTTGCTCTCCCGGAGGTGCCGCTCCCTCCCCGCGGTGCCGAAGGTCCCTGCAGCGCCCGGGGATGAGTTTAGGAACAGGAAAACACGTTTCCCATCCATGTGTGTCGCTGCTGATTGCAGATCTGCCTCCCCTGAGGGCAGACCTTACTGCTCCACACAACTCCCTGAAAGGAGCTGTACTGAACTGAAGGTTCATCTCTTTTCCCAAGTAACAAGTGACAGGAAATGGCCTCAGGTTGTGCCAGGGGATAGGTTGGATATTAGGGAAAAACTTTCCACTGAAGGTGTAAAGGCCTGGCACCGGCTTCCCAGGGCCACGGCGGAGTCACCATCCCTGCCCAGAAAATGTGTTGATGTGGCAGCTGGGGACATGGTTGGTGCTGACCCTGGTGGTGGTGCTGGCCTGATATTGGACCCCATGATTTTAAAGGTATTTTCTGACCTTAACTGTTCTATGATTCCCTGTTCCTGGCTCCAGGAGGGCTTTGGGCAGGGCTCATGGTGTCAGCATGGCAGATGCACCGTCCCTGTGTCATCAAGGGCTCCCCTGCCCCAAACCCTGCCTGTGCTGTGCGGGGGTGCCCAGCAGTGGGGCTGCACAGGCAGGCACGGTGGTACCCCGGCATGCCAGGGCACAGCTGGATCCTGATCTACCCAGTGTTCCACCTGGGCCAATGGGTTTGACCAACATCGAAGTCCCTGGCACAGCCCTGTCCCAAACTGGCCCCACTGGCCTGTGCTTGCCTTGCCTTGGGGTGCCATGGGGTGCCACCCCGTTGCCTGGGGGCCCGGGGGCACACACAGCACGTGTGCACTGCCTCGGGAAGCCTGTGGCAGGGCTGGACCAGGGTCCTGCCCCGGGATGTGTGTCCCAGAGGTGCTGCTCTGCTGGAGCTGCTCCCTGGCTCACAGGCACCAGTGTCAGGGGGTGAGCCCTTCTCTCAGTGACCCTGTGGGGATCTTCATTTCCAAAACCCCCAATTCCTTCTCTGAGGAGTGTTGGAAACACGACCTGAGGGCTGCTGGTGAGGAGGCAGCAGGGGAGAGCCGTGCCTGTCTCCCTGCCTGCTTCTGCCTGCAGTGGGAGCTGCTGCCCGCTCCTGCTCCACGCAGGAATGCTGCCGGGTGTCCTGGCTGTCCCGCCCTGCCTCCAGGATGGGCTTTTCTCCTCCCAGAGAAAAGGATCTGTCCCCGTACCACACTCCCGTCTGCAGTCTGCAGCAGCCTCCATGCCAGGGCTGGGACATCGCTGCTGGACCACGGGCAGCTGTGGGGACAGAGTCCTGCGCTTCCCCGGCGTTGTCACCTCCCCTGGGTCCTGCACCTTGCAGGTGTCCCGGTGGGACGCTGGGGTGTCCCCAGCCTGATGCACTGCTAACCCAGCCCCAACACCAGAGCCTGCAGCCCCAAGGAAGGGCAGGGCCACCGCACCCCACACACCGGGCACTGCCAGCCCGGATCAGAGTGTCCCTGCACCAGTCCCAGCCCTGCCACCCCACCGTGCCCTCCCACTCCTGCCACAGCTGTCCCCGCAGCCCGGACCTGGGGATGTGTGGGCTGAAGCGCCACGGGGTCTCCGCTGGCCAACATCTGCCCAGATGTTCTTGGCTGGGGAGGACGTGGAGGACTTTGCTGCTGCTGCCCGGGTCCAGACGATATCCAGCGTGCCCACGGTGGAGCCCAGAGCTCCCTGGCCTCACAGGGACAGCTCCGTCTGTTAGTGAAGCACAGGTGATGGTTGATGACCATTCCTGGGCTTAGATTTCAGAGTTCTTTGTTACCTGGGTGCCTGTAACCCAATCTCCCGGGCTTGGCTTCCCTGCAGCAGATCCAATAGCACCTGTCCCTGAAAGGTGAGCCTCTGCCCACTAGCACGATCACTGGCAGCCACAGGGACCTGGCTGGCAGCTCAGCTCCCTGATGCTCCCCACAGAACTGCCACAGCCCCCCGGGACAGCACAGCCCTTCTGCTACCAACCCCGAGGCCCTGGGAAGCATCTCAGGACAGGTAGGGATGGGGTGACTGGGAGGAGGGGAGGAGAGGGTTACCCATGTGCACCAAAACCCTTGAGGTCACCAAAGGAAAGGGAACAGAGTCTTGGTGGCCTCCAGGAGAAGTTTGCAAATATTCTGGTGGGTACCAGATGCCACCTGAGGTGAGGCTGGATCCCCTCAGCCCCCTCCCTGTTTGTGCCCACCCTCTGCTGCTGACAGCTGTGCCAGCACAGCCCGGGGCTGAGCAGGAGTGGGGCTGTGCCACTGCCTGGTCTGCAAGTGCTGCTCCCCAGCCCACCCAGCCACCTCACCCCTGCTCACCCCATGCTCCCCCAGCCCCAGGCTGCACCCTGAGCCCGAGGCTGCTGAGGTCTGGCCAACCCATGTTCCCTGCAGAGCTCCCGGTGTGGCACCGGGACAAACACATCCCCCGTGGGTGCAGGGACAACCCAGAGCAGTGGCAGCATCCTGCTCCTCCAGGCAGGGCTGGGCACGGCAGGCAGGGATGGATGTCGGGAAGGGATGGATGTCGGGCAGGGATGGATGCTGGGCAGGGATGGATGTCGGGCGGGGATGGATGTTGGGCAGGGATGGATGTCGGGCAGGGATGGATGTTGGGAAGGGATGGATGTCGGGAAGGGATGGATGTCGGGTGGGGATGGATGCCGGGCAGGGATGGATGTCGGGCAGGAATGGATGTCGGGAAGGGATGGATGTCGGGCAGGAATGGATGTCGGGAAGGGATGGATGTCGGGCAGGGATGGATGTTGGGCAGGGATGGATGTCGGGAAGGGATGGATGTCGGGTGGGGATGGATGTCGGGCAGGGATGGATGTCGGGTGGGGATGGATGTCGGGAAGGGATGGATGTCGGGCAGGGATGGATGTCGGGCAGGAATGGATGTCGGGAAGGGATGGATGTCGGGAAGGGATGGATGTCGGGCAGGGATGGATGTTGGGCAGGGATGGATGTCGGGTGGGGATGGATGTTGGGCAGGGATGGATGTTGGGAAGGGATGGATGTCGGGCAGGGATGGATGTTGGGAAGGGATGGATGTCGGGCAGGGATGGATGTTGGGCAGGGATGGATGTCGGGCAGGGATGGATGTCGGGTGGGGATGGATGTTGGGAAGGGATGGATGTCGGGAAGGGATGGATGTCGGGAAGGGATGGATGTCGGGAAGGGATGGATGTTGGGCAGGGATGGATGTTGGGCAGGGATGGATGTCGGGCAGGGATGGATGTCGGGCGGGGATGGATGTCGGGCAGGGATGGATGTTGGGCAGGGATGGATGTTGGGCAGGGATGGATGTTGGGTGGGGATGGATGTTGGGCGGGGATGGATGTCGGGCAGGGATGGATGTTGGGCAGGGATGGATGTTGGGTGGGGATGGATGTCGGGAAGGGATGGATGTCGGGAAGGGATGGATGTCGGGCAGGGATGGATGTCGGGCAGGAATGGATGTCGGGCAGGGATGGATGTCGGGTGGGGATGGATGTTGGGAAGGGATGGATGTTAAGCGGTGATGCTGCTGCTCCTGGGAACCCACCACACAGACCGGTCCCCACCTCTCCCACCCGTGGGGTGCACTCGGAGGTGACACCCACCCCGCTGCCCCGGCCCCAGTCACGGCCTGGCCCCTCCTGTCACCCCCTCCCCAGCATGTCCCAGGCCGGCGGCAGCCCCGGCCCGGAGGATTTGGGGCCGAGTGTCGGGGCTCACTCGCGCACCCCGAGCCGGGGCAGCCAGCGCGTCGAGTGCATCATCTGCTACTCCTCGTACGACCTGGGCGTGCGGCTGCCGCGGCGCCTGTACTGCGGCCACACGTTCTGCCAGGCGTGCCTGAAGCGCCTGGACGCGGTGAGCAACGAGCAGCGCTGGATCCCGTGCCCGCAGTGCCGCCAGAACACCCCCACGCCCCGCGGAGGGGTCACCATGCTCGACCTCGACCTCGCCACCTTCCTGGCCGTCAAGGCCGACAAGGAGCAGCCGCGGCCGGCCGGCAGGGCTCTCCCCGCTCCCAAGGGCTGCTGCAAGGAGCCCGCGGTGACCCAGCAGCCGGCGGGGCCGTGCCGAGAGCCCGGGACCCCCGCGCTGTTCCCCCGGCGCGGCTGCTGCCGGCTGTGCCTGTGCTGCGGGGTCACGGCCGCGCTGGAGAGCTGAGCTCCGGGACTGCTGCTGGGGACCTTTGCCAAGCCTCAGAGCCTCGTGTGGACTGCGGTGCTGGCGGACTAGCAGGGGCTTCAGCCCGGGCAGGGCTTTCCTGTCCGTCCCGCCGGGATTTGGGGTGCAGCAGCGGGGGATGAAGATGCTATCCTGCCCATCTGGCCTGCTGGCTACTCAGAACCTGGTCCAGCTGTCACAGACGTTCTCTGGTCCCTGAGCACGGCCTGGCCCGTGCCCCGTTCCCCCGTGTGTGGCTCTGCAGCAAGGACAGGGGCACCGAGCATCCCCCGGGCAGGGGACGGGGCCCGGCACAGCGACACCGTGGGGCACCTCCAGCACCTTGAGAGCTCCACGTCTATTAAAGACACTTCTGTCCTGCTGGGCTGCACATCCTGGATGTGTTTGTCAGCAACCCTGGCCTGGGGCAAGCTCTGCCTGTGGCGGATGAGGGGAGAAGTGACCTGCCCTGCTGGATTGCTGTGCTGGGAGTGTTTGCTCTGCTGGCCATTTGCATGAGAAATTTTGGCATTGGGATAGCAGGACGGTTGAAATTGAGGATGAGAGTTGTTAGGAAACCTCCAGTGTTGTTCCAGCTCCGGTGTGGGAGGAGAGCTGAGCTCAAGAGGCTCCTGCTTGGCCTTGTGCTCTCTGGCTCATGCCTGGTTTGGCTTTTCCTGCCTGACCTTTTCCTCTCACACAGGCACCCACAAACCCTGCTGCTGTTTTTCCACTTGTGCCCTGCTGCCTGCATGGCTTTCCCTGCTTTCCCTGCCTGACTCCAGACCTGGGTGCAAGGACACGAGACCAGGCAGCTGCTCTGGGTTAACAGGGGCCAAACTGGAAGTGCTGGAGTGCACAGAGTGGTACAGAAACAGCTCTTGGCCAGGGCTTGGTGTTGTCTGAGCAGCTCTTGAGATTCTTCCTCAAGACCCATTTTTTGCCTCTGTTTTCCATGTGATTTATGAGCTCTTGCAATACCCCAGCACCAGGAGCCCCCTCAGGGCTCGGCAGGGGACCCCAGCCTGTGTCTCCTGGGGCTGGCAGGAACCTTGTGTCTCCTGGGCTGTCCTGGTGCTCACATGTTCCCCGTGCAGCCAGGGGACTCCACCAGCCACGGACAGCACCCACGGCTGCACAGAGCTCGTGCACAATTCTGCCGCTTGGCGTCACCTGCCATAAAAGAGCTCCAGCTAAAACAGTCCCAGAGGAACAAACCTGGGGTGCCCCAGGGCAGACAGAGGTATGGTGTGGTTCAGAAATCCCGTGTGAGTCCTGCCTTGGACCTTTAATTACCTGGGAACATGCAAGAAATTAAAGCCTTCAAGGAATGGATAAGAGCTGGTGCTGAGTCCTAATGCACCTTCCCCTCTGTCTCCTTTTCTCCCCAAGGACTCAACCGTGGATGGTGGGAAGGGTCCATCCCTCCCTGCAGAGGTGCCAGCAGCTCTGTGCTCAGCCCAGCACCTTTGGGTCCCAGCTTTCCCACAGTGCTGGGTGCCCAAACCCACGGCTCCCTGTCATTGTTTCTAATAGTGGTTTGGGTCATTTATGGCATGAATGCTGCACTTGTCCCCTGAATCCAGATGGATGCAGGCAGTGGGCAATGCAGCTCCTGGGGAGGAAGAGCATTTTGGGACAGGATTCCCTCAAAATCCATGTGTCCATATAGGCTTTGGCTGGGATGAGCTGGGGTTGCAGCTCCACATGGCACTGGGTTTGTGCCCTTGCCCTGGGGCTGGGCTGGGCTGGAGGATTCCTCTGAATTATTTCCAGATGGGGATTAATGCAGCAAAGCGAGTTTGCTGCAGGATAGATAAACAAACCAAAGCTTCTCGGGATGCTATTATTAAACCTTCTGCCTGCTGCTTCTGTCCCAGATTTGGGAACATCCTGGCCTTGCTCTCAGGTGCAGCTGTGCCCTGCCTTGCTGCCCATCCAGCCCCTTGGCCGGGGGGCAGAGGGACAGGGATTCCTCTGGGACCGTGGCCACTGGGGTCCTGATGGATGTGAGTGGGGACAGTGTCCCTGCCCTGGGCTCCCAGTCTGGCTGGAAACGGGGTGAGGTGCTGCCAGCTGGGTGTCCCCTGCTACCCCTGATCCCCCTGAGCTCTGCCAGGGCAGTGGCACTGGGAGGTGACACCTCTCCTCAGCAGCCTTCAGCGGCTTTGAAGCGGGTGTAAACAGGGTGGAGGCAGACTTTGAGCCCCATGGAACTGGCACTGCTGTGACGAGGGGAGGGCAAACCAGTTTGGGGTGGCTGCAGCCCAGCCAGCTCACCTTTGCTGTGCTTCTCATGGGGGGCTCCTGTGCCACCCTCCGTGTGCACACGGACGTGTTCCCCTTCTGGGAAGGAGAAAGGTGACCCATGGGATCCAGTCCAGCCCTCCTCATCCTGGAATGGCTGGTGGTCTCCTGCCATGGACAAGGGCTGGGCTCAGCAGGGTGGGCCGTGGTTCCCAGCACAGCTCCCCACTGAGGACCCCTGGGCATGGTGGGACAGCACGTGAGATGGGGTAAGACCTGCAAATTATATAATTTGGCCCAGCTGTGTTTTTTTCCAGTAACCCAGCCACTTATGGGGGTCCTGGGCCCATACACCCTTCTGTACATGGCTTTTGAGGCAGCATGTCCATGGGGGATGCCCCTGGCGAGGATGGAGGCTCAGAGGTGGATCTGGATTTGCTGATTTCCAGCTCTCCAGCCCGCAGCACACACAAGCAGTTAATCCCAGGCCACGCAGAGTTGGCCGCTTACCTGGCTGGAGCGGTGCCTGGGGGAGGGAGGGACGCGGGCACGGTTCCACACCTTGCAGGGCAAGCATCACTGCAAAAATATTTGCTGAAAAAAGTGCAGCTCCACCCCGAGGAAAACCGGGTCCGGGAGCAGAGCCCCATTGAGGTTTGCAGCCGGGTGAGCTGGGGAATGAACACGAGTGACTGCAGGGAGCCGAGAGCTGCCCAGCGCCTCCGACCAGCACTGCCGGGCTCAGCCCAGGGCAGCGGGCAGGGCCGGGGGGCTGGGCAAGGTGTGGGGCTCTAGAGAAGCTGTCCGTGACCCAGCTCAGCAGGGCAGGGAGCTCTCTGTGCCCCGGGGGACAGCCATGGGCTGCTGGAGGCTCCCCGGCCCCGCGCTGGCCTTGCTGCTGCTGCTGCTGCTGTGCCCCCCGCCCTCGCCAGCCTGCCCGGCCGCCTGCCACTGCTCCCCGGGAGAGGTGGACTGCAGCGAGCGGGGCCTCCTCGAGGTGCCCTGGAGCCTCTCGACCAACACCAGCGCCCTGTGGCTCGGCTACAACTTCATCACGGTGCTGGGGCCGCGCTCCTTCCCTCCGCTGCCGGGGCTGCGGCTGCTGAGCCTGGCGCACAACCGCCTGGAGCTGCTGCACAGCCACGCTCTGCTGGGGCTCGGGGGGCTGCAGGAGCTGGACCTCAGCCACAACCGCCTCACCCTGCTCACCCCCGACACCTTCCTGCCCCTCACCAGCCTGGCCACGCTCAACCTGGGCAGCAACAGGCTGGGGGAGCTGGAGCCCGGGGTGCCGGGCGCCTTGCCCCAGCTCCAAGCGCTTCTCCTGCAGGACAACCCCTGGGTGTGCAGCTGCGGCATCCTGCCCCTCTGGCGCTGGCTGAGCCACAACAGGGAAAAAGTGCGAGGTGAGTGCCCAGAGGGCTGTGTCCTCCAGCCCCCACCTGCTCCGTGCTGGCTGCTCACCCTGCCAGGGCTGGGGCGGGACCCAGAGCCCGGCTGCCAGCTGCCTGAGGGCTTGGCGGGTCAGCACCCTTGGGGTGAGCTTCTCCAGAACCTGGCCTTAGGTCGTGCCAGCTCCTGCGTCTGCTCGGGTGGATACAGCCCTGGGCCTCAGCTGTGCCCACGCTTTGATTCTGGTCACCAGCAGGGATGGCCTGGAGAGGAGCTGGGCAATGTCCCAGTGCCAGGCACCCAGAGCTGTCCCCAGCAGTGGCACCAGTCCTGCCACATGGCACCTGAGGCAGCAAGTGGAGCCTGTGTGTCAGGGTGCACATCACTGCTGGCCCATCCAGGGTGCAGCGCTTTCAGTCCCTTCCCCAAAGCCTTCATGAACCTGGTTCTCATCCTGCATTTCTTCCCCCATGACCCTCAGTGAAACACAGCTCTGCCAGCACCACTGCTACCCTCTCCTGCTTGCTTCCAGCTTGCATGTGTGACTGCACTTGTGCTGGCTGGGACCTCCTGTGGTGTCTCCAGGCTGACTGTTCACTGCTCCCCACATCTGTGTTCTGGGAGCCAGTCCCTCCCCCTTGCTGCCCCACCTGCCATCCTGCTCCAAACCCATCTTCCTGTGCCCTCTCCAGCTCTGTGCCCACCTCCCATCCCATCCCATCCCATCCCATCCCATCCCATCCCATCCCATCCCATCCCATCCCATCCCATCCCATCCCATCCCATCCCATCCCATCCCATCCCATCCCATCCCATCCCCTCCCATCCCACCCCATCCCATCCCATCCCATCCCATCCCATCCCATCCCATCCCATCCCATCCCATCCCATCCCATCCCATCCCATCCCATCCCATCCCATCCCATCCCATCCCATCCCATCCCAGCCCATCCCATCCCAGCCCATCCCATCCCATCCCATCCCATCCCATCCCATCCCAGCCCATCCCATCCCATCCCATCCCATCCCATCCCATCCCATCCCATCCCAGCCCATCCCACCCCATCCCACCCCACACAGGTGAGTCCTGAACTTCACCGTTCCCCCTTTGTAGCTGGGCATGGGTGATGTTGGTGACCCTGGCCCTTGTCCTCCTGCCCTGGTGCCCTCCATCCCGTGCATCCTGCCATCCCCCTGTCCTTGGCCCCTGCCTTGTCCAGTGTTCCCTGCAGCACTGCTTTTCTCTTCCAGAGAAGAGCTTGCTTCTCTGCAGAGTTCCGGAGCAGCTGAACAAGTATCCGATCATGGCCTTTGGGGAGGAGTCCTTCAGGCAGTGCCAGGAGAGCTCGCTGTCCCCCCAGCACTACATCGCCTTCTTCATCATTGGGCCCTTCTCCTTCATCGCCAGCATCTTCTTCTGTACCGTGCTGGGCTCGCTCGTGGTGCTCTACCACAGCCTGCGCCGGGAATCCCACTGCTGGAGGAGACCCCACGTCTGCAGGGTGCACTGAGGGGCTCAGCCAGGCTCTGTCCTGGGCAGGCTGGCCTCCATCCACGCCCCTCTCCAGTGGCCTGCACCCACCTGTTGCAAACTCACCCCTGTGGACCAGCGAGAGGAAGTTCTGCTCCTGGAATTGCTTTAGGTTTTCTCAGAGTTCCCCAAGATGGTGCCAGGGGGGAGCAGCCTCCAGCTCAGCTCCCTGAAGGGCACACACTGACCACAAATGCTCTCGGTGTTTTGGGAAGCTCCCCAAAGCCACCCTCACATCTGCATATTCCCTTCCTGGGGGCATTCAGGTGATCCTGCTCCCCTTGTCCTGTGCTGCCCAGTCCCCTCAGTGTGGGTTTAGGATGCCCCATATGCCTCACTGTGCCTTTAGGTGCAGCCTGGGAGTCCCTGTGTGTGTCCCAGGACACATCACATCCCTCTTGGTGCCTTTCAGGCCACCCCAGGAGGCACCATTTGCCTTTTGGGTGCAGCCCAGGAGCCTCTGTGTGCCTTTCATTTTGCTCCTTGGGCCCTTTGGTGCCCCCTGCACCTCTGACTGCCTTCAGTGACCCCAGCAGCCCCAGTGCTTCCTTCTGTGCCCTCAGAACTCCTTGGCTTGGTGTTTCCTGCACCCAAGTGCCATGTTTGGCTTCTGTGTCCTGGCAGGCATTGCTTTCCTTTCAGTGTACCCCAGAGCTCTCCCTATGCCTCTCTATACCTGAAGACCTCTGGATGCTTTGGAGCATCCCAAAGCCTTCACGGGGTTCTCAGACCATCCCAGACCTTTCAGAGTGCCCAAGGACAGGGCAGCTTGCAGAAAGCTCCTTTTGATAGTTTTTTTCCATTGAGTCAGGAATGCTGGTGCTGAGAAGGCTCAGCCAGCAAGGTCTAGGGTGAGGCTGAAGTTTAGGGTGAGGGCCAGGAAGAGCCTTGAGCTGCCACTGATGTGGTTCAGCCGAGGAGCTGCCAAGGGATGGGTGAGGCTACAGTTTGAGGTTTCTCCCTCAATAGCTTTTCCCTAGGCTACATCCCAAGGAAAGGTGTAGGGTTAGCTCAGTGCTGGGAGTGGGGACAAACAGGCCCTTTACAGCAGCCCTGGCTGCTGCCTCACCTCCCATCACCCACAAAACGGGGCTGGGGCTGCCCCTGCACCTCCCTGTCCTGCTCCTTCCCTTTCCTGTGGAAATGCTGCTGGAAATGCTTAGTGAGCATGCTGGGAGATGGCCTGGAAGGATCTGGAGCTGTGCTGCAGGCAAAGCCACAAGTTGGGGTGACAAAAACATCTTTCAAGGAAAAACAACAGCCCTTTTTGGCCTGATCTCTTACCTGCTGCAAGGTGATCAGAGCCACAATGAGATGCTGTGACCACCAGGCTTGTTCACTCCATTTCCTGCCCGTGCAAGAACTGGGACCTGCCAGGGACGTGGCAGGAGTCAGAGCATCAGTAAATCACACAGAAATAAACCAAGTGTCACCTCAGTGGTGGCTTGCTCCCATGTTAATTTTCAAGGGAGGAACCAGCCCCGTGTGCTGCTCCAGGGCCAGATTCCTTCCTCCTCCTCTCCCGTGGGGCAGGGGCTGTTTTTACCCCACATGGAGGTGGGACAGGGCCAGCTGCCCTGGTGCTGCTGTTTGCAAGGCCTGTGTCCCCCCCTGGCTGTGCAGGCTCTCTGTCACCTGAGTATCCCAGAATGGGGATGCCCTTTCCCTCCCAGTCCCCTCTCTAGTCCCTGGCCTTCCTCCCTGCTGGTTTCTTCGTCCCCTCCCGTCCCTCCACTGTTTGCAGACCCTGCCACAGGCTTGGGTGAGGCTCTGATTCACTGCAGGGTTCCCTGCCAGAAGTCAGAGACAGAAAGAGGCACGCAGCTCTGGAATAAACCACTTCATGATCCAGTCTAGACTTTACTGAGCTCTTGCAAAAACTTGGTATTAATGTAACATTGACGTATAAAGTAGAATGGGTCCGATTTCTCAGCTGGAGCTAATGGACTGATGGAGCCACAGCAGTCAGTGGGACGATGCTCAGCTGCCATGTGAAAATCCTGCCCGCGGGGGCAGCCTGGGGCAGGGGGAGGCAGTTCGTGCCGCTGGGTACCACGTTGCAGGTGGGTTTCCCTGCAGATGGGATGCGATGCTGCCCGTCCAGAGCTGCTCACCCCCGCTGCCTCTGCCCACGGGAGCTGCTCAGGGTGGGCGTGCGGGCCCGGGGGAGGAGGTGCGGGGTGCGACGGGCTCAGCCTGGCTCGTTCGGTTCCCTTCTCCCGAACTGGGATCTGCTTTCCACGTCTCCAGGTTGAGGCGGGTGGAGCGCCGTGAGCTGGGGCTTCAGGGCTGCCGCGGGAGCTGCTGCGAGCTGGAGCTGCAGGTGCGAGCTGGAGCTGCAGGTGCGAGCTGGAGCTGCAGGTGCGAGCTGGAGCTGCAGGTGCGAGCTGGAGCTGCAGGTGCGAGCTGGAGCTGCAGGTGCGAGCTGGAGCTGCAGGTGCGAGCTGGAGCTGCAGGTGAGGGTGGCAGGGGAGCCGCCAGGGCCGGCCGTGCTGCCCTGAGCCAGCCTGGGCACCGCACCGGGGCACCGCAGCGAGCAGCCCGCAGCATCTCTCCTTGCATTGCTGGTGCTGAGGCAGTGTGGAGCTGGGGTAGAGGTCAGTGCAACCATCCAGAGCCATTTTCCGTGGAGAATTCCTGGCCAGGAGAGCTGCTGTGTGAGTGCTACATGCTGGCCGTGGCCAGGTCCTGGGGATGTGTTCTGTGCAGGAGAGATGGGAGCCGGGGTGGCACCGCAGGGCTCCGCAGTTCCGCGGTCAGCACTGGGGCGAGGGCTGCAGCCGGACCACGGCCAGGGACCGAGTCACAGCCACGGCAGGGGAGGGCCCGTCCCCTGCAGGGAGCAGAGCGCACATCTTCCAGCCCCTGCTGCAGACGGGAGGGTCGCTCCACACAGCAGGAACATGTGCCCGACCTGCCGCACCAGGAGCTGGCTGCTCCAGCTGCTCAGGACCGTGGGCACGGAGCCCTCCAGGCGGTGGGAGACGTGGAGCACACGTCTGAGGGGCTGCGTGTGCTCAGAAGGCTGCAGTCTGTGAGGTGAAGCATGTGTTTGTGGTTTGGCACCAGCTCTTCCCTGCTACCATGGGAGAGCAGGCACCGTGTGCCTTCTGCAGTCCTTTCCCCTTGCATGGAGCCAGTCGGTGGCAATTCTGATTATCGTGGCACTGTTTGGAAGCAATTATCTCTGTACAGTGAGGTCCAAACCTTGTCCTGGTCCTGCCGTGCTTCCTGGGGCACGAGCATGGCAGCAGGCTTAGGAAGGGAGGGGGATATACAATGGAGTCACTGTGTATGGATGAAGGATGCTTTCCTCCCATCTCACCCAGAAGAACCCATCAGTGTCCCTGGAAAGGCAGTCCTGGCTGTGCCTTCCTACTGTGTTGGGCAAGGACTGATGGCCCTCGGGGAGAAGGTCACACCACAGTGCTGACTGAGGGGTCGGAGAGGTTGAGCTGGCCAGTGATGTCGGTGGGGTGATACTGCTGCAACACACAAATAGACAGACAAGGAGAAAGAAGTGTTAGGCAGTTCTGGCACTCGTCCCCGCTGTGACTCCTATCCCATGTGTCCCTACAGGATATCCCCTGGGAGTGAAGCAACGCCCTGAGAGCTGCTGCTGGCTGAGGTCCCCTTCCCAGCGCCATCCACGCTTGTGCAGAGGTCACTGCTGACGCTCTCCAAGCACCCTGGAGCTGGGCAGAGGGGACACCAGGAGCGTGGTGCAGCTTCTGCAGAGCGTGGCTGCCACGTCACCCGCTGAACCAGGCCCTCTCTGCTCTGGGAGGGCTACAAAACAAAGCCTGTGACTCATCAGCCCAGCCCACGCCTGAACCTGTGTTTGGAGGGTCTGGCTGGGTTTTGGCACTCTCTGGTGCCAGATCAAGCTGTGCTTTGAGGCCAGGGCATTTCACCTCCTTGCTTGAATGACCCTGCCGTGACTATCCTTTCATGCAGGTGAGATGTGTGGTGTGGTTGACTCGTGATAAAGTGTGGCGTTGATTGCTAATGTGAAAGTACGGCCTGTGTTGGGATTGTGGCCTGGATTGGGGGTTCTGAGCTCCTTCCAGATGCGGGGGCTTGTCACGGGAGGGGCCATGGGAGAGCCCTCCCCTGCTGCAGTCCCATCAGCAAGTAGGGGGCAGAGCAGAAATACCCACCAATGGGCAAGAAAAAAAAAAGTCCTTCCTCCCCAGGCAGGAATTTACAGCTGGGCAGTTATTTCCTCCCTTTCTCCTTCCACACTCCCTTCCTCTCCCAGCTCCACTCTCCTAACTCCAAACCCTGGCCTGGAAGCCCAGTCCAGCCCTGCTGCGGGAGCAGGTGGCCCGGAGCATCCTGCGCCGCTCTGTGCGCTCCTGATCCGGTGCCAGGGCAGGAAAGGGTCCCTGCGGGTCTCGTGTACTGCAGCACAGACCCTCTCCAGTGACATTTTCCCAGCCCCTGCACCACCCTGCTCAGGAGGGCTGATGTTTTGAGGGGCTCCAGGGGGGGGCTCCTTGGTGACAGATTTCACCTGCCCCGCTTTGGTCGATGGTGGCCGTGGCCTTCGCGGCGCTGCCGGCAGCTCTGGCACTGTGGCTACCCTGTGTGCTGCACACCCTGCCTCCTGCCACCCCCCGAGCCTGGCGTGGGGTCCTCGGGGCTGCCCTGCCCAGCCCGGCTTTGTGCTCCCCTCGGTGGAGCCGCTGGGGCAGGGCCGGGAGCCAGCGCGCTCCCGTCTCCCTGGGACCGTGCTGGGGACGCGCTGACGCCCGCGGGGTCACCTCGCCACTTCGGGCACTGCAAGGATTCCAATGGAGCCTCTGGGAATGCCTGGCCACGGCCTTGCCTTGCTAAGGGGCAACAGCTTGGCCATCACCCACTGGCAGAGAGCGGCCAAGGGCATCCCGGTGTCACTCTGCTGCCCTGGGGAGAGCTTTTTGTGGCTATTCATCAGCGCACCAAAAAACACCCCTCTCTCCCAAAATCGGGTGCAGCCACCCCCTCCTGGTGAAAAATTTGGATTCCAGCTAAATGCAGTTATTTCCATGGCAGAGCTGCTGGGAGGTGTGAAAAGCTCGTGGGATTGGGCTTGATTCCCCCAGGGAGGAGAGGTGACTGGGAAAGGGGAGAGGCTGGTGACTCACTGGTGGAGGAGAAGGAGGAACTGGAGATACAAAAATGAACAGGTAGAAGAAAGGTCCTTTGTTAAACACCCTGCCTGATGTGAGGGGGGTGGAAGAAGGAGAGTGTGCCTGTGTGAGTGTGTGTGCCTCGATGCTTGTGTGGCTGCTGTGGTGGTGTAGCAGGGCAGGCTGGGGCCTTCTGGCCTCTCTGCACAGCTCTGGGGGTGGGAAACACTAAAACAACCAAGCAAAATGGGCAATCTGGCCAGAAAAATTAAAATACAAGAGCATGGCTTTTGATTTGAAAGCATATCTCCTCCAATCACAGAGTTATCACAGGGTAACATTCTCATTTACTTTTTTTTTTCTGTGTAAAGTTCATGCATGCAATTTTTAATAATAAAAATTAAAATTAAAATAAAAAAGGAAAATAAAAAAAAAAAAAGCAAGAAAACGGTCATATCAAAAGTATGTTAAAGTAGGACTAATGCTAGAAGCACATATCAGTAATTTAGGGCAAATTATGTTACAGGGATGGTGCAATAATCCCCAAACCAAACATTATAAAGCCAAGAAATTAATCAATATTAACCGTAGAAGAGACTCAAACATGTTAAGGTATGGAAGTGAAGTGAAGGCACCAAAAACTTTAAATGACGACCAGGAAGAAAATATAGACAAGAACTTAATGTCTTTAAAAATGACTTCAACCTAACTGGGCTCATATGGTAGTCCCTGGCTGGTGGAAGATTTTCTGGAAGAATTTTGGTTTGTTGTTGTGGGTTGTTTTTTTTTTTTCAATTAAAAATTAGGATTCCAGCTAAATGCGATCTTGCTGTAGAAAATATCAACTTCCCTTTAGGTAAAAAAAAAAAAAAGAAAAAAAAGAAAAAAAAAAAGTTGTCTTTGACCTTACTTTTGGTTCTTTTGGGCCAAAAACTAGGCTCTTTCTCAGCCAAGAAGCATTTGGCTTTGGGACAGCTGATCCTTCACTGAAAAGGTGACCTTTTCCAGGAAGCCCCTCGGTTGTGGCCCAGCCGTGGCACCGTGCCCACGGGGCAGCGCCGGCCGTGGCGGGGCGGTGCCGCGGGGCGCGTGGCACTGTGCCTGGGGCTGGCAGGGTGGCTCTGCGGGGGCTAAGGGGCCTGGGCACCTCCACACGGGTCTGTACGCAATGTGCCGGCTCGGAGGTGTCTGTGTGGTTTATGCGTCTCACATGGCGTCTGTGGGGTTGCAGTATCGTGGGTGGCTGCGATGGATGGCAACGTCAGCTCTGCCAGTGCTACTCGAGTTGCAGGAGCTGCCTATGGGGAACACATGCATCTCCTCCTGGGGCGGTGGGGATGATGTGCCGCGGAGAGGCTGTGCAGCTCGGGTGATGGTGGGCGCTAGGACGTTCAGAGTGGGGTGGAAGCTTCCCAGGGCTGTCTTGGCTCCATGGTGCCAGCCTGTCTCTCTGGCACTCCTGAGGGACCATTCTGCAGGGCTGCAGAGCAGAATCCATTTTTAAAACTCCCGACAACGGAAAGGAAAGAAGCAAGGCCACCAGGTCTGCGTCTTTCGGTCGCTAGCCAGGAGAGCCCGTGGGGCTGGGGTCGGCCTGGCCTTCCAGCCCCACGGGCTCTCCAGCCTTGCCCATCTAAGACCTGGTGTGGGCCTGCAGCTCTGCTGAGCATCATGAAACAGAGCACCTCGCTGCTTTCTCATCTTTACAAGGACCCCAGGCAACGTGCCCCAGCATGCTATGGACTCATGGGGCCTTCCAGCAGGAGGGCGTTGGGGTCTCTGAGCCGGGGCTGCTGCATGGAAGTGGAGGTCACCAAGCACAGGCTGTGACATGAGCTGGTGGCAGCACCCCGCTGCTGCTGGCTGCTCACCCCACAGAGCAACCAGCAGGTCTGCCCAACATCACCACAAAGCTCGCTCCACCACGGACCTCCTGCAATAGCTGCTAGCCTCCAGCTTGGCCATGTTGGCTTGGATGTTCACCCCATTGGCCTGTTCTTGACCCAGCTAGCCCAGTTCCCAGGGGAATGTGTCCTGGGACCCTGGCCATGGCACCCCACGGCAGGCAGAGCACTGTGACAGGCTTCTGAGCAGTGGGGAATAATGGACCATCTTCTGGGATCAGTGGGGTCATCTCTCTCCACAATTTGCCCATGGACAATGTGCCAGGAAGAGCGTGACCGGGACCCAAGCATGGGGAGCCCTGTGTTGTGCTGGACCCCAGTGTGTGTAGGAAGGGGAGAGAAGAGCTCCATTGCCCATCCATGGGACCTGGGGTGCAGGTGGGCCCTGGACCTGCTCAGCTCAGGGCTTTGGGGTGCTCCTGGCATGGGGCAGAGAGGGCAGTGGGCTGGTTGGTGTAGGATGGATGCCACACCATGGACTAGGATCAAGAAGGAGCAATATGGGAGGTACCATATTTCTGCCCCATTTTTCCTGGATTCTCCCCCTCTCCTCTGCTTACCGGTGGCACCGGTTCCCGCAGGTGCTCAGGGCACCATCCTGATGCTGCTGTCCCAGGACAGGACCCCTTGGTTTCCTAATTGTGGAGTGGCTCAAACACAACAGAACATGGGGCTCCACTCAGCACATGAAGATCTTTCTGCCAATTTTTCTCCCCTCTTTTTTCTGTGTTTTCCACTTGTCCCTCCTCCTCCTCCTCACTCTTGCACCACTCCCTGCACCACCCAGCCCATCTCTGTCTCCTCTGCCCTGGTCATGGCTCAGGCCACAAAGACACAAAGCCCTGTGACCTCCCTGCAGAGCTGCTCAGGGGGTGAGCGGTGGGGAGAGGGGAGCCCAGGCATGGGGCCATTACTGGGACAAGGTGCCCCCCAGGGAGCACAGGAGCAGCACAGGAGGCGACAGGGATGCCCGTCTTCCCCGTGGGATACAGAGGATGAGCGTGGCTGTTCCCCCCATGACTTCCAGCCTTCGAGGTGACAGTGAGAGGAGCACTTTGTGTGAGATGGTGGCAGTCGAGCCCGGCCGAGGGCTCAGCTGTCCCCAGGGCCGCGTTCCGGGGGTGCTCCAGGAGCTTCTCGGTATGGAGCCTGCGCTGGTGTCAAAGGCAGCCTCCTCCATTCCTCACACACAGCCGTGGCCCCGAGACCCCCTGCCATACCACATGCTGTCCCCGAGGCGCCCAAGCCTGCGGCTGGGGACGGGCCACCCCGCCACGGGGGCCACATCTCCCCCCGCTGCCACCGTCCCCCCGTCCCCGCTGCGCCTCGGGCAGCCTGGCGGGGACCTGGCGTGAGGAACCCCAGGCACAAACCCGCCGGTCGCCCCGGGGAGGGGATTTTGGCCAGCCCGTCGCGCCAGGAGGTCGGGCAGCAGAACGCAGCGGGCGCTGCCACACGAGACAACAGAGTAGCCACAGTGCAGAGTGTCATACAACAGACGGCGACATGCAGAGGGACACGGCTCAGTCCGACAGACCAACAGCCCAACCTGACGCTGAAGTGTCTGAAGCTCCAGCACGAGCAGACACGTTTGCACATTTTGGAAACAGCTGGATTTAGAGGCAGCAATTTGGAAATTTTCTCTGGTTATGTGAGAGCAGCGGAAAACACGAGTTTGAACCAAGGCTGGGTCTTTAACAACCTCCTCTTTGGAGCCTTTTCATCTCTTTTCTAGAGCTGCATTACTGCTGACGATAACCAGAGACAGCTGTCACTCCTGTGCGAGGACTATTCCGAATGCTAATTGTCACAAACAAAAATCACATGTAGAGAGTGTGACACGCATGGCTCTTGGTGAGGTGACACGGTGCCCAAATTAAATCGGGGTGATTGTTTTTAGGCATACAATGACAAACAGGTACAGGAACACTTAGGAACAGAAAAATAAAAATAAAAAAAGAAAAAGAAAAAATGTCATCAGTTTCAAGAGGTCAGCACCGGTAAGGTGAGCGAAGCACAGAGAGGAACATCAGAAATCATCCAGGCAAAAAGAAAACAAAAAACAAAACAAAAACTCGGTTGCATCTCCCAACTCATCACAGGACTCCAAGCCACCTCCTGCCTGCCCTCCAGGATCCCAGCATCCTTTCAGGTACACGGGATGACTGACTCACTGACTGACTGACTGACTGGTGACGAACATGAGCTATGCATGTACACTGGCAGCTTCGGGATGGGTGTGTGGCAGTCAATGGGATGGCAGAAGAGAGAAAGAGAGAGAAAGAGAGAGGGCAGAATTGTTCTTCTTCCTCTTACCGTATCCTTGGAGGACCTACGTCTCTTGAAGCTGGAGGCCAGGGTGGAGGTGATGGACCTAAAAGTGGCTTTCTTTTTAGGGTCAGGTTCTGCTCTACCACTTTTTCTATCCTAAAATGAATATGTATAAGTAATTAGATCTCTAGTGTGTTGTTGGAAACTCTAAATCTATTTGAATACTGCCCCATGTCATGGCCTTCATTTGGGTGAGAAAGCTACTGGAGGTGTTCTGCCACTCCCAGTCCTCCAAGGGCCTCCGTGACCCACAGCTACGGCACAGCCACCACACTGCTACAGCTACGGGGACCAGCCTCGCATCTGGAGCGCTGGGAACCCCTCTGGGAAGTAGCCCTGCTCTCCTGGTGTCTGCAGCCAGGCCGGCACAGCTGACCTCGCTTCCTGGGGATGCTCTGCCTGGCGCCCTGCCCCTCGCTTCCACCGCTAGCCTGGCTGGACGCAGACGTGAGATGCTGCACCTACCACTAAAAAAAAAAGTGCTCAGGGCCTTTTCTGAGGCTGAATCCTAGCGCCACAAGAGAGAGAGAGGACTGCATTGAAAGAGAAGTCATTGTATGAATATTCTGTAAAAAAAAAAAATGTGTTCAAAAATTCAAATGATGCAGTTGTGCAAAGCCGAACGTGGTTGTTGGTGGTGGTTTGGTTTGTTTTCCAAAGTAAAACAGGCTAAAAAACAAAAAGGAAACTGGAAGAAAAAGAAAATTGAAATTAAAAATACAAAGGAAAAGAAAGGGAGGAAGCAAAGCGTTAGTGCCATGATGTCGTCGGGTCGGGATGAACTCAAAGAGAAACAGAACTGAAAGATGTAGGCGTTGGAGTTAGCGAGTCGGACCTGGTTGGCGCAGGCTGGGAGCACCAGCCGCCATGGTGCGGGGGCCGCGGGCCGGGGGGCCCGGCCGCGCTCGGCGCCGGGCGCTGGCAACGAGTCCTCCCCAATTGCTTTGGTGCCAATGAGTGTGACCTTTCCGACGGGGGACGGAGTGACCAGGTCTGGCTCTGCTACCGCACGGGGGTAACCAAAATGTATCCCGCTGGTGCGTAGAGCATGCTCGGGGATACATTTGCTCCTCCTTCTCAGTTCTCTCTTTTGCGGACATGCACAAACGGAAAGGAAAGCAAGATGAATGGAATGAAATGTCTTTTTCTTCCATGGCATCTCAGGAAATAGCCATGGCAAAACTGTGATCCCAAAAACCATTATTTTTGTTTGTTCGTTTTAACAAATAAATCTTTCCACTTGCCTACCTTCTAGCAATGTACCAGATACTAGTGCTCTGACGTTTCCTCCTGTGGAAAAGTCTTACAATGTCAAACGGCTCTTTACCATGAGGCTGTTTACCCCCACAGGGCAGCATGCTTTGCTCACAGTCCCACAGACTCTGCCCAAGGACCCAGTGCAGTATTTTCTAGAAGGTTGGCAAGTGAAAAATGGCAGTGCGACTAGTGTGCTCTGTCCCAGCAGCCTTAACCCCCTCGGTGCTGCTGCTTTTTGGAAGCAAAGGAAAAAAAAGGAAAAAAAGGAGAAAAAAAATTGAGAAATGGCTTTTCCGAGACTCTTTCCGGTGAACTGAACCCAGCGAGCTCTCAGGATACAGCAGCCCGGCCTCGTGCTCCCCTCGCTGCTCTCGGGCCACCCGGGCAGCCCCCCCGCAGCCCCGGCCAGCGCTGCTCCCTGGGGCCCCGGCCGGGCTCCCCGAGGTCCCCGAGCCTCCTCCTCTCTCTTTGCTCCACTGGCTCTGCTCCCAGCAGCAGTGTCCTTTAGTCACCTAAAGGAGCTCTTGCTCATTGAACGCCGCTGTGCATCCCCGAGGGAAAAACCAGACAGAGCCTCCAGCTGCCCTACACTGGGGACAGGGGCACCGTGGGGCTCGGCCCCGAAAGCAGCAGGGAAGGAAAGTGTGAGGCTGGTGGCCCACAGATGTGCCCATGGCTCAATGTCACTGCCAAGCACCTCTGACCCTCCTGCGCTTCCCTGCCTGAGCGGCACAGAGATGTTCCAGGAGCAGGAGAAGCCTGGGAGAGCAACAGCCCCACGAGAGGAGACCAAGGGAGCCACGGCACTGACAGGGACTGGCACTGCTGGCTCCTGCGTGGGGAAATGTCCTTGTCTCCAAAGGACAAGAGCACGCACCACCTCATTTTGGAGTCGGTCCTGGGTACGGCAAGGGCTACCGTGCTGCTGTGGAGCAGGCAGGGGAGGGGAGGAAATGGAAGCTATCCCTGGAGCATTCCTCCACCTGAGCACCGGGCAGGGATGGGCAGTGGCAGCAGGCTGACTCTCCCATCTGCTGGTGAGCACGGCCAGAGCCGGGCAGCAGGGCAGAACCTGCCAAGGAGCCATGCTGGCACTGCCTGCCCAGCCAGGGCAAGGTGTGGCTCTGGCACGTGGCCCCCACCAGAGCAAAGCCCCCATCCCGAGCTCCACTGGGGCTGTTCTGGGCCAGGCCTCTGCCCTGTTGGAGCTTTGCTGGGAGCGTCGGGCAGGGGCAGCTCCCGGGGAAAAGGCAGGGACACCACCCTACAGCTTAACACCAGTAATGCCCAGCTGGAGCTACTGGGGGTGGGGGACAGAGGGCCCCATGCTAATCCACAGCTCTGCATTCACTGATTTGGTGAAGGAATGGAAAACGCACCTGGTGGAGATTTGCTCTAAAAACGATTTGTCCTACCTGCAGGTTTTTCCTCCACACATTAACGGCCGCGAACGCCAGCTGCATCTGCTTCCTCCGCGCGTCCTTATGCCTTTTGTAAGCTATCTCTATGAATATTAAAAATATCCCGGCAACAATACCTCCAGCCACCAGCATAAACACACCTGAAATAAGCAGGAAAGTTACAGGGGGCAGTAGAAATTGCAACATGACCCCTCATTTCCTCTGCATCATGCTCAGCGACGGGAGCATCTGCCAACCCGGGGTCCCCCCGCCATCTCCCCGCAATCCTGGAGGACTGGGAGGGGAACACAGCCTGGGCACCTGAGGGATGTCAGTGCCAGCTCTGGGGGCACAGGACAGACATGGCCAGCCCCAGGGCAGACCCCCCATCCCCAGGACTGTGGGGCTGTTTGCACCAGAACCCAACCCTGGTGCTCCAGTTTGGCTCGCCAGGAAGCACAGCCATGCACAGAGCTCTGTGCTGTCCTTGGATGCTGCAACCCTCGGGGATGACATTTCTGAAGTGGTGTCTGAGGAGATGGAGCAAAATGTCCCCTTCTCCATTGCCTGTAACCCAGACAGCAGTGCCAGCCTCATCCCTCACCACTGCATTGTCTGGCTGTAGGACCAGCAGCACCACCTCAGTGCAAAAGGACAGCCTGTCTTGGGCTTCTCACAGTCTTTGCAAGAGGAAAACCCCTCTGTGTCAATTATCCTTGTTCTGGCCCTGCCCAGGGCTCCTCAGGACTGGGGAGTGCCCCTCCTGCAGCAGGGCTCTCCCTCGAGGTGCTGCTGTCCTCTCTGCACTGGTGCCAGCTCTGATTGCACTGCCAGCCGCAGTCTGGCCAAAGGAGGGGAGCCTTGCTCACACCACAGTAGCCCCACTGGCAAGAAGGGAACCCAGGGAAGATGGGGGAAGCTTTGTGGAACTGCTCTAAACAAGGTGGGAATGGAGCCCACCTCAGCAGCCTCCCAGCACTAGGAAAGCACAAACCCAGAAGCAGCAGGAATTTGGCCTGAGAGGAAAGCCCCGGAGAGGAGAATGTCTTGAGTAAAAGTGGGCTACCCAGCCAAGGGGGAGAAAGAGGTTTGCAGAACAAACCTGCCATATTTTCAAAGGTGAGTGTTGCTGGGGCATTGCTACGGGAATCACACTCTTGATACCTCACCCAAGTCTTGTCCAAATCCTCCATGAAGCCGTTCTCGTGGGACCTGGAAGCACAAGGAGACAAGACAGGGTAGTCACTGGGGACAAAGGCAGCTGGGGCACACTCTGTGCCTCTGTGCCCTCCATCCTGGCACTCTGTGCTTGCCTGCAGCCTACCAGCACAGGAACGTGCTGGCTCTGTGTGCTGCTCTGGGGCAGCACCTGCTGCCAAAAGAGCCACGTGTAAGCCATGGGAAGGTGTGTTCCCAAGGAAGGATGGAGCTGGCAGTGCTCCGAGAGCTCTTGGAGAAGGCTGCAGGGAGTGGACATGAACCACACCTCCCACTTCCCTCCTGCATGGCTCCGCCACCTGCCAGGGCCACTTGGAGCCCAGGCAATGATGGAGCCCAGTCCTTTCTGCTGACCCCCAGCACCCTCTAGGTCAGGGCACTGCTGCCTGGCAGCTCCCTGCACTGCACAGTGAGGGTTGGAACATCCCAGCATCTTCCTCCCTCTTGTTCCTGGTATACCCCCAGCACCTTCCTGGGCCACCTGTAGCCCTGGGCTTCCCCATCCTCTCCAAGGAGGACACCAAGGCCTTTTCAGGCTTCTCATGTGGCTGTCCCAAATCCCATCTGTCCTGCTGCCACCCATCACCGTGTTAAGACCATCCCACAGACGGGGTCCATGGCTCCCTACATCACCCTGGGTCTTGTCCATCTTCCACATCCTGCCCACTCTCTCTCAGCCCTTTCCCCTCCGCATCTTGGGCAGGACCCTGGTGGTTCCTGACCATGTCTCTTCTAAAAGGAATCTTCCAGGGCTCCCCCCTTCACTTGCTGCTTCCCAGCTGCCTGTTCCTCCACTGTGACATTTCTCTGCAATGAGTGAGGCATTTCCAAAGTAATACAAGGAAATCCCTTTTCACCCATAATATCAGTCTGACTTGTGACACCCCACACTGCAGGTTAGCGCTGCTCTAAAAGCCTTGGACTCAGAGGGGGTCCTGACATACCCCTGTGTAAGAGGAGCAGGCCGAGTTGAAAGAAAAAAGCCCTGGGTGACCAAGCCAGGGCACTGCAATGCTTGTTGGACAGGCTGAGCCCTGAGGGAGGAGTGGGGAGATGGCAGCACCCACACCCTGCTCATCTGTGCTGGATGGACCCTGCTGCTCTCTGCCAGCTTTGCCTAGACCACGACTCTGCTCCCTGCCCTGCTCTGCCCTCCCTCCAGTTGCCTGCTGCTTGCCCAGCCCTGTGAGCCAGAGCTGGTGCCCACCCCGGTCACTCAGTGCCCCTCTGTCAGGATGGGTGGGCAGCCCCAGTGTCCCTGTCCCTGCAGAGGTCTGGAGGGTGGCTGGCAGTGCCTGGCACGAGCCTACTCGTGTGCCAACACATGCAGCATTGGGGGCAAGCCCCGTGCCAAGAGGAGAGTACGGACTTGAGGATGGCCAGGGAGACGTTCTGCTTCCAGGGGCTGTCCTTGCGCATCCCGATCCCGAAGCCGGAGCGGAAGAAGAGCTCCCCCGTCGTCACCAGGTCACACTTCTGGGAGGCCTCAAACTCCAGCACTGCCGAGTCCCAGATGAAGGCGTGGAGCTTGCTGGATACAGAGGGAGGATGGAAGGGTCAGGCTGGGCAGCCCAGCTTGTCTGCACCTCCGTGGGAGCAGCGAGGGCACTCCCAGCTCTGGTTTAAACACTGAAGCCACCCAGCCTTGCACCGAGAGAAGAAAAGGGGCCAGAAAGAGGGGCCATGGCCTGGGCTCTCACTGTGCCATCCCCCCTGCAGACCTTGTGCTCCCACCCAGAGATCTGGGATGCATCACGACTGGGCAGATCCTCCCCAGCCCTAGCTGGGTGGTCCCACTAAGCCGTGCTTTAGCTGCAGCTCCCTCCAGCTTAGCCCTGCTTTCTCCAGCCACTGCAGCTCCCTGGAGCCCTTCCCAGGCACGGTGCTGGCCCTACTCACTTGTCCCTCACTGCCTGGATGGCCTCGGCAGCGCTCTCGTAGTTGTGCTTCTCCATGTGCCTGTACATGGTGCTCAGCTCCACCTGCCGTCGGAAGTAGATGTCCACGGAGCTCTGCTTCACCGTGGCGTAGATGAATTTATCCGAGGGGTTGCGCAGCTGAAAGGCAAGGGCAGGGCTCCTATTTTTGCTGTCCTTCACCAGGAAAACTTTCTCACCCCAAAGCTGTTTCCTAATTCCCCATCTCCTCCAGGGACCTGTTCCCTAGAGAAGACCTTGATCTCCTCCGAGGATGCTGTGGGGCAGTGAATGCCGTGGGAGCGTGGTGCTGGGGCAGGGGATGCTCTGGGGCAGGGCCACGGTGGCACTGAGGCTGCAGGAGGCCTGTGGCTGCCGTGGGACTGGCAGTGCCGTGGGATGCTGTGGGTCAGTGCTGCTGCAGGGCATGTTCCTGCATTCCTGGGCTGATGAGCTGTGGCTGTGTCCTTGCCAGAGCAGGAAATGGATTTGAGGCATGTGGGGAGTATTGACTGCACCGCAGGGACGATTTCATTAGTTATAACTCATCCATAATGAATAGTTTCCTCCTTGGTTAGAGGAGGCTCTCCAGGAACAGGCAGGCAGTTTGACTGCAGACAGGCTATTTGTGGACAGGCTGTTTTCCTGCTGATCCCTGCCTAAGTGTGTCCATTCCCACCCAGAGCAGGGACTCACACTCATCACACCAGCCCAGGCAGAGCTCCCTGAGTCTGCCCCCCCTGCCCCAGCACAGATCACAGCCGTGGTGATCAGGGCTCTGGGACCACAAGCCGTGTTATATACCCCAGGGAAGGGGAAAGCAAGCGGGGGTCGTTACCCGGGGGTCGTTAATGCCTGTGATCCTCTCCTCAGGTCGGTCTAACACCAGGAAGGCTGCCAGGTTGGCAGTGTATGAGGCCACAATGATCATAGCAAAGCCAGCCCACACCATGCCAAGGATACGGGCAGAGAAACTCCGGGGAGCACCTGCAGGGGGAGAGGAGAGATGAGAGCGGCACCACAAGGGCTCGGCTTGGCAAGCTCAGAGGCTGGGCTGCAGGGCAGAGCAGTCCCCCTGGGAGCTGTGACTCACCTTCTCCAATGCCAGAGTTCAGCAGGACTCCCCAGGAGAACCACATGGCTGAGGAGAGAGTCAGGGCATCTTCCTCCTCCTCCTCACTGTTTACTTTAAACCGGCCAAATGGGCTGGAAAACAAGATGAAGAACCCTTCTCACTCCCCTCACCCTGATTCCCAGGGCTCCCCAGTGTGCCCCAGGTGTCCTGGTGCAGCCCTGTGTCATTCATTCCTACAGACCTTGTCCCAAGCAGCTCTTCCCTGTTCTGTCCCAGTGCCTGGCACATCCCCGTGCTGACCCGCAGCCCTGTCTGCCTCACGCTGCTACACTCCCATCACACTCTCCCCACAACAGAAAGATTATCTGACCCTGGTCAGCTCAAGCCTCTCCCACTGCAGCACAGAGGGCTCCCTGCAGATCAGCCATCAAAGCCTCTGGGCACAGGGCTGAGGCAGGGACAGGTTGTCTTGCCCTCAGAGGAGCTGCCACAGGGCCAAGGAAGGCTGAGAGGAAATCCTCTCAGAAGCTGACAGTCCCCTTGGTCAGGTATCTGCACAGCACCTGGTCTGACAGGTGTGTTCCCACATCCCCACGTGCTGGGTACCCCACATATCCAGATCCCTTAGCTTTGGCAGCCAGAGAGGCCAGGAGCCTCAGCCCAGGGCTATGGGGCAGAGCAGGTGGGTCAAGTCCCTATGAGAGCCCCCAAAAGGCTGCAAGACTGTGCCCAAGCAAGGGACCCAGTTCCCAGGAGCACCTCCCTGTCCCCTCCAGATCTCGAGTAGCCCAAAGTGCACTCACCTGAATCGGTCTAAGAGGTACAACATCACTGCCACCACGTGCACAGACAGCCCCACCAGCAGCCAGAGCGTGCTCTGGAAGGGCTGCATGAACGAGTCCAGGGTGCTGCGGGGGATTTCCTGCACACAGGAGAGAGGGGAACAGCGCTGGCACCCCCTAGGCCTGCACCCTGCCCGCCTGGAGGGATCCACAGGGGCCCTGCCCTGCCCCAAGCTCCTGCTGCTCAGGAAGGGCCAGGCTGGTGCAGACAGGAGCCTGCAGCCTGGAATCTGCAGGGGCTGCACTGGGCACGGTGCAATCTGAGAATGAGCACCTCCCGTGTTCTACAAAACATCCCACCCACACCATACCTTCTTCACGAGGATGGTGAGGCCCTGGTACTTGAAGGGCTTGGAGAACTCAATGTACTGAGCCCGCTCGTTGTTGATGGTGAGGGGAGCCACGATCATGTCTGCTTGGCCGCTCAGCAGCTCCCCCATCATCCCGTTCCACTCCTTCTTGTTGCTGTTGTTCACCTGCCAGGAAACCGAGGCTGGGTCAGACTCCTGCCCCGACACACATCCCCCACCAGCCAGGACCCTGCACGTTTTAGGGATCCTGCTCTGCCCTTCCACCCCACCCTGCTCAGGACAAGGGCGTGGGGGTGTTTCAACACACGATACAGGCAAAGAAAGATCACAGGCTGCCCAAACTCACCCGCTCTTGGGTACCAAATTTACCATCAGCCACCAGGTGAACCTCATAGGTGAAGTTCATCACCCCTGCCAGGCGGATGAGCAGGTCGATGCAGAAGCCGTAGCAGCACAGTGCCACCGTGGGACGGCCTGGGGAGGGACAGGACGGGGATGAGTGGGGCAGCCCTTGGCCAGGGAGCACACACAGGCTCCGTGCCTGTCCCCAGGGAGAGCAGTCTCCATGTGGGATGTAACCACGTTATCCTTCAGGGCCATCTGCCTGACCACCCTCTGTCACCCATGGGTGTTGGCAGGCTGGGGACAAAGGGGCCCCGTTCCTTTGCCATGTCCCAGCCAGGTGGGCTGGGAGGGGGTGCTACCCACAAGGAGTGGGCTCAGTGCATGTGCTGGAGGAGTTCTGCATGAGCCCAGCAGGCTGAACACAGCCCAGGACACAGCTCTGGAGGGAAATTGTGCACAGGAAGGTGTGAGGAGCCAAGGGGATGCCCTTCAGGTGGATTTGGGCAAGCCTGGCATTGCTGAGCAGCTCCCATCCCACAGCAGGTGCTCACTCCTGATCCTGACACAGGTTTCTGGGACAGTTTGAAACGGGTGCTGTTGCAGTGCAGCACATGCTAATGTGCCTTGGGGTCCTTGCTGCTGCTGAACATCAAGGCAGAGAGAACTGGAACATGTCAGGACACAGAAACTTGGGATGCAATCCCTCAAAGCAGCCCTGGAGCCCATCCAGAAGAGAGACAGTGGGAAAGAATCTGCTGGGCTCAAGCCCCTGGATGTCAGGGCCCAACTCCTGCACAGCACTGCTGTGAGGCTGAGCTGATGGGGGGCTGCTGGGGGCCAGCTGTGCTGTCACTGCTCTGGGTCTCCTGTGTGACTGAGAACCCTCCCTGGGACCTCTTCTTGGAGTGGAAGTCCCCACCAGACCGAGTTACCTGGGATGGTCTCATTGGGTCCAGTGCAGAAGACCTTTTTGACAGGATCTCCATTGATGGTGAATTCCTCCCTGCACGTCCCATCTGCCTGAGTGGGCTTCACATACACAAAAGGCTCTTGGTGGATGGTCACAATCTGTGAGGTGAAGCACAAACACCCTCTGGTCTGTGTTTCCCTCCAGAGCTCCATTCCCATGCTGGGAGCTGGGCTGCCCTCTCCACAGGAGCTGTGGTGCCCTCCCCAGCTGTCATCTCAGCCCAGCAGCAGCACCTGGCTTTGGCACGGGGAATCACAGAATCCTCTAGGCTGGAAAATACCTTTAAGATCACAGAATCCAACTGTTAACACAGCATTGCCAAGAAGAACACTAAGAACATTTTCTTTCCTTGCACCCAAGGTGAGGAGTGTCCTCCTTCATGTGGCACTTTCAGCTGAGCCTCAAGATCTCTTTCCCTACCAGGAGACTGATGGGAGACACCACACAGCCAGGCCTAGAGCCTGGAAAGGGGCTCTAGATCCTGTCACACTGCCCCAAGTGAATGCAGGTGTTCCAGTCCTGCCCTGGACCTTTCAGCAAAACAGCAATCACAACATACCCATAGCACCTCGTGGGAACAAGGGCTCACTGCCAGTGGGAATGGGATTTCACCTGCTGGACAAATGAACAGTAGGACAAATGAATGGCCATAGTGGTAAAATCAGCCTGGCCAGGATCCAGCCACTGAAGTTGGATCCAGTCACTGAAGGGGCTGCTGAGCAACATTTAAAAGAACAGCATGAGAAGCAAAGCAAGACTGGAGGGACCTGATGCCAGTGTTACCTCCAGCTTCTGGCCATCAGCTCCCCAGGGACCTCCTGAGTTCAGCCTCGCAGCCACCAGTCTATCCACCCTCCACAAGAGGGTTTAATCTTTTGAATCTGTTTCTACCTGGTCTCTGCACTGTGCAGCAGAGCTGAACCATGCCTTGGCCAACGGAGACCATCCTTGTGTTTCTCTCAAATCTGTGACAGGTGTCCTCTGGCTCCCATAAGAAATGGTCAACACCTTGTCCCTCCACCATTTCCTTGCTGTCTCATTTCCACTTCCCACCTATCTCTTTCCAAAGCCAAGGATGCCTGCCACCCTATCTAGGTTGACTCCAGCTGAGAGCTGTGCTCTGAACACCCTGCTGTACCTTCTCTGTTTCTCTCCCATATCCTCTCCTGGCCCTGCAACTGCTGCTGCTAGCTGCAGAGGAGCTGTAGAAGTGGGAGGGAGATGAAGTCACTGCCTGGCATGCAGAGAGTGAGAAGCTCTGTCCCTAATGCCATTTGCTCTTACCTTCAACTTGGTTGACATCTGATAGCCTTGAGGTTTCTCCGTTTCCCCCCCTGGCCAGATGATCTTCCTGTCGTTGGTCAGGACCTGATGGATCCCGAAGAAAGCAGATGGACATGAGGCCAAGCTGGACACCCCAGTGCCCCAGCCCTGTTTCCCCAGTCCAGGCCTGCACGTACATTGCTGCCATTGTAAATCCCAACCTGGACCAGTTTCCGATTCTGCAGGTTCATGATGCTGTAGTTGGCAAACTTCCTGTCCCCGTCCTCGTTGAACTCCACCCGGCCGGTGACACCCTCTGAGTACTTGGAGGACATCAACACCCTGTGGAGAGAAACACAACTGGGACAACCTGGAACAGCTGCTGTGCCATTGAGACGCCTCACCAGGCATCAGAAAGGCAAATGCCTCCTCTCAGTTACCTGCCATAAGCTCACTACCCTGTACAAGTCCAGCCAAGGCTGGTCTGTTTCTAGACCTGTGGCCATCCCCTCCTGGTGCATGGAATCAGTTTCCCAAATGTTCTCTGTCATATCTGCTGCCATTGCCCCTTGTTCTCCCCCAGATCAGTCCCACTCCTCTCTGGAATGATCGGAGGAAAGGACACTTTCCTCTGGGGGTTCCCTGGGAGATGTGCCCATGCTACAGCTTTGGTGCTGTGCCTGGAACCTGCCCATCCCAGCCTGGCTAGAGGCCAGGCACACACAAACATCACCAAGGAGAGAAACAGCCCCCAGACCCTGGAAAGGTGATAGGATTGCCTGAGCCACTTGTGAAGAACAGCCTTGACTCGCTCATGCCAAAGACTGTCACTGCAGGGGATGCCAGAAATGCCTCTGAAACAATCTGCAGGCTTTGCACCTCTCATGCTCAACAGAACGCAGATCTGCAGGGAGTGCTGCACCAAGGCCCAGCCCCTGTGCCCCAGCACCTGCAGTGCTGCAGGAATTGGGGTCTGGAAGCGCATGCAGGACCTGCCATCGCCCTGCCCTGGCAGCAGGACCCCTCAGGCACATGCTCCTGTCTGTGACACCCCAGCTCCAAATCCACAGCATGTCCCAAATCCACAGCATGTCCCATGCATGGCCATCCCTTGCCACCAAGCCCTGCTTGCAGTGCTGGATCCATGCCACAGCCCCTGGAATGTTCAGCAGGAAACCAAGATAAAATGGGACAGAAATATCCCCCTACCTTGATTTGGCAGAAGTCCCCCTCTCTCCCACTTTCACCCATGGAATCAAGCTCCAGACTGGAGGAGACCATGGTCCCCAATCTTTTCCTCCTAGAGGGAATCTTTTCCTCCTTACCTGCCCACACATCCCAGCTGTCTAAGCATTGTCCAGGGTAGCATGGATTGACATGGACTGAATTTGTGCCAGGCACCAGGATGATGCCTAAAGAGCCTGGAAAAACTGGGTGCCATTGCCTGAGCCTGTGTCTGGGAGAGTTTTCTAGGAGAGACGTAGCCCTCACATCCAAATCATGCAGGAGAGTCCAGGCAGCCCTGTGCCACATGCCCCAAAGCTTTAGTGACAGATGCCCTGAACAAAGCCATGTTCTCCTGCACTTCTCCACATGCTCCCACCTTTTCCAGCTCTCCCCCACCAGGTCCTCTGCTCCCTCCAGCAGGACCCTTTCCCCAATACCTCTTAAAAAGAGGTCCTGTTTTCCAGATGTTGGTGTTGCCCACGCAGCCCCGCGGTGGGTCTGTGATATTCTCCTTCTCAAACAGGTCATGCACGGCCTGGGCCACCACGGCCACAGCGTCACTGATGTGGGCTGACTCGTTCTTGCCATTGATGAGCTGCAGGCCGATCACTCCTGCCGAGGGCAGAGGGGAGCGGCTCAGCATTGCTGGGACCGTGCCCCGCTCCTGGGACAGCGAGCACAAGGCTGAGCATCCCCTGGATGCGGGGGGAGCTGCCCGAGCCTCAGGCAGGAGCGGCCAGGGGCAGCGGGGCTGGGCCCGCAGCCATGCCCAGGCCCTGGCCCCCATTCCCCCGGGGGACGCGGATTTGGGGCGGCAGCGTGGCCAAGGCCGAGTCCCCACGCCCAGAAGGGAGCGGGGGGTGCGGGAGGCTCCGTTCGGGACCAGCACGGCACCGCTGTCCCACAGCCCGAGCGGTGCCGGGGAGGGCAGGGGCCGCTCCTCCCGGCTCCCCTGGGCTCCCCCGGGTTCTCCAGGCCCGGTTCCCTCAGCTCGGGAGGTGCCGGGCAGGGCAGGGGCCGCTCATCCCGGCTCCCCTGGGCTCTCCCGGCTCCCCAGCTCCGGTTCCCTCAGCTCGGGAGGTGCCGGGGAGGGCAGGAGCCCCCAGTTCCCCCGATCCCGGTTCCCCGGGCCCGGTTCCCTCAGCTCGGGAGGTGCCGGGGAGGGCAGGGACCGCTCATCCCGGCTCCCCTGGGCTCCCCCGGGGTCTCCAGGCCCGGTTCCCTCAGCTCGGGAGGTGCCGGGGAGGGCAGGGGCCGCTCATCCCGGCTCCCCTGGGCTCCCCCGGGTTCTCCAGGCCCGGTTCCCTCAGCTCGGGAGGTGCGGGGAGGGCAGGAGCCCCCAGTTCCCCCGATCCCGGTTCCCCGGGCCCGGTTCCCTCAGCTCGGGAGGTGCCGGGCAGGGCAGGGGCCGCTCCTCCCGGCTCCCCCGGTTCCCTCAGCTCCTACCGTCCGGGGCGTAGCGCAGGGCATTGCCCGAGATCTCCCGCTCCCCCACCAGCCACACGTAGCCCGAGCCCGTCATGTTGAGCATGGCCGCTGATCTGTACACCGTGGCCGCGTCATCCTCGCTGCAAAGACACCAAGGGAGCGGCCGTGTGGCCCCGGCTGGCCCCGCTGTCACACGCCAAGGGGGTGGCGGTGCCAGGCAATGCACCAGCCCAGGTGACCCTGCCTGCCGGCTCTGCTGGCCAGTGGCTGAATCCCTTATGCCATGGGAACCTTACTGTCGGCTTCGCCTGGTGCTGCAGGTGCCAGCGCTGCCGAGCACCCTCACACCTGCACACTGTGCTGTGGCCATGGGGCCACCACGCTCCCCTCGCTCCCAGCTGGGCCAGGACACAGCGTCAGTAACCACAGCTGCTTCTGCAGCACAGCCAGCCCTGCCAGGGACTGTGTCTGCCTGGCCAGCAGCACCTTCATCATCCTCAGCATGCTCAGCACCATCATCATCCTCAGCATGCTCAGCATCCTCAGCACCGTCATCATCCTCAGCACCATCATCATCCTCAGCACCGTCATCATCCTCAGCACCGTCATCATCCTCAGCACCGTCATCATCATCATCCTCAGCACCCCCAGCATCCTCAGCACTGTCATCATCCTCATCATCCTCAGCACCCCCAGCATCCTCAGCACTGTCATCATCCTCAGCACCGTCATCATCCTCAGCACCCTCATCATCCTCATCATCCTCAGCATCCTCATCTCCCACATCACCCTCATCACCCTCAGCACCCCCAGCACCCCCAGCACCCCCAGCCCCGAGGACTGGGGCAGGTTCTCTCGGGAAGCTGTCAGTCCCCAAATGCGCGGTGCCTCCAGTGCTGGGCAGCGTTGCAAGAGAGGAAATCGGAGCGGGGAGGGGAAGGGGCGGCACAGCCTCACCTGGCAGAGAGGATGATCACCCTGGCTTCCAGCTCCTTCGCCTCCAGCAGCAGCGATGTCACATTTTTGGTTCCAGGGTCAAACTGAAGCACTTTCTCAGCCTGTGATTAGTGTGAGCAAAGCTGGTTAGTGAGTGAGCCCCGGGACTGGTGGTGAGAGCCATGCTATCTAGAAAAGGGTCAAGAGAATTCATTAAACTGCACAAAAGTCTGCTAAATAAGGTTGGTTATAGTTATTTTTTTTTCTTTTTCTTTCCTTTCTTTCTTTTCTTTCTTTCCTTCCTTCCTTTCTCTTTTAATGTTTTGGCTTTTTGGTTGTTTAATTTTTTAAATTTTTTTTTTTGCACTGTGCATGCAAACTGAAGTCAATCAAGACCCAAAAAGAGGCGTGCATTGTACAGGAAAGAGAAAAAGGCTTTGAAATGCAATTGAAAACTCAAACGAGTGTTGTTTTTCAAAAACATGGGAAATGAAAAAAACATATTGCACAGGGTTAACCTTTGGGAATCAAAGTGAGCAACTTACACCAAGGAACCGTTTCCTTTGGGGAGGAAAGGGGGTTGGTTCAACTTTTCAAAAAAAAAAAAAAAAAAAGAACTTGCAAGTTAATTACTGGTTCACATGCATGTTTCAAAAAGAAATCCTTCCAGGGTCAGCTGGCTAAGTTTCCATTCTCAAGTCCAAACCAAACTATCTCAACATAAAAACGTGCTACCAAGAGACATAGTCATGGATTTTTTTTTTTTCTTTCTTTTCTTTTCTTTTCTTTTTTTCTCTTTCTCTTTTTTTTTTTTTTCTTTTTTATTTTTCTGTTGGCTGTGGCTATTTTTCATTTGCTAGTTAGGTTGGTGGGCGGCGTGCATTTCCATGCATATATACCTTGGGTCCTCGCTTGTTGTCATAGGAAAGTTGGTCGAGGTTTTCATAGTTCCTTTTTTTACTCTGATGAATAATGTGCACAGAGAAAATATGTAGACACAGAAGAATATTATAAACAGTTGAAAATGACGTGTAGTAAAGCAATCCAACATCCACCTCCTCCTCCACTGTTTGCTAAAGGGTCTCTATAACGCTGGAGCTCGCAAAAACCACTATCAGGAGAGATTGTGCCTCAGCTCTCACGGGAGTCACGGAGCAATCTGAGAGCAAAGCCTGAGTGGCACAGCTGGTGTGATGCAGTTGCATTTTCCCTTGAGGGACTGGGGAATTCTTCAGCAAGGAATTTTTGTCTTAAGCTCAGAAACAATCTAAGGGCCTAAGTGGTTGGGTTTCCATGGAATTACTGTGGAAGTAAAGGACAAAATGTTGTGTACGGAAAGTGCTGGATAAAGACAAACTGTTACAGTTAAGAGTATTAGCATTACTAGCGTCACTATCAGAATTACAATCCTGTCCACACAAAGTGAGGTGTCTCAGCTGAACCTCTCACCCCCTGAAAGGAGGGAGCAGCTTTTTCAGCTCTGTTGACATCCAAAAGAGAAAGATAAAGTTCTCTACGTCCCGTGTTGGCTCAAAGCGTGGCGATATGGAGCAATGGTGAACATGGGATGACATTGCGGCTTTTACCTGGTCCCTGGGGAGGGCCAGGGCACTGATGGCTCTGTGGCACACGGGTGGCCCTGGCAGCAGGGTGCCATAACCTGGCCCTAAGCACGGCTAGCGGGGCTCCCTGCTCGCTGTTCTGCCTGGAGCGTGCCCGTGGGGCTGGGGGTGTGTGCTGACCCCCGAGAGATGGGACTGGAGCAGAAATCCTGCTCCTGCCCCACTGGTGCTGCTCGGCCCCAGAGGAGCCCAGGGCAGGGCACCCAGTGCTGGAGCTTTCCTGTGGAGCTTGCAGCTTGCTGAGGGTCCCCAACCTCTGCTCAGAGCCCCGGGACCTTCCTGGAGCAGCCCCTGCGGCCAGGCCACTAACAGCAACCTGACGGTGCCTTCAGGAGATGGCTTGGCAGGTTTTGGTGGGACACAGTCTGCCATCTTCTCCTTGACCCTGCCCCAGCTGAGCATCCCTGATCTGTGTACATGGGGTGTGGGACACAGCTCTACCCTCATCTCCATTTTTCCAGAGCCTGGTGGCAATGGATCCCTGCCAGGAACCCAACCCTTTGCACCCCCAGGGCACAGGGGTCCATGTTCCCAGCTTGTTCCTCAGACAGACAGATTTCTCTTCATCTTGCTTTCCAAACCAATTAACTTGCCTCTTCCTGAGCATTCAGGCCAGTCTTTGGCAGGACATCTTGCCAGGTCTCCTTTCCATGCAGTCGTGCGATTTTTCTTTCTTCCCCTTGGATGCAGCCCAAAATATTTTTCATTACTCAAAGAAATTGAGTCCTGGCAAGAGAAAGTATCTGAAGAGGCAAAATCTGCTTGGATCCCAGGTCTGCCTTCATTTCTGATGACTCCCACAGCAAGGATTTCTGCAGTGGCTTCTTAGTGGCTTCTGCTGGGCCTGCAGTGAGCCTGGAGTTAATGACTGCTACAAAGAGACCAGAGATACAGCAGGAATGTTCTCCAGTCAGGCAACACTGGTCGCTTCTCCCCAGGCACTGTCAGTGTAGCCAAGCTGACATCCATGCTGCAGCCTCCAGCCAGGAATTCCTGGGATGTGCTGGCACCTTGGCCCAGGCTGGTCAGCAGTCTTGGGTGCAACAAGGCTGGCCCCGATCACCTCTCCCTGTCACTAGTCCTGTTTCCAGAACTACCCTAATAATCCTCTTTTTCCCATTTTTCCATGTGGTCCTGCAGCCTTTCTCTGATCTTCATGTTTCACACAGGGACCAACAAATCAGAATTTCCCTTTCCACCGTGTGTTCCTGCACTCACTCAAAAAATGGTCTCAATGAGCAGCACTGTCCCAGAGAAAGGCAGGGAGCACAGCAGGACCTGCCAGCTCTGCTTTCACCGTGTCCAGCACCCCCTTGGAGCCCCAGGAACCCCATGAAGGAGCAGAGCAGGGCTGGGTGGAGCAGCAGCTCCAGGCTGAGAGCCAGGCACAAGGCCAGCACATGGGGCACTCTGGGCTGGCCAGCACGGCCTGAGCGCTGAGCTCGGGGTGCTGCTGCAGCTGCAGTGGTGCCTGCATGGCACACGGGGCTGGCACCGACCCTGGGGCATAGCCATGCCCCAAAACAAGAGCTCAGGTGGGCGGGTGAGTCTCTGAGCCTGAGCAGGTCCTCCAGGTCCTCAGGGGCTGTGATCTGAGCCTTGAAGAGGTTGAGATCAGGAATCCTGCCTGCTCCCTCCCCAGGGCACAGCCTGCCCTTGGAGAGGCTGGGGAGGAGCCCATGGCACAACTTGATGGCACGGAAAGAGTCAGCACATCAGTGATCAGAAAAGAGACTGGAGGAAGAGGTGGAGGAGGACAGGAAAGCCCCAGTGGGGTATCTGCCACCTGCAGGACCGGTCAGACCAGTCTGCCTGACCTTTCCTCAAAGGAAACAGAAACAAGAAGCAGTGGCACACCCCAGGGAGAAGACAAGGCAGAGCAGGTGCCCCAGGCTGGAGAGTGGCCCGAGCGTCTGCAGCAGCCCAGGGGCTGCCAGAGAACACCAAGACATGCAGTAGATGCAGTGCAAACACAGGGAAGGTCTGAGGACAGACCCTCCCTGCCCAGATTTCAAGCTCCAGATCTCAAAGGCTTTCCTGCAGGGTGGACAGGCTGAAGAAGAAATGCACCCTGTGCCTGGGAGCACCACATGGGGCAAACAGGAGCGGAGGCACGAGAGGGAACAGCAAAATGGGATGCACAGGAGCTACAGGAAAACAGAAAGTGCAGTTCAAGAGGAGGGATGAGGGACGGACAGTGGCTCTCCCTGGATGAAGGGCTTTGTGCAGGAAGAGGCTTTGGAGGAAAACACCGTCCTGCTGTCACCCAGTGGGGAGCTGCCTTTGGAGGCAGGAGGGTCCCTCTGTGGAACATCAGTGCCTTGTGACAGCCTGAGATGCAGCAAGGATGGAACTTCTTAAAAATCACTGCCAAAATCAGGAGTCTGCAGGTCAGTGTGGCTTGTGCCAGCCTGCACCCCTGCAGCAGTTTTTACTCCAGGAGGGTGACAAAGAGCAGTCACAGGGTCCCATCTCTCAGCTCAGCCACCAACTCCAACCACAAGAAGAATCTGTGGCCACGTCTCCTCAAGAGCTGAGACTGCCAAAGGTCCAGCAGCTGCAGGTTGGGGTCCCTGGCTGTGATCCAGGAGGGAACATCCCCGAATGGGTGCCTGTGCTGATGCTGCTGGAGACTTGGATGAACTCGGGCTCTGCCCAATGGAAGGGGACCTCACCCTGCCCAGGAGAGAAGACGTGCTGGGACTCCACCCCATAGGACAGGAGGTGGCTCCTTGCCTTGCAGATTGCAGCCAAACAGCTTCCTGTGCTTTCCTTCTCTGCTTGTCTTGAACACTTGTTCACTTTCCCTCCATGCCGCAGGTCTGTGCTTTGTCCTCCTGCGCCTCGGGGCCCTGCCCTGCCTCCCTCCCTGCTCCTGCTGGCCCTGAGAGCCGGTGCAAGGTCCCTGTCCCACCCTGTGACAGCATGGGGTGCCGGGCAAGCAGCGTTTGGCATGTGCTTCGATGGAGATGGGAACGGGCTCTACCGAGAGGGTCACTCCAGCCCTGCCCTGCCCCTCCTAAGCACTCAGCTGAGCCCCAGTAGCCAATTCAGAAGCTGCTTTTCGGGGTGGCTTTGGCACTGCTGGGTCTGCCTGGCCCCGGGGTGGCTGCAGTGGGGCAGCTGCTTCCCTAAGCTGAGCGACTGGTCCTCTCCTTGGCTGGGAAACTTGGGCAAGGCATTTGCAGAGCTCCAGGTTATCCTTCCCTTCATTTTGTAGTCGATTTACATGTAGGAGATTTTGACCATGGCAAAGCAAGTGAAATGAATAAAGTACAAAGTTCTGTCAGGTACTAGTCAGACACTGTTGATGCTTTAAGCATGTTAGCCATGTTACAATGGAAAGAAAAGGTGTTTTACATACAGAAATCTACATACATACAACAGCCCAAGACTTCTAGTTTTGTTGTTGCTTAAACAAAGCTACAAGACAATGTTCAGGAACTGACCTTGGACTCTTTCTCCTCCAGGAGGGTCTCCAGCTTCTTTTGTGCAGCACGACCCTCGTGGTCGTCGCTGACTATCAGAATGACGTGGTTCCAGTTGAAGACTCTCATCATCTCAAACCAGACGTTGGCCTGGTGAGAGTAAGGTGGGACCGTGCGCAAAAAGGACAGGTGGATGCTCTGCAAGGGAGAACAAGAGCTCAACACAGACTGTGGGGGTGTCAGCCACATTTGCAGGGACAGGGCTGGGATCACAAAGCCATTTTGGGGTGCACACCTCGAGCTAACCTCTGGGACCTGCAGCCTTCCTTCTGGCTGGGAAGCAAACCCTGGGTATGATTTTGTACCTCTCTGTGGTTAAAGCAGAGCAAAGAGGGGCTTCTGCTTCCTGGTCCATAAATGCACAGAGAAGAAAGGCCTGTCGAGCCATGAATGACCAGCAGTGTTCAGTGCAAGCATAGCCTTGCCTCCTGACCTTTTGAATAATTACCATTATTAATTAAACAATTAATTTTTTTATGGACATCAAAAAGCAAAAGGATTCCCTTCCAGAAAGCAAGAGGCAGGTACAGGCAGCTGTGTGTTCGTCATTTGCCATGGGAGAAGTTGAGAAAGGCAGTTTTATAACACGGTCCCTGGCTGTTTCTGGGTCAGCCTGTTCTGCAGCAGCAGCAGGCAGAGGAGGCAGCTCTGGAGCCGTGCCCCAGCCTGATTTAAACCTCTCTGATTCGGTTAAAGGCATCGTTATGGATGGCTGATTGTGCAATAGCAATTCCAGCCTAATTAAGTACAGCGCTCTTAGGGGAGCAATCAGACCAAAAGCTGGAGCTGGCAGAGAGCTTTCAAACAAATGCAGCTTGTCCAAAAAGCCCTAGAGTCAAATATTAGGAAGTGAAAGTGCTCATGCTCAGCATGGACCCTCCTTGACAGCCCAGCTACGTGCTGGAGGCAGGCAGGAGCCAGAACTGGAGAGGACAAAAATAAAGCACCATAATATTCCCTCCTCTAAGGCTGAGATGGTTGTCTGCACCAAAAAGGGCTTGTCCAGAGCTGCTCATCCAGAGGCCAGACACAGAATGGGTCAGAAATGTCCTGAATAGGCCAAAGTGATACACACTTGGAAGGAAAAGGCATCCTGTCCCCCGTGGACACACACAGGAGGGACAGACACAGCAAATAAACCCTCTTCCTCACACTCAACACGGTGCTAACATCAAACCAGACCAGGAAATGTGCAGAAAAGGATGTAAACTTAAACTCCCTGCTCTGCCCAGGGCTCCCTGCTCCTGCCCCAGCCCAAGCCACGGGAATGGGGAACAGCAAAGCCACCACAGCACTGGGAACATTTCCTGAGTGTGAGACACTGAGGAGAAGGGTGGATGTTCAGTCAGATGAGAAAACAAACCAGGAGAGCCTCAACAAGGCTCTGAGAGTATGACTGATACAAACATCACAGCTACAGGAGAGCAGCTCACCCCACTAAACCAGCACTGGCCTGTGGGGTTGGGAAAAACCCCATAGGGATTAACATGGTGTTAAACCAACACAGTGCTCGAGATCTCTCTGGAGTCTGCAGAGATGGCCAGGAATTCCCAGGTACTGCTGCACACTGCCAGGGGCACACCATCTGGGTCCAAACATTCTGAATTTTTAACCCCTGGGCATTTTCAATTGCTTTAAGGAAATCCAGGGAAAGTGAAACTGGAAATGGGAAATGGGAAATGAGAAAAAAAATCAGAAGAGAGAAAAGAGCTGAAAAAATAACAGAAGGGCCAATATTAAAAAAAGAAATCAGAGAAACACAGGTTAGAAACATCAAAATTCTATAAAAATTCTTTCAATCCCTTTTTGAAATGAAAAAAACTCTTTGCAACTTCCATATATTGCATCCAATTACTTTCTATCTTCCCAACCAGCTTGAAAAAATGGTGTTTAAACCAATCATGGCTTTCTTCTTTTTCCCTCTTTCTTAAAGAGGGAAAAATTACTGCCAGGTTTTTGGGGGGCAACTTGGTTTAACTGGATGGGATTTAAAGCTCCTTCCAACCCAAACCAGTCTGTGATGATTCAGTGTGGGGTCAGGACTTGAGAACTGCAGATATTTGATTGAAGATTTGATACAAAGAGGAGCTCTTTGGGTAGATCGTGTGTGTGTGTGTGTGTGAAAGCAGAGTGCACTCACAGCTGTCAGCCTGTACCTGCAGAAGGCAGGAGGGAGGGAGAGTGAGTAAGAAAGGGAGTGCAGCCATCCCTGCAGGGAACTGGGCTGCTGGAACTGTGCACAGCCTGCAGCAGCCTGGGGGTGCCTTTGCATGGAGATTTTATCCACAGGGGAAAGGGCACGGCTGGGGGCCATGGCAGTGCCTGTGTGTCACATCAGGGCCTTGTGAGTGAAGGGTTTGTCACCTCCTTCACTTCTGTCTGCCCTGGGGCTCACCCAACTCAGAGCCCATGGCTGGGGAGTGATTTTTCCTACAGGCTGAAGGCAGCAATGTGCTTTTGCTTCATCACCTGTGGCAGTGGGGTCAGTTCCCCTTCTAGCAATGCACTCCCCGGCTGAGCTGCCTGGGAAACTTCAAAGAGATTGACAGAGATCCCAATCTGCAAAGCTCCTGAAGATTTGGTAAAATTCACCAGCTGGGCATGGGAAAGAAGTGTTGGCCAGTGTCTGCATGGAAGGAGCCTGCCCACTGCCCCACACGACAGCTGTGGCTGTGGGAGGGAGCTGAGATAATTGAGATAGCTCAGACGAGTGCAGGGAGGGATTTTGGGGACAGAAGGAGGGGAAGCTCAGACTAAAGTGCCCTCTCTGCCTTTCCCTGCAGTGCAGGAGGGATGGGGCAGGGCCACTGCGGGGCTGCTCTGTCCTGCTCCCAGCTGGAATCTGAGAGCCCGTGGGGATCTGCTGGGACGGGGGGGCTCCATCAGAGCATCTCTCCTCTACCCTGGTCTGCTCTTGCACATTCCAGGCTGCCCTGCTGGGGGCTGTGCTCCCCTGTCCCAGGGCAAACACCCCTGTGCTGCACCAAGCAGCCTCTCCAGTCATCACCTGTGGGGCCGGTGGAGGAGAACTGACCCTGACCTTGGCCAACAAGAGCCACTTGTGTCCCCAGCTGCCCCTTCCCACCCTGCCTGACAGGGCTCCTGCTGAGCACCCACTGCCAGTGAGACCAGAGCACGAACCCCTTTTTGGTGAACAAGCCCCGTGAGGACCTGGAATGGTTCCACTGCCAGCAGGAACCAGAGGGAAAAGCCATCCCCTGGCTGGAGAGACAGACTCACTTCAACTACCAGGGCAAGGTGCTGGAACTGAAAAAGCTCTTCAATTCCAGGATGTCTAAACTCCATTTTCCCACTCTTCCAGCAGCAGAGCAGATCTCTTCATTTATGAATTTATCTCCTGATCCTCTGCTGTGATAATCTGCTGTGGGGTGGTGAGGGGCTCAGCCAGGGTGTCCCTCCAGCCCCTCATGTGGGAGAGGTCTGGTGCTGAGCAGCACAGAGCCTCCTGCCTCCCGAGCTGTGCATTCCCCCAGGCTCTGCTCTCACACTCTGTCATCTCACATTTTCCATGGTGCCAAGATGTCAGTGTCATCTCGTTTTTCCAGCAGATGCACAGGAGATATAAACACCCCAATGACCCTCGGGGGACAGGAGCACTGAGGGGCCCAGCATGGGAAGTCAGAGGGGGATTTTTGCAATGCCCAGTCCAGGAGATGTCCCTGGAGGGCTCTGCATAGCAATGGACACCACAGTGATGGGAACTACTCTGCTGCCTTTACCTTGGGACTCCCTCTCTCCTCCAGTTCCCTGCTGACCTCACTCAAGGGGATTGGGATTCCAGAGAGCCCTCCCTGGGCAGCCAGGACTGTGCTGGGTGATGTGAGGCTCTCAGTGAAGGAACAGCTCGTCATTTCACAAGGTGCACATGGAGGCCAAGCCAGAGTGCTCTGCCTGATGACTGCAATATTAATTCTGGAACAAATTATTGGGTACTGTGAGCATAAAACTCACTTCCTTCAGGTATCTCTGCTGAAAGACTGGCTACAGCTCATGGACCACTGTGCTTGACTGAAGATGCTCTGAGAGCATCAAAAGGTACTGGGCAAAGCTGTCCCTGCTGAGGTCCACACCTTTCCTCCCCCTGGCAGCCTTGAGAGGACCATAATTAACCCAACTTCAGCCCCCAGTGAAATCCAACCCAAATTGTCTGATGGCTCCTAAACCAATTAGGGGCGTACATACAAAGTGATCCTACAAGCTTGTTTCCATAGAAACTAAGCTGAAAGATATAATTTCCTGAATTAAAACAAAAAAGAAAGCAAGCTGGAAACCAAAAAGGGAACAGCTGAGTGTCCCTGTGTCAGGAGCCAGCCTGTCCTGCATGGGGTGTTCAGAACCTTCCACTGCCCCATCCCTGCTCCACCCCTCTGTCCCCCACCCCGCTCCCACCTTTGCTGTCCTCTCCACTGCCCAGACATCCTCTGCTCCTCTCCCCAGTGCCTGCCTTTGCCCCATGTCCTGCTGCAAGTCCCTGTTCCTCTGAGAGCTCTGAGCCCCGGTGGGCAGGGGGCTGAGCATGGTGCCAGCCAGGCAGGGGTGCTCTGAGGGTGTTGGGGTGGGCAGCCTGGGTTCCCTGCCCAGTTTCTGCCAGGCAAGTGTACCCCACAGCCCTGAACCTGCTCAACACCCCAGATATTCCAGAGAGGGCATCTCCAGCACACTGGGCCACCACTGCAGCCACGGGTCTCTCCTCCAGCCCTGAGTGAGCCAGGTGGGCTTTGTGACGCTGCTTTGCAGAAAAGATGTTTTAAAAAGGACGGGACTGGCAGAAGCAGAGGACAGAGCCAGCCCCTCGGGGTGAGCACTGCAGGCCAGCCCCAGGCTGGACAGCACAGGTGGGCTGTGGGCAGCAGCAGCTGCTTTGCTGGGCACAGCCCTGCAGAGATGGAACAGAGATGAGGAGCAGGGTCCCCTCTCCCTGCCATCGTGGGCTCTGTGACAAGGACCCTCTCAGGGACATTCCTGTCAGATCTATCTCCTCCCCAGAGCAGCAAAGAGCAAATCCCCCCTGCACACTTGCTGCCAGCTCTGCTGCCATCCCTTTCCATCTACAGCTGTGCCTGGTGGGACCCCGCCAGGGTGTGCAGGTCCCCAGCCCTGGCAGCCACCATCACCACCACTGCCCTGGTCTTGCTTTGCTGACCTCCCTGCCACGGCTTCCCTGCTGGGAGAAGCCAAACCCTGCTGCTCCTCCAGCCAAGCAGTGCTCTGCTGCCTCTTCGGGAGCCTCTGCTCCTCCTCCTGAAATTTGACTTCATTTAGCATGTAGGTGGAGTGACTATTTTTGCACTGAACATTTACATTTTTGAATATTCACATTTTCCAAGCAAAGGCCGATTTGTGCTTCGAAGCAGGCTCGATCTCACCCACAGAGCTCGTGTGCCTGGATGAAATCCTGCAATGGCATTTGGAAGGCCTGGCTCTGCTCAGCTCCTCCTTTTGCTGTTACTAAAGCTTTAGGTGTTTGCCAAACGGGCTGTGAGCTGAGGGCCAGGCACTGCCTGCCCATGGCAGAACCTCATCCAGCCTGGAAGTCTCTGTGTTCCCACAGGGACAGCTGAGACACCGGAATCTGAACCCCTGGCTTGAGTGCTGACCAGACTGAATGTCATGTGAAGCCTCAGGGTATTCTGATGTCTCCCCTACCAATACCCCACAAACCCAGAGGAGTGGATGCAACCAAACACCCTCCGAGCCCCAGAGAGCTCCTGCCCAATGTACAGCTCTACCAGGATCTTCTGTCCCTCCCCAGACCCCCAGGACCCCCTGGCTGTCAGCAGAGAGCAGGAGCCAGCTCGTGCCTTTGCCCTGCCTGGCAGAGCAGCGCTGCAGAAATCATCCGGCACTATGTAGGTCAACAGTGGCAGCTGCAAAAAAATTATGTACCCTGGAATTCAGGAGAGAGAGAGAGAGAGAGGGAGCTGCAGGCTGGGCTGCAGAGGATGGACAGACAGACACAGAGTGCAGACATCATTAACCCTCCTGATGGGCAGTCTTGATTTACAGCACATGTATGAGGTACCAGAGCAGAAGCATGCATCAGTTACCTTATCAGAATATATAGACATGCGTGTTGTCAGACCAATGACAGGGATCCTGTAGAAGCCAGCTGTGTATGATACAGGTGTTGGTGTTAGGTGATCGTTGGGAGCAGGAGGGTGACTAACTAATATTGCATAGACCTGCAGGACAGGATACACGACACAAACATTATTTCACGGCAGCGCATCGGCCATCAAGTGCGATTATTTTTTTCCCCTTTTCTTTTCTGCAATGCTGAACAGCCCCACATTAACACGATAACGGCACTGGGGAAGCAAAGGCTGTGCTGGGAGCCAGGGGGGGCTGTGCCACGGCTGGAGGCGATGGCTCTGCTCAGGGTGCAATGCCGTGCCCAACCTCTCCGCTCCCTAAACGAATAACTTCATGGATTACAGATTAAAGGGAAGCATCTCCCTTCCAGTCACACTGTGTAATGCGATTTCTTTAACCACACATTTAATAGTCGGCTGTAATTCCCCTCTGAGGATGGCTATGAACAAAGTGGTCAGCTGGGAGTGTGGTGGGAGCGGGAGGCGCGGGGTGAAGCAGCCATCTGGCCCCGGGTACTGACACAGCCCGAGGGTGGGAGCTGGCATCTGCCCTCAGCCAAGGATTCCAGCTGTGCCAAAATGGGGAACGAGGATCTCGGCAAAATTCTGCTGTAATGGCAGAGCTGCGATTTTGGTCTCCAGCAGGATCCTATTTTGTGTCAAAGGGAGAGGAAGGAGCTGGCTAATCCCTGGGGATCCTTTATCACACCGATGTCCTTTCACGGCACAAGGAATGTCCCCAGCTGGTGACAGGTCTCCAGCTAGGGCGAATCAGCAAAGACATGGATGTCTGGAGGAAATAACTCTTCCTTCTCCGAGTATCTGCCCGAGCCCCAGGATGTGCTCAGCGCCCGGGCGGGACGGACAGGAGAGGAGAGGAGGATGCAGCCTGCCCGGGGAAGGGGCCCTGGGGGGAAGAGGGAGGATCCTGCTTGGCACTGGAAGCAAATTGAGGGTGCAGAGGGAGCTGGGGAACGGGCTGGAGACCAGCCCTATGTGGGAGTGGGGAGAAATTGCTGGAGAGGAGGTTGGGAAGGTCCTGGGGATGCAGGAGGAGGGGATGCCCTGGGCGGAGGCGCCCAGCGCTAACACAGGGGGCGATGACCGGCAGCCAGCAGGGCTGGGGGTCTGCTCTGGGGCAGGAGGGCTCTGGGGGGCAGCGGCCGGGCCGGGCGGGGCTGGTGCTGTTCTCGGGCTGTGCTGTGCGGGGCTCGGGCCGTACTGTGCGGGGATCGGGCTGTGCTGCGGGGATCGGGCTGTGCTGCGGGGATCGGGCTGTGCTGCGGGGATCGGGCTGTGCTGCGGGGATCGGGCTGTGCTGCGGGGATCGGGCTGTGCTGCGGGGATCGGGCTGTGCTGCGGGGCTCGGCAGCCGCCGGCAGGAGCCATTTTGCTGTGTGTGCGGGCTGCCAGCCCCTCCTGAGCCTCGCAGCCCCGGGCCGGGCACGGCGGCAGCGAGCGGGGACCGAGGCACCGCTGCGGCGCTCCGGGCACAGCGGCCGGGCCAGCCCGGGAGCGCCGGCACCGAGCGGCCACCCCGAGCCCCGGAGCGACCCGAGGCCATCCCGGAGCGGCGGATGGAGCCGCGGCTCGGTGCGGACCCGCTGAGCCTCCCCTGCTGCCAGGGGACAGCGGGGACAGCGGGGACAGCCCGCGCTGCCCGGCCCGGCCACCACCGCAGGGATGTCCCCAGCTGTCCTACACCTCCACACCGGGAAGCTGAGCTGCGAAGGTGTCAGCTCTGCTCCAGCTCTGCTCCAGCTGTGCTCCAGCTGTGCTGCAGCCCCCTGCCCTCGCTGGCCGGCTGCCCTGGGTGCGCACACGCGTTTCTCTGCGCCCCGGGGCGGGTGAGGCTCCGTGCCGGGGGTGTCCGTGCCTCGGGGACCTTCGGCGTGTGCGGGGCTGTGCTGGGGAACCGGGCTCTGCAGCTGCCCGTCCGCACCTCGAGCCCCCCGGGGACCGGCTGGGGGTGCCCGGCCGGGCTCGGCACACGCGGGGCAGGTGGAGGGGCCGGGCCCGGGGCACCCACCGGCACTGGCGGTCAGAACGCACCCTCGGGTGTGACCCCGGACACGGGAGGGGGCATCGCTCTGTGCTCATGTGCCAGTCATACACAGGGCACACCGAGTGTGAGTGCATGTGCGCGCTGTGTGTGTTTGTGTGTGTGTCTGTGCACGCTGTGTCTGTGTGTCTGTGTGTCTGTGTCTGTCTGTGTGCCCGCGTCCCGGTGTGTGTGGCACTGGGTGTGCCAGGTCCCCCCACACACACAGATGTGTGTGCCCATGTGTCACAGCAGCTGTGCACGCTGGCACAAGTGCAGATGTGTTGTGTGTGAGCCGCTGTTTGCACAGTAGGGATTGTGTGCACATGGAATGTGTGTGTGTGCACAGGGATGTGTGTGTGCACAGGGATGTGTGTGTGTGCTCATGGAATGTGTGTGTGTACAGGGATGTGTGTGTGCACATGGATGTGTGTGTGTGCTCATGGAATGTGTGTGTGCACATGGAATGTGTGTGTGCACATGGATGTGTGTGTGTGCTCATGGAATGTGTGTGTGCACAGGGATGTGTGTGTGCACAGGGATGTGTGTGTGTGCTCATGGAATGTGTGTGTGCACATGGAATGTGTGTGTGTGCTCATGGAATGTGTGTGTGCACATGGATGTGTGTGTGTGCACAGGGATGTGTGTGTGTGCACAGGGATGTGTGTGTGCACATGGATGTGTGTGTGTGCACAGGGATGTGTGTGTGCACATGGATGTGTGTGTGCACATGGAATGTGTGTGTGTGCACATGGAATGTGTGTGTGCACATGGAATGTGTGTGTGCACAGGGATGTGTGTGTGCACAGGGATGTGTGTGTGCTCATGGATGTGTGTGTGTGCACATGGATGTGTGTGTGTGTACAGGGATGTGTGTGTGCACATGGATGTGTGTGTGTGCACATGGAATGTGTGTGTGCTCATGGATGTGTGTGTGTGCACATGGATGTGTGTGTGTGCACAGGGATGTGTGTGTGTGCACATGGATGTGTGTGTGTGCACATGGATGTGTGTGTGCACATGGATGTGTGTGTGCACATGGAATGTGTGTGTGTGCAGGGATGTGTGTGTGTACAGGGATGTGTGTGTGTGTACAGGGATGTGTGTGTGCACAGGGATGTGTGTGTGCACATGGAATGTGTGTGTGTGCAGGGATGTGTGTGTGCACAGGGATGTGTGTGTGTGCACAGGGATGTGTGTGTGTGCACAGGGATGTGTGTGTGCACAGGGATGTGTGTGTGTGCACAGGGATGTGTGTGTGCACAGGGATGTGTGTGTGCACAGGGATGTGTGTGTGCACAGGGATGTGTGTGTGTGCACAGGGATGTGTGTGTGTGCACAGGGATGTGTGTGTGCACAGGGATGTGTGTGTGTGCACAGGGATGTGTGTGTGTGCACATGGATGTGTGTGTGTGCTCATGGAATGTGTGTGTGCTCATGGAATGTGTGTGTGCACAGGGATGTGTGTGTGCACAGGGATGTGTGTGTGCTCATGGATGTGTGTGTGTGCACATGGATGTGTGTGTGTGTACAGGGATGTGTGTGTGCACATGGATGTGTGTGTGTGCACATGGAATGTGTGTGTGCTCATGGATGTGTGTGTGTGCACATGGATGTGTGTGTGTGTACAGGGATGTGTGTGTGCACATGGATGTGTGTGTGTGCACATGGAATGTGTGTGTGCTCATGGATGTGTGTGTGTGCACATGGATGTGTGTGTGTGTACAGGGATGTGTGTGTGCACATGGATGTGTGTGTGTGCACATGGAATGTGTGTGTGCTCATGGATGTGTGTGTGTGCACATGGATGTGTGTGTGTGCACAGGGATGTGTGTGTGTGCACAGGGATGTGTGTGTGTGCACAGGGATGTGTGTGTGTGCACAGGGATGTGTGTGTGCACAGGGATGTGTGTGTGTGCACATGGAATGTGTGTGTGTGCAGGGATGTGTGTGTGTACAGGGATGTGTGTGTGTGTACAGGGATGTGTGTGTGCACAGGGATGTGTGTGTGCACATGGAATGTGTGTGTGTGCAGGGATGTGTGTGTGTACAGGGATGTGTGTGTGTGCACAGGGATGTGTGTGTGTGCTCATGGATGTGTGTGTGTGCACAGGGATGTGTGTGTGCACATGGAATGTGTGTGTGCACAGGGATGTGTGTGTGCACATGGATGTGTGTGTGTGCACATGGATGTGTGTGTGTGCACAGGGATGTGTGTGTGTGTACAGGGATGTGTGTGTGTGCACATGGATGTGTGTGTGCACAGGGATGTGTGTGTGTGCACAGGGGTGTGTGTGTGTGTGTGTCTGTGTGTGTGTCTGTGTGTGTGTGTGTCTGTGTGTCTGTGTGTCTGTGTGTGTGTGTGTGTGTGTGTGTGTCTGTGTGTCTGTGTGTGTGTGTCTCTGTGTGTGTGTCTCTGTGTGTGTGTCTCTGTGTGTCTCTGTGTGTGTGTGTGTGTGTCTGTGTGTGTGTCTGTGTGTCTGTGTGTCTCTGTCTGTGTGTCTCTGTGTGTGTGTCTCTGTGTGTCTCTGTGTGTGTGTGTGTGTGTCTGTGTGTCTCTGTGTGTGTGTGTGTGTGCACTGTGTGTCTCTGTGTGTGTGCCCCAAAGCTGTGTGGGTGTCCCTGTGTGCCCGGGGTGCGAGTGTGAGCTTGTGTGTGCTCTGAGGTGTGTGTGTGTGCCCGGTGGTGTCTGTGGGTGCCCGGGGATGCCCAGGGGTACCCGGGGGTGTCTGTGGGTGTCTGTGGGTGCCCGGGGATGCCCAGGGGTACCCGGGGGTGTCTGTGGGTGTCTGTGGGTGCCCGGGGATGCCCAGGGGTACCCGGGGGTGTCTGTGGGTACTCGGGGGTGCCCGGGGGTGTCTGTGGGTGCCCGGCTGTACCCGGGGGTGTCTGTGGGTGTCTGTGGGTGCCCGGGGGTGCCCGGAGCGCACAGCACTCCTCGCTTACATAAAGGCTGCAATGCGGGCAGTGCTCCCCGGGCCCGGGCAGGACCCGCACCCCGAGGCTCGGGGCCGGGGTGGCCGCGGCTCGGGTCCCGCTCGGGGCTGGGGATGGGGATGGGGAGGGGATGGGGAGGGGGTCGCCGTCCCGGGGTACCTGGCCGGAGATGAGGTCCTCGCAGACGGACAGGGCCATCTGGATGGCGTTGGGCTTGTGGGTGACGGAGGTGGCGTTGAGCTGGAGCTTCCAGGTGCCGTGCCGCTTGTTGGCCTGGTTCACCGCCTCGCGGAAGATCTGCTCGTGCTTCTTGGTGCTCAGCACCGCGCCGATATTGACGATCTTCGGGTCGCAGCCGGCGCGGGCGAAGGACGAGGAGAAGAGGAGGGCGAGCAGCAGCAGCCGCATGGTGCTCATCCACGGGCGGCCCGGAGCCCGCCGGGCCCCCCGCGCCCCCCGCGCCCCTCGGGCCGCCCGCCCGGCTCAGCGGGGCCCCATCGGGCTGTGCCCCCCGGGCCGTGTTACCCGGGCCGTGTCACCCGGGCTGTGCCCCCCGGGCCGTGCCCGGAGCTCTGCGGGCTGTGCCCCCCGGGCCGTGCCCCGGCCTCCGCGGGCTGGGCCGGGCGCTCTCCCCGGTGCTGAAGCTCCCGCTCCGCTCCTCCCTCCCCGCCCGCCCCTCGCTGCCGCAGCGCCCGCCCCGCGCCCGCCCCCGGGACCCCCGCCCGGCCCTGCGCTGCGGCGGGGCCCCCACCCCTCCCGCGGGGGCTGCGGGGTCCCTGCCCGGCCCGGGTCCCCCCGAGCCCGGCTGCGGGTGCGTCCTGAGCCTCCCGGAGCGTCCCTGGAGCGGGGGATGCGCGGCTCGGCCGGGCCGGGCTCGGGGGGGCCGCTCCGCCCTTCTCACCTGCAGTGCCCTTTCGGGATCGCGGCTTTCCCGGTGCCTCGGTTCAGTAAAGCGGGGTAAAACACGGGCTGTGGGCTTGTTCTCCACACCGACATTCCCACTTAGGCAGCACCTCTAAAGGGCACGCTGCGGCAGCTCTGCCTGGGGACAGCTGTGTGTGACATGGACTCTGTCATGGTCTGTGTGCACTCCAGCGCTGGAGAACCCTCCCTTGACCAGAACAGCTCCTGATGTTCAGCAGAAGCTTAGCCTGGCTCCTTGGCTTCCCTCTGTCCCTGCAGACAGAGCCACCACTCTTCCAGACATTATCTCACAGGGAAATCAGCCATTTCCCTCCAATAAATTCTCCAAATTACTCTGGGATATGACCTTAAGATTTCTCTGCTGAGGAGATTTCTTGGGGCTCTCATCACCTACCTGTTGTTGGGCTACCATTAGTTTCCCTTAAGGAAACGGAGGCACAGCAGCCAGTGGCCAACATCTGGAGGGCAGCCCAGCTCCATGGCAGAAAGAGTCTGGGTTTCCCTCCTGGACTGCATCTGTCCCCTTTGAGGGCCGGAGGGGTGAGGCAGCCAGAACAGCACATTGCTCCCCAGAGCTGCCACTTTGGCCCTTTTGGAGAAAAACGAGGTAGGGAGAGGCTGCTGCTCTGTCACTGCACGGGACAGGGCCAGGGCCAGCTGGGCAGGGAACACTGAGCACTGCAGAGCCAAAACCTCCAGGATATTTTTACACCTCCATTTTTGGGGTGCTGCTGCAGCCCACCTCTGTCCCTCCTTTGCAACGTGAGTTGAAGCAGAATATTTTCCCCCAACGCAAATTTTCTCACTGGCATCTCTGAAGTGCGAGTTGCCATGGAAACCATTTTGCCTGTGTCCCACATTGCCCACATGCACTCGGAAGGAGCTGCAGGAGCAAAATGGCCGTTGTGTAACGCTGCAGAGTGCCAGGGCTCTGCGGGCTCTGCAGCCCCTCCAGCTCTGAGACCCTCTCAGGAAGCTGCAGGCCACGATTTGGGGAGCCACTGAAACCCATGGAGGTCGAGATGTGCTGCGTGGGAGAAGGAAAATGGCCCCACCTCGCATTAACTCTTGCAGTGCTTGGCATGGAGCTCCACACCAACCCTGCTGTGCTCTTGGAACAGACTCCAGTCAAGCTGAATCCTTTTCGGTGTCACCGTGTCGTTCCCACTCCTCCACGCATGGAGCCGAGGCCCTTGCTGGATTCACAGGGTGTGGGTTTGTCTTGGAGGGACAAAGGGTGAAAGCCAAAGAGAGTTGCATCCCCACCCTCATTCTGCACAGAGCTGGTTTCATCCCTTCCTCTGCCCTGCAGCTGCACCTGCAGTAGGCTGTGTGGGCAGAAGCTGTTCTGGAGTGGGCTGTACAGACCTGGATCCTGGTGGGAGTGATGGCAGTAAAATACCAAAGTCAAGACCTGGCCACAGCAGGTGGCTTGGCAGAGAGGACAAAGGAAAAGGGCAGGCTTTGAAATGTTATTTGGAGTGCAAGAGCTCTTTCCCTCTCGTTACCTGGAGTTCCCTGCAGGGAGGAGTGCAGCTTTTGAGTCCCTCCTGCGTTGCCCAGGAGTCTGGGATGACCATGCTTCGGAGGCAGGCTCTTCCCTCTGTGCCTCCATTCATTTCTTATCTCCAGAGACTCTTGTTGCTGGTACAGTTGTGGAGATGTGAAAAACGCTTCCCTGTCAGGCCGTGCCCGCCCATCCCCGCTGTGCCGGCCCCGGGAGCAGCTCGGATGAGAGCGCCCCGCAGCCAGGCTCAGCCAGCACAGATGTTGTCACTGCACGAGTGTCCCCTTGCTGTGTCCTCAGGCTCTTTGATCCTCCGAAGGCAGAAGGAGAGTGCAGGGTGTCCCCAGGCGGGAGCTGTGGGTGTGGGGAGCGCGGCCACATCCACCAGCTGATCCTGGCAGCCAGGGATGCTCTCTGCCTTCCCTGCACACGGTGACAGCGGCCAAGGGCTGACCTGGGCTCCTGGGAGCCATCAGTGCAGGGTGATCCTGGGCACGAGCATGGCAGGGGTGTGGGTGAGGTGTCCCCTCGCCAGTGATGCTGCAGCTCCTGCCATGTGCAGAGACACTGGCAGAGCTCTGCCTGCACGCTGGAGCTGGGATGGGGCAGCTCAGACAAGGTGCACACAGCTCATCTGGCCTCAGGACACCGGGGTGTGGGGTGAGGGGTAAGAGGATGGGACGTGGAACATCAACGTCCAGAGGCAAAGATGGTGAGAAACCCCAAAGCACCTCCCGTGCAATCAGGGGAACTGAATGTGCAGAAACACAGTCAGATGTGCAGTAGGAGGGTGGGAAGTTCAACTGAGAACATTTTCCAAGGGAAAACCAGGATCTGCATGTTTGAAATGCACTGTAGGGAAAATTTCATTTTGATGACATTCCAATTTTCTGCTGGAAATCCAGCCAGAAGCTGAGCTTCAGCTTCCTGCACATCGTGTCCCAAGAGATGGGGTCTCAGGGACTGCCAGTCCCCTGGGGCTGCCGCACAGCAGGGGCTGGAAAACACCTCAGAGAGACTGATCTGTGCTTGGGGATTTCCTGCACCTCCACCTCACAGGAGGCTGGAGCCTGGCCCAGGGGATGTGGTGATGGAGATGGAGCACGTGGGGACCGTCAGCCCCCTGCAGCCCCTGGTGTCCCCACCACGCTCAGCCTGGCTGTCGCCACTCCCCAGAGGGGTGGGGCTGCCAGGAATGTCCCCCTCACTCTCCAGGGACTCTCTGGGAGCTCTGGGATGCAGCAACAATCTCCATCTAGTCCACTGCAAGGAGTTGTGGTTGGTGCCTGTGCAGCACCTGCTCAAGCAGAAACCATCCCACCGTTTGAGGGGCTGGAGGGGCCAAACTCCCCAGAAAAGAGGCAACAGGAGCTTCTCCAGGTGTCTGTCTGTCTGTCTGTCCCCAGCAGAGCTCAGGCGCTGCCACTGTTGGGCAGAGGTGCCGTGGATGTGCCCAGCCAAGGGAAGAGAGAAATCTCTGGGCATTTCCAACCTCTTGGAGCTGCAGGGAAGCTGAAACAGGGGAAGGAAAAAGGGGTCAGTGACAAATGAGGTGCTCTGGAAGTTGCAATCCTTCCAGAGACAAATCCAGGACATTGCTTTCACAGTGGTGGGTGCAGAAACAGGCAGGAGTTCCCACCTTTGGGAGGAGGCAGCAGACACCTCCTCTGGGTGTGTGCCCCAGCCTCCTGTCCCCTCACAGGAGTCAGCAGGTGCCCAGAGCATCCCTGGCACCCCAGCCCTGCCCAGCCAGAAGTGGATCTGTCCCCTTGCAGGGGACAATGCCTGGGGCACCTCAGTGCTCAGCACCTCGTCCTGCTGCGGGGAGATGTTCGTGTCTTTGCAGAGCTCCAGGGGCTCTCCAGTCTGTGCAGCTCCCCCTGAATACTCCTGAGCCTGCAAGGACAGAAAGCTGATTGTGGCTTTCCAGCCAGCCAGATGTGGCTTTCAAAGGCACCAAATGTGATAAACGAGCTGCGCACGGCCTTGGGAGGAGCTGAGAGAGAGAGGGAGCCCAGGCTGGGGCAGTGGTGCTGCGGAGGGGCAGGAGCTGAGTGGCACCAGCCTCGGGGCTGCACTGCCTGGAGGGGGAAGCCTGGATGGGCTCCAGCATCACCAGAACAGATCAGGGGTGGGTGACGGCTCAGAAGCACCCAAAACATGGGAATGTGGTGACAAACCTGTCCCTTGAGATCCCTGCCTTCCTGTCATGTGTGACTGATGGTTGATAGGAGATCAAAATCTTGTTGCTGAGGACAGAAAGAAAGATTGATTACACAAGTTCTATTATGAAACCAGCCTAAAAAAATCCCAAGTAAAAACATGATGAGACAGCACCAGCTTTGGAGAAAGCTCTGCTTTTATCTCCTCTCCTTTCCTGAAGGTTCCTGCAATGGAAGGCTCCCCTCATCTCTCATTAGTCCTTCTGTCCTCCCTCCCTCCTGCCTGAGCTCTGCCCACTCAAATTCCTTCAGACTTGGAAAAGGGGTCAGATCTGAGCTTGAAAGGAAAGTGTTGGACTGAGCCACAGCCTGGCCAGGTGGTGACCAGCAATGATGGGTGAAGTCACTCCTGAATGTCAGCACTTCAGCTCTGCTCTGGTTGTGTCACTGCTGGACTCTGATGTCCCTGCCCTTGGTGTCCCCTCTCTGCAGGGTGAGGGGATCACCCCACCTTGCATGGGCCAGCTGTGCAGGTCAGATGGGACCTGGCTCTGAGCAACCTGACCCAGCTGAAGATGTTCCTGCTCATGGCGTGGACTAGATGGGCTCTAAAACTCCTTCCCAACCCCAACTGTTTTATGATTCTGTGTTTTTCTGATGTTCCCAATTACATTCCTAATTATTCTTGAAGAAGGGCTTTTATACCTGAAAGCTCCTCCACCTTTTTGCAGCTGTATCAGCTCCTCTAATAGAAATTATTATTGTTCTCCATGGGCTTTGCTTTTTCTTATCCACTTAGATCGTGCCTACAAAAGCATTAATGCTAATTATTCCTCACATGCATTTGTCTGGTGGAACAGTGAGCAGATGCAGAGCAAGTGGAGGAAGGCTCAGATGTCTTTCCAAGCAGAAGGAACAGCTCTGCTGTGGGTCTGTGCCATGTGCAGACTCTGCTGTGGGCCTGACAGACACAGAGAGGTTTGCAAAGCTTCTCCTGCAGGGGTTCACAGGCTCTGCGTTCCCAGCAAGAGCTGGAACTGCCCAGTGGCCCTGGGGCTCTCTAAGTCCCCTGTGCTATTCTTGCTGCCATTGCTATTTGTTTTCCATAAAAGAAATAAACTAATTAAATGGGGAAATGATAAATAAAAATTAAAATGAGGAAAACTTGTGGCTCTTAGTGCTCTGATACTCACCTGCAACATTTCTCAGTATATCCTAGGGCAGAGTACTGCCCTCCCAAGTGGAGAGACATCAGATTTGATGCACAAGCCAGAGCAAAGACCAGCCTCTCCTGTGGCTCTGGTGGCTCCAGGGTGCAGAGGCTGGAGGCAAAAGCAGCACTCAGGAGTTCTGGGTGAGTTTTTTGGGCAGCCCAGCAAGGATTTGGCCATAGGCACTGCTCACTTCCAATCTGCAAGGCAGAAGAGCTCCAGGCTCCTTTATGAAGAAAAGCTCTAGAGGTGGGACCTCCCTAGAGTAAAATTATAATAAATTAATAAGAGCTGCTCCTGGCACACATGGCTGGGACCCCCCAGGCTACAAGGGCTCTGCTCTGACCTATCCAGAGCTGCTCCTGATGAGCCCACACCACCCCCACAGGCAGAAACTCTTTCCCTGCCTTCCCCTTTTGTCCTGAAACTCAGCTCAGGTGGAGACATGGGTCAGAGACAGAAGAAAACGCTGATGCTTCAGAGTAAATCACCTGTCACTGGGGCAGGGGGAGGTGGATCCTGGTGCCTCCACTGCCCCATGCCTGCAGCAGATGTGGGAGAGCCTCCCAGAAAGGCTGAGGGACACCAGGGTTCTGGGAAAGGAGAGATCTCCAGGTACTGGCGTACAACAGCTCATTTCTGCCACACATCAGAAATAATCCTTCCCAGGCTTGAAGGCTGGGAAGGTTTCCAGGGGTTCCTTTTCTTGGCCCAGACCACTCCAATCAAGGAAAGTGGTTTTGGGAGGGAGAGCCCACACTGTGTCACTTGTTATCAGCATCTGGAGAATGTGTGCTGAGCTTGGCTCCCAAAGTTTAGCGTCCCCCATTTGTCACTACCCGAGCTTCAAGTGGCAGCAGCCCCTGTAACAATCAGAGCTCTCAAGGAACGAGCTCTGAATGCAGATGTGCATCACCCGAGGCATGGAAGGGCGAACCTGGCCTTTGCCTTGGTGTCCAACCTGTGAACAGCTGCCAGGAGCTCTTGTGCCCCCGAGGGGGAGCACTGATCGGGGTTAGGCTGTGGAGCCATCCAGATGTGGCAGGAGCACAGCTGGCTGGGGCAGAGCTGTGCAGTCCCATGGCTGCAGCCTGGCCCTGTTTGATCCAGTCAGGGCTCAGCTAACGTGGGGCTGCCCTGGGGCCGGGGAGGGAGAGGTGGATCCCAGTGGGGTAAACCTCAGCTTCCTCCAGGGAGCACCAGGGATCAGCCCCAGCAATGGAGAAAAGCAATCCAGCCTGGAGCTGGGGATTCCCTTTGCCTCGTCCCCTCTGACCCTTCTATCCCTTCTGTCCCTGCCATCCCCTCTGTCCCCTCTGTCCCCTCTGTCCCTTCTATCCCTTCTGTCCCTTCTATCCCTTCTGTCCCTGCCATCCCCTCTGTCCCTGCCATCCCCTCTGTCCCCTCTGTCCCCTCTGTCCCTTCTATCCCTTCTGTCCCTGCCATCCCTTCTGTCCCTTCCATCCCCTCTGTCCCGCTGTCCCCTCTGTCCCCTCTGTCCCCGCCCGGCTCCGGCAGCAGCCTGGTGCCATCTCGTGGTTAAATCCCTCCTCCGGAGCATCCCTGTTCCAGCCGTGCCTCCGATGTTCCCCTGGGGAGGAGGGAACCCCTCGGGTCTGTTTTTAGCGGATTTTCCCGTGTGTTCCCCACGGGGGAGGCGGCGCTGCCCTCCCAGGAGGGGCCGAGCACGGAGAGCCCTTCCCGAGGCTCCTGATCCCGGGATGGGCAGCCCGGGGGAGGATGGAAAATGTTCCTCTGCATGAATTGCACCGAGCCCGGAGCTGCTCCCCTGGTCGAGAGCGATCCCAGCGGGATGTGCAGCTGCAGCTGGCACCTCTGGGCACAGCTGGCACCTCTGGGCACAGCTGGCACCTCTGGGCACAGCTGGCACTGCCCAGCACCGACACCCCGAGCTGGGCTGAGCCTCCTGCTGGGGCTGAGCCCCCCAAACCGAGGGGCTCGGGGCTTTTTGCTGCACAAAAACTTCTCCAGAGAGACGGGAGCAGCTGCTGGCCCTGGCAGGGGAGTGTGGGACACGGGATACTCCGGGAAATGCTCTGAGTGCCCCCGGGATGGGGAGCTCATGCGGCTGTGAACTGCCAGAGGGCAGGGCTGGATGGGATTTTGGGCAGGAATTGTTCCTGGCAGGGTGGGGAGGTCCTGGGAGCACCTGGGACAGTGGGAGGTGTCCCTGCCATGGCTGGGGTGGCACTGGATGTCCCCTCCAAACCATTCCACGATTCTGTGGGATCCATCAGACACCACAGCTGAGATCCAGGGCATTCCCATGGGCGTTTTCCCCCCTCCCAACAGCACAGCAGCACTGGGAGTGTCCCAGTCACGAGGTCACAAATACAGAAAATACAGAAAAATATAGAAAACCCCAGACACATTTTTTTTTTCCCTAAAGGTTGTTTTATTGTAAAACCATAAATACAACACTGACATGAAAATCCTCAAGCAACGGATGCTTTCTTACAGTTACAGTTTGTCTTCTGCCTTGGCATCAATTCTGAAAAGAATGTTGCAGAAACACGTCTCTAAGGTATTTCCAAATAACCGAGCTCTGGCCTGGAGTGCTCGGCCCCTTTGGAAGCTAAGTGGAACTATTCCTCCTCTCTCGTGGAATATTTCCATTCAGACAGCAACAGACTTGTAAAAACAGCAACATTTAAACACCTTGATATTTTTTTTTCTTTAATAATCCTTTTCATTTGACGTCAGTCTAAGTTTCAAACAGCACTGAATTCATTTAGCTGAAAAAAAAACCCAAAACAAAACCAAAACAAAATCCTAAAACAAAACAAAACAAAAAAAAAAAACAAAACCCAAAAACCTCAGAACTTGAGTTGGCCTCAAGTGTTCGCATATCACAATGAAAATCAGCAACTCAACCCCGTGCAATATTGCTCTCTAGTGAGTCATTTGATCCACACCAACAATACATGAGACTTCAAACAGGTTTTGTTTTGTTTATTAACACAGCAAGTGTGACATTAGATAACCTTTTAAATACAGTACATGGTACAGCGCGGGGCCAGCTGCCCGCACGTTTCCCGTTATGAAGACAAAGCCAGCGGTGGCGGTTTATAAAAATATTGTGTTGCTACAAAAGTATAAATTAATGCTACCGGTATTAAGAAATATTAAACACATAAAACTTATAAGGATTAAGAAAAATATTCATTAATACCTGTAGAAAACTCTGGCCTAAAAAAGATATTTTTTGTATATTTTTTGTATATTTTTTTTGTATTTTTTAAGATGACATGGTGGCACTCGCAGCGCGGGTGCTCTGTGGTATTGCCTAGAACATCTGCATCTACAGAAAGGAAGGAAATGCACACGAGTTACTGAGGGCAGGGAGGGCCAGGAGGGCCAGGAGAACATTAAATCCTTTGCTTGATGAAACAAGAATTCAGCTCCCAGGAGGAGGTTTGGGAAATGGAACGTACGAGCGAGGAACAGCTTCTCTTTTCAGACTGGCTGCAACAAGGAGCTCCTGGTGTTTGCTTGTCACCATGACACTGGCTACGGCGTGGACCACAATCCTCACGGCCTGGGCAGAGTGTTCCCCCCACTGACAGCCTGGGCTGTCACCTGTCACCACTGGGCACGTCACCCACCACCAGCCTTCCTTCCAAGAGTGAAAAAAAAGGAGAATTAAAGTACCAGTGAGTTTCAAGGGACCATGGAAAACGGCTCCTAAAGCTGTTGCTCCTTTTGGAACACGTCTCCTTCCTTGGGGGGAAGGTCACCCTCTCTCCCAGCCCCCAGCCCACTCGAAAATACAATCCCAGCCTATCCACAGCCACAGCAGGGACTGCCACGAGAACCCCCAGGAGGTGAGAACAAGGATTCAAGCCCAGTGAGGCTGGAAGTGTCTTTTTAAGGAACTTTGGTTGTAAAAAGCAAGGGTTGGACGTGCCTGTGCTCATCAACTCCACCCTATAATATTCCCATCATTAAGGCTGAGCTGCTCATCTGGGTCCCACTGTCGGAGATGCTACAGAAGATCCTGCCAGTCATCATTCCTTGTTTCAGGAGCCAAAAGTTCCAACCCAGCTGCTACAGATGAGGAACCCCTCAGGGTCTATGAAAACACCATCATCTATGTGAGCAAAACTCCTGTTGCGTTACAAATAAAGGACTCCTAACAGGAACAAGTCCTCAGCTGAGCAGCCAAACTAAACCCGAAATTAAACAGCAACCCCCAAACATTCAATAGATAAGATTAAATTTCAGGGCAACCCACTGTCATTGGTTCACCATTTCTGGCCTAGCATCAGCAGAATTCCCCAGGCCTGTCCCACACACAGCCCAGCTGGGCCCCAGGGTTTGCTCAGGGACACTTCCAGGAGCCCCAGGAGGTGACAGTGGTGAGGGGACAGGTCCCACACAGGGAACAGGGAGTTCTTATTGCTACAGAGCGACAGCGTCGGGTCTGACACGGGGCAGGGGCTCAGCTCACGGTCCTGGGCATTCCCAAGGGATCCCACAGATCTGAGATCCTGCTGTAGCACAGGAAAAGCTCCAGAAGCAGCAAGACATTGAACACTGTCCCTCACTCATCTGACAGCACATTTGCTCCTCCACTGGTGGCTTCTCCTCTGACACCTCCCTCCTTGGTGGAACCAAGTGATGGAGCACTGAGAGCTGGCAAGGGCTTGGTGCTGCTGCTGAGTGGGAGAAAAAGGCTCTGTGAAACCTCCAGGAGGGGTCTGGGCAGGAGCCTGGCACGTCCCACCCCTACACCCAGGTCCTTTTCTCTTGGCAAGGTCCAGCCTCATGTCTCATGGAGTGAGCTCCACTCTGCAGCCTTGTCTTCCATGACTCAAAACACTCCCTCACAGAGGAACAGAGGTCTCCTGCCTGAAGAGGCTTCCCAGAATCTGCCTTTAGTATCTTTTTTATTTTTCTCCCATGACTCCTAATTAGTCCCTAGGGAGCAGCTTGTCCCTTCCTGTGTGAATGCTCACAGGAGCTCCTGCCTCTCCCTCGGCCAGGAGGTGCAAACAGAGATCCAAGCCTTTCCTCAGCACAAAGCAGCAGCCAAGCCTTGCAGCACCTCCCTGGCTGCTCTTTCAGTGTCTTTTGATTCATCAGTAACGTGGTGCTGCCTAGAAACACCCAGGGCACGGTGGGAGCAGCAGGGAACTCACCATGGCCACAGTGGAACTGGCTCCTCTGAGCAGACTCAGCACCCAACACAAACATTTCTGTTAATTCCTTCCCATGCTAAATCTCCTGGGTTATTGCAGACACTTGGAGAAAAAAGCACCCACCCACCTGAGCCATCTCACTGAACACTCCAATGCCACCATTCAGAGCCCAAGTCATTTCCAGAAGTGTCTCCCCACCATTTTCAGTCATTCCCAAGTTCTGAGAGCATCTGCTGCAAATTCATTTGCAAAATTCACATAAGGGCCATGACTCCCTGAGTTGCTGCTGGGCATCACCTCTGCCCAGCAAGCACAGATAAACCAGTGCAGGTGGTTTGTGTGGATGCTTAGAGCAGTTCAGCTCAAAGTTAAACTGGCTTAACCAGCAATGAACAAACAACTGAGTTAGACAAAACCTGAGCCCTCAGTCGGCTTTCACAGAAAGTTCTGCAGATTGCACCAGTTCAAACTCAGCCAAAGCAGCTTCCTTAGCACAGACAGAGAGCTTGGACAGCAAGTTCACCTCCACCTCAACTCCACCCAGGTGCAAGTCAAACACAGCCACTGCTCACTGAGAGACACAGGAGACAAATCCTTCCTGACCTGGCTGCTGCACCCACACAGGAACGACCTCCTGAAAAGTTCTGCCTCTGTGCAATGCTCTTCAGAAACAAGGATGTTCAGACAGGCTCCTCTCTCTCTCTGAGTTCACCTGGTGGTGCTTGCTCCCCACCTAAAGGTCAGAACGCTCCCAGAGCTCCCTGTGAAGGCAGGAAGAGAAGTCTGCGAGGTCAGGCACAGTCAGCAGCAGTTCCAGGTGGGTGCCTGGAGGCCACACACCATTCCTGCATCCCGACACATTTCACAAGGGAGATTAAAGGAAACTAACAAGCAGAAGGCAAATTCCCAACATGACCCAGCAGAGGATGACCCCAGTTCTGAGGACCTCTCCTCCCAGCTCAAAGGGAGCAGAACCTCACGACAGCCCTGGCCAAACTCGGAGCCTCTCAGGGCAGTGTCCCACGCCAGGACCAGCAGAGCTCCTTACAACACCCCGAGGTTCTGCACCCCCGAGGCACCACGGAGCAGGAACAGAGCAGCTCGGGCTGGAGCAACCTGGCAAATAAGAGCTTCCAAATTTCAGACCTTGGTGAAGTAGTTTTGCTCCCTAGAATGTGAATTCAAGCCTTGAAGAAGGAAGTAGGAAGAGGAATAAAAGCTTGGCATTTAAGGTAAATTCATGTGCTACAGATGTGCTTCTCTGCTTTTCCTGAGGCCTAAGTGACCCAGAGAGAGCCTGGAGCAGACCCAGCACAAAACTCCTCATGCAAGAGTCTGGAAAAGCTGCACCTTCCTCCACTGAGTCTCTGGAGAAGGGGCTCCCCAAGCAGCCCCTCTCCTCACCACCTCTGAGAATGCTCCATTTTAGGCCTTCAGGTTTTCTCTTGCTTTTCCAGCTGCTGAGCTTTTAAGTCTTTGGCAGAATCTCATCCACCCGACATCACCGTTTAACACCCATCATTAGTGCAACTACAACCAAAGTGGCCTCAGAGGGGCAGTTTTTGGGATGGGGGAGAGGGCCAGTCCATCCCTCTCTTTGGTCAGCACCACAAGAAAACCTCAGCTCTGGTGCCAAGCCCACAGTGTGAGAAGGGAAAGGGGAGGTGGGACGGGAGGTAGGGATGGCTGTGGCCTTCCTGCCTGCATGCCCTCAGTCTGCACCAGTCCTGCCCACTGCTGGCCACAAATCCCTGCAGTTTGTCCCTTTCTCAATTCCAGGGATTTACAGCTGTGCTAACTCTGTCTTGCCCACTTCCCACCCTCGATGCTTCACACAGACAACATGAGCCCAAGTTGGCAAATTCCACAGAAATCATCTAGCAAAGGAGGGCTGGGGGCTGGAGCTGTCTTTCCAAAGGAAGGCAAGGGCTTTGCATGTTCCCCTGAGCATCAAAGAGCTCTCAGGGTCTCAGGTGAACCACACAAAAAGTGTAATGTGCTGTTAGGAGAAGGAGCTGCCAATGCTGATCCCTGTGCCATCAGCTGAGCCGTGTGGTACCCTCTGTTTGGGCACCAGTCAAGTTTTCCTGCTGTCCGTGGGCCTGGCACACGTCTCACTCACTCAGGGTTCATTTTAGTCTGGGTGTGATGGGGTTTGTACAGGAGAAAACAAAACCAGCAAGAAGGAAAGCTGGACCTACAAGCAGCCCCTCCATCAGCCACTGCCAGATAAGCCAGCAGTCCAAGAGCCTCTGCCTTGGCAGCTCCCGTTCATGTGGCAGGCTGTGTGCTTTAGGCAAAAATTTAACATTTTAGGAGACAATGGTTTTGGCCTGATGGCAGTAACAGTGCTGAGAGGTCAACCCAAACACCAGCCTCAAGGCAATGGAAGGCTGAAAGGGCTGGAAAGGGCAGGACAGCTGGTGCCAAGGCCTGTCCTCTTGAGCCTGGTGTGGGGAAAGGTCCAGCGTGCAAACTGTGCCCCTGAGTCCTGTGGCAGTGCAGGTGTCAGGGAGTGCCCGTGAGGTTCAAGGCATCTGCACACGAAGCCTGAGAGATTGGGTTTGCTACTTCTCATGTCTTGGAACTTGCAACTTCTCTTACAGCCAGAGCTGAGCAGGTGGGATCCTGGTTTAACATCTGGTTTAACATCTGGTTTAACATCTGGTCAACAGCAGCACTTCAGAGAGGGCCCCGCACTGCCAGCCAGCAGCAAACTCCCCGTGCTGCTGAAGGGCTCCAGCCTGCTCCCAGCAGGGCCAGTCCCTCCTCCCGACCCTCCCACGGCACGGGACTGCAGCTCCAGAGCTCCTGGAAGCAGGACAGACTGCTGAACAAACAAGAATTTGCTTCAGTTTTCCTCTGGGAGACAAGTCCCAGCGGTGAAAAATGCAGAGTTTGGCACCAGAGATTGGGACTTGTCCAAGAGGCACCAAACCCAGCAGAGCCTGTCCAGCAGCCCAGGAGCTGTGGCTGCAGGAGCCCTGGCCTTGGGGACAGCAGAGTGACCGAGGTGGTTTGGGGTTATGGGGATCTCCAATTGCATTTGGGGTGAGCCAGTTACGTGTGGACGTTTTGGGGCCCGTGGCCTTCCTGGCCAGAACAGGTCAGCAACAGAACAAGTAGTGTAATGCACTGTAGGTATCAAAAAGACATTCGTGCCACTAGAGGAAACCATTCCAAACAAAAATGGGAAGATATTCTTTGCACTCAATCAGGAGCACTTACATTCAGAAGGATCTTTGAGCCCATGCACTTCTCTAAGCTTCCTTCAAACCCCAGTTTGACAAAATTGGTGAGCTTTGTTCCTCTGAAAAATCATACACCTTGGTTTGTCCTTGGCCTTGGGAAGGGTGGTTTGAGTGTCACCGAGACACTTTTTAACAAAAAACTTTAGGTACAAGGGTTCTCTGGCAGACCTGGCAAGCTCACTGGCGGCCCACAGCCACCTGTGCTGTCACCATTTGCTTTTCCTGGTTTCTAGGCTTTGCCACATAAACAACTGCTGTGGTTCCCACTGCAAATGGGCTACTCTAGAACGAGTTGGAGATCACCTGATGCACAAAATTCACAGAAAAGATAATTAACACCGGGAGTTCAGAAAAGAAGTTCTGCAGTAAAAAAAAAAAAATAAAGCCAAGAAATGTAACAACTACTGACAGTTTCTGCCATGAACCACTTCTCTTAGTTTGAAATCAAACTTATAATCACTTGCTGCCATGTCAAACTCAAAACTGGGAGTACAGACAAAGGAGTAACTTTTGGTTTTTGGAAAAAAAAAAGGATATGGAAAGGTTAAAAATAAAATTAAAGATCAAAAACCTTAAAGCCTCCCTTCCTGATTTCTAAAGATAGCGGTGTTGGTGGAACACAGCTGCTCTGATTCCTGCACTGTGCCTAGAAGGCTGCAGCCAAGTGCCCTCAAGGTGTACAGTTATTCAAAGGAGCAAAGTCCAGCGCAGAACTGGTCTGGTCAATGGAGTCTGATTATCCATGGCAAGATGGCCCAGGGGACAAGAGGAAAGGTGGGGTGGAGGAGAAACAAAAGAAACTTCAAGTCACTTTAGATCTCAGCTGCCTGAAGACTTTAGAACATCAGCCTCCCATTCGTCTGCCCACTTGAAAACATTAGAAAGTCTGTCAAGTCCACACACTATCTATGGAAAGGAGCACGTTCCTGGCAGAGGGCTGTCTCTCTCCCGTGCTCAGCTTTCCTTTCAAACTTAATTTTATATATATTTATATTTTTATATATATATAAAAAAGCACTTGGTTTCCAGGGGCATTCATAATGAGGTCCACAGTGTTTAGAACTTAAATTTCTTTTTCTTTGTTTGGAACAGTGTTTTAAAGTTTTGTTTTAATTAAAAGACAGTCTTAAAGCATGTTGGACTTCAAAAACATGAGTTTGTTCATGTCTTCTGGACTGAGTAGCCGCCTCCTTTTGATCAAGAGCGCCTGCTCACACATATTTACACATTCGCTCCTGGCACCCACAGCAGGCACTGCTAAGAGCCAAAAGGCCAGCTTGGCTAGTTTTGTATGCTTTTGGGTAACACACGACCAGTACTGAAACAGGTCAGGGGTGGCCTGGAAGAGAGGTTCTTGCAAATAATCATAGACTTCATTTTTCCCGAACCAATCTTCTTCCTGAGCTGCTGTGGCCTCCCCTGCTGCACGAGGCTTCTTGGTTGAAGGTTCAAATTCTGTTTCTTCTGCCCAGGACTCTTTCACCTCATTGATCAGCTCACAGACCTTGCCGATGATCTCTTCGTGCTGGTAGGGCGGGACGGGCCGCAGCTTCTGCTGAGGGTCCAAGATCATGGCTACCTTGTGTGCTGAGTGAACTTTGAAGTTCTCCTTCAGCGCCTCCAAGAAGAGGTGACAGAGTTTGCTGACCACGCCAGCATCGTTGGCTTTGGAAGTGAAGAGTTTCTCCAGTTTGACGTAGGTGGGCAGCACCAGCTGCAGCGTGGGCCGGCTCTCGTTGCTCAGCTCGATCACGGCCTGTTTCACCGGCGCCAGGATGGCTGCCAGGTTGCTGAGCAGGTGTTTGTTCAGGTTTTGGATGAGGTTCATCTTCTTGGCCCTGCTGTAGAACTCGCAGATCTGCTCGTAGCGCTCGTGGACGAGCAGCAGGGAGTCGGTGACCGAGTTCCAGCAGGGCGGTGGGGAGGTCTCCTCTAGGGAGCCAAAGGTCTCCTTCGAGAGGCCGGTGGACCCTGCCAGGTCTTCACAGACATTCAGGAGCTCGATCACCTCGTGCATGTTGCGAGCCTGTAGTGTTCTCTTGTTGAGCACGCTCTGCACCACCGAGTTCAAGGCACAGGCCGAGCAGCGCAGGCACATGCCCGCCTTGGAGAACGCCGACGAGTTGACCTTGCAGTCTGTCACGTACACCGTCCTGATCTCTGACATCACAAACTCCGACAGCACGTTCTGCACCCAGTGGTGGATAAAATCACCGTTGTCTCGAATGTCTATGCCCTTGATGCCCAGGACGTAGCTCTTGATGTGGTTGCCTTCCACCTGGTAGGCGGTGAGGATGTAGCAGGAGTCGGGGCCCACGCTCTGCGAGTGGCAGGTGACCCCGATGCCGAGGCAGGCGTTGCTGCCCAGGGCGCAGGTGACCTTCACCTTCACCTGGTTGTACATCCGAGGCAGGTGCTTCAGAGCCAGGGTGTTGAAGTTGCCCAGGATCTCGGTGACGGAGAAGGCACCGTAGCGAGCCCCGCTATCCACCAGTGTCTGTGCCAGCTTGATGAACTCCTTGCCGCTGAGCACGCTGAGCGCCCCGAGGTCGGTGCACATCACCCGCAGCAGCCTCTCGGCGATGTTCTGCCGCTCCTTCTCCGGGATCGCGCTGTTCCCCACCGAGCCGCTCGCCGACGCTGCAGGGAGACACGAGCGGGATCAGAAAGGGCCAGATCAGCATCACGGCAGCAGGGGAGAGCGGGGGCAAGCACAAAACAATGCTCAGAGACCCCCAAAGAGCTGGAACGTGCCCAGATGATGGAAGAGCCAACTCCAGCCTTGGATTTGTTCCCCCAAGGTTTCTGGACAGAGGAACTGTTATGAACGCAGAGACAGGCCCTGCTTTTGCTCAGCAGGGAGCAGATCTGTGTCCTGTCCCTGGTGTGGTGATAGTCACAGCTCCAGCTCAGCCCAGATGGAAAGATGGACATCAAATCACAGAATCCCAGACTTTTTTGGGCTGGAAGGGACATTAAAACCCATCCAGTGCCACCCCAGCCATGGCAGGGACACCTCCCACTATCCCAGGCTGCTCCAAGCCCTGTCCAGCCTGGCCTTGGGCACTGCCAGGGATCCAGGGGCAGCCCCAGCTGCTCTGGGCACCCTGTGCCTGTGTCACACCACAATTAGGTTTTTAGTGGATTCGTTTTTTAACTCCAGGCCAGGAAGTCTGATCTTGGATCAGAAGTTACCTTATTCCAGGAGTTACCAAATGCATCCTCCTCACAAACCTTTCCAACCACCCTTTCTTTGTTGCACCCCTGTAGTGGGAAGGGGTGCTGTGCTCTGCCAGGCAGGACATGAATTAAGGATGAAATCAAACAGTGTTTGGTGAGGACAAAGTGAGAAGCTGCTACGTACTGTTGTTGGCGTTATTTCTTTGGAGCTGTGGTTTCCACTTTTCTTCAACCACGGGGAGAGGTGACCTGGGCTGGCTGGAGGCAACGTTGTTCTCATTGTCAGCTGTGAGTCAAGAGACAGGGACGGGTTAAATGCACAAAACAATGCTCAAAGCACAAAGACTGCTCCACATTTATGCAGGGCTCCTTTAACTAAGGGGACAACAACCCACCACACTCTCTGCGGCTTTTAGGCAGATTTCAGAGAGCTGGCACAGCACCCTCAGAGGCCTTGGAACTGTCTTTGGACTCACACCCTATCACTTCCCAAAATGTGGCTGAAATGTGCCACCTGTCTTTCTGTGCACCAGGGATGTTGATGCCATCAGCACACCCTGAGGAATGTCTCCTGAGGAGCTGAAGCTGCACACCAGGAGGAATGGAAGCTCATCCTAACTTGGGCCATTCCTTTGCTTCTGAAATGAGGAGGAACAGACACTGATCCTTCTGTTCCCTCCCTGGCCCTCCCTGCACTGCAGGGAGCTGCCCTGTTCTCTCTGGGAAGCACTTTGGTTTTCAAGCTGTGCTCAGCTCCTCTGCATTTAAGGGTCTGCAACCTTCAGGGCTGGTTTCTTCCCCGTGAAGAGCGAGGGCCCATCTCCTCTGGGGCTCCCACTGATGTCTCAGGCTGCAAACAGAAAGCCAAAGTTTCTGGAGTGTGGACCAAAGACCATCCCACCCTGAGGCTGCAGACACCAAGTGCCCCCGAATCCTTTGTGTTCGTGCTCCCATTTCTGTGTATATAACTGGGCTAAACATTTTTAGCTGCCAGTCTGATGGGATCTGACAAGAAAATGCAAGCAAGGTGGAGTATACAAGTCTGTATTGTATCTATGTTTTCCTCTCCTGTGCCCCAAGAATTTCTCCCCACCCTCCTGAGGAAATTCTCTAGTTCTAAGAATGTTTCATTATGAAATGGTGCTGTGAAACAGGCTGTGGAGGAATGGTGCACAATGAAATGGGCTGGAAGAGGAAGCAGGAAGATGGACAGACTGATAACCAGGCTGAGCAGGAGGATGGAAATAGAACCAAAGAAGACAGAACAGGCACTTGCTCATCACAGCTGGACTCACCACAGCTAATTCTGGGCTCCTGTCAGACACACCTCTCTTTGAGGTGGCCCTTTAGGGCTCCCTTTACATTCAGGGCTGCAGCTCATTCACCCAGGCAGAAGCAGATCCTCTCCTAGAGTAAGAACCACCGTGGCCTGAACTCACCTGGAGTCACTGGCTCTCCAATGATTTTACAGGGAGTGCAGACTGGCCAGCTCAGGTGGCAGCCCCTGAAGCCTGGGGACACCAGCACAGAGTACAGTGACCCTGCCCTGTGCTCTGAGCAGAGGAGCACGAGTTGGAGCAGTGCCTTGAGGCACCCCCAGCTCTGCCAGGCTGCTCTGGGGGGCAGCAGGACACACAGGACAGGGCAGAGCTGCTCTCCTCCACATGTGCCAGCAACCTGGGAGAGCAGGGAGACAAGCAGGGGTGTGATGGAGCTCCAGAGCTCCTCTCCAGTGTGAGCAGCTCTGTCCTTCACTGCCAGGCACTGCAGACCTGCCCATCAACAGGCCCAGGCTGCTCAGTCACCCGTGGGCACTGGCACAGGCTGGGACAACACCTCAGAGCAACCCAGGACACAACAGGACACAGCCCAGGACAGCCTGTGGGACTCCCAGCAATGCCCAGGAGTGCTGCCATGCTCACACTGCAGCCACAGGTTGGTCTTTGCAGGTGTGCAGAGATGTGAGGAGCATGAGGTGCCTCAGAGAGCACCAGTGACCAGGTGTGACACATCACCTTGCCTCCAGCATCTGCCAGACCGATCGCTCTCGAGCCGATGTCATCACTGTCCTCAACTCCAAACGTCTGTGGGTGGGCAAAGGAAAATGCTGGATGTTGCCTACTAACTTTGCTCATGGTTCAGACCCTCCTTGTCTTGGTGAGGGATGGGTAGGGGGAGAAACCATCTGTATTTTCTCACCAAAACTCTTTTATTTATTTCCTAATAATAGGGGATTTATTATACACAAATATCTGCTGGCATTCAGCATGGCATTAATGAGATTTGTACATTTCAGCCTCATATTCCTTATCAGGCAGCCTGTGAACTACACAGATCACGGTTCTTAATTTTCCTTCATGCCTCCAATCCTTTAATTCAGGTTCAGCCTAGTCCTCCTTTTGGTTTTTTAGGCCTAGATTGTAGGAAGGGCATTATATGTCAGCACTCGACCTGAACCAAGTACTCTAAAGGGAGTCAAAGCTGTATATTCTTCAGTGTAATTACAGAACAAATTCCTCTTCCTGGTGTTCTGCTGTTCTGTTTCTGCCTTTCAGCTCCCAATTTACATTCTAATTGCTTCTTCTCACTGTGTAGCTGCTTTATGAAACTATAATCTCTCCTTATTACCTTCCAGCCTCCAGGCTCAGCCCTCTGAATGAATCGAGAGCCAGTACATCCCTGATTTAGCTCTGGAGGCCAGCAGCACATTCCATTCCCTGGCCTCTGTCCTTGGTGAGAAGGGCCCAGGGAGGCAGCCCAGCCACTGGAAGAGATCAGCCCTTTGCATTAGACAGGACAAAACAAACTGGGCTGCTGAACACATGAACTGAGGGAGCATCTGACCCATACAGGCTTCTTGGCTCTCTCCATGCCCATAATAAAACATTCCCTGAGCAGGGATAGACCACTGCCATGCCTGTGTCCCCAGCCCGTGCATCCTGTGCCACCAGTTCTGCTGACCACTGCCAGGTCCCTGCACTCCCAGACTTCAGAGTTGGGGCAATGCTGTTTCTTGGATATGGAAATCCCAGAATCACAGACTCCTTTAGGTTGGAAAAGACCTCTAAGCTCATCCAGTCCAACCACCAGCCCAGCCCAGCACCACATTCACCACTAAGCCATGTCCCCAAGTGCCACATCCACTTGTTCTCTGAGCACTTCCAGGGATGGTGACTCCACCCCTGTCCTGGGCTCAGGGTCCTGAGAACCCTTTGAACCTAAACCTCCCCTGGAACAACCTGAGGCCGTTTCCTCTCGCCCTTGCTGTTCCCTGGGAAGGGAGACCGACCCTCACCTCACTACAACCTCCCATCAGCCTGAAGGCAACAAGTGCAGCCAGGGCACCTGCAGGCCCTGTCCCTTCAGTGGCACTCAGCTCCCAGAGCTGGACACCCACCAACGCTGCCCGCACCTCTCCTGCCTCCTTCGGCTCTTGCCCTCAGAACGCCGCCCGCTCTCCCAGCTGCACACGGGGAGAAGGGCACAGGGGTGAGCACAGGGCTGCCAAGCACCATCCCAGAGAGGCCACAGGAGGGGACAGTGGCTTTCACAGGGCACAACCTCGCTGGCACCTGCAGAGAGCCACGGCCACCCTGTCACTGCAGCGGGGAGACTTCAGGAGGAGGCAGCCAGCAGAAGGAAGGGACTTGCAAACAGAGCAGGGAGCAATGAGAAAACAGAATTTACCAAGAGTAATCCTGAGCTGGGCAGAGGGGATTCAGCCATTCACAGAGCTCTGATGTGACAGGAGCCCAGTCACAGACACTGCTCCCTCCAGCCCTGTTCTGTGGCCAAAGCAACCCACTGCTTTGGCTTGGAAGGGACCTTAAACTTATCCAGTGCCACCCCTGCCATGGCAGGGACACCTCCCACTGTCCCAGCTGCTCCCAGCCCTGTCCAGCCTGGCCTTGGGCACTGCCAGGGATCCAGGGGCAGCCCCAGCTGCTCTGGGCACCCTGTGCCAGGGCCTGCCCACCCTGCCAGGGAGCCCTCAGCACCACCACCACAGGTCCTTTGTAAAGAAGAAACAAGGAGGAAGCTGTAGGTAGCACTAGCTTAAAACTTTCAACAGCTCAACCCTGCCAGTGAGCTGCCCTTGTCCCCTCAGCTGCTGTGCTCAGTGTCACCAGAGCTGTAACTCAAAATGCTGCAATTCACAGAGCCCAGAGCAAGAACAGGATGGGCAGGACACAGAGGCAGCAGAAACTGGCACGGACAACCAGCAAGGCCAGGGAGTGAGGGCAGCCCTGCCCTGAGCACAGCTCCTCGTTATTATGATGTGCCATTACTCCACAGGAACCCCAGAGCTCTAACAGAAACACAAACTCACACCTCTGCTAACAAAGCACTCTCAGAGTCTCTAACATCACACAGATGATAAATAAAGGAGCTGCTGAATAACACACAGAGCCTGCACTAAGATTTGCCAACAGGAACTGAAATGGAATTGAGGAACCTCATGGATGAAGAACTCAAGTGACACTAGTAAAATTAGGACTAAAGGTAAAACAGAGAGCAAGATAAGAACTTTGATTAACATTATTGTTACAGAAAGGAAAATATGCTTTTCCTCAAGACTCTTGTCCTCCTGTGCTGCTTTCCTCAGGGCCTGCACTGCATCTGCATCTCAACAGAGCAGCTGTTTGTTGGAGAACACAGATCTGTCAAAGGGGATTTAATTGTTCTTAAAACTGTGGTAGTTCACTTGAATATTTATTCAAGAGGAAAAAAACATAGGACAAAAAATCTGCCAATATAAAATTAATTCTGTTTCTACATTTTTGAATATAGAAGTTATGTTGAGTGCTGTCTTTGAAACAGGTTTGCTTTGAAATTTTAAAATCATCTCTTATGTATCAAGACAGGAAACAAAAACAGTGACTTAGAAACAAAGCACTGGAATCACTCCTAAGAATTCTCATTTGTAGGTAGCTGGGAGGGAACTGAACACAGCTGCTGAAATGGAAATTCTTCTTTCAAGAACACATTTCAGTCCTTTGCAGAACTCCAGGAGATACAGGCACAGGACAGGACTTGTGTGGGCAAAGGCTCTGCTGCCCTGCGAACGTTTTTTGTTTGTTTGCTTCCATGAGAGCCACCCCTTTGGCACGAGGGGGGATTTAACCTGCTGCAGGAGCTTATGCAATGAGGATTCTCTGGACAGCTCTGGAAAAAGGCAATGAGCAGTGGGATGGACTCTGAGCTAGCACGGCACATTCCCTCCCTGCAGAAAGGAGCAATATTTACCAGAGCTGTGTGCTCCAGCCTTTGAGGGATGACTGTGTTTGTTGCAGGTGAAATGACTGGGGCTGTGGGAATGGGGAGCACTGAGAACCCTGTGGACACACATCGGGGTCAGCACCAGGCAGCAGCACAGAATTTAATTCTCTGCTTGCAGCGAGTCCAAGTGCCCAGCTTACCTGCGTGGGACTGCATGTGCTCCAGGAGATTGTTATAAAACTGGAACTGGATTCCACAAGCTCCACAGGTGTAAGGCTCTGTTTGGGAGAAATCAGTTCAGAAGAATTACACAGAGTCTGCAGGGAAGCAGCACAGGTGCATACCTCAGTGGCTCCCAGGGAGCGGGGCAGGGCACCTCCTCCTGCTGCACCTCACTGCCAGGGGATGGGCAGAGCGCTCTGGGGAGCAGCTGCTGCCCTGGGGGATCTCGGGGACCTGCACCAGGGATTCTTCAGGAGGGATTCTTCGGGAGTGATTCTTTGGGAGGGATTCTTCGGGAGGGATTCTTTGGGAGGGATTCTTTGGGAGGCTGCCCGCTGGTCAGGGCTGCTCACCCAGGCTGCTGCAGCCTGCCTGGAGCGGATCCCTGCTGCTTTAGTGCCTGTGAGCAAAGCCTGGTGGATTGATTTTCCATCCAGTTCTGTCAAACTCCAGTGTCTGCTGCCTTTCCTGAGACAAGGAGCACCGGGCTGTAACAAACGCTGCGGTCAGAGGCTGGGGTGGAGCTGTGCCATGGGGGGACTCAGCTGGGGATTTGTGGCTGTCACCAAGTGCAGTGACACCAGGGACTGGTGAGTGTCACAGGGCTGGGGGGCAGCAGGATGCCAGGGAAGCAGAGGTGGAGGGCAGGAAGCACAGGAACCAGAGCTGTGCCTGAAGGCTGCGAGCAGAGCAGGAGAGCCATGTGCCAGAGCAATATGGATGAGCTGGAGTGAGGAAAGAGCTGGGTGCAGAGCTCCCTTGGGAGCTGAAAGATACATTTAGCCCTGTTCTATGTTGAAAGTGCATTTTTTCCACTGAGCTAACCTGTAACAGCACCTGTTTGCCTGTTTAAGCAGTATCAGTAGAGTGCATTGGTTAGCAGATGTGATCTCAAACCGGAGTGCTGCAGTTTGGGAGCACTGCAGTTTGCTTCTGTCACTGCAGCCACACCAGCACTGCCACCTCTCACTGAGCCAATTTGTCCTGGAGCAGCAGAATGGACAAACGCATTTGGCACATGAACAATTTTGGATACACATGCCTGGCACACACACGGAGCAGGGTCTATTGCTACAATATTTCAGAAGTCTAGATCTAAGTTCAAAGGGAAAAACATATTCTGTATCAATGAATAAGCACCAGCACCCAGGACAGAAGAACCAAAGCCCAGGGAAGCACGTATGTCCATGCCTATACCCTGTGAGAAATCTATCCCAGGGAGATTTTTTCTTCTCAGAAAAACTGTGCTGATTTTCATCTCAATTCCAAAAGATGCCCCATCTGTTCTACTCCAGAAATGTCCAACTTTGGAAACAAAATCACCATCAACTTTCCAAAGTTAATTTCACGTTCTGAAAACGCCAAAGCATTTTCTAAATAATTCTGAGACAAAGGCATACAGAAGTCTAAGTTTCCACAAGTAAAAATGAGCCATGTTAAAAATAACCATAAAATTTAAATTCACCCAACAGTTCCAAAGTCTTTCCTGGGACCAAGGGAAGGGATGCTTGGGAGGATGTGCAGGATCCCTGTGGGAATGAATGAACTCACTTCACTTCCCAGAGCTCTCTCAACCCTCATCCTTCTGAGCTTTCAGCTCCTGAGCCCCTCATGCTCCAGAGTGCAGAGCTGGGAACAGTCAGGCCTGGAAGGAGGGTGGGATGTGCCAGGGCTAGAAGAGGAAGAGGGATCTGGAAGGTGGAGAGAAGAAAGAGGCAATCTGTATCCCAAACCAGGGAAAGGTCACTGTTGGAAAAGAACTGTTCACCTGGGCTGGTAATCCAGTAAATCCTCCTCTCTGATTTCTCTTGCAGCTTAAACTGGAAAAGTTGTCCAAACTGCTCTGCACACCCATCTGAGCCCCAGCTGTGCCCCATTCTCCTTCCTGGGAGCACAGCCCTCCCCAGCACTGCAGGACCTCTGCTTGTCCTTCCCACTGGGAATTCCAGCTCTTCCTTCCTAAGGCTTGGTTTACACATCCCCAGGGATGTGCTGTCCTTCAGATGGGCTGAGCTCAGCAAAGGGACCCCCAGCTCTCCCCTTGTGCTGTGTCCTGCTCCCAGCTGGGAGGGGAAGCTGTGCCCTCTGTGCTCGGGGAGGTTTTCTGAGAGCAGGTTTCAACCAGCAGCAGCTGAAACCTCTTCAGTGTCCTGAGGCATGCAGAACCAGCGCTCACAGCTGGTTGCACAGTTTAGAACAGCTTTCCCCAAGGCTATAATTAGACACTTTTATTAGCACTTTACCCAGTGAGCAAGGCCCCAGAGCAAGGCCGCAGCTGTGTGAGCCAAGGCAGAAGAAAACCAGTGCCTGTGCTTAGGTTAAATAAATCACTCTAATTCCCATGCTAACTCTCACTGCCACATCTAAGCCAGGGAAAATAGCAGAGCCTGGTCTGAAGCCAGGAGTGAAGAGGAGTTGAGAGCTTTAACAGAAAGTTTCAACAGCAAGCGCCCTGAGGTGCTTGTGCAGTGACAGACACCCAGCATGGTGTCACCCTGGCTCAGCAGGGACAGCCCCCAGGCTGCTCCTTCCTCAGCAGAACAGACCCACATTTCAACACTTCTGTCCACATCTGGGTGAAAAACAAATGCAAACAACTGTGAGAAAAACTCCTCAGCATTTCCACCCAATGTTTCCATTGGCTTTAGCTTTACTAACAGCATAATTGCACCTTCCCTTTGACACAAACCCATGAGACAAAGCAGGAGAACCAGCAGCAGGCTCCTACAAAAACAGCAGCACAACCCAAAATCAGTGGAAGTTTCTTGAAAACAGAACTTCTGTCACTTCCAGCCAGCTCAGGCAGTAAGAGGTAACAAGGTGCTCTGGAGCATGTTTGGTAAAGGGGAGTCCCAAATTCACCACCCTTGTCAAATGTCTTGGCATTAAGTGGATTTCTCTTCCCGCATGAACTCGTGGTCTGAATAAAGCCCTTGTTTCTCTCTCAGGTTTGTAAGAGGAGGAAGAACACCTGTCCTCCCACCCTGGCCATGCTCAGGGTGCAGCACACAGGGCTGGCCCGCATCACCAGTGACAGTATCACCCCAAAAGCCCAATGCCAGGAACCAAACCCCCTGCAAGGCAAAGGAAGAAGCTCCACCTGCTGAAAGCATCAAGGCCACAGGGCACAATCTCCAGCAGAGACCACCAGCACCATCCCAGACCTGCTGTCTCTCCCCTCCTGCCCACCCCTGTTTCCAATCTGTGCTCCCAGGCCACAGGGAACTGGCTCTGTGCACGTCTTTACTGAGCTGAGCCCTGATTACAAGTTCTTTCTGTCCATAAATGTAACTAAATATGGGTTCATTTTCAAATCTAGGTCTCAGAACATGCTCACTAAAAACCTCCCTGAAGACTGAATATGAAGTGATTTCAGCCCCACACTGCTCAGAAACCTCCTGGAGGATTTCTGTTACATTTAAATCTAACACCAGAGCCACAGAAGTGAGGCATTTTATTCTTTGACACCTGGACTCATAATAAAAAAGCATTTATTGATGAAAATTGCTCAGGAGGCAGGGCAGCAGGGCTGCAGGAGGGCAGTCCCTGCCTTTTGCACCACAGACATCCATCACACTTACTTTGTAAAAGCGGGAAAGGATTTGAAATCAGGGGACTTGCGGTTTCTGCAAAAAAGAAAGAGATTTAAATATTGAGACTGGCAGAGACCTCGCTGCATTCTACACAGCTCTGCCTATCTGCTATCTGATCCCTATTCCACGCTTCCAGATTTATCCAGGGCAAGGCAGGATGGGAGCTCCATTTACCACAAAATCCAACATGTCCATTTTCTCTCCCTTGCTCAGTTTCTCATGGCTAAGGTTCTGCATCTTTCCTGTCCAATTTAAAATGTCCAGAGATCTCAGCACACACCCAATGCTACAGCAATGGAAACAAGGGTGGAGGCCAGCAAAGAAAAGCCACAGGGCAAGAAACACTTTATAAAGGCTTTCTTTGGTGCTCCAGATGCAAATTCCCAGTTTCATCATGCAGCTTCTTTAAACTAAAGCTGGGAGGGAAAACCAGGGTGTTTCACTTTCCCTGGATGCCAAAGGAGAGCTCCTAAGCAGTGCAATTACTTCAGGCTGAGAATGAACATTTCCTATGCAGCACACCTTGCAGGTTTGCCTTTCTGTAAGGTGTGACTGAAAACTGGGTGCTGGCTGCCCCTTGGGCAACCAGGAGCTGTTTGCAGCCAGCCCCAGTGCCCTGGAACAAGGCTCTGATCCAGTGCTGATCCCAGCACCTTGGACCATGTGTGGCTCCCTACAGTTCCCAGGTGAGGTCCTCTAGGGTCAGACCCCTGCAGAGGGGCAGAAATCATTAATTATTAATGCTAAATATTCAGTCATGGACTCAGAGCATTGCCAGAAAGGTCCCAGGTCCAAGGCTGGGAGCTGGCACATCCATGGGGCTCTCAGGGCTCTCTGACAGACCCGGCCTGGTTTCCTTGGAAGGAAAACCACCCTCGTGAACTGCATGGCTCAAGCACAGCGAGCCTTCCTGCTGAACATCCCAACGTGCTGAGGACCTGAGCTGCTGAAGAGGGCTCCAAATGGCAGGGCCAGCCCATAAGGAATGGAGATGAAAGCATGGAAGCATGGATGATGCTTGGCAAAGACATGACGGGACAGTGCTGTGGAAAGGGGATGCATGGGAGACATCAGCTCATCCGGAGTGCTGCTGATCCCTGCACACATTGTGATCAGCCAGCAGTGCTCCAGGTGCTCCTGCAGCTGCTGAGCTCTGTACCTGGGGCAAGATCTTCACTGAAACAGCTCCCTAAGCTGGCCCTGAGGAGCAGCTGAACAGGGCAGGCTCCTCCAGGCACCCCTCTCCTCTCTCTGTATGCCTGGGCTCCTGCAGCAGCCCAGCTGCACGTGAGCTTTTGAGGGGCAAACCCCAACTTCACTGTCCCCCTAGCAGAGAATCTGATCTGGAGCAGGCACAGAGCCCACAGTGTGGCACAGAGAGTGGCACACAGCACTTCAAACAGCCCAAGGAATTCTCAGCACCACCTCTGGCTGCTCTCCAGCCAGAACTGCTGACACAGTGTCCTCGTTATGCTTGGTCTCCTACTGACATGGAAACCACTGGCAGTATGAAACAGCAGTTCAGATACTCAATACAACACTGTTTGATGTCAATGAAGACTCTTAGGATTTTTCTGGTCTTTCTATTTATAATTGGACAATTTTTTATCCATGCATTGTCAGGTCCCTGTTGCAGCACAGTCACTTCCACTAAAGCCACCTATTCAGGCAATAATCATAGAAATGCCAGAGTTTGACTGATTAATGATAAGTCACCTTGCACTGGGGCTTTGTAATCTTTCCCTCCACAGATTCTCCAGGCAAAATGAGAGTTCAAGTTTTTGTGCTCACACTTTGTTCTCTCAGGGACTCCTCTGGCCATGCCCTGCCCAGCCCCAGCCCAGTATCTGTGCTTGCAGTATCTGTGCTTGCAGTATCTGTGCTTGCAGTATCTGTGCTTGCAGTATCTGTGCTTGCAGTATCTGTGCTTGCAGTATCTGTGCTTGCAGGCTGCAATCCTCAGCCCCATCCCTGGCTGCATGTCCCAGTCCTGCTGAGTGCTCCTTGCCTCAGTGCTTTCATATGGATTGCCTCGATTCCTCCCCGTGTCCCAAGGCTCTGGAGCAATTGGCAGGATATCTCTCACAGAGACTGGCTGCTGAGTGGTTATTTTAACCCAGATATATCTCTTCCTGTCTGCAAGTTGCCTGTTGAACATGAGAAGTGTGGAACAGCTTAAATGAACGTGGCACCAGAAATAAACAGTTCATTCCTAGAAACCTCAATTCCACACAAATGCCCAGCAGACACAGTGACTTATTTATGCAAGCAAGCAAAGTGACACTTTCTTAACTGAACCTCTCCCTGTGTGACTATCATTCCCCTGGTGGGAACTGCACTCAGCTGCTGATCCTTCTGGGCACAGCACTTCAGGCTGCTTTGAAAACGCAGCTCTGTCTATTTGTGCAACTGTGCTGCCCCATCAGCAGCACTCCCTGTGCTGTGCACAGAGTGGGAGCTCACAGAACGAGCCCCCTTCCCCTTTTCCTCACCCCATGGAGACTCGTGCAGCAGCGTGGAAAATGCAGAGTGCTGCTGCTACCACTCCTGAGGAGCTGCTCAGTGGGCAGAGACAGTCACTGCATCCAAAACTCACACACACCACGGACAGGTCAGTGAAGAAGGGAAAGCTCACTGTATGGTGTTCCAGTGAAGTGTATTGTAAACTCCACCAAAGGGATCCAGCGACCAAAAGATCAGCACTGCAGTGTCTCAGGTTGAGGATGACAGTCTGGGGGACAGTCTGGGGACACAGGGGTGGCACAGGGGCAAGGCAAAGGGCACTGACCTACAGGGGATGAGGTACCTTTAGCTAGTGTTGCACAGCACCATGGGGAAGCCTTTTTGTCTCATCCCAAGCAGTCAGGCTTCCTCAAAGCCTGTGGCAGATTCTTCCAGGGCTTCCCTCCAGAAGTTCCCCTGATAGGCTCAGACTTGTAGCAGTCACAAACCAACCACGGATGAGAAAGAGAATTACCAGATGAATGTTAATGGATGCTGGATTTGAGCTGACCTTGAGCCTGCGAGGCAGCTGGGTGCACCTCAGGAGGCAGAGGCACGAGGGCTGGCTGTGCTAGTGTCACATTGAAAGCAGTAATCAAGAATTATTACGCCCCAAAAACTAAAGCTGCACTCACCCACCAAAACTGCCATGCTAAAAGTGCTGTATTTCCAGCAGAAACCCCCCCAGACGGGCTGTGTGATGGCTGGATGAGCAGAAGGTGATGTATGGCCACACCAGGGAAGAAAGCTTGTGATTTCTGAAAATCCATGTTTAAAATCTAGTCCTGTGTCCTTTAAATCCTGAGAACGGGAGATTCTCAGGTTTTCCAAGAATTTTTACTCTGAATGAAATGTAGGAAATCAAATTTTTTTGGTCTCAATCTCATCTCAGCTTGGCACGAACTGGTTCAAAAAAAGAAGACATTTCCATTGACCCTCTCCCCAGTCTGGAATAAACTGTGCTGGAAAGCAAAGCTTCCCTGTGTAAATAGGAATGAAAAGTGTTGACATTTTAAAAACTCTAAATGCTAAAATTTGTTGCACTGGAACTTCTGACAGTAATAGTTCCCTAAAGCAGCAAATGAAATTGAGACATATTTATACAGCTTAAATCAACCTCGAAAGTTCAAAATATTTCCCAATTCCCTACATAATTTTAACTGTTCTCTTTCACACCCATAACATTGAGAAAATTCAGACTTCAACAAACACTGACAATTTCAATTAGATTTCCCCTTTGATGGCTATATTTGAAGATGTTGTAACTAAAGAGCTTTTTTTCTCCCCTTTTCATTCACTGTGACAAGGACTGGGGTTGTGTGCATAGAGAAGAGACATCCCAAATCCAACATTTTCCATTCCAGTTCCATTCTAATTCCCACTCAGGGCTCCCTACAGCATTGCACATACTCTGGGTATTTTAGGTGGTTTTAGTTGCTGACCTCCCTGCTCTGCTCCCTCCCGACACCAAGGGGTCTGTGCCACTGCAGTCAGGATGGTGACACAGGGAAAAAGCAGAATGTCCCCAGCTGGGTGGCCTAAAAAACTTCTGCTGCTCTCTTTGGTATCTCTGTATCCGAGCCTGTGACACAAAACTCACACCCACAGACAGCAAGAGCCATCAGGCATTTAACAAGGCCAAGCCACACAGCTCTTGGCTGCTCAGCTGGGACCTACATTTACCTCCCAAACCTGGTGGCTGTTCCTTACAGCAGCAGTTTGGTGACAAGCAAACAGCAGATGGGAGTGGGAGGACAGAAGTGTCTGTCCTTCTGTCATTCCTCACCACATTACCACCACCTGCTTCCCTGCCTGGGGGAAATCTGCTGGCTGGAGCACAAGGGAGGACAAGCCAAGGGTGCCAGAATCACCCAAGAGCTCCCATCCCACGTGTGACACGGAGCCACAACGTGTTTGTCCCACCCACTGAGACACAGCCATGGGAAGAAGGAAAACGGGGAGGCAAAGACATGTCAGCTCTTCCAGAAGACAGCTACAGAGAGCTCTGCCTGGACACCTGAGCACACAGAGCTCTCCAGGGCCTCTCTGACCACCAGTGACACTCAGTGACTGGTGATGCCCACCCAGGCTGCTGGCATTGGGACTCCTGAGAACTGGAAGGGATAAAAGGAGAAATGGCTTGGTGCAAGGGCTGGAAAAGAGCACTGAATGGGACATGGAGGAAGCAGCACAAAAATGGAGCCAAAGGGGGAAAACAGGGCTGGGGAAGAAAAGTGGATGCAAGACAGATAAAGGAAAGAAAAAGGGAAGAAGTTTATACATCTCCATGCACCAGCCTGGCTTTGAGGAGCACATCAGCTGCTTAATGCAGAAAGGAACTGCTTCCAACCAGAGCCCAACTCCCCTCAAACCAATCCTGGGCAGTTCACTTGAGTTCCTCAGGTTTCCTGGCTCAATCAAAGGTTTAGGTGAGTACCTTGCAACTCCTCTGCAGCCTGCCAGGTCCTTGACTGAACCACTAAAACAAACTGACACTACATGTAGTGCAGACAGAAACACTCCTTACAGGGAAACAAGATGAACAAATCACATGGAACTTGCTACTCAGCCTGTAAGAATTTCTGGCTTTGTTTTGCTTTTTGCTGTGAACTTGCACTCGTGTGCTTTAAATGTTGCAGTCCAGAACGAAACAGACTGAGGAGGATGAGTGTGATGTGAGCTCGTACAAGGAGATGGCAGGGAGAGTCTGTCACAGCAACAGTGGGTCAGTGTTTAATAGCTCAGAAAGAACTGAAGTTTCGGACTGTTCAGTACAGCCACTGTTTGTGTGTGTTTCTTGTCAGTGCTTCCTGGACAGGTTCATCTCCCCTCCTGTGAAACATGACAAAAGCAGCCAGCAGATTCCCAATGCAGCTTTCTTGGCTTCAGGAATGAGCTGTGTGATAGGAAGGAAGATATTTCTGTCCCTCCTTTGTTGGCTGCACAGGAATAAAATAGGTACAACCTCAGGCTGCTGCTTTCCAAGGGCTCCAGAGGAGTCAGGGCCCCAAGCGGTGTACTGGCATTTACAGATGTGCACTTAAAGGCTTTGAAACCCTTCAAAACACTGACAGTACCCACAGAAGACAAGACATGAGCTGCTGAGAGGCCAGGGCCACATCCAGGGCTCCAGCCAGGCTGGGAACTCTGGTAGTCAGTGACTGCACTGCCTGTCTGACAGCCAGGCTGGGCTCACTGAGCAGGGCCTGGGCAGCCCCAAGGACTCCTGACTGTCCAGCAGGAACAGGACTAAGGGCCTGAAACACACACAAGCTCACCTGATGGGTTCTGCTTACACCTCTTTTCTTTAGGTTTTTCTGTCCCCGAATGACCAGCTGCAATTGTGGTGAATGATGGATTAGTACAGGAATGTTCCCCAAAACACAACACACAGCATTTTAGCAACAAACAACTTTTTTCCCCATTCCCCATCACCCACTCTGCTACCACACATGGGTTTTCCAACACCACATCCCTGCTTTTCAACATGGTTCCAGAAAGCCCCTTCCTTGCGTCTGAGGTAGATATAAGCCCCAGGAGACACTGTGTAACCTGCTCCAGGGAGATATCCCATCCCTACCTGTCCATTCCAGCCAGGAACATTGCCAACACCAACAATATTCTGCTTCTCTTGGATGGGGAATGGAGGGAGGCCTGGATTTTCTGTTGGCATGTTCTTTATCTCTGCAGCAAGATGTCAAAATGATGTTTCATCTGGTCTGACACTTTGGCTCCAATTAGGGAGCACGAAGGATGGCAGTGGCCCACTAGGGCTGGGCAATACACAAGCAGGATAAAAACCTTGCACAGAAAACTCTATAGGTGGTGGACCTGAACAAAATTGTCTAGGCCACAGGTCACGTTCAGTTTCTACCACTTGGACTTAACACTGCAAGGAAACTGCACAAGTGGAGGGGATTTTCATTCCTGCCAGCACATGTATTTTGGTGTCACACACATCTGATCCACTGTAACCTCCAGGAAGTGACTGCACAAACAGCTGGACATTGGTTACAGTGACATTTAAATAGGCTCAGCATCACTGTAACCTGCAAACTGCTGTTCTATCCACAATCCTCGAACTTCTGCTGCTTGCAAATGTCTTTGCTCCACCAGGACTGCGCCGATACACAGACACAGCACAAGTATTGCCTGATCTCCATCCATCCTTTCTCCACATCTTGGCTCCCCTCTGAAAAATCTATGCTCAAGTACCTGGTCCTTGGCAGCAGGATTCCCACATCCCCTGCTTGACAGGGCTGGAATAAGGCACTACCCCAGGAGGGCTAAAACAAGGTATCCCAGAACACATCAACATTCACTGAGCACAGCTGGATCCTGCTTGGAGAGGAACGTGGAAGCAGCAGGAAGGGGTGACCACACTTACCACTGGAGTTCTGGGAATTGCTGTTTGTTTCTTCAAAGTTGTTTTGCACTTTGCCTTCCACTCTTCTGCTGAAAGCACTTTCTGCTGAGTGGAGAACAAAGCAGGGATGGTGACTGGTCAACACTGGATGCAGAACCAGGCAGACAGGAGGCAAGACATGCTCCTGTGCCACATAATCACAGACCCTGAATACAGCAGAAAGGTCAAATACCTCATTTTGGAGGCAAATGGGCCAGATTCAGTGAACGGATAACAGGTGGGTATTTTTCTTGAAAGCCTTCTGGCTGAGGTGGCCTGGATTGGCTCTTAGGGAGCCCATGAACACCAGTCCTGACTGAACCAGAAAGTTCATGGCTTCCTCCCCTGCAAAAAAACCCAACCCTTATCTTACTCTTCCTTGAGGCAAAAGCAGCCCTTAAAGCCTGTGAGCAGAGGTGAGCAGTCTGAGACTGAAGTCAGTGCTCAGCACCACACCGAAGTGTCACCTGCAGAGGCACTGTGCCAGCTCTCCTCGTGCTTCCCAATCACCTGCATTCCCTTCCTGAACACTCTCCTGCAAATGTCGAAGCAGAGGCCTGAAGGGCTGTCTCGGGGCCTGCCCACCATGTCTGGAAAAGCTGTGGAAGATCCTCTGGCTCTGTGCTTCCCAACAGTGCCCCTGGTCCCAGAGCCCCCAGGGCCAGGCAGGCACTGCTCTGCACGTTCCAGCCACAGCCCAGGGCAGCTCCCAGTGACCCTGCTGGGACGGTTCCTCCAGTGGAGCCAGCTGCTTCCTGCCCTTGGCATGGCCCCAGAGCCCCTCAGCATCATCACAGAGTCCTGGGCACAGCCCAGCCCGGGGCCTCCACTCTGCTCCAGGAACCCCTCAGCACCAGCTCAACAGCACCGTCAGCTCCTGTCTCACTCCACCGCCCTGGACACGTCCAGGCAATGGATCTGCTGTAGTGGCTCAAAGGATAAACCAGAGATTAAAGAAAAGGAGCTGGCCAAAGCAACGTGTGTGGGCTGTGCTGGGCAGGCCCTGCCCTGCACTCCCGCTCTGGAGCCCACTGTCACCGAGGGGTTCCCGTGGACACGGCCTGGCCTGGCCTGTGCTCAGCCAGGCAGGCCTGGGGACACAAGTCTTCCATTCACGAGACATGGGCACTCCTGAAAATTGGTGCCAGGTCATGATTTTATTCCTGCAGACCACAGGAGTGGCCACAACTGCTGTCAGGACTTTGCAGAGGCCCTGCAGGCTCCCAGGGCTCACACACGAGGGCTTTGGGGCTACCAGAGACCTGAACTGCAAGAAGAGCCCAGCCCATAGATTTTGGCCCAGCCAGCCCTCAGTGGATCCTTCCACATCCTGAGCAGGCTTCTCAAACATTTTTTTTTATTATTATTTCTCAAAAATGACATTTTTGAGAACATATGTTCATATTGAGAATAAATTTATTTTTTTTTAGGATTGAACCTGTTTGGAAGGAGGAACTTGAGACAATGAGAGGATCAGTCCTAACCTGCATTTTCTAACTCCTCAGTAATGGTTCTGTAATACTGATTTTTCTGTTTATTTCTTGGAGGTTCCTGTGGGGAATGGAGCACTGGGAAAACACCTGTAATCCATTGCACAGGCCTAGCTCTGAAAACATCACCTTGAAGGAAACAAACAGTAAACTCCAAACAGTGCTGAAAGCCAAGCAAAAAAACCCCATTCCTGACAAGCCATTACACCAATCCTTATCAGGAAGCTCTTCTGAGTTTGTGACACCAGGATTTGAAACAGGGTCTTTTATACCTCGTGATTACCAGTTGTTTACCACAACTTCTCACTGGGAAGAGATCATAAAGGATCTGATCCCCTCAACTGCCTCTGGAGCAGCTCTGGGACAGTCATGGATGGAGCAGATTGAAGCCAGGACAAGGCTGTCCTGGGCAGGACTGGACACTGAGCAGTTGAGAAAGCTGAAAGGCAGTGGGTACCTGTGATGGCCTTGCTTCCTGGGGATGCGGAATTTGGAGCACGGAACATCTGGGATTGGGAGGCGGGCGGGACCCCGGAGGGCGTGCGGTGCAGGAGGGTGGAACAGCGGTTTATGGACGCCGGAGACTTTTTGCTGGACTGGCTCGTCTGTGTCTTCACTGCCACGAAGAGTGGAGATCGAGAGAACTCTGGATATGAACACTCAGAACTAGTGCCTGCACAACCAGAGCAAGGCCTGCTGGGGCTGCTGATCCAAACCAGTGACAGTCTGGTGGACCATGTTCCCATAAACCCAAGGGTGCCTCATTACAATCCCTTAAAAACCCGATTCCAGGAGATTTTGGGGTGGAATCGCCCCCTGCCAGCTGTAGGCTGATGAGCTCAGCTCATCCCTCCTCTCCATCACCTCTAACCCTTGGGGCAGGACACCCTGGGCACTCAGCAAAGCACAGGCAGTGCTGGGAAGGGAGAAGGAAGTTCAGCTGCAAAGAACTTCTCTGCAGACTTTTAAAGTATTCAAATTTAGAAAGTAGCAAAAATTTCTCTCAACGTGTTTAGTGAAATTTTGCACTGAATTACACTGAACTGCTCGTTGAAGCCTCCCCTCCACGTGGGGAGTGCAGACCACAATGCTGTGCAATTTGCTGACAGCTGCCTTGTCCTGAGCTCCCTGAAATAAATCATTTATTGAGTGTGATTTAGTAGCAAGCTACTGAAGTCATTTAAATTATTTTGAAACCAGTTTTAACTCACTTGATTTCCCAGAAGCTCATAAGAAAGATGTTTCTTCCCTAACATGTATATTCAGTTATTATTTAGGGGAGTATAAAAATGTTGTGCATCACTTCAGTTAAACAAGAGCCTAAACCATCAGCCCCACAAGGAACACGTGTAGAATTCCATGGACTGGGGTAGGAGCTCAGAGACATTCCAGGCCTAACAGTGTCCCTGTGAGGGGATCCCTGCTCAGCACATGATCCATGTCCTGCCCGCTGCAATCCCACAGCTCCAGTGGAAGGATCCCCACGAGTGAAGTCTCTCCTGCCAGCCTGGTGCTCCCCACAGCCCCTGGCAGTGCCAGGCTGCAGCAGATACTCACTGATGGGGGCATGCAGAGCCACGTGCTCTTGGTAGGGAGTGTAGTACTTGTACTGCTTGCCACAGAACTCACAGGTGTAATTGCCAGTCTCTGTGAAATGAACAGGAGCACAGGTCAGGAAGGAGGGCAGCTCTCTCACACAACCCCCGGGTTCTTTTTACAGAGAAACTGCTCAGGTGACACAAACATTCCTCATGCATCTGGAACTCGCCTGGCCTGTAATCCACACATCCTATTCCCAAGAAAGGAAACAGTTCAAAACAGAGGGATGCATAAAAGGCCCAGTAGGACTGAACAAGCTGCAGAAGATTACACCAAAATTACAGCAAGTAAGTGTGAAAAACAAGGGAGAGAATCCAGTTCTAAAGTCTGCATTACAGATGACACAGTTCTGTCCTCTGGTTACAGAAAGTCTGGGATGTGTGGACAACAGGAACAGTCAAACCAGGAAATGAACAGTCAAGTATTAGAGAACTTTTATTTGGGATTGTGGAGTTCTCTTGCAGGAGAAGGGGCTTTTCTGGAGCAACTGTGCTCATTCCTGCTTTGGGGATACTGGAAATAAAGGAGTGTAACAGCACACTGACACCTCCTCCTCTTGCCAGTGCTGGGAGTATAGAACTGACAGCAAGCTGCAAGACGAAGGAAAATCCACAGAAAATCGATCGTTTCCAAAATGGAAAGTTCAGATAAATGGTTTGGCAAAACCTGGTGTTCTCTCCGTTTCCCTCTTCTCTGTTTGAGGACCCACCACAAAGGCAGTGTGAATGGATCACCTGCCAGTTCTCAGTGCACCTTCAAGCCCTCTCTCATCCCTGCCAGATTGTTTTTCCCCTGAACTCCCTTTCCCCTTCTCTTTTCAGAGCTCTTGAGCAGAACACATCACAAAGCTGCAGTTCTTAGGGCCAGGGCTGTCGGTGTTTGATGCTCCTTTGAGCCTGAACATATCTGTGAGCACTCAAATCCCAACCCCTCTGTGTAATGCACTGTTCCTCCTTTTTCTAGAGGTACTGCAGCCAAAGGCAGGTGTGAACCTCTGAGCTTTCCTTTTTATTTGAAACAAGAACAACTCTTACTTGGCCCAATCTTCTGGAAGGGTTCGGGCTCCTCCTCCTTCACCTCGTCGGCAGCAATGACAGCCTGGTCGTAGGGGTCTGCAAGAGAACAGAACCAGAGGACAGCTGACAACACCTCAGCTTTGCCTTCTCCAGCTGCATGGGCACTGAACGCTCCTGCCCCTGCAATCACATTTCCATCTGGAACAGGATTGGAAGACAGGAATTATAAACCAGTGACCCCTCTGTCTGACTTGTCCCTCCTCCTCAGGTGCCCCAGGACTATCCCTGCTCCCAGCCCACTAACAGGCCTTGTAGGAATTAATGTTTAAAAAATGCAGAGAAAAACTGAATGAACACATTGCAAAGTCTGATCCGTGTTTCCCGATTTTCTTCCAGGGAATCTCCCCTCTAGTGCTGCTGTACTGACTGACAGTGGGCACAGCAATGCAGGCCACATCACCTAACAAATGCCAACCTGGGACTTCTACCAGCTAACAGCACAGCTAGCAACAAATCATAATCCAACCCACTGAGGAGAAGAATTTGGTTTATGCCTTGAGCAATTTACAAGATCACCAAAGACATGAAACACCTGCTTCTTTGATTGTCTGAAGCCTGACCAAGTGTATGTGCAACAAAAGCCTGGTATCTGCTAGGGCTGGGCATCAACCTACTGGCTGTAGACACTGGGGAGGGAGAGAGGATCCTCCCTGTCCCACTGCAATCCCTGACAAAACTCCTTTGACTCTTACGAGTTCAGAATCAACCTGCTGCATCTGAACTACTGAATGCTTGAAAAGGTTTGTGAAATAAAGCACACAAAGGAGCTCGGCTTACCTGCCCGGTTTTCTGGGGCCCCTTCCACACTAAAAACTAACACAGAATAGAAGAAGGAGGGGAAGAAACAAAACAGAAATTAAATCCTCTTAAATGGTCTTGTTTTCCTCCTGCATTTCACATACTGCTGCAGCACATGTTAGCCCCACTGAATAAACCAGGCTTTGTGCCCCAGTCCCTCCTCTTCCCAGCAGCATCCTCTCAGGACCTGGTTGAGCATGCCCAGCCCTAATACACACAGATGCTCAAGGCCTTTGTTCTGACCCTGACAAGGCCCCAGGTGAAGTTCAGGTGCACAGCAGCCCCAGGGACGAGCTGGGACAGTCCTTGCACACACATGGAGCCATTTCCAAGCCCTCTTGAGGCCCTGGGAAGAGCTCCCTGAGACATTTCTGATGGAAGCAGCCACGTTCCCCTCACGGTCACTGTCAGTGCCACTAATCCCTGGCTCCCCACGGGAGGAAAGGAGCTGGCAGTGGTGCCCTGCAGGAGAACACTGGCTGTCCTCAGAGCATGTTCTGAGGTCCACACACTCCTGGTAAACACAACCATTTCTTTGGACAACCAGTATTGTGAAAAACCACTTGCTTTTCTGAGACAGTCCAGCCATTCGAAACCTGCTGCTCTCCAAGCAGCCTCTTTCTAGAACTCTCCTTGGCCAAGTGAGGAGCAGTACTGACAGGCTCGCAACACACACAGGGAAGGTCTGGAGTGTCTGTGGGCTCTGGCTCTAAGGTGAGGAGCTTTAGATGTTCAGTAAGCAGGGGGCGAACCAGCATGTTAATTCTTAATTTCCCACAGTGCACAATAAAGAAACACTGCTTCTGGCAATAGGTGTCTGCTTCTGTCCAGGTGTCACCAGCCTAAGCCACATCTACAGGCACAGAGGAAAAACTGGCCTTTAAGGGCCACTGACAACTTCATCAGTTCCCTACCACAGTGATTAACAAGAATGAAATATTTCCCAACTCTGAAATCTGAAATATTTCACAGAGAAGTATGTTGGGAACAAACCTGTAAATTCAGAAACCAAAAAGCAACCAACTTCTTCCCAGCAAATAACCAGGCTGCCCATTTACCTTGAGGCACTCAGTCCCAGGATCTCCATCCTAACCATGAACCTCACTGCAGACACACTGCAAGGTCCCCAGGTCCCAGCACAGGTGTTGTTTGATGCACACAGAGAGAATCAGACACAGCAAATTCCTTCCTGCAGTGCCTCCAAAGTAGCAAAGACAGGTGACCCGTGCAGTGCCACGTCCTGCACACCACAGGCCACACACTCCTGCTTCCCCAAAGACTTCTCAGCCTAGTTCAGGTGTCAAAACATTACTCACCATCCACGGCATGTAGGTCTCTGTGCTCTTGGAAGCAGCTATAGTATTTATATTTTTTCCCACAAATGTCACACGTGTACCTAAAATTGTCTGTAGGAAGAAGAAAACAGACCAGTTTATAAACTCTGAGGTGAAAGGCAAGCACTGCAACCACACTGCTCAATCAGACACCCCCATGCACTGACACACCCCATGTGCTCTGGCAGGTCTCTAAGGCACACAGACAACCTCTGCCTCACATCTATGGCTTGGGGCATATTCTGATTTATTTCCTCTTCAGACAGCTCTGCTCTCCAGGTCAGACCCACACACTTCACAGCAATGAGGATGCAGGGCAGCAGGCCCTGCTGGCACCTCCTTTAGAAGTTCAGGGCTCAGCGAGTTCAGGGACAAGCAGGTGTTGGTCAGGATGGGGACAAAGGGGCAGAACTAAACACAGAGTCAGTGTAAGAGCTGATAGAAACCAAAGCTGTAATACACCAGCTCTAACGTGGCCTGGATGTGAGCACACACCTGCTCCTCACTGCTGCTGTTTGCTGGTTCCCAACTGCACCCAGGATCCCGTCAGAACCAACAAACCCAGGAGACCCAACAATCCAAAGCACACAGGACAGCAAGGTGAAGCTCAGTGAAGGGAGGATAGATGAAGTTTGGTTTCATATCCATTTGTTCCCTACACCCCATCACTTCATCCCAGCATCAACCAGCCCTTCACCACAGCTCTGTGGGGCAGACAGATGCAAAACAGCTCCAAGTGTTTATGAATGTGGTTTGTTCTGGATGGGGATCAGTGTTTTTAGCTCAGCTATCACATCAGTGCAAGAGGAGAACTTCCCTGGTCAGCTTGGTGGGGTGCTTCCCCCCTCCCTGAGCAGTCACCCCTCCTGTCAGACACCCCCAGGCTGATGCCTTGGTGCTATCACCCCGTAGCAAAGCGGCAAAAATAAAAAAGTCCACGGCAAACACAGTGAAACACATCAGTAGTACAGCCACAAAGGATCTTGAAATCAGTTTCCTTGCCAGCAGCAGCAAGGAGGGCAGGCAACAGCTCCCAGGGCTCCACAGAGGAGCTGCCGTTCAGTAAGCATTCAGCAGTGTAGCTGGATCCATGTATCCCTACTGTTTGCAAAGTTAAAGCCTTGTTTATACCTCTTCCATGCTGTGCTCAAACACACCAGACTGTGCACATTAAGTAAGCTTTTATTTTACTTCTCTGTCACTTTACTTTTAAAATTACTCCATGTTTTAAGCTAGGATATATTGGTATGGTGTAATGACTCACTTGGGTTCACCACAGTCCAGCAGCTCATGGGGTTCAGCACTAAATACAGCATCACTGTCACCCTTTATTCAGAGTCACTGTACAAGCTATGATGATCTAGCAGAGAAAAATGCCAAATCTAAATGGTGTTAAAGAGCTGGGCACTTGAACTTTACCTCTGTGACTGAAAAATATTTGTATCTTAATCAGAGCACAGCAGTGCTAAACTGGAGTTAAGGAGTTTTTGGAAGTCTAGGCTGGACAAGCAAGGAGAAAGGGACTCACTGCACAGACAATGCACGGCTCGAGGGAGAGGAGCAGCAGAACACACCTGTGAGAACATTCCAGTGGCAAAAGCACTGGCAAGTCACATTTAACTGTGTTTGTTCCATGATGTGATCTCGTGCAGGCTCCTTCTGTGGTCACACACCAGTGCTGAGGGGCTCCCTCTGCCCTGGGCCCTCTCCCACGATGAAGAGGATCTAATGATTGCTGCTGAGTATCTGTGTGGCTGTTGCAAACCCCCCCAGTCAATCAGCACAGTCAATTAGCAAGAAAAGTAGCAGAGAAACTCCTGACTTGGCATCAGCAGGCAATGCCACTTTGATGGGTCTCCCCAAACCAAGGAACCAACCTCCTTTCTGAAGTGCAATGAGCTCTACAGGACCAACTGAAGGTTAACTCTTCAAAGGAGTCCCAAAGACCAGGCACTTTCAGAGAACAAAACTATTATGGCCTTACTTTGGAAGAAAAGAGCTCAGTAAATAAGATTATTAGAACAGAAAACTAACTAACACACCATTTCACAGGGCCAGGCACAGCTACCTGTGGTCCCTGTCACAGGGGGGATCTTACTGTCCCCAGCAGAGCCCATGCTGAGTGTGGGCACTTCTTCCCTGGGCAGCTCAGGGAACATGGAACAAGTGTAACAGCACAGCCTGAGAGAACAGGTTTGCTTGTGCTGTTAGGCAGCAGGATCTCCAAAGATTAGAGAGAAGTAAGAATTTGTTCCAGCTGGTGCAGCTTGGCACTGATCTCCTGGGCTCTGTAGGAGAGAACATCCAGCAAAGAGTGCCCAGCCTCAGAGACAGGAGCTTTACAGAGAATTCACAAGGTACAGAGAGCTGCCCATGTGCAGCCAAGCTCTACCTCTCTGAACAACAGTCCCTGCTGAGGCTCTCAAGAGCCAGACCTCCTCCTCCTCACCCAATAAAGCCATCTCTGCTGACAGCCCTCCCACACTGCAGTGCTGACCCCAGCAGACACTGCTTTCAGAGCAGAAACCCCCCTGGGCTCCACCCAAAGCACAGCCACACCTGCAGGGCAGGGCAGGATACCCCTCAGTCCCCCAGCACATGGGTTCAGGCTGGTCCTTACTGGTATTCACATCCTTGCTGCCAGCTGAGCAATGACCCTGCTGCAAACACACACCTTCAAAACTCTCCAAAGACGTCTGGTCAAACCCCAGACTCCAGCAAGTATCATTCTCCTTCATGCCCAGGAGCCTTTCCAACAGGATTCCAGAGACAGGTCTAGTGAGTACCAGCTGTTTAGTCAGCTCACAGTTCATCCTCAATACACAGGCCAAAACAGAACACCTCATCTTGCTAATAGTAGAAAAGGCAAGGCACAGCCTCATTACAAGGCAGCTCCTCAGCTGTAAATGACTGACACAGATGGCAAATGGGCAGGTTTTTCAAGTACCCCAAGAAATAAGTAAACAGGGCCTGAAAGAAGTTTTGACCCCTCTGCTTGCAAGTGGACAATTTTCACCTGGTCCAGAATTCACACTGAGCTTTCAGATGGCAGAAGGCACAAAAGGTACTTGATAGAGGAGCTCTGTCAGAAAGGGGCACTCTGCAGATACCTGGAATCCTACTGATCCACTCTTGCAGAGCACTGCAGGAACAGCTGTCTAGCAGGGACAGCCTCCACACGTGGAAGGGCAAAACTCCTGAATGTTAACAGATCACATCAGCCTGCTGAATTCTTCCTAACATCCAGAAGTGCTGCAGGTCCCAGTCAGGATAAAAGCAAAAATTAGAAGAGGGCAGTCTGGACAGCACTGCTCCATGACCAGGGTGGCTCCTTTGCACCAGGAGCTTTGGGAATGGCAAAGGAAGCACCCAACATAAGGACTTAAGATTCTAAATCATACATTCTATGACAATTCCACATTCCTCATTCACCTTGGCAAACAAGGTTTCCCAAACATAAAGTCCAGGAGCAGCTCTTAAAGTGGGGGAGTTGGATTTCTTACAGCTGCAATACATTTATGTCACCCCTCTATTTGAGGCTGTGATGTTTTTGACCCCAGAAAGGCTTAAGTGACCACAACAGATCAGCATCATCCCTCCAGCTCTGCCCAGTGGATCACAGGACAGTCGATGACATGCTCTGATTCTCGGTTTCACACTCCTTGTCTCCTGAAAATCTGCTGGCAGATGCTCAAGTCCTGCTGGTGACAAGCACAGAGGGCTGGAGCTGGGGAATGGCTCTGTGGCAGTACCTGGAAAAAGCATCACCTTTCCTGGGATATCTGCCTCACTGGAAGGAACCATGAGCAACACCAACACTCTTCAGGAAGAGCCAGTCCCCATGACTAATCCACCTGATGCAAAGAAACAGGAAAGGATGGCATTTTCTGAGGAACATGCTGCACGCTTCCCACTGGGAAACACCTTTCCAAGCTGTGTCCAGGGCACGCTCTACCTGAGGAGCCTCCCCAGAAGACCCAGAGTGCAGCTACTGCTTCCTTAAAACACATCAGGGAAAAAACAAAACATCTGGGACCCTCACTTGTTTCTGTGGATTCCACCCAGGGCAGCACAAAGACAGCTCTGGAGAGAGGCTTCTTCTCCCTTTCCGCAGCCAGAGGGGCACCTAGATGGAAAGGAACACATTTATGGCTTCCTAAGCTGGCAGGACATTCCCCGCGCAGGCTCACAGACAATTCCTTTGAGCTGAGCCTTTGGCATCTTTGGAGGATTCCTTCTGGACTGGCAGTGAGGAGAGGCAGAGCCAGGGCTGCACACAGGAGCACAGACCTCCCTCTCCTCCCCACTGGAACTGTGCCTTGCACACAGGTTACAGCTTTGCAGCGCTATTTCACAGACAGCGACAGAGCTGCCAGTAAAATCAGCTTCAATTTACATCAGAACTCTACTTAAAGGTGTCTAATGGCAAAATTCCTTGAAAAGGGAGCAGGACTGAGCCCAAAGTCAGCAGCAAACCCATAAGAGGATTAAAGTACCCAGAGTTACATTAGTAAGGATTAAATAATAATAAAATCCAGAATTCTGGAATGGACAGAAACCCTCACACACAAAGGCATAAGCCAGATACGAAGTGGGGGTAAGGAAAAAATTTTCCCTGTAGGCAAACTATTCCAAGATCACTCAGTTCACAATAATTTACTTCCTTCCCACAAATGTTTGGCCTCTGTCAGGAACGCAGGAGACATCGAGGAACAGCTGGATTAACACTGTGCTTCCCATGCTTCACACAAGGGTGTCCTTGGGATCCAAGACAGGAATAATCCCAAGCCCTCACAGAGAGGGTCAGACAAATCCCCTGAAACGACCCAAAAATTGGTGCAAGGTGCTGGCTCACCTTCCAGCTGGCAAGGGGCCAAATGACAGGTGAGAGGGCATGGAGCCACAGGCCTGCCTTCTCCACGAAGGATTCCAGGGCCATTCCAGCCCCTGAGAAGTGCTGCAGGTGCACTCAGGAGCTACAGGGCTGAATTCACCTCCCAGCAATTTTTAAGCTTTCAAGTCAGTGGCCAGAGGCATCTATAAACATATATCTATATATATATCTATAAATTCTGTGATACTTGGACACATCGAAACCATGCGTCAGGAAGGTGATCCCTGTACTCCTCTGCCTTTCTGGTTATGAAATCCTTAGGAGGGAAGCTACTGAGAATGAAAATACTTAAAATACTGGGTTTGTTTGCTATTTGGGTTCAACATTGCTGAGATGCCAACAAGCAGCTGAACAGAAAAAGGTCAGGTTGAGAGAAGAATTTGGAATAATCACTGGCATAGCTGCTGTACACCTCTTCTGTTGCTGAATTCTAACCCACACTGGAAGATGGAAAGTGCATCATCCCTCACTGGATACACCAGGGATGTATTTCTGCCTTCACTAAAACTCCCCTGGCATCTTGAGGACAAACGGAGGGATGACCAGAACAGTCTGGGATTACTAAAATTCTTATCCTCTTTTAATTGAAATAAATATATTTCTTGATCATTTTCCTGCCTAGAAACTCTGTAAGAGATTTGTTTCCAAGTATTAACATCCAGATTTCTGTAAACATAGTCTATTCAGGCAGCATCTGAGAAAGAATTGCATATTAGCAATTTTCTGTATAAGATATCTGAAGATCACAGAGTTATAGACCACTTGAAAGCCTCCTCTTCTAAAATCTCTGATTAAAACTACCTAGAGAGACACTGCTCCTCTCCAGAGCTATGGAACCACAGGACTTGCAGAACATCAAACCCTCCAGTGTATCCTGTTCCTGAACACGTCTTTGGGACTTGGATGGAAACACACTGGATATCCAGGAACTGCTCCCAATTTCACCCACAGACAGAGGACAGGTCTGAATTACACAATATTCTGGGTTACAAGGGACCCCCAGGATCAGCCAGCCCTGCCCAGACCCCCCAGCATCCCACCCTGGGCATCCCTGGAGCTCTGGCAGCCTCGGGGCCGTGCCCATTCCCTGGGGAGCCTGGGCAGTGCCAGCAGCCTCTGGGGGAAGAACCTTGCCCTGATGTGCAGCCTGACCGCCCCCATATCTTGGGATAAGTATCTCCAACATCTCGAGTTTTAAACTCAAAATTTCTTCACAATGCCAATACCTGGACTAAGTCTCTTATTATTTTTCATAATTCCTCCTCCTGCACTGAAATTTATCATCCTTGGTCTCAGCCCACTGGTCACTTACATGTGCAGATGAACATATTCATCTCCTAGTTTGGCAAATGGGAATCTAAAGAGACTTTACCAACTTAAAATGCAAACACATTAGAAAAACAAAATCCATTTTTACAGTTCTCCCCAAGGAGCAGAAGAATTATTAAATAAGAGCACTGGGAAAATGAATCAGGCAGTTGTAAATGATTCATGGGTCACCGTGGTGGCTGCACGTGGGTGTGCACACGCACAGCATTCACTGCTCACTGGGGAAGGTGTCACTGAGCACAACAAAGCAACTTCCTGAGCTTTGCTCTGCTACCCCCCAGAAAAGGAAAAGAAATCAAAAGTTACATTTACTTTAAGGAAACATTTATGTTGCAAATTAATCAAGAAACAGAGATGCTAAAGGTTCTTCCTCAACCATAAATTAACACCAGCAAACCACCTCCACATCTTCCCATCCCTGTCAGAACATTACAAACACCATATCCTCTATGAGTAAGGTGTGGGCAAGAAAACCATAATTTTGACTATATTAATTTCATGGTTTAAATTTGCAACCCTCCAAATGTTTTTGCACATGCAAGGCGTTAGCACTGTGCCTCCACAGTTAACATTTGCAAGGCATATTCCAGCCCACATCCCTGCTTCTAACCTTTCACTGCTTTTCCAAATAAATTCCTTCTCAGGCTGAACTTTCTCACACTTAGTCAGAGCCCAAAGGGAAATATGTTTTTAAAAGATCAGATCAATCATTTTTATTTATGGGTTTCTGAAATATTTACTGCATATTCCATTTTGGAAAAAAAAAATAATGCCATTTTCTTTTTTTCCTCACTGCAACTGCAGTGGAGACACACACAGATGTACACCTGTGCCCAGGTGATGAGTTTGAGGGCATCTGGCAGAGAAACTGGAAAGGAAAATGTTCTGTTTGCAGCCTACAACATCCTTAGTGAACATTAGTGACTCCCTCCCACCAACTGTCCTGTCTCAGCCCAGCACCCAGTACACACAGTAAGTATGAGCAGCTACAAATGGGGAAGAAGAAAGCAAACTCAGGATGTATTTATATCATATATATATCATATATATATATATGTAATTAAATTTTCAGAAGTACTTCTTCTGTAGATCATTTTGGCTCCTCTTGCCTCCCTATTTATCCTTAAAAGCAGTTCTTTTGAACCCTGTGACACTGCAGCAGGTGCTGTGCATCCCTGTCTTCCTTGGGATTTGCTCCTGAGCTGCTCCTCAGGCTGTGTGGTGACACTGCTGACAAATTCCAATGAGCACACTGGAACCCTGGCACAGTGCAAACACCTGCTCAGGTGACAGGAGCCACTGTGTCCCTGTCCCACAGGGCCCTGGAACACCCCTTGCCCCTGGGTTTGTTCAGTGACCTGTCTGGGTGCCAAGAATGTCCTGTGGAATGTGAGCAGCAGGAAGGAGACTGTTTGTAACTCCCCTAAACATGACTGGAATTCCCATGGAGAATGAGAGCCCAAACACCTTCCCTGAGAACTTCCCAGAGGCTGGAGAAAACCACACAGACATATGAGCATCTCAGAAAAGACCTCCAGACTCTTCTCTGGGAACAGTCAGTGACCCAGATGTCAAACTACCCACACCTGTCCAGGAAAATATATCAAACAGACAGTTTTTTCAAAATCACCCTCTTCTCTTCCTCATCCCTGCCAGTTAAAGTTGGTAGCAGTCAGCCAAGTCTCTTTAACACATTAGCACTGTGGGTTGCATTGTTTTCTTCTCTCTCATGTGGGAATTCTGGTCTTGGACCCTGAGCCAAGGCTAGAAAAGGAGCTCCCAAAGCTCACAGCTATGTCCCTGTGTGCACATCCCCTCCTCACCACCACAGAGCTGTGGCTCTTCAAGAATGGGTCCAAAAAAATAAAGGGAGCCCCAGAGCCACCATCTATAAACCCCAAAGGCTGAAAATAACCAACTAAATGCAACAGTTTTTCCTCAAGGGAGTCTTCAAAGTGCTTTCCCAGTTGGAAAGTGTAAACACCACTGTCTCCTCTTTAGGCAGGCAGCGAACAAACAACAGATCTCAGCTGAGTCCCAGCTAGCCCCACAGCTCCCTTCCTCCCAGGGGGAAAATAGCCAGAACGGGCCTTCCCCTAACAGCCCCTCTGACCTAAAGGCACGGGCACATCTGAGCACAGCCTCAGCCAGCAGGCACAGTCCCTCGTCCTCCCCGCAGCCCAGGCTCGCTCTCACACCCAGACTTTGCTTCCCAAAACGGAGCTGGTTGCTGCAGGGAGCCCAGCACAGGGACTGAAGCACAGCCCAGGAGCTCTGCACAGGCACAAGTTGAGATGTCACCTGGCACACAAGGCTGCCTCCACCAGCACTTCTTGGGTGACCACAGCTGTCTCCAGCAAGTGATCATGGAGCAAATCTGATCAGCTTTTCAAACCCTGCAGTTTGTGATGTGAACTAATGCAGTATAATGTAGTTATGTGAACTAATCCAGGGGCCCACTGCTGGTCAAGTGACTCCTCACCCACAGGATCAGGATGGATGCAATCCATGCCCCATGGAGAAGCACAGGAGAGAAAACAACATCCTCCTGTATCCCTTAAATACTGAGAAATTCTGGGAGAGGGCAGCAAACCATGCCTGCAGAGACCACGAATGTAGAGGTTCCCAATGAGACAGAAATAGCAGAGGAATAGTGGAACAATGCAGACATCTGTAAAAGAGAGGGTGTAAACAGCCAGGCTGGGTCACAGAGGAACAGCAGTGCAGCAGCGGGCAAAGCCAAAATAGCAGAAAAGGAAAGATAAATAAAAAATTCCTAAAATATATGAGGAGCAAACAGACTGACAAGGAAACAAGGGAGCCATTGAGTAGAAAAATGAGAAGAGATGTGCAGAAGCAACTAGGGTAGGCCAGGGATTTAATCCAGCCTCAGAAGGGAGGAAAGAAGAGAGCTGAGTTGTTTCACGAGGAGGGAAGAGGAAGATGACTCTGTCAGGAAATTACAACCATGTGCACTTAGGCACAGCAGCACAGCCCCAGCAGCCTCACATCCACTCTGCAGGACAGCTGACATGTCCAAGCTGTCCAGCAGGGCATGGCCACGGTGGATTCTCCTTCCCCTTTCCCTACTCCATCTCCCCCTTCTGGTGGCTTGGTTTTGCCTCCATCTCCTCCAGCTAGATGAGACTATTTTGGGATATGAGTGTGGCAGGCAAAAAGAGGGTCAGTAATTCTTGCACAGGGCTGGACCCTGCATGAAGAGGGAAGCAATTCCTGCCCCTCCTACTGCTCCATCTCCAGTGCCACCACAGCAACTCCTTGGAAGCCTGGTGTAGGGAGCAGCTGCTTCTTGCTGTTCTCTCCCAGACTTCTGCCCATGATGTTCCCTTCTCCCCCACTCCCCACGACCCAGACACCACAGAGGAGGCATTTACATCCACAGAAATCCTTCTATAACTCCAACAACATTGAGTCTGCCCACACTGCAAAGGTGTGAGCCCTCATGTCTTTTTCTTTCTTCACACCTCACTTTGCCTTATCTTTTCCAGCCAAAAAAGTTCCCACAACAGGTGGGAAGGGGAGAAGCTGACTTACGGAAAAAATATAATCTCTCTTTGCACAAGGTGGTTCCCAAGCTCTGGCAAAAGTACCCAATACCCAAACAGCAAGCCCAGGATGCACACAGCCTAGCCCAGAACATAGCAGTGCCTGCCAGCAAAATTCAGAGCAAGAGAGCCAGGAGAAGAGCCTGGAAAGATTCAGTGCAAGTCAAACACCAACAGGCAGCTGAGCAAAGACTGCAAGAGAGACATCAAAGGAGGTGACAGGAGCCTGGGAAGGAGTTCCCATGCCCTGCACAGCGCCGGACTCTGTCAAGAGAACAGAGAAAGGCTTAGCTGCAGAGCCCAGCTCCCCCTGTGAGCAGTACACTGTGAGTTCACACTGATGTGGGATGGCTGCTTGCTACTGAGATGTTTCAGCTCAGGGCTGAGGATCTCCATTCCCCACCTGCAGTGAAGTCAGTCCTGCTTCCTTTTGCAGACAGAAAGCCAAGACCCCCCTGTGCTAATGCCAATTGTTCACCCATCGCAGAACACGGTGAAGAAAGAGTTCAGAAAAGGTGGTATGGCTGTACTTTTTATTTTTCTTTACTATTTATCTAACATTTCTGTACCCACCCAGGGTAAGTTTGGTGCTTCCAAGCTGCCGTCTGCAACCACCAATGCTGGGAACTTACCTTTCCAGTGGGAATCACAGCTCTCACCTAACACACAGCAAAACCCAGGTGGGCAGAGAGCTCAGGAAATCTCTGGTCTGACCTGCCCAAAGCTGAGTCTGCTCTGAGCTCAGTCCTGGTTACTTGGGACTTTAGCCAGGCTAGTCAGGTAAAGCCCCAAGGATGCAGGACACCTCTCTGGGGACAGCAGGAGGGAGCGCTTTTCCTTCAAGCAGCCTCAACCTCTGTTCTCTCCACTTCGTGCCCATTATCTCTGTTCTGTCACCGGGAACAGCCTGGCTCCATCTTCCCTCTCACCCCTCCCAGGGGCCCCGGGTCTGTCCCCATCTGCTGCTGCCCCGAGCCAGCTCTGCCTCTCCCTCCCCGGGGCACAGACCCCGAACTGCAGCTTTAGGCTTTAAAAACCAGCCGGGGCTGGACGCCGCTAGAGAGGCCGGCAGTGCCCTGGCCCTCCCCGACCGAAGGGGAGCTCATGGTCCCTCGCAGCGCTCACCGGGGAGCTCCCGGGGCACGGCGGGGGGACAGCGACAAAGTCTGAGTGCGGTGAGAGATCCCCCAGGCCGTGAGGAGCGACCCCGACCGTGCCCGCCCGCTCTGCCCTGGCGCCTCAGGTCGCCTCACGCCGCCGCCATCTCCGCGGCGGGGCCGCCCCCTGCCGGCCGCGTGCGGTACGGCCCTGCCCAGCCCGGGGCCCTCAGGGAGCGGGACCCCCTCGGGGAGCGGGACCCCGGCCCGGCCCGCCACACCGGCCCCTCGCGCCCCGCTGTACTTACTGCCTTGTGAGGCTCCTTCCCCTGAGGCAGCTTCGGTGTCTGCAAAGAGAAAGAGCTGCGATTAGATCCGCGCTGCCCCCTCCGCCCCTCCGCTCTCCTCTCCCCGCTCTGCCCGGCCCCTCGCGGGCTGCTGAGGGGCTCACCGGGGCTGCCAGGCCGGACATGGCCAGCAAGGGCTCGTGGTAAAAACGCAGCTGCCCACGGTCATATCAATGGTCTGGGCTGGAAAGGACCTTAAAGCCCATCCCATCCACCCCAGCCATGGCAGGGACACCTCCCACTGTCCCAGGGTGATCCAAATCCCGTCCAGCCTGGCCTTGGGCACTGCCAGGGATCCAGGGGCAGCCCCAGCTGCTCTGGGCACCCTGTGCCAGGGCCTGCCCACCCTGCCAGGGAACAATTCCTGCCCAAGATCCCATCCAGCCCTGCCCTCTGGCACTGGGAGCCATTCCCTGTGTCCTGTCCCTCCATCCCTTGTCCCCAGTCCCTCTCCAGCTCTCCTGGAGCCCCTTCAGGCACTGGCAGGGGCTCTGAGGTTTCCCTGGATCCTTCTCCTGTCCAGGGGAGCACCCGCAGCTCTCCCAGCCTGGCTCCAGCCCTGTGATTAATTCCATGGCCTGTGCACACATTTGAACAGGGAAGTGCTGTGAAGCCAGGAAAGCGAGCAGTGAACAGCACACCCTGCCCTCCACAGGCAGTGATGGCAAAGCCTCCACAAGAGATGGGCCACAAGAATATCCCAGGGTGATTCCATCCTGGTCTTACTGAAGGCAGATGTGAAAAGAAGAGAGAATAATAAGCTCCCTCCACTATCATGTGTGGGACTGCAAGAAGCACAGAACAGAGACCATGTTCAAGCCCTAAATGAATACAACAGGCAAAGCTGTGAGCTGGAAAACAAACCCCAAAGTTACAAGTCAAGGATCATAAAAAATTATGATTTCCAAACCAGTTTGAAGTGTTCCATATTCATCCTAAATCACATATACTGTATGTCACATTATCTAATAACGTAACTGTGTTGCAAAATATTCCATATGTCTTTTGGAATGATGCTTGCACTGCACTGGAAACCACAGCTGCAGAATGGCACAGCAATTTTGAATTTAAAATTTTCAGCTTTAAGTAATGAGCACTGTTTGCATTTAATTTCCTTATTTCTTAAAAATAATAAAAATAAATGATTGTAGGTTTGTGAATTTGTACATTTCTACTTGATTAACCTGCCTGATTAGATCATTTTTCTAGGTAATGGTATTAATTTGGCACAACTTCATAAACTCAGGGGCCAGATCAGAAACCCTCAGTATCAGGTGCAAAACCTCGACAGCAAAGCTCAGGATTTTTCCACAGCTCCTACTTGTTTAAATCCCACCCATCATTCAAGGAAAAGAAGCGATGGCACAATAGATTTATGCAAAATGCTGTCCTGGTGTTCACAAGCAATGGCATAAACAAACCATAAAAGATATGCACTATTTAAATAGCTTTAAAAAGTACTTTAGACAAATTTGGCAAGACTCAGGCAACACACCAAATTTGAGGAACAGCCATTTCTGAACTGTTTCAAGAAATGTTGTTACTCTTAGTCACAAGACAGACTAAAGTATTCATGAATTAAAAAAAAATTACGAACTAAAAATCCCCTTACGGCCCACTCTGTATCACCTTTGAGGTCAGACCAAGTAATTACAGTTGTGAAACAAAAGACAAATTTCTGAGAAAGTTGCAAAAGTCAGTCAGAATAGGGAGGTGGGCAGGGAAGCTGGAAAATGGGCCAGTTAACTCCTGTGTCCCAAGAAACTTCCTGCATCTCATGTGAGTATCTGTTACAGACTGGAAAAATGGATCTTGGGATGCAGGGCAGAGGGCAAAGTACCTCCCCAAAATCATCTGATGTTTTCAGTAAAAAAACAAATGAACCCAAACTTTCTACAGCTCAGGGACACCATCTCTCCTCAGGGATGGTTATTCCCTAATTAGTTTTCTACTCCTCACCTCAAAATCCTTTCAGTGACAGAATCACTTTAACTCAGACTCCAAAAAATGTGCACTTTGGAAAAAAACATTTTTCCATATTCACCATTTGAATGAGTCATCTTCCTTTTCATATTTTTTGAATTGAGCAGAACCCATTCTTGGAAAACATTCATCTGAAACTTGAAAAGCTTTGAGAAGTTTTTTAACAACTGGTGAAACTCGAAACTTGGCCTGAAGAGTCCAAGCCCACTCAGAGCATCCAGGATCTGTTCTGGTGAGGGCAGCTCAGCCCTTGGCTGGCACAGCCCTGTGGGGAGGACAGGGAGAGCTGATGGGTCTGGAGGGAGGCAATGCAACAACTTGTAATGTAAATATATAATAATGAAAAACAGCTTGAGCAAAATCATCAGTCAGCCCAGAAAAGCTTATCTGGAAACAGAGAACTTCCACCAATTCTTGCGCTACAGGCGATATATCCTGCGAGGGTTAAACTCGAGCCTCGCTGTTTTCTCCCTTTGCTTTTGGAAGAATTCTCCTTTGGGTACAAATCTCCCTTGCTTGGCCTCAGCCCAGAAGTTTATAAATTTGCTGTTTGAAAGTCTAATAAAGCAATTTCAGCCTTTTTTTTTGGAGTTCTCTGAAAGTGAAATAATTTTCCTGACTCAAAACATGCAGATGCTTTGCTGCTCATGTTGCTTAAACACGACCCAACTGTACAAAGCAGAACTTTCTAGCTGACTAACTCCTGAAGGCAATCCAAACCTTTTAATGACCTGAAAAACCCCACACAGCTAAAATAAAAGCACCGTAAGCAAAACATTTTGAAGCCCTGGGTTGCGTGTAGGCGAAGCGGCAACGTTTGGGACAGAGCCTTCCATCGGCACCAGGAATGCACAGCCCCTCTGCTCCAGCAGGAGGAAGGAGCTGGGATCCTGCAGGGCTGCACAGCAGCTCACAAAGGAGCCTTTCAACTCCACAACATAACTTTTTGTTGGGTTTCTTTTTTATTTTATTTGTGAGTTTTGCAAAGGGGAAGGAACACAACCTTTTCCTTTCTTCTTCTTCGACGAAACGTAGTGGGGAAATTTCTTACCTACGTTTCTGGTTCTTTACAGAACCCTTACATGGGGATTTCCGTGCCAAGATATTTCCGTGCCTGGATCTCGGCTTTCGGGGAAAGCAGAATGGGAACTTGTCCCTGCAAGGCAGCACGTCCTGAAGAGAGCTGCCTCAGCCCTTCTGCAAACTGCCAGAACACTCGCTCCCTGAAATTCTCCAGACAACGCTCAGCACCGCAGGGAAGGCTCCATAAACTAAGAAAATGCCCTGTTTTATAATATAAACTCCCCTGCTCCTGAAGGCAGACAAGAAAAGAAATCAGCCTCAAGAACACGGGTCACCTCCAACACAGGTTGTCTGCCACAGAGAGCTGCAGTGGAGGCAGGTGCAGCTATAAAAAAATCCAGAAAATTTCTCCAAAAAATGCTCATTGCAAAGAAAAATGTGATGTTGCCAGGGCGAAACTCTTCATGTGGAACTGAACAGCTCAAAGGATGAGAAGACATTCAGTTCTGCACAGGGCAAAACAAGCAGTGGATAAGGATGGATTGGCTGCACGAGCAGAGGGTGACAGGCCTTCCCTCTGCCCTGGATGCAAAAAGCAGCTCAGAAATAACTCAGGTCGAAGCAAGGACGGCTAGAGGCCCCTGTAAGCTGCAGGGTGAAGCTACTTTAAGCTACATTTAAAGCACTTCAAGGAATTTTGCTGGTATTTAGAAAAGAAATAGTAGCATGGAAAAACAATTCTGTGTATCCAGAGGTCCAGAAGCAGTTCTGTGGTATTAAACAGCACACAAGGAATATGCAACCATGCAGTTAAGGACGTGTTATGAGACTGTGACAAACTCTGAGCAGTTAAGGATGCATGTTCACTTCTCAGCTGTGCATGTGCTGACTTCTGAGAGTTTGAGCATTTAAAACTTAATATTAGCCTTCATTATTTCTGGATTTTCAGCCACTGGTTACACCTGGGGAGCTCAGCAGATGCTGAGTGCTCTCAGTCACAGCACAGTGACTCCAGTGCTCACCTCAGAGGACAGGAAACAAACCCAAAGAAGGGCTCAGGAGGAGCTGGTTTCCAGTCCCTGCTGTTCTGGTATTTCAGAGCTCCAGATCCTGCAAACTACTGATTGAATAAACCACCTCAAACTTTCACATTTCTGCAATTAAGCAACATTGGATTGTTCAGTCTTACAGAAAACTCAGATCAAGCCACTCCAAGCAGGAGACCTTTCATGCACACAGTGCATTTGGGAAGTGACCTCAGCTGACAGCAGGGGCACAGGGGCAGCTCAAGGAGCATTTTGATTTGAGCATAAAAATACACCAGTCACAATGCCCATATCTGATTTATATCCTGCCAGGATGACTTCTCAGGGATGGATGGAACAGCTGGGCAGGAGTGCAGAGCAGCTCAGGGAGATGCCACCACACTGCTGGCACCGGGACCTGCCAGGCAGAACTCTGAGCTCCTGCTGCACACAGTGAACTGAACACAGGAGCTGCTCCTGACCTGGGGAGAAATATTGCTGGAGTAAAGAGCCACAAAGCTGAGACAGCCCCAAAGTTTCTCACTGGGCCTCTCTCAATGGGACACCCCAGAGAAGAAATACTCATGACCAGGGAAGCAGCAGAGCAACCTTCATGACCTTCCTGAAAACAGACATAAAATCAGAATATCCTGGAAGGGACCCTCCAGGATCATCCAGCTGTGCAACTCCTGGTCCTGCAAGACCCCCCAACATCCCAGCCTGGGCATCCCTGGAGCTCTGGCAGCCTCAGGGCCGTGCCCATTCCCTGGGGAGCCTGGGCAGTGCCAGCAGCCTCTGGGGGAAGAACCTTGCCCTGATGTGCATCCTGAGCCTGGCCTGAACCTGTGTGATCCCAGGATTCCCCAGATTCCAGCAGGACTGAGATACCTCTGTGTGCTCGCACATGGGTCTGGAAACAGTTGTAATACTTGTATTTCTTCCCACATATTCCACACTCGTAAGACCCTGAAAAACAAGAGAGAGAAGCACACATCACCATGAGAGGTCAGGAAAAACAGCCTCCCTGCACACTGGTCCACAAACTGCGGGCAAAAGGGTGCACTTGGCAGCAAAGTAATTTTTGGAAAGTTCATGGAGATAAATGCAGGAAATCACTATCCCAGACACTATTCTTTCTTTCAGCCTTATTTAAGGTTCCTTGGCACATTACCCTGAACTTACATTTTCAGCGTATCTTTTTAACTTTGCTAACGTGAAAGGGCCACTCTCAAAATAGCCTGACTTATAATTTTATAATAATGACTAATGTTTCCTATGGACAGAAATAACCTTGAATTACTTTTCAGTAAGTTCCTAGTAGCTGGGAAAAAATCCTTTTCAACTGAAAAAAGAAGGCAATATGTTATCTCGAGGCCAGGAGTTTTCAAAATTTCTCAAGAAATGCACAATGTACAAATTTCCCAAGAAACCCACAGAGATTTGGTAAATATCTACCCAGTGGAAACCAAATAGATACAAACAGAACTTTTGCCCTTTTTAAGGAAAAGCACATGACCACAGTAGTCTCTCCTCTCGATTTGTGTCTCTAATTCCAGAAAACACACATCTGCAAGCAGTCATTTGAAATGAAACCAGAGGAACAGAGCTGGGAGAACCATTTGTAATGATGAAGTTATGCCATGAATTTAGACTTTTCTGTTATTGAACAGGCAGACAGAAATTTCCTTAGATTTGTTACTTGAGTTGATTCAATCTCTTTTTTTCTTACTTCACTTTGTTGCACAGACTATAAATTCACTTTCCAGGCTCTTATTTGCAGAATGCACTGCATTTCTTAAGTGCCCACCAGAGCTGTGGAACAACAAGGAATCCCCTTGGTGCTCTTTGGGAAGGTGAGAGCATCACTTGACTGAAGAGGAGGTGGGAGAAAAAAGGGCTGAATTAATTTGGTATGAATGCAAAATTTAATTTCCATGCACCTTTCCTCATACAACCTTGAAATAATCTTTTCCTGACCATGCCACACAGCAAAACTCAGGGAGGAGCCACAAATGAGAACAAAACCATTGACACACATCCAGACAAACATTCCCAAGCAGCATTTTACAGCAATACTCACCTGGAGCTACTCAAAGTGAGCTCTTGCCAGGGACAAGCCCAGGGTGCTGTCTGAACACACTATGCCCACAGTCCTTTCTCCCCTCCCCATGTCCCATTCTTACAGCTTGGGAAGAAAACGCTGCCCTCCAGAGTGTCAGAGCCCTGAATTCCCTGCCCATCACTGACAGCTCTACTTGGGGCCGTTTCCTGAGCTGGGGAGCTCCTTTGTCACTGATGCTGAACGAGGCCATTCGCCACAGTCTGATACACCAGAGTAGCCAGCTGAAAAAATCCTCACATATTCTGATAGCACAGGCACTTGGCTGTGTCTGATCTGCTCCAGAGCATTTTTATTATCACAGCTCACTGTATTTTATATGGATACACATCTGTGGGACAGTCACCACCTGTGCTCACTGCACACAAGCTGCCTCAGTGAAACCTGGGCTATCAGCAGGTCAGCAGCGCTTGCCAGCCCTCATCCCCACGCTCAAGGACTGATTATTTTCACCACCAACCTCCAAAATTCCTTTCTGAAAACTCTTGGAGCTGGAGCCCCAAAGCAGCAGAGGAGAGCACTCACCACCCCTGGGCCCTGCAAACAGGAGCCTTGAGCACAGCTGGAGTTCAGCTGAAGCAGCAGCACGATGTGACTGATGCCCACCCACATCCCAACAGAGCTGGCTGCACATGGAGCACTGGGAAGAGTTGGAATGTGTCCAGAGGAGGCCACTGAATTAATCACAGGGCTGGAGCCCCTCTGCCCTGGAGCCAGCCTGGGAGAGTTCACCTGGAGAGGAGAAGGCTCCAGGAGAGCTCAGAGCCCCTGCCAGTGCCTGAAGGGGCTCCAGGAGAGCTGGAGAGGGACTGGGGACAAGGGATGGAGGGACAGGACACAGGGAATGGCTCCCAGTGCCAGAGGGCAGGGCTGGATGGGATCTTGGGCAGGAATTGTTCCCTGGCAGGGTGGGCAGGCCCTGGCACAGGGTGCCCAGAGCAGCTGGGGCTGCCCCTGGATCCCTGGCAGTGCCCAAGGCCAGGCTGGACAGGGCTGGGATCACCCTGGGACAGTGGGAGGTGTCTTGCCCACAACAGGTCTCTTCCAGCCCAGAGCATTCTGTCATTCTGTGAGTTGGTACAAACAGGTTAAACACAGTGAGGGGCTCTTGGCTGAACTTTTTCCCCATTTTTATTGTATTTCCTACTTCTTCTGGAGACAGCCTATGGCACATAAATGCACTGGCTGTGCAGAAGTTCTGCAAGGTCAGCTGTCCAGGTAAGTGTGCAGTGCCTTCCTCCTGCACTGTGAACCCCAGCAGAAGCTGCAGCCCTCATGGGGGCTGTGCTGGACACCAGGGCAGGAGCTGAGGCAGGACAGGGACCACGTGTCCCAGGCAGGGCTCTTGTGCAGGTGTCCTCAGCTGCCAGGTCTCAAGTGCAACCCAGGGAAGGTTGGAGGGGACACCTGCAGTCACCCCCTGCCCACGGGGGAAGAGCAGCGCCCCAGGAGCGCAGGGGGTTGGGGAGGGAGGGAGGGAGGGAGGTGTGTTACACACCTGAGGCAGAGCCACAGCTGTGTGCTCACCACAGCCCCTCTAAACCTTAGAGAAAGGAGGGGTGCCTTGCCCCAACAAATGTGCTGTTAGAGTGGAGGAAAGGTGGATGAAGGACATGGCTGTGCGTTCAGGCCTTGCAGAGAACGTGCCCACGTGGCCTTGGCCACCAGCAGCGAGGTCACTGCCCACTCAGGGTGTCATGCAGGTCACAGCTGGTGGTAGCAGGAGGGGAGATGGGGAAGGTTTGGGGTTAGTTGGTGCACTCAGTTGGGCTGGGCTTTTCCTGAGCCTCGCAGCTGGAACTGCAGAGCTTCCTTTGCTCCCTGAGCCCTGGTTAGACTTTCACACCCTTCCATCACATACCGGACGTGTATCTCAATGCATGGTCAAAAATCCAGGTCCCTGAATATCGATTTCGTGTATATCCAACGGGAGAGCCACGTTCCACTGCTTTTCCATCTAAATTGTGCAAAAAGAAATCAGAAAAAAGCCCTTAAAGTGGATGCATTTCCAAGGAATAATGATGGCTGAAGCCTATTAAAAATTTCCAAGACCCATCTGTCCCTGTGGCTTCCTGACAAGATGTCAGAGGTCTCACAGAATTTCTTAAGGCTTCTGCAGTACTATTTTACCTCACCAGGGAGAATCCAAAGTGCTCTTGAATTTCATATGCTGAGCAGCTCAGCAACTGAAACCTCAGCATGAACCCAGTGTGTGCATGGGAGATGGACAGAGAGGCTCCCAGCAGCAGGATTCTCTCTTCACTCTGTCTCAGAAACATTTCTGATTTAATGCATTACTTGAAAAGTCCTCTCCAAAATGTTCCTTGTAAAGCACCAGATTGGGAGAGCAGACTGAGAGCTTAAGGAGTCTTGTATCAAACTTCTGATCAGCTCACAGATAACTCAGTCCTCCAGGACACAAATCCTGACCTGGTGCTATTCCCAACAGGAGGAAACAATCCACATCTGACAGTCTCCCCCTCTTTCTCCCAAATTACAACACAACTGCTTTTCCTCTCCTCTCCAAACAGCTCCATGGTGGGACTTGTGTACCTCTGTCCTGACTTCCCTGCCCTGAGGAGTGTCCATGTGCTGTGCCTCCTCAAGTGACCCTGGCCTCAGGTCAGCGTGTGACTCTTGCCAGAAGAAAGAAGAGCAGGAAATGTGGCACCTCTGAGCTGTGCCCAGGGCTGGGACACCTGGGGTGCTCTGGGGTGAGCAGGGGATCCACAGCAGCTGCAGCTGACAGAAGCCAGGTGAGAGCCAACCTCCCTCTGCTTGGGATGCCAGAGAGGGAACCCACAGGACTGGAAATTTAAATTTCTTTTGTGGAAAAGCAACTGAAAGGAAAATGGTCCAAACCCACAAACAGCTCTTTGGCTGGGGGACTGTGGCCACTGTCCCCAACCATCCCACCCAGTACAGCCCCTTCCACCCCCACAGGGTTTGGGATGCTCCACATGGATGGAGGCACAGTCTGGAATAGACCCAAGTGCTGGGAGAGACAGGACGTGGTGCAGGCAAACAGGAGGCAAAGACACAAAGCCTGGTTTGATGTAAATACTGCCAGGGAATAGCAGCAACTGAGCTGGGAATCCCTGTTATAAATTGCTCCAAGTAACAACTAAAAATACAAATAGAGCAGATGTGTGACTCAGAAAAGAGACATAAATCTTGTAATGTGTATTTCAGCTGAGTCCCAAGGCTGAGCCCTGCAGGGAAGTTGTCACTTGGAGCCACGTGTGCCCTGAGCCTTCAGCAGAGTGGTCCTGGCTCAGACACATCCCCCGTTTAACAAACTGTCCCCAGCACCCCCTGAAAGGAGACAGGCTGGGGGTTGGCAACTCCACACAGAGTTCATTCACTCCTGATTCACCACTTCATCAGGAACTGCTATAAAAATAACCATTTTCAACACCTCCAGTCTCAGCTTCCCTACTGAAGGTGAATAAAATCCTACCAAATCCTTGTCTGGCTGCACAGAGGAAGTGATTAGTCCAGACTCAGGGCAAGTCCCAGATCCCAGGGCAAGGAAAGCTCCTGGAAGTGCTGGGGAGCAGCAGCAGAGTCACAAAGCCTTTGCTCTGGAGGCAGGAGGCACCAGCAGCATCAGCAGGTCACACTTTCAGGCTGTTCCAGTGCAGCAGCTGGAATGGCCAGTGAGGAGCTGAGATGGCCAGTGGGACAGCTGGAATGGCCAGTGGGACAGCTGGAATGGCCAGTGGGACAGCTGGAATGGCCAGTGGAGTAGGGACAGAAGAGGCACATTCCTGGTGTGAGGTACCCTGGTGTGTGCAGAGATGGGCACAGGGTGTGATTTCCATGGGAGGACAGAGGGGAGCAGGTGCCAGAGCTCAGCAAACACAAGGAGCAGCTCTCAGGGCACCACAGAGCACAGGACCTGATGGCCACACAGGACTTGTTATTTTGTTATTCAGAGCCCCCTCCCCAAAAATGAGGGTCATGGCAGACAGGGGCACTTCCAGGGCTCTGTTCACAAAGGAATTTGCACCAGCCACATCACCTCCAGAAAAAACTGCCTTTAAAGAAGCCCAGGCTTTACAATGACTGATACAATGTGTGTTTCACTGGAAAAGGCCCTTCCAGACAAGCTCTCCAGTTTGTACAGCTTTCAACCACCACTCGTGGTCAATGAGTCTGTCCCTCTCCCCACACTGCCCACACACTGTGAGTGTCCCACTCACACCAGGCTGTTCCCAACACTCTCTACAGGGACAACAGAATCACAGAACCATGGAATAACCCGAACTGAAGGGACCCTCAGGATCACCCAGCCCAGCTCCCAGCCCTGCCCAGACCCCCCAACATCCCAGCCTGGGCATCCCTGGAGCTCTGGCAGCCTCGGGGCCGTGCCCATTCCCTGGGGAGCCTGGGCAGTGCCAGCAGCCTCTGGGGGAAGAACCTTGCCCTGATGTGCAGCCTGAGCCTGGCCTGGCCCAGCTCCAGCCGTTCCCTGCCTGCTGTCCCTGTCCCAGAGCAGAGAGCGGAGCTGCCCCTCGGGAGGAGCTGCAGCCCCCGGGGAGCTCTGCCCTCAGTCTGCTCCAGCTGAACAATCCCAGTGCCCTCAGCTGCTCCTCATGGGCCCCTCCAGCCCACCCAAATCAGCCAAGAGCAAAAGCCCCGTCCCCACTGCACAGCTGGGAACCACCAGTGCCAGAGGACACCAACTGCAGAGCAGAGGAGCTGTGGGGAGAAGGGGGTCCTGTGGGGCAAACACCCACCCTGGGAACTTTCACCAAGGGCTGGTGGCTGTGGCTGGAGAAGCTGCCACTGCTGCCCATCAGTCACAGCTCCAGCTCTCCCTCCCAGGACACCAGGGATGCTTTTCAGCTTTGCCCATCTAATGATCAAGAGCTGCAGAGGCACAAAAACTCTGAAAATACAGAGTATTTCTTCCAAATTGTAAAATCTTCATGTCAGAAATAGTTTGACTTCTTAGGCTTTCCCTAGACCTGCACAGACAGCACTGACCTCCCACCCTTAGTGGCTGTCCTGTGGTGGAAAGGACAGGAAGAACAACGATGCTTCTGAGACAATCACTAGCTAAGGACATGTCCTAGGTTTCTTTCCAGCAGTGTGGACAATGATCAACAAAACCCAGGAGAAAATCCAACCTCAATTCCTCTTTTCTCTCCCCCTGCAGGACAAACCAACCCCAGTAGCAATGCTGGGCAGCTCAAATCAGCTTCTTCCTGAGTCCCTTAAAGGAAACCTGGTCCAACTGCCCTTCCTTCTTTTTATTAGCAAGTGCCTTTGGATCTGAGACACTGCAGGGACCTGCTCCAGGCCAGGGACAACAGAGGCAGTGCAGGAGTGGTGCCTTGACAGGTTCCCACAGGAAGCCTCCTTCCCTGGAGCAGGAGGAGAGGACAGTTTGATGTTCACAGAAAAAAGAAAAAGCTTCTTCTCATCCCAGCAGGAGATGGGGTGGGGACAGGAAGCACTGTTTTGAACAGGGCACACCACAGGCAGCCCAGAGTCAGAAGTACTCCCACAGCTGAGGAGTGATCAGGAAAACAAACAGCAACCTGTAAAACCTGCTTTTGAGCCCAGACTCATTTGCAGAAAGCATCCACATTCCTCAGAACAACTTTCCTCAAAACATCTCAGCTGTTTCTCAGGCTTTCTTCTGCAAGTTCCTCATCTGTGTCAAACACACCCCCAGCCCTGGGCTCACCAGGTGCTGCAGGTGACTGATGGGCAAGTCCCTGAACATGCCAGAAGAAGATAAAGAGCTTTTTCTTTCCCATCTTGGCTGAGCCTTTAGGGGAAACTAGATGCAAACAGACAACAGAAGGTCAATAATCCTGAGCCAGGACCCCAAGGCTGATGTTCACCCTGGCTCTGGGCCCTCCAGGAGAGCTGAGTGTCCAGGCACAGCTCTCCAGAGTCTCATCCTGTCCCCACAGCCCTGAGGGAACGGTGCCTCGTGCCTTACCGAGCGTCTGCTGGTTGCGCACGCCGCCGATGACCACGCAGATCTCCGCAGGCACATCCCCCGGGCCATCCTTGATGTTCTTCTTGGAATCTTTGGTGTCATCCTGCCAGATCACCTCCTCGATGTAGTCATCTGGTACCTCTGTCTTCACTTTCACCTCAGTCATCATTCCAGCCTCTTCACTGGGGGAGGACTGAGATGTCACCGAGTCGGAGCCCTCGGCTTTCGGGCTCCGTGGGCTCCTCTTCAAACACTCCCTGAAGGGGGAAAGAGAGGAGAACATGAATCCTCAGTGCCAAGTGCTCCTTCTGTCATCACCAGCACCTAATTCAACCTACTCTGGTTTATGCAGGTTATTTAAAAGAAGCATATTAATGTGTGTCTGCCATACATGATAAGTAATTAAAATTGAACCAGACAAAAGCAATAAAATGAATTGTTAGTAATGAAAATAACCTTAATCATCACAAACAACAGTAATGCTCATAAACACACTGGACCCCTGAAGAAGAGCACAGAACTTGCCCTGGTTGCCAGCAGGCCACAGCTCCAGCAGTTCTGACTGCAGGCATTTTGCCAACACCAGTCCATTCACACAAAGCCCTATTCTCCTGTGCCACTTGGGGACATGGGTCACTGCTGGACCTGGCACTGCTGAATTAAGTTTGACTTGATGACCTTCAAGATCTTTCCCAACCTAAACGATTCTATGATTCCCTGACATTTTTAATTTGGAGCTATCTCCACCCTCCATCGCATCCTCTCTTTTATCCCTTCAAGCAACCTGACATTCCCTGGTATTCAGAGGCTTTATTGAACATACACAGTGCTGATCAAAGGGATCATCTGGAGGATGAGGATATTTAGAGACACTACCATGTTATGGACAGATACAACGACTGGGGATGACAGTCAAAGCCTAATGGAGGGGGAAAGGCAGAGGGGGACCACTGTGCTCAGAAACAGGTTAAGAAATAGTTTTCATCTGGGAAAGAAAAGCTGGGAATTTGTGGGAGAAAACAATCTAAACAAATATTTAAAACCCTTTAAGAAAAGGAAACTGGACACCTCAAAGTGTAAAACAACATTGACAGGCACTGTGGTGGCAAAAGGCAAAGGGCTTGTGAGACCACCAGACAAGGATGTGGGAATAAGCCAGTGGAGCTCCTTTAGCACCACTCTTTATGGACCCCTATTTTTTCATACTGGTTATTAATACACTCCTACACGAAAAACAAAGGTAAAATAATTGCTGGTTCAGTTTGTTCAGAAATCAGAACTAAATATATAATGGCTCAGACTACCCAGAAATAGAAACCACTGTGACATATTTAGAGTCATGTAAACATTAGGAGCAGCCAAAGGTGTTTGAAAACATTTTAGGCAGAAGTAAGAAAATAAAATAAAAAATAGGCTGAACTTATGGATGATCATTAGATCGTGCAGCAGTGATAGAGAAAAAAATCCCATTGCTTGGAACATCATAAAGTTCATCAGGACAAAGTCTGAATCACAGTGTTAGAGAACCAACACCTGCAGTGGGTTCTGACACAGGTTGTGGAGCTCACAGAGGAACCAGGGTGGTGCAGCTGGAGGTGGAAGTGTGGAGCTCCTGGGAGGACAGGGACGAGGGGAGCAGAGGAACTGAGAACAATCCTTCAGTAATTACTGCCCAACCTCCCACACGGACATGGAGTCACCATTTCAAACTGGCTCAGGCACATCCTATTGCCAGAGATTTTATTATTCATCCCTTCATTCTCATTATAGAATGAAATGTACAATTAATAGCCCCTAAACACAGAGAATTAGCCTTGACCTGCCTTCCCACACACATTTCCTGCTTTTTCACACGTACTCCCCCATGCTGTGCTCCCAAAATCATACAGGGCTCTTACAGGCAAGAAAGATGGATTGAGACAGAGAAGATGTGGTTGAGAACAGTGGTTGGACATTCTTTATGACAATATTATCGGGTGTGCCACAGGCCCATCCATCTCAGTGAGGACAGGATACTCAGGGATCAGAACAGGGTGGGATTGATTGCAGATCAATCAAACCCAGAAGGTGTGAAATGCAAAACAGTGATAAAGGCAACACCAGGGTAGATGGGAAAATCTTCCCTTCCTCAGCAAGGACTGTGGAGGAAGATCAAAGCCAACCATGATGTTGCACTTGCCCAGGGCTGTGCTGAATTTTGCCTCCTCTGATACACAAAGAACATCCACTTGGAGATGAAGATAAAGCAGCAGGAGATCTGGAACATTCTTGTTCTCCAGAAATTCCCTGAGACACAGGGACAGGGACAGGGACAGGGACAGGGACAGGGACAGGGACAGGGACAGGGACAGGGACAGGGACAGGGAAGACATCAGGCCTCAGCAGTGCCATGGCCAGGCCTGGTTCTGCTGCTCCTGTCCCATGGAACTCTTCTGGAGCTCAGGCACAACCACTGGGAAGGCTCAGAAAGAGGATCAGCAAGAACAGGAGTGAATTTTCAGTTCTGCACTTGCTCCAAGCAGGTCTCACGGGTTTGGGTGAGGGCACAGAGAGAAAAGGACTCCAAGCTTTGGGGATGCCAGGTAAGGTCAGTATCAGTCCTGGGCGCTGGGAGCAGAAGGACTCCCCAGTGTCCCCAGCAGGCCCACACAGAGATCTGCCCCAGCTTCCAGATCCCTGCAGACACTGCTGGGGACACACTGGGACCAGTGATGGTCACAGCCTCCACTTGGTGGAGACAGGAGCCAAGGGAGAACCTGCCAGAGCCACCTCCCAGCGCCAGGTCTCCCAGCCACCCTCCCCTGGCGGCTCTGAGCTCGGTCCCCAGCCTCATGGCACCACCCTTCTGGTGAAACAAGGCAGCTTCAGTGTCCAGTGACTTCCAGGGGTCAGCTGCACCTCCCTCTGCAGGTCCAACTGCATTTAAACATCCATGGGCTGATGTTCCCTGGGAAGAGGATATTCCTGTTCTCCAAACACGACACTGCTTGCACAGGACAAAAACTGCTCAGAGCCCTCAGGCCACGGAGGAGCAGCGAGCTCAGGCACAGCTGGCTTAAACCCAACCTCCTTCCACAGCAGGGATCTGACTTCTCCTTGGCTTTGCCCCTTCCTGGGAAATACCAACCTCCTTCACTGTGCCATGTCTTGTCTTTACTGAACTGTGGGCAATGCAAGAGGCTCTTCCTTGCCCAGGAGAGGAGGCAGGAGCCTCGGGATCACACAGTGCTCACTCCTACAGGTGAGGTCCTGTTTCACTTCCCAGAACAGACTCTGTGATTTCCAACATGAAAGAGGCAAACAAACATTGCACTTGCATGTATCACTGCTCTCACTAAGTAGGCCACACAGCCAATTACTGTAATACCAGCTCTGCCATCTCACAATGCTCATTTCAACATTGCTGCCTGCTTTGATCATCAGACTTTCATCTTCCGATGACGTTACGGCCACTTTCATGTCAGACACAAGTGTGTGAAGGCATAAGAGACTGCAGAAGGCCTTAATGAAGCCTCAGCATGGGGAACTGGTAAGACAGGGGTAAAAGTGGGTTCCTGGACCCATTTGGGTACAGCTTCCTTGGCCCTGCAGCTGTGGCAGCTCGTGGAGGCTGCAGGCTCTGGCACAGCTCGAGGTAGCACAAGAACATGAGCCAGAAGAGCTCTGGGTGTGAAGCATCAGCAGCATCGATGCAAGGAGCCACACGAGGGCAATGCCAGGGCTGTTCCCAAGGGAAGGACAGAAAGGAAAGGCTGTGTGCTCACACCAGTCCCCTCTGCACGGTGACACAGGTCCATGGCAGGAGCAGGGGAGCAGGGGTGAAGGCTGGAGGCTGCGGAGTGAAGCTGTCCTGGTCTCTGCAGGGTCTCCCTGGCTGTGGTGAGCAGAAGAGCGATGAGTGAAAGCAAACGGGGCCTGTCAGCTGCTGCAGCCACAAGAAACTCACACTTGCAGTTTGCTGTTTCTGATCTGGAGTAGCATCCTCATAAATAATGAAAGTGACTAAAAGCTACTTAAAAAACACACACTCCTCCCTTCTGAAAGAATGAGAAAAAAAACCCAATTATAAAAGGACATTTCTTCCAGCTAAGAATAATTTGTCATGTAATTCTCTGAAGACAGCAACAGAAACATGCGTGCTCCGTGCTCCCTTTGAGTCATCTGTGATTGCATATGTACTCAGATGGCTTCTAATGAGGCTATTTTTACAGCACACATCCTGCTGGGTTTTTGGGGAGGGGAAGAAAGAGATCAGTGAAGTATCAGTCTTCAACATCAGCTCCTCAAAAGGAGAGGAAAAAGGAACACGTGTGGAGGAGGATGTGGCACTCTGAACCAACACCTAGGCACAGCTCTCCTGCCCCAGCAGCGAATGTGGAGCATCCTTTGGTTTTTTCTAAACAATACTCAAGCTGGAAAACCCAGAGATCATTAGTGCCTCGATGATATCAGTGATGGCCAACAGGAATGGGTCTTCAAGGTCCCCCCAACCCAACCCAGCCCATTCTGGGATTCCGTGGTGACGCCCCTTGGCAGAGGACAGGGTGTGCCCAGTTAGGGTAAAGCTGAAACACATTTTGGGCACTCCTTGAAAGGCTCTTGTGGTGTGCAGCACCAAAGAGGCTCAGTAAGCTCACAAACACTCATGGGGACCTCTGCAGAGGCCAGCAAGACACCAGTGCCAATGGGATGTCCCAACTTGTCTTCTGGAAACCAACCTGCAGTTGGCTCATCCCAGGCTAAATCAAAAGGCCTCAGCTGTCAGAAAGCAAAAGAAGCAAAAAATGGGGAAGGTTGAAACTGGGCTCAATTTACAGACATCTGCCATGGTTTTACAAGAACCAGAAGGTTCCTATCATGACTGGAGCTATGGGAAGTGGAATAGACAGAACAGATGTAAATGAACTCTCATTTTACATGGAGATGATGAAAGCAGAGACAGAAAAAGAAGGATGTAAGTCAAAAATCTGCTTGTCTGATAAATCAGCTGTGGTGGCCTTCCCACCCCTCCCCGTGGCTCTCATCTGGGGGCTGGGTCCTGTGCCTTACACCAGGAGCAGGTGGAGGAGGTCAGGAAGCAGAGGAAGTGCCTGATGTCCTTCACTGGGGGCATCTCCTGCACACATCACCAGACAAGAAGATTTTCAAGTGCAGGGTTAAAAGACAGAAAAGCAGGAGCTGTTTTCCCAGTGTTGCCCCATCTCAGGTCCCTCCTCTGAGGGGTTATTTTCTTGGACAGGCACTGTGCTCCCAGTGTGGATTGCTGCCTTCCATTGGCTGTTAGCTGGAAAAGAGATCTCCCCTCCACAGGAGAAACTCCCTCTGCTGTCACTCCAATGAAGCAAAGCAAACACTTCCCTGATGTGCAAGGTGTGCACACTAAAATATCCCTTTGGATCCTTGACTCGGTCCATGTGAGAGCCTGTCCACATTCCAGAGCGTGGATACCAAAGCAGGACAGCCAAGTGTGCCACCAGCACTGAGGGTGACACACAGAGTGACACACAGAGTGACACACAGAGTGACACACACAGTGACACAGTGACACACAGAGTGACACACAGAGTGACACAGAGTGACACACAGAGTGACACACACAGTGACACACACAGTGACACAGTGACACACAGAGTGACACAGTGACACACACAGTGACACAGTGACACACAGAGTGACACACACAGTGACACAGAGTGACACACAGAGTGACACACAGAGTGACACACACAGTGACACACAGAGTGACACACAGAGTGACACAGTGACACACACAGTGACACACACAGTGACACACAGAGTGACACAGTGACACACAGAGTGACACACAGAGTGACACACACAGTGACACAGTGACACACACAGTGACACACACAGTGACACACAGAGTGACACACACAGTGACACAGTGACACACAGAGTGACACACAGAGTGACACACACAGTGACACAGTGACACACAGAGTGACACACAGAGTGACACACAGAGTGACACACACAGTGACACAGTGACACACAGACTGACACACAGAGTGACACAGTGACACACAGAGTGACACACAGAGTGACACACACAGTGACACAGTGACACACAGAGTGACACACAGACTGACACACAGAGTGACACACACAGTGACACAGTGACACACAGAGTGACACACAGAGTGACACACAGAGTGACACACACAGTGACACAGTGACACACAGAGTGACACACAGAGTGACACACAGAGTGACACACACAGTGACACAGTGACACACAGAGTGACACACAGAGTGACACACACAGTGACACAGTGACACACAGAGTGACACACAGAGTGACACACACAGTGACACAGTGACACACAGAGTGACACACACAGTGACACACAGAGTGACACACAGAGTGACACAGAGTGACACAGTGACACAGAGTGACACACACAGTGACACAGAGTGACACACACAGTGACACACAGTGACACACACAGTGACACAGTGACACACACAGTGACACACAGAGTGACACACAGAGTGACACACAGTGACACACACAGTGACACAGTGACACAGTGACACACACAGTGACACACACAGTGACACACACACAGTGACACACAGAGTGACACAGTGACACACACAGTGACACACACAGTGACACACACAATGACACAGTGACACACAGTGACACACACAGTGACACACACAGTGACACACACAGTGACACAGTGACACACACAGTGACACAGTGACACACACAGTGACACACACAGTGACACAGTGACACACAGTGACACACAGAGTGACACAGTGACACACACAGTGACACACACAGTGACACAGTGACACAGTGACACACACAGTGACACAGTGACACACACAGTGACACACACAGAGTGACACACACAGTGACACACACAGTGACACAGTGACACAGTGACACAGTGACACACAGTGACACACAGAGTGACACAGTGACACACACAAGTGACACACACAGTGACACAGTGACACAGTGACACACACAGTGACAGAATGTGCTGCTCCACGTGCCTGAACCCCACATTTTCACTTGGTCACAGAGGGGTTCAGGGTCACGTGTGTTCCCCAGGAGGTTTTGGTTCCGTTCACAATCCTCCACAATGGCACTGTGAATTCCCAACGTGCGCACTGAACTGCTGAACGGCTGCAGGAAAAGCCTGCTCCCTCCTGTCCTGATGTTATTTTAGGGGATGGGAACTGCCTCCTCCATCAGCAGGAGAGAAGACCTGCTGAAGAGCAGGAAAAAAGCAAAAGCTGGTCAGAGCTTCTGGGCGTCTTCCACGAGCAACACGCTCTTGTGAACCTCAGCACCCAAAGACTTCCAGGTCCCTGCGAGGTGCCAGGTGTTCCTGTGGTCTCTGTGCCGGTTCTGTCCATGGCCCACGAGCTGTGTTCTTGTGTTTGCTTGGGTTTCTTCACGAGGCTGCTGGGTCCCCTCTTTGCATCCACGACCCTGAACACGCTGGTCCCTCCTACCCTGGCCAAGGATGAAGCTGCAGCTCCTGGAGGCTCTGAGAGCCTCACTCCAATTCAGTTGGACATGGGGACATCAAACTGACTGGGCACACAAAGAAAATCCCTGAGGCAGGAGCAGCAGCCCAAACCCTGCCCCTAGCTGGGACACATTTACACCCTCTGCTTTCTCCCTCCAAAATAAACTGAAATCAGAACACGGGGCCGCATCCTTCTGCAGCAGAAGTGTGACAGTAGCTGCCATTCAGGTTTTCCTGAAAGAAATTAGCTCAAGAAATACCAATATTATTAAGGAGTTCATAAATTGAAAGGACATGAAGGTTTTGTAGAAGAGAGATGCCTCAGGGAAGTTCAGCCCCTGCCTCTGAGGGCAGCCAGCTCTTGAAAACAGAGGTAACAGCTTGCAAAAACCCCAAAATCCATAATGCAGCCCTCAGTGGTGTGTGTGGTCTCAGTGCTGAAATCTAGGGAAAACAAACAAACAAAGCAAAATACTTAATTTTTCCAGCTATCTGGGTCTAGTGAAACACACAACCTTTCCTGACAGCAAACTCTGCTTCAGGAAGTCCAAGAGGAATTTAATCGTGCGTTCATTCCTCAAGGGACGCTCGGCAGCTTCGAATCCTTCAGAGAAGGTAAACTCCAGGAGCAATCAGCCTGCCTCTCCTCTGGAAATTCAACATTAAAATACAAACCAGAACAATAGGCAAGAGCCACAAAGAATTCCTAAGGTATTAGCAAAACAAATTCCCTTCAGTCCTTATTAGGAATATCTTGAGGATGGTTTGAAGAGGAAAGTCTAACCAAATAAAAAAAAAAAATTTGGCTTATCCAACAAAAAACAACCGCGCACTCTTTGCCAAAAGCAAAAGAATTCAGTCAGATAAAAAATGCGACACACAAATGATGCAGGTTAAAAACTGAATTTAAGATGATAACGGAATAGCTGCCAGCGTCTTTAAATTTTCAAGCGTGGAAATGTCAACAGAGACAAAGAAATTCAGGGAAAAACAAAGAGAATAGATTAAGGATTTATTTATATCAGTGAAAGAGCTCTGTGTTCCTTGACTAAGAGATGACTGAGGGGGTGAGGACTGAAATGGCCACGGGTCTCCAAAGCACCACGAGGAGTGAGGGGGTGAGCTGAGGATTTCCTGGGAGCTCAGCTTTCCTGAAGGCTTCAGAGCTACCACGTCTCTTCATGGCTCCACAAAGGGACACTTCTCCACCTCACACCATCCAAAGCTCTCCAGAACTTTGGCACTGGGCAAACTGGTGTGCTTTACACAGAAAATACTCCTGTCCCTCGGAGCTGGGATGTGTCTGAGTGCTGGCATCTCCTGGTACCTGGGCATTTGACCCTGCCCGGGTTCCCCACAGCTGCTGTGCTGGCTGTGGGACAGAACTGAACTATCCAGAGGGCACATCTGGGGGTTTTGTGCTGGTTGGTTGGTTTGTTCCTTTTTGAAGATGGCTGGTGAGAGCCCTTCAGCGGGCACCAAGGCTTATTAAATTCCTTGCCTAATTAGTAAGAGTTTTCTTTGTCTGAGGCGGGGTAAGTCGGAAGCTTCTTGGTGCTCTGTGACTGAAAATCCCACAGGTTGCCTCTTAAAGAAAGGGGAGACATTTCAAATCATTTTGCTTTGTGGAAATACCCAGCCCTAGGCCTGTCCCTCCACTGGGTGTAGAGCCCAGTCCCAAGCTCCAGAGGACCACAGCCTCAGGAACTGTCCTTCCCCAGTGCTGGGGACCTGGAGAGCTGGAAGAGGAGCCTGGAGAAGAGTCAGTGCCATCCCAGGGCACTCCCTTGGGTGACAGGGGAGGACGTGTCCACGAAGAGCAAAGAATGAGGGGAAGAGAGAGGAAGAGCTGCCAGGGAGGCTGGAGAAAGGTGAACTGAGAAGGAGCAAAGTGGCTGCAACCCCTTCCCAACAGCTTCTCCTCCCAGGGCTCCCCAGGGAATGGTCCCAGCCCCAAGAGCTCCAGGAGCGTTTGGACACATCTGGGATGCAGAGTGGGATTGTTGGGGTGTCTGCAGGGCCAGGAGCTGGTGGATCCTTCAAGTTCAGGGATTCTGTGACTCCATGGAAGCCACATCTTCTATGGCACAGACTGAAACACCCCTGAGGCACCACGGCTTGGTCTGGACTGTGTGGGAAAACCACACCATGTCAGAGCTGGGAAACCTCCAGCCTGGCAACTCCTGCTCTGCTCCCACCTGGGCCAGCACCCAGAGCCCTTCTGCTGGAGCTGCACCTCCCTGAGCCCTTCTGCTGGAGCTGCACCTCCCTGAGCCCTTCTGGGAGCTGCAGGGAAGGAGAGGCAGCCCTGCCCTGGCCAGCAGCTCTGAGCCCCCAGGACCTGTGTTCCCTTGCTCCAGGAGCAGCTTCTCCACAGCCACATCTGCGCTGCGAGCGGGCTCCGGGCTGGTGACAGCCCTGCTGCAGACGGGGCTGAGCTTCCAGCTGGCTCCGTTCCCTCCACAAACAGATGCAGCTCCTATATCAGGGACTGATTTATTCAGCAGGAGTCTCGCACATTAAGTGTAGTTAAGTCTGAAAACAAATCTAATGACTTTAAAATAAATAGCCAACAGAGGACTCGAAACTGAAATTCCTCCTTCCTCTGACACCCGCCACATAAACAATAATAATTATATAAAACCGTGTCTAACACATGACTACACAAGGCTCTGGTGACCAAGAAAAGCACACGCTGCTTGTCAGACATAATTGCACATTTGGTTTTTCAATTATTTCTTGTCAGGATCCAGAGCCCACCATCTGAACGTTGACATTAATTATTGGGAAGTTGTTAGTGCTCCAAGAATCTCCTGGAGACTCCCAGTGCTGCTCCCTCACTGCCCTCCTGTCCCACCAGCCCTCTGGGACTGCCACACACGACAGGGACACCTGGCCTGAGCCACCACGGGCAGAAGGGCTTCAGGAGAAGCTTCAAGCAAGTCTGCAGTGGACATCAGCCAGGAACCGATCCCCTGCCATGTGCTCACCCACAGGATGGGGCCAGACCATGCCCAGGCCTCCAACACAAGACCTGGAGCTGCTGGAGAGAGTCCAGAGGAGGCCACAGAGCTGCTCCCAGGGCTGGAGCCCCTCTGCTCTGCAGCCAGGCTGGGTTCATCTGCAGAAGAGAAGCTCCACGGAGAGCTCAGAGCCCCTGGCAGGGCCTGAAGGGGCTCCAGGAGAGCTGGAGAGGGACTGGGGACAAGGGATGGAGGGACAGGAGCCAGGGAATGGCTCCCAGTGCCAGAGGGCAGGGCTGGATGGGATCTTGGGCAGGAATTGTTCCCTGGCAGGGTGGGCAGGCCCTGGCACAGGGTGCCCAGAGCAGCTGGGGCTGCCCCTGGATCCCTGGCAGTGCCCAAGGCCAGGCTGGACAGGGCTGGGAGCAGCTGGGACAGTGGGAGGTGTCCCTGCCATGGCAGGGGTGGCTCTGGATGATCCCAAGGCAGTGGGATTGTGAATCCAGCCCACGTCACCCCTGTCCCTGTGTTCCAGCTGAGTGCCCTCCCAGCCCCTCTGAGCACGGAACTCCTGGTGTCACACTCCCATCACATCGCTGCCCATCACACAGGAAAACATCCTGCCTTTTATTGGCTTTTAATTTGCTGCTTTTTAATTTTGTTGACTGTCTCTTTTTTCCTTGCAAAAGGAAGAGAGAAGCCTCTGATCTACCTTTTCTGGAGCGTTCAGAAACACGCACAGCTTTGTCAGCTTGTCTCTTAGTTGTCATCTCCCCCAAGGCAAGCAGCCACCTCTCTTCTGGCTGCCTTCAAGGAAGGGGCTGTTTGTGCTCCTAAGAGTTCCCTTCACCTTTTAAAATCTCCCATTACTGCAGCAGCCTGGGTTAATGGGGAGGAGAAGAGCCCGTGCTCTCTGCCCCCACGAGCTGCCAGCTGCACACCCTGGGCTCCTCCAGAGGCAGCACCAGGCCCCTGCAGCTGGGCTGGTGGGATCACACATCTTCAGAGCTTCCAGTGTTTGCTCAAACCACATTAAACCAATTTACTGCAGGAAAAAAGAAAAATAGGATTGACCAACTACCACAGTCATCACCTTAGACCAAACCTGCTACTGTGCAAAAAAATATTACAGAAAATAAAATTCAGACAAATTATATTATATTATATTATATTATATTATATTATATTATATTATATTATATTATATTATATTATATTATATTATATTATATTATATTATATCATATTATATCACATTATATCACATTATATCATATTATATCATATTATATTATATTATATTATATTATATTATATTATATTATATTATATTATATTATATTATATTATATTATATTATATTACATTATATTATATCATATAATATATTATGTGATATCATACTATACTATATTATATTATACTATACTATATTATATTATACTATACTATATTATATTTTAATTACATGATACTATATTATTATACTGTTATTTTTGCTTATATACTTTACTGTTACAAATTGATTGTTGAAAGCTTCCTCAATAGTTTGCAATTAGTGAGGGTTTCAAGCAGCAATGACTTTGAGAAACATCCATCCTGTGTCTCCATCCACTGATGACCTCACAGATTCAGTCAGAACCACATTTCCACCTTCAACCACTGACAGAGCTTTCTTGAAATATTACATTTGGATTGTGTTTTATTATTTTTAAATGGACTTGGTCATTTTCCTTTCTTTGGCCGTGTTTTGTTCAGGTAAATGATAAATGAAGGGGGTTTTGTTTCCACTTTTGCACAAGGAAGAAAGCAATGCCCAGCCTCACACTGTAGACATCCAAAGGAACAGGGAAAACAGAGGGAAGTTCTCCCACCTGGCCAGGAGCTCCATGGCTGCCCTGTAGGGCCATCACTCACTCTGGGAGGATGTCCAGCCCCAAGGGCACCCCAGGAGGTGAGAGGGACACCCCAAAGGTGACATGGCCACTCCAAGGGTCAGCTCCCACCTGGACACTGGCCCATGAGCCACCCCCAAAGTGAGACAGAGAAGTTTCCCCTGTGGCAGATGCCCAGGGCTCCCCTCTGCCCAGACATGTTCAATGCCAGGCAGTGCCAACTGGACAAAAAGCTGCCAGGAGTGTGGGAATTTCCCCCTGGAATGCCGTTGGCAGAGCTGGGGCACTGGGCAGGGAGCAGTGGTGGCAGCACTGAAGGCAGCAGGGGCTGTGCATGGTCAGCAGGGCAGGCAGGGACCACAGCAGCTCCCACATCTCACCAGGACGTGCAGGACATGCAAGGACGAGTTTTAGCTGAGGAATAAAACTTTCACTGTGCTTTTGAGGCCCCGGAGGGGACAGGAGGCCACAGCCCAGGGCAGCCCCAGCTCAGCATGGCCCTCTCGAGAGTGCCAGCAGCAGAGACACCTCAGTGGGATCACAGGGGGCTGGGGTGGGGGACACCTCTGTCCTCTCCTTCTGAAGGACAGGAGGGTCTGCACAGCCCAAGATCTCCATCCAAGAGCCTCACCCTGGAACACCCAACACCACACACAAACCACCTCTGCTTCCAGTCCCCAAGGCCAGGACGAGGCCACACTCCCCCATCCATCTTTGCAGCTACATCCAAAAAGGGCTGCGTGGACAGCGGGCTCTGGCAGCTCCTGCCTGTGCAGCCACCCTTGGCCAGCCCGTGTCAGGATGGAGAGCAGAGCTGCACCCACCCACCCACCACATCCCACCCACTGCAGCCCAGCCCTACCTGCTGGAAGAGCTCCTCCGCCCACTGCTGTTGCTCTCGTCGGCCTAGGAGACCAAAACAAAAGAGCTGGTTAGGTTCAGAAAGACCAGGCTGCTCTCCAGCCCCTCCTGCCCTGGCCAGACCCAAACTCCAGGAGCTCCACACTCCAGAACTCCAGGTTCCCCAGGAGCTCCAGGTTCTCAGGAGCTCCACACTCCAGGAACTCCAGGTTCTCCAGGAACTCTGGGTTCTCAGGTTCTCCACACCTCAGGAACTCCAGGTTCTCAGGAGCTCCAGGTTCTCTGGGAGCTCCACACTCCAGAACTCTAGGTTCTCCAGGAACTCCAGGTTCTCTGGGAGCTCCACACTCCAGAACTCTAGGTTCCCCAGGAGCTCCAGGTTCTCCAGGAACTCTGGGTTCTCAGGAGCTCCACACCTCAGGAGCTCCAGGATCTCAGGAGCTCCACACATCCCTGCTCACACCCTGGGCAGGGTCTGAGCCCCAGCCCCACCCTGGGGGCTCCCCCAGGCCCATCCCCTCCGCTCGCTCCGTGCCACCCAAGCCTGAAGCAGTGATCCCTGGATGCCAAACCACGGCACCACCAGGCAGATCCGGGATCAGGAAATCAGGAATGGCCAAACTGGCCAAATGTCCGCGTGGGAATGGCCCCGCTCCGGGCTGGAGGGGCAGTCCAGCACCTCCCCTCATTAACCCCCTGCCCTAATTAGCCTCTCCAGGCCCTGGGAGGGCTGGGCAGGGTCTCCTCTCACCTCCTTCCCTGGCTCGCTGATGGGAGCCTTCCTTGGAAAGACAATATTATTCCAATCCCAGAAATTTTATTTCTGAATTTGTGCAAATACAAGTTAAAAGATATTAGCTGCATTTCACATTTTGTGCAAATGGCAGAAACAGGCAATTCATGTGCAGCAGGATGGGGGCCAGCCAACGATTTCGATAAAATAAACCCTTTTTTAATTTAAATGCTAATGCACTGAATTAAAATTTAATAACTGAGGAAATTGAAAAGCCGAGCAGGAATATTGGAAATAAATCCAAGCAGAAACAGCTGAAATTAAAAATTCTAGAGAGTGGGAGGATAGCAGCTAAGCTGTCTTATATGATTACATTTTTTTTATTTTTTTTTTTTTATTTTTTTTTTCAGAACGAAGGGGGGAAGGAAAAAAAATCCTATCTTTGGCTGGCTGTAGGGCAGTAAATCGAGAGTGCTGTGATTTATTGCTCAATTTTCCTGAGGGAAAAAGGCTTTCTTTCATGCTGAAATATTTCATAAATTTCAAGCCAGCATAAATTCTTAATTTAAAAGTTATGGAGGTCACATTTAGTGCACTGGTGCAATTCTGAAATCTTAAAGGAATAGCAACCAAAAAAAAAAATTGCAATTTGATTTTATATTTTTTTAATTCTTCATGTAAAATTTTCTTCCAAGGGATTCTCCAAATTACACAAAGCAGAAACACAACCTGGCTTCTGAAGGGATATGAAATCCACTGGAAATGAAGAGATAAAAATCTAATTCAATTACAAAAAGATATTTTTTTTATTATGATGATGATGATTATTATTATTGTGAGCCACTTGAGGAATTTCTGTTAAAAAATTTCTTTTCTCCATTGCCTGGGAAAAGCCAGAAGGGAGGAGCTGACAATGTAATTGCTTCTGTTAGATCTCCAATCTTTTGTGAGCACTGATATGTTCATTTGTTATACAGCTGTTCAGCTACAGAAAGGATGTCAGAGCACCCATAATTCAAAGCAATCAATCAAAAATTAATGATTTGTCATGCTTACACAATGGAAAAAAAAAAAGCAAAAAAAAAAAAAAAAAGCTTTATGGGTTCCTGCAACTGGTAGATTGCTCAAACCTTCGGGGCATTTTCTACAAGATTAGATCTGTGTGTACAAAGAAAGGGGGAAAAGGGAAAAAGGAGATTTAATACAGAGCCAGGGCAGAAACCTTGGGGGGTGCTGGGGGTCACTGTAGCCCCAAAGCCCCCAGAGAGGGGAACCTGACAATTCCTGTCTGCACAAGGAGTTCTGTGCACAAGCCAAGCTCACACAATCCAAGATCACATCTCGGATCACAGGGACCTTGTGAGGCTTCTGCCATGAGAATTCCAGGGGAAAACCGCCCTCTGAGTCATGGAACCATGGAATATCCTGAGCTGGAAGGATATTGTGAGCCATGAGGATGATGGGATCCAGCCCCTGGCTCTGCACAGACACCCAACAATCCCCAGTGCTGGGGAGCTCCCTTATTCTGAGAGAAACGATGAGAAAAGAGGGAACCAGGACAGGTAAGGGCTCTTATCTGGATGGTTTCACACAGCCAGGGTGCTCCTGGAGATGATCCAGGAGACAAAAACACCAAGCTAAGCCAGAATGAGATTAAATCAAACTGCCTTAAATGTTTCTGGATGCTGAAATAAACAAATCCACAGAATCCCAGACTGGTTTGGGGTGGGAGGGATCTTAAATCTCATCCAGTGCCACCCCTGCCATGGCAAGGTGCTGGAACAGGCTGGAGAATGCCACACAATCTGCCCCATAAAATCATTTACAATTCAAAATGTTATTCCCTAAAGTTGCTTTTCTACATATTGGTTGTGTTTAGGGTAGTTTTGTTTAACTAATGCTAAGAAATATCCTTTAAATGAAAATGCACACAAGCAGAATGTGGTTTCAGGCCATATGCTCCTCCATTCGAGTTGTAAGCAAAAAGTAAATCATGTGATAAATAAGAAATGTATCAGTCAACATCTCCTAACAGGGTAACGTGTCAAAAAATAGAGTCCAAGCAGATGTAGAACTGACCTGAGAAATCCATGTTTATCTAGAGGGCTACACTATATTGGGAAAAAACCCCAACATTTTAACAGTTACAGCAAAACAAAAAAATAACTAAAAGCAATAAAAATGTGAAATGAGATTTCAGACGATTTAAGCACGGGCTTTCTGCCTGATCACTTAAATTATGATTAGAAACAATTATTCAAATCACTTGGATTTGCATCCACGCTGAGATCAGCTCCCATGGATGGGATGGGGGCACGGGGACACCCTCAAAGCACTGCCATAGCCCTCCCCAGGGGGAAAAGGGCTTAAATCCATGTATTTATTGATTTACTCAGCACAGCCACCCCCTGTGATTGCCTCTGAACCCCATCCCAAAGGGAGAGGTCTCTAATTCTGCCTGGGGGTCACAGGAGGAGCAGAGCCCGCTCACCCAGCTCCTCTCACAGCACCTTCCCTCTCCACAGGGAAAGGGGCAGAGTTCTTTGTTTACCTGAGGAAAAAAAAAGGCAAAATAAAAACCCCAAACCCCCACCCTGCTTTCCCCAAACGCCTTCCCACAGACAGCTGAGGAATTTTTGTCCAAACACAAACCACACATTCCATTTTGGAAAGAGCCAGCAGCACACGGCATAGAAAATTTCACCCCAAGTAATTAAAATTTGGCAAAGGGAGAAGCAACTGAAAACAGCTCTGACCCAGGAATGTGCCATAAAAATAACTGCAGGCCTGCTACCTGTGCTGTCTGGGGTTATTAACTTCAGAGCCACAGAAAATGCAGGAAGTGCTTTCTTTTTTCCTTTTTTCTTTAAACAAAGGGCAAGACACTGGCAGTTTCCTATTTAGCTTTTATTAAATGGGAGGGGAAAAACAGCAGAGCAGCTCCACATCACACCAAAACATCTGCAGAGCACAAGGACCCATAAATGTGCCCGTGCCCCTTTTTAGTCTGGAGTTTTGCTCCAGCCAGCAGCGGGTGCTGGGGATTTTGAGAGAAGGAAGAAAGCTGAGTCCATGAGTGATCCAAGCAGAGCTGTGCTCCACACATTCTGTGAATCACTGAGGATGGAAAGGCCCTCTGAGATCAAGTCCCACCATTCCCCAGCAGTGCCAAGGCCAGCACCAAGCCCTGTCCCCAAGTGCCACATCCACACCGGGACATTTCCAGGGCTGGTGACTCCACCACTGCCCTGGGCAGCTCTTCCCTGCCTCACCACCCTATCCTAGCTCCTAATATCAAACCCACACCTTCCCTGGTGCCATTTAAGGCTGCTTCCTCTGGTTCCCAGAGCCAGGGCATCCCCTGAGGGAAGGACAAAGATCTCCCCTGCCTGAGGCTGCTCCTCCTCATCCTCTGCCCTTGCCAATCCACCAGGGCAGCCTCCAAAAGGGATGAATTTTCCACTCAGGCACAAGGCAGTTCCTGGGGCTGGAGGAATGCACTGCCTATTTCCTCAGCTGCAGCTTCTCCTCAAGGAACAACCAAAATAATAATAATAATAATAAAAACAAACCAGTATCTGCAAGGAGGAAATGGGAGCTTCCCCTGAGGCATCTGCCCAGTCCCACAGCTGAGCCAAGCCTCGGAGTGAGGGTTCCCCAACCCCCAGAATCCACTGTGGGGTCTGCAAACCTCTTCCCATCCTGGCACGGGCAACACCCAGGGTGGGGATGGTGGGTGGAATTCCCAAGAATTCCTTGGGAACAGCCAGGGAATCTCGCCCTTGTACTCAGCCTCAGCCTGGCCCTGGGAAAAGGCAGTGCTTGTTCCCTGTTCAGCAGAGGCAAAGGACAGACCCTGGTTTCAGGCAGAGGCTCTGCTGCCAGAGCCAGCTGGGACAGGAACATCCCAAACAGCCAGGGACTGTCCCTGAGTGAGCAGAGAGCACAGCTGGGCTCCAGCACAGCTCCAGAACCAGCTCCAGAACCAGCTCAGTGCCACCAGGGTGCCCTTTAGTCCTGGCCATGCCCAGCACCGAGGCCAAGCTGCAGGAAGAGGAGCTCCAATGCTGAGATCTCCAGGGAAGTTCATCCATGGGAAGGCTCTGATGGGACTGTGACCTACAGGGACGTGATGTGTCCCCAGCACCCCTGTGCTGACAGACAGAGGGGACACAGGGAGCCAGCATTCCCCACGTGGTGCCTCTGACATCTGAGCAGAGCAAGATCCACGAGGTCACGGAGCATCCACCCCTACCCCATGCAGATAAATGGCTGCTGAGCATAAAACCAATGCCAGCAGTTTCTGGATGGGAACAGCATCACCCAGCTTGGCCAGGCCCTGGCTGCTTCCCCTTCCTGCCGTGGAGGTTAAAACTGTAGGTAAGTAATCAAAATCACAATCAAAATCACAATTAAAAATCACAAATTAAATCAAAAATCCCAATTAAAGTCTAGAAATTCTTCTCGTTCAGTTTCACTGGGTTTAATTCTTGTCTACTGTTCGTTATCTTCCTGTTCTATAAGCTTTGTTTTCTACCCTGGGTGTGCTGCCTGCATCCACCTCACTGCTGAGCCACCCCTGTCAGCCACAATTAAAAGTTCTTCTGAAGAGTTTTAAACAGCAAAGGTCGAATTTCTGCTGGAAAAGGCACACACGGGGCTGAAATTTGGGGGGAAACACCAAAATCAGAGGGGCAGGGAAGAATCCCCCCCGATGGCCGTGGTCTGGGTGGGTGCTGAGGCTCAGGCAGTGACAGGGGCAGGTCCCAGGTGTCCCTGTCACCCACTCCCAGGGAGCCCCAGAAAGCTTCCAGGGCTGGCAGCAGCTGCCTCTGAGCCAAGGGAATAGTCATATGAGTAATTTTATGAACTTGCTGAAAGTACTGGCAGAATTCATGCTCTGAATTTCAATTTCTCTCCCCTGGCAGCCCAGGGAGATTCAAGCAGCACATGCCAGCAGAAGTAACCAAAGAAAGGGAACATTAAATAAATTTTAACCTAAAACTACAAATGTTCAAACCGGTATTAAAAAGCTTCAACCTCGTGTACTTTTGTTTTTCCCTGAAACAGTCATGAAATTAAAATGACGAATAAATCAATGCAGCAAACTGGTCTGGATTTAAAGAGTTACTCCTTGATTATAAGCAACCGAAAAGTAATCAAAATATTTTTTCCATCTCCTGTTGCTCAGTGCTCTCCTCACTCTGTTTTTTATGAGAAAAATAATCAAATTGAGGGTGAAGAGGAGAAAAGGCATTACTGATTACTCTGAACTCTCATATTATAAAAGCTGGAAAATAGGAGTGACCGGGCAAAACAACAGAATTATGTGCATTGAGCAGTTGTTTACAGATGGTATGAGTTTCCCAGCAAAAGAAACAGCTGGAAATATTTTTAAAGAATAAATGTATATGGAATGGAACCTTGGGGGGGAGGAAGGTATTGTTATTTTTTACTTGGGGGGAGAAAAAAGGGGAGAAGGAGCCCTGCGATAGCATTTCAGAAATCCACCCGTTTATTCCAGGCTTCCAATTTCACAGGAAACTCTCAGGAAATCAATTTTTTTAAAAAATCCCATTACAGGCACTTTTCCAAGTTGATAAAACAAACATATCTAACAAGCTACGAACACACATGGGGGGGTGGGGGGGAAATTAAAATAGGATTTATTTATCCAGGGAATCCCAGTGTTGCTCAACACATTTTCTTTGGGAGTTCAGCACCCCCGTGGAAGATGTGTCAGGGCTGTGAGAGCCGAGCTGCACACAGGGACCTTCCCCTGCTCCAGCCTGGAGGGATGGCTGGGAACACCTGGAATTTGGGTTTTGGGGGAGCCCAAGCAGAGCGGGCTGGCAGCTCTGGGCACGGGCTCTGCTGTCCTGAGCTCATCCCAGCAGCGAGGCCAGAGCGATTCTCCTTCATCCTCCTGAGCACTGTGCCCACCTCGGGGCCTGCGGCTGGCAGAGCTGGGGAGCTCACCTGGAGAAGGATCCAGGGAAACCTCAGAGCCCCTGGCAGGGCCTGAAGGGGCTCCAGGAGAGCTGGAGAGGGACTGGGGACAAGGGATGGAGGGACAGGAGCCAGGGAATGGCTCCCAGTGCCAGAGGGCAGGGCTGGATGGGATCTTGGGCAGGAATTGTTCCCTGGCAGGGTGGGCAGAGCAGCTGGGGCTGGATAGTGCAAGGTGTCCCTGCAGGAGATGATCCCTAAGGTCCCTCCCAATCCAAGGATTCGATTATTCTCTCAGCACAGCTCAGCTGCTGGCAGACAGCCCGAGGAGCCCCTTCTCCTGCAGGAGCAGCTCCAGCCAGGCTGAGCCTGTGTGAGCCCCCACGGGCAGGGCTGGGATGGCAGAGGTGAAACCCCCAGGAAGAGCTCGGGGGGTTTCCCTGAGGTTCAGCCCAGGCAGGAGAACCCTGGAGCTCCCATGGAGGAATGGCCAAACCCCAGCAGCCGTGCAAGGAGGACCCAACCCAGAGCAGATGACACCCGTGGGAGCAGGACAAGTTCTGCCAGCAGCACGGCCCAGCACAGCCAGGCCCACCTGGACCTCGAGCTCTTGTAGAGGCTCCAATCCCACTCCCTGAGCCTTACAAAGGACCCTGAGAACAAACCAGCCAAGCTGCTTGTAGAGAAAAATCCCCTCTGCCCATGGAACCTCAGAGTGCCACTGGTGCTTCCAGCAGCACAGACACGGGACAGATCTCTGAGGATGGACACCAAGCCAAAAGGGAAACCTAAACCAAGAGGAGAAGCTAAAGCCCAGAGGAGAAGCTAAAGCCCAGAGGAGAAGCTAAAGCCCCGAGGAGAAGCTAGGGCCAGGCCCAGCTGGTGCTCAGAGGCAGGCAGTGCTGTGCTGGGACGTGTCCTGGCCCAGCGTGGCGGTCTCAGAGCAGCCTGGGGACAGCGCTGCTTGGGACATCTCTGCCCTGGAAAGCTGCAGAGGCTGTGGAGCATCCCCAGGGAGCTGCTCCAGCTCCCAGCTCAGCCCTGTGCCAGGGGCAGCCGTGGGGGCCCTGGGCACAGCTCCACATTTTGGCCTTGGTTTGATCTCTTTTGCTGGTAAATTTTGAACATTTTGGGTCCCTCCGTAGCAAAGCGCACTGCAGAGACACAGCGTGCTGCCAGCGTTCAGCTTTCATCTGAGATGAGCAATGAAAATTTAAACACTTGAAAAATACAATTCAAGGCAGAAAATTTGATCAGAATAGAAAAAAAAAATTGCATCATTTGATAAATATTGCAGTGAGATGGTGTTAGGAACAGCTCCATGAGGAGGTCCAGCCTCGGCCAAGGCTCCCCTCGAAGGCTGGCACACGAGGCCTCCTTCCAATGCTTGTGGGAAAGGCTTTGCATTTGAAAAACATAAATTTTATCCTTGAAAAATATAAATTTTATCCTCATTTTAAAATAATCCCACGTAGCATTTATAGACAGGCTGTGAGGCTGGAACTAAAACATTCTCCATTGGGTGGGTAACTGCGGGACTTCACCTTCTCTCCCAGTTTTGGATGGTTGGTTTGTTAAAATAGCATGAAATGGTGGTAATTTTACTTTGGAAAGGGGAAAAAAAAGTCAAACCACATTGGTCTGAAAGTAAGAAAGGGGGAAGGCACACAAAGCTGGGTAATTTCTTCAAACTTTAAAAAGAGCAGTAATTACAGGGGGGAATTCAGAAAGAGTTTAGTCTCCCTGGCTCCCTCAAAAACCAAAAAAATAAGAAAAAAGCAAGGAAAAAATAGTAAAAAGAGAAAAAAAAAAGAAGGGGAGGAAATGAAGTTGGGGAAAAAGCAGTCTGAAAGTAGAATTCTTAGAAATTCTGCTTGCAAAATAACTCCCATCAGCCAACCACAAATCCTATAAATACCACCAGATTGGCTTCCCAAGCAGATCTAAATCAATAAATAAACAAACAAACCTCCAAGATTTAAAAAAAGTTTTGGAAAAAAAAAAAAAACAGAAAGAGAAATCTAAATAAAAAAACCCAAAAAACCCCAGTAAGGCCAAGCTGGTGTCCCCAGGGGAGAGTGGCTTTGCTGGCTTCCCAAGAACGATGGTGGTTTGGAGAGTGAAGAGGGAAAACAACATTTCCTGGTCCATTTCAGCTGTGGAAGCTGCAGCATCATCTCCCTCTGCCCAGACACCCCAAACACTGCCCAGGGCAGAGGGATGGGACCCCCAGACCCCTCCAGCCAGGGATGGCACTGCCAAGAGCAGGATGTCACCAGGGACCATCCACCTGCACTTTCTCACTGCCAAATCTTCACCTCTGAGCAATTGTTTGGGCTAAGGAAAGGCTTTTTCAAGCAGTTTGTGGGGGACAAACATCAGTGGGACCAAGCAGGGTGACCTTCCACTCTCCATCATTCCTGGAGCTGAAACAAATCAGGGCACAGAGCTGCTTGGAAATTATTTCCAGCCCAAAGCGGAGCTACAGTGAGATCATGGCATGGATTGGTATAATTTCTGCTGCACCATTCACACAGCAGAGTATGACACTCATTTTCAAAAACTGGAAGTGACACAGTCCCTGACATTTAAAATTTTCTGATTCATACAGGCAAAATATATCCTATTTATTTTTTAAAGCAAGAACTGTAAGATGTGCTCAAAATCTAAATGAAGCACTTACAAGCCCCAGATTCTGTTTCACTCAAGCCTATGAAACCCAAAAAGATATTCCTTATTTCCTGGGCAACAAAAAAAAATTCAAATCAATCAATTTTTCTTCTGGCTCAGTCTGAAAAGGAATTTTTCAATTTTTCAGAGCTTCAAGAAAACCAAGAATATCAATTATTTGCACAGCCCTGCATAGTGGACAGATTTGCCTTGGAAAACCTTCAACGTGATGCAAAAAAGGTCCAAATGTTCCTCCAGGATCCCTTTTGGGGTTGAATTTTGCAGGCAGCACCATGAGCCCTCTGCCCATCTGCGGGCCAGCAGCTGAGGAAGAAAAGCCAGAAAGTGCAGTTGGCTCCCCAGAATTCTGGTGCAGCCCAGGGTCACGTCAAAGGATGAGACAGAAATCCCCAAGGCCACCATTAATGCCCAAATGGGATCTGGGGTCAGGCAGCACAGGCTGGACAGGGCTGGATTAGCAGTGAAGCCACACCCAGAGTGACCCTTGGGATGAACAGACACCAGGCCAGGGGTGTTCCCTCCTCCAGATGCCCCCAGAGAAACTCTGGACAGCAGCCTGTGGAGCAGCCTGGGACTGGGGAAGGTGGCCCTGCTCACTGCAGGGGGCTGGAATGAGATGGGCTTGAAAGGTATTCTATTATTCTATTATTCTATTCTATTCTATTCTATTCTATTCTATTCTATTCTATTCTATTCTATTCTATTCTATTCTATTCCATCCCATTCCATTCCATTCTGCAAAGGAGAGTCCACAGTTCTCTGGGCCTGTGCTGCTCCCTGAGCCTTTCACCAGCTCCCCTCAGTTAAAATCAAACTCCAGCCAGGAGTTTGACTGCCCCAGCAGAGGCCAAAGCAGCTCCTTGGCTCCAGGCTCACAGGGGCTTCACAGAACTCGCTGCCTTGCAGCCAGACTTCTGTAGCTGCTGTGTGCTCTGCACAAAACCAGAGCAGCTCTCCTGCCCAGTGCCCAGCACAGGAACCCCCCAGCCCTGGCACAGCCCCTCTGCAATAACTCCCCTCTGCAATAACTCCCCTCTGCAATAACTCCCCTCTGCAATAATTCCCCTCTGCAATAATTCCCCTCTGCAATAATTCCCCTCTGCAATAATTCCCCTCCGATGCTCGCTCCGCTCGCACACGCAGCATCACCATCGCTCTCTGCTGAGGAATTGCAGAGGTAATAAAAACCAGAAAATCCTATCAGGCCACAGCTACCCAGCCAATGTGTTACAATATCAAGTGGACACACTCTGGAGTCTCCTGGGATGCCCCCAAAATTTGTAGGGCTCAGAAAAAGGACATTCAGAAGGCAAAACCCCACAGTGCCCGTGAGGCTCTTAAATGTGACCTCCAGGTTTCCCTGCAGCCTCTAATGGGCCAACTCTGCACTCTGCACAAATTATCACGAGTATCAAAAATATCTTTACAACAGAGCTTTTATTTCCATATACTTGAAGCTGCTTTCCCCTTTTGTTTCTTCTCTAAACCGGTTAAAATGAGCATTAAGGGATATAATTATGTTGTTAGCTTAATTGCCTACTTAAAGCAGAATCTACAGGGGTTTAATGCAAGATTTGAAAAGGGGGGGAAAAAGGAAGTTGGGATATTAATGGATACAATTTTTAAAAGGAACCTCTTCTGGGGAAAAGTGAGTTTGGGGCATGGGATGGAGCATGAGGGGGGAGGAGGTGGAATCAGCCCCCATCAGTTTCTGTCATAAGGTTCTGTCAAAATGCAATTGCTGGCCCATTCCTTCTCCAGCAGTCTAATTTTGGAGAATTTGACCTAATTAAACATCAACCACCACACACACACAAAAAAAGCAGCCCTCCCTCAGTTTGAAACCTTAATGCTTTTCTTGGAGTGACACACTTAGGGCCAGGACAGGGGTTGGCATCTGGAACGTGCCTGATGCTGCAGGACCGGCCCAGCTGGGAGAGCTCCTGCTCCCAAATCACCCAGGGACCAAACAACCACTTCCACAGGCAGAGGAGCACAAAATGGGAGAAAACAATGGGTGCCCAAGGCTGACTCTGGTCAGGGCTGTCTGGAAAAGCCATGGGTGTCTGCAGGCACAGGGATGCTCACGGTCCCTACGAGCCACAGCTCCTGCACAGCCCTGCTTTCGGATCTGGGCAGAAATGACTTTTATGCCAGAAAACAAGCACAGGACAAGGTCTGCAGAGCGGAGCAGGGCAGAGCAGGGCACTTCCAGAGGCTGGAGCAGCACCCCCGTGCTGTCAGTGGTCCCCCTGCTGATCCCAAAGGCACTGCATGGCTCTGGATGTGGAGAGACTGAAGGCATCAGCCAAAATCTCTTGGGTGCCCTAAATGCCTCCAATTTCTGCAGCTTCTCCTGGATTCCCACGGAGCCACCGTGGCTGGTGCTGTCTCTGATGTCCCAGCAACTGAGATGCTGTTCCTTGAGCACCTCTGGTCTCCCCCAACAGAACCCTAGAGATTGAAGCTCAGCAGCAGCAGGGCTTGTCAGACCTACAATTACCTCGGTGCCACCCTCCTGTCCCTGCTTCTGCTGCTCTGCATCGTGCACAGCTCCAACCAGAGCCACATCCCACACCTGCAGCCTCCACTGTGACTCACAAACTTGGTTTCTGCAGGTTTTGGATGACCTTTCCCCTGCCCAGTGCTCACCACAGAACTGGGGTGTACAGGGGACACAAAATTTGGGGGAAACCCCCACTATCACCCTTTTCCAAGCTTTCACTGCCTGTATGAGCCAACAAGGGAAAACAGGCACGAAAATCCAATAAATACAGGTGGGAAACAGCGTTCTGGCCCTGCAGAGATGGAGCAAAGCTTCATCCACAGCGTTTGCTCCGATGTAGTCATGCAGCAAAAGCCAGCACCAGCAAGGTCCTGTTCCTCCAGGAGGAGAAACAAAATGCTGAGCACTAAAGAGATGCTTCCCACCCAAAACAAGAGCCTTCCCAGGGTCCTCTCCTTTAGCTGCCTCCTAAAAGCTGATTTAAATAACATTTTGACATCTCTAAGATTTTTTTTTTCTGTGTTTATTATATTATATAAATATTAAATATCCAGTGTGCTATTTCAAATATATTATATTTATTAAATAATATTATACATTATTATAATAAAATAATAAATAAATTATTAAATAATATTATATATTATTATACAACATATAACACATATAATAAAAATATTTCTACTAAATATAAATATATTTGAAATCTTTAAGAGAACTAGTTCCTGTGATAAGCAGCTGTTTCACTCCAGCCCTTCTGCCAGCCCTTCACAAAGATCATTGCTGGGATTTCGGAGGCTGCTGGTGTTTGATGTGTCCACACAAGGGAACATCTCACAATCCCAGATAAATTATTGGTGTACTTGAAAAAAAATCAGAGAATTAATGTATTTCAGGGTCTCCTTGGAAACACAGAGGAAACATGCATTGTTACAAAGTTGGGTGTTATTAGCAGGAATATGTATAGCACAAATTAAGGACTTCAGAGGAGAAGCCACCTTGCATCGTTTGATTAATACACTAAGTACTTCCTATACCAACATAAGTGGATTTCAAACAACTTGAACTCAACATAATTAGATAGATTAATAAAGCACCAGAATTAAGGTATTAGGTTGAAAGGAAAAACGTGAAAGAATCTGGAAATGAGCAGATAAAGCAGAGAAAGTAAACAAGGGGGAAGCATCAACCGAGAGCTCACAAATCCCAGGGAGTCTGATGGACCACGGTCAGCACCATGAGATAACTCCAGGATTAAAAACCCATCCTGGAAACAGAACCTTATGCAGGATTTACATTAAAACCAACACTAAAAAATTGACACTGCTGTAAAATCAGAAAGTCAGAAACTGCCAAAAAATTTGGGTGGAAGTTACCCTGTATGACACACCAGCAGCCCTGAGGTGGCAGCAGCCTGCCCAGAGCTGGTGAACACGTACCACTCCTTCCATGGGAACCTCAATGTGCCCACCATTCCATCTGAGTTAGATAAAAATTAAAATAAGGGGGGGGGGAAAATAAATTCCAGCAGCCAGACTGACTTGGCTGGGCTCTGTCAGGTCCCCCAGGTTTTTTTTACTTAGAATTTTTAGAATATTTCCTAGAAATTATTATTATTTTCTCTCTTTTTTTCTGGTTGGGTTTTTTTCCCCTCCCAAATTTGTACTTTCCTTGCTCCCTGAGTCTGGGCTCTGCTCAGCCTCCTGAGCATCCACACCTCAGGAACTCCTGAGGTAACTCAGCTGGATCAGGGTGTTTTTCCTCACTGCCACACCCCTGAAATACAAAAAGTTCTCCCAGTTTCCCACTTGACACCCAACCATGGTTCTCCTCCTTCCCTAAAGCAAAGAGCAGGGTGATGGTGCCAGCCCCAAACCCCTGGGACTTTTATCCACATTTAGAAGGGAAGGACTCAAAGCCACAATTCCTGAAGATCAGGGAAATGTAAAAAGTCCCCTCCAAGGGCTCAGAAAAGCCGGGTTCCTCCCCATCCCCACCAATTTTTGGGCTCTCTGTGGGCAAACCCTCCTTGCTCTGCCCCCACTCATCAGCCAGGCCAGTGAGAGTTTTTGCTGTGCCTTCTCCAAACAAATTTCCCCCTTAGGCAGACACCTGGCCTGGAAAATTTCAGTCCAAAGACTTTAAAAAGTTTTGGCAGAGTTAGGAAGACTCAGAGGCTGGGGTGGTTGAAGCTGGGCAATCCTCACTGCTGCTGCTGCTGCTGCCAGAGCCACCCCACTGAGGCACAGGCCAAAATGAAAATAATTTTAAAAAAAAAAAACAGGAAAAAAAAGTCAGAAAAAAAAATCTGAATGAGTCATTGTTTGTGAGAGGAGAGGAGGAATCAGGATTTTTGTGTTTGTTTGGGAGGGGGTGGTGCAATGGAGATACTGATGGAAAAAAGGTTGTTTTGTTCTGCTTTGTTTTACAGCAATATCACAGGAAAAGTTTTGTTGGGAGATTAAGTGGTGCTATTAATGACCAGTAAAATGGCTGTCAGCTCCTGCTCCGGGGTGGGAACACACCAGGAGATTCATTAGACCCAAAACAGAGCAGGAGCTGACAGCTCTGCAGCCTCACTGAGCACCCAAGGCTGGAACAGGAGCCCAGAGATGGAGCAGGAACCCAGAGATGGAGCAGGAACCCAGAGATGGAACAGGAACCCAGAGATGGAACAGGAACCCAGAGGTGGAGCAGGAACCCAGAGATGGAACAGGAACCCAGAGATGGAGCAGGAACCCAGAGGTGGAACAGGAACCCAGAGATGGAACAGGAACCTGGGGCTGGAACAGGAACCCAGAGATGGAACAGGAACCCAGAGATGGGACAGGAACCCAGAGATGGGACAGGAACCCAGAGGTGGAACAGGAACCCAGAGATGGAACAGGAACCCAGAGATGGGACAGGAACCCAGAGGTGGAACAGGAACCCAGAGATGGAGCAGGAACCCAGAGATGGAACAGGAACCCAGAGATGGAACAGGAACCTGGGGCTGGAACAGGAACCTGGGGCTGGAACAGGAACCCAGAGATGGAACAGGAACCCAGAGATCGGACAGGAACCCAGAGGTGGAACAGGAACCCAGAGATGGAGCAGGAACCCAGAGATGGAGCAGGAACCCAGAGATGGAACAGGAACCCAGAGATGGAGCAGGAACCCAGAGATGGAACAGGAACCCAGAGATGGAACAGGAACCCAGAGGTGGAACAGGAACCCAGAGATGGAGCAGGAACTCACAGCTAGAACAGGAATACCTCAAGCTCATAAAGACTTGCACTAAAAGCTTTTTCAGGTGGCTCCCATTAATGTTTTAGCAAACACACTAAAATAAGTGAGTGGGAGCTCCAGCCCTGTGGAATATCCATGTACTGAGCCATCCACATGTGGATTCCACCGCTGACACCTGAGACAGGAGTGCAGGGTGAGGGAGAAACCCTGCTCTGCCTGATGGGGGAGAAGAGGGCCCTGTCCCTGTCCCTGCCCAGGGCCCTTCCCTTGTCCCATCCAGGTCCAGGCCAGCTTTGGGGACCCCTGAACGTGCCAAGAGTGGATCTTTTTCCAGCAGCTCTTGCCAATGTCATGAATTGTGTCCTTCCTTAGAATGAAAGAATTCAACATAACCCATTAACAGTGAATTTCTTGACCTACACAAGGAGAACTCCCCATGGCAGACAATGCTGTAAAAAAGGCTGTGGAGCCAGCAACACCCATCATTATATTATTTTAAACTTCCTCTTGCATTGCCACCAATAACCTGATATAAAGGTGACCTTCCAGCAGTTTTTGAAACATTTTGAATCAAAATGCCACCAAAACAGCATCAAATTTTTTCCTTTTTTTTTTTTTTTTTTAACAAGAATCATCTTTGTGGTGCATCATGGGCTTGATTTTGTTTTGGTTTTTTGGTTTTTTGGTTTCCAAGAGGAACTAATCCACAGAGCATCCTCCTTCCCATGGCAGCAATAGTTAAGCCTGTGCTAATAGAAGTGCAAATGGAGACTGGGCCAAGCACCATAATTGCTTTCCAGACGGGTGAACGTGGAGCAGCCCATCTGCTGAGAAAACGACTCAACAACTGCTCCAATTTCAGGTTTTTTTCCCAAGCAAAGGTGCAGCAACAAACCCACAAAATAGGTTTTGCTCCCAGCAGCCAGCACCTCCAAGCTGTTTTTATAATCCTTGTTTTCCTTAGATTATCCCAGTGTGGTTTTTCCCCGTTTCCTTGTTGAGCACTATTTAAGCAGCACTAAAGTCTGCAATCATTAAACACGGACATGGAGCTGGCTGGGCAGGCAGGAGCAGCAGCCAGGCATTGCTGGAATAACTGGCTCGTTGGCAAAGTGATAAAAATAAAAGTGACTTTGGGGCTGTCACCTAAAGGTGCTGCTGGGGTTGGGGTCCTGCATGGGAACGTGCCTGAGCTGCCCTGGTCCCCACCTCAGCCTCCTGCACCCTCCCAGAGCATCACAGAGGTCGTAGATAGATAAGAAATAAATCATTATAAGCATCTTTTAGCAACGACCGATTTATTTAATAAATAAAAAACATCTGCTCGGAGTCCTGGGCCTCTGAGCTGGAGTTTCTCTCCCCTGTGAGAAGCAGATGTGCAAGGAGTAAAGCCTGGCTTTCAATGAAATCCTACAGGTTAAAGCATCCAGGCCTTCTCCTTCATCCAGCTGCTGCTGTGCCCCCCCAGGCTCCACCAGCTGGGCTCAGCTCCCCAGTTCCTCCAGTTCCTGCCCCGTTCAGACTGGATCTGCTGGGAGGAGCAGGGCTCTGCTGGAGGTGGGTCAGTCCCAGGGCGCTGCTCTCTGTGCTGGGATGAGCTGCAGGACGTGGTTCCTCACCCAGGTCCAGCTCTGTGCTCACTCAGGCATCTCCTGAGCCCAGCCAGGAGCAGTCCCAGGCAATCATTAACCAGCACCCACCTGCCTTGCCAAAATCAGGTGAAAGAACAGCCTTAAGGAGCCTGCAGTGCTCAGCACCCCGGAGAGGCTCTGATTTACTGATAAAGGGCCCATTCCCATGGAAAAACCCAGGCACAAACATCTCCCTCTCCTGGATTTCAAAGCTGTGCTGGAGACGAGAGGTGAGCGCTGCCACAGCCGGATCCCTGCCCTGGTGACTGTCCCTGTGCCCACCCCCAGGGACAGGAGCATTCCCCATCCATGGATCCCTGCCCTGGTGACTGTCCCTGTGCCCACCCCCAGGGACAGGAGCATTCCCCATCCATGGATCCCTGGGCACCTGCCCAGCTCACAGGACACCAAGCTGCATCTCCCCTTTCATTAAGGATTCACTCATCAACTCGTCCTTCCTCTGCACTGGTATTTGCACCCCACAGCTCCAGAGTACTCCAAGACTGGAAGGTCAGAAACCCCTTGTCTTCTACTAAAAAACATCAGGGAATCACAGACTGCTTTGGTTTGGAAGAGACATTAAACATCATCCAGAGCCACCCCAGCCATGGCAGGGACACCTCCCACTGTCCCAGCTGCTCCCAGCCCTGTCCAGCCTGGCCTTGGGCACTGCCAGGGATCCAGGGGCAGCCCCAGCTGCTCTGGGCACCCTGTGCCAGGGCCTGCCCACCCTGCCAGGGAACAATTCCTGCCCAAGATCCCATCCAGCCCTGCCCTCTGGCACTGGGAGCCATTCCCTGTGTCCTGTCCCTCCATCCCTTGTCCCCAGTCCCTCTCCAGCTCTCCTGGAACCCCTCTGGGCCCTGCCAGGGGCTCTGAGCTCTCCTGGAGCCTTCTCCTCTCCAGGGGAGCACCCCCAGCTCTCCCAGCCTGGCTCCAGCCCTGGACTCAGGTATCTCATTTTTAGAACTTTTCATCATCACTCTGCACGCCTGCACAGAAACCAGTTCTGAAATGCAGTAGAAAATACAACTACCATGAAATCCCCAATTTTGTTGTCTTGCTTTCAGTGGAACAAAGCCCAAAATGGAGGCTTTGCAATTTCCCAAATACAAAATTTCAGTTCCCAAGAGATTATTAAATTTTGTTTTTAAAAATAAAAATGCATCAGAGTTATTTCATAATGAAAATATTGAACAGCCAAACTAAGTCAAAAGTTAAACATGCCACTGCCAAACTTCTGCAAGGCTCAAGTGCTATTTAAAGAAAAGAGTTCATAAACCAAGAAAAAACTCCAAACAACATAAAGGCCATGATAGCCAACATCCAACAGCAAGACTTCTTTTGCTGTGTGTAAATTTCTAATTATAACCACACACAAAAAAATTCCTTCCAAATCCAGTCAGAATCTTTCCCACCTTGTCCCTAGAGACCAAATTTACCCAATCCCATTTTTAAGAATTGTTTCCATATGTTAATTATTTCCTGTAAAAGATTAACTCCCTTCTCTTTTGTGTTAAATCTCTATGAAGGCCTCGAGCTTGGGCTCAGCTGAGCACCAAATTATGGGACTTTTCCATGTTTCAGGCCCAAAATAGATGCTCAAAAAGCAAAACATAAACTTGAGCAAACTCCTACCCAGGCGGGGCTGTCCCCATCAGCCATCACACGATGGAGCCAATGTCTATTTAAATGTTCAGCTGGGACAAGGAGGAACATTCAAGTGTTCACTGATGCCCACAAAGAGGAGGATGTGAGAGCTACGAAGGGCAAATAAAAACTCTTTCATTTAGTTCCAGTTGCAGGCCCAGACCATTCAGGCAGTTTCTGGAGGATTCATCTCATTCCTCACCTCCTGTGCCTTGTCCTTCACCCCGTGGGAGCTGCTCTCCAAACCCAAGCACTCCCTCCAAGCTCGTGCTGCTCCTCAAGCCTGTCCTCCAGCACCCTGACCAAACCAGCTGGCTTTTCCTCACCCACCCCAACTGGGCATTCGTGTCTTTCTTTCATTTCCTTTTTTTGCTGGTCTTTTATCTCCATCCTGAAGTGACCCCAAAGTGCCCACTGAGAGAGGGGCATTGCTGGACTCTGCTCCCAGCAGTGGGGAAGGGCTCAGCTGCCTCTGGCCCCATAAACTCCAAGCAATCCATAAGAGTGTTTGCTTTGTCAATATGAAAGTGCAGCAGAAAGCCTTCAGGCACCAGTTAAATCTCGACATCGCTGTATTTATAGTTATGAATAATAAGAGCTTCTCCCCAGCACTACAGCAGCAAAGCATAATTCAACAGAAATTCAATTTTTAAAGGATGATGAATTGTGATACACTGAGATTTTTATGCTCCTATGACTATTAAGAAGTCCATGATATTCATTTTAGTGAAGTAAAAATTGAATAGGGCAAAGTATTGTTCAGGACTCAGGTAAAAGCAACAGTCGCAGCGTGTGTGCTGGTCTCCATCAGGTCTGCAGGGGATGGGGCAGCCCAGATCCCTCCTGGGCTCCTCCACTGGTGTCAAGCTCCTTCCAGACACTGGGAATCCAGAGCACCAGCACCTTCCTGAGCGCCTCCCACCAGAGCCCCCAGTGCTATCTATCTGTGTGACACCACAGTGACAGCACGGTGACAGCACAGTGACAGCACGGTGACAGCATGGTGACAGCACAGTGACATCACAATGACATCACAATGACATCACAGTGACATCACGGTGACACCATAGTGACACCACGGTGACATCACAGTGACACCACAGTGACACCACAGTGACATCACAGTGACACCATGGTGACACCACAGTGACATCACGGTGACAGCACGGTGACATCACAGTGACATCACAGTGACACCACAGTGACACTACGGTGACACCATGGTGACATCACAGTGACATCACGGTGACACCACAGTGACATCACGGTGACACCACAGTGACATCACAGTGACATCACGGTGACAGCACGGTGACACCACAGTGACATCACGGTGACACCACAGTGACATCACAGTGACACCATGGTGACACCACAGTGACATCACAGTGACATCACAGTGACACCATGGTGACACCACAGTGACATCACGGTGACACCACGGTGACACCACAGTGACATCACAGTGACATCACGGTGACATCACAGTGACACCACGGTGACACCACTGGCAGGTACAACACCCACCTCACACATACAAACACGGGGAAAGGTTTCTAATGAATCCTTCTGCAGTGTGAACTCCTGTGCAAAGCCAGATGAAAATGGTGCAGCAGGAAATTCAGCCTGGATGTCTTTATATGGCAAAGAAGAAAGAAAAGCAGCCTTGTCAAACAGACTTGGAGTTATTTCCTGATAAGATTTATGGGTTTGGTGGAGAAAGATAACTGCTTTAGCATAAGAGACTTAGATTTTTGCATGGCTTACTATTGCACAAGATGTTGAGTCAAAAAATAAATTAAAAAATAAAAAATCAGTCCTAAAATAGAAATCAATGTAAACACATACTAAGTGGATTAAAAAACAGCCATCTGATAAATTTTGAAAACCAACTGTAATGAGAGAATCCTAATTTTTCCAAGAGAAATCATTGAAAGGATTCAATATCTATCACTGATTTACAAGCAGCTAGAAAATCATTCCCAGTCATGTTTGTGGAGAACATAAAATTAAAAATTAGTTGCAGATAATTAAAGAGGACAGGTCACTAATACAATGCCATCTGGATCGATGGCTGTGCTGGATTCATTCAAACAAGATGCATTTTTAAGCAGCCAAAGTGTGCAAGTAGGAAACAGCCAAAGCCCAAGCCAAGGACATTATCCTGGACAAAAGGGCTGGAAGACATTTCTCTGGAGACCAACGGGAGTCCTGAGAGGCCATGGAGGAGGCCTGGGGTGCTCCCTGAGGATGATGAGGCTGTTCAGTGTGCTGACCCCACAGTCACATCTTTATTTTGTGCTGTTTCCATTTGATGTGCAATGAATTCCCCCAGGACGGGGAGGGAAGAGGCTCCTCACGTCCTCCAGCAGGGATGTGACGTGCACCCCTCGCTCCTCAGGGGCTGGGCAGGTGGCAGAGCCTTGTCTGGACTCACTGCTGAGCTCAGCCCTGTTCTCCTCCGTCCTGCCTGGCCTGGGTGACTGCAGCCCAAGAGCCTGTTTCTTTTTGCTGAATTAGTCAGATGGGTTCCTGTCAAAAACAAAGCTCGTTCTCCAGCAAATCTGATCACATCTAACAAAAATCTGCATAGCTTGGACCCAGAGATCCTGACTTACAGCTGCAAAACCCAACAAAAGAAACGAGGAACGAGGTAGCAATTATTTTCTTCCCACTTTATGTCTTATAAACCCCTTTTCCTCCTTGGCTGCCCAATTTATTTTTGATGACTGCCCTCAATGGCAGCTCCAGAAATCAAACACTTAACCTCTGCAAGTTGCTTCCCGTAATGAATACACAGCAGTTTGCTATTCATTACAGGCAGAAGGAAAAGCCAAATGTGTTTGTGCTGCATTAGCCAGCAGGGCTGTTAAAGCAGCATGGACAGTAGCCATGGCGACCTCCCCGGCAAGGAGCACCGGACTTTTCCAAAGGCTATTGTCAGTGCTCAAAACATAAAACAGAAGCAACTTTTTATTATTACTGTTAGTATTATTTATTGCTAGTTTGGGAGAAAATTCACCATCTGGGAGAGATGGGAGCCTGGCAGCACTAAAGGAGTTCAGCCACAGATTGAGGATAAAACACTCAAGGTGTGCAGAGTTTATTGCAGGGTACCTGAGCTCTGACCTGGAAATGGCCACAGCAATCGATCTCCAGGCACACCAAATCCCCTGTGAGGGCACTGCCTGATCTCCAGCACACAAAACCCCTGACAGGACAAAACCATCCTGAAGCTGACACGGTGATGTTTTCCTGGCTCTAAACAGCAGAAGGACAAGGCAAAGGATGAGAGCTCCTATGGCAAAAGGGCTCCAGAGGCTCAAATAAACCTCCCTCAGTCATTGTCAGCACTCAAAGCTATGAGAAACATCAGCCAAAATGTCTAAAACATCCTGGTGTCTCCCAACACCAGTTAGTATTGACAATTTTCATGTGAGCTGGTAAGAAATTTCTCTTCATTTCTTGAGCTGGAATATCTAAGGCAGATTATATAACCTGCCCAGAGCCACTGAGGAAGATTTTGTGAGAGCCAGACACTTATCTCGTGAATTTCAGTCTTGCTTTTTATTCACAAGTCATTCCTTTGTTTTGGAGAGGATATCTAAGTGCCAAGGGTCACCCCCAGGCTCTTCTGGATAGTCAAAACATCAAAAAGCAGATAGAGACAACCTGGCCACTGAAAGGAACAATGTTAAGGGCTCTCCAAACCACTTACTGCCACTGCAATTATGATTAAAGGAAAACAGGGTCATTTGATTGCTTTGCAAAGCTGGGAAGGTTATTCCAGGATGGAGGGATGCAGGTGGCAGCTCCCACTACCCAGGGAGTGTTTATACAGAATGACACTCGTGTGACTGCAGCAAATAACCAGGAATGCTGCAGTTCCCAGCAGTGTGGGGGAAACATAAAATCTGGGCACAGCTTAAGTCTCAATGCCCCTGTGCTTGGTGGATACATGATTCCTTTTTCTCTGGCCATCCTCCACAGCTTTGAGCTAAATGGACACTGCTGAAGACTCTGAATGAGCATTAACCTGCTTTTTAATGAAGTGCAGAACACACCAAACAGAATAAACTGATTTGAAGGACAACTAAAAATGCCCTAAGACCTTCACTCTTCAACATCTTACCCACAAACTTATTTTCAGACACAAACACTTACTCCAAGCTGCATTTTTATGTATTTAAGTTAGAATATTGAACACAATCAGTGAGGTTGGACCTGTAAGATCACCTGGGATAATGAAAGATGTCCCTGCCCATGGCAGAGGAACGGACTGAGATGAGCTTTAAGGTCTCTTCCAACCCAAACCCATCTAGGATTTTATGAGTGAATTTGTAACCAACCTTCCTCCCATGACTGAGGTGACTGGAGACGCCCTGTACAGAGTGGAAGCTGCTGGGTCCAGCTGTGGACACAGCACCAGCCCCTGTCACACCCTCCTGGGTACAGAGGGAGGTGTGGGCTCATCCCAAGCCCAGCACTGCTCTCCAGAGGCTGTGAGCAGAGCCAGGGGAGCTGCACAGCCACACTGGAATGGAAAACACCCCTCTGACTGCTCCAGCAGCTCCTGGAAGAAAAGAGCCCTTTCTCAGAACAGAGAGCACCATCACTGCTCCGTGGCACAGGTAGAAGGTTCAGGGTGTCTGGCAGCAGTCCTGGCCTGGCTCCAGACCCATCAGTCCTCACACACCGAGTGTGAAACGCTCTGGCTCCTGCATCCTGTGTTTATCACTTGGCTTCATGCAGGACCCAGCCCTTGGAAAAATGGAAAGCAGCTGATCCACTCCTGTCTGAGAGAGCCTACACGAGGAAAGCTGAGCAGGCTCAGACCTTGGCTCCATAGGAGAGTTAGAGGAGTGAATAAAACCAGGAAAAGCCGAAGTGCAACATCTCCAGAATCATCTCCATCCTCCGCTGAGCCACTGAGGGGCTGCACAGCAGAGAGGGGCTGTCTTTGTGCTTGGCTGCTGTTGGCAGAAATGTCTTTCATGAATTTATCATTGCTGCTTTTTTACTGTTCCATAAACATAAAACATAAGACCAGGCTCTCACATGAAGCAATCCCACCAAACCCATTCCAAAGGCTGAAGCTCTGCTGCCTCTCTGCACTGCTGGGGGATTCCTCAGTTCTGGGGGTTACCCTGTGAGAGGGGAGAGTATTCTGAAAAACAAACCCAAAGCTTTGTGGCACCCAAATCCTTGGGATGCCTGGGAAGGTGAGCTGAGCAATGCTCCTGAACCAAACCTTCAGAGACTTCCAGAGACTATTCCCAGACTGTTCTCCCAGCCTGGCTCCAGCCCTTGGAGCAGCTCCGTGGCCTCCTCTGGACTCGCTCCAGCAGCTCCAGGCCTTGTGCTGAGGACCCCAGAGCTGGAGGCAGAATAATTCTATGATTCCATGAAAAAATCCCATTGCAAGAAGCATTTAAACCCTCATGTGCTGGCCCTGTGCTAATCCACATTGGATAAACACCTTTTCCAAACCCAGAACTCTGTCCAGCAGCTCCTGAGCAAATTCAGACCCACAATCATTGGCAATATCTTGTGGGGAACACAGATTTATTGCTCCTTGTACACCTCCAAGTCCTGTGGAGCTTCCTGCACGTCCCAGCATCACCAAAACTGCAGCAGAGACTCAGAGCAGCCAGGGAAATGCAGGGGATGACAAATAATCAATTCCTCCTGGAGCAGGAGGGGAATCATTTATTTCACAGTTGCTTTGTACCTGTAGAGAAGTCTTGGCACCGCATCTTAACTACACCTTGAATGCTCCTGTGAGGCACTGAAGGTGCTCTGGGGGATCATGCAGTGTTAATAGAAATATATTAAGAAAATAAATGAGGAGCTGCTCCTGCAAGCTGCAGTAACATCTCATGCAGTCCATTACAGACTGCTAAATTCAGGGAAAATCTTGAATTTTCATCAGAGACAACCAAAAGGTCAGTCTTTCTTATGGGATTTCAGCCATTTGAGTGCCCTTTTGAGCTACAATCTTGAAATTAGGAATAATTCATTCATTACAGACTGCTGATTACAGGAGGAGGGGGGAGGAAACAGAAATTTGACATTTCTTTCCAGTTCACCAAAAGGTCAGTCTACTGATTTACAAAATTTATATTAATTTTAACTCTGAGTCTGTCACACTGGGCACGACGCATCCAATTTGGGGAAATTAAGGTCATTTAAGGTCTCCAGTTGCATTTATCATTTAGAATGCAAAAAAGTTATCAAAGGCAAAGCTGAGGGAGACAATGGCCAAAGTCACCCAATTTTGGAACAGCTGCCAATTTTAATACACTAAAATGCATTTCAGTTTATAAAGAATCCAGATTTTAAGTCTTCTTGCCACATACTGCCAAATACCAACTGCCATTGCTCCAGAGGGCAGAAAGAAGCTAAAATTTGGGGTGGAACCATCTCTCATGGCAAATCCATCTGTCCTCAAGTCATACTGGGTTCATCTGGGCTCATCGGGCCACCAGGGTCACCAGGGAGCTGACACCCTGGAAATCCTCCTCTCAGAGCTCCAGAACACGGAGAGACGAGGAGGAGGAGGAGGAGGAGGAGGAGGAAGGATGGAAGTCACCTCCTGAAGCGGCCAGAGCAGAGGAAGCAATGTTTCAGAACTGACTCAGAGGTCAGGGGGAGGAGGCTGAAGTGTCTCCCACGAATTTGGAAGAGATTGCCAAGCTGCAGAGCAGGAACCAGCCCTGCTGGGGCTCCCACCCAGAGCTCAGCCACCCAGCACTGCCACAGCACAACCAGAGAAAAGCCCCAAAACCACAAAGCCTGTGAGCTCTCGCTGAACTGGGAGTGCTGGTTTTTGGAACTGGGAACTGGAGAAATTGGGAATGCTGGTTTTTGGAAGTGGGAACTGGAGAAATTGGGAATGCTGGTTTTTGGAACTGGAGAAATTGGGAATGCTGGTTTTTGGAACTGGAGAAATTGGGAGTGCTGGTTTTTGGAACTGGAGAAATTGGGAGTGCTGGTTTTTGGAACTGGAGAAATTGGGAGTGCTGGTTTTTGGAACTGGAGAAATTGGGAATGCTGGTTTTTGGAACTGGGAACTGGAGAAATTGGGAGTGCTGGTTTTTGGAAGTGGGAACTGGAGAAATTGGGAGTGCTGGTTTTTGGAACTGGAGAATTCCCAGCACTGCTGAGCCCACCGTGGCAGGGCCCTACGGGAGGCCTGGGCTCCTTCCCTGCCTCCCAGGGAAGCTCAGCTCAGCATCCCCAGGCATGGAAAAGCATTCCAAGGTTTGTAAGGAGCAGCGAGGAGCCCGAGCAATCCCAATCCTGCCCGGATTACCAGGGAATGGTTCCCAAGGCAGGGATAAAGCTCCAGCCCTCAGCTGCTCTAACCCAGCCCCGTTCCCCCAGCCAGCACTGCTGCCCCCCATTCTTTCTGGAATGGAAACTTCACTCTTTTAAAACATTTTTTTATAAAGACACAGTGAGAAAAAATGTAAAGGAGGTCTGTTCAGGCAGGAGGGGGCTGTCACAAACAGGACCTGTGTGCAGCCAGGCTCTGCTGCCTCACACCAAATCTTACACGGCAGCCTGACAGGATCTTCTTCTTCAGGCACGAAAAATTCAGGAAACCATCTTGACACTGTGGTAATTCTGTGCTCCAACTATAACCTCTGCCCACCAAACCTCTGTCTACTCTACCTGTGTTTATGCTGTAAGGAGATTGACATTTTTGAGTTAAACACAGAAAGTTGCATTTGACCACTTTCCCTTCAGAAAAAGAACAGTTCAGTGCTTGGTGCCGTCTTAAAAATTGGCCTTGGTACAAGATTTTAAAATAAATTGCTACTTTGTAAACTATTTGCAAACACTAGTTCCTCTTTGTATTTCATTTCTTCAGGGAAAAATATCTAAATCCAATCCACAATCAGACATTTGCCTTTTTTTTTTTCTCCTTTTTAATTTAGTAACTTGTGAATTCATGCATTGACCCAGCTGAACAAAGGGCAAAGACTGTTAAATTCCAGAGCCCAGGAGATATTCGGTTACTCATTCAAGGCCTTCTACAGAGTTTAAAAATAAATAAAAATGAGCCTTAGCGAGGAGGAGTGGCAGATTTGGAAATGACACTTTTAAATTAACAAGCCAAAAGGGGAGAAAGGTAAACTGGGAAGAGATTAGCTGCTCGCTGTGCTGTGAGGGAAAGATGGAGAGTGGGTTGGAACTCATTAGCCCAATTACATAATAAATTGTTTTGGCCAAATTCAAAGGCAATAAAAGCAGCAAGAGAAATGAACATTAGGTACCAGCAAAGATGGAGGAGGTGGGGGAAAGAACAAGAAAAGGCTTTTTATGATTTTATTCGTGAAGCTTCTTTCAAAGGTTCCATTTCAGCAGGAAAGCACTGAGCAGAGCAGGGATTTGGTAAATAACCAAAATAAGGCTGGGAGTTCACCAGCGCTGCAGTGGTGGGGAGACAGTGCTGGAACACCAACCAAGGGAGAAAACAGAACTTGAAATTTCCCCGCCTTCCCTTCCTCCTGGCCCTGAAAAATCACATTTCATTGAATTCAAAAACATTCTGAAATTTTACTAGTTTAGGAAAGATTGAATAAGCATGTAATTAAATTAATTACAGAATCACTGCTCTGCATCCTACTGCAGGAATAGCAGTGAATCAACCAAATGGATTCAAAATCACTTCCTAAATGCTTTCCAGTCAAATAAAACTTCAAGTGCAGCTTCAAACCACTCACGGCACCGTTCCCAAAAGCCCAAGCTCTCCCTCAGTTTCCTTCAGCCATACAGGACACGCTCCTAGAGAGCACAACCCGAGCTGGAGGATTTCCTTTCCCAAATAAACAGCAGCTGCTTGGGGCTGGATTCCTCCTGTCCTGCCTGCATTCCCTGCCTGCATTCCCTGCCTGCATTCCCTGCCTGCATTCCCTGCCTGCATTCCCTGCCTGAATTCCCTGCCTGAATTCCCTGCCTGAATTCCCTGCCTGCATTCCCTGCCTGCATTCCCTGCCCCACTGCTCAGCTGCTGCCCAGGCCAGGTCCCATGGACAGCCACCACACCCTCACCTGGACCACAGAACCATTTCGGCTGGAAAAGATCTCCGAGATCAAATCCAACCTTTGATTGATCTCCACTTTGTCAACCAGACCCATTTCTTTTTCCAGCTTCTCATTTCTCATCCCTGAGCACAAGGAAGAGATGGGAACTATCCCTGTGCATGTTGATGGCTAAAGGATGCACACAAAGTGCAGGCACTGACTGAGGATGGTTTCTGGTTGCCACCAGGAGAGTGCCAGCAGCATCCCCCCAGGCTCAGAGCTGGGACCCCAGGGGCTCAGGAGGGCTCTGGGTGGCTCCACACGCTGAGCTCTGCTCCTGGCTGCAGTCAGACATGCAGTGCTGGCCTGCAGGAAAGCATCATTCCCTTTGCTGGGGCTGAGATCAGAAGAGCCCCTTTCTCCCCTGTGGGAGAGCACATCTCACAGCCCAGGAGAGGTGAGCCCCTGAGTGGCTGCAGTGGTCTGATGGCACCATGTGCTGCCTCCCTGCTCATACCCATCCTGCTCCTCTTCCTCTTTCCTGCTCCCCACTCGCTGCTCCCCTCCACAAACCGAGTTTCTCACCAGCCTGGCACAAAGCCCTGCTTTTTTCCTTTTTTTTTCATGTGCTTTTCCAAGGTTAGGGACATCAATCAACCCCCAGAAGGCTCCAGCAAACACGAGCCCGTGAGATCAGCAGCATGACCACAGACAGAAGGCAGAGGACCAGCACTTTGGTCTTCTGGCAGCAGCGTGTTCTTGGCCAGGCTCCCTTTCCCATCCTTCAGGCTCTGCTTGCCACCCACTCCTCCCTTCCCCGGGATGCCTCTCAGTGTCGTTAACATCCAACAAACGAGGGCTGAGGGAGTTCACACCTCCAGCTTTCCAGTAACACTGCCGGCAAACTCCAGACTGTAACGTGCTGCTCTGCCTCCAGACTGCGCTCGGAAAATCCTCCTCATAAAAAGCACACAGCTATTTTTGAAGGAAATCCTGGATGCCTCTGAACGTGCAGGCAGCCACAGAGGACGCCCAGCCAAGGAGTCGCTGGGCTGGATCTGGGAGTCTGACACCGCATCTGCAGCGCTCCGGCCAAGTGGGGAACGAGGCTGCAGCGCCGGCCAAAGCCACGGTGCTGCCGCTGGGTGCCAAGAGACACAAGAGCGTGGCCAGGAGCACGGCAGGAGGGTGTGAGGGGATGCAGCAGCTGCTGGTGGTGGCCAGCACTCCCTGCCAGGCACACGTCACGTCCAGCAGCGCACCTGAGCGCGGCCGTGGGTCCCGCGCCTGCTCTCGGCAGAGCTGATGCGACCACATCAACCAGTGAAGGCTCACCGGAGTGAGAATTTTGCTGAAAAATGCATTTACACAGCCTTTAAAGGCTCCAAACTATCCTTTCAAGGAAGAACCAGTGAAGAAAAAGGATGAATTTCTCAAAGTTCAAAGGACAGAATTTATTTTTGGAAATAACGTTTCACTATAATCCCACAACTGAGACAGATCAAAACCAGCAGCACCACAAACTAAATCTGAAGGACAGGACTGCTGGAAAATCTCTCTCCAAAAAAACAGGAGTGACAGAACAATTCATGGAAGGCACCTTGGGAAACATCTTAATCTCATCCACAACCACTTCTACAGGCACCAGGTCTACACAAGCACCTCTCCGCCAGGACCTGAGCTCCAGGGACACATCTTCCAGAGCAATGGAACTCCTGAGTCCTGAGTGCAATGAGTCCTGACAGTGTCCTGCATCCCATTCCCACCTGCCATGCTCCCAAAGGCTCATTGAGCTCCGTTCAGCCACCCTTTTCCTTCTCCCTTCACTGACATTTGGGCTGAAGCCACCCAACCACAGCCTGTGGGGACAGAGAAGCTGGGAGCTGAGAGCAGCTCCATCTCATCAGCAAACCCTTCCCTCCACCAGCACTTCTTGCTTTGATCTCCTCTTTGTCCAGGACTCCATAGACCTCTTTTTCAGCAACTTCTTTTGCTGCCAGTTCAATCTCCTGATGGACAAAAGCTTCTTCTCAAGATCTACATTACCTTTGCACAAATATCCCCCACATATTGGTTTTGAACTTTAATTTAACTTTTCTCCCCGTGAATCAAGTTGCCATCTTCCTCTGATCACAGTTTGGTTGGATGAAATATAAAGTTGGAGGACACCAGATTTGAGGGGAGAGAAAAGCAGAGCACAACAACAGACGTGGTGTGCTCATCTCGCTTTATTTCCCATTCAGTCCCGCAGACACCCTGCTCTCATTAGCACTTAATGCAGGTGAAAATAGAGAGGTTTAATATTAAAACAGCATGGGCACATGGAAAACATCCACCTGGACCTGCTGGAACTTGCCCCATATCACTCCCAAGATCTTTCTTTATGCAAGGAGCTTTTTCACTCCTAAGACTGTAACTCCTTATCTGGGCTAATAATATTCAGTATGAAACCTCTCAAATCCCATTTGAAAACTTAAGTATTCAATAATTAAGACATTTCTCCACTCCATCAGAAACGTCACAGCTTAAAGAAGACCATCCTGCTGCCATCATGGAACAGGTTAACGAGGTCTGAGTTCCACTGAGCCCCAAGGTGTGAATCCAGGGGCTGCTGCTCTCCCACCCCACGATCTCATCCCTGCCAAGGAAGGGTTTTGCTGCTTCGCTGCCTGCAGGGAAAGCAAGGGCTGTGCAGGAACAGCCAGGAGGGCCCCTCTGGGGTAAGGGCAGGGAGTGTGGGGCTGTGCAGAGAGTGCTGGGCACAGCCGGACACTTCGCTCAGGCCGACGGAGCTGGCAGGGCTGTGGGGCTGAAACACCCCGTGTGACTGCTGTGATGCTTCAAGGGACAAGCCCTAATCTGGGAACAATGGAGCTGGTCACATTCCCAGCCAGGCCTCCAGTGAGGATGTGCCACCAGGCACACGGCGCTCGCTGACACGGAAACCACGGGCTCCATGGGCAAGGTGCTGCCCCTGCAACCACAGCTCCCCGGGAGCAACCCTGCACAGGGACACTCTGGGGACACTGTCCATGTCATCCCTGCACAGGGACACTCTGGGGACACTGTCCATGTCATCCCTGCACAGGGACACAACAGGGACACTGTCCATGTCATCCCTGCACAGGGACACAACAGGGACACTGTCCATGTCATCCCTGCACAGGGACACTCTGGGGACACTGTCCATGTCATCCCTGCACAGGGACACAACAGGGACACTGTCCATGTCATCCCTGCACAGGGACACAACAGGGACACTGTCCATGTCATCCCTGCACAGCCACACAAACAGGGACACTGTCCATGTCATCCCTGCACAGGGACACAACAGGGACACTGTCCATGTCATCCCTGCACAGGGACACAACAGGGACACTGTCCATGTCATCCCTGCACAGGGACACAACAGGGACACTGTCCATGTCATCCCTGCACAGGGACACAACAGGGACACTGTCCATGTCATCCCTGCACAGGGACACTCTGGGGACACTGTCCATGTCATCCCTGCACAGGGACACTGTCCATGTCATCCCTGCACAGGGACACTCTGGGGACACTGTCCATGTCATCCCTGCACAGGGACACTCTGGGGACACTGTCCATGTCATCCCTGCACAGGGACACTCTGGGGACACTGTCCATGTCATCCCTGCACAGCCACACAAACAGGGACACTGTCCATGTCATCCCTGCACAGCCACACAAACAGGGACACTGTCCATGTCATCCCTGCACAGCCACACAAACAGGGACACTGTCCATGTCATCCCTGCACAGCCACACAAACAGGGACACTGCTCCACTGCTCATTTCCTCCCTAACTTGTGGAAATCCACACTGTGCTGGCAGCTGGGTGAAGAGCACGGATTCAAACTCCAGAGATGTCAGTGAGCAGCCACCAAGGAGCCACCAAGGTGGAACCAAGAGGAAGTGTTCCTGCCCCGGGCTGTGACAACTGATCTAGCGTGGGAACACACGGAATCCATCCTTACAAACACAAAAACCAGAACAAAACAAGATCTCCTGGCATTGCTGATCCTTCTCTCCAAACCAGGGTAAGCAGGTGGACAGGAGCCCATCTGCCCCTGCATCAACCACCAGAAGAATCCCCAGTTTTCCCAGCCTGGTAAAGTCAACCCATTTTTCCAAAGGAAATGCAAACCACAGTGGGATATCAAGATACAAGACTGTTTTTAATTACACATACAAAGGAGTCCGTAACACTCCAGCTCTCTGCAAGGGCAGCTTGCTGAGAAAAGCAACTCTGATCAAAGCAGGAAAATCTAAATTGGGTGAGCTTAGTGAGAAACTGCATAAATTGTCCCCAGGATTTTATGCACAAGAACTTCCAGCCAGAATGTGTTTTAGTTGTGGCATTATCTTTCCTTCTGATTTAGCGCCTGCTGAACTTGGAAAGGGATTTGTCCCTCTGTGTTCTGCACTTGTGAGGCCACACCACGAGTCCAGTTCCCAGTTCTGGGTTCCTCACATCAAGGACCTTGAGGGGCTGGAGCAATTCCAGGGAAGGGAAGAGAGCTGGGAAAGGGCTGGAGCCCCAGGAGAGGCTGAGGGAGCTGGGAAGGGGCTCAGCCTGGAGAAAAGGAGGCTCAGGGGGAATTTCTGGCTCTGCACAAGTCCCTGGCAGGAGGGGACAGCCGGGATCAGGCTCTGCTCCCAGGAACAGGGACAGGAGGAGAGGGAACGGCCTCAGGCTGGGCCAAGGGAGGCTCAGGGTGGACAGCAGGACAAATTTCCTCATGGAAAGGGCTGTCAAGCAGGAATGGGCAGCCCAGGCAAGTGGTAGAGTCCCCACCCCTGGAGGTGTTCCAGAAATGACTGGACGGGGCACCCAGAGCTCTGCTCTGGTTGAAAAAGTGGTGACTGGTCAAAAGTTTTCTTCTGGAAAAGGTACCTTCATGTGAGAGCTCTTCTCCAACCTGACAGCCATAAAGGCCATCAGAAAAAGCTTCAGGCCTGGCTGTGGCTCAGGGTCACCCCCACGTTCACAGGTGAGTGAAGCAACGAGGCATTTTTGCCATGCAACACGAAGACTTCAAGGTCCCAGCAAACCGCACAAAGCTTGGTTTAAATCCAGCATCCCCAGAAACAGCCCAAGTGTTCTGCAGCTGCCTTTGCTGTTCAGAGCTCCCAGCACAGGACACGAGCTGGGCCCTGCACCCACTGGAGCCACAGGTATCCAACAGCTCACTGACAAAGCTCTTCCCAGCTCTGCCCCAACCCCTGGCATCGTCTTCAGCGGGCAACTTTCCTCTGCCAGCTTCTGTCTGCTCTCAATATATCTAAAGAACTCTTTGAAGTCAAAATATTCTTAGCAATTAGATCTTCTCTATTTCTTTTTGCCTTCCTAATTATCCTTTTAACTGCCTTCTGCTTATTTTAATAGATCTTCCTATCCTCCTCCTTACCAGACTGTTTATACTTTTTAAAAGCCTACTGCTTACTGCTCCTAATACTGTTTACATCTTCACTCAGCCACCTCAGCTCAGTTGCTGCTTTTTTTGCCTGATTTCAGAGTCAACCAGGGGAAATTTCCTCTCTGATCTCTGCAGCAGTTTGTAAATACCTCCCATTTTGTCTACAAGAGGTTTTCTACAATAGGTTCCCTTTTCCACAACAGGTTTCCTCTTGGGAGAGGGAATGGAGTCTCCTCTAGACCACAAGTGCTTCCATAAAAATCCACATTCTTCTCTATTGCTCTAAGCACTCTTCTCTCTGCTGCTCAGCCCATTGCTTTTGCATTAGGAATATAAAGCAGATTATTTAATGACTGAGTCCCATGTGTTCCCTAACTACCTTATTCATTATCATTTCCTGCCTCAAAAAATAAACAAATATCCTTTTGTGCTCAATGTTACAGGAGATTATATATGAATTTCTTTAGTTACATCTCTCCTAGTGGGGAAAAAGCCACCTGGAAGTATTTTGACTTTAAGCAAGGGCTTGCACCAGGGTGTGGGTGATGGTCTGGAGGGTTTGGAGCATCCTGTAGGGTTTGGAAGTGAAAATAATTTCGGGTCCATTAGGTGGAAGCTAGAGTAAATTAAAGGGAAGCTGACTCAATATTTCCTCTGTTCCTTATAATCCTTCCCCAACCATCTGCTCTCAGACACTGGGAAACAGGACACCAAAGCAGAGACAGAAAGTGAGATCTTTTGTGAAGCCACAGAATGGCCATTCTTTCCAGCAGCTCACAGCTCTGAGCCCTGGAGCACTCCACACACAGAGAACAAGCAGCAGCACCCAGCACTCTGCACCCACAGCTCCCCTTGGTAGCTTGTTCTAACAGCCAATCTGCCCTGCTGCTCAAAATTTCCACCTCCTACTTTTAAAAATATTTTTTGCGTCTTCATTTTGCCATCTCAGTGTTTGGGTCCCGCTTCCAGGTATTGTTTAATGCACTTTGCTAAAGCCAAGGGCTCTGCTACCTGCTTTTTTAATTTTCTGCTTTTTAAACCCATGGAGAACTGGCTCCATGAAGATAAAAATCAACAAGTGAGGATTTTTTGGCAGAGAGTTTCCCAAAATACAACCCCAAATGCTTAAGAACGAACATTAATGAGCTTTTCCTTTGACTCCTCAAACTGCTTCGCTCACATGTTCTGTGTCTTCTCCAACTTCTCAACATCTCTTGAGGAAATGAGGGAAGTGAAAATGGGGATAATGGATTAAAGCACAGGCAACAGAAGAGCTGTTCTCCCACAGCTTCTGGCTCTGCACAACTCCCAGACTCAGTGTCACTGCTCACCCTGCAGCATTTCAATGTCCCTTTCCCACCCCAAACCCTGATTTGGCATTTCTGCTCCTCTCTGGGCTCCCCATACCAAACCAGGTGCAGTTCCATCCCCCCAGGTGCAGCTCCATCCCTCCATGTGCACTCCCATCCCTCCAGGTGCAGCTCCATCCCCCCAGGTGCACTCCCATCCCTCCAGGTGCAGTTCCATCCCTCCAGGTGCAGCTCCATCCCTCCAGGTGCAGCTCCATCCCACCAGGTACAGCTCCATCCCTCCAGGTACAGCTCCATCCCCCCAGGTGCACTCCCATCCCCCCAGGTGCACTCCCATCCCTCCAGGTGCAGTTCCATCCCTCCAGGTGCACTCCCATCCCCCCAGGTGCAGCTCCATCCCCCCAGGTGCAGTTCCATCCCTCCAGGTGCAGTTCCATCCCTCCAGGTGCAGCTCCATCCCCCCAGGTACAGCTCCATCCCCCCAGGTACAGCTCCATCCCCCCAGGTGCAGCTCCATCCCTCCAGGTGCAGCTCCATCCCTCCAGGTGCACTCCCATCCCTCCAGGTGCAGCTCCATCCCCCCAGGTGCACTCCCATCCCCCCAGGTACAGCTCCATCCCTCCAGGTGCACTCCCATCCCCCCAGGTGCAGTTCCATCCCTCCAGGTGCAGTTCCATCCCCCCAGGTGCAGTTCCATCCCTCCAGGTGCACTCCCATCCCTCCAGGTGCAGCTCCATCCCTCCAGGTGCACAATCCCAGGATCCATATCCAAGTCCACCGATGGAGACAGCTCCATGACCCAAATCCGTGTGTGCAGTCCCTCCTCTCCTGCCCTCCCCAGAGCCAATTCCTGTGGTCACTCTGGGCACTGTTCCAGCCTGGCTCACAGCAGCTCGTGCTGCCACAGGGATTTTGGGGGCTGACACAAAATGAGGAGTTTTGCCAGCACAGGACACGCTCCCTCATCCCTTCTGCTGGAGAACAAACCCAGTCTGGCATTCCAGCTCCTCCCCACGCTGCCCAGGCTAAGGCAGTACAGCAGCACCCAGCAAATCCCCAGAATGTTCTCTTGTCTGAATCTGCCAGCAGGAAAGACAGACAGACAGACAGGCAGACAGACAGGCAGACAGACAGGCAGACAGGCAGACAGGCAGAAGCCCAAGGGGCAGAGCCAGCAGGGAACATCAGCCCAAGGATGAGCTGAAAGCCCTGCCCTGCTCTGGCTGAGGCTGGCCCTGGCAGCTCCTGTGCACATGGGCTGAGAGCGGATCATTCCTCTTCCCTACAAATAGGGAACAGCAATATTTATTAAACATGTCTAGTTTTTCTGCTTTATTATGCATTTTACCTCTCCTCAGCTGTGATAAGTCTACACAAACCATTATTAGAATTTCTTTTGTTCCTAATACAAATACTTTTTACTGTTCCTTGCATTGACAGTCACAGGTTTTTTTTCCCCTTCTGTTTTTAACTTCCTTTATCCATTTTCTGCACTTGATAACTCCTAACTCAAGGATAACTGTCATCTCTTCCTCTTAATATTCCCTTTTTTTCCTTTTATTCTGTTTTAACTCTCACCAGCACGGTGCTACCCTGCTCACAGGAGCTCAGCCTGCAGGAGAGGGGGGCTCAGGGTCCTGCCCTACACCAGCTGCACCCCACATGGAGACCAGTTCTAACCCCAAACTCTGCCTCTCACTTCATAGCTGAGACCACACTTTGCTCAAAAGTGCCTGCAAACGGCACAGAGGACAGCAGAGGTTTAAAAAGTGAAACTCAGAACCTTTTTGTGAAATCCCACCCGCCCCAGCTGTACCCAGGCTGCAGGGTGGGAGCACTGCACCCCTCTGAGAAAGCCAGCCACTGGCAAAACCAAAGTGAAAACAGATGCCAGCATATAAAACCTATTCAAACTGCAGCCTGAGAAAATCAAAGTTACAGAAACATCCAGAGTAAGTGATGCATTTTCTATTGATGAGGTCATAAATGTACTGAAGAGCTTCATAAAATTTCAGGTAGGAGACAAAAGACTGAAGGCATTGCAATCCATCCCCAAATTACATAGGAATGATGGAGCTGTGCTGACAGAGAAACAATAAATGCAGCCCAATAAATGAAAAAAGATTATTATTATTATTATTATTATTATTATTATTATTACTACAGGAGGTAGCAGAGAACTCTGCTGCACTGGGAGCCCATCCCAGAAAGGCAGAGCACAGAGGGATGCCCAAACTTCCAAGGAATACCAGAGAGGCTGCAGGTCTCTGTCAAGGCAGGAAACACAATTTCAGAGGAGAATTCAGATAATTCCAACAGAGACTTGCAGATGTGAAAGGCAGTTTGATGCAGAAATGATGCTCAAGGTCCCCCACAGAACTCCTGTCCCCACACTGTGTCCCCAGACACGGCACAGCAGGGATTCCCAGACTGGTTTGGGGTGGAAAAGACCTTAAATCCCACCCAGTGCCCCCCAGCCATGGCAGGGACACCTCCCACTGTCCCAGGCAGAAATCCAAATTAGGAGAATGTGAACTCAAGGAAGCCACACTTTAAGCCATAAAAAAGTCAATCCAGAAAAAGATTTTGAGAAACAGGTCACTGAAGGAAAAAAAACTTAATAATCAAAGAAGAAAGCACCATAAATCTGCCAGATTCTGGTATAAATCAAGCACTGAAGGAAGATAAAACTATAGGATAAAAATTCAACTTCTTTGCACTCATTTGTGATGGGGCTCAGCACTTCCTGAGGAATGAGCTGAGCACCTGCCTCAAACTGTGGGGTCACCAGGAAAAGCTGCACTCCTGCCTAGCAAAATTACAGCAAAATTAACAGTAAAAAACCTAAAAATCTCCAGGGCCCAACAGTATCCACCCAAAAGTCTGAAAGGCATTAAGCTATTAAAATCACCCCCCAAAAACCACTGCTATCCACCTGTGAACCAGCAAACACTGAACATCTCAAAGGGCTGCAAGGAGCTACAGAATTTCATTTTTTGTGGCAGAAAAATTACTAGTTTAAAAAATTACTGATTTTTTTTTTAAAAAAAAGCTCAGATCAATTAGAAGTCAGTGCTCCCACGGATTAAAAAGGAACAGCAGGGGGAATTCTGCTGCCATAAGTGACTGGGTTGTGAGCTGGCAGGGACCAGCTGCAGGTACAGCAGGGCATGGTGCACCCACACTGCCAAAAGCTTCCAAAAGAGTTGTCTGTGCCAAGGCTCTTGTGGCAAGTGCACTCCCAGCACTTTCATATGCACAGGATGAAGTAAGAAGTCACCTCATTGATTAACCACTGATTAAGAGACGGAAAATAAAGGGCAGGAATGGTTCGTTATCACAGTGGGGTCCCGCAGACATCTGCTCCAGGAGGGCTTTGGGGATGGGAACCGTGGGGAAAGCAGCCCCTGAACCACATGGAGGTGCCTGAACGAGGCAGCAGCATCCAGCAAGGCAAGGCAGGAGACACAGGGACACCTCTCCAGCCTCTGATGGACCAGAGGAGACACAAATGTGCATAAAGCTGCAGCCCCAGCCCCGGGGATCCACCTGCAGAGAGGCTGCAAAACAAAACGAGGCAGCAAGAAGGGTGATCCAGGCAGGAAACCTCCCGTGCCATGGACAGGGAACAGCCCCAAAGAGCAGCACCTCAGGGAGAAGGGACACACAGGATGGCTCCACTTTGCTTCCCAAAGCCCAGAGCTAAACCCTAAAAATAAACCCCACGAGCGAGCGAAAGCAAATATTTTTCAGTCCCCTATTTGCCTAAATAAATTGCAGATGCTGCAATTATCCAAATGATTGCCTTGGCGGTGGGTAATGCCAGCCTACAGAAAATCCACATCCCAAAGGGCTGCAGCACATCCCGGGACAAGACTGGAGGAGCCTCCGAGGGGTGGGCGCAGCACTGAGGTGAGAAAGAAACACCTGAAGCAGTGGAAAATAGAGCTCTGACAGTGAATCACACATCCCACAGCTGCAGCTACACAGGACACAGGCATGGGACAGCTGGCAAGGCTGCAGGCTCACAAGGAAAAGCACAAAGCCAGCCTGCATCAGCATTTCCTTCTCATTCATGGAGCTGGTCACCCCACAACAGCTGGTGATGGGGAACTGGGCATCAGAGCTGCTGATGGACTTTGAAAAGGCATCCCCTGTGGAGGAGAGGGCACAGAAACACCCAGGGAGGGCAGGAGACACCCAGGACCTCAGCCTGGGAGAGCAGAGAGCCCCTGCAAAGGGACAGAGCTGAGAGCAGAATTCCCTCTGCCCTGAAACAGAGATGGGGAACAGCAGCAAAGTCAGAGGAAAATCCAGAAGGACAGACTTGTAGAGCTGCCCAAGGGGGGAAGGTGGTTCTGATCCAACAGCTCACCTTGCCCATGCAGAATTATCAATAGTTCTTGCACAGAAATTGGGAATTAGCCATGTTTGCTGAGCCCTCAGCTCCTCCACCCAGTGCTGGGTCACCTCTGACACCCCTAAATAATCTCCAGGAAGAAAGAACAGTCACAAATCCTTTGCATTTGCACCCTGAAGCTTGGAAAAATGTAACAAAAAAAACTGGTTAAAAAAAGTTGAAAACTTATGATGTCCCAAAAAAAAAAAAAAAAAAAAGAAAAGAAAAGTTTCTGCAGTTTGCTTCTGAAAAATTTCCTCCTGCTTTTTTGGGTTTGTGGGATCATTAAAATAGCTGAGCTGGGAACGTCATGACTTGCTTGGTTTGGCTAATAAAGAGTACCTTCTGGGCTGGAACAGGGGGGATGTTTATGGGGAAAAAAGGCTTTTTGTGAAGAAAATGGAGTCAGCTATTGATATGCAAAATAGACCAAATGATTATTTATATAAAAAACTATTCTAATGTGATCAAACTTTAAACATTAAAAAATAACCCAACCCAACACTTTGGCAGAAAAGGAACTAAAAGTAGTATTCCTGATGCCTGAATATTGCTAAATGAGAGGTTGTTTTAATGGATTTGTTGTTCTGGGTGAGGGCCCTCCTGCCCCAGGGACAGTTTGGGGTGTTTTGGAAACAACATTGGCCAAACACCTGAAAATTACATCAATCAAAAGGAGACAGATCTTTTTTTTGGTTTTTTTTTTGCTATTTTTGGGTGGGAGGAAGGAAGAGCCTTGAAAAATGTAAATATTCAAATGCAATTTTTCCTCCAGAACGCTATTTTACTCATTATATTCTCCTAACAAAACAAACTCCTGTCCTGCAGAGGCCAAGGGACAGGCTGGACCCCAGGAATTAGGGAATGTTTCACTGACTTCAGTCAAAGCTGCTCGTAGGGAAATTTAACCACAAACCTAAATCTCCACAGGACTCGTCCCTAAGTGAATTCCAAAGCAGAACAAAAATTAAAGATTGAAGATTAAAAATAAAAAAAATAAGAATAAAAAGCCCCAAACCACATCTCCTATGAGGGAAAGTCAAGGCAGAAATGGAAAATTCCTTGCTGGCAAGGATGCTAATTGCATACCTTGTGCTAGGAGCTGAATATCATAAATTTCTACATATATATTTAATTAGGTTAATTTGCAAACTGTAGACATATGTCTGCTTAAAGCAGACAGGAACATTTCATTTTATACATTTTAAATCTCACCTAATGAACTCCAATCAGCAGCAGTGTTTATGCTGCAGGAGGATGGCCAAGGAGCTCCCTGTCAAAGGAAGGAAGCACAAACAAATATTCACTCACACAAACAAACAGCCACAACGTGGGATTTATCTCCTCCACCTTATCAGGAACCCAAAGCAGCACTCTCAGCAAATCTACTTTCTGGCAGCTGAACCAAATCAGATTACATAGGGAAAAAAAAACAACCAAAAACCGAAAAACCCAAACCCAAAAAAATCAAAGCCCCCAAAGTTAAATAAATGCAAGATTTCAGGGAAAGGGACCTCGGTTTTGAGGTTTTTTCCCATTTACAAAGGGCACTGCTATTCCCTCCATGGGGATCACAGAGAATATCCACATGTGGAAGAAATCCCCAGGATCAGCCAGCCCTGCCCAGACCCCCCAACATCCCAGCCTGGGCATCCCTGGAGCTCTGGCAGCCTCGGGGCCGTGCCCATTCCCTGGGGAGCCTGGGCAGTGCCAGCAGCCTCTGGGGGAAGAACCTTGCCCTGAGCTGCAGTCAATGTTCCAATGGAGTCTCCTCCATCCCTCTGGCATCTGCCAGAGCTCAATGGGGAATACAATGTGGATCCAGGGATGGATCTGCACCAGGACACTCTGGATATGTTCACATCCTTTATTCCTCTCCCAGAGCCCTCCCAGGCTCTGTCTCTGGCACATCCCAACAAACCCCAGCGAGCAGAAACGCCAATTCCAACTGCTCTTATCACCAAGCAGCCAAATGTGAAGGCCTCTAAAATAAAGACAAATAAGAAGGTAAAAATATCCCTCCCTTGGAGTTAATACCCAGTGACCCCAGTAGTATTAATGATAAACAGAGATGTCCTGAAGCCAAGTCAAAACACACCCCAGGGCAACCTTCCTGGTGGTCATTCATTAATTCCTTCCCTGGTGGAGTCCAGCTCCTACAGCCCCCACAGCAACCCCAGGGCCACCAAGCGCCAGGTCCCAGCCTGTCCCCTGGTGTCACTGCACCTTCAGCAGCATCCCCTGACTGCAAAGAGAAATCCCACTAACCCCATCCCCTCTGCCAGCAGCCTGATCCCAATCCAGCCATCTCTCCTACAGATGTTTCCAAAATGCATGCACAAATTCCAAAAGGTACTTTATTCCCAGCCAATAATTACCCTGTGCTCTTCCAACTCTCTCTTCCCGCCCTCAAAATCAGAAATCTCTCACAAAGGCCAGTGAAAGCTCAGGATCTGCAGCCCACAGAGTAAGGCACATGTGTGTCAGATTTGCAGCCAGAGAAGCAGGAGCTGTTTGTGGGTGTTGAGCCCCACCGAGGCTGCCTGCACGGTAGGGATGTTCCCTGGGACGCTCCCAGCTCGGCTCCAAACTGCATCCATCAGCCTCAGCACCAGGAATTGTACAAATCTGCCTTTCATTCATTCATTCTTTCTCTCCTCGTGTAGCCGAGTAAATAGAATAGTAACAAAAAACCCAAAATCTCACCAAAATACAGACAACTCAACGTCAGGTGTGCACCCCAAAGGCTCTGCAGCACCCCTAGCCCTGCCCTGCTCCCACTGGGGCCAGCCCACAGGTTTTCCTCCAGGTTCCCCTCCTGGCTCTCCCACACCAGCAGAGCTGCTGGCTTTGGTTGCAGTTTTGAAAACTGAGGTTTAATACTTCTAAAAATAGGTCTAAAGCAATTAAATACTTGCACTAAAATTGTTCTCAACACACTGGAAGCAGTAAATGACGGTCCTTCAACGCAAGCACACCCAACTTCTGCAAACTGACTTCTGCTGCTATTTCCAGGCAGGAAAGGATACCTACACCCACACAGAGCAAAAAATTAACTTCCAGAAAATTCCTGCCGCCTGTGTGTACCTAGTAAAATGAAATCACAACAAATATTAAACCCTGAAGAGCCTGGAGACACCGTGGTGCCACCAGGACACCATGTGAGCACATTTGGCCCCTCCAGTGGGAAGGGGTGAGAAACCCGGCTGCTCTCACTTCCATCACTTGCTGAGGGATCAAACCTTGTGTGAGAACGTCCCTGATTTGTAAACCAGGGCAGGAAACAGCACAGAGCTCCTGTGTTCCCAGCCCAAGCACAGGAGGGACACAAGAGAATCCAGCATCCAGGAGTGTCTCAGGCACATCCAGATCCACATCCCTCAAATCCCTGTGGCAGCTCCTCAAGGCTCCAGCAGCTCCTCTCTGCTCCACACTCTGACATTCATGTTTCCCTTTCTCAGCCCCTTATCAGTGCAGGCAAATTCTCCAGTATCTACTTCTCCACTTCCAGCCTTATTTTCCACATTACACCAGCCAAATATAGATGTGAAACAAGCAGGAGTGTTGGGAATCACAAGCAAGGAGAGCCTTGTCTATATAATTAAATCTTTGCAGGTACAGCAAAGCAGCAAAACCTTCCCAAGCACACACACTTGGAAATACAGGTGAGGGAAATAAAGGGAGGGACTCCCAAGGAAAGCTGTTCTAGAGGGATTGGTGACACTGCTCCCAGCACCCAAAAGCACAAGGCCTGGCCACCCCCAGCCCTTCCCATGGGGACAGCCCCGTGCCAGGCACAGGGACACCCAGAGGGGCACAGGGACACCCAGAGGGGCACAGGCACACCCAGAGGGGCACAGGGACACCCAGAGGGGCACTGACACACCCAGAGGGGCACAGGGACACCCAGAGGGACACAGGCACACCCAGAGGGACACAGGGACACCCAGAGGGACACAGGGACACCCAGAGGGGCACAGGGACACCCAGAGGACACAGGGACACCCAGAGGGGCACTGACACACCCAGAGGGGCACAGGGACACCCAGAGGGGCACAGACACACCCAGAGGGGCACAGGGACACCCAGAGGGGCACAGACACACCCAGAGGGACACAGGGACACCCAGAGGGGCACAGGCACACCCAGAGCACACAGGGACACTCAGGGGACACAGGCACACCCAGAGGACACAGGGACACCCAGAGGGACACAGGCACACCCAGAGGAACACAGGCACACCGAGGGGGGCACAGGGACACCCAGAGGGCACAGGGACACCCAGAGGGGCACAGGGACACCCAGAGGGACACAGGGACACCCAGAGGGGCACAGGGACACCCAGAGGGCACAGGGACACCCAGAGGGGCACAGGGACACCCAGAGGACACAGGGACACCCAGAGGGACACAGGGACACCCAGAGGGCACAGGGACACCCAGGGGACACAGGGACACCCAGAGGGACACAGGCAGGGGGTGCAGCAGGTCTGACCCCATCAGGGGGAGGCAGAACATGCCCTGTGTTCCCCACCCTGCCTCTGCTCCCCGGGCTGCCCCAGGCAGCTCCATCCCAGCTGGAGTGAGAGCTCCCAGCGTGCTGGCACAAACCCCTGCAGCCCCTGCAGTGAACCAGAGCTAACTGCCAGCCAGCTGCCAAAAAACTGGAGAACACACGGCACGAGAACTCCTCTCCGTGGGTGCAGACAGCTTTAACTGAGGGGATGGATCCTCATCTCTCAGCACTGCCACACTGCTCGTGCCCTCCGTGCCGCATCCTCCCCCAAATGCCCCACCCAGAATATGAAGCTCCTTTGCACTTCCAAAGAACACAGGGGAGAATTTTCTTTATTTCATCTCTTTATTCTGCCACTGCTCGCCTTGGGAGAATCCAAGAAGTGAAAGCCAAGTAACTCAGAGAGCCACCATGCAGCTTGCCCAGCACCTCCCTGTGCATTTACACACTCAGCAGTGCTGGAGAACAAACTCTACATTTCAGGAGATGACCTGTGCCCATCATTTGGGGTCTGACACAGATGTTCCAGCACCATGGCACGTGTAGGAAGAACCCTCACTGCTGACTGCAGCCCAAAGGATGCCCAACACTGCCACAGAGCATCACAGCCCAGCACAGCCCCACTGCCAGCAGTGACAGCCCTCGGCAGGAGGCAGCAGAAAAGCTCCAGGGAGGAGTGGATCCAATGGACTCAAGGTCTGAATGTCAAACCTCCACCAAAGGACCACTCTGGCTGTAACTCCAACCTTCTGCTTGCTACTTTTGATTATTAAATTCTGCATCCTCCCTGTTCTGTTCCCAAGCAAAAAGCTTGTGGTGTAGACTGTATGTTACATATTCTGTATTATAACATATAAAATAACATATAATATGACATATTATAGCATATGTCCCTTTCTGTGACAACTTTACCCCCCTGTCACCAGAGCTGAGCTAACCAAGGTCACCAGGAGCTGCTCCTGCACCTTTTCCCACCCCTGGGAATAACATTCAGCCCTCACACGGGAGGCAGAGCCACTGTGCCACTGTGCCAAGCTGCACCAGAGCCCCGTGTCCCTGATGAAAGGCACATTGCAAATGGTTATTTTTCATATACTATCCATGGCAAACAGCAGCATTCATTTCTATTCCCTTGCTCCAGACAAATCAATGATTGTTAATGCAAAGTCAACACGTCCAGATGTAGTTTGCATACTAGTTAACCACTAAATTGGCATCACATAGTACAAAATAATCAAGAGACATTCAAGGAACCAAACAAAAGCAAAAAGGAGGCAGATGACTAGCAATTAATCCATAAAAGACCTTTAAAAATTAGAAACTTCTTCCCCAGAAAACACGGTACGGCCAAACGGAATCCGTAAATGTGAAATTCCAAATATGCACAATGCTGGATGCTCAGAAATGTCAAAAATAAATATTTCCTGGGGCCATTTCCCCACGTCCCTCACCAAAACCAGCCTCCAGCAGCACTGGCAGCCCCTGCCCAGGCCCCACGTGGTACATTATGTACAAACAGCGCCTGACCTGGCAAACCTCGGACACAGCTCCCAGTTTGGGGTGGCCCCCCAGGTCTGCAGGACCACCCCTGTCCTTGTCTTGTCTTACAGCTCCCAACACATAAAGAATCTCCTGCAGGGATCCAGGCGTGGAGGAGCGAGCACAGAGCCCAGCGTGGCACCCGTGGGGACACAGCAAAGCCCTGGGTGTGCCACACCTCCTGCACACCCGCACCCCCAGCAGCCCTGGGCTGGCACATCCCCAAACCTGAGCCAAGGGGAGCTGCTCAAGCTCAGGATGCTGAACTTGGGGCCACCAGAGGCTCCGTGGGCAGTGCCAGGGACCCAACACTGCCACCCACCCTGAGTCAGTGTGGCCCTGCAGGACCTGTGCCATGGGGCTGTGCTGTGCCATGGGGCTGTGCTGTGCCATGGGGCTGGGCTGTGCCATGGGGCTGGGCTGTGCCATGGGGCTGTGCCATGGGGCTGTGCCATGGGGCTGTGCTGTGCCATGGGGCTGTGCCATGGGGCTGTGCCATGGGGCTGTGCTGTGCCATGGGGCTGTGCTTTGCCATGGGGCTGTGCTGTGCCATGGGGCTGTGCTGTGCCATGGGGCTGTGCTGTGCCATGGGGCTGTGCTTTGCCATGGGGCTGTGCTGTGCCATGGGGCTGTGCTGTGCCATGGGGCTGTGCCATGGGGCTGTGCCATGGGGCTGTGCTGTGCCATGGGGCTGTGCCATGGGGCTGTGCTGTGCCATGGGGCTGTGCCATGGGGCTGGGCTGTGCCATGGGGCTGTGCTGTGCCATGGGGCTGTGCTGTGCCATGGGGCTGTGCCATGGGGCTGGGCTGTGCCATGGGGCTGGGCTGTGCCATGGGGCTGTGCCATGGGGCTGTGCCATGGGGCTGTGCTGTGCCATGGGGCTGGGCTGTGCCACGGGGCTGTGCCAAGGGCACCACAGGAGCAGCACCCAGGACCTCGTACCGAGTCCTGCCATGCCACGGTGGGAAGGTCAAAATCCTTGAGCAGGCACAGCATCCAAGGAATTATTGATCCACAGAACATCCCAAGCTGGAAATGACCCCCAGGATCACCCAGCCCAGCTCCCAGCCCTGCCCAGACCCCCCAACATCCCACCCTGGGCATCCCTGGAGCTCTGGCAGCCTCGGGGCCGTGCCCATTCCCTGGGGAGCCTGGGCAGTGCCAGCAGCCTCTGGGGGAAGAACCTTGCCCTGATGTGCAGCCTGAGCCTGGCCTGGCCCAGTGGGCAGAAATCCTGAACCTGTATCAGCATAATCCTTAGAGCAGGTTTCAACCCTCTCCCCTCCCCCCTTCCAAAAAAATTAAAATTAAGTTAATCTAATTTTTAGAACACTAATTCCACTCTAATTTCACTCCTGCACTTGCATAATTGCAAACTTGACTGTGCATCACCGGGGCCACGTGACAGCACCCGTGAACTGAACTATTCCCAGCGTTGCATTATGGCAGTGATATATATTTAAATTATCCTGGAGTCATGCAATAACCTCTCAAGGTTTTATATGACATTTGTATAAATATTATCTACTACTTTAATAATATTATGTCTGTTTTCATTCTGGGATGAAAATATGTCACTGAAAATGAGGTCCTGGAAATTTTTCGTTTTTAAAAAATACATTTCAGTTATGTCACAAGAAATCTGTTGGTATCACTCAGCTGAGCTCCCTCCCTCCCCTTCCCCTTCCAGGCTGCCAACAGCAATTTTGAAAAGGATAAAATATTGATCAACTTTCCAGAAGAGAAAAAAGAAAAAAAAAAAAAAAAAAGAAAAAAAAAAAGAAAAAAAAAGAAAATGCCCCTGAAGGCAGAACTGCAATGAAAAATGATGAAATCTTTTCCAGGCAGGAGCAGGTTTGTGCGGGAAGGACAGGCAGGAAGGTGAGATCCAGACCCACTGCAGCCCCCAGCAGCAGGAGCCGCTGCTGGGAAGCTGCTGCTCCCCAGGGAGTTGAGGATGGGAAAGGTCCCAGCTCCCGGAGCATCCCGAGCACAGCACCCCAGAGCCCCCAGGGTCCCCAGAACAGCTCCAGCTCCCCCTCCCCAGCCTCAACTCCTCCAGCTCAGGAGAAACTTGAACAGCATCACCGCCAAACGTGACCGAGAAACGAGGCTTGGTCATTAATCCCAATTAAAACACAGCACCCGTCCGTGTGTCCCCCCAGCCCCAAATCCCAAATCCCAAATCCCAAATCAGCGCGGTTGCTCCCCGGATCTCCGGGTGTCTGGCAGGGCATCAAAAGGTCTGATTCACACCAGAAAAAAATCCATGAAACCTTAAAAAAATATTCCAAAAATGACATGTAAACAGTTTCTTGGGGTGTAACCACGTCATTGTAAAAGTTCTGGGGTGCAACTCAGGGAAGGGAATTCTTGGAGGGGAAGAATATGGAAAAGGCAGCACGTTACAGCTTCCTGGATGAAAGCATGAATAAAATATTCTCCAGGATTGTTTAATCCAATTTGGAGCATTGTGTGTGATTTTTCCCCAGATGTGCTCTAACTGCACCACTGCCGGCCTCCCGCTCCATTATTTGCTAAAAAAGGGATTCAGGAAGAGGGTGGGTCCCTTTCGGGGGGGCTGGGGGCAAATAAGTGCAAAAATAAAAATACAGACTTGACATTTCAGAGTATTTCTTCCTCCACCCAAGAGTTATCCTGCTTTGCAAATTTCTTCCATTTCCCCCCCCTTTGAAAAACTCAAAACATGAAACAAATAAAGGGGAGAAAAGTGAAAACAGCCCCCAAACCCTGAATTCAGCAGCCACTCCTTTCTGATTTCCAGCAAATATCAAGTTACAGAGAACGGAAAATCAAAACCAAAAGGAAAATAAAAAAAAAAAACCACGAAAAAATTTAAAATAAAAAAAAAAAAAAACTTTTCAGGGCTTTGAGATTCCAAATTAAAAATTCATTCTGGTTTGAAATTTAATTTTATTTTGTGCAGCGCCCAGATTTCAGCATTTGCTGGTGGGTGCCCGGCAGCTCCAGAAACTCAATTTGGAGTTTAAAATTTAAAAATGCTTTTTTTTTCCAAAAAAGAAAAAAAAATAAAAAAATAAAAATCAAAAATCCCAAGTGCTGCAGCTGTGGAGCCAGCCATCTTGCTATTTTGTCCCCATTTTAGAGAGGATACTGTGTCAAGGTTGGTAAAACTCAATGTTGACCTAATCTTTCCCTTCCTCTCCCTCCCCCACTTTTGGGTGGAAAGGCCATGTAGCTCTCCTAGATTGCTTTTTTCTTGAAACAATGCATGTTTCAGTGCTCTTTTGTTATTTATTTTTAAAAAGATCAATACCAAGACCCCAGTATTCAAGGGCAACCCTACAATAATAAACCAGTGTGTGCACAGTCCAGAACTCACAGGCACTCTGTAACAGCAAAATAATAGAGACAGGACAGCATTTAAAACAAACAAACAAAAAAAATAAATTTAAAACCCACCAAAAATAATTATCAAAAAAAAAAAAAATTTCAATTCAAACTCCAGCAAGGCTTTAACAGTCAAGGAGAAAAAAGATTTTGAAATTGTGAAAAATATCATGGCTCAGCCCTTTAAAGGCACTTCAGTTTGAAAAAAAAAAAAAATGAAAATCACTAAATCTGCAATTGTTTTTTCACAATATTGTTAATTATGCATATTCATAATATCATGGCGGACCTTATAATGAACCTGTGTAAATATTAGATTTATGTGAGCCATAGAACCTGGAGTTATTACAGTGTGTTTAAGAAAAAGAAAGAGAAAAAACACCTAAAAACCATAGTATGGAAATTTTCTTCTTTACAAAAGAAGTAGGAAATTAAATGCTGGAAACTGTTTTAATTATGCCAGGAGAAACCATCCAAAAAGCCAAGAAATTCTAAAATAAAACTGACATTCGACTCTTAATTTTGCTTGTCCTCGTGTTTTCTTGGACTGCGTTTAGAACCTCATTGTTTAACAGCAGTTCTGCATGAAATCCAAAATCACAAAAAAAAAAAAAAAAAAAAAAATTTGGGTGTGTCCACAGCAAATTTTCTGGGTTCTTCATTTTCCTGCAAAACTCCTCATTTCAAACCAAATAACTTTAAGCACTGCAGCAAAAAGGGAAAGAAATAAAGCCTGAGTTTTGGCAGAGCTTGCTGCACAAGTTCAAAATTACAATGAAGCCCAATTCCTAATTGCTCCGGAACAGCAATTCTCCCACTTTCCCAAACTAATCCCTCCCTGCGGCTCACCCGGGGGGGCCCACCAAAAACTTGACTCACTTTCCTTTCCCAGCACTCTGCTGCTCCCAGGCTCCGTTTTTCTCCAGAAAATGGGGGTGGAGGGGAGAAAAACCTGAATTCATTCAAATTCCTGTTTAATTTTCATTTCCATGAGCTGAGCTTTGGCTCCAAAGGGACACACACGAAATTTGCGGGGCGCTGCGGGAGCTGCCGGAGGAACCCCAACAAGGGGGATCCGGCCCCAACTTTCTAGGAAAAAAAAATTAGAAATAGCAGAAGATTTCCTTCTTTTTTTCTTTTTTTCAATTTTAATTTTTTTTCTTTTTTTTTTTTTTTTTTATTTACGAAATAGTCTCCTCTAGGTGGCGTCGTTTTAATGGAAAAAAATGGGGGGGGAGAGAGGAAAAAAAAAAAAAAAAAAAAAAAAAAGAGCGTTCCGGAGGAAAAATTAAGAGAAGGAGGAAAAAAAAAAAAATTAAAAAAAAAAAAAATGAAAAATAAGGAAAAGAAAAAGGAAAAGGCTCGGGAAAGGGCGCGGGGCGCGGAGCGCGGCGGGGCCGGGCCGGGGTGCGGGGCCGGGCCGGGCCGAGGGGCGGCTCGATCCCGACATGGCTGCTGAGCTCCGCTTTGTTTTCCGCCCGCTCCGAGCGGGCTCCGGCCCCGCGGGCTCCGGGAGCCGCCGCCGGCGCTGCCCCCGCGCACTGCGCCAAAGCGCCGCCGGGGCTCCGCGACGGGGCGGCTGCGGCTGCCGCCCTCCCTCCTTCCCTTCCCTTCCCTTCCCTTCTTCCGTTCCCTTCCTCCCCGCTCCCTCCGCCTCCCCCCGGGGACACGCCGCCCGGCCGGCCGTACCTGCGCTGCCGCCGCCGGAGCGGAGCCGTCCGGCTGGTTCATGGGGCTGGGGCCGGCGAGCCCCGCGCCGCCGCGGCCTGCGATCCGCCCGCCGCGCACAAAGCCGGCGCCGCCGCCGCCGCTGCCTCCTTTCCGCCCTCCCAGGAGCGGCGAGTGGGGGCGATGCCCCCGCTGCGCGGGTGGGCGGCTCGCCGGGCTGCTGCAGCCCCCCTTCCCCCCGGGGCATGGGCCGGGGCGGGCGCCGCGGGCACGGGCGCTGCCCCTAGCGGCGCGGCGCGCAGGGCTGGGCGGGCGCCTCCCGCTGCCGAGCCCGCGCCGCCGCCATCACGAGCCGCTCTGGGGGCAGCTCCAGCCGCAGCGCGCTCGCAGCCGGCGGCGCCGGGAGAAAGGGGCTGAGTCTGGCCCGGCGCGGGAGCCCCGCCGCCAGCCCGGCCGGCCCCGCGCTGCCCTCCGCCCCCGCGGCCGGCACCGCTCAGCCCGGCCCGGCCCGGCGGGCGCGGGGCGCTCGGGGCCCCGGGGCCGCTCCGCGGAGCGGCGCCCCCGGGGGCCGGCCCCGCGGTGTCCGGGGGTGGGTGCGGGCCCCGGCACAGCGCGGGGACAGTCCCCAGGGCAGCGGTGACCCCCGGCGCGGGCAGGGGGCAGAGCCCGGAGGGTGCGAGCTGCGGGGACAGCCCGGCTCCCGCACGGCTTCCCCAGGCCTCGTCCGCCTCATGCACCTCACCGAGCACGAGGGGAAGCGTGCAGGGACGAAGCGGGACCCGAGGGGACAGACGGCCCGGCAGAAGGGACACCAGGGAACGGCTGGAGCTGGGCCAGGCCAGGCTCAGGCTGCACATCAGGGCAAGGTTCTTCCCCCAGAGGCTGCTGGCACTGCCCAGGCTCCCCAGGGAATGGGCACGGCCCCGAGGCTGCCAGAGCTCCAGGGATGCCCAGGCTGGGATGTTGGGGTGTTGGGCAGGGCTGGACTCGATGATCCTTGTTGCTTTCTTCCATCTCAGAACAGTCTGTGATTCCATGATTCTTGGAATGGCTTGGGCAGCATCACCCCTGCCTCCTCTCCCCCAACTCTTCCCCCCACAGCACACCCAGGGCTGAAATCACCCCCTGCCCTTTCAGCCTCCAAGCTCCCAGCTCTTGGTCCCTCCATGTCTGACAGCTGTTCTGCCACAACAAAAAACATGGGAGAGCTTTTCCCTCACACAAAACTCATCCCAACACCCTGTCCCTCCACAAAGAGCTTTTCCTCACCACGTTCTCACAATGCTCATTTGCTGCTTAGCAAACTTGGTTCATTTCATCAACAAACTTCGTTCATTTCGTCAGCAAACTTCGTTCATTTCGTCAATAAACTTTGTCCATTTCATCAGCAAACTTCGTTCATTTCATCAACAAACTTTGTTCATTTCATCAACAAGCTTTGTTCATTTCCTCCACAAGAAAGGGAAAAATAATCAGTGCTTTTCTTCTCCTGGAAAGCACACAGCATTAACTGTAAACATAATTACATCTCATGCATACCTGGTGTTTTCTCCCTTGTGAGGCAGTGCCAAAAATAGTTATTAATAGTATTAATAAAATAATCTGAACTTGTGAATTTTCCTGCCCCAGCCCATGAAACAAACCCTCTTTCCCAAGAGCTCCGCAAAACCAAGGATTTGTGGAGAGCCAAATGCTGATTTTGCTCGTGTTGCCCAGCCTAAAGATAACTTCAAAGATATTGCAAAACACAGATTTATTTTTCTTAATATCTTTTATGCAGATTTCATTCCAAATCGCCGTACGGTCAGATAACGTAATTACAGAGCTAAATAAAAACAAAGGGGGCAGGGGAATTGGTGGGGACGTTGGGCAAGGGAAGATATTTTCCGAATGAGCTTAGAAGGGATGTGGGAAGTGAAGAAGCAGAAACCACTCACGAGGCTTTCAGCCCCAGCGCTGGCACGGAGCACAGCCAGAAGGAATCCCCCGTGGAGCAGACTGAAGCAAAATTAGGTGTTTAACAAATCGTGTTTGAGGAGGGTTTGGGGGAAAATGCCATTTTGACATGGAGTTTGCAGGATGAGGAGGAGCATGGAGACACCCTCAAGGTCCCTTGTCTTTGGAAACTTCTCACTGACCTCCAGAAGCCAAAGCCAAACCAAAAGGATGTGTTCTATCACCAGGTGTTAAAACCAGCTGGGACAGTGTTCTTTATCTCTTCCAGGACCCATCCTCCCTCTGGAGGAAATCTTCTTTTAAAGATCCATTGGGTCTCACTGCAGGACTGATAAAATTCCATCATCCCACTGGGAGATGCTCCAGCCAGGGGGAGGAGCCAAGCATTCCTACCTGGATATAATCTGAGATTTGGAACACCACAGCAGCCTTTCTCCACTGGATTCCCAGAGGAAAACAGGACCCATCTACACCACAGGACCTTCAGAGGAAATCTACACCCTTCTCCAGGGTCACTGCTTCAACAGAACCACGTCTGTCACTGCAGGAGCGCTGCAGCCAGTGTTTAAGGGCTGGTTCTGCAGCCTGGATAATCTTTTGCCGTGCTGTGTTCTCATGGATTCCCCATAGGTTGTTTTTAAGGCAGGCAGCACTAACACTGCTGTGTGAGTGTCCAGTCCTGCACAGCATCCACCACGAGGCCATGGAGTGTCTGGAGTTTGCTTCCTGCAGCGAGAAGCTGTGGGATCAGGGATGTTGGTAACAGGGACAGGCTGCTGGGCAAACGAAGTCAGGGGGAGATGTCAGTCCCTGGAAGGGTGTTACAGTTCACAGCTAACTCAGTTTTGGAAAAGTGGGGAGGTTTAGGATGGATACCAAGAAAAAGTTCTTCCCCCAGAGGCTGCTGGCACTGCCCAGGCTCCCCAGGGAATGGGCACGGCCCCGAGGCTGCCAGAGCTCCAGGGATGCCCAGGCTGGGATGTTGGGGGGTCTGGGCAGGGCCGGGAGCTGGATTGATGATCCTTGATCCCTTCCAGCTCAGGAGATTCTGTGATTCTATGAAAACTCATTTGAGGATGAAGATACAAGACAGTGGAGGCAAAGCCCAGCGAGGTGATGAGGATTCTGCATAAGGCACCAGTGCTGATTCCAGCAAAGAACTTCATGGGATCTCTGCTCAGTAGTGTGGAGGAGGAAATTATTGATAGCAGTCTGCCTGAGGAAATGTAGAGCTCACAATCCCCTTAATCCCATCCAGCATTTCCTCAGCTGGGCAAAAGGTTGTCCCTGAGGGATGCAGGGTTCCCTCTTTTCCTGTGCCCACTCTGAAGCTCAGGATCTGTGCCCAAAACACTGAGGTTGAGCCCCGTGCCGGGGCAAAACTCTGATCACTCCTCGTCACTGCCATAAATAAAGAAGAGTCAGCAAACCACAGCCAAAGGATTATTTATAATCACCGCTATCTGCAAAGATATTTGTGAGAACGGCAGAAAAAACTAAATCCCCACTTCACTCTTGCTGACCCCCGTGCTGTCTGTTTGCTTCGCTCCGAGCCATTAAAGCTCATCAGAAATGTTTGCTAACAGTTATACAGAAGGGAAGTGTTGGATTGTATTTGTTCTTGTCAGCACTGAGCTGCTCCTTCCTTTTCCAGCTGTGGTCGCTTTCATCCCCTGATTTTTGGGAGCGTGTGTGTCCTGAGCACCGACAAGGATCCGCACTGGTGTGAGGTGCAGCAGACTGGGGATCTCTGCAATGGGCTGAACACACTGAAAACCAACTCTGGACAACAGGAGCTTCAAAACCCTCCAGATTCAGGTACAAAGCTGTTCCCTGCACAATGATGAACTTCAATTGCATCAAAGCCTTGTCAGAAATGGCAGTGGCTGAGTTGTTGGGATGGGCTCTGTTTGGGTGATGCCAATGGAGCCGTGTCCTGGGGAAATTCCAGTGAGAGCCTCTGAGTGTGGAGCTGAGGATGAGCTGGGACGCAGGTGGGTCTTTGCTCCTCCTGCTCCGGGTGCTTGGTGAAGAAGCTGGAGCTGTGCAGGGCTCAGGACGCAGCTGAATTTCAGGAGCAAATCCCAGGGTGTGGGAGCATTTACAAGTGTTTTACCTATATAAAACAAGAAACCTTTGGTTTTAAAAGCATTAGGATTGTATAAACATTCACTCTCCAGAGCAAACTGCAAAGCAATAAAATCCCAAACCATGGGGCACCTCTTACCTACTCTTTAACGACCACACAACACATTTCTGCTGACAGAGAGAGGTTTATTGCTACAACAAACAGCTTCCTCCTACCTCCAACAAATAATGAAATGGTCACCTCCCAGTGGTGGAATCTACCCTGCCTTTACCTCAGAGCATCTTCCAGGGCCTGAAGGGGCTCCAGGAGAGCTGGAGAGGGACTGGGGACAAGGGATGGAGGGACAGGAGCCAGGGAATGGCTCCCAGTGCCAGAGGGCAGGGCTGGATGGGATCTTGGGCAGGAATTGTTCCCTGGCAGGGTGGGCAGGCCCTGGCACAGGGTGCCCAGAGCAGCTGGGGCTGCCCCTGGATCCCTGGCAGTGCCCAAGGCCAGGCTGGACGGGATTTGGATCACCCTGGGACAGTGGGAGGTGTCCCTGCCAAGGCAGGGGTGGCACTGGATGTGCTTTCAGGTCCTTTCCAAGCCAAACCATCCTGGGATTCTCCCTGGAGGTGCAGGGCAGCAGATCCCCACTCGTGGGTCCACCAGGAGGGGCTGCAGCTGCAATTGTTTGGCCTTTATGGCAGGAGGAAGATCGGGGCTCCCCTGCCCTCCCAGGCTGCTTGGGCAGCTCTGCTTTCACGTGTCAAATCCATCTCAGCAATCCATGCTGGGCTGAGGGGGAGCACGGGGAGGAAGAAGCCCCTGTGTGCTGTCCCAGCCTGGCTGAGAAGCCACGGGGATGTTCTGGGCTGGCACAAGGCAGGGCTGGTGCTTGGGTACAGCTCAGGCCCTGCATCCTGCCCACCACTGTGTTTGCCAGGGAAAAAGGTGTCCAAGAAAATTCCGGCATGGAAGCAAAGAACCTTAATAAATGGGATTTAAATAATAGATTTAGCTGAAAATCCCCAGAAGACGGATTTTTTTATCCACACATCAGGTGCTGTAAGCTTAGAAAAAGATAACAAAGCATTCCTCAGACAGAAAAGGTTGAGTTTCTGCTTTAATTGAAAAATCATGTGTGGTTTTGATACTCCTAGAGAGATGTTATGTTAAGAAGTAGTTTATACTGAAAGATGTATCATCACTATTTTGGGGTAAATTAGATTAAAGTGATTTGCAGTTATCCCTGTGCTAAGCAGCATAAAGGGAAGAAAGGAGAAGTTAAAGTTGTACTTAGGAGAAGTGCAGGCAGTTTGCTGAGGAAATCCTGACTCGGCTCTGCCTTAACAGGCTCAGTATTAGAGAGGAATTGTAGCTTTCTGGACCCATAATCAGATTCATCTGTCTCTTCTTTACAGTGGCATGGCAGAGCAGAATTAAGGATATTCGCATGCCTTAAACTGAGTCTTTCTGTTTTAATTGTGTAATTATGGAAATCACTATTTAGGGATCCATAGTTACGGCTCTGCTGAATTCTGCACTTCAGGCAGGCACAGAATCCCTTCGTTAAAGAGTATTCCCTGCAAAACCCCAGCATCCAGTCTGGAGTGTGGAATACATGGCCTGGGTATGTATTTGCAAATTCATTAATTAACTTATCAGTTCAAACTAATTAAAAATTGGTTCTTTAACAAATCTAATACATTGTGGCAGACCTGTCTTTTTTTTTTCCTGAAGATCCTATTAGCGGAGTAAGGCAGACCCTGCAACCTTCCTGTGTAATTAACACTCACAGAAATCTTACCTATAAATTTCACTGACAGAATTTATTTGAAATAGTCTCTTACGAGGCTACACTTCAGAACTGGAAGTTTATTAATCAAGGCTCGTTTGTAGGGTTTTCCTTCAGTTTCCTGGGAGGATTTGCCTCCCTTCCAGCCCCCGTGGTCCGGTGTCACCGGGGCTCTGCTCTGCTCTGCTGGGGTGAAGCCTCACGGAGCAGGGAGCTCGGAGGGTTGTGGCTGCTCTGCAGAAACAGGAAACAGCCACACACATGGGAGAGTTGGACCACAAGCCATGGGTTGACTAACGAGCATAAACTATCTTTTAAATTCATTATAACCTCTTTAGTTCATCCCATGTGGGCCACGGGGCAGGAGGTTGAAGAAGAGAGAGGTTTCCTGGCTGTTTGTTTCCGTCATAAACAGAATATACTGAATAATACATGACTGAGTGGTGTGATTAATTTTATTTGCACTCACAAACCGTGCACTCCCAGCTTCCCTGCCTGTGAGTAATGTGTCCCTGCCAGACACGCACCAGGAAAAGCCCTTTGAGCCACCCCACGGCAGCATCACCCCAAAAACACCCCACAAACTTCCCTGGGCTCTGGCGAGACAAAGAGCCTGACCAAAATGTGACACCCTGGCATTTGTAATCCTGCCACAGCCTCTCCTCGGGTAAGTCTGAGCTGTGCCCAGTGCAGGAAACTGGGGATCCTCATGGGATGGCACTGGGTGAAACTGGGCATTTCCTTGGCAGCAGAAATTACAAACAGACTGACACAGCTCTCACTCACCAGCAGCAGGGCACAGCTCTCACCGAGCTCTGCTCCCCCTCAAAGTGACAACAAAAAAAGGTAAGATTGAGTCAGCAGGAAAGGGCAGATTTAAAAAGGCATTTTAAAGCAGAGTTAGCTGTGCTGTGCTGGCTTTAGAGCTCCTGTAAGAGTGTCCTGTTCCCTCCCCACGAGCAGATCTGGTGGCCCTGTCCTGTCACAGGACACTCCTTGGCCACCCGGAGCCGCTCGGTGCCAGCCCCGCTCGCAGCCCCCGGCGCTCTCCTCCCGCTCAGCCTCTGCTCATAAATTAACAAATTGCAAATACAACATTAAATAATAGCAAATGCATCCTTACAAACAAACAAATAAATATTTCCAGCGCTTTATTAATAGAATTTTGACAGCTTCATTAGGTTGGTGAAATTTCAAGATACTTAATGAAATAATGCTTCATCCCTTGGCTTGTGATATAAATTCTAATGAAATGCGCAATTCCGATTCATCCTCAACAAACTGCGATGCTCTGCTCACAAGGCACTATCATACTGCCGAGGTTTTTATTTCCCTGACATTATGATCTTAACAATTTTATTTTAACAGTTGGAGTGGTTGTTCCTAATAAGTTAAACAGCAGAATAAAAGATCCCTGTAGAAGGGGAAAAAAAAAAAAAAGTATATGTTTAGGTGGAAGAGACTTCAGAACAGATTATGGGTTGTTTTATATTCTAAATATGACACATTAATATCTACTCATTTAATACTGTAATTTTTTTTTTTTAAGTTCCTTTCACTGAAAGATGATCTTTATTTCTCTGAAAATTGCCTGGTGGAATCCCCACTTGTGCAAATGATAAGTGACTGCTGCACACCACGAGCTAAATGCTCCAGAGCTCAATGGAGCTGCCCTTAAATGAACAAAGTAAATGGAAAAAAAATTAAGTAGAATTAATATTATTAAAGATAATAATATAAATTATTAGTAGTATTCTATTAAGGTCAGATTAATCCCACTACAATTCAATTGGAATAATACGGGCAATTTATGCAATCACAAATGTTTTAACATTTAAATTACCTTTCTGGCGTTCTGGAAAGCCGCATTTTGCATTCCGGAGCGAGGCGAGCCCTGCCCGGAGCGGAGCGCGGAGCTCCCGGCGGGGCCGAGCGGCTCCGGCCCGAGGGGCTGAAGGGCTCCGGTTCCGATCCAGGGCTCGGCTTGGGACCCAGGGCTCCGGTTCCGATCCAGGGATCCGGTTCCGATCCAGGGCTCGGCTTGGGACCCAGGGCTCCGGTTCCGATCCAGGGCTCGGCTTGGGACCCAGGGCTCCGGTTCCGATCCAGGGCTCGGCTTCGGACCCAGGGCTCCGGTTCCGATCCAGGGCTCGGGTTCGGACCCAGGGCTCCGGTTCCGATCCAGGGCTCCGGTTCCGATCCAGGGCTCCGGTTCCGATCCAGGGCTCCGGTTCCGATCCAGGGCTCGGGTTGGGACCCAGGGCTCCGGTTCCGATCCAGGGCTCGGGTTCGGACCCAGGGCTCCGGTTCCGATCCAGGGCTCGGGTTCGGACCCAGGGCTCCGGTTCCGATCCAGGGCTCGGGTTGGGACCCAGGGATCCGGTTCTGATCCAGGGCTCGGGTTGGGACCCAGGGCTCCGGTTCCGATCCAGGGCTCGGGTTGGGACCCAGGGATCCGGTTCCGATCCAGGGCTCCGGTTCTGATCCAGGGCTCCGCCTGGGACCGGTGCTCCAGTCCCCTCGGATCGGGGGCTGAGGTTCGCTCCAGCCGCTCATCCGCCTCTGGCTCCTCCGTCGGGGGAAGAGAAGGATCCAGGAGAGCTCAGAGCCCCTGGCAGTGCCTGAAGGGGCTCCAGGAGAGCTGGAGAGGGACTGGGGACAAGGGATGGAGGGACAGGACACAGGGAATGGCTCCCAGTGCCAGAGGGCAGGGCTGGATGGGATATTGGGCAGGAATTGTTCCCTGGCAGGGTGGGCAGGCCCTGGCACAGGGTGCCCAGAGCAGCTGGGGCTGCCCCTGGATCCCTGGCAGTGCCCAAGGCCAGGCTGGACAGGGCTGGGAGCAGCCTGGGATGGTGAATACCATGGCAGGAGGGTAGAACAAAATGTCTTTCAGGTCCCTTCTCACCCAAACCATTCTGGGATTCTGTTGTTTGCTGGATGCTGAATTTGGCACCTGTATCATCTGGGGCCAGGGCACCTGAGGGATGGAGCATTTCCCACCTCTGCAGCACTGTCAGGGATCTGGACAGGCTGCATGGATGGGACGGGACCAATTGTAGGAGGTTCAACAAAGCAAAGTGTCAGGTTCTGCACTGGGCTCACAACCCCACTGCAAGGCTCCAGCCTGGGGCCTTTCCTCCTTTTCCACTTGTTGGAGACACTGGAAGCTCTTTGAGACCCAGAGCATCTAATTTGTGCCAAGGCTGGCAGAGTCCCCAAGGGGACCTCCTGATACTGTGGAAATGCAAATAAGTAAGACAGGAGTAAAGTTTTAACTCAAAGGGGTTTTTGTGGCTGGCTGTGGGTGCAGGACCCACTTTCACCCATTTTGCAGCACCGTGGTGAGACAGTGGCACAGCTCTGGGCTTACAGCACGATTCCAAACACTTTGCAAGCTCCAGGGGCTGTTGGGTCACGCCAGGTCTGTGTAGGAACAGCTTCCATCACCTGCAGAGGCTCTGAGCCCTGTCCCTGTCCCACCTGGCTACTGCCCTGTCCTCTCCAGGGCTTGGAGCTCAGGGACGAGGCCATGGCTGCAGCATCCTGGGGATAAAGCTCCCCAAACCTCCTCCCGAGCTCAGGTGACACTTGGACATGGCCACAGAGGTGCTGGTGACACAGCTGTGGCACCACTGGGAGCGGGACCATCCGAACTGGGGACAAACCCTGAGTTCCGCCCACGTGAGCTTATCCTGGCCTCTCCTTCATCGCTGCCTGCAAGGATAAATGTGTCAGAGGCTTCCAGGGGTCCAGCTCTTCTCATAATGCTGGTTATACAAATAATCTCAGGTTTCAATTAAAAATAATCATGGTTTTGACTGCTTTCCCCCCAGTGCTGTGCAGCAGCAGGCCGTGAGCCAGCAGCTGTCCCCAGATAAGATCTGCACAGGCTAAGGGAGGGCAATTGGCCATCATTTTTAAAGACATTATTTTTAAACTCTGTGAGCACAGTGACAGAGGAGAGGCTCAGAACAAGGGCAATCTGTGGCTGGGTCAGCCCTGTGCCCAAAGGGGGGAAATGCTGGATTGCAGCGAGCCCTTGCAGCATCCAATGGACCATTTGCTGCAGCGCCCCAAAGCCCTCAGAAGAAAAAGTCTCGTGTAGATTCTCTAAATTTAAGCTTCCTCCGATGCCCCGAGGAGTTTATGAACTGCTTGACCAAGATAATGACACTCTGACATTTTTGGATCCTCTCGGTGACACTGTTATTAATTTTACCATCTAATTTTATCATTTTTATCATCTTTTTCAAGCAGAAGCAGGGACTACAATTAGGGATCTTTTTCTTGTTGATAATAACAGCTCTTAGTACCTATAACTCATCAGCCAGATTTTTCTTTAATGCATTTGGCATCCCTTATCAATTTCCTACCACTCAGAAATGTTAAATTATCCTGATTACTAGTTTTTCCCTTTTTCCCCCCCTATTCTTTAAACACTGCTTCTTTTTCTAATTTCTGCTTTCATTTTCACCCAGAGAGATCTCAAAATCAAACGCCATTCTTCAAAAATTATGACACAAATAGAACTTTTTAGCCAGGTTGGGAACTCTAAGTGGGAACTTTTATTTTTCACTCATTTAGGTACATGTTTATTTTTTCTTCCCAGCGAGTTTCCCTCACCTCTTTATTCAGCCTCACAGATCCAGGGAGAAGCACCAGGTATATGTTACTGCTTGGGACTCTTTTATTATCCCGTAATTAATGTAATCAGGTCATGATCACCGGTCTCCAGGCAACCACCAATTTCTAGTTCAGTGATCAATTCATCTTTATCCATCATAATAAGATCTAAAATAGAATTACCTCACGTTAGGTGCCATCTCTTTTGTGTTAGAAAATTATCATAGATAATTTTTAGAGATGCCACTGATGTTTTATTACTGCCTGCAGGAGGTCTCCAGCGCTCACCTCCCACAGCAATGTCCTGCAGAAAAGGAGTTTGTGTGGGCAGTGTGTGCTGGCACAAAGAGACTCTCCCCACCCTGCAGGAAAGAGATGCAGGGAACAGAGAGAATTGTCACTTCATCTCTGTTTGTGGGATGTTTGGGGATGGAAGGGACCTGAAAGCTCATCCCATGGCAGGGACACCTTCCACTGTCCCAGCTGCTCCCAGCCCTGTCCAGCCTGGCCTTGGGCACTGCCAGGGATCCAGGGGCAGCCCCAGCTGCTCTGGGCACCCTGTGCCAGGGCCTGCCCACCCTGCCAGGGACAAGTTTCCTCCTAACATCTTATCTAAGTTTCTCCTTTTTCAGTTTAGAACTGCCTCCCCCATTTCTATAATGAACTCTTGTAATAATCCCTCTCCTTTTCACAGACCCCCTTTGGGCACTCGAAGGGACTCTGAGCTCTTCTCCTCTCCAGGTGAACCCCCCCAGCAAAGAAAACACGGGCATGGACCAAAAGGAATATTGCAGGGAGTGTAATGTCCCCTCTCATCCAGCAAGCTAAAGAAGATGAAGAGTTTTAACCCATTTTTTCTGTGTGGACAGTCTCTGGTTAGTCCCTTAGCGTGTCCTCACGGCGTGAATTATGGTGCAATAATTCACAGTGAACTGCATGGACAGCCCTCAGCTCCCAGCCTTGTGCCTGACACTGCTCCAGGCATGAATTATTGTCCTATAATTCACACCTTGTCATATCTTATTGCCGGAACATCCCCGAAATGACAAAGCTGGAGTCATTAAGGAGAAATTCAGTCAAAACTTGGCGAAGGCAGTTGATGGCAGGAAGGACCATGTACTAAAGGCTGATGAGGAACAGCTGAGGGAGCTGGGGGGGCTCAGCCTGGAGAAAAGGGGAACTTTCCCATTCCCCACAGCTCTCTGACAGGAGGGGCAGCTGGGGCAAGTCAGGCTCTTCTCCCAAGTAACCAGTGACAGGACAAAGGGAAACAGCCTCAGGTTGCACCAGGGGAGGCTTAGGTTGGAAATAAGGGAAAATTCCTTCACTAATACGTGGTCAGGCATTGGCACAGACTGCTCAGGGCAGTGCTGGAGTCACCATCCCTGGATGAGTTCAGAAAATGTCTGGATGTGACGCCTGGGGACGTGGGTTAGTGGTGACCGTGGCAGTGCTGGGTTGACAGTTGGATTTGATGACCTTAAAGCTCCCTTCCAATGTAAATGATTCTGTGATTTACCTGTCTCATTTTATATATTTTTTATATAAATAAATTTTTATAAAAATAAATAATATATAAATTATATATTTATATATTCTTTGGGACAGGAAGAACCCCAAAGAATAAACACAGGGGAAGAGCTGTGTGCATTCAGTGGTACACGTGTGTAACTGTCTCATACAGTTACAGTGTTAGTGGTAACTAACTGTAGTTACAGTTCAGTGGTAACTATCAGGGTGTAACTATCTCAGGTGGGATTTCTCCAAGCACAGAGATGGCTTTTCCAAACTGGATGCCTGTTCTCCAGAGGTCGTGGCCAGCAGGCCCACAAAAGGCTCTCCAGCTCTCTGGCTTCCCATGCAGACAAACAGTTTGCTTCAAGGGGATATTTGCAGGTAGGAGGTGCTCCCCAGGTGAGCAGAAGTCAGTAAAGCCCTTCAGGGACCCAGCACACACTGGGTACCGTGTTCTGTACATCCTCCTCCTCCTCTACCTGCCCTAGGTCCCCAGAGGAGCAGCAGAAGGCAGCAAACTCAGTCACAGCCACATCCCAGAGAAGGTGGCAGCCCCACCAGCTGGCACCGTGCTGCATCCAGCTGGCTCCCAGGCTGCATCCAGCTGGCAGAGGCAGGAGCACAGAGCCCTGCAAAGGTGAAGCCAGCCAGGGAAAGGCAGACCCCCTGGCACCCTGGCAGCTCTGGCAGTGTTTGTGCTGGCACATGGATCCAGCTCAGCGCCTCCCGGGTGGATGCAGCACCTCCAAGGCATCGGTGCCCAAGTGCCAGCAGTGTTTGCTGACAGCTGGGAACAAACATGCATTACCATTAGTTATCCACTAATTAGTGGACTAATAACCAGCTAAACCAGCCTGTTCTTTAGAAGGTGAGTCTTTCCTGTCCTCCTGGATTGTTACAATAATCACAGTCACTCTGTGTGTTCCTGCAGAGTCACTCACCCAGAAGGGACCATGGGACAGCCTGCAACTGTCCTGCTGCTTCTGCCACCCCAGTCCTGCCAAAGCTGGCAGCAAAATGCCATAAACTACCACAAAACTGCGTGCTGGGGTGTGTGTGGGTATGTGTGGGTGTGGGTGAAGTCCAGAAATCTTCCAGGACAGTTCCCTGTCCCAGCCTTGGCTCAGGTGTGAGATGTGGCAGAGAAAGGAGCAGAGAGCTCGGAGCAGGTGAAACCGGCCCAGCCCAACAGCCCCAAGGGCAGCACGCAGCCAGCTGAGTTTTCTGACCACAAGGAGCACTTTAGCTTGTTCAAATCCCCCTTTGGGATGTTCTCTGGGCTTGTCACTGCAGGAAAACAGCCTCTTTCCTCCCAGATCATTGACGTAGCTTATTACTGAATACTCGTCTGTTTGCAGATGTTCTATATTTTCCTGACATGAAGTTTCTTAACATCCCTTTTAAATTGTCTTTATGCTCACAATGTTGATGCATAATCTCTTTTTTCCTTGAGAAGTTCCTGTAAGTGCCTCGTGCAGTGATGAGATGAAAGCTTTCTTTGTGTTCCTGCCAATCCAGTTTGTATGCCTCTGTTTGTCACCTGCAGATAAAAGCTCAGGGATGTTGTTTAGAGCCAGGCTATGAAGCAAAGACTCAACTGGAGGCAGGGACAGGAGGAAAATATTAGCAAAGCAGCCACCTAATTCCTGACGATGCCAGCAGCAGCCATTGTGAACCTCTGCCCAAACAGGAATCCCTTCCCAAAGCCTCTTCGGGTGCTTACAGGAGTGCATTTGACTTCAAAGAGGGTGCACACGAGGCCAGCTCAGCTGATGAGAGGGAACTCGTTAAGCTGCAGTAATTTGGCAGGTCTGTGTTTACTTCTGCCAGAGCATCACATTTTGTGAACCATTTTTTTCCAACCCAGGAGGTTTTGAACTGCGTTGAGCTGATGAAACCCAGTCACATAAACCATTGCGTGGCTCCAAAACTGTTTGGGTGATGAAAGTCTCTGAACAGATCCTTTCATTAAACAGAGGACTCAGTTTCCTTTGGTTTTAGCCATTTAGAAACTGGTTTTAGCTGAAGCAAAGTTGTACTTTGTTGTGACAGACTCAGAGATGAGCTCTGCTGTGTGGGTACATCAGTGTTTATATCCCAAGTCACCCACGATGGGGGACAGCTGGAGCTTTGCTCCACTGGGGGCTCCTCTGAATCCCTCTCCACCTCCACACACCACAGCCCATCACTGGAAGCTTCTCTGAATCCCTCCCTGCCTTCTTCCCTCTGACCTTTGGGGTTGTATCTGGTTTGCTGGGGGAATGTTTGACATGAATCCAGGCAGAACCTCCAATCCTGCAAACCCCGTGGACTGTCCCAGGTAAATTCACTGGTGGCACCACTGTGGGAATATGGGACTGCAAGGAACCTGCTCCACCTGGGCCTGTGCAGGTTTGTTTGTCTGCTCAACAGTTTCCTTTCTTCTCCTGGTGGTGGGCACCAAACACTGTCACAACTCTCAGCCCACATCTGCTCTCCCTCCTGTCCAGCCCTGCCCCTCTGCTGCTCCTCTGCAGGACTGGGTGGGATGAAGAATCCTTGGGATTGAGGAGCTCCTTGCATTGGCTGAAGAGTCCCAGAACCAGAGTCACTGAGGCTGGAAAGGATCTCTAATGGAGGGGTTTGGGGGCTTTTCCAAGGTAGGAAAATAGTATGATTTTCCTCTTCTCTCCTAATGCAAATGTGGCCAGATTGTTTTACCTCCAACTTTCCATAGAGCAGATCCATTCCAAGAGGAGAATTTTGGGAAAAGGTACAAGTTTGTGAAGACAGAGTGTTCTCGTGGAAGCTGAAATAGTCACTTCAGCTGGAACATTTGTGGCACATGGCCACAAAGGCAGGGTTTAAAATTGGGGTAGGGAATATCTCTGGATGGAATCCCAGAGGAAGGAGGATGGCAATTGGGGCAGGGGACACACGGGCAGAGCAGCCCAGGGTGGAGCTCTCACAGCACAGTGACAAACAGAATCCAGGCTCAGCAGGGCCAGGGCTTAGAGTAGTTACCAACTCTCTGAAAGCAGGCAGGGGAAGGATGTTTGTGGATTGTGCTTCTTTTAGAAGAGACACAAGCAATGGACAGTGGTGGGATTGTGTTGAGATCATGAGCAAGGCAGGGACCCCAGGCAGGTGCCAAAAACCCGGCCTTTTACAAAGCTCCCTTCCACTCAGCCTTTACAAGGCCTTCCCTTTATAAAGCCTCACCTATCAGTGACAGGATTTGAAGAGAAGGAGAGAGAGAGAGAGAGAGGACTTGTCTGGATTTTTCCTCTGTGCCTTGGAGGGAACAATGGGAGAGCAAAGTTCTGCCTGGGTGAGAAACCAGGAGTCAGAGCTGTGGAATGGTCTGGAAGCAGGGAGGGAGGCGATGGGAAGGTGGAGATGGGTTTGCAGGGTGACAGAGTTGCAGGAAGGGGGGAACAATTTGGGCTTGCATCCCAAAGAGGCATAAGGGCACAGTAACCATCCATTTAGGGACTCAGTTCCACCAGAAGTATCCCACTGTTCGGGAATTTTTGGGAACTCTTACTGGCAGTGTTGGAACCATCAGACCTGAGGCTGATGAGGAGCGTTCTGTGGTTCTCTGTGAGCCCTTGATTGGTGGTGATGGAGGTGATGTCTCACCACTCAGCCCTGGCTCCCTCCCCATCAGCATCCCCCGTGTGGGACGCATTTCCAGCACATCTCTGAGCTCTGGGAATCCCTGGCAGATTACAGCTCGGTGCACAGGGGAGGTTACCAGTAACTGAAACCCCACCCCAGGCACGTCTGAGGGAAGGAAGTCCCCTTGTCCCTGGCTGCTGGCTGAAATGCTCCCTGTTCCACCCACTGCATGATATCCCAAGTAAATAACACAAGCAGTTACAGAGCAGGATTACCTTGGAATTTGTTTCCATCCTATCACTGTGATTTGGTTGTCTGTGGGCATTAACTCCACATTGTAATAAGCAAAGCCTCTGAAATACCTTCGTGAGAATTAGGGTTCTATAAATTAACTGATTACTGATAAAGCCTAATTATAAATTAGGTCTTATTATCAGAAGCTTCTGAGCTATTCTGAATGAATTAAAGCTGTAGGAGCAGAATATTTCAGTTAACTCTGTGAACTCTGATAAAGGTCTGAAGAGGGGCTTTGCTCTGCCCTTCTCCCAGGGAGCTTCCACAAAAGGACAGCCTGGGACAGCCCCTGCCCCCTCAGCTCTTTGCTCCTTTCCCGTTTGCCCAAGGAGTGAGGAGATCTCTTCTCCAGGGGGAGATCACTTCTCACCCTGTTCAGTAACACCCCGAGGTCCCACTGCTACAAGCCTGGGAGGCTGTGAGTTGAAAGGCTCAGAAATAGCTTTGCTCTCCCTTTCCCTAGAAAAAATCCTAATTCTCACCAGTCACTCTCTAACCCTCATCCTGCAAATCCTCACTGTGGCCTCGATGTGCTCTGCACACAAAAACCCATCCAAGAGTCACCCACCCATTCCTCCCCTGCCCATGCAAGAACTTGAAATCTCTCAGTTCCATCTTTTGGACTGATAGAAAAGGCTGAGTGGCTGCTTTGGATTATAATGCTGCTTCCCAGCCTTTGAATAACTCTCTTTCTCTCCCACCTGTCCAACATGCCAGCCAAGTTTTGAAAAAGGAATAGGAAATGTTCCCAATAGGAAATGATTTGCAGTTGTGGGGTCACCAGCTGCAGGCAGGTTGCAAGACCCATAACTCTGGGAACAATCCACTTTTCCCACTGCAGAGTGGTGGTTCCCTAAAGGAAAAGGAGCTCTGGCTGTGAGTGAAGCTGGAATCACACACCTGAGAGAAGCTCAGCTGCCCTGATTTGCTCTGCAGCCGAGCTCCTGAGCAATGATCCCAGTGGGAATCCTACAAAACGTGACAGTCTCCTTCTAGGAAAAAGGCAATGTCTGTAAACCAGACTCTTCTCAGTGCAGTTTGTGCTCTCCTGGGCAGTTTTGTTGCCTGGGGAAGGGTCACACACTTGCTGTGGGCAGCAGAAGATTTTGTGTGTCCTGGTGTCTCTGTGGAGAGCAGGGCACTGCTGTGTCCCCACGGCCACCCCTCTGCACAGCCACACCTCCCACAGCTCTGGATCTCCCTGATCCCACCCCTGGTGCTGTAGCAGAACTCAATCCAGCAGTGCAGGAAAATGTGCAATTCCCCTGGGGAGGGCACGTTCCCAAGCAGGTGATCTCTGGATAGCAGCTGGAGAGCAGAATCCAATGCCTGTGAGAAAGAACATGGAGAAAATAACACCCATCTGCTCTTCCAGAATGGAAAAATCATCCTTTGGCTTTTTAAGGAGAAGTTCCATGTAAAACTATTTAGATTCCTCCACAGCACACAGATGGAATGGAATTGTTTTCATGATGGCAAGCATTTGCTTCTTCTATTTGCCAGTGCAACCAAACATTTAATTATAAAAGCTCCTGAAATTAAGTAGATGCAAAAATTAAGATGAATATGCTCATTTTCGCCAATCCTGTGGAATGCTTTTCCTCTGAAAGGCTCATTCCATGACAACACAATGTAGCAGAAAGTTAACACTCACATAATGACCTTAAAACCTGCTTGGAATGCAGAAACAGGTCATTGCTGCTCACTCTCTTAAGGAAAGTTAAAACCCCCTAAAAATTGAGTGTGCAATGGAAACACTGTAATTACAGAGCACAACGTGTGGCACCAGCATTCTGTGGCTCAGGGTAAAGTGTCTGTGACTGCAGGGCACTCACAGGACACTCAGCTGCCTCAGGGTCACTGAGGGTGTCCCCTTCCTTATTTCCCTCTGCTCTGGAACATTTGGCTTCCCATGGAAGTGTCCAAGGCCAGGCTGGACAGGGCTGGGAGCAGCCTGGGACAGTGGGAGGTGTCCCTGCCATGGCAGGGGTGGGGTGGGATGGGTTTTAAAGTCCCTTCCAACCAAACCAGTCTGGGATTCTGGGATTTATAGGAGCAGAAATTCCCACTCAGGAGGATTCAGGTGCCACCACAGGGAGCTGAACTGATGCAGATGAATCAATTCAGCCAGGGCAAAGACACTTTTAGTGTGGTCACAGTCACCTGTTTCAAATGGTGAGCTCCCTGCTGATGAGCCCCTCAGTGCCAGGGCTTGGCAAGGCATGCAGATAGATTTTTTTTCCTGTCCTTTGTTATGGTAGGATAATATTAAGCAACACCTATTAGATCCAAGCATTTTAACATATTTCAGCCTCCTAAAACAAGGCTGAGGAGATTCCTTATACTCTGATGTGAACTTTTAATCCTTGTTGATGTTCAGGCTGGGGCACTGGGCTAACATCAGTTATTTCAGACTGAGCCTGCTCTAGTCCTGTGCAAAGCAATGGTTCCACCACAGATTGAACACCTAGAAAATCAACAAGTGCTGGTCCCTGTGGTTTCATAGCAATTAGATGCTGTCAAACAATTCTGATTGCCCTTTGTGCTGGAGCTGGCAGTGGGTTTGGGAAGCAGCAGATGTTTGCAATGCCCTGACCAGGCAGCAAATTGAGTGACTGGGATCACAGGGATGGATGTGAAGGCAAGTGAAGCTTATCCATCCAAAGGCAAAAAGGACCTCCTGGAAAACTGTGGGGCCTAAAATGGATAAAGACCACTGTGGGCAAGTGAACAAATGTGAGCTGCCAGTGCTCCAAGAGTTAATGCTCTGTTAACACAGGGACAGGCAGGGGAAGATTTCTTCCCTCCACATGGAAATGCTCACATCAAGCCTGGATTAGGAGATGCCAGCCTGATGTTTGTGCTTGTAAAAGGGAACAGGAACAGGAGAAGGTTCAGAAAAGAGCCACAAAAATAATTTGAGGTCAGGAGAAATTGCCCTAAAGTGAATGATTTTGAAAAGCACAATCTGTTTAGATTGTGGAAAGGAAGAATGAGAGGTGGCTTGAGTAGCCTGTAAGTACCTGCACAGGGAGAAAATACCAGGTACTAAAGAGCTCTTTGATCTAATGGGGAAAGACATAATAAGAACTAATGGCTGGGAGCTGAAGCTGGAGAAATTCAGACTAAATGACCCCCAAGATGTTAACAATGGAGGTGATGAAACCCTGGCACAAAGTCCTGAAGGAAGTGAGTGTCCTCTGTCTCCTGAGAGCTTCTGTTCAGGCCAGCCTTCTCTTTTGGAGGACACCAAACATCCAGGATTCACCTTTCTGCAGGGCTAAAGCCCTTTCTCACAGTGAGGAATGGGTCTCAACAAGCTGATGTGGCCTCCTGGATGAAAACTGCCCTGGAGAATTGCCTTCCCACCTGGATGCTCCAAGGGCCAAGGGACCTCTTCCAATGAAAGATATTTTATCATCACATTTGGGCTTCTGGAGGGGCTGAGGAGCTGCCAGCCCAGGCCCTCAGCTGGAGAGGTGCAGTTCACCCTCACTGAGCACAGGAGCTTTCCCATGCCCTTGGTACCTCATTTTCCATCCCTTCTCCAGCTCAGACCCTCTCCCTGCACTGGCAGATGTTGCTGTCAGGGCTCACAGAGATTAAGAAAGGTTCCTGCTCTCCCAGCCAGCAATGTTTAGTGATCTTCTGACCCGAAATCTCTCCCTGAACTCCACAAGATGAACAAATGTGTTCCTCTCCACAGCTTTTCTGTGCCAGGCTTCCTGCAGGGTGGAATTCCAGCAGTAACAGCAGAGTCACTGCCAGCAGCTGAGCTGAGACACTCAGACCCTAAAGGTCAGTGAGGTGAAGAAGTTCACTGTGTCAGGAAGCAGCAGGTCCCGTGGATGGAAATTCCATGGATGTGTGGGGAGAAAAGGCCTGGTGGCTGTGCAGGGCAGGGACAGCCCCACGGTGGTGACAGTCACCAAAGCCTCAGAAGCGTTAGTTGGTCTCCCAGGGCTGAAAACACAGAAATAAAAGGAGACTCTGATTCCCCCCATGGTGACTGGGGACTGCTCCAAAGGGCTGAGGTGCTGCCACTCCATTTTCACACAGCAGAAGTGCTGCTGCCTCCGAGTGCAGGGAAGAGGAGAAGCGACTTTTGATTCAGTGTGGAGCAGTCCAGGATCCCTGGTTCAAGGAGAACCATCAAAACCCACCCCCACAGAAGAGTGACCATAATAGACTGAAGTTCAGTACTCGACAGGAGAGGGGGGGAAAAAAGCAGAAACCACTCTGATAAAATTTAAAGGGAAACTAAAAAAAAAATTAAAAAAAAAAAAAAGACTAGTTAAAAGGGAATTGAAAGGGAATGGCTAGAAGGGTAAAATGATTGAAAGTCATTGGGATACTTTTGAAATAAACTGCATTAGAAGCTCTGGAACATTATTAAAAATCTTTAAATGGGCAAAAGTCATTCTGGCCATGGCTATAAAGCAGCATAAAAGAAGCAACTCGAACTCAAAGGATAACTCTGGCAAGTTAATGTAAACCCATATTAACAAGGGCCAAAATTGTGCTTGAGAAAGAACTTGCTAAAGACATTAAAAGTAATGATAAACCTTTTTTTTCAAGCACTAGAAGGTAACTCTGTGCCATGGTACAGCTCACGGAAGATCAGGATTCAGTGGGAGAACTGTGAAAGGGCACAGCAGGAAATTTAAATAAACAGAGGAATTTAGTCATGTTCCCATATGGGGAATTTTCATTACCAGGGATAAGTATGAGGAACTGTTTTATATTTTAGGCTTGAAATTAAAAATTGAATAGTAAAAATTCATCAAGACCAGATGGTATTTTCCAAAGAGCAGCGAAGGAATGAAAAAATGAAATTCCAGTCTATTAACTGTACTGGGAAATCTGTCATTTCACCTATGCATGAGAAATTAGAAGGTTGAGAATTTCTTGCCAATTTATTAAAAGGACTTGAAGGAGAAATACAGAAAGCTGTGAAATGGGAACCCTGGTTTTTTACAATAAAAGCTGGGAGACACCATAATAAAGAACAAAATCAGCAGGGCTAAGGCAGAACAAGGTATTATCTCATCCAAAATTGACCAACAGAGCAATTCTACATCCTGGAGGAAAGAACAGATGTAGCCTTGAGTATTTAGATTTCAGAAAAAGCTTTCAAATGAAGTTTTCCTGGTCATGAGATAAGAAGAAAGGCCCTTGCATGCTGTAATGGCCACTTCCATGACATGGACATTTTCAGGGATGAAACCTCTGTGTCTCAAGAGAGTAATGCTGGAGCCAGGGAACCTCTGTGGGCAATGGAATTCAGGAATTCACTAATTCCAACATTATCCTGCTTTTCCTGGTTTGGTTTTTCCCAGCCAGGTCCCACCACAGTGATGGATTCACCAGGACCCGGCACAGCCCTGGGAGATTCCTGATGGTCACTGTGGGTGTTTCCAGCCCTTTCTGGAGGATTGGGAAGAGTCTATATGGAATTGTGCCCTGCCATGCCAAGTGTGAGCTCGAGGGTGACCCAGAGGCACGAGAGCAGAGCTGTGCCCTGCACCTGCCCTGCCTCTGCCCACACCATCTCACAATCCCCCTTCCCCACCGAATGTCCCACCCAGGCCTCCCCAGTTGCAAAACCCATCATGATTTTTATGTTTGGAGGTGAGAATTGGGGTCTGTGGGGATTGGAGCTGATCAGAGCCTGATCAGAGGCAAGACAGGCTGGTGAGGAGGGAGCAGGAAGAGCTGGAGGTGCTCAGACGAGCAGGGAGGTGCTGCTGCACTCAAGGATTTGATGCTCAAAGTCCAGGCTGGACAGCTTTAGGAAGTTGGCTTATTCAAGGCCGGGTTGGATGGGCTTGGAGCAACCTGGGATAGTGGAAGGTGTCCCTGCCCATGGCAGGGGGAGGGATAAAATGAGCTTTAATGTCCCTTCCCACCCAAACCCTCCTGGGAGTCTATGATTCAACATCCCTGTGGGGCTGATGTGAATTTTTCACCACCCTCTGCACTTCTGGGCCACAAAGAAGAATTTTTCTTTGCCTCAGAACAGGGAAATCATCAGTGGCAAGGTCTGAAAGACAAGAAGGACCAGGAGCAAGGTGAAACCTGCCCGGCCGAGAGCTCTCAGCAGCTTACAGGGAAATCCCAGCGCAGGTTCCTCAGGGAACGGGGTTCTGGCAGAAAAGGGAGGGCAAGGCTGGGACTGCAGAAGGGAAGAGAGCTCGGTGCTCCTCCATCCTCCTCTCTCCCTCTGCTGGAGCTGGCTCAGCCATCCCTGGAAGGGAAAATTCCCGTTCCCTGCTCCAGGGAGCAGCGCCCGTGCCCAGCCCCGCCCGGCTGCCCCGGCGCTAAATTAAACTGGATTGTGCTTTTCCCACTTTAGTCTTTTAGATAAAAGTAACATTTTGTTTGAGAGCAGCAGCAATTATTCCCTAGGGTTTGGGATTAACATAATTAATACTTTCTCCGTCTCCAATGCCCCCCCTGCCCTCGCTCCTGCTGCAATCAGAATCTCGGTTTTTGGTGACGCTGCAGCCGAGAGTGCTCCCCAAAAAGGTACACGAGTCCTTCTGAGGGAGCCTGGAGTGTGCTTGGGAAGGAGCATTTCGGAATAAAAAGGAGAAGAGAGCCGCATCACCCTGCATTAGTGTCTGCAGCACATGAAAAGCCTGTCACTCCACCCAGGGAACTAATGAAGATCCCAATTATGCAGCAATAAAATATACATACGCTCTACACAGGGCCTTATACATTTTTAATTTATTTTTTTTCCAGAGCCAAATGCAGAGAGAAAATTCTAATTAGCTGTTTTGTAATTTTTAAATAAAAAGGTATGTGGCTGCAGGAAAGCCTGGTGGGGCATCCCCAGCAGAGCAGTGCAGGCACAGTCTGGGTGTCCAGCCACCATCCCAGCACCATCCCCATCCCTGGCAGCAGCTCCCTGATTCCCTGAGATGCTGGCAGGAGGAATTCCCACCTTTTAGCAGTGATCCCAGCGATTCCCACACTCCCCACAACCCAGCCAGGCCATCCCCTCTTGAGCCTCCTCACTCTGAGGGAGCCCTTTGCTGCTTACATCGCCTTGACAGTGCATGGGAATGTTTTCCTCCTGAGCTCAGGGGGGATCCAGCCCACCTGGGAAGGTGACAGCAGGACAAGAATGGGTGACAAGCCACCAGCTGCACCCTCCAGCTTGGGTTTGCTTCTCCTCCCTCATTCCCAAAGCTGGAGGAGGAGCAGTGATGGCCCAGCCCAAGTCCAGCCCCACCAGGGAAGACTCAGGTTTCGCCTGATGAGAGCAGGAAAAGAATGGGATGGAGCTTCATCAGCAGAACCAGCAGATTCCAGCAGAAATCATGGAATTTATGGGAGAATTTGGTTGGAAGGGACCTTTAAAGGGCACCTGGTCCAACCCCCCTGCAGTGAGCAGGGACATCTTCCACCTCTGTTTTGTGCCTGGATCAGAGCCCTGGCAATTCCAGGGACTGAAGAATGGTGTCCTTAGTCCAACACCCTTGGGAAAGGGTGTTTGGAAGCAGCACAAGTGGAAATTTCTGGCTTTCCTGCTCAGGGTGTCCCAGGAACATCGAGCCTGCAGAGCAGAACCTCACACTCATCCTCCCTGAAGAATCCCAGCCAGCTGTGTCCCTGCTGCCCTGGTCCTGCCAGTCCCAGCCTCTGATGATGGGATGTGGGGAATGATTCCCATCCTCAGCCCCACACCATTCCCTGCCCTTGGGGACAGGGACAAGACCCCACCCCAGCCCTGTGACAGCACCTGCAGCACAGCTGGGCGTTCACACAGTTCAGCTGCATCTTCATGAACTTCCAAAAGAAATCAGAATTGGTCTTTCCTGGGCCCCTTAGGACATTTCAACCTGACTCTTGTCCACAGGAACAATATCCCACACACACTGCCAGCCCTCCCAACCTTCCAGTGCTGCTCCCAGCTGGGAAGGGATCAGAGCTACTCAACAAAAACAACTTTAAGAGCTTTTCAACATTGGCTTAGCAATATATCTCCCTTAACTGCATCCAAAGAAATGATAGTCCTGTTTGAGAGTCAGTTTCCCAAAAAGTGGATATAAAAGCATCCACATGAAGCAGCAACTCAACTCAGAAAGTTTCTGACAAAATGCTCAAGGTTTTAAGTGACTCAGAGCAATGTTTTAAACAGAGCTGTCAGGATCCTGAAGCGGAAAGCAGTTCTGTCAACTCTTCTTTTAATAAGAATAAATGACCATTTGTTGCTTTCTGAACTCTAATATGCAGATGAGTGAATATGTTATGCAATGTCCAATGTCCTAAACTCCATCTTCATTTAAATTTTAAAGTCGCTGTAGTATGGTGCATAAATATAAGGGTAAAAAATAACCCCTGATGGTAGTGTGATGCTGAAAAGTTCCCAAGCATGCAAAAAGCCCAGAAATTGTTATTTTGACATTAATCAGTGAGGAGGCTCTGAGCACAGCGGAGCTGTGACAGACACAGGATCATTATCACCAGGCATGGCCAGAGCTCTCACCTGCTGTGGTGAGACCGACTGACCTACCTGCTCCTCCACTGTCCGAGGCAGGGAGGGAGAGGGGAGAGGAATCCTTCATTTTTCCAGCTACAGACCCCTTGGTCTGTACAAGGTGTAGAAGGAAAGTTTTGTGAGTTAAAGTCACCCTCCTGCAGCTAAGAGGGAAGCTCAGCTGTGGCTGAGAGGGTGCAGGTGATGCACAGATCTCGCAGGGATTCCCTCCCCTGGGATTGAGGGACACACCTGGAACCTGGGGATTGCTCTGCTGAGGTTTGTGCTCTGCTGAGTCCCTGCAGGCAGCAGATGTGGGTCTCTCTCTACTCTCCTCCTGCACTGACACGGGTACTCGAGCCCTGAGGAGAATGGAATGGCTCAGATAAAGCAGACCAGGCTCTCTGGTTTAATGTTTTTCCCTCTCCAAGTCACAAAGTTAATCTGGAAATCCCAGTGTATACCTGGCTGCCTTCCTAATTACTGTTATCTTAAATACTAGGCCAGTTTTAAATTGCAAGCTGGACTGGAATAAAAAGCAAGCAAAGTTTAATTAATTGGTTAATTAATTATTTTTCCTTCTTTTAATAAGGAGATAATATTCACAGAGACAAACAGGGGCACAGATAGATCCTGTGGCTGGCTCACTGCAGTGCTGCTCCTCACTGCCAGGAGCTGCCCTGGGCTCCTCAGCTCTTGGTATCTGAGGCTTTTCTCCAAGTTCCTTCTCCTTGATCCTCCTGCTGCCTGAAGGAACTGCTGCTGAGCTATGGGAGTGCTCCTGAATTGAGTAAGGGGTGTCAGAGGGCCAGCACTGACACAAAGTTTGGGTGAAAACAATGCCAGGGTAAAAAAAAATAACATTTTGCGTTGTTTGTTTTTTTTTTCCTGACTGTTTTTCAAAATCCTGCGAGCACTCAGGGCTCCTGGTGAAAATGTTGAAGTATGGGGCACAATTTTCAAGGGGTTCTATTAACTCACCCCTCTGCAGAAAGTCATGCTCCAGAGCAGCATTTTGGGGGAGGTGTTCCCCAGGAATTCCACCAGAAGAACCTCAGGGCTGTGGTAGCAAGTGATGGTCAGTGAACCCTTGGGAGATTCTGGCCAGCTTGAAAACCCCAAAACCCCAGATTTTATCAAGGGACGAGATTGTGGAGCTGCCCTGCTGCCAACTCAGCTATCCAAAGAGATATTTAGAAATCAAAATATTTGCAACACTGATACCCAGAGGCTGAACTTGACAGATTTGGAAATAGAATTGTTTGAGGGGTTTTATTTTCTATCCCAGGTGATTCCTCAGCACAGAGGCAACTTCTGCAGCAATGGAATTTTTCACATGGAGACCTACAATAATTTTATCAACTTTTCCTGGTGACAGTGACTCTAATTTGTGAGATGCTCATGATTAGGGGCAAGGGTTCCTGACTTGTGTTTGCTGGGAGGATGACCTGGGACAGGGATGGACATCAGGGGAGTATTTAATCAGTGCCAACAAAGCAGAAAAGCTCCTCTGCTTCTCAACTGGCTTAAAAATGCCAGCAAAGTGCCCCTGGAAAGCCCCACCTAGCAGAGTTGGTTTTTCCTGTGTGTCCCCATGGCTGGAACCCATTGGTGCCACCTCACTGCTCACCCTAGAGCCAGCTTAAACCACCTCAACTGCTGCCTCTCAGCTCCTTACAGCAGCACTGAGGAACACAGAGCATCATCAGCTTTTTATCTGGAAATCCACCTGTCTCAGAAATTTACCTGTGCTTTTCCTCTGTTTCTCCGGTGAGAAATTAATGTGTCTGTCAACAAGTGCCCTTCCATTAAACCTGCACTTGTTTATTTTAAAATAAAAGTAAGCTGCCACACCAAGCATAAAAACATGCAACGCTTTATGTGGGAATCTGAAAGAATATTATATTAACATGCACATTTCTTTGCTTCTTTTCTGAATCCCATGAGACTCTCTTCCAGGGAATTTCAGCTGGCAACTGCTTTCTTCCGCATTAATGTGAATCAAACCTTTTCAACTATAAAAGTTTCTTCTTGTAATACACAACCCCTGAGTGAAGCTTGCCTTTAAATAAACAGAAAAGCAGTTCCTCAGCCCACCTCATCCAGAACCTGCACCCCCGGGCAGGGCTGGGGAGATGTGCCTGAGCACAGCAAGCCGAGCTGATGGAGATTCCCAATGCCAGGAGCAGCCCGGAGGAGGGAGGACACGGGGGAGCATCCCACCCACCCCAGCTCCTCTTTGCATCCCTCTCAGCTCAGCCCTGGGCTGGGATGAGTCCCAGGCTCTCAGCACACTGCACCTGTCTGTGGTGCTGTCATGGATTGACATCCTGCACAGGGATTGTGTCAGGCCCCACACAAGGGGCTCCAGATTCTGGTTTCAGCCCCAGTGCCTGTGGAGCTGGACTGGGGACACCCCAACCCAGGAGTGCAAATCCTGCCCATGAAATCCCTCTGGTGCAAATCCTGCCCATTGAGTCCCCTCTGGTGCAAATCCTGCCCTGAAATCCCTCTGGTGCAAATCCTGCCCATGAAATCCCCCTGGTGCAAATCCTGCCCATGAAATCCCTCTGGTGCAAATCCTGCCCATTGAGTCCCCTCTGGTGCAAATCCTGCCCATTGAGTCCCCTCAGGTGCAAATCCTGCCCATGAAATCCCTCTGGTGCAAATCCTGCCCATTGAGTCCCCTCTGGTGCAAATCCTGCCCATTGAGTCCCCTCAGGTGCAAATCCTGCCCATTGAGTCCCCTCTGGTGCAAATCCTGCCCATGAAATCCCCCTGGTGCAAATCCTGCCCATTGAGTCCCCTCTGGTGCAAATCCTGCCCATGAAATCCCTCAGGTGCAAATCCTGCCCATGAAATCCCTCAAGTGTTCCTGCTGAGGGTCTGCAGGACAAACACCGGCAGCTCCCACAGGCCTCTTGCACACAGGATGGCTGGAAAGGCCACCCAGACCCCTACTTTTGGCATTTCCATTTTACTGTTTTCTCCACAGAGGAAAATACCATCTTTATCCTGATCCTCTGCCCTGTCCCAGGCCACAGCCTCCAAAGGCTCCTCCTGCACCGATCCAGCTCGGCCTGGAGCCAAGGCTGCCGGGGCCTGCCTGGGTCTCCTTGTCCTGGCAGGGAGAAGCTGTGCTGGGGCTGTGCTCAGCCCACGAGGCTGCTGCAATTAAAAGTCATCTCTGGGATTGTGGCTGACCCTCCCCTTTATCCACCCTCGGATGTCAAATGTCAAACTGTCTCCGCAGCTCGGCACAGCGGCCTGACGAGGCTGCGGCTCTGTGGGGACAGCTGGCATTCAGCATAATTGTTTATGAGACACAACTTGCCAGCAGCAGCAGCAGGCCAAATTGGAGAGAACTAATGGCTAAATATTGGGGAATTATCTGGCTGGAGCAGCCCGGCCCAGCCTGGTTAATTAAGAGCTTGCAATGAATATAGAATTGCTGTTAATTTTAACCCACCGTGCCTTTCCCGAGGCGAAATAGGGGGAGTATCAGTATTATGTGATTTGGTAAAGGTTGGAAGGGAATGTTTAATAATGGTGGATTTGCCTCTTTATCTTAAGTGCTTCCCCCTCCATGTAGCAGACACACCCCCAGGATTTGCCCTCGGTGCCTTTCCAGCACAGAATTCCTTCCATGGAGGGCATTCACGAGCCTGCCCATTGCAGACGGAGCATCGCTGTCCCCAGCCCCATCCCAGTCCCCCAGCCCCATCCCAGTCCCATCCCAGTCCCCCATCGCTGTCCCCAGCCCCATCCCAGTCCCCCAGCCCCATCCCAGTCCCCCAGCCCCATCCCAGTCCCATCCCAGTCCCCCATCGCTGTCCCCAGCCCCATCCCAGTCCCCCAGCCCCATCCCAGTCCCCCAGCCCCATCCCAGTCCCATCCCAGTCCCCCATCGCTGTCCCCAGCCCCATCCCAGTCCCCCAGCCCCATCCCAGCCCCATCCCAGTCCCCCATCGCTGTCCCCAGCCCCCTCCCAGTCCCCCAGCCCCGTCCCAGTCCCCCATCGCCGCCCCCAGCCCCATCCCAGTCCCCCAGCCCCACCCCAGTCCCCCATCGCTGCCCCCAGCCCCATCCCAGTCCCCCAGTCCCATCCCAGTCCCCCATCGCTGTCCCCAGCCCCATCCCAGTCCCCCAGCCCCATCCCAGTTCCCCATCGCTGCCCCCAGCCCCATCCCAGTCCCCCAGCCCCATCCCAGTCCCATCCCAGTCCCCCATCGCTGCCCCCAGCCCCATCCCAGTCCCCCAGCCCCATCCCAGTCCCATCCCAGTCCCCCATCACTGCCCCCAGCCCCATCCCAGTCCTCCAGCCCCATCCCAGTCCCCCATCACTGCCCCCAGCCCCATCCCAGTCCCCCAGCCCCATCCCAGTCCCCCATCGCTGTCCCCAGCCCCATCCCAGTCCCCCAGCCCCATCCCAGTCCCATCCCAGTCCCCCATCGCTGTCCCCAGCCCCATCCCAGTCCCCCAGCCCCATCCCAGTTCCCCATCCCAGCCCCCCAGCCCCATCCCAGTCCCATCCCAGTCCCCCATCGCTGCCCCCAGCCCCATCCCAGCCCCCCAGCCCCACCACACTCCCATCCCAGTCCCCCATCGCTGCCCCCAGCCCCATCCCAGCCCCCCAGCCCCATCCCAGTCCCCCAGTCCCTGCAGGGCCAGAGAGGGCAGTGCCACTGAGGGTGACACTGGCTGCTTGCTCTGTTTATTCAGCCACGGGACTTCCAAATGCTCAGGAACATTCTCCAAGTCACTCAGCAAATCCATCCTCCATTGAACCACCCTTTAGAGAAGTTCACCTTAAAATAAACACTTCGCTTTTCTGAGCACCATCTTTCCATAATCCAGGGGAGCTGACCTAAAATTTCGTGGAAGGAAGGCTTTTTCTGCAACAGTAAACTTTCTTACTTCATTTAAACTTAAATTTATTCCATATTTCAAAATCTGAATGCTCCTGCCTGTAGAACATTTATACAGACAACAGGAAATTGAGTGTTGCAATGAAAGGCACTTTCCATATTATTTGTGGCAAAATATTTTCAGTGCGTTTACTGGAAATTTCAAAACACGTCTGGTAGGACATCACTTGGCTCCTGAATCTGCTCAAGTGAAATGAAGTACTCTGGGTTTATTAATAGCTGTGAAAATTCTTACCAGGCGTTAATAAGTAGGAGAAAAATCTTTTCTCTCTTTTTTTTCCCCCCTTCAAGAAAATAAATTATTATGTCAGAATGTAGAGGAATTTAGGAACTAAAAATGCAGAAAGGTCTGGGTGGGGTTCATGAAAACACCTGAGCATGAACTCAACCTTTTCTCCCCCTTGAAGAGTTGGTGCAGTGGTACAGCCACATTTTATACAATTTGTACAACGTTATCTTTCTTCTCAAATATTTAAAATCCCGTGACGCTCTTTGGAAAGCTCATTCAGGGATGTGTCATTTTAGCTTTTCATCAAGCTGCCATGCATGGATTTGTTAGTACACATTCTAAAGCAGGCAAGCATTCCTCATTCACCTGGCATCACTTAGAGAGGCAGAATTCTTTCCTTTCCCTCAGAGCAGTCTCAGAGAGGCAGCACAGCTCAGGACCCATCCTCTCCTGGTGTTCCACGGACCAGGAGCACTGACACTGGTAAATCACCAGCAACCACCAACCCAGGGAAGAAAATGGCCCAGGAAATGGAGTGAGAGCTGCAGGAGCCAGCTGAGAGCAGCTGAGGAAGCTGCTGCTGCTGCCAGGAGTGTGCCCAGACTGCTGGGGCTGTTTGCTTCAGTGACAGAAAGGGAGAACCTTGCTCAGACAGGCCAGCCTGGCTTTGGATGCCCCTGCTGAGGACAGGTCAAGGGGAGAGATAACCTGGATAATGGAAACCCCCACAAGAGAAATCAAATGCAAACATGAACCTGGGGAGATGCCATGAAATAAATTCAGGGGGCGCTGGGGTAATGTTGGAGGATCTGAAGAGGCCCAGGGTGTTCAGAGAATCCCAGACTGGTTTGGGTTGGAAGGGACGTTAAAACCCATCCAGTGGCACCCCAGCCATGGCAGGGACACCTCCCACTGTCCCAGGGTGATCCAAATCCCTTCCAGCCTGGCCTTGGGCACTGCCAGGGATCCAGGGGCAGCCCCAGCTGCTCTGGGCACCCTGTGCCAGGGTCCCCCTGTGACATTCCCTGCCAGGTCCCTGCCTCACCTGTGCCAGTGGGGTCTGGGCTGTGACTGCCCCTCCTTCCCCACAGCCCTGTCCTGGCTCACACAACTGTGATTACAGCCTCACACTTCCAGGGGCGCAGTTAACAGCCTGATTAGCAAGATACCATTCCATTTTATAATTAGATTAATTAGAGCATTCATTCAGAAGTTGTTATCTCACTTAATAATGACCTCACTGATTATTTTATCTCCTTTAACTCGGTGAGTGATTTTGATTAAAATAAATATAGCTCACAGCACCTGGAAATTCATTCTTCTCTTTAGAAGGAATCTGATGGAAAGAGATTCCCTTTTAAGAATTTCTTGAGAGTGATTAAATACTTTGGTCCTCCTGAGGCTGAATTTTCATGTTTTTAAAGATGACATTTTTGAAATATTTGATGATAAAATATTTATTAAGCCCTGTATTTATATTTTCAATACATCTGTTTCTGCTTTGACTGTTTGAACATCATTTCAGCAGAAATATATATTTGCATGCTGAGCTGATTTAAAAAAACACCCGCAAGTGCTTATACACACACACACACACACACACACACACACTTGCACACACAGGCCTCACACACTGAGCCTCACTCTTCCTTTCATCCTGTCCCTCCCAGAATGATTCCTGATTTAGGGAAAACACTGCCAGCAGTCATTGAGCCAATTGAGTTTATCAGTTCCCTGCTGCTCATGATGGTATTTTGTGTATTAATCTATTTTCTAGGAGTGGTAGGAATTAGCACAGCTGCTGAAGACTCAGATGGGAAAGAGGCAAACGGGAATTTGCATTTGGGGTTTGCAGGACAGGCCAGCCATGGCTGATTCCTGTGGAGCAACAATTCATCACAAAATCTGGGCTGGTTTGGGCACCTTCAGCTGTGCCAGCAGCAGAGGGAAGGTGGCCATGGGTTGACAGCTCCTGGTTTGGAGGTTCACAGAATTCCAGACTGGTTTGGGTGGGAGAGACCTTCAATGTCATTCCACCCCTCAGAGCCCGCTCTGCTCCTGCCCTGTGGCATCATCAGAGCTCATCTCACACCCAGCCACTTCTGATAAAACAAGATCTAAATAACGATGAGCTGTTCCTCAGAGAGCACCCCAAGAGTCACACGTGGCCCCAGCTCTGGGAGAAACTCGGGGCACACCAAAGCTCTGGAGGAGCCAAATCCAGGACGGGCAGAGGTGCTGGGAGCAGCTCCCTTTGCTCCTGCAGGGCTGGCAGGGTTTGCACAGCTCAGGGACAACAAAGGCTGGTGATTTGGGTTCTCCAGGATGGTTCAAGGTGAGGGATGAGTGGAGGCACCCAGCCCAGCTGGGGACATCGTTGTGCTGTGACCATCCTGGTGCTGACAGCGAGAAACCACCACCAACCTCCGAATTTCCTGCAGCAAAAGCTCAAGAGGCAGGGATGAATTACACCTCTGCTTCCAGGGGGTTGGAATGCTTTCAGTGGGGCAGGATTTGGTGTCTCAGATGCTGGCTGGAGTAGGCAGATGGAAGGGAATGCTGAGATTTCCACTGGTTCAGCTCATGCTTCTTATTTTATAGGTTTTAATGTGTTCGTTCTAATTTCTTGCCCTGCTAAAGACTGTAAAGGTTGCACAGCAGAAATGAGCACAGGAGAATGTCAATCTTGCCCAGATTCTGGAGATGGAGATGGTGTTTGCTGACCTGTCTGCCAGCAAAGGACAGGGACAAGTCTCATCCTGCATCTCCAGGTAGGGAAGAAAAAGCCTTTTACCTTTAGAACAAGTCTGAGCTGCAGCCTGAATTCTGGTGGAAAAAAATGACTGAAGGGGACCTGGCAACCTTTGGTATTTTAGTTCTCATTTTACAGTATCCATAGGCAATTAACATCCTGCAACCTCCTTTAGAAGCTCTTTAGAAATACTCATGTTCCTTTAGGGAAGCTGACAGGTTCTGCCTCGCTTCAATTCAAAATGTTCAGAATTGCTGTTACCCAGTCAGGAGAAAATATTAAAAAAAAAAATAAATTCCAGTTTCTGAAGCACAATCTAGCTCCAGGGGTATTCCTGCGGTTGTATTCCTGAAAACTCCAATAAAAAATAGGGATTTATCCTGTAGGGTGGCATTCACACAACAGCTCCTTGGCCATTCAAAGGTGCAAAGGGAAATAAATCTGCTGAAATAAATTTGTTGAATTTTTTAGGTTTTGCTTCTTCTGCCACCTCTATTTCAATTTTATATTAAAAAATCAAATCCTGTGTGTATCCTCTGGGGCATTTGGAAGCAGCTCAATAGGTGAGACAGCCAGGGAATGGAAGGGGAATGCTCACGAAGAGAAAGCAATGCTGAAAATGTTGTTCTGCTTGTACAAATAAACTCAACTGGGCACTAAAACTTCAGATGGAACAAGAGGAACCATTATTTTCGTAAAAAGAAAAAAAATCAGCCCTTCTTTCCCCCCAGCCCATCTCTCTGTCACTAAATATTGATTTTTATGTGGGTCAAAGTGGCCACTGCGATTTCTTTCAGTCTTTGAAAATTTCACAGCTCTGGGAATTTATGAACAATATTCTGCAAAGTCCTTGTGAAGAAGGTGTAGGGGAAACCCCTGTGAATCCCAGAGCTCTTAAGTGAAGGAGAAAATCCCTACAAGGAAATAAAAACTGGAAGTGAGCATTAAACACTTCACATTGGTTTGGCTGAAAATTAAAATCATATGGAGGTGCTGCAGAAAATTCTCTGTGGATAATTTATTGTCTTTTCTTCTCAGTCTAGATGGTTCCTCAGGATTAAAAGGTGGAGAAACATTCATCATTCACAGCAAAGGGGGTCAGTCTGGGCTGGAAGCACAGGAGTCAGGCCCTGTGCAGGTACCAGGGCACTCATGGCCAGGTGGCTCCTCTGTGCGCTCCCCAAATTCCAAACTGCAGCATCCAGGACCCCAGAACCTCCCTGATAACAGAAACCACTGCCTTTAAAAGAGACTGAAGTGTCCAGAAGTGAAGTTCAGAACGAGACACAGCCACTGCTGTCACTTCTGGGTTTTAATTCTCCCAACAAACCCACGGGCCTGAGACCCTGTGGCCACACTCCTGGGGAAAGGAAGGACCTGAGGGCCCTGTTTCAAATCTAAGTCAAACCTGGCTGAAGCTGTTTGAGTCAAAACCATTGCAGGACCTCCTGTGAAATGCTAAGGAAGAAAATCTGTAATGATTTCTCCTGAAGAAATATACCAAAAATGAAGTGGAAAATAGAAGACAGATTTCACACACTAAAATCCCTTCAAATAATAAACAAATCATTGCACTCAGCCAGAGAATCCCAGACTGGGTTGGCCCATCCAGAGCCACCCCAGCCATGGCAGGGACACCTCCCACTGTCCCAGGGTGATCCAAATCCCGTCCAGCCTGGCCTTGGGCACTGCCAGGGATCCAGGGGCAGCCCCAGCTGCTCTGGGCACCCTGTGCCAGGGCCTGCCCACCCTGCCAGGGAACAATTCCTGCCCAAGATCCCGTCCAGCCCTGCCCTCTGGCACTGGGAGCCATTCCCTGGGTCCTGTCCCTCCATCCCTTGTCCCCAGTCCCACTCCAGCTCTCCTGGAGCCCCTTCAGGCTTTGGAAAATGAAAGGTGTGGGAATGGGTGGGACATTGTCCCTGAGCTCCTGTCACCCTGCAGGGGAGCCACCTTCACCTCGGGATCCACAGCACAGGAACCTGGGCTGGGCCTCTCTGGGGCTGGGACCTCTTTTGGTGAACTCCAACAATCTCCTGCTCGCCAAAGGTCAGAGATCCCTGCTCCCAGGGAAGGAGCAGACGTGGAATCCAAACACAAAGTGTCACACACAGAAACAGCCAAGTCTGGGCAAAGCTCCACAGCCCTGGGCCAGGTTTGGTGAGGGCTGTTGTGGCTCCAGCTTTAGGACTTTCTGATTGTGTTTGCCTCACACCAGGAGGAATCCTCTGCAACACCCCCCTGCTCTGTAGGTTTCTCAGAATTTCTAGTTATGAGTGATCAAAAATTCCTTTGTTTCTGGAGTGCCACCTTTTCCTCCAGCTCTGCCCTCCTGCCCAATTCACTCAGAGCTGCTGGAGTCTGACATCCAGCAGAAAACTCCTGTCCACCCTGATTTCCTGTGGCAGCTTCCACTTAATTAGCTCCTCATTACAGTGGCTTTGTCCAGTGCCAGGCACATCTCCTGAGTCACAGCAAATGGATTTTTAACCTTTGGGTAAACATTTCTATATATAAGGAAAAGTGCTGGGGAGGAGAATGATTTTTGATGCCAGGCTGAAGGGCACAGAGTGGGCAGAGGAGTGAGTTAAGGAGATTTCATCAACAGCCTCTCCAGAAAATGAAACTTTGCTCTGAGACCATCACCTGCAGCCAGACTAAAAGGTTCCAGGGAGCCCAGGAAGGAAGACACGGAGAGGGAGAAGCTTTTATGTGGCAAAAGGAAAGGCCTCAAAGGAAATTCAGACCCTGCTGATCTTGACTCTCACCTTGAAGTTTCTGCCCTGTTTCTCTCCTCATTGGCACAAGTATTTCTGATAAAATCAGATCAAAGGCTTTTGTCTTCCATGGCTGCTCTGCTCTGTTTTGTTCTGACTTGCTGGAACTCACAGGGAAGTGGCCCCAAAATCCAATGTCCCTCTTTTCCCTCTGCCTTTGAGCTACAAAAGGGCATTTTGGCAGCCCAGGGCAAACAGTGCAAGTAGAATTCAGGGATTCAGGGACACAGATGGATGGGATGTGTTGGAAGTATTTAAAAGGGAATTAGAACCGGCATTACTTCCAGTGTGTTTTGTATGGGCATCAAAGCTACAAAGGGAAATTCAAGCAAGGGGAAGGCAGGAATGTGAGGAATGTGGGATGTCAGGCACGATGGCATTTGGTACTGGGGACATTTGATGATGCAGTTTGAGGAGAGAGGATGGGGCTGGCTCTGGAGAGAGGGAGCAGGGGCAGAGGAAGGGCCTCTCAGAGCTGTTTCCAGCCTGCTCTGCACAGGGGGACACGGGAACAGGAGTTTTGTCTCAGCACAGACCCTGCTTTTATGGTTTGACCAGTGCAGGGTAACCTGGAGCCTTGTCCATGAGGATAAGCAAGCAAGGAAAGAGCAAGGAAGGAAGCCCAGTAATCACAGAATCATGGAATCATTTCAGCTGGAAAAGGCCTCAAAGATCCAACCACTCTCCCAGCACTGCCAAGGCCACCACATGTCCCCAAGTGCCACATCCAGCTCTTTTTAATCCCTCCAGGGATGATGACTCCACCCTTCCCTGGGCAGCCTGACCATCTTTTCCATGAAAAAATATTTCCTGATGTCCCTCATAAACCTCCCCTGGCCTCGACATGAGTCTGAGGGATGCCACAGCCCTGGGGGAGGATGCAGCCAGCAACTGTGGAGCAGATTCAGATTCCAAACTCCTCCCCTCCCCTATAAATTCCTGCTGTTCCCAGACCTGAGTGGGGTAAGGACGGGTCCCTGAGGGCAGGGAGATGGAGCTGTGGGGACTCAGGATGCCCCTGACACTGGCCCTTGCACTGCTTCTCCTCCTGACACTTTTCTGGCCCCAAGTGCTGATAAGAGAATGGAAATGGGGTCCCTTGCAGGAGCAGGGCCGGTCCTTTAATGCAGAACCCACTAAACACAGGGAGGGTTTAGGGCAAATCACTTTCACTCCCATCAGCCACAAACACTTCCGAGGTTTTAGGAGTCTCACCCCCTGAGGGCAGCACCAGCCAACACAGCTGGGAGCAGAGGACCTGGCATCCCTTCGCCTTCTGCTGCTGAGCAACCGAGGAGCAGAACCTGCTCCATTTCCATGGGGCTCACCCAGCAGATGGCAAATGTGCCACAGCCACCGTTCAATCCCTCTGCTGACGAGGGGCATCGCTGCTCCCCCGGTCTGGGGGGACACATCCTGCACTTTGGACCCAGTTTTCTGGCAGGAAATTTGCCTGGATGGAATGAGGGGCTTCAAGTCTGCCCATCACGGTGGGGCACCTCAGTAAGCACAGCTCAGCCCACAGGAAAAAGCCTTTTTCCCCCGTTGCATGAGTGCTTGTGCCCAGGCTGCTGTTTAATTCAATCACTGGGTACACCATCCAAATTAACTTCCAGGATCAAACTGTAAATATTGAAAATAACCATCATTCTGCTTCCCAAAGCAGCCCATGGCTAACAAAGGACCCAACCATCAGCTGGATGAGGGGATCTCATCTGAAGTCAGTCGAGATGTGCTGACTTATACCAAGGGACTTCAGCAGCTCATTAATTTTGCAAATCAAGCATTTGGACATTGGGAAATGCCTTTAGGAAATGTAACCAGGTTTCTGGTGCACCTTAATTGCCTATGTTCATTATGTTGATTGGTGAACAGAGATGCCACTGGAGTAAAGGCTGAGGCTTACATAGTTAAACAAATGAGTTCTTCTGAAGTCTCTTTTATATGGAAAATTGATCAGGATAATTACACCACCGGTATAATTTTACCAGTACAGCTCCCACTCACATCCCTGCCTACAGAAGCTTTTTAGTGTCCCTGCTTTTCCAGGAATGCAATGGGAGATAAAACAGAAACTGTGCCGCAAACAAGAGCTCATGTGAGGAGTTGTAGGAGGATAATTGCCCTGCTAGAATTAAGATGCTGATTCCCCTCTGCAAGCAGACTAAAGCCATGTGCCTACATCCACATGCATCCCTGAATTCCTTGGGAATTTGCAGCAGCAGTGCTGAGGCTCCTCCTGACTCGGTGGTGCTGGGAGCACCCTCGGAGGGAGAAGCGGCTCTCAGCCACTGCTGGTGTTACTGGGAGGCTGCTTTGGAGCTCACCTCCAACTCCAGGGACCGGTTTGTGCTTTTCTAATGGACATCACTGCTTGGGAAGTGCCTCAGCTGCCTTTGGAGGTCAGGAGCCTTCAGAAAAACAGATTGAGCAAGTTTAAGGAAAGAGGGATGAGCACTGAAATTTCACCTCGGGTGAAGGTGATTTCCATGGAGCAGCAGGGCTGGAGCTTTTCTGCAGCTGACAGCCCTGGCAAGCAGCTCAACAGGGTTCTAAAGGGTCACACCCTGCCACAAATAATGCCCAAATATTGGACAAACTGAGGGAAATAAAAGTGTTCCCCATTACCCCCAGTCCTGCACTGTGTGAAAAGGAGAAGCTGAAAATCCCAGCAAGAGCAGCCTGGAGTTTTGAGTCTTTCTGAGCATCACAGAGTTCTGCTCCAAGGACTCACCCAAAATCAAATCTAGCTCATATTATTCCAGAATCCTACCATCTAACCCCAGCACACACTTTTCACAGCAAGTCAGATTTTGAGGATTCATCAAGTCTGTGTAAAATACAGGATCTCCACTCCTGGGCGAGGGGCAGAGAACAGGAGTGTGAGAGAACTGTGAGGTGCCTCAGTCCCTGAGGCTGAAAGGAGCTCTGCAGCTGCTGAGCACGGGGGTTCTCCAGCCAAAGCAGCAACAGAGCAGGATAAACTCCCTGCTGCCACTTCCACATCCTCTGGTGCTTTCCTTCAGAGCCTCACTTCCCTTTTAACATAGTGTTTGGATGGATTTCCTGATTTTTAAAGCATTTTGGAGAAAAAGGATGTGGAGTCATTCTTGTCTAATAAATTCCCAGAGACCTTACCCCCAGCACTGATCCACAGCAGCGATTTTTCAAAGCCAGTCTGGAGCAGACCTTGGCTGGGAGAGCTGCAGCCCAAGTGAATTAAAGTAGCAAAGTTATCAAAAAGTGAGAACTGAGTCTCATAATGGGAACTGTCAGCACATTTAGGCATGGCTGCCTGCAGTTATTGTTGCTTTCTACCTCCAGCCTGCTCACCTGGCTTACATTTATTGCTGGTCCACTTGCCTGGCTTTGTTTAGTGAATTTTCTTGAGCTGTCTGCCTCTTATCAGTGCTATAGGATATTTTCCTCAATGCAATCTATTTCTCAAACATTCTGCTGCATCTTGCTGCCTGATACACCAAGCCTTTAAAGAGCAGATTGAATTATTTGTGTGGCAGTTTCCTTATTGCACAGAATCCTGTTTTCCACCACACCTTTAATATTTCTTTCTCTCTGGTTTGTTTTAAAGCCTGACCCGTTCTGAGCAGGACCCAAGCTCCATGTGCTCCACTCTTCCCCACCCCTTGTAGGTGAATTTTATGTTCATGTGCACTAAAAGTCCTCAGGGGTCTTTTAATTCCATTCATCAGCTTTTCTGGAGTTGTGGTCACTCCCCGGCCTCTGGAATGGGTGATTAGCCAAGGCCATCAAGCTGATCTCGGCTCCTCAAACCTTCTTTTGGAAGGTGTCCTGGATGAATTTTAAAGAACTGGATGATCTTTAAGGTCTCTCCCAACTCAAGGCATGAATCTTTCTGGGATTCTGAGAGATATTTCATTGCCACTCGACAAATCTGGAGCATTTCAGCCCTGTTTTTCACACTGGGGGTGGCTCTTGGGGCACCTTGAGCTGTGGATTGAGCCCCTCCCAGCCTGAGAGAGGGACTGACCCTCCAGGCTGGGGCACACCACTTCTCTGGGACATCAGCACTGGAGCTTCCACACATCCAGCAGCCACCTCCTGTGGGTTAGGGACACACCATCTGCATCCTGCAGGAAAAATGCGATGGAATTGGCTCAGCCAAGCAACTTTGCTGTGAGCACCTGGAGTTCTGCACATCTTGCACTGCACAGATGTAGCTGGGGTAATTTCTGGAGGCTCCTGAAGCAGCCTGGAAGGAACTGCACAGGAATAGAAACTGCACAACAGCTCGAGTGAGGAAAACTCTGACTTGCCTGGCAGAGTGATCATGAAGGAAAAAAAGCCCTGCCACCATCTCATCAAAGAAATCTGGTACATCCTGAACTGGTTTATCTGGTGTGTCCTGAGCTACCCACAGATGTTGCAAGGGGAAAAAAAAAAAGAAGAAACAAAAATAGTGGGATAAATTATTTGCCCAATTCTGCTGGCGATGTGACACCAGATTACTTGGAATTCCTGGGAAGTTTCCAGGCAGGAAAAATGAGTTCATTTTCTCTGAGATTCCAGCCTGGATTTGAACTGACAGCACTTCACAGGAGAAGCAAAGCACTCAACCATCCTTGCAGCCACAACTGCTCTGCCTGGCTCTGCAGTTTGCAGTTTATTCTGCACACTTCAGTTCCTTTGGGTTGGGAACAAATTTGGCTGCGTGCTAAAGGGGCACTTTGGGGCGTGCAGGGATCAGGGTCTGCTCACCCAGGATCAGTGAGAACAGGGGGTTTGTGATGCTGAGAAGGATGAGCCACGATGCCCATGAAGTGATCAAACCTTTCCCTGCCAGTGCTGCCTCAGGACCGTGGGTGCTCAGGGTTTGCATTCCCAGGAATTCCCTCTGGCTCTGAGTGCTCTGGGGTGGTGGTGCTGGACAAAACCCACTCCTCCCTGCTCCTGCTGAGCCCCCACAGCCTGAATTATCCCCACTCTTATTTATCCCCTTGTGCTGAGCATCCCTGCTGGACACAGCACCTCTCCCTTTGCTCTCCACATGGATGTGAAGGTTCCAGAAAGCAGCTCCTGGACAGGGGAGAGGCAGAGATGGTCACACCCAGCCCCCAGCACCCGTGGGGTGGAACCTGCTCTGCACCTCCAGGCTTGCACCAGAATAAAAAATATCCCTGCTCATTAAGCCTCGGATTTCACGGCCATCAACGAACTCTGGGATGAATTTGTCAGGTTGGATGAAGGCAATATTCCTGAAGGGGTTAAACCAAACCTTTATCAATAGATATTAAATTCAATTACATCTTAAGGAACTTGGGTCCTCAGTGGGTCTGGTGCTCTGAATTCCTTCCTGCTCCCAGACTGGCAAATCAGAACAATTCAGCTCGTTGAATACATGGAAATGTGCCAGCAAATGGCATAAGAATATCAGAGTGCATTAAAATCAAAATAAGTAAACATCAGAATGAGTTAAAATCCAAGTGAGTTATTGCTAATGGCTTTCAACCTTCAGTTTAGTTTTTCTTTAAAAATAACTATAAATGCAGAAGCTTTACAGGAAACTAAGTGAATATGAAACTAATCCCCTGAGATTGGCTTCAAATTTCAGCTCAATCAATCTCTTTTCTCTTTTTCACGTGAAATAAAGGAAAAGGAGTATGAAACAATGGATACACTATGTGTGATATTTTTTTTTCCCCCTCATTAACACAGAAATACTCAGAGCAGATGCCAAAGTATCCAGTAAATAAAAATTTCAAACTTTGGGTGTTTTCAGTTTTTTGCTCCATTTTTGCAGTAAAATACCTGGAGTTTTAACTTGATTTTTTTTTCCTTTGAGTGACTCAGGACTTGTGATTTATGGCCTCATCCCCCCATCTTAAAACTGTGGGAAGCTAATTCTGTTTTACACTGATGTGGGGAATGTGGACCCAGGAACTGCAGGAGCAGAGCTCTGGATGAATTTCCAGGGAAGCAGCTGCTGCCGTGGGGTTTTGACCCCAAACACTTCCCAAAATAACTGGTAACAGGAATTTTTCCCAGATTAAAATATTGATGATTTTGTGACCTGGATGGACCTCCTGGTCAGAAAGAGATTTATTCTCTTAGACAGGAGCTTTTAGCAGTGATTTCTGAGTAAATATCTGCAACCTGAATGCACAAACACCTCTCAAATGCAGGTGCAAAGTAGTTTATGAATGGGGGGGTTTTGGAAATGTTCTGCCTGAGACCTATGAGATACGGAATTATTTGAAGCCATAGGATCCCACCACATTTTGTAACCACTTAGCCCAGACATTCACATTTTGAGAGTGACTCTGCCCAGCACAGGCAGCTCTGACCCTGAAATTCATCCTGTGCACACCCTGAAAATACAGAGGATGTAGGAAAAGAACCACAGGGAAAAGAGAAATGGGTTCAAACTGGAAGAGGGGAAATTTAGGGTAAATAGGTGGAACAAATCCATCCCTGGGAGGGTGGGCAGGGGCTGGCCCAGGGTGCCCAGAGCAGAGATTTGGATCACCCTGGGACAGGGGAAGGTGTCCCTGCCATGGCAGGGGAGGGATGGGATGAGTTTTCAGGTCCCTTCCCACCCAAACCATTCCATGATTCTAAATAAAATGATGCCAGGTCTTGTGAAGGAATTACGGCTCTGCAAATAACTGAGTTTTTATTTCAGCCCCAAGTTGAAGAATTTGATATTTTCATTGCACTCCCCTGAAAGCTGACTCTGCCTAAAATGCATTTTCTGTGTCCTAACCCAGGGAAGTTCTCCAAATACAAAATTACCAAAATGTTCTTCACAAAATGAGCTGGTTTGGGTTGACTGGTGAGACTTTTTTTCCCTTTACTAAAATTTCTCATGCAAGTAATTTTGTCACTGAACCACATGACATTGAAAAATCAGAAATGCTCTGATTTTTCCATCCATTTTCACCCATTCTTCTTCTGACAGAATTCACTCTGGAAATCCCTGAAACCAGATATTTGGATTAATTATTAGTTGATTATTAATCCAGATAATGTCAGCCTAAATTTCAGGAGGGAGTTTCAGGTCCTGCTTTTCTTGTTTTTTCACAACCTACTTCATGCTAGGAATTGCTGTTTTTGTAGAAACAGTAGCTGAAGTTTATTTTAAAAGTAATTACAGGACACATATCCTCCAAACTGTCTAGAAAAATATTCCTGCTCACAGCCAGGCCAATTTCTCCAAGGGTTTTAGACTTCAGAATAAATCTACGAATCCCCATCAAAAGCAGCTCAGATATTTTTAAGATCTTGGCTTATCAAAACTGCACTTTTCTTTGAATTCTCCAGCTCTAGGTTTCTATTTGGCTTGTCATGTTGGGTAACATCAGTGGCAGGAGTTTATTATTGGATGTAACACAATTTGACTGATGCAATATGATGTGATAGGTCACAGTCTGATGTTTCATCTCGGTTATTAAAAATGGTTTGTGGAGCTGCAGCAGAGGAAAGCCCGGCCTCAAAACGAGGACTGATGGCTGGAATTAGCCTGCTCTGGTTTTATTTTTAAAACCCACAGCAGAAATACAGAATCCAGTCAGCTTTTGCCTCCCTGCAAGCCCAGCAGAAGGACAGGAGATGTTCCAACCCATGCAGGGCTGGAAATCGGGGTGATAATCCCCCCAAATCCCGAGTGTGCCCAGCTGCTCTCAGGAATGGCTGCTGGCTTCATTCTCTGGCTGCCAATATTCACAAATAATATCCAATATCCACAAATAATATCCAATATCCACAAATAATATCCAATATCCACAAATAATATCCAATATCCACCTTCCCTCGCTGAGCCCAGTGCTCCCCTGTCCCCAGGGCTGGTGGGACACACAGAAGGTGCTCAGGTGCCTCTCCTGCTGTCCTGGGGAGGGGCTGAGCCTCAGCCCTGCCAGGCAGGGAAAGAAAAGGGATGAGCTCCTGTCCCCTGGAGCCTTTCTCAGCCCCAGACTCATCTCACAAACTCACAACTCCTGGCCTTGCTGAGGTCAGATTTTGTCGCTTGCCAGTGAAGCAAAAACCACAGGGAAAAAGAGGATTTTATTCCAGAACGTTCTCCTCTATTTCCCTGCACCTCCTCACCCTCCTTGTTTGGGTTTGGGTTTATTTTCCCAAGCTGTAATTTCCAGCTTTAAGCCTGTGGAAGCAGGGATTTACCAAAGCTTTTGGCAGGTTACATCTTTTGTATAGGTTTCCTAGGATCAAACCACAAGGGAAGCAGAATTCCTACAATTCCTACATAATTAAGAGGAGTGCTGCTTTCTTGCTCAGATAAAGGAACTCCAGGTTTCCTTTCTCATGCAGGTGAAGTTCCATCCTCAATCCTCCACCTCTGGCTTTCTCTGAATATTTTCTTACTGCAGCTATAAATCTTTTGTTTTTTGCTCTGTTTCTGGCTGTGTTTAATTGGGGTTTGGTTACCATTGACTGCAACACCCAGAATTTTTCTTGAGCTTGGAAATAAATAAAAATATATATTTTATATTAAAAATATAAAAATTTTATATATATTTATATATATTTATTTTATATATAAAAAAATATATTTTATACTCAGCCCAATTTAGTTCTTGTTGGCGTTGTACAACCACTGACCTTGACAAAGCCCAAGCCTTAAAAATAAGTTCAACTTCTCCTTCTCAGATACATTAATATCAAATCAGATGGTCTAAACAGGAAAGGGGAAATTGGAGAGCTGGAAAATGTTGAGGAATGGGAGATTCCAGAGGGAAAATGGAGCCCATGGGCTGCTGAAGGCACCGGCGCTCACAAGAGCTCACAAGCTCTCACTCTCTCAACAGCAAATTCTGTGTGTGCCTGGTGAGAAAAATTTCTCATTTTGTGTGCAATTTCTCGGGTTTTGGACAACTTTTCTGCTTTTTAAGTGAGGGAATATTTCAAAGAATTTTTCACACACAGCTGTTGGAGGGAAATTACAGATTCACTTTGAGAGCGTGTCCGAATGGACTCGACGATTTTCTCTAAATGCCTTTTGACTGGTTTTTTTTCTTTTTTTGGAAAAAGTGGGGGGAAATAAAAAAAAAGTAAATCCAAAGGACATCCTAAAACCATTGCCCAGATTGTCTTGGTGACATCCCCGCAGCTGCATTCAGCTCAGGGCTTTCAAATGCACCTAATGGAGCAGTACAAGCCCCGGCTTTTCAAAAGCATTTAGAAAGCTCATTCGCCTCAATTTCGGTGGAATTTAGATGTTTAAACCTCTTTGAGGATCAGCCTTAGGCACCTCTGAATAGCAGAACTCCGTCTGAAAACAGGTATTACAGAGAGAAGGGGCTCTGGTGAACAGACTTCAAAGATGGGGGGTATTAAGTTTTGAAGGAGAGCAAAAGAAGTGGGGACCGGGGAGGGGAATGGGAAATAATGAATGGTCTGGAGGAAAGAAATGATTTTCTGATTCATTATTTTCATATTTGGAACAGCAAAAGAATATTTTCTGAAATTGAATGACATGAACTTTAAAACTCCTGAAAGAAAATGCAGTAAATGATCACTCAGAGGGACTCAACGTCACAATTTAGCCTCAGGGCCAGGATTTTCACAGGCTGCAGTTCAAGATGCAGAAAATGCTTTGATTTGGTTTTTTTTTCCTTTTTGTCTTTTTTCTCCAAGGAAAAAGCAAAGTCCCAAGAAATTATTTGAAATGAGGAAGTGAGAAATTCTTCATTTTACGTGAAAAATAGCTGAAATTTTCTTTTGAACGGTGGTGAAGTTCATGTTGTCAGCACAGAGCAATGGAACATCCACTTTGCTACTGGAAAATGAGATGAGGATGGAGGAACAGACCCTCCCTCCCCATCCCTGCATACCCCAAAGAGCCTGAGGGAAATCCCACTGATGCCCTGGGGGTCTCCTGACCCTTTCATAGGCATTTCCAGGAGTTCTGTGAATATTCTGCACCCTAAAGTGCCTCTGTTCTTGCTGGAATATTCCATGTATCCACCACAGTTTGCAGTGCTGGAAGCAAACGCAGCCAGAGAGCAAGAGGGAGTTCTCCATCAGGATATTCCCAACACAGAGTTGGCATCTGTTGTATTTTGAAGTAAAAAAGGGAGCAAAAATTTCTCTTTCCTGAGAAAAACACTTCCTTTCCTCAGAAAAAAAATTCTCTTTTCCTTTGTGAGCATGGAGAAGCAGTTTCCCCTCCAAGGCAGGGATGCTGGAAGATGACCCAGCATTTGCAAAACAGCAGGAACAAAGAGCCACTGTCCCAGAAGAGTTCCTTTATCCTGAACCCTGCCCAGATGCTGTTTCAGTTCCACCCTATCTGTGCTCCCTGCTCATCCCACCATGACAAGGCCTGGAATTCTGTGTGACCTTGGGGACAAACCCCTGTCCCTGTCTGCTCTGTGGAAGTTCAGGGAGCTCTTCCAAGAGCTCTTCCCATCCTCTGCCGAGCCCCACAATAAAGGAACATGCCAGGAATTCTCCAGCCAAAGCCAGGTCTCTGCAGTGGGTGGGAATTCAGGAATGGCTGCTGGGCATTGCTCAGTGTGGCTCCAGCCCTGCCTGCACCCTGAGCTGCTGCTGGAGTGTCCAGCTCCCTCTCATTGACATGGAAAACCTGCCTGGAGCAGGTTCTTCCCATCTGCTCCCCTTTGAGGGGTCCCTCCCTGTCCTGGGGGCACCAGGGAGGGATTGTCCCTCTCTGCTCTGGGCTGGGACAGCCCCACCTGAGCCATGGGGACACCTCTGGGCACCACGATGGGAGAAAGACATGGAACTGTTGGAGAGTGTCCAAAGGGGGACACAGGGATGGGGAAGGGTCTGGAGGGGCCCGTGAGGAGCAGCTGGGGGCACTGGGATTGTGATTGAGACCTCACTGGGATCTGCAGCTCCTCCCGAGGGGCAGCTCCGCTCTCTGCTCTGGGACAGGGACAGCAGGCAGGGAACGGCTGGAGCTGGGCCAGGCCAGGCTCAGGCTGCACATCAGGGCAAGGTTCTTCCCCCAGAGGCTGCTGGCACTGCCCAGGCTCCCCAGGGAATGGGCACGGCCCCGAGGCTGCCAGAGCTCCAGGGATGCCCAGGCTGGGATGCTGGGGGGTCTGGGCAGGGCTGGGAGCTGGGCTGGGTGATCCTGGGGGTCCTTGCCAAAGATAGGATATAAATATTCAGGATATTCCCTGATCCTGGGCAGTCTCTCTGCAGGCAGAGCTCCTCTGAAGCACGAGGAGATGTCTCCAGCCCCCACTGTCCCTGGCTGTCCCAAAGTGCTTTCTGTGGCCAAACACCAGCAAAAAACCCAATCCTGTGGCCCAGGTGAGACCCAAACCTGAGCTCCAGGAAAGGGCCCCCAGCTCCCCTGAGATTGCAAATTGACCCAGGAATTCTCAGAGGCATTCCCATGAGAGCAGAGTGGGGTTTCAAAGGGCTGGACTCTGGAAATCACTGCCTTTTACACTGCAGTGAGGAAATGGTGTCATTTATACCCCGAATACGTGTAAGAGAAATGCCAGCGTCCCAAATTCAGCTGCTACAGAATGTTGGTACGTTTGCTACACACATTTTTCACAAGTAATAATGAGTGACAAAAATAACTGACCTACTTCTAACTCCACAAATACCTGTACCTCACATTTGGAGGCAGAGAAATCAGCATGGAGACATTTAGAACAAGTCTATTCTTGAATGCCCTTTTTTAACTCTCTTTAAATTATTCCAATTTGGACAGTTTCTAATGTAATTTTTTTGTACACCTTGCAACTCCCTGGAGCTGTTTCTGTAGTTCCAGGCACATCTGCACCGAGCACAAAACCCTGGTGATCATTAATATGAAAAGATTTGGCTCCCCCAATAGAGGAGAATCCATTTTTGCCATCACATCTTCCTTGATGGTGCCTGGGGATCTGGGCTGTGCCTCAGACCAGCCAAACTCTGTTAAAGGCTGATTTCTCCCCTTCAGGCTTCTCCCAGCACTGGCAAAGTGGCCTTGGAATGGCTCCAGTGCTGAGCTGCTGCTCCATTCTGGACTTTTAGGGTCAGAGTCACCAAGTGCCTCCTCCATCCCATTGGATTTTGCCCTGCAGGTGATGGGAATTGGGTGCTGGAGCTCCAGTGTGAAACCAGGGTCAGGTCCTGTGCAAAACAAGAACCATCTCCAGTTTGGTCAAGCAGAGCAAAGCCCAAACCTGTGGCATCACAGAGCTGTGAAATGCACAGAGAAATCCTGGTTGCTTCACCCCCTCTGCCCTTCACCCCAGGATCCTTTTAAACTTCCCCACATTTCTTGGTCTCATTACAATTTTCCATCAGAAAAGCAAAAATTTTTCATTTTTATTGGGGGCTTTGGGTTTTCTTCAAGACAGCTTTTCCTTCTCCTTAGTTCTTGTGTGGATATAACCACACTGAGCATCTCCTGCTCAAGATTTTTAGGCCTTTTAATAGAATTATCCCAAGCCTTCAGATTGCTGCAGACAGAGTCCAAACACTTTAACTTTGTTATTGTTTTCTCACACAGACAAGTCCCAGCTCCCACATTAATTATCATTTCCAGGTCCTTCCACTCTCCATCCTGCTTAAAATTCCTCCACAGCTGCAAAGCCATGGGAATAAAATGCACAAATAAAACTGATATCCTTCAAAAAAAACCTGATTTTGCTGCTGCCAGACCTGCCTGGTGGCACCAGCTGACCACTGCAGTCTGGTCCCCACAGGGCTGAGGAATGGCAAAACAATTCCAGTCCATTCCCTGTGGTGGGATTTGATCCACTTGGACATTAATTATTCCTTCAGGACAGAACTGACCAAAGCAATGCACCCAGGGGGGTTTCTCCATGCAGTGGGTGGGGAATGACTTTTGGCATTCAGCTGTTCCTGGAGGAGGTTTTGGGGGACATGAAAACAGAATCTGAACACATGGACCAAAATCTCAGGAAGGATGGGCAAACCCCCTCCTCAGAGGTGACAGCACCATGAAAATCCTAAATAGGAATATCAGCCCTTCCAATGCTGTTCAGGGATGGGTGGAAGAGGAAAGAGCACATGGAGACTGTTGTTGAAGGAAAAGAATTGATGAGGGTGTTTTTCTTTTGTTTTGGTCAAATTAATAAAGGTGGTTTGCAGAGTTTTGGTGTGGTTTTCTAAAAAATCCAAGAAATTTTCCAGCTCTGATTTCTCAGTGTCCAAAATCTGCTGGAATCCAGGGTTTTGTTCTTCTGGCAAAAGCAAGAATTACCCCTGAACACGTTCCTGCCTCAAAAATCTTCAGACAAACCTTCTGTTTTCTGGCAATCTGTTTGAAAGAACAGGATGCTGATGCTTGAGCCATAATCAGATTTTATTGAATATCGAGTGTGTCTAACACTGAAGGCAGACCCTTCAAATCTCATGTCACGTGTTCCAGAAATTTCAAAGTAGGATTTTTTTAAATGCAATTGTGGCCAGCTCTGCTCTCCAGTCCCTGTTTTCACCAGAGCTCAGCAGCTCCAGGTGAAATAAATGTCAGGTCCTGTGTTCAAGTGACGTCGTTGATGTGTGAACTGAATTTCAAACCCTTGTTTAAATGCTGAAAGGAAAATGTCTTCTCAGATGTTGCATTTTTAAATCACTGCCTGGCAGATTCCAAATAAAAGTTATATTGGAGTCTGTGTCATTAATATTCCTTCTGATATCAGCTCCACTTTGGGCTGGAAATGGGGTCTGGTCAGTGTTCTCCAGGAAATCCCAGCACCTCAAGGCTTGTTCTGGGTGCTGATGGAAAGTGTTCATTCACATGATGCTTTTGGGAAATAATTTTTTTAGAAATAATTTCTCCATCTTTATTAGAAGATCCTACGAGAATAGATCTTTTAAAACTGCAGAAGTGAGAAGCAAGTTGAATTAAGAAATCAAATCAATGCCACAGGATGCAGGGTGGAATTGTCAGGGTGTCCTGAGCAGGGCCAGGACTCCCTGATCTTGGTGGGTTCCTTCCAGTTCAGGATATTCTCTGATTCTCTGACACAGAGCTCAGATTTTTGTACTTTGACTCAACAAAACTTGGGTATTTTTCATTACAAGGGGCATTTTAGGACAGATAATTGCAGAAAATATAAAAAAAATCCATCCTCTAAAACCATTTAAGACTCAGCATCTCTGAGGGAAGAGCTGGGCTGGGCAGGAGTGGAATGGGAGCACTTTCCAGGGCTGGGATTCACTTTGGATCCCACATCCCACCCCTCTCCTCCCCTTCCCACACCAAACTGCAGCACAAAGGAGCCCACACGTCACCACCATCAAGCACTTCAAGCCCAGTGCTCTCTCTTCACATCTCAACGCAGGGAGACTTGCAAACATCGTCTACAAGCAGGAAAAATGAATAATATATGAAAGAAAAAGCAAGAACCAGGAAACAGTCACAAGTGTGAGGCGTTAATTGCTGTAATCCCCCACGAGGCAGCGACAGACAGGAGAGGCTTGGATGGATGTGGCACCTGCCAGCAGCTCCTGCACTGTGACACTGTCCCGTGCCACAGGGGGAAAAGAACATCCACAGGTGGATTCACAGCTTGAGAAAACTGGGGAGAAGGTGACACAACAGGGAATTTCATTCGGGTTTGGGATTTGGGACTTGTTCTCCACACAAGCAGGTCCTTCACTCCATCCCTGTTTTCTCCATCTCCCTCCTCTTTCCCAGCCTCACCTGCCGCTGGGGGTTCCCTTCTGTCCCCGGGGAGAATAACCCAGCTCTGGGCAGCACAAACAGAATCCCAGAGTGGCTCAGGCTGGGAGGGACCTCAGGAGCTCAGCCAGGGTCCCCTGGAGCAGTCACTCAGGATTGTGTCCGGATGGCTTTGGAATATCCCCAGGGAGGAGACTCCAGCCCCTCTCTGGGCTCTGTCCTGGGCTCGGGCACTGCCCAGGGCAGAAGTTCTGTCTGCTGTGCAGGAGGAATTGCTGGGATTTGCCAGGGAATGCCCATTCCTCTGGTGCCACAGCCGGGCCCCTGGAGCAGAGCCTGGTCCATGCCTGCACACAGACCCTGCTAAGAACAAAGGACATTGATGAGATCTCCGTGGATGAGCCCCTTTGGTGCCACAAGCCAGACACTTGAGAGAGTGGAATTTTCAGGGCAATTTCTGGGGATTTGGCACCTTTTCTGCTTAAATTCCACCTCCCTTGTGTGCCACATCACCCCCAGCTCCCTCCACACCATCACCCAGAGCCTTCCCCTCCGTGTCACTCCTTCCCCAGCTCCCCACACCCTCGGCAGCAGCACATTTGTTAGCTGACAGCTTTTATTTTATATTTCATTTGCCATTTGTCAGCCGGGGAACACGGCTTCGAGTGGCTGTTTGATGTTTGCATGTTCCCTACAAACGCTTTAAAGGCTGTGGCTGGGAGCTCACAGCAGCACAGGCACTCCCCTCTAGCGGCCCAAAGGAGAGAGGAATTCTGCACAAATCCCAGAATTTCTCAGCCCTTCAGAGCCCACCTGAGCCCACCAGAGATGATGGCAGCGCCACAAAGCTCCATCCTTTAGGTACAAGGCTGCTGAGACCCTGCTGGGGACACTGCCACATCCCAGTCTGCCTCAAATACCACCTGGAAAAGATGGAAATAGGCAGATGTCCCATGGTGAAGATGAATTGTGTCCCTTTTGCAGTTCTGAGACCACAAGGCTCACTACACATGGAATAATCTCATTCTGCTCTGCACTCTGGTTGTAGAAATCACTTGACTGGGAAGTTAAAGAGTGGTTTAAATACTTTTAAACTAGGAAAATTGAAGTTAAGAGTCTGTTAAAATTCCACAGCCATGGTCTCTGTACCTGGACTTTATCGTCCTCTGGTATTGCTGCTAATAAATATCATATTTAGAGACAAGAAGAGCAAAAACCAGTGGCTGATTCCTGCCCTGCTCTGGGAGGTTGTGCCCAGCACAGGGAAAGGTGCCAGAGGGATTGAAACACGGGAATGGTTGGTTTAAACTTTGCACTGGAAAATCTCTGCTCATTCAGAGCCCGATGGGTTTGTCAAAGATAGCCCTGAGTGAGTTTTGTTCCCAGATAATCTCGTCTGTAACCACCCATCCCATGGCAAAGCTGCATTAGGGAGAGCTGGGAATTTGGACAGGTTCTTGGTACTTTTCTAATATGAAACCTTCCAGAGCCTAAAGAGGGATTGCAACGAGGCTGGAGAGGGACTGGGGACAAGGGATGGAGGGCCAGGAGCCAGGGAATGGCTCCCAGTGCCAGAGGGCAGGGCTGGATGGGATCTTGGGCAGGAATTATGAATGAGAGGGATGAGGATGGATGTGGGACTAGCAGAGAATCCAGATGGGATCAAGGATTAAAATGATGAGGGGCAGCAGCTCCACAATAACAGATCAGCTTTAGAAAAGGCTGATGAAGGAGGGTTTGGAACTGGACAGTCCCACGCTCGAGACAAAAGCCTGAGTCAGTGCATTTAATCCAGTGAAAATCTGTGTGATCTGCACAAGGTGGTGTGCAAACAGCAGGAGCTCTGGTGTCTGAAGCTCTGGGAGATTAAAATTTCCAGAGAAAGATGAGAGAAGTGAAGGTAGAGAGGGGATGGGACAGGAATTTAACCTGGACAGATCAAGACAGGCTCACCCAGGCCCCTCTTTCAATTAAATACCAGATCCTGCAGGCAAAGGGAATGCAGATCCCTCTGCATGGGCTTCAGCAGAGGATCTGATACAGCTCCTCCTGGGAAATTATTATTTAAGCTGGAAAAGATGGGGATTACTGCTAGAATTGCAAGGAGCTAAAGACTGAGCCAGGAAAAACAGGCACACCCTGTGCTGAGAGGGCTTTGTGGGGCTTGGGGAGGGCACAGGGGGTTCAGGACTAAACCTTGGAGCAGATCACACTGATCTTCTACTCAGTGAGCTTGGCTGAGGAGGCAGGAATGAGCTCATGGAATTCCTGCTGCCACAGGATTCACACGTGAGCGTGGTTCAGTGGAGAACCTGGAAATTCTGGTGACTGAGGACTGGATCAAGAGAAATGTGAAGAAAATCCCAAGCAAGGCTTTGGGTCCTGCATCTGTGGGCCAGGATTTTGCTTCCAAAATCCTTCCTGGATTCCTTCCTGGAAGGAAGGGAGGTGGGGAAATCCTGAGGTGCAGCCATCGTGTTGCCACTTCTGTGATGGAACTGAGAAGAGCGAAAGGTTTGAGGCAAAACCTGATCAAGTGTTTCCACAGAGGTTTCACACAAACTGCTGCTCAAACCTCAAGCAAAAGAGCTGTGGTTTGAAAAGGGGAACAGAAACTGCAGGGAGGGCACTGAAGGTGCACAGAGAGGCTGTAGCACAGGAAACCTGGGCTGTGGAGCCAGGCTGGGAGAGGAGTGCCTGATCTGTTTTGGTTGAACAAAGGGTAAACTTTAGGGGAGGAAGGGGTCTTGAGAGCAGAGATGGCCCAGACACAAAGCTCCACCTGAGGGGTGTTGGGACAGGGTCCTGAACAGCAGGATGGAAACACCCAAACCTGTCGGAGGAGCTGTGGGGGTAGGATGGTTTCAAACACCTTGAAACACTTGGTTAAAGGGATGGCTGGAGACAGGAGAGGGGGGACAAAGTGAGCTGCACCTTCTTTCAAAACGCACTGTGGAAAGTACAGGCAAAGAATAAAATCAAGGCTCTTTTGCAACTCAAATATCTGACCCAATAACCACTTTTAGATGGACATTTCCTGATGAATACCAAGAGTTTTTGTTTTGTCTCCTTAAGGAGGCCACAATCAAATGGTCTCATTGGGGCCACAGCAGCCCTCTTTGCCTGTCCCATATCCACAGACCCACCTGGAGACACCACTGTACCCAAAATGACACTTTGGGAAGGGTTTGCCCTTGCTCTGCTGTTGAGTCTGAAACCAAACCTCGTGTTTGGTTCACCCCAAACTGGGATTGAAGATATTCCCTGTCCATGAACTCCATCAGCCACTTCTCCTCCTTTCCCAATAAAATCAGCTGCCCTTTGTGCAAGGAATTTCTATTTCTGTACCCAGATCCGAGCCTCTCTGGAGAATCAGCCATTATCTGCTATCACATATCCTGCAAATGCTCCTTGCTCTAATTAAGCAATAATTAATGGCTCCAAAGTACGAGGTGGATTCCCAAGTTCTCTGCACTGCACAATAAGTAGCAGGTCTGTTTTCTGCTTTTCAATTTCAATTAAAAAAGCTCATGTTCCCTTTTAGTGTCCTTGTGTCTGCAGTCAGTGCTCAGCAGACACCACTATTCCAGCCATATCTCATTTGTTCATCACATGAAATTATACTAAAAAAATGAATATCTCCTTCATTCATTTTTTGGGCTTTTTTCTGTGTTATGAGCTCCATGCCTTAACCTGAGGCAAAAAACTATTTTTAGATAGTTTTAAATTGACTTTTTGGATAGATGCAGGGGACATCCCCACCTAACCCCTTGCTCTCAGTCCCCTGTTCAGACCCTGCAGCCAGGGCAGATTCAGGTGTTTTCAGGGTTAAAATGCCATTTTTAATCTCCACATCATGTTATCTTCACAGTTCCTAAACCCAGGGGGCTTCCTGCTGAGGGAATTTAGCTCCAAATCTCTGCTGCCTGTAGCATATGGGCTAAATTTGGTTGCAATCCTCACACTTTGTTTTTGGCAGGGACGACGTGTGAAGCCTTTAAATGAACATCCTCTCCTTGGCTGATTTTTTGCATCTGTTTGGACAAGGCAGGGGAAGGGGAAGCCCAAGCACCTGACAACACCTTTAATGCTGCCCTGCAGCTCTCCCAAACCCAGGGGGCCGAGGTCCATTGGGGGGTGTGAAACTCCTGCCCTTGATCCTCCTCTCCTTCCCCCAGCCCAGGGTCTCCAGTGCTGGAAACTCCCTGGAGGGACACAGGGCTGCCCTTGTCCCTCCCAGGCCACTGCCAGCCCGCAAGGACAACGTGGCTGTGGCTCACTGAAGTCTCCAGGTGACATTCCCCTCCCTGCAGAGCAGATCTGCAGCCTCCTCTCTCCTGGCACAGAGATTTGAGCTGGGGACTCATCCCTCGGGCTGCCAGGGCACAGGGATCCCACTGCAGCCCCATTATTTTTGTGTCTCGAGTGCCTCTACCTTGAGGGGACTCAAAGCAGGTTTTCTCTGTCATTTTTTTCCAAGTGAATCAGAAAACCTCCATGTGGGTTGCTGGGAATGCTGCAATGGTTGATGTAGTCCATATGTTTCTGCTGAGCTGGTGGCTCAAGATGTTATTTCAGAAAGGAGCAGCTATTAGCTTTAACCACTGAAAACTTACGCTTGGGGGACTCTATTTTTACCACTCTTATCACTGTTCCTACCGCAGATTTATTGACAAGGGTAGGGAAATGTTCCCTGAGTTGGAGCTGTTGTGATGCCAGCACTGAGTTCATGCTGGCTACAACTCTTAATATGGAGCTGCTGTGTCCCATTTCAGCTGGATTTCAGCTTCAAAACAGCAGCTGAGGTAGGTGAGGGAGCAGGGAAGGTGACTGGCTGGTCAATGGTTTTCACTGAAAATAAAAGGACACAGTTTGCCTGAATTTTCATTTGGAAAACTGTGAGAGTTCCCCAAATTTGCTTAAAACATCCCAGAAATGCCTGTGGCTTCCATGGAAGCGACAGTGAATTCCTGAAGTTCCCCAAAATTTTGGCTTGACAGTTAATTCTGACTTAAAATCTCCTTATTTACTACTTCCTACATTTCATTCACTCATGTCAGGGAGAGCCCAAGTGCTGCCAGTCTCCCACGCTCCTCAGCTCAGCCCCTGCTTCCCAGACTGGAATTTCTCCCAGCAAACTGGTGAGTGCCAGATGCCAGGCAAAACGAGGGTTTGTTGGAAACTGCACAGCAGAAAACTGGAAACAAACCTTAGCTGAAGCTAAAACTTCACCTGCTTGTTAGCAAAGGAGCTGCTGATGTTATTCATGATGGAGCAGAGGATTGATCACCTCAGTCCTGCCTTGCTGCTGTGGCCTCTTGTCACCTGCACAGGTTCCTTGTGTAGGAGAAACAGCTGAGGGCTGAGTCCATCCTGAGCAGAGCCACAGAATCAGAGAATATCCTGATTGGAAAGGATCTGCCAGGAGCACCCAGTCCAAGCCCTGGCCCTGGGCAGACACCCCAGCCATGCCCCCTGTGCCTGGGAGTACTGTCCAAGCCAAAGGGTCTGAATGTCCAGCACAAGGAGCTGCTCTCTCCTGGCTGAAGGTGTCCCTGGGCAGCCCCAGGCTGTCAGGAGCCAAATCCAGAGGGTGTTAATCCTGCTCTTCCCATCAGCACTGCCCAGTGCTGGGACTGCCCCAGGAAAGGGCTGGGGTAGGATGTGGACACAGGTTGTGCTCACTGGAGCTGAGGCAGGAGAGATGAGAGGTCACCCAGCACACCCTGAGCTGCTCCTGCACATTTCATCACCTTCCAAGGGCTCTGTGCCCACTCAGGCCAGGCTCAGGCTGCAGATCAGGGCAAGGTTCTTTCCCCAGAGGCTGCTGGCACTGCCCAGGCTCCCCAGGGAATGGGCACGGCCCCGAGGCTGCCAGAGCTCCAGGGATGCCCAGGCTGGGATGTTGGGGGGTCTGGGCAGGGCTGGGAGCTGGGCTGGGTGATCCTGGGGGTCCCTCCTGCTCTGGGGATTCTGTGATGATCTCCTGTTCCACAGGACTGCCCAAGCTGCAGATTCCAGCAGCTCCATGACCAGGGGACCGGTGGGGCTGGCCAGGCTGGGCACAGCAAGCCCAATGTGCTGCAAGGGGAATCTCCAGCACATCCCAAAGTCACTGTGAGCTCAGTGCCAGGAGCTGGGGCTGGAGCTGCTGTCCATGTGTGGAATGTGTCCCCCAGCAAGGCCAGGGCCTCCTTCTCCTGGGCTTTGCAGTGGAGGCCAGCCCAGAGTGACACAGAGTGGCACTGGAGCTGCTTCTGACCCCTTTCCATGTCCCCCCGCGGGGCTGAGAGCTCTTTGCTGGCAGAAGGGAGTCGGGCACACGGACACTTCCCTACCCCGCTGTTCCCAAGCTTTTGTGCTCCCTTCCCAAGTGGAATGACACTGCTCACACGGAGTGGGAGCTGCTGCTGGCTCCCGTGCCAGGTACAGCCCGTTCCCTCCTGCCTTCCCATCCCACTTGGAGCACCGAGAGCCTCAACGGGGAACAACACCATCCTTGTGCTGAGCACAGCTCTGTGTTGGGTCTTTTGTCTTGGGGTTGCTCTTCTGGAGAGCATTAGATCAAATTCTCATGGACAATTAGAACTGGGAGAATATTAACAAAGGAGAAAATTATGCATTGAACATTTTGCTTGCAAAATTCACTGAATAAATTATTCAGATTTAATGTGGAAGAATAATGGAGGAAATAATTGAATAATGAAATATCATAAAATTAATGGACTATTCTATTAATAATTTTACATCTCAGTCTAGTACAATAGAATGGGGAACAAGAAGAAGAGAAAAAAATAATTTGGCATGTTTGGATGAAAAGAGAGCAATGGCTCTGTTTGTGACACCGCACAAAACATTGCCAGAGCTCATGAATTTATCATGACTCCTGTGCTGCAAAGTGCCTGTGCGGAGCATTCCAAGGCCACAGGAAAATCTCCAACTTCCACCTCTGTGATGACACCAAAAACATCCAATCTGTCCCCTGAATTCAGCCCAAACACCACCTCATATTGCCCAGGGCAGTCTCAGGGCCTTTCCAAGCCAATTTGCCATGAGATTTGGGATCCCACTGGCAAACCCTGGGGAAGGTGAGGAGCTGCCAGAGCACCTGCTGCCCCTGGGAAATGGAACATGGCCTCAGGGTTTGCTGGATGTTGGGCTGGGCAGGTTGGATTATCTCCAGAGATCTGAATGTAGGGAGATGAATCCCACTCAAGACTCAGCATCTCACCAAGACCCTTCAGAGCAGCCCCAGCAAACCAAGGGTGGGATCTGACCACCAACCTCTCATCCCTCCCACGGCTCCTGGGCATCCCCATCCTTGGATTTTTCCTGCTGAGGGGGTTGCAGGTGCTGAGTTTTCCATCATTTCCCCCGGAGCTCCCAGGGAGGGAGCTCTGGTCCTGTAGCCCCCCCAGGCTGGCGAGTGGTCCCTTCATTACCTCCCAGAACTGATGAACCCACAGAGGGTCAGAGTGTTCTTTAGCAATTAACTGAGCTCCAGAGACTGTAATTTGTCTTGTTCATGTTACAGCACCAAATGAATTTCCCTGTGTTTAATAATCATTCTAAAAGCAGATCACAGAGCCGGGAGGGAGGGCGAGATTGTATCAATCATTTGTTTTCCAACTCTTTCAAGGAATTTCCTACTGTGTTTAATTTCTTGCTGTTAAGTCCTACATGAGCCTCGGGAAGGCGGGCACTGCTATTATTATTCATTTTTTAATCATCAGAGGAAACTATTTAGCTGCTCTAGAAAATTAACATGCTTCCAAATTCAGGAGGAGCCAACAACTGGGAAAATGCAATTTTCATGGACGCTGTCATATTAGTCTAAGTGGTATAATTTAGGACAGCTTCATTTAGGGATTTTTTGAAGGGAATTTAGCTAAAGCCCTTGGATTCGTGCTGCAGAGAATCACTTTTGGGCCATTTTGGGACTGGGCCATTCTCCCACTTTGCAAATGAGGCAGACAGCATTTGGCTCACCCAGGGAGGCAGCAGCATCCCTTGTCCCAGGCTGGGACCGCAGCCTCTGCTGCTACAGGACCAAACTTCTGCTCTGTCCCAGCTGGATAAGGACAGGAATTAGAAATACCCACAGAGAAACAGCTCAGGAAACAGAAGGCAGAGTAGCATTTGCCCTGATTTAAGGGGAAAATAAATAAATAAATAAATAAATTAGCATTTGCCCTGAAAAACAACTGAGCTTGAAGGAATCATCAAAAATCAGTGTAGACAAACCATCCATATTCTGTGGGGAAAGGCTGCTTTTGCCTCCTTCTGCCTGAACTCCTGTGCTGGCACAGCTCCGAGGTCGGGCTCTGGGCACACAGGAAAACAGCTCCAGATGAGGGGAAAACACCTGCCAGGGGTGCACAGCCATCCATCCCCTTCCAGGGAGCCTCCCCACATCAGCTGGGCTCTTCCCAGTGGGAATTTCTCCTTCAGAAGTTCTGGGTGTCTGCTGTGACATCCCGGGGATGCGGCACGTTTGGGCACTTGGGGCTTTTCAGTGGTACTGGATGGGAGACATTTCCCACCTGGTTTTCCTCCCCCACACCGAGGGTGCAAAATCTCAAACAACTCAGAGGAAGGAATCCTCCAAAGCAACGCTGAAATCTCACACCTATTGGAAAACTATTAAAAATACAGGAATTTTTTCAAAGGACAACTTTTAAAACAGCAGCTCCCTGTCCCTCTTTCGTCTTGCTATTCCCAAAGGCATTCCCGGCTCGGTCAGTGCAGATGTTCCATGGGGAGGGGACTCTGTCCGAGCTCTGGGGGTCGGGTTTGGGTCCCTTTTGCAGAGGCCGGGGTGAGGGAGAGCTCTGGGTTCGCACTAGAGGGCACTCCTGCCATGCAGAACCTGCGTGCTGCAAGGATGCGGGATCCTTCCGAGGATACAGGATCCTTCCAAGGATACAGGATCCTTCCAAGGCTGTGGGATCCTTCCAAGGCTGCGGGATCCTTCCAAGACTAAAGGATCCTTCCGAGGATACAGGATCCTTCCCAGGCTAAAGGATCCTTCCAAGGATGCAGGATCCTTCCCAGGCTGCAGCTGGAGCAGAGCCCGTGGGGCAGATCCCAGTGCAGAGGGAGAGGGGCTGCAAGGGAGAAGCCCCCAGCTCCCTCCGCTCCCTGCCAAAATCTCCCTCTGGGGTCTGCAGGGGGGTTATGGAATGCAGGGCTCACCCTCCTGGAAGGGTTTGTCCATGAAGGACCAGCCCTGGCTTCAGGTGGGGCTTCAAACAGGGCTGGGGACTTGAGATTTCTTGGGCTGATCAAGCTCCCAGGTCTGCCAGGGGAATGGCCAAGCAGGAGGGTCCAAACCACTGCTCAGGTGGAAGTGAGTGAGCACCAGGTGACACGAGGTGCTCCAGGATAATGAAATATCCTTTTCATTTTTAATTTTCTTCCTAATTTATAATTTTCATCCTTTATATTTTCACTGGGCTACTCCCACTGAAAATGATGTTTCCCCAGCTCTCTGGAGACCTTGGAAAAAGCCAAGGGGCACCATACGGATGGAGGGTGAGCCAGGGTTAAAATAAATAATAAATAAATAAATAAATAAAATAAATAATTAAAAAATAAAAGCCTACTTGGATTTCTTTAAAAGCCTTTTACAGAATCCTTATCAAAAGTTTTAAGGAAATTGAGAAAACAGAGGACAAAGGTCCTGGCATGGACTGGTGGTTGGCAGCAGGCAGAGGAGATGAGGTGGAGGTCAGTGGTCAGCTCTGAGGGGGGAGATCTCCCACAGCCCCCGTGGGCTCCGTGCTGGGACCTGGGCAGATCCACACACTCGTGGACTGGGAGAAGCCCTGAGCAGCAAACCCCAACATCCCCTGGTGATGAAAAGTTACCCAAAGCATGGAGGAGAAGAGCAAACTGTGCCTGGCTGCAGGAGGATGTCACAAATCTGTGTGAACAGGCCATGAAATGGGAGAGCAAATCTGACGTTGACAAGTTTACAGTGGGACAGCTGCTGCCAAACCCGGGGGGCCCAGGCTCACCAGCACCCTTGGGAATGAGGCAATTCCATGAAAGGATGCGAGTGCTTCTGCCACTGGAGCAGAAATTCCCACGCTGTCTCCAGCAGGAGCTGACACCACATCAAGCCCCTGGAGCAGGAACCCCCAGGCCACCCCCACAGCAGCAGCTCTTGCCACACACGCGGGGCCTGAGCTCACATTTGCTGCCAAAATCCCGTGGGGATCGGCTTCCTCGGCGTTATTTTTATTCTGCTCTCGGGGTTGAGCTCAGATGATGTGAAATATGTGTGGCAAATCCACTCCCCACATCACATCTCCTGTGTGGAGCTGCTGGGCCTCAGACAACAACTTCCCTGTCTGCAGCTGGTTTATTTAGGGAGGCAGATCCATCTGGAATATGCTGCTGCTGCTGCTGCCTGAAAAATCAGCTCTAATCACCTCTGCCCTGCCCCTTCTTTAGGGATAGAATAATAAACCCTTGTGCTGCCTTAATAAAGAAGGAAAGAGGATCACATTTTAGTTTCCCAAGTTTCTCACTGCTGGGAATTTTAGGCTGTGCCTGATCCATTGTTCCCCTGCCTCTGAGTCTGAAGGATTTCAGGCATCACCCACCTCTGGTGGGGCTGCAAACCTGATTTTGGGGCTTCTGCAAAAGTTCCTTTCCATAACCCCACCTCCAGACCTCACTTCCCAAGGCTGATTTCTGCCCTTGGTTATTTGGAAGCTCTCGTCTCCTGAGTAGCTCAGCCTGCTCAGGCTGTGCAGACACAGATTGTGCTGTGCTGGCAAAAGCGACTGATAAGGAATTTAATATGAAAGAGTGCTCAGAGAGGAGAGGAGTGAGATTGTGTCAGTTGATATTCCCAAGAGCTGGAGCCCATGACTGTGCACAGGCACTGCTTCTGTCAGATGTGACAGTTCTGCCCTTCCAATCAGGATTTTTCCTTGCTGAAAGCTCAGTCAGGAGACATCAGGTTCTTCTGCCCCAGCCCCCAAGTCCTGTTACTTTCCTCCCAGTAGCTGCTTCCCAGACCAGTGATTTCTGGGCTTTTCTCAGTTTTCTCCGAGCTCCAAGGACCTTCCCCCAGGCAGGGAATTGCTGGTTCTGTCTCTGTAATGGATGCACAGGCTGGAGATGAACACTCCCAGCACAAGCCAGCCTTGCCCAAACCTCTGGCCATTTGCTGGGTCATTTTATGGAGGTAGAAGATGAAAGACTGGAAATGAGGTGGGAATCAGAGACACAGAGACAACACCACCATCACCAGGACTTCCTCTCCTCCCCAGACATTTTGAAGATTGTTCATTGTTGGCCTCAATCTGTGCTTGTGACCTCAATGTTTCCCAGCCTGTATAGAGGGGGATGTGTGGAGGAGAAGGGTTCATTTAACAAAGGTTAATGAAGTTAAAGTTCCTCTTGAAACTGCATTAGTTTTGCAAACTGAGTGTGTGGTGCTCTTACAGCTCCAGCAGGGACAGCCTGGAGTGAGGCTCTTGGAAGTTAAATGGGATCAGAGATCCTTATCTGCAGCAGCTGGACACGTTCAGCATCACTCCTGACAAACCCACATCACAATCCACTGCTCTGTCTTGGACCATCTGTGCTGTTTCCCCCTTGGAAAGCCTTGGGAATTCTGGAGCAGGAACACGAAGGTCACCAGTGCAAGTGAGAGGTTTTGCCACCGCCTTCAGCTTCACCTCTGTGGATTTTACAGATTTCCAGCCCCAGGGCCAAGAATTTTCTGCATTGCCCAAGGATTGCTGAGCTCTTCATCCCCCTCTGGCTCTCATTCTCGCTGGTTTGGATGTGCAGGAAAGCAGGCACATTGCCAGATGCCAGAGGAGGTTCTAGCACAAAGTCTGCCTTCCTGCATTGCTTAATTGCATTTGTTGCATTGCTGGTATTTATGTCTTTTTTTCCTGTGGGGCTGTGAGGAGTATTTGAGCTGTCAGTGGTTCTGTGCTCTCCCAGAGCTTCCATCTGAGCCCAACAAGCTGAGTTATTGGAGAATTTAACTGAGGAGAGGCAGCGATACTGCCAGGGATCAGCATGGGAGTTTCACCAGGCTCTGCTTTGGGTGATTCCCACTGTTGGGTCTGATTTGTGACCCAGCAAAATGACAGTGGCAATGTTTGTTCTTTGCTCCCTGAAACAGTGTGGTTTTCAGGGCTGAAGTGGCACAGCTGAGAGGCTGCTGCTGGAGCAGTCACACCACAATAGGGGTGCAAATCCTTATTTTTATGCACCTCCAGTAGTAAACTCTGATATACTGCACCCCTTATCCTGAAGATAGGGAAGGACATTTTTTGCCCTCTCTCATGATTACCATTACATCAGGATTGAGCCTCAATAAACTGATTTTTCTCCTGCGGCCCACAGGGTCTGGCCTGGCTCACAAATGGTTACACTCCTGCAGCTCAGCAGCTCATCTGTAATTAAGGGCATCTGTCAATAAAACATCTTCCTCTCCCAGGGCTGACAGGTGCTGGGGCTGCCTGAGCTGGGCTTTATTCCCAAGAGCTCCAAAGGCGCTGCCGGTCCCTCCTGGACACCAGGAGACCTCCGAGGCTCCCCAGGGCTGGTGGCCTTGGGCTGAGGGCCTGGGGCTGTGAAATGCAGGTTTCCAGCACAATCCCTCTGCTCCTGGGCACTGGCATACTCAGAAATACCGATTTCTTTATGTTTCACAAGTGTTCCTGAAAATTCCTGGAAAGGCGGCCTGAGCTGTGCCCTCAGATCTCCTCAGGCCTGCACGGCACCCACAGCTCCACGTGGTTTTCAGAGCAAGCTGGATTTTCCTCTTCTGCTAATCTGAAACGGGTCAAGGGTAAAATTTTTACCGATTTTGTATCCGAGGAGGGCTCCAGGGAGAAGTTACAGCAGCTTAAAGAGAGGCAGCTGCATTCCAGAAATAACTGCTGTTCCCTCAGCACAGGGAACAAACCGGGCACCCTCAGAGCTACGTGTTTATTCCAAACAGCACACCAGCTTCATTTGTTTTCCCAGGACTTGAGGAAACTCCTCCTGGCTTCCAAGAAAACTTTACAAGGGTACTTTTAAAGGAAGGCAGGATCTTTAAGGCAGTGGTGGCCACTGGGCTGTCACAAGCACCAGCAGGCTGGGAGAGCCTGGGGGAGCCAGTCCAAAGTTCCAGCTTCATTTTAAGGCCAGAAGGAACCCCCTGCCTTGTAATATTGCATTAACTATGTAAATTTTTCCTTCTAATTTCATCTTTTCACTTCTAGAAGGATATAAAATAGTATCAAGTATGGCTACAAGAGTGAAATGAGTTTTTTCTTCCTCATGCATCAGATCAAAAATGCTGCTGAGATTTTGTGGCTTTCTTATAATTAAGAGGATGCAGCTTCTGAGCTCGTGGTAGAATCATTAGCAGGGTTTATTCATGCAGAGTTTTACAGAGTCCATCACACTGTCCAGCCTTTATGTGTGAGCTGAGGTGGCCACAGGGCAAGGTGCCTGGGTCACACCTCTGCAGCCACCACGAGAAGGGAGAGAAAAGCAGGAGAGATTCCCAGGATGGGGCAGAGATCAAACAGAAACTGCAGTCTGGGTGCTGTGGGGACGGGGCCATGAGGACACAATTCTCCTGGTGCTCACTGGTGCCAGAGGCCTCTGCAGCAGCTCCAGCTCCATTCCAGCCCAGCTCTCAGCACCGCAAGGCTCTGCACCAAGCTTAAAACATCCAAGTATTCCACAACACACTGACACTGGGGAACACGGCGGAGTTTCACTCAGGAAAGCAAGGACACAACCTTTCCAGCATTTCCCATTCACCACTCCATCACTTCTCATTACCAGAAGCATTTATTTCTCACCAAAGTGCTCTCAGCACCAGCAGACATTTAAACCATATTATTTTTCAAGTCAAGGTCTGAACACAGCCTGTATCAAACTGCTCCATTATTGCCTTCTGCCAGGCAGTCTCTCATGGCTCAGCCATGTGTTCCCAGGCTCCAAGCCCAGCTGCTCTGGGAAGCCACGCTCCAAGCACATGTTCCTGCATGGGATGTTCATTATTATTTTCAGCTTTATTTTACTGGTGCATGTCCTCCCTGTGTGCCCCCAAAGGGCTGCTTTCAGCAGGGTTTGTATAAAGTTGTTTGATTGGCTTCGAGCTTCTTTGTGAGTTTATCCAATGCCAAGCTCAGGCACTGAACCCATGCCAGGTAATTCATCATTTCTTCTTAAAAGCTACAGACAGAATCCTGCTCTTAGCTTGTCAGATAAAGGCCTGAGAATTGCCTTTCAGCCCACCTAATGAGGGTTTGTGTTTTTCTACGCTTGGGAGGATGGATGGTCTTAATTTCTGGTTTCTTTCAAAGAGAGCAATTTTCTTCCACAAAAAAGACCAGGAATAATAGACACAATGTGGCTTATTCTGAGTCACCCTTTAACCATTTGTACTTATATTTTCTCTTTGTGCATCTACCCTGAAACTCAGAGTCCTCTTCAGCTGCTGCTGTACATTTTCCCCTGCCATGAGACATTTCTGTGCCTGAGGGTTTAATGCACAGCCAGCATCCTCTCCTGGACTTGCTGACAGTCTCCACAAATACTTCCCTCAAATTTGAGGTGTTCCAGATGGGGCTTTTCTATTCCAGCTCCGCAGGAGTTGCCTGTTGGATGTGAGGAAGCTGAGACTCGCTGCACAAGGGGCTGTGCAGGGCCAGAGCTCCTCCCTCGGTGTGCAGAAATCCCCCAAGGGCCAGCCCAGGGCACCACGGTGGGAGATCTCCAGGAGGAGTCTCCCAGTCACTCTGGCACTGCCCAAACTGAACAATTCTACACAAATATTCCTGGATATCACGGGGGTTCTCACTGGCCAAATGCTAAATCCAAAGCTCTGTTCTCTGTCATTCTTGCTTCCTCCACATCCACCCCACTCTTGTGACAGTTTCACCCCAGCTGGAAGCTCAGCCTGGGGAGTGCTCAGTCCTGCAGTCCATCAGATTCAGACTTGAGGTGGCATCCAAAGGGCTCCCCAGGGGAGGATGAAGCAGCAGCTCGGGCTGGGGAAGAGGGAATAATCCATCCTGATATCCTGACAGGAATGAGCTGAAGGAGAGTAAATTCCAGCTTTGGGTTCACCTTGTGGTGGTGGTTTTGTGTCTCTGATGAGTTTTGGTGCAGTTTGGAAAGAGAATTGAAAATCCTTGGAGCAGCACGTTCCAGCACTGTCGGTGCCGTTCCACAGCAGAATCATGAGACGATTACGATCTGAAATGTCTGCAGAGGCAAAAGAACCCAAATTTCAGAGGCTCCATAGCTCAGGGGTTAGAGCACTGGTCTAGTAAACCAGGGGTCGTGAGTTCAAATCTCACTGGAGCCTGGGGAGGGTCTGCCCCTCCTGCAAAGACCTTGCTGCTTTATCTTCCTGTTTATTCCCAAAGTGCTCCTCATGTTGTTTTTTGGAGCATCCAGCCTGAGTGAAATACAGCCATCCCCCAGCACCTACACCAAACAACAGGCGATGGGAAGCAGAGAAACCAGCAGTGGTCAGAGTTGTACCCTTGAAATATTTTTAATGAACAGCAATCGGAGAAGGGGAACAGCCAGTAATGGGATTTGGAGCCTTCTGGACCCTGCAGGCTCTGTGAGGGTCATTGATGGACAAAGCTGGAATGGCTGCCAGGTATTTACAGCCAGAGCTGCTTCATCTCTTCAGACATCAGCAGGACGATCAAATTATGGCTCCAGAGCTCAGTAATTGCAGAGCTGGCTGAAAACATTATAAATATGGTTTGTAGGGGAGCAGTAACATCAGTCATCTACAGAGCCCTGCTGGGGGGACTGGAAAGTGATAATTTCTAAGAATAAAGTAATGAGTAGGAATTAACCTATTTTGCATCTTGAATTCCATGAATTGCTGTCCAGATTTATGAGATTTCCTCCTGTGCCTTTGCACATCTCTTTCCCCTGTTCGTTTCCAAGTAGATTCCCTATATTGAGTCCAAATGAGCCAAACCAGTGATGGAAAAGGTAATTTCTGAATTTCAAAAGGGCCTTTTCCATCTGAGGGAAGGAAGGCTCAAAAGCCTGAAAGATTTTTGTCCTGTGGAGAGGGACACAGGGTGGCATGAGGGACATGAGGCTTTGTTTGCCTCTCCCCAGGCTGGTTCTTCCCAGATCTGTTGTCCCAGAAAAGTGAGCTTTGGAGGATTCATGTATTTCCTTCCCATGGGAAGTGACCTGCAGGAATTTCCCTGCTTTCCTCTGCATATAACCCAATAAGGACAAAGAAACAGAAGCCAGCAGGGTTCCCATTAATCTACAATTAATAAACCAGCACAAGTTCCTGTTATTTTAACTCCAGGTCCTGGAAAATGGGCAGATGGGCTTTACTAAAAGGGAATTTATCTGCAGGCTGTTGTGGCTCTACCTGGCTTCCCCCTGTCCCTCATTCCAGCTTTATCTTTTTATTTGGCTTTCAGAGGAGACCACAGAGCAAGACCCAAAAAGATCTTTGTGGTTCAAGTTCACCTTTGCAATCAGGCTGTGGGTTCAGCTTAGCTGAGCCTGGTGGGGATGGAAATGATCCTCTGAAAAATTAATGTCTTTCCTTTCTCTGCAAAGAGGACAAATGTTCAGGATGTGTTTTACTGAATTCTTAATCTCTGCAGTAGCTGATATTAATGCCAGAGCTCCTCTCCCAGTGACCCTGCTGCAATGCAGAGCCCAAACTCTCTGATGCTGCTTGTTGAACACCGTCCTGGGGCAGATATGACTTTTACCAGGGGACCTGGCCCTGGAGTCCCTTTGTATCCATCAGCCATCATCTCCTTCTCTTTCAAAGACAGAGCTTGACTAGAGGGGGAAAGAGGGCAAGGTGGTTTATATCCAAATGCTGAAGCCCAGGTGAATGTGGGAGTCAGGGAGGGAAGCTCTTCATTGTCCCCCAGGGAATGGGCACGGCCCCGAGGCTGCCAGAGCTCCAGGAGGGTTTGGACAGCGCTGCCAGGGATGCCCAGGGTGGGATGCTGGGGTGTCTGTGCAGGGCCAGGGGTTCCTCAGTGATCCCTGGGGTCCATCCCAGCTCAAGAGATTACAGGATTCTGTGATTCCATGGTCTCTGTTACCTGTGAGAGAGATCCCGTGGACAGGTAACAGCACTGGGAAAATGGCTCAAAGCCATTGGGGCAGCTTTTCAAGACTCTTCCTTAGCATGCAGTGTGCTGTGCACAACTCCCTGTGCTGGAAAACCTGCAGCTCCCAGCCTCTCCTGACCGTGCTGCTCACCCTTAAAATTCCCACATCTTGTCTTTTCCACAGCAGGGCCCTCAGGGTTTAATGCTGGCATTATGATTCTCCTGGACTCAGCCAGGGAGATCCCACTAACTGCTCAGGGCAGTTGGAATATAAGTAAACATCCTCATTCCTGCAGGCTGTAACTCCATGAAAAACCTGGGAATAAACACGGGATTGTTGTAGTTACTGCAAATTTAACCAAACTATAAAAAGCAGTCAGTGCCAACTGAAGGCAGCTTTAAAAAGCCAGCCATGCCCAGTTTCACCTGGGCACCCTGCCACACAAATGGAACTGAAGGGCAGATCCAGGAACCTGCCAGGAGGAATGGCACAGGAATGGCAGGTCTGCCTTACAGGGGGGGATGGAAGGAGTTTATTATGTTTAGTCTGTCCACAGGAAGGCTAAAAGTAGGCATGAGTAACTCATAGAAATACCTCAGGAGTAAACAGCCAGAAGGAGAAAGAACTATTTTAACTCAATTACATGATGAGCAGGAATAAATATGTTAGGCTGGAATTAAAAATAAAAAACATTCTAAAAGTCAGAGAAGTCATTTTTTCAAGCAGCCAAGGAGGAGGAACCCCTTGAGAGGTGAGAAAGGGAACCAAGAGTTTATGGAGGGGCTGGATAGCACAGGCAGACTCTGAGCACAGAGCTCCTGGCCTGTGTTCTGCTCAGCAGAACCATGGAATCACAGAAACCTGGACTGCTGTGGGTTGAAGGGACTTTAAATTTTATCTCATTCCACCCCCCGCCAGGGGCAGGGACACGTTCCACTATCCCAGGTTACTCCAAGCCCATCCAGCCTGGCCTTGGACACCTCCAGGGTGTGACCTTGACTGAGTTCAGCCCCATCCCTCAGTTCAGTACCTGTGTGTATTTTGTGTATTTTTAACAGTCTTTTAAGTAACTCCTTTCTCCAAATGCTTCTCCCATTTTCAGAAGCAGGAGGCAAGGACTTTAATTCTGCTTTCTGCTGCACCCTGGAGAGCCTGTGACGTACCTGCTGATTGCCTCAGCTCCCCCCTGGCTGGAGGGAAGCAGTTCATTCCCTGTGCAGAGAGCCCAGTTAGAGAGCTCCTTGTTCTAATAATGGTCATCTATTTATAGCCTTTCATAATTTGTTTCATGACAAAGAGATTCTGCAAGATGGTCCTTGATTCTTGCAAGTTTGTAATGATTTTTCCCTTCCTGTGTTATTGAAAGTAGCTTTTGTGCTGGGCAAAATGCCTGTAATAAAGGCTATTTCATGTGTTCCGAGTAAATGACAGGGACTTTAATAGGTTTCTGAGGAAAGCTTAGAATTTCTCTTTGTTTCCCTTCAATTCTTTTCAATCTCCTGTGTCAGATGGGCCTGGCTTAGCCCAAGCCTTGCAGGAGCAGAGGAGACGCAGAGCACAATGGCCTCGATGCTGCTGCCCACTGCCAGCACAGCAGCTCTGCCCAGAGCCTCTGGGGGTGACACTTTGCAAAAAGCAGAAGGGCAAAGTCTGGAGATGGCCCTGGCTGTGATCAATTTGCTCATTCCACAATTGTCTCACACCAGAAATGACAATTATTTCTGGAGCCAGCTGTTAAACATTTTGGCATCGGCACAACTGCCCTGATGAAATATCTGTGCACCATCACAGCCACACTTCTGTCACCATCACAGACTGCAGTGCACAACAGCATCATTTGCACTCCACAAGACCATCTCCAGATTTTCCCCATTTCCTACAGCATTTTTAACCCAGAGAACCCTGAGGGCACAGCCCCACCGCTGCATTCAGCCAAGCCCTGGGCTGGGAGTTTCCATTAGTCACTGTCAGGTTCACATTGCTTTGGTTCTTCCCTTTTCACTTGGCCCCAGCTGTGTCTGGAGTCTTTTCAGAGTTGAAGCTTTCAGCAAATTCAGCTGTCCCTCGGGAGGAGCTGCAGCCCCCAGGGAGCTCTGTCCTCAGTCTGCTCCAGCTGGACAATCCCAGTGCCCTCGGCAGCTCCTCACTGGCTCCTCCTCGAGATCCTTCCCCATCCCCGTGTCCCTCCTCTGAACACTTTCTAACAGTTTTAGTTCTTACACTTGTGCCCAAAGCTGTCCCCAGCGCTCCTGCTGTTCCTGTCTGGGCAGTTCACAGTCCTGAACCTCTGCCTTTCCCCCTTCCCCACTTCCCAGCCTTTTCCTCCTGCCCCTTTGCCTGGAGCCCCCCTTTCTGAGCATCCCCAGCTGGTGACCTGTGCATCCCCCAGGTTTGCACTGGGATTTCCCAGGGCATCCCAGCACCAGGAGCCCTTGCTGGCTGTGGGAAGTGCACAGACCTCTCCCACACTGTGGGTGGGATTGCCTGGGACCACCAGGAGGCATCAGTCCCCTATCAGTGCTCCATCACTCCCCTATCAGTGCTCCATCACTCCCCTATTAATGCTCCATCACTCCCCTATTAATGCTCCATCACTCCCCTATTGATGCTCCATCAGTCCCCTATCAGTGCTCCATCACTCCCCTATCAGTGCTCCATCACTCCCCTATTAAAGCTCCATCAGTCCCCTATCAGTGCTCCATCACTCCCCTATTAATGCTCCATCAGTCCCCTATTAATGCTCCATCACTCCCCTATCAGTGCTCCGTCACTCCCCTATCAGTGCTCCATCACTCCCCTATCAGTGCTCCATCACTCCCCTATCAGTGCTCCATCACTCCCCTATTAATGCTCCATCACTCCCCTATCAGTGCTCCATCAGTCCCCTATCAGTGCTCCATCAGTCCCCTATCAGTGCTCCATCACTCCCCTATTGATGCTCCATCAGTCCCCTATCAGTGCTCCATCACTCCCCTATTAATGCTCCATCACTCCCCTATTAATGCTCCATCAGTCCCCTATCAGTGCTCCATCACTCCCCTATCAGTGCTCCATCACTCCCCTATTAATGCTCCATCACTCCCCTATTAATGCTCCATCAGTCCCCTATCAGTGCTCCGTCACTCCCCTATCAGTGCTCCATCACTCCCCTATTAAAGCTCCATCACTCCCCTATTGATGCTCCATCAGTCCCCTATTGAAGCTCCATCAGCTGTCCCAGGGCAGGCAGGTGGAGGCAAAGCCTCTCCCCACTGCCCAGCTCCAGGAGTCCCCTCTGGGCAACACCTTCCCTGTTCTCCACATTCCCGGAGATCCAGAGCATCAGCACCAGTGTCAAAGCTGTGGAAACCTGCAGCGCTCCGGCCTCGCCTGCGCTGGCTGAGCCCCGGCCCCGGGAGAGGGCAGCACCTGGAGCTCCTGGAAAAGCTGGATTCCCTGGAAAACATTCAGCAAACCTACAGAGAATCCTTCTGCTTCGACTCCAAGAGTCAGGCTGCTGAGGGGTCCAAACTAAACCTTCCCACAGCTTTCCTCCACGTTTGCTCCTTTGTAGACCCAGTTTCACAAAGGATCTCCCATTGCCAGGGAATTCTGCTGCTTCCGCTCAGGATGGAAGTGAAGCACGTTTTGTTTTGTTTTGTTTTGTTTTGTTTTGTTTTGTTTTTTGTTTTGTTTTGTTGTTTTCTCAGCTGCTGTAAAGCGTTTCAAGAGTTTGTGGGGACTGGAAGGGAATGATGAGTCCCAGCCTCCAGTCGGGTTTCCAGCACACCCCCAGCTGTAATTCCCCAGTTCATCACCAGTATCACATCTGAACAATGAACCCAGAGGATGATTCAGGAGCCTGAAATTGGCTTCCTCTCTCAATGAGCCTTGTGTTTCCTCTGTCGGGAAGGCCGAGCATTAAGGTGTATTCTTGCTTTTCTTCTCCCTTGTTTCTCTCCTCCCCAGCAGTGGGAGCAGCAGGAGCTGACCTGCAGGGAGGAACCTGCAGGGACAGAGCCCAGCTGCAGCACAGGGAAGGATTCCCCAGCCCTGAGCACACACAAGCTGCTCTCTGTGCTGGGGGGTTTGCAGGAGACCCCACACACATCACAGGGTGTCCATCCCACTGCTCCCGGTGCTGCCAGGGGGTGCCACATTTACCCTGGGAGAAAAGCACGTTCTAGCAGCGAGTCTGGTTGTGTTTGCAGAGGAATTTTCCTGGGAACCATTCAGGAACTTCCTGACTCAGACACAATTGGCTGAGACTGTGCAGCTGCTGGGGGAAAGCAGTGGAATTATTTTGTTATTAACACTCATATGGCCACATCAGCTCAGGATCCATCCCATGTCCTCCCCAAGGCTGAGACCACAGGTGAATGTGGAGCATTGAGAAGTTAAAGGATCAGTTTCAAGGAGTTCCTTTTCTGCCATGAAATAGACTGAGCATAAACAAAAGAGGGTCAATATCCCCAAAGAGAACAGAATGAACCTTTTCAGCTGGTTTCATTGGCAATGCCCTTTTTTTTTTGCAGTAACTGGTTGTCTCCGTTGATTTTGGAATGGGCAGTCAGAACTGAAAAAAAGCTGGTGGGTTTTTTGGAGTGGGAACTGAAATGTTAGATTCTCTGCTGACTTGTGCTGGCCCCACAGTCAAATGTGATATTCCCCTTGGCTTTTCAAAGTGTTAATGAAGCCCAGAGACTACTTCAACTCTTGTTTTATATTTCATGGAACATTAATGGCAAATTCAGCCCCCTGGCCCCAGGCAGCAGATGCCAAAATGCAGCCTTGGCTCCATTTCACCCCTTTTGCAGCCCTGGGGCAGAGGCTCAGCTGGTGCCAGCACAGCCAGAGAGGCTCCAGCCCTTTCCTGGGGCTGGGGCTCTGCTGAGTGCACACATTCTGTATCCTGAGCCTGTGCCCCAAGGGGGATTTTATCCTCCTTACAGCCCTGAGTGCAGCCCTGAAGCCCCTCCAGCCCCTGGATGTTGTGCAGAATCTGCACTGGAGCCGTTCCTGATTCTGTAACACTTCATGGTCCACAGGCCCAGCTGTGCCATGCACTGCTGGATTTGATGTTGTTGGGCCTCAGAACTTGTGGGAAGATGTTCCCATGGAAGTGTTGCTGGGGATGTTCAGCCACAATTCCTCCTGTGCTGCTGGACACTCTCTTTTGCCTTTTCACTTTGGGTCAAAGCCATGTCCTTCCTGCAAGGTGACAGAGCATTGATATATTCTGATAGTAACCCCTGTTTTTTGGGTTTTTCCTTCTGATCCTGCTAATTTAAGCTACACTCTGTTCTGCAGCTTCTATTTTCTCCTGTACCACAGCTCTCCTCTGGGGCTTCCAACCATCAGTGTCACCAGAGCTTCAGAAATAGAGAATTAATCAAACACCGAGGTAGTCACTCATACTAGAAAGTGCTGCTTTAACACATTCCCCACCTGGAGCACAAACAGGATCTCCTTGAGGTTTCACGGGGCCATCTCTGTGTGGCAGGAGGGGTGTGGGAGCTGCAGCAGGAGCCTGAGGCAGCCACAAAACACAGAATGTGCAGCACAAGCCACCACACTGAAGTCAAAATTCAGTGATCAGTTCAGCCTTTCAGAAATCCTGAATTCCTGCCATGACAACAGCGGGATGCTCCAGGAAGCTCAGTTGTCTTCAGAGAAAGATCCACCTGATCTCAGGTGGCTGTGAAGTGGCCAAGTGAAGATCCTGCCCGAGGCTGTGCAGGGCACGGTGGGAGCAGGGAAAAGCAGCCCCACATCTTTTCCAGTTACTCATGGGCATTGCTGGCCCCTTCCCCTGAGCACGGGGGAACAAAGCAATGAGAAATCTCAGAAGTTTGTGGCCACATCGAGCAGCTGACAGGAACCTCCTTAGGGAAGTGGGAGATGAGTGAAAAGGGGCTGCAAGGAGGCAGGAGAGGGGTGCAGGAGCCCAGGGGCAGTGAGGGAGCTGGCTTTGGGTGATCCATCTGCTGGGAGGCAGGAGTCAGGTGCCTGGCAGCCCCATTTCCTGCCATTACATCCTGGAAAGCCCTGGGGGAGTTTCCTGTTGCTCAGCTCTTCAGGCTGCAGCAGCACCTGCCTCCCTTCCCCACATTGTGCTGGGGTAGGATGATGGGCCAAGAATTCCTCAGCAAGAAATGCCACGAGGTTTCCAGCCCTTTTCCAGGCTGCTGGGCAGTGGCAAAGGCAAAATAATGGGTGGGAAAGGATTTGCCAGGTGTATCCTGCAGGCCAAGGAAGTGCCAGAGCTGCTCCCACAGAACCAGCACCTCTGCAGGGAGCTCAGCAGGACTCAGATGTCAGCTGAGAGGTGCTCAAGCTGCTCTTGAGGCTTGGCCAGGGAAAGTTCTGTGCAAGGTTCAGTGCTGGAATTCCTGAGGCTGGACTGGAGCCCTGCAGAGGTCCCAAAGCTGCTCCTTCAGAGGTGCTGTGAGTCCCTGGAGCAGAGCATCTGCCCAGGGCTGTAACAGTGACCCACTGTCCACATGTGCTGGATACACTCCAGGATTTCAGTGCTCAAGCGGCACTGGGTCATTACTAAGTCACCTCACAGACCACCCACACATCCCATTTCATTTTCTCTTTCATTTCGGAACCAGGTCATTTCCACACCCATCCTCCTCTGAATTCCAAAGCTCCCACTCCTGGGATCCCACAACATCTTTAGCAGCTCCTGCTCTGGGATTTGGCTGAACCCACTCCTGTCCCCTTCACCTCTATTTTTTTGGTGGTTTTTCTCCCCCTCTCCCTCCCTGCAGCCGGGGGAGCAGCTGCTGTGTAAGCTGCAGAAGGCAGCAGCTTTCCATCAGCTCTGACAGGAGCAGCAGGGCCCTGCTCCAGTTCCCCCAGCAGATCCCTCCCCATGCCCATGGCTGGAGGGATCCCCATCCAGGCACCAGGGAATGCACCCAACAGCTGCAGACAGGTCCCTGGGAGAGCCCAAGCACAGGATCAGTGACAAGCAGGATTAGTGTCAGGTGACATTTCAGCTGCTGCTTTGGGGCACCCACAAGAACAGCTTTGTTCCCTGCACTGGGAGCCCCTCCCTGCAGCTCCCTGTCCCAGCAGTCCCAGCACAGGGAGCAGCCAGGCAGGAGATGGAACGACCCCAGGCAGGAGGGCAGATGGAGCTGTGTGTCCATCCACTGCAGCTCAGCCTCCCTTGTAGGGCCACGTGTCCTGGCCATGCCTGGCCACACCTGGCTGCTCTGGGACAGTGCTTCCACCTCCCTGGAAAGCCTTGGGGTAGCTGGGATCCCTCTGGATGTCACTGGGAGGGAATTTCTCCTGTGATCATTACACTTGGCTTTGCGGGAGAATGTCGCCGTCCTGCACAGCTCTGCATGAAGGGTGGGAAGTGTCCCCAGGGGATGCTGAGGAGGGAGAACTGCAGAATACATCCATGAAAATCGTGGCACTGAACATGCCCTTTCCCCCCATGCAGCTGGAAGCTGGTGGCAGTGAGGGATGTGAATGTGATGGGCTGGACTGGGGTGGATCACAAGGCACAGCAGGAAGGTTCCCAGGAGCCCAGCACAAGGAGGATCCCGTGCTCTGGGCGTGTCCCCAGCTGGAGAATCGCCTGCTGTGGCAGTGCCTTGTCAGGTGCCACTGATCTCCCTGGGGGCAGTGACACGGTGCCAGCTCCTGCTCAAGTTTGTGTCCACCAGGACCCCCAGGACCTGTTCTGTACATCCTACTCAACAAGGAAAGAGGAATAACAGGGAGAAAGAGATTGGTCAAGAGCACAGATCCTTCTCTGAGAATAAATGGGATTCTGGGGCCTCTTCAGAGTGGTGTCAGGGGAGAACTCTGGGTTTGTCCAGTGCTGCTGCAAGGGCAGCTTTGGAACCATGGAATCAGAGACTGGGCTGGGCTGGAAAAGACCTTAAATCCCATCCAGTGCCACCCCAGCCATGGCAGGGACACCTCCCACTGTCCCAGCTGCTCCCAGCCCTGTCCAGCCTGGCCTTGGGCACTGCCAGGGATCCAGGGGCAGCCCCAGCTGCTCTGGGCACCCTGTGCCAGGGCCTGCCCACCCTGCCAGGGAACAATTCCTGCCCAAGATCCCATCCAGCCCTGCCCCCTTATCGTGTCATTCCAACCCCTTCAGGTCTTAGAAGGGGCTTTAGGCTTTCCCCAAGCCCTGCCTTCTCCAGGCTGAGCAATTCCAACTCTCACTCTTTTCCTGGAAGAGGTCCTCCATCCCTCTGATCATCTCCATGACCTTCTCTGGGCTTGTTCCAACAGCTCCGTGTCCTTCCTGCGCTGGGACCCAGAGCTGGACACAGCACTCCAGGAACTGCGAGGGACAGGAACAGCTTTGAGCAATTCCAGAGGAGGGACAGAAGCACAAAAAGAGCAAATGAACTTGGATCAGCTTTTCCTATTTGGACTCATTTGTTACTGAAGTATCCGAAATGCTGGAAGCTGGAAAGCTTCAACGAGCAGAAGCTGCTGCCAAGGCTTATGTTTTCCTGAAATGTTTGACCTTTAGCTCCAGAAGTCACAGAATTACATAAGATCCCTCATTTTTGCTAAATAAAAATATTTTCATAATGGAGAAAGAGCCTTTCACAGAAAAATAAAACACAAGCAAGGACCTGTAAACACATAAATAGAGAAGGGAAGAAAACGCCAGGGTCTGTTCCCTGAAGAGACAAGACCCTGTTAAAGCCAAATTTGTGATCTGGGTGAATGTGTCATGGGTTTCAACCACGTCACAGTCGGCACAGTGGACACCAGCAGCCCTGGGAGCTCCACACTTTAATCTGGAAGTTCAGTTTATGAAACAAACAAATTTTTGCTCATTTTGTTCTCTTTTTTTGTATCTTCCAAAGTGTCCAAGGCCAGGGCTCGAAGCAGCCTGGTCTAGGGGAAGGTGTCCCTGCCCATGGCACTGGATGAGCTTTAAGGTCCCTTCCAACCCAAACCAGTCTGTGATTCTATGATTTTATAATCACTGCATTAAATAAAATCCCAGAATGCCTGGGGGGGATATTCTATACCCTCCCTTCTTTATGAGAAACGAGAACGAGCCAAATAAATTATACCTGCAGCTAAAAAAATGATTTCAACTAATTGTAGAATGTCATCTTTTTTTTTTTTTCCCCCTCTCAAAAAAATCAGGTCACCAGCAAATGACAGCTCCAATTTTTCTCTTTGTGGTCACATCCCCAGCAGCTCTGGGGGGGATGAAGAGCAGCAGGACCCACCTAACCCAGCCCAGCTCCTGGGGCTTCCCTGCCAGCATCCACATGCCCAGGCTGCTGGGGAGGCAGGAGAGGAGGAAAAGGGAACTTCATCAAAAGGTGGAACATTTCTGCACTGGAAAGGCCCCAGGTATGACCCAAATGAGGGGCTGAGGGTGATGATCCCAACATTTGGATCTTGTGGGTTATAGCTCAGGAAAGTGAGAGCTGGGATTTGCCTCCTTCAAAGCTGACATAAAATCAGCATCCAAAGCAGAATTTCATCACAGCAAAGGCCCACCACTAATTAACTTTCAGTGGGGCTAACGAGCCCTCCAGCAGCCACAGCTGCAGGAGAAATAAAAAGCTGCACAAACAGGTCCATTTTGCCAACCAAAGATATTTCTGCAGCTCCAGCACTGGCCTGGGTCCCACAGCCTGCGGGGAGTCCCCTCCACCTCCCCTCCCTGGCACGAGCATTTCAGGCCCCAAAGCCAAAGTGAAGCTCTCCACATCTTTCTGGTGTCTGTGTGCAACATCCAGCTGGAAAAAAAGGGGATTTCTCCTTTGCTATTTTCCTTTTATTTAGAGAAGTGCAGATCAGGATGGGGGATTACAGTTGGAGTTAATCTTGGTTAGGGTAACGATGAGTTTAGGACTGAGCTTTAATTAGAAATGGGTTACTTTGGAGGCTAAAATATACAATTAGATTTTTCTTTGTGTCTGTAGGCTTAGATAAGTTTTAGGGTTATATCTACGGGGATGATTAAACTCAAGGACTTAAATTTTAAATTTCAAGAGATAATTGCCTTTGGGCTGGAATTAAATTTGAAATAATTTGAAGGATTAGGCTGGTATTAAGGTTAGATATGATTAACCATTGCATTATAGTAGATTACTGTAAAATAGAATCTCAGGCTGATTTAGAAGTTCAGTTTGAATCTAATTATAATTAGGGCTATCATTTGGCATAGACACTGTGATTCCTGATCAGGGGAGAGATGAGAATTTGCATCAGGGGCTCTCTGCAGCTGCTTTTCTCTTGATGCCCCTGATCTGGGGGGGAGGAAGCAGAAATTCCTGTGACCCAGGAAGCACCAAGATGCCACCAAGAGCAGCTTGAAGCTGTGCTGGCTGCAAGATTGCTTTGTTTGCAATCTCTATTTCTGTTTTGTGAGCACAGGAAGGATAAACAGAGCATGGATTTGTTTATAGCACGTTGACACTTTCCCATGTTTCCAGCCATTCAAAGCAAGGCAGGGGAAAGATCTGATCATTTAATCTATTTTCCATTCTCTGCCTAAGCCTTTATGAATAAGACCAAAGATTGTTTTTAGAAATAACTCTCTTCCATATATAAATCCAACTTTTCTGTGTAAAAAAAAAAAAAACCCTCTTGATCTTTAGTCAGTGCTGTTTTATTCAGTTGCAGTAAAAGCAGGGAAGAGAAGCCTCAGTTGGCTGTTTATTACCAGGGATGTTATTTTTTGTACTTTACAGGATGCATTTGCTGTCAGAATTTGTAAAATATTAATCAAACAAACAGAAAACAGTACAGAAACTACAACTTGAAATGAAGGCGATTTCACAGCAACACTAAATCCATAATGGCACATTCCCCATCTTTTTTCTGTCAGCTATGCCACCTAAATGCTTCATTTACAGGAGGTTTGCTTTTGTTTTGGTATTCCTTGACATTTTATTGTCTCGGTTTCATTGAAATGAGAACAAAGCAGAGAAACTCTCTGTGAATAACAATGTTAAGAAGCAATTAGCCAGTAGAAATCAAAATACACGACGCTGCCATTAGAGTGACAAGAGCTTCAGTGGGGGCTGTTCAAACCCTGCATTCCCTGTCCTGCCTGCCAGGTTTATCCCACACTCCGGGATTCCTGCAGGGAATTTGCTTCTGTTCCCATCTCCTCCCAGACTGCTCATCCCAGGGGCAGGCTGCTGGGTGCTTTCAGCAGGGATCAGAGCTCTCACACACCCCTGGGGCGACTCCAGCTGGGAAATTGGCTCCTCCTTGGGAAGGCTGGATCCTTCTCTCTTGTTCTGGATGCACCATGTGGGCCCCACTGAGCCCAGGATCAACCCTGGGAGCTGCAATCTCCCGACAGAAGGGTTTTGCAACCCTTGTTCCCGTGGCCAAGATTCCAAAGTTTTCCACCCAGATGTTTTTGCCATTAAATATTTTATACATTTTGATTTTTTTTTCTGTGGGAATTTTTTTTCTGTCATAGAAGATCCCATCCACCATTCTGATTCTGGGCAAGGATTTCCAAACCTCTGCTGAGTCCCGAAGGTACCTCTGCATTATATTGAATTTTGGGAATATTTGTTATGTTTCTGCTTCTGCAAGGGTTTCCTGTCTTTAGCATACAAAGGAACACTTCTTCATTAAGATTTTCAAGATCTCCATGAATTCTCCCTCTGACATTTGCTAAAAGAGCCTCAACAACTGCTGCACTTTACATTTTTCAGAAGGAAATAGATTGGGATTGATGTCACAGACCATATTTGGGCTGCATTAAAAGCTGGAGCTTGTCTGACAGATGCTTTTTATAGATTAAAAATATTTATGCTCTAAGGATGTATTTACATGGTCTTCAGGAAATTTTGGCAGATCATTGTACCAAAACAATGGCTGCATTTTTTCTTTCTAATTCAGAGCAATTTTACTCAGCTGGAGCTGCTGCCCTGGCTCCTTTTCATTTGTGGGTCTTGATCTTGCACAGAATAGCTGCACTTCATCAGCTGCTCCACTTTGTATGGCAGGATCAGCTCTCATCCCAAAAGCATCCAAATTTCCCTTGCTTTAGGTACTCAAGTGTAGAACTCAGGTGCTCCTATGGGACTATCCTTGTATTGGGATTTTCAGCACCTCCAGTCTCAAAAATCCATTAGGAACCCAATTTCTTGGTGGGCCTTGCCCTGATTTCTGCCTCAGCATCTCCTGAAGGTTCAGAGGAATGGAGGAGGCAGGAGGGTGGGGAGGTGCTGGGAAATCACCCCCAGGGTTTATTCTTTGTCTTTGCTCCAGATCTCCAGTGAATTGTGCCAAAGCTATTTTGACATTAGAAAATGTCCAATATCAGTAAAATCCACAAGCAGCTGCACTTTTCTTTACCAGCTTTGACCAGTGATGCTGAGGATTTACCCCAAAAATCTGCTGGGTTGACCAAAAACACCAGTGTGATGTTCCTCTGCAGTCCCCCAGGAAACTGCCAGGGGCACCATGGCTGTGCTGGGCTTTGCTTCCTTCTCAGCTCCTGCTTTTACAGATTCTGAACTGTAAATACATACATATATATTCGTTTGTGTTCACATTTATATTTTTATATAAGTATATAAATATATTTATTTATGTGTAAAAGAAGATAAGGCAGCAGCTGAGCAGTGACATGGATGGGGATGGGATGGACCAGAAACTTCTGGTAAGGAATGGATGAAAAGCAGAAAAATCCCAGAAATGGTGGGAAAGGCAGGAAATGGGTTGGGTAAAATTGAGCCAAGTAGAAAACCAAGGTGGGCAGAGCTGAGCCTGCCCTAAACCCCTTTAGGAGGAGCTTCACTCCTGCCTGAATGATCTAAAGGGTCTTTTCCAGCTGAGCCTTTGAGACTCCACAAAACCGCTGGAGTCACTTGACGTAATCTGTTGGAAGGAGAGACATTCCAGAAATAGTTTTCCAAAAGAAAAATACTGACTTAATGCAACTTTTTCTTAACTCAGTGATGCAGCCGGGGGAGAATTTTCAGAGCAGCCCCAGGGGGAGCATCATTAACATCAGGCTGGTTTGTTGCCACACAAAGTTTTTCCTGGTTCTATTTCTGTTCTTTACTCCAAGTGGAATCCATTCCTGAGGGGGGGAAAGGCAAGACCGTGTTTATTTTATGCGAAAAGCAATATTTTTTTACTTTACAAAAACAGCCCACTGGAACAGGACAGGGTCATTTCTGACATTTTTTCTTGGTAGTGTTTAACATTTGATCCAGTGCCTTCACAGGACTGAGATGTGCAGGACCGAGGGAGAGTGACACAGTGAGGAGGATTTTACCCTGTGGCCCTGATCCTGGTGGCAATTCCTGCCACAGAGTTCAGATCCAGAGTGAAAAGCCATCATTTTTCACCTCCCCAGGACCACAAGGGAATCCCCAGCCCTGTTTCCATTTTCCAAGCCCCTCTATTTTTTGAGAACTCGCACATCACTACCCAGCATCTCTTTGGGGAGGAAACCTGCTTTTCATACAGTCAGCTGAAATTTTTTACACAAATTTGAGGGCTTCTCTGCCCTTCTGGTCCAACAAGGACTTCTGCAGAGTTCAGTGTGGTTGAAAATAACCCGGAGATAGGGGAATGGGCTCTTTGGCTCTGTTTGGCTTCTCATCCCAGGAGAGCTGTGCCCAAACTCTGTGTCCTCTATTCTCCCCGCCTCTCCTCTAACAGATTTTCTTCTCACCAGTTTCAGAGGCCTCCTGGAAATTTTTAGAGGACACTTTTCCCCAGGCTTCTCCAAAGGGGAAGCAGGCCACTCCCGAAATAGAGGTGACCCGGGTGGGAAATCAGTGTGGGGCTCCTGGTGCTCCCAAACAGGAGACAGGGGCTGGCATTTGTCCAGCACAGGATCAGAAAGGCACTGGCCAGTTGTGAGGACTCATGGATAAAAATGCCACGAGCAGGAAAATGCAGAGTGACCCTTCACTGCTGTAACCTTGTAGTGTCCTTGGAGACCTGCCACAGGTCTTGCTGCTCGTTCCTCATGTGGGCACCTGGCCCAGGAAGGCAAGAGAAAGCAGAAAACCTAAGGGTGTCTCTTAGAGACAACATTCTTACCCCAAAACATTTTGCTGATAGTTTGCTATTTTCATACTCCCAAAAAAAAAACCTGAATGGGGACCCTAAACCCGAGTGTTTGTCTTCACAATAAATCCAAACTCAGCACTGAACAGGCTGCCTTGTCTTGCCTTCAAAACATTTATTCCTCTGCAGACATGGCTCCATTTCATGCCTGGCTGATAATGTGGCTCTGTTTGTAGCCATCAGCACAGCTGGACTCCCACTCCTTTGGACTGTAAATATCTGTTAAAAAGAACATCTGCCACATGGAAATCCAAACAGCAGCAGGAGGGGAAGCTTGGCAGACTGGTGGGGCTGTGAGGAAAATACAGGGAGCCAAAAGGAATGAAGAAATTTAATGGAAAGGTGAATGATCACGATGGGTTAAGGATGGGCACTTTCAAAGGGTGGAGATGCCACCTCTAGAAAGTCAGGCAGAATTAGAGCAGACGAAATATTTTAATTGGAGTGGGAAGGAAGCTGTGACCTTGTTGTCATTCCTGACACTTGGTGGGATGATTCCTGGGGCTGGAGTGAGGTCACTGATGCAAATCCTCTAAGGCTGGGTTGGATGGAGGCTCTGAGCAAACTGATCCAGCTGAAGATGTCCCTGCTCACTGCAGGGGGGTTGGACTTGATGGCCTTTAAATTCCAACCCAAACCTTTCTGTGATTCACCAAGATTTTGACATTTCCTTTCCAACCATGTAGGGGGAATGAATTTCTATTTGTTCTCCCTCGTAAGTTTATTTGCCAAGAAATTATCTCATGTATTGATCGAATTCCTGACTCTGACACAGAAGATTACCAAATCCCCAGCTTTCTGCACCTGTAATTTCCTCTGGGAAGAAGTTTGTTTAATGTATGGGTCAGCACCTTGCTCCAGGCCTGACCCACAGACAGCACCTTCTTTGGAAATGTGTGGGAATCAGGGAACAAACAGTTTGGAGAATGCCTGGCCTGGCAGTGTCACAAATGGGAATCTGTGGATCAGCACTTTGACTTTCACTTTCTGTAAACACTTGAATTTAGGGAAACTCAGAGTAAATATTTGCTTTAACTTTCCACCAGTCAATATTTACTTATTCTGTCAATAAAACCTGATGTTCAGTGGAGCAGAAGCCTGCACTTGTTGGATTCAGGGATTCTCCTCCCAAACAGGTGTCCACAGCAGCACAACAGCCATGCAGCAACATCTGGGCTGCCCTCAACATCTGGGCTGGCAAAGCAGGGGAGACTCTCCAGAAAACACACACAGCTCTTCAAACACAGGTGAGCAAAACTCCAGCACCTCTGTCACTGCTGGAACACAAATTGTGCCATGGGGAGTGTTCCTCTGGAGCTCCCCGTGAGAAAGGTGACAGTGTCCTTCACCCCCTTGGAGGGCATCACCAGGAGCACACTCTGGCTCAGGGGATGTCCCCTGTGCCTTGTGCTGCCCATGGTGTGATCTGATGGTTTCACCTCCCTTTTTCATGCCAGGGACAGCCCAAAAAGCCCAAAGCCCCAGAACATTGTCCCGTGCTGAGGCCGATCCCAGCGCCGGATCCATCCTGCCCCACATCCCTCTGGGGTGAGATCCCGGTGCCGAGGGGGCAGGGAGCCGCAGGGAAGCGTGTCCAGGGGATGTTCTGCTGTGTGCAGGCAGAGCAGGGAGCAGATCCTCGCTGGCAATCAGCGGTTTTAATGAGCAGCAGCGCTAATTGCGCTTCCCCCTTGCAGCCCTGCCCCACTGGCCCCTGTCCACCCCTGCAGGGTCAGACCCAGCATCACCAGAGCCCTCCTCCCCCAAAGGGACACAGAGATGTCACACATCTCGGGCACCCTCCCAAGGGCTCAGGCTGATCATTCCTCCCGGCTTTTACGGAGCTCAGGGCTTTCTCTGCCATTCTGGACATCTGTGTGATGGGGATGGCTCAGAACTGTTCCCACTGCAGGCACAGCTCTGAGGCTGTGGGATCGCAGGAAGCTTCAGGAAGCAGATGGATTTTACTGACAAATGGAAGCTCACTGAGTTTACGTTTAATTAACTTTTAATTGGCAAATTTGGGGCTCACGAGTTTTTAGTATAATTAGCTGCTTAAATTAGCTGTTAACAGAGGTTTAAATTTAGAAGCAGGCTTTTTATATCCCGTGTCTGGGTTTATACTGTATCCATGCTGTGATTCCTTTGCAGCCAAATGCTTTAACTCCAGCACACCAAAGGATGAGGAGGTTTGGAAACCGCTACAGGAACTTGGAGCAGGAAGAATGAGATGCACAATTCCACAAGGATTATCCCCAGTGCTTCTTTCTGCACAGGGTTTCCAGTCACTCAGCACCATCAGATGGATCAAAACAGGATCAGAAAATAAAGGATCATATGAGAGAGGAGAGGGGATGGATTGGGTCAAAGAGTTCCCAGCAGCGGGGCGAATAAAAGGATTTAAACAAGTCCCAAAAAAGGAGAGAATATTTTGATTTTTGCAGTTAAAAACAGGAGAAAACTCAGCAAAAATATCAAGGAGGTGGCAATACAGCCATGATTTGTTCCTTTTTTTCAAGGCAGCATCTGTTTACTATTTTAGGAATAAATTCACAAGCAGGGTGGGCAGATCTATATTTTTCTTAATCCTCCAGATTAAGGGCAGCAGAGAGGGCAGAGCAGCCCAGCCAAAAGCGAGGGCTAAAATCTGCTCGATCCAAGGGTGGAAAATACAAATCTGCTCCTTCCTCAGCAGGAATAAACTCCACATTTTTTTCCTCTTCGCTAAGTTCTGTATAAACAGAACAAAAATATGTTGTGGAGAAATGGCCTTTCCCCAAACTGAACAAGAAAGGCACGGTCAGGTCTCTGCTCTTTCCTGGTAAAAAAGGTCAAAAAATATTTTAAGAACTGCGGAAAGAATGGAAATGTGGCTAAGTGGAAATTCAAGTGGAGTAGGAAACAATAGCATGGATTAGGTCATTCCCTGCAAGAACAGGGAGAAAATGTCAGGGATTCGAGTGCTCTGGACCTTGGTTTCCTCTCCTGTTATGAGCAAATGAGGACCAAGCTCTCAGGAAATGACCTGGGGGGAAATGAGAGCCCCCCAACAGCATCCCTGGGGGGCTTTGGGGCTGGATGGCTCCTCCAGGAGGAGACACATCCATGGGAAGTGGCAGGAACCAGCAGAGCCCTCATGTCTGGGAGGTGCAGCTCTGCCTGTTCCTGCTGGGAGGGAACTTTGGGGGCCCTTGGGAGCCTTTTCTCCTCCATTAACGATCCCACATTTAATTACTGCACATTAAGTGATTGCACACTTTCGGTACCTCTGGTTGTCATCTGCCCCCAGAACTCCCTCCAGGATTTAGGTTCTTGGGCTGACAGGCACCAACTGTCCGGAAGCCTCCCACGTGAAGCGTTTGCCAAGGATTTCCACAAAATTTTAAAAAGTCAGTTCCAGGAAAAGCTCCAATTTCTGCAGAAATGTTGAAAAATTGGGAGGGGAAGTTATTTTTCTCCTGAGCAAAGGGCAAAAAAAAAATGTAGGTATTTCCACTTTAATTTCCTTTAGAAATTTCTACAGCTATTGCTGGAATTTTTAAAAAAAACATTTTCTGGGCTCTGAGGGTTATGGAGTCACAGTTTCTCCAGGTCAGTGGCCTTGGGGAGCAAAGATTGGCCCTGGCACAGGGTGCCCAGAGCAGCTGGGGCTGCCCCTGGATCCCTGGCAGTGCCCAAGGCCAGGCTGGACACTTGGATCACCCTGGGACAGTGGAAGTGTCCCTGCCATGGCTGGGGTGGGATGAGCTGATTGTTAAGAACCTTCCCAACCCAAACCAGGGCAGAGAGAGGAGTTTCATCCCCATCAGGACAGGAGATCTGTGCATGCCAACCTCCTTTCCCCAGGCATTGCATTATTCCCTCACTGGCTCGTTCCCACACAGATTTTTGCCAAAACTGATGAGCCCAAAGCGTCTCCCCTGTGCTCCAGTGCAGCCCAAGCTCTCCTGCTCTTGTTCCACCCTCATTTTCCTTGCTGGGAGCTTTGCTCTCTCTTTCTGTCAGCTGCCTGCTTACCCAGCCCAATATTCCAAGTTCAGCTGTGCTTTCAAGCTGCAGGAAGGAGAATTTAGGACTCGGCAGAACAGATGGGCAGATTGGAGCATGAATGGAAACCTTTGCCATTGAGGAGCTGAAATCCCAGCCCAGAGCCCTGCATGGCAGTGAATTACCCAACAGCAGGGGCTGGAGCAGGACTGGCATATGGGAAAAATCCTCCTTGTCAGGGAGGCACGAGGAGAGCTCCAGCTGTTTGCAGGGAACCTCTGCACCTGGCCAGCCCAATAAATCTGTCACAAACTGCCAGCGCAGCAGGACGGCTCCTCCCGGGCTGTCTGCACATCCTGCCCACAGCAAATGTGCCCAGAAAGGATTAAAGCAAGGCCACACTTCATAAATTGATCCCATCCTGAGCCTTTCAGCCCTGCAGTGAATCAGCATCCAATCCCCAGAGGGAGATTTCCTAGGAAGTCTGAAAGGGAATAAACTGCCAGGTTAAAATGCTGTGTTTATCAAACTGAGTGAGAGACTCCCCTGCTTCCTACGTGATTTCAAATAAATTAGAAGCCCATCTGCTGTGCTTGGTTTCAAGAAATTAATTACTTCCAAGGGTGACAAGTTTTTACAACAAAGTAATTATCAAGCTAATAATAAAGGTAGAGGTTGGGCCTTCGATGAGAGCAAATCGCTGCCACTCCAGTGCCTGCAGCTGGGTGTTCCTGAGAATCCCGAGGGATTCCTGCCCAGGGGCTCCAGAGAGGGATGCAGATTGAGAAATAACTCTGACTTCACACTGGGCTGCCTTCAGAAGCTCCCAGGAATGGGATTCCAGAGTGAGATGGGGTCCAGAACCCCCCAGGCATGGGCTGAGCTGCAGGGAGGGGGATTCTGCCCCAGTGAGACCCCACCTGCAGAGCTGCCCCAGCCCTGGAGCCAGGCTGGGAGAGCTGGGGGGGCTCCCCTGGAGAGGAGAAGGATCCAGAGAGAGCTCAGAGCCCCTGGCAGGGCCTGAAGGGGCTCCAGGAGAGCTGGAGAGGGACTGGGGACAAGGGATGGAGGGACAGGAGCCAGGGAATGGCTCCCAGTGCCAGAGGGCAGGGCTGGATGGGATCTTGGGCAGGAATTGTTCCCTGGCAGGGTGGGCAGGCCCTGGCACAGGGTGCCCAGAGCAGCTGGGGCTGCCCCTGGATCCCTGGCAGTGCCCAAGGCCAGGCTGGACAGGGCTGGGAGCAGCTGGGACAGTGGGAGGTGTCCCTGCCATGGCTGGGGTGGAATAAATTGGTCCTTAAGTTCCTTTCCAACCCAATCCAATCCCTGGTTCCATGAGCCTATGAAAAATTGCTGCTCAATGTCTGATAAGGATTGGGCTGATTTAATGATAAAACAAAAGGAAACCAAACTGACTTCAAGGGAGGAAAGGAGAGGCTGGAACTCTCCTGAAGCACCTATCATCATTCCCCAGGGACAGGGAAAAGGACTTTCCATGCTGCTTTCCAGGAAAGCATTCTGGAAAGTCTGATTTTCCTTATTGGGAACCTGCTCTGTTGGGGCTTCCTGGATGCCATGCAAGCAAACCCTCACCACAAAACTTTCCTTTTCCCACTGAGGTGTCCACGAGGCTTCTCCAAGTGCTGCTGCAGCTGCATCAGGCAGGGCAAGCAGCAGGAGAGGTTCCTGAAGTGTCCAGATAATATTCCTGCCACTCCTGAAAATCCCCAGTGCTGTGGAGACAGCTCCAGCCTGGCACAGCCGAGTGTTTCTGTGCTGGCTGGGTCCTTTCTCCTCGGCTGGGACACTGTTCTTGTGCAGGCCAAGGGCTTTTTTCCCACATAGCTCATGGCCAAAAATGTGATGAATCAGGGTTTGGGGTGATTTATCTCTATTTCAGCCTCTCCTAACTGTATTTTCTATTTCTAGCACCCACTGTCATTCAGGAAAATCTTGTAGGTATCCAAAGACACCGTGAGTCACCCTCTGGCTCTCCCAGCTCTCAAGAACAGTTTTCCCTCAGATTTTGGGATCCTGGCTTGCAGCGAGTGGCTCTGGGACCAGGCCCATGACTGGGGAGAAGGAAAATGTTTGGTTTCCTATGAGTCAGCCCCAGCGCTGTGGTTTGTGCTGCCATCATTAACACTTCCATGCAGCTGGAGTTATTCAATAAATTTGGTGATGATAATGGTTCTAATACTGGTTTTAACTGTTAATTCCCATCCTCCAGGGAGTCTCCTCCTTTGATTTGTCAAGGTTGAGTGAAACCCAGACCCCTGGAAGCCAATGATCTCCTTTGAGGAGGAGCTGGTGTTTCACCTCACACATGTTCTTCCCCTTCCCCTTCCCTTTCCTCTTCCTTGAGCTGTGCTAAGCTCTCGGTTTGCTGCTCTGCACAGATGTGGCAGCACATCTGGTGAGCACCCAGCACGGACAGGGAGGTGAGGATTGGGAATGCGGGCACCTGGAAATGAAACAGGGATCTGGATCCAAATAACTCCAGGGCTGCAAGCAACCTTCAGTGCCAGCTCTGGCAGCCCCTGTGTTCTCCTTCACTGGAGCTGCAGCCAGAGGTGCCATCCTGAGTGTGGGAGTACAACCAGAGGGGCGGCTTTGGGAATGCAAGCTCCAATATCCAAGGGCTTTTCCCACTTGGAGGCTCAGGTGGATGAAATTCCTCAGCAGGCATCCAGCAACGATGCTCCACGAGCACAGCAGAGCTCAGGGCAGGGCTGTTCACACAGAGAGGGGAATTTGATTTTCATGTGAGCTCCAGCTGATCTCACTCATTCTCAAACACCCCCAAATTCAGCAGCAGCAGGACACAGGGTCCCCACTGCCGTGCCCACGGTCACTCAGAGTGACACAGAGGACAGCAAGGCCTTGGCACATCTCCTCTGGCAGCCACATCCTGATTTTGGGTGGCCACCACAGCATCCCCTGCTCACAGCACAGTTTCCATTGGGTCACCTGTGGCAGTGGGAGTGGTGGAGGAGGTCACCACAGGGATGGGGACACAAGTGATGTCCCAGCCCTGGTGCTGCTGAGGAGGGATGGCTGGGGGAGGATGTTTATGGGGGAATGTTCTGGTTGAAGGGCATGGAAGAAAGTAGGACACACCTTAATAGACTTCTCAAGGAGTTTTGGGGAGGATTTGACTTTGAACTTCCTTTTTAAAAATAAGAAGTGGCCTACATAGGAATGAGTTTAAAATTATGCAAGTATCCCCCGGTAATGTATGGAGCAGCAGGAAACCCCAGAATAGCATCAGAGAGGGATTTGTGCCCTCCCTCTCTCAACCTCTCCCAGGACTTTGGGGCTGCCCAGCCCAGTGGGCAACCAAAGGATGCTGAAAAAATTCCAGTGCCCAGTGCTTCATCAAAAGTCAAAATATTCTACCCACTGTGTTTGTTATTCCCATTATTTTTGTCACTGTATATAAAAAGTGGTTTCTGTTTGTCTGGTAGGATTTATCAGTGCTGGATTTGTCTCAAGGACTCCTCATCCTTGCAGTGCCTCCCTCCCTCTCATGTTTAAAATCACAAACCCCAGCAAAGCGCCCTGGTTTGGGTAGGGTTGGTCCTGGAGACCGGTGACAAGGACAGGACTGGGCACCATCCTTGTGGATCCATGGATTTTGGCAATACTCCATTCAGTCTGGCACAGCTCCACCTTGCTCAGCACCTCTGCTTGTCCCCAGGCATGGACAAGAGCCCTGAGTCCCTCCTGGGGGCTGAAGGTGAGGCTGGGTAAAGATAAACAGGCCTGAAAAGTCGAGGGGGGATTTTTCACTCCCTGCTTCTTCCCACTGGAAGGAAGGGAGGGTGTGGATGAGGAGAGCATTTCAACAGACAAATCCATGGAATTTCAGCCTCTGCTTTGGACTTGGTCTGTCCTAAGCTCAGTTCTGGGTGATGCTGGTGGGGTTCAGGGCAGAGCTGGGGGTCTCTGCTGAGCACTGGGGAACATCCCTGGGGTGGGGGGAAGCTTTGCCCAGTGACAGCCAGGAAGGGACAAGTGCCCACAGGAGCCTGGTTTGGTATTGGGGATATCCTAAAGGAGATCCTGGCGGTCTGTGCTGGATCTTCCAGCCCTGCAGGTTCTGCAGGTTCCCCAGAGCACCATCACCTGCGTTAGGCAGCTGAAGGTCCCAGTTCAGTGCCCTTCACCACCAGTTCAGGACCAGCCAGGTTGGGTCTGCAGAGAGACCCTGGCATGGCTGGTGCCAGACCCTGATCAGGCCACACCACAGGGAGAGCCTGAAATCCTGAAATCCTGGATCCACTGGAGCCAGGCACCATTCCCATTCCTTTTTCATGGGACTCCCCCAGCTCGTGAGTGCTGCTCCCAGTGCTTGGCTCCAGTTTCCCACAGGCTCTGAAGTGCCCCAGAAGCTTCCCCAGGGCAGCTCTGCTCCCTGCACTGGCTCCAGGTCCCCTTTCCCAGCCACTGTCCCCAGGGGACCTGGGCAAAGGCCCAAAGGTGTTCAGTCCTGGCTATTCCACATCCAACTGAGGCAGCAGAGACCAACCCCAAAACCTCCTGCAGCCCTCGGAGCCTCCCTCCCTCCCTCCCACTGCCAGGGAGCAAACCAGAGGTGCATTTTTCACCTGGTTGCTGCATTTGTGCTGCCCTCAGGTTGGAGAGGATCCCCATCGAGGATAGGCCAAGACTGACTTGGTTGCGTAGGAGCCTCTCCTGCCTTGTGCCTCTTATAAAATCCACCTGGAAAAATAATCCTGGAGGCTGTGCTGACAAATGAGTAACTCTGCCTGCTGCAGCACTCTGCCCCTTCCCTTTCCAGGCTGTGCTTTGGAAACCAAACACAGAGAGAGCCCCTCGGGGTGGCCAAAGCAAACAGCTCCACTCAGAATATGGAAATAAATATATAAAGCAGGCTATGGACAAATTAGCAAGGAGCATTTCTAAACACAAACCCTGCCACGGGGCCAGACCTCTGCAGTGTGCAGAGCCAGCGAGGGGCTCTTGTGGTGCTGTCAGGTTTTGTTGCTGCTGCCAGGCTGATTTACAGCAGCTCTTTGTGCACTGTGGCCCCTGCTCAGGGCTTGTGTGGGGCTGAGTCCAGTGGGAAGCAAGGCATGCTCAGGATCCTTCTTCACCAGATGCAAACCCAGCAGAGGAAATCTCAACTCTCCTCTTAGGGGGGAAAAAAAAAGTAATTCTAATACAAGAAACCTTTAAATCAACCCAGCAGAGGAAATCTCAACACTCCTCTTTGGGAAAAGAAAAAAAAATAATTCTAGTATAAGAAATGTGTCCAATCCTCATCCTGGTATGATTTCTTTGATTTTAACAGCTGCTGATACAGACTTTTTGAGGCCATGGGGAGGAGCAGCCAGTCTGCAAAACAGATCAGGGGCAAGGCTACCTTCTGTCTCTGTGCTCAGGAGCAGGGGGGATATTTTGGGAATGCTCAGCCTGGAAAGGCAGGAAAGGAGGAGTCAGGATGGAAACACGGGGCTGACAGGGATGGAGCAGAGCCCGTGTGCCCCCAAATCCCCGAGCAGGTTCCAGCCCTGGGGTGCCAGGGTGCCATGGGGAGGGTGAGGTGTGGGTGGGCCATGGGATGGGCACTGAGAGCCAGGTTCTGTCCCTGGGGACAGCCTGGTGTGACCTTCCCGAGCAGAACCAGGGGGGATTGACAGAGAAAATGCTTTTCCAGCCAGGCGTGGAACCCCCAGACAGCTTCTCCACATTTCTGGGGAAACAACAGGCACGTGCTGAGAGGGTCCTTGGAGACAGGGGCACAGAAACTCTCAGAAAAGCTTTTTTACGCAGCAAAAGTTTTTTTTTCCGTTCTGACATTACCTTGAAAAGGGCCTGGTTTAAAAACCAACAGCCCCCAAAGTGAAAATGTTTTTCTTTGAGAAGAGGATCACGTCAATAGCAAAGCCCATCAGGGCACAGGGATGGACGGCCCCCCGCACCTCACTGTCCTCTCCAGGCTCTGAGCCAGGGCACAGCCCAAGGACAGCAAATCAAAATTAAGTTTCTGAATCAAAATTTAAGGAGTTTGGCACAGGGAAAAAAGAAGTTTCTAAATGTTTCTTATACTGAGTCAAACCTCAGGGAAATGGAAACACCCAGCAGTTGCACTTGGGCTACTCAGGGCCTCAGCAGAGATTACTGAATCACAGAATGATGGAAAGGATTGGTTGGAAGGAACATTAATTATCCAGTGCCACCCCCTGCCATGGCAGGGACACCTCCCACTGTCCCAGGGTGATCCAAATCCCGTCCAGCCTGGCCTTGGGCACTGCCAGGGATCCAGGGGCAGCCCCAGCTGCTCTGGGCACCCTGTGCCAGGGCCTGCCCACCCTGCCAGGGAACAATTCCTGCCCAAGATCCCATCCAGCCCTGCCCTCTGGCACTGGGAGCCATTCCCTGGCTCCTGTCCCTCCATCCCTTGTCCCCAGTCCCTCTCCAGCTCTCCTGGAGCCCCTTTAGGCCCTGCCAGGGGCTCTGAGCTCTCCTGGAGCCTTCTCCTCTCCAGGGGAGCCCCCCAGCTCTCCCAGCCTGGCTCCAGAGCAGAGGAATTTCTCTGGGCTCCAGGACACCCCAACTCTGAGCAGAAGGAGAGAACCTGAAGCTGTCACAGCCTTGACCCAGCCCCTGCTCCAGGCAGAGGAGGGGATGAGCAGCCCCTCGTGCAGGACCAGAGCTGCACTGAGCTCTCCCCCGTGCCTGGCCAGTGATCACCCTGTACATATGGCGTGATTTAGCCTGTGACTGGCTCCAAGAGCAATTTTCAGATTACAAACGAAGGTGTTGGAAGTGCTGTTGCCTTTTCCATGGCCGTGGATACAGGATTGAGCACAGACAGTGGTAACACCCCAAAGGCCGAGCAAAGGAAATGCCTCAAATGCTCATGGTGCACTGTCAAATGTAAAAGTGGAACATAAAGACATTTCTAGTGCAATTTCTAGGGGGAAAAAAGCTCTTCAAACTTCCTTTTGTTGCTAAGAAATACCAAAACATGAGAATAAGCAAAGGAGCACTACAGAAGCCACAGATGTGCAGCACAGTTCATCATCCATGGACACACTCATGACAGCCAGCTAAATACAGTTGTTTTCCATGTCTAAAATGATCCTTTTCTGGGACTAAAGCTCCATGTATCACCAATAATGTATTAACTACTCTTTGGAGACAGTAATGGAACACTTGGCTAAAATATTCATATTTTTATTTGTGGTTTCTGAAGTCTGAAACCATGAGGATTTCAAAGCATTTCATGTGGCTCATTACAGTTTAGCTAAGAGGGAAATTATCTATTGTCGAGTTATTTTCAAGGAAGAAGCAGCACTGGGAAGAGTTGAAAATGTGAGAAGTGCTTCCACCATATGGTTTGAATTGATGATGATTCATCACTTGCCACCAAAATTTTAATTTTCAAAGTCAGAAATTAAAGGGGGGTGTGTGGAAAGGCTGAATATTTACTCCCAAGTTCTCAACTCACATGTGTTAAACAGCAAAGTATGGTGTAAATGCTTGTGTTGAGGAACAGGAGTTTATGAATTCCTTCCCCTAGCAAAGGGCTGAAGAATTGCAGAGGATTTGGGATCTTTTTCCTGTTAAATACAAAGAAATGTTGAGGCAGCCCATCACAAAATGGCCCTCTCTTCCTGAGAGTTATCCCAGGGAATTCAGCAGGAATAGCCCAGCTGAAGTTTTTATATTCTTTAATACAATACAGATGGCAAGAGAGATGGAAAGTGCTTGGTATGCAAGTGCTGAAAGCTTTCAATGTTCATTTTAAAATGCATAAGAATACTTTAAAAATGAGCCTGCATTAATCTTTGCATGCCAAAATTTATAACATGCAACCACTGAAGTGTAAATTACAGCCAAGGACTGACAACAAATTCCTTGGCCATAAACACCGACCTTCTCTGAAAGAAAAACCACAACAGTGCAGAGCAGAATCAGCAGAAAAGGGTTTTGTTTGCCTGGGTGTGTTGTCTTGCAGACACCTGACTTCCCAGGGATCTCAGCACGTGACACTCAGCCTGAATCAATCATTTGCTCTGAAATCCATGCTAACTTCTCACCATAAACATCAGAGAAGTGGTGAATTCTCAGAGCAAGCTTGTGAATCAGATTAAGCACACACACGTTTTAGGGGGGCTGGGTTATGGAAGGCTCTGATTCTGAAGAAGTGAATTCCAGTTGCTCCAAACCTCCTGGATCTGCTGCAGCTGGCAGGGATGTGTCCATGTGTGCCAGGCAGAGGGAGATCTGGACAGGCTGCAACCTCCTGATAAACCCTGATTCTGCCAAAGGACAGTGCCTGACCCTGCTGTCCCCCCTGTCTGACCCTGCTGTCCCCCCTGTCTGACCCTGCTGTCCCCATTGCCTGGCCCTGCTGTCCCCTCTGTCTGACCCTGCTGTCCCCATTGCCTGGCCCTGCTGTCCCCATTGCCTGGCCCTGCTGTCCCCTCTGTCTGACCCTGCTGTCCCCATTGCCTGGCCCTGCTGTCCCCATTGCCTGACCCTGCTGTCCCCATTGCCTGGCCCTGCTGTCCCCATTGCCTGGCCCTGCTGTCCCCCCTGTCTGACCCTGCTGTCCCCCCTGTCTGACCCTGCTGTCCCCATTGCCTGGCCCTGCTGTCCCCCCTGTCTGACCCTGCTGTCCCCATTGCCTGACCCTGCTGTCCCCATTGCCTGGCCCTGCTGTCCCCCCTGTCTGACCCTGCTGTCCCCATTGCCTGACCCTGCTGTCCCCATTGCCTGACCCTGCTGTCCCCATTGCCTGACCCTGCTGTCCCCAGTGCCTGGCCCTGCTGTCCCCATTGCCTGGCTCTTGCTGCAGGGCTGATTGGCACACCCCAGCCCCAAACCCCTCTGGAGAGCACCAGGAGGGGCTCCATCCTCCTCTCTCCTCGGGAATTCAATCCCAGGCCGGGCTGGGAGCCGGGAGGCTCCAGGAGCGAGACAGGCTCTGTGTGGTTATTAAGGCATTTCTTGATCCCAAAGAGCCCTTCCCAAGGAAAAACCCTTCCCTCCCATGGGCCAGCGTGGGGCAAACACATTGGAGCTGAATTTCTGCTTTGGCTTTGGTGCCTGGGCTCCTTCCCTTGTGCCAGAGGGCAGCAGCTGGCCCCGAGCTCACCCTCAGGATGTGCAGCTCCGGCTCCTCTCCCGCCTGCTTTGGGGAGGGGGGATCAAGGGCCACCTAAATAAAGCAAATGTTAGTGGGTAGAAAAGGCTTAAATGGGTTATTTTTTGTTATTTTGTTTTCTGTTGTGGTGCTGGTTTGTGGATTTTGTTCCAGGGAGGATGCAGCAGATGCCGTGTGCTCAGATCTCACCTTGACAGAGCTGGAGAACAGAAATAACTTCAGAGGGAGGATGTGTGGAATCAGTAAGAAATACAGAGAAATAAGGTTTTTTTAATCATTTGCCCAAATTCCTGTAAGTTAAGGAGATAGCAGGTACCCTGTACTCAGAGAAATATTCCTGCTGCTGTCCGTGACATCAATCCCTGGGCTTTGGCTGCCTGGGGATCTGTGCTGTGCCTCCAGCAGATGTAACCTTTGTACAAGGGTGATGTTTGGTGGTTGTATTCTCCAGCTATTTCTGGAAGTGAATGCAGTAATCTTCCACTCGGATATGACTGTCTCCAGCATAAACAAATCCAGGCCAGCTTTGCACCATGGTTTTACTGTCTGGAAATATCATCATGGATGATGTTTACTTCACTCTTTCCAAATTTTTTTTTTCATTCTTTGCTTTGTTTGCAGTCAAACTCTTTTTTTTTGTTTTTTTTTTAAATATGTATATACATCTTACCCAGCCCAAATGTCTTCTCCCTTTCATTTCAGCATCTCTTGCTCCAGAATTTGGGGAACAGCCAGACTCCTTCACTGGAACCAGCTCCATTTGGGATGTGACATCGTTCCAAGTCATCATGAAGTCAAAGTGTGTGTTCTATATTCAGGACCAGCACGGAGAGTTTGTGTTGTCTTTGGCATTGTGGTCACTGCCACGGTCATCCACGTCCATCCTCCCCTGGAAACACAGGACATCAGACCCCGGAGTCGGGGTCACCTCTCACTGCTTGGTGACATTTCTCCTCCAGCTGGGAGTGTTGGACTCAATGGGCTGAATTTCATTGTCCTGGCAGCCTCCCAGTGCTGACGTGGGAGTGACAAGGAACTGTCTTTGGACAGCTTTGATGCCCCTGAGGATGTGGGACAGCCCCACGGGGACAGCCCCATCCGAGCCCCCTTTGAGAGCAGCGGGCAGCAGAGCAGCACTGGGCTGTAAACCCCAGGTCTGAGATGAGCTAGAAGAGAACTGCAGGAGGAACCTGCCCTGAGGCAGAGGCCCTGGGTGGGATAATCCCTGTGGTGAGTGGGATGCTCCTAAAACCCCACAGGTGCTCCCAGCTCCGAGGAGCTCTTGCTCCAGGACTGGATGCTGCCAGATCTCCTGGAGGCCGGGCTGGGGAAAAGCATTTACTATCACAGGAAAAGAAGTGTATTTTTGAGAAGGACTGATTTATTCCTGCCTGGATGGGACCTGTGGAAGTGTGTGAGACACTGAACTCCCTTCCTGGGTTCCTGGGGAACCACCACGGCTGCTCCTCTGTGCTGAACCAGCTCAGGGAGAAGCTCCTTGCAGTGCCCATGGCCCAGCTGGGAACCACATGCAGGCTGTGCATGACCCTTCTGTCCCTCTGTCACCTGTTGAACTTGCTGGGATGAAATCCTCCGGGCAGGATTGGTTCAGACAAACACAGGGACACAGCTGGAAGCAGCTCCAGGGGAGGTGAATCACACCCAGCCCTGGAGAGCATCAAGACAAGATAAAACAGCCTCAAGTTGCTCCAGGGCAGGTTTAGTCTGGATATTAGGGGAAAATTCCCAATGGAAAGGGTGGTAAGGAATTGGAACTGCTCAAGGCAGTGATGGGGCCACCATCCTTGGAGGGATTTCAAAGTTGTGTAAATGTGGCACTTGGGGACATCATTAGTGGTGGCCTTGGCAGTGCATTCCAGGGGGAATGGCTGGATTCATAATCTTAGAGGCCTTTTCCAAGCTTAATTCCATGGTTCTAAAAGTCCCATCAGCCCTCTTGCTTAGCACTCCTGGCTCTGACCCCTGGACTTCAGAATCCTCCAGAAATCAGAGCTGAGAGCCACCTTTAAACCACACAAACATTTTTTCCACCCCCCCTCTCCCCCTAAACAGCAACCAGGTGTCCCACAAAGCTCTGTGTCTGCTGGGATCTGCTCCCAGCGAGGAGCAGCCCTGCAGGGAAGGAGGAGGCAGAAACAGGAGCAGGTTAATTTGGAGTGTGCCCTCCCAGCCCAGCGTCAGCGGATATGGGTATTTTTGTGCTGCTTCCTCAGAGATATTTTTAGCTGCTCAAGTGACTTGTGGCAATTCCCCGAGGCCAGAGTGATTCATAGGGTTTGGAGACTGCGCTGGATCGCTCCTTGGGAAAGGAGCGTCATCCCACTGAAATCAGGAGCTGGCTTCAGAGGCGTGGGGACTTCAGAATGAGGTTTTTGGCTCTGGCTAAACTGGAGCTGTGGAATTTTCAGATTATTATATCATGGGGGGAGGGATTTTTTTGTTCTGGTGTTGGTGAAAGGCAGGGATTAATCTCACAGACTGGGGGCAGGAGATGTGCAGAGCAAGACTGAGCCGTGGAAATTCCCTCTTCCCTCTGTCCTCAGCAGCTTTTAACCCTGCCCTGAGCACCACCTCCCATTTTTATCCTGCCTTCCTCCCCTGCAGCCTCTTCTCCATCAGTTCACATCAGTCCTTCTCCAGACTCCCAGCCCATTTTGTGTTTGGCCTACCAGACTTTTTTAAGCTCTTCCTGTAGCCAAGTTTGGTAGGATTTGTGAAGTTCAGCAGTCCAAGGGCAGTGGAGAACAGGACATTTTTACTGATCCTCCCCATCTGGCTGCCCCTTCCCACAGGCACCCCTTAGATCATGTCCAAGAACTGCTTCTCTCTAGACTGACAAAAGCAGAAGGGACCTCCCATCAGTCCATGAGGAGATTGCGATGAGATGAGATGAGATGAGATGAGATGAGATGAGATGAGATGAGATGAGATGAGATGAGATGAGGTTAATTCAGGAGAAAGCTCATTCCTCTACTCTTTGTCACCCCTTTACTTAGGAAAGGGGAACATCTTTCCTAAAGTGAGTTGAATGTGGGTTTGGAAGAATGTTTTGACATATTTCTGCTGCATGGAAGAAAGGAGAGCTTTCCTGCCCAGCTTGGTGAGCTGGCAGTAGCTGTCCAGCCTGTCCAGCAGCTCATTTCCAGAGAGCATTCTCTGGACAGCAAAGAATGGGAATGATCAGGGAGGGCAGGAGCAGCACAAGCAGTGACCAGAGAAGCTCCCTCTATCCCAAATCCCCACAGAGACTCAGGAGTGCTGCTGCCAAGAGCCCCATGGGGAGAGGGGAGGAATTAGGGGCCTCCTGGCAGGAAGAACCAACAAAAGATGGGAAAGATCTGGAGGCAGAGAGGGCAGAGGAAGACAGGCCTTGGTCAGAGCTTGGATGGCATGAGGCTCTGAAAGCCGTGTCTTTGGGCTGCTCCTCGGGGCTGAAGCAGCAGCCAGACTTCCAGGCTCAGTCCTCAATTTCCGCAGTCATGTGGGATCTGCTGGGCTCCAGACATCCCTCTGCAGCAGTGTTTTGTGGGCAGATAATGCCTGGCTGCCCTTGTAAGAGATTGTAACTGTCCTGACTACAGGGCAGCTCTTGATCCCTCCTGAGGTATTTTTGCCATGGACAGGAGCCAGTGGGATCATGTGCTGGGGGTTCAGTTCCCAGCTCCTGCCTGGGCACAGCACACAGGCTCCAGGAGTTATTTACAGCAACCCAGCCAAGCCCTCTGGCACAGCAGCTGCTGGGTGCCAATGCCAAAGGCGAGTGCTGAGGCCAGGATCTTCCTCCCCATGACCAGCACTGCTACAAAAGCAGCTTCTTCAGGCCCTGTCTTGCCTGGGACTCAGCCTTCATCCACCCCTGCAGAGCAGAGAAGAGGCAGTGACTGCACTTGCTTGGTCTGCTGGTGGTGAGCTCAGAATCCCAGAATATCCTGAGCAGGAGGGACCCCCAGGATCAGCCAGCCCTGCCCAGACCCCCCAACATCCCAGCCTGGGCATCCCTGGAGCTCTGGCAGCCTCAGGGCCGTGCCCATTCCCTGGGGAGCCTGGGCAGTGCCAGCAGCCTCTGGGGGAAGAACCTTGCCCTGATGTGCAGCCTGAGCCTGGCCTGGCCCAGCTCCAGCCGTTCCCTGCCTGCTGTCCCTGTCCCAGAGCAGAGATGGGTGCTGCCCCTCGGGAGGAGCTGCAGATCCCAGTGAGGTCTCAATCACAATCCCAGTGCCCCCAGCTGCTCCTCACGGGCCCCTCCAGACCCAGTTCTGGGCCAGTCACCAGGGAAGGAATCAGCCAGAAGTGCCCAAGTCTGTGTAAAATCACAGTCAGGGGCTGTGTGTGAGGGAAATCAGAGAACCACAGAATAATGGAATGGTTTGGGCTGGAAGAGACCTTAAATGCCATCCAGTTCTACCCTTGCCATGGGAAGGGACACCTCCCACTATCCCAGGCTGCTCCAACCTGGCCTTGTTCACACTGGCAATGATGTAAAGCTGAGGAAACACAAAGTACTGGTGTTGAAATACATAAACATGTAGAATCTGTGCATCAACCCAACCATGGAATTACATTTACTAATTTTCAAAAGAGAGAGAAAAGATTCCCACATCAAAAGCAGTGACAAGTCAGAGCCCTGGTAGGATATTCACTGTGGATCACTTGTTAGCACCATGAAAAGCTGTGTAATTAGACAAAAATTACAAGTAGTTTCACTGAGAGGGATGGGGTACTTACTGACATCAAGAGGAAATGATTTCATAATCCCTCTTCTAGATGTTTCCCATATTTTATGGCAATATGGCTTTCATGTTGGTTTAATTGGCAGAGCAGCAGGAAATGAAAGGAGATATACAAAACATGGTGTTGCCATGTATTAAAAGTTGCATTCCTGGAAACTCAGCTCAGAGCATTGTCCAGAGACACCTGGGGCTGAGAAAACCTGGATCCAAAGTACCCTGACAGGGAAGGAGGGTTTCTGTCCTCTGGAGCCAGGCTGGGGGAGCTGGGGGTGCTCACCTGGAGAGGAGAAGCTCCAGGGAGAGCTCAGAGCCCCTCCAGGGCCTGAAGGGGCTCCAGGAGAGCTGCAGATGCCCAGTCCCTGATTTTCAGGGTTGCTGTGCCCACAGGGATGGAATGACTCAGAGTCTGGCAGGGAGCTGGGAAGTTCCCATGAACATAAGCCAGGCTGATGGTGCAAGCAAATATCTATTCCCAAGAGTCAAACAGGAGCAACACATTCACAACTGCTCTGAAGAGACAGAGAAACAAAAGCAACCCAGCCCTGGCACAGGAACCTCCAGGGCTCAAAGAACCAAAACCAGAGCTCCAGAGAGAGGGACAGGTCAGGCCTTCCCCACTTCCACACATCCCTGAGAGGCTCTGGACAGGGGACACTGGAGCCAGGACTGGGGGGAAAAGGGTTCTGGAGTAGGACTGGAGCACCTGGGTCAGAATCCCAGCTCTGATGGGAAACAGCCAGGGATGAGCAGCCACAGGACTTGTGCCAGGGGCCGAGGTCTCATCCCTTGGGCTCGGCCCTCTCACACCTCCAGCCACTTTTCTGAAAGTCACTGTCCCTTTGGGAGGAAAACAAGGCAGACTTCACCTCCCTCTGGAGCCAGCCTGGCAGCTCTGAGTGCAGCAGGGCCATTCCTGTGCTTGCTCTGGAGGCTGGATTTGGGCTGGGAGCTGCAGATCAGTGCAGCCCAGTGACAGCACCTCTCTGCCTGCCCCACTCCAGGACGTTCACCCAGCTTGTGGAACATCACTTGATTGGAAATCACATCCCCAGAGCCCCAGTCATGCTGCCTGCCAGCCCTCCCCACCTCCTCCAGAGCCCTGACCACATCTGAGGCTCCAGAGGAGCACAGGACTGAGCAGATGCCGGAGATAACAAATCAGGCCCTGCTTGAATCCTTGGTGCTCTCTCCTGTTCCTCCAGGCTGGGAGCTGGCCCAGCTCTCCCTGGAGTTCTCAAACTGACCCAAAGAGCTCATGGCAGGAGCAGCTTCACCAGCACACGGAAAATGCCTGGAGAAGTTGGATCACACAGCTCAGGACTGTCCTGAGAGCTGGTCTGGAGCCTCACCAGTGAGTCTGGGGTCTGCCTGTTCCTCCAGGTGGATGCCAAGCCCACGTCAAATCAGACAATTTGACCATGATCCTCTGCAGCCCAGAAAAACACATTTTTGGCATGTAAATAAATGAAAAACCTGATTTTATCATCCTGTCTGCCTTGCTTGTTCCAAGGTGCATTCTTTCCCAGGAAACACCCAGGAAAGCAGCTCTGGACACCAGCACAGAGCTGAGGAGGAGGCTGGGTGCTGCAGAAAGTTGTCACTGCTGCAAACATTTGAGCATCCCTCCAACTGCAGCAATCAGCTGTCAGAGCAATCAAAAGGAGCTGGAAAGCTCCTGTAGCAGGGTAAACTGAGCTGTTATCACACAGTGAAGGATTGATGAGAGGTATGAGGTATGCCCTTTAACAGTTCCTTTCATCTGCAGAGCTCAGAACACTTGAAAATGTTTATAAATAAGCCCCACGTCTCTCCAGAGGAGACTTTATTCCCCTTTTAACGTTGGCCAAGTGCATGGGGAAGAGCTGAGCAACTCAAAGAGATCTGAGTTTGATGCTGGGAGCAGAGACCCCTCTCCTGCTGCTCTGGCTCCTGTGGGAAAGAGACAAATCCTCACAACATCTTGATGCCAGACACAAGACTGACAAAAAGGGCATCTCCAGAGGACTTTAACAAGGCCCCAGAACTGTTCCTCACCACTGAACCTTCTATCAGATGTCTTCATCCTGTGTTGCTGCCTGAGCCATCCCCAGTGAGCAAACCTCCCTCGTGAGGCACGGGAAAGGAACCCACAGCGCATCCCAAAATCCCCAGCTAAGCCAGGCAAGGCAGCACAGACACTGAGACTTCACCTGCCCTGAGCACAGCTGCTCTCTCATTTCCCAAAAGCCAGCCTGCTGCAAGAGAAGTGTCCAGAATCCTCTTTAGCTGTCCCGGTGTTTAGGACATTGCTGATGACACCAGGGTGGGGTTTGATCCCTGTAGGGCCGTTGGCTCAGGAGTTGGACCCGATGATCCTTGTGGGTCCCTTCCAGCTCAGGACAAAGAAATGTGGGTGCAGAGCAGTCCTGGGGGGGCAGTGGGGCAGGAGGTGCTGTTCTCCATCCACCCTTTCCTGGCCTTGTCCCTGTGGCACCCACAGCAGCCACCCAGCCTCCTCTTCCTGCAGAGCCCAAACCCCCCCAGATCCCATTCGGGAGCATCCCCCAGACCCCAGAGCCAAACCCCCGGGGATGGCTGGGCTCTGTCCTGTCCCAGCTGCCAGGGAGGCTGGGCCAGTGCAGGAGCAGAGGAAACTCAAGAGGAAAAGGTCCCGGGAGCCTTTCCTGCCCTTCCCAGAGCAGCCCCTGGTCTGCCCAGCCCTCGCCAGCTCCTCTTCTGCAGCCTCATCAGTGCAGGGCATCAATGGGGCCATTGTTCCCCCTCTCCCTCACTGAAGGGGCATTTTGTTTATTAAAAAGTCATGCTGGTGGTGAGGAGCTCCTCAGAGCCAAAAATAACCGAGGCCACGATTGTTTCCTCGCTGCTCCCTTATCTGCTGAGCAGGGCTGGCGGGCAGAGCGCAGCCGGAGCAGATGCAGCTCCTGCTAAAAATACCTTGGAGCGAGGAGCAGGAGACGTCAGGGAGCTGCCAAGGGCATTAGCCAAGCTCTCAGACACGCAGGGCCACCGGCCACGCCGGAGAGGGGCTCCAGATGTTTGCCGAGGGTGCCAGGATGCGCTGGGGTGTCCGTGCCTCGGCTCTGGGGGACGCACAGCTCGTGTCAGCCTCCCTGAGGGGCTCCCTGGAGATTTCCTTCGGGAAAACTGCAGAGGGAAGGGAGCAGAGGGCAGGAATCCACAGGCAGGGCTACTCCAAAAGGGGCTGGGATCGGCACAGGGCGTCCCCAGAGCCCGGGATCTCCTGCTCTCTGCTCTCTGGGGGTTGTTCAGGACGGGCAGCACAGCCCGAGGGATCCAGGCCCCATGGCTGCATCAGCCACAGGTTTGGGGGGCTCTCCCACAGCCCTCAGCCAAAATGTTTGTGCCCTCCAAACATCCAGGGGCTCTTCCTGCTGCTGGGATGCAGGGTGGGCACTTGGAGGACACACACACACAGAGCCTTCCTTGTGCCACCTCTTCCAGCCACCCAACCCAGGGAATCTTTTTGCTTCCCAGAGAGTCCCTTGGCATGGAGTGCAGCATTTTCTGGCCACCAGCCCAACCCCACCCCCAGCCCTCCTGGCAGCAGTGGTGGGGAGCTGTGTGCCAGCCCTGCTCCATCCTGCAGCAGGGACAAGGAACCAGCTGAGATCCAAGCAGGTCCCAAAGGTGCCTTCACCCCCTCTCCAAGCCCAGGGAACATCCTACAAACCGTGCACAGAGCTGTGGCCTCCCACCAGCTCCCTGAGAACCACCCTCCCTGTTTTCCCAGCTGTTCCCTGACATTATTTAACTGATTTAATTTAAGGCCAGAAGCCTCTGTGCTGCTCTGGACCCTGGAGGGCAGAGCTTGCCCAGGACACGATGCTGGTGATGCTCTGCCCACTCAGCAGGGCAAGAGATGAACTCTTCGGAGCATTCTGGGACACAAAGAGCGATCTCCCCACCTTCCCAGGTTTCTGTGGGATATTGTGGCAGGGAAAGTGCCCATTCCCCATGGCAGCCCTCGTGGGAGCAGCACATCAGAGCCATCCCTGGCTGCAGACACAGCTCCATGCCCTGCTCCCTCCCCAGCTGGGGTTTTACTGCAGGAGCAGCTCGAGGCTCAGGGTGGGGGACCCTTCACCAAAACACCCAGCAGCTTTGGAACCTCTCCCTGCTGCTTTTCCAAGAGCCTGATTTTGCCTTTCTGGCTCAAACACACCACTGGTTTTTCTGCAGCAATGAAGATAAACGTCAATAAATCTTCTGCAGTCGTTCCACGGGGCCAGGAGTGATCTCAGCCCTGAAGCATTTCAGTATCCTGCAGTTGCACCCCGAGCCCCCATCCAGAAACCTCACCCTGCTCCAGAGCCTCAAACACACAAGTGCCTCCTTCAAGGAGGTGCCCAGTCCCTCTGAAGTCAATGGCAGCTCTGTGCTGCAGGCTGTGCCTGGATCAGCTCCCAGACAAGCAGCCTGTGTGCAGCAGTGCCAAAGCCCCCCTGCAGCGCTGCTCCTGGGCTCCCAGGTGTTCTGCTGCCTCTTCTCACAGCCCCCAGCACGGTGAGCCCAGCCTTCACAGCCTCTGGGGGCTCTTTCTTCACAGGCCCAGGCACAGCAGCTCTCCTTTCTGCCCCTTGAACACGGGCTCGGCACGTCGGGGGACTCCCTGTCTTCTGCTGCGTGAATTCCCAGCAAATTCCAGCTCCTCTGGAAATGCCAAGTCCTTTTCCAGCTGGATGGGCAGGTGGGAATGGGGAGCCTGCACTGCTCGGGGTGCAGCAGGTCCAGCTGATGGACACTTCTCAGCCAGTGGAACTCTTCCAGCACCTTTCAGTGGTACCATGCAGGTCCTGCCGCCTTCTGCTCCTCACAGACATCCAGCCCAGACAGCTCTGGCCTGGAGGATGCTGCTTTAAGGGATAAGGAATTGAGTCCTGGACTGGAAATGGAGTTATGGATCTGCAGCACGTGGTGGGGAACCAGGAGCTCCCCATTCCTCCCCCTGCTCAGGGGAGCAGGATTGTTCCCCTCCTGGATGTGCAGATTGGATTTGGTGACAGAATTCAGCGTGGAGAAGGTGTTATTCCACAATTCCCAGGTTCCCATCCAGCCCAAAGGCAGCAAAGGTTGCTCTGCTTCAGACACAGCCAAACCAATCTTTGCTGGCCAGGGCAGGTGACCCCAAACCCTGGAGGAGAAACCCCTTCCCCTTGCAGAAGGACAAAGTTTCATTCAGCAGTTTTACACCTTGAATTCCCTTCCTTCCCTCTGATTTTCCTGGGGGAGCAGCCCCAGGGTCTGCAGTGCCACAGCCTTGTTTCCCACCCTAATTTCAGTCTGGTCAGCATTACTGGGGGCTGGCCCTTGCTGAACAACTCGACCTTGCAGAGTACCCATGGAAAGAGACTGTTTCCAACCACCCTGGGAAGGCTCTTATCAGAAAATGAGCTTCGAAATTCCTCAGCACCCAGAGTTGGTGCCAGGTCATGGCTCTTATCTTCTGCAGTTGCTGCAGTAAAGGGAACATCCAGTGTGTTCGATGGAAACACAGAATTAATTGTCCTGGAGCTGGGATGGAGCCCAAAGAAATTGAGGGTAATTTTTTTTTCCATCCTCTGCATTTCTGATGTTCAAAATGTTTCATTGTTCCTTTGCAGTTCTGCTCCAGTTCAAATGCAGGTTCACAACACAAACACAAGCAGCTCTTTGAAATACAATTATTGAAAATTTGCACCTTGAGAAGGAAGGTGAAGGAAATCTGAGGGATCCTCCTCTGAAAGTGACTGTGAACAACATTTCTGAATGTGTCCATTCCTCCCCAGGACCCCCAGAAAATCTGTTTGATAGAATCCCAGACTGGTTTGGATTGGAAGGGACCTTAAAGCTCATCCAGTGTCACCCCTGCCATGGGCAGGGACACTTCCCACTGTCCCAGGCTGCTCCAAGTCCCATCCAACCTTCCCTTGGGCACTGCCAGGGCCAGCCCACCCTCCCAGGGAACAATTCCTTCCCCATATCCTAATCCTCTGCCTTCAGTTTGAAGCCATTTCCCTTCCTGACACTCTCTGGGGAGCAGGACCCAGGTTCTTGTTGTGTTTCCTGAGTCCCCCCTGCCAGCTCTCACTTTGCTCTGAGGACAGAGCCTGGGGCAGGGTGAGGGCAGGGCCAGCAGAGTGTGCTGGGCAGGGCCAGGGGGAGGAAGAGGAGCAGGAAAGCCACAGGAGCCCTTTGCTGGGTGCCACTGCTCCTGCACCACTGCCAGGGGACCCTGCAGTGAGCCTTGGCTGGTGCCTCCCCTCCCTGCCCAGGCTGAGCCCAGCTCCAGCTGAGCCCAACTTAACTGAGCCCAACTTCACTGAGGCCAGCTTAACTGAGCCCCGACGTGAGGATGCCCATCCAAGCACCCCCAGCCAGAGAACAGAGGGGATGGGAGGAGAAGGAGCCACATTCGATGGGTTTCAAAATCCCACCCAAGAAATGGAGCACTGGGGGAGACGGGACCCTCAGGGTTAAAAAAGCAGCTGAGTTCCCCAGGCCTGTCTCCATCCAGCAAGCAGGAGCTTCAGCCACTCCCAGGAGCTCTGGGGATCAGCTTTCATTCAGCTCGTGAGCCCCTTCTGCCCTGGGAGGTTTGTTTGGTGCTCTGTGACCCATCACAGCTGTCCCCAGGCCCAGGAGCAGGAGTTTCACCTGCTTGTCTTTGTCTAGAAAATCACGTTAGGGACAGCAGGGCTGCTCTCCCGAGGAGCTGACGCATGGCCTGGGTGGAACTTTCCATGAGAAACACGTGTGGCCCCAAATAATTGTCCCATTAGTTCAGGAAGGGACAAGAAATTACTTGCAAATGGCTCCTGTGCAAACACTCCATCCACAGCCCCCACCTGCTCCTGCTTGGCTCTCCCTCCTCTCCCCCACCTCCCTCTGCCAGGGGAGGAAAGCAGGGAAATGGGGGATCCCAGAGGGAAATGGGGGATCCCAGAGGGAAATGGGGGATCCCAGAGGGAAATGGGGGATCCCAGAGGGAAATGGGGGATCCCAGATTTTCCCCAGGTGAGAATCCTGTTCTCAGCTCCATCCCTGCTCCCTGCACAAGGGGATTGGGGTCACTCTGAGGATCAGCTCTCCCTCATCCCCTCCCTGTGTCCCAGCCCTGCTCAGCCATGAATAAAAGTATTTTTCACCATCCTGTCCCCCATCCTCCCCAGGCCTCGGGGCTGGCTGCACTCAGCATTATTCACTTTCCAGCTCCAGGGAATGTGTGAGCTGGATGGGCTGAGTAAAAATGACCTCATGCAGGCAGGAATCAGAAAATGAGCAATGAGAGGGACACAACAATGCTTCCCCAATGAGCTGGAGGCACCAGGGGACTCCGACCACCGCTGCATTTCCTGCCCTGGCACCGGCCCAGCCGAGCTGGCTTTGTGTCCTTGGCAGAGACCTCTGAGCCTGGTTTTATTTTTACCTCAGAAGCCTTTAACTTTCTCTGTATTTGCTCCCTTGGACTGTTTAGGGGTGACATTGTCCTGCACAGGTTGGTGGTGCTGGTCCTGCCAGCCTCAACCCAAGGATGCTCTGGAAGGGAATCTGTGGCACCCTGGGCAGGACAGGGAGCTGGGTACCCCTCACCCAGCCCCGGGGTCACCTCCAGGAAGGACGAGAGCCCTCAAACACGCTCTGCACCCTCTCACCCTTATCACACCCAGAGGATGCTGAAGTTCCCAAACAAAGCCAGCCCAAGCCTGCCCTCCATCCCCTCCTGGTGTTCCCAAGGTGTCTCCAGACAGCTCCTGGGCATCTCAGCCACCCAAATTAGAGCTCAGGCTGCTCCTGACAAGCCTCAGGAGCCCTGAGCAGTGTGAAGGGACCGTCACAGCAGCTCAGCTGTTTACTCCAGGCAGGGAATTCTTGTGTCAGTGGTTTCAGTATCAAACTGCTGAGCTGTGTTTAGTCTGTGGCTGGGAAGCAGCCTTGCTTCTATTCTGAGAATATTTGTCTAATCAGGGGTCCAAGGAATGATTTTGCTCAGTAGAAAGTTGTGTTTATTTGGGTTTCTGCTCCAGGATGGGTGCCTTGGAAAAGCCCAGGAAAGGCTGAGCAGTGCTGGAGCACCTTGGGGCACAGGACACACCTGCAAAAAAGGCAAACTTCTGTTTCTGTAGAAACAAGGTGAGAAAGGTTTATGCTCCAGCTTCCAGCCAGCTCTGGAATGAGGCTCCTTACAGCCCCAGTGCTGCAGGTGCTCACCTGGGATGACCACACTCCTCAATCCCTTCTCCCAATAAATCTTCATCCCAGAGGTGCTCAGCAGCTTGAGCTGCATTTTCAGCTGCCACATTTGGAGATTCCTTTGCTTTTGTAAATCACAGGTGACCCCAGCACCCATCCCTGGCTGCCAACCATGTCAGGCAGCTGATGAAATACTGAGCTGAGGGACACCTGAAGCTTCAAAGCCATCACCTGGGACAGGTGAGACATTTTCCCACCTCTCCAAGTGCTTTCTGTTCATCCCAACCTCCTCATCCCTGAGGGTGTGAGGGAACCATCATGTTAAACTCAGGACCTTAGGATGTTTTACCTTTTTCACACCCAGAATCACATCAGTTTTTGAACCTTTCAGCTCTTTCTGGTGAGAATTCCCATTTTCCCCCATCAATCCCTTCCCTGGGTGAGCTTTGTCCCATGGATGAGCCAGGAGCACCTCGGTGGACTTTGCCCTGTTTGCCCACAACAAACACGGCTGAGTTGTGACTATTTGCAACTCAGCAACCACTCATTTTTAGCCCAGAGATAAATCCTCATTATCTGCAGAGATAAGGTCCTCCCTATTTTGGAAGGCACCGGTTTCCACACTGGGAAATTCCCTTTGGCTGTGGCACCACAGGCAGCTGCTGCCACATCCCTGATCCTCGGGATGAGCCCAGGACAGGCAGCACCTGCCCAGGAGTGCTCAGAGGGGACAGCCACACATCCCTGGGCAGCAGCAGCAGCACTCTGGGCAGCCAGAGCCCAGCCCTGGGACACCCCAGTCACATCCCTGAGCCATCCCAAGCAGGTGACACTGCAGGGTCACCAAACACACCCTGAACAGCCTTTACAGAACACTCGCATCCCACACCAGAGCACTGCCCTTGCTGGGGAGGAGCAGCCCTGCCAAGCTGTGCATGGACCTGGAAAGGCTTTTTGTTGCTGTTTTTGGTGTTTTTGGTGTTTTTGGTGTGTCCCCAGAGGGCCCCAGAGCTGCAGGAGGTCTCAGGTGTGTTTGGGCATTTCCCTGGTCAGAGGTTCGTGCCCTGCTGTGTCCTTGAGAACCGTCTGGCTTTGGGCAAAACTCTGCTCCTACACCCACAGCTGGCCTCAGGAGCATCTGGCAGCTGCTCCATCATAAAGAACAGCTCAGAAATCCACGGAACCAGATTTTCCCTTCTTTAGCCACACAGTAACAGGATTTTACACTCTTGAGCGAGGCGAGGGCCGCGCGGCTCCGGCGGTGCTGACAAACACGGCATGAACAAAAGCCAGCTACAAGAAATGATATTCTCCTTTTATTTACCTATGACCATGACAATGTAGGTTTTTTTTCTAGCTGCAGAGATGCTTTGCACTGTAAACTGGGAGGCAGTGCTTCCCAAACACAGCATTGTTATCCAGAGTCAGGAGAGCGGCTGCTGCACAGAGTTGCTTTTCTCCATCACCAACCCCTCCGTCGTCAGGGCATGGATATATTGATATTTACACCAGGCTCCCCCAGCGGCCCGCTGCCAGGGAATGGGTCTGGCACACAAAACCTGCTGCCTTACAAAAATCTACACACCTGGAAAAAGAAAAAGGCATCCGCTCCGCCGGAGAACTCGGCCGCGACACACACAAATATTGCACTTGTAACTTGGGAACGGGGAGGACACGGGGGTTTCCTATCGCACAGCAACGTGTCCAGCTACAGGAGGGCAATAAATAAACCAGGGGTGAGGGCAGGAGGGGGTGCTTGGCACATCCCCAGCGCAGGGCCAGGACCCGGCTCTCGCTGCTCCCGGGGGGACCCACCACGAGCCAGGGAAGCGCCGGGCTCCGGCCAGAGCTGCTCCGGGACGGCCCCGCGGCTCAGGGAAGCACAGCAGCATCCCGGGGCTGCTCCAGTTCACAAGGTTTAATCCAGGCTGATGTTTTGATGTTTGTGACGGTGCTGTTGTCCCCTTGCCAGAGCCCTGCACGAGAAGCCCTCCTCCTCGCCGAGCCGGGCTCGCTCTCCGCCTTCCAGCAGCGCTCGTGGCCGGGACAGGTGCTTCACAGTAGTCTCGTGGGAGCTTCCTCCTGGCTAAATCCACGCCGGGGCCACCCCGAAGGCGTCGTACCAGCGATGGTGGGACGGGGTGCTGCAGCAGTACCAGACTGCTCGGCCTGTCGGTCCCCTCGGCCCCGAGCTCCTTCAGCTGCCCTGTGTCCGTACGGAGCGGGACAACGAGCTCCCACCAGCTCCCAGGAAGGCCTCCACTGCCCAATTCCATGTAAACACACAGCTCCCAGCCTGCCCCGAGACAGTCCTTGGGCCTACAGCGGGGAGCTGCCTTTCTTCTGGTTGATTATGTCCAAGTACAGGTCGGAGCGGAGGAAGCGGGGGTACGAGTCCTTCTCCATGAGCCCATAAATCCTCTTCTGCGCCAGGTCGAAGCAGCTGCGGGTGATGTTCTGCAGGTTCTCCTTGGTGTGCTCCCGTGTGTAGGAGTCCAGGTTCACCTGTGGGCAGAGGAACAGGGGCTGGTGAGCGGCTCCCCAGGCAGCCACCGCGCCGGGAGCCGCACCCCAGCGTGGAGCCAGCCCTCACCTCCTTGCAGGACTGGATGGCAATGTACTCAGCGAAGATCTTCTTGGCCTTGGAGACCATCTTGGACTGGGATTTGATCTTCTTGAACTCCTCACAGGCCAGCCAGAACTCCAGGTTCTCCTCGCTGAACTCGGTGCGCAGGAAGGCCCTGAAGGCGGCGAGCCCGTCTGTGGGGGACAGGGACACGGCTCTACTCCTGCTCACAGACGGGAACAGCCCCAGAGACCCTCTGCTCCTGCAGAGCTGCAGCCCAAAAAACTGCCCAAAAAACCCCTTGTGCAAACAGGCAGCAAGAGCAGCACCAGGAGCTGAACCCACACCCCCACCAAGAGCCAGAGGGAGGCTGGGCTGGAGGGGGCACAGGATGCCCCCCTGGCTGTGTGTAGGATGGGGAGCCTGGGAAGGGCTGTCCTCCCCTCTTGGGGATGTTCTAGAGCAGTTCTGCTCCATGGACCCCCTGCACAGCCCCAAACTGGGCACAGACATGGATCACTGCCTCCTCCTCCTCCTCCCCAGGCTGCAGCCCCGACCTGAAGCTCTCCCCAGCCCCTGTCACCGAGTTCCCCCCTGGCCAGGCAGGAGCAGGAGGGGTGCACACAAGGGAGAGGCTAATTTCACTTTGTGCATCCCCAAACACCGGAAGGGATTAACAGAGGAAATCCCAGCTTCACCCAGGCACGTGTCTGGATATTCCCCTGGCAGCAAACACAAGTGGAAGGGATGGACACACACTCACATTTGTGCAGCAGCAGCTTCTCCAGGGAATCCCCCCACTTGAGCGCTTCCTCGGGAGTGGGCCTGTGGAAAAAGGACGGCACGTTGGCAGAGCTCAGCAGCAAAAGTCGCTTTCCCTGCCTGCTAAACATTTCCAGTGGATTAAAAGGCAGGCTGTGAGCCCAGCACGGCTGCTCCCAGCTCCCAAATCAGCCTCCTGCTGAACGTTTCCAGAGGATAAAGCTCTGTGTGCCCTGGCTCCCACCTTGGTGCTGGCACTGGCACAGCAGCTGAAGGCAGAGCTCCTGGGCAGCACCACAGCAGCTCTGCCAGAAGGAAACCGCTGCCTTTAGGCTGGCAGGAAGAAAATGCAACCCCAGGAGGTCTGTGCAGGCAGCTGCAGCACTTGGGGTGTCTGAGGAAGACTTGGAGAAGCTCCGGGTGATGCGGAGCTGTGGAAACGCCGGATTTCAGCTGCCCCGTTCAGGAGCAGGGAAGGCTCATCTCCAGCTGCTGGAGCATCTCCAGAGTAAAGTGGTTTTTCAAACCATCCTCTGGCCAGTAAAAGTTCTGTAGACAGGCACTGAGAGAACGCTGCTCTCAGGTAAATTTCCAGCCCAAGCTGCTGCGGTGCCGCAGCGCAGGCAGGATCTCTCACCCTCCAGCAGGAGGTTTTCAGCCAAAAAATATTTGAAATGCTCCTCCAGATACAAAAACTCTGTCCACAGCTTCCCCAAACGGGGGGAACAGAACCTCCCTGGAGGTGAGGAGCTCCAGAGCACAGCTTGTCCCCAGATCCCCCCGTCCCCATCCCCACGCCGCCCTCGCAGCACCTACTTGAGGGATTTGAGCACTTTGTCCAGCTTGCCGGAGGGGTTGGCCCCGGGGGACTCGTTCCGCCGCCGAAAGATCCCCAGCCGGTTCTTCATGTCCTTGGCTCTAGAGAGAAGAGCGAGCGTGAGCGGGTGGGCGAGGGGACCCCCAGCCCCTAACCCAAAACCTAACCCAGCCCCTAACCCAAAACCCAACCCGAAACCTACTCCTTCATGGTGTGCCGGCGCTGCAGGCTGCCCGTGTGCGGCCTCTGCACCGCCAGCAGCATCTCGGCGTGGAACTCCAGCGGCTGCGGCTTGGATGGGTCGCGAAAGAAGGGCATGGCTGGGGGACAGCGGGGACAGCGGGGACAGCCCGAGCAGCGGGGACAGCCCGAGCAGCGGGGACAGCCCGAGCAGCGGGGACAGCCCGAGCAGCGGGGACAGCCCCAGCGCTCCCAGCCCGGCTCCAGCCGTGGCGAGCAGCTGGAAGTGGGCGGGCTCAGCGAGCTTTAAATGCGGCGTGGGGCGGCCGGGGAGCGGCGAGCGAGGGGAGGCTGTGCCAGCCCCGCCGCTCTTTGGGACGGCTCTGCCGTTGCTGGGGAAACTTGAGGAAAGGTGGAAAAATCAGCGCCGAGGCGGATAGTGGGGCCTTTCAAGAGACGGCGGGGAAAAATAATCGCGGCTTGGATTTACGAGGGCTATTTATAGAGCGCAGGCATCCCGGGAAGGCGGAGCGGGCTGGGGAGCGGGGAGGGGGCTGCCCTGGGTCCCCCCTGCCGGAGCACCCCCACACTCAAACCCCACCGTGTCCACCCGTCCGCGGTGCCAGCCCGTGCGGGGCACGGCCGTGGGGACATCCCCAAAGGAATTTCCGTGGGGACATCCCCAAAGGAATTTCCGTGGGGACATCCCCAAAGGGGGCGGTCGGGATGGGCAGCGCAGGGCGCTGGGGCGAGGTCCCCCCGCTCCGGGCAGACTGACGGACGGACACACGGACACGAGGCTGGCTGTTGCCCACAGGGAGCTGCCAGGAACTCAGAGTTTTACAGATTTTTGGGAAGAGCCAAAGTGGGAAAAGGAGCCCCCGGAGCCCCCGGCACGGGCAGGGCTGGGCGGGCCGTGCTGCCCCCGCGTGGCGCTGCGCGGTCACTGCAGCCGGGCACGGCGGGGACACGGTACCAAAAACACCTCCCAAAAACCCAACAAGTGCAAAAAACACCTCCCAAAAACCCAACAAGTGCAAAAAACACCTCCCAAAAACCCAACACGGTACCAAAAACACCTCCCAAAAACCCAACAAGTGCAAAAAACACCTCCCAAAACCCCAACAAGTGCAAAAAACACCTCCCAAAAACCCAACAAGTGCAAAAAACACCTCCCAAAACCCCAACAAGTGCAAAAAACACCTCCCAAAAACCCAACAAGTGCAAAAAACACCTCCCAAAAACCCAACAAGTGCAAAAAACACCTCCCAAAAACCCAACATGGTACCAAAAACACCTCCCAAAACCCAACAAGTGCAAAAAACACCTCCCAAAACCCCAACAAGTGCAAAAAACACCTCCCAAAAACCCAACACGGTACCAAAAAACACCTCCCAAAACCCCAACAAGTGCAAAAAACACCTCCCAAAAACCCAACAAGTGCAAAAAACACCTCCCAAAAACCCAACATGGTACCAAAAACACCTCCCAAAAACCCAACAAGTGCAAAAAACACCTCCCAAAAACCCAACAAGTGCAAAAAACACCTCCCAAAAACCCAACAAGTGCAAAAAACACCTCCCAAAAACCCAACACGGTACCAAAAACACCTCCCAAAAACCCAACACGGTACCAAAAACACCTCCCAAAAACCCAACAAGTGCAAAAAACACCTCCCAAAAACCCAACACGTGCAAAAAACACCTCCCAAAAACCCAACACGTGCAAAAAACACCTCCCAAAAACCCAACACGGTACCAAAAACACCTCCCAAAAACCCAACACGTGCAGCAATGCCCTCTTAGCGCTTGGACCTTGCTTCTCCCTTTTCTGGCGGTCTTCTCCCAATGACAGTGATCTGTCGTTCATTAAAAAGCATGTATAATGAATTCTGTCTTAATTACATTACAGCTTCCATCTGTGTTTTTAATTTTTTCCACTTAAAATACCTCTCCTTGATCACATCATAAAGTGCACACAGACAGTCTTGCGCTGCCTGTGGATATAACGTATTTATCGAAACGTAAGAGCATCAGTCTTTTCTCAGCACTCATGGACTGCCCTCTGAATCTGAAACTCCTTATCTGACAACATCTCATTAGGCAAGAGGCTTCTGTTTTCCCTTCTTGATCTTTCTGATTCTGCAAATTTAATGTTACAGACAGCAAGGATGCTCAGAGAAGCCACCTCTGCCTGGCCAAGCCATGCCCAGGGACACAAGGGGGACAGGAGGGATTCAGGACAGGGATGCACCACCCCAGCCCAGGTGATGCTCTCCAGACCTACAGCTCTCTCCAGCCCCAGGAGGGTAAAACACAGCAACCACTGGGAAAAATAAAAGAGGTGCAACAACCCCGGGGCTCAGCCCAATGGGCCACAGAATTATTGCAGAGGGCAATCGTTCCCCCCAATCCCTGGTGTCATTCATACCCTCATGGACACGGACAGTTCCACTGCCTTCACACCCCCTGACCCCAGCAGGACACGAGTCCCACCGCTGCCAGGCACCTGCAAGTGTGGGAAAAGCGGATCCAAACGCGGATCCTCAAGCTCCAGGCACCATCTGCCTCCCATCACTGGCACCGCCGGCAGCCGGGGACCCACCGGCACAGAGGATGAGCCACCCCACACAGCCTGGAGTAACAAGCTCAGCAATGTTCCCAGTTCCCAGGGCAGCAGGGCTGGCAGAGCACTGAGCACCCCTCGTGTGGCACACGTGGGTCACCTCCACAGCAAAGCCCTCAGCCCAAGGCAGGCTGGAAAACACCAGGCAGGTGGTCCTGGCTCCTGGGTGGATTTTCCAGCTGGAACACACCAGGCAAACACCTCCTAAGGAAGTTCCCCAACTTCCACGTGCTGCTCCTCTTTGCACACCCTTGCAAAGGAGCGGCACCGACCCTGGGCATGCACAGCCCCCAGCTGCTGCCACACTGCACAATAAACGCCACAGCAAAAAATAATTCCATTTAAAAATTGCTGGTTTCACTCCGGAGCTGTCTCTATAAAGTGATCTGCCCCGGCACCCCAGCATGACCGCGAGGTCCAGCACCATCACCCCTCACTGCTTCCAAACCATCCCCTGGACAGCGCATCCCGTTCCTCGCAAGATGCCGGGTGTCCTACCTTTCCAGGTATTTTTCGGAGAAGTCCACCATGGCGTGGTGCATGGGGGCCGGCAGCGTGTGCCGGGAGAGCAGCGAGTGCCGACCCGCGGCCCCCGCCCCATAAATACTCCCGGAGCCGGCCGGGACAGCCAATGGCGCTGCCCGGAGCTCCCCGGAGCATCCCCCGCCGGCTCAAGGTGAGCGCGGAGCCCGCTCCGCATCCGCCCCTGACCCCGCCAGCCCCGCTCCCCCGGCGCTCCACGGGCCCGGGGGGACAGCCCTGCTGCAAGGGCTTCGTTTTCATTTCCAGCGCCGGGGGGTGGAAATAATAAAAAGAGCTAAAAATAGGCGGCGGCGATGAGGCAGCGCGGGCCGACAGTGCCGCTCGCTGGCACAGCCGGCGGGGCCGGGCGGCTCCCGCACCCTGAGCCGCTCAAAGCACGTGTGGCTCCTCCGGCTGCCCGGCACACGCGGCGCAGGACACGGGACACACAGCCACGGGCACCCCCTGGCCCCGGCACCCGGCCGGATCCGCGTTCTCGAGGAGTTCGGTCCCGAGCATCCTCACTCGTGCACCTGCCCTGCCTCAGCTGCAGCTGTGCTTGAGGACAGTGAAGGCCACGACTGCCTTGTCCCTGCTTACACACACTCTTTGGCACCCCAAAGCCTTACCGGGAGCAGCAGAGGGGATGCCAGGGTCCCTCGGGGGTCCCCGTGGTCCCTGCTCCCTGTGCCTTGAGGGCTGAGCCTGACCCATGATGGGAAACTCCCCTTTCCATCTCCCCATTCCATCTCCCCATTCCATCTCCCCATCCCTCCTCCCGGCATGGGGCCGGCAGGAAGGAGGCCCCCAGCTCAGATTTCACCGCTTCCATGTCCTCTCCCTGAACCCAGACAAGCTGTTTCTCCCAAGAGCCAGTGTCTTCACCCTGTCCAGGCTCAGTGGAAGGGGGTGCAGTGCCCCAGCACACCCCACCACCCTCCCTGGAAATTCCATCTGAAGTGAGACCTCAGTTCATGGCTTTGCTGCTGGAAAAAGTCGGGGGGAAAGATGGGAATGCTGAGGGCTCCTGGTACCAGCAGGGCTCGGCTGAGGTGTCTGACCCCACAAACAGCCCTGGCACACCCTGATGCCACCCCCCATGTGACACTTACAGGCTCCTGCTGCGTTTCTTGCGGGAGGTCTCATCCCCTTCGTCACAGCTGCACTCAGGGTCTGCTCCACTCAGCTGGGGGGAACAGAAGAAGTGTCTGTCACCATGCCAGGATGTGCCCACGGTGCCACTCTGTGTCACCAAGCAGCAGGACCAGCCTCCCCACGGCCCCCACACCACACAGCCCAGACCCACAGCACCCATAGGGCCCCTTCCTCATCGTGGCAACGACACAGGACAAGCTCCTGGCACAGGAACCTCCTTCATCCTCTGCCACCTTCAGCCCGTGGTGTTCCTGGAGCATCCCAGGAGAGCCCATGGCTGGTGGCCCGGGTGCCCTCCAGGTGCTGACAGTGGTACCTCCTCCAGGGAGGACATTCACATCCCCACTGCTGCTCAAAGAGCCCAAAGAGCCCCCCAGAACCACACTGGGCACTCAGAATCAATCAGGAGTTCCCAGCGGTCTCCAAGCAGGAGAAATCAGAACAGTTGATCTCTAATTGAATGATATCATTGCGGTTTCCAAGTCCGCTCTCTGAGCACCGCTCCAGGGCAGCCTGGACAAACCAAGGGGATCTGGGATGTGCCATGAGCTCAGGGCAGCACCAGCACAGCCTGTGAGCCACAAAGCCTGGCACCAGGCAGGGAGACCCTCGGGATCAGCACAGCTCGGGGGTTTAGCATTCCACCCGTTCCCGAGCGCTGCAGATGCTCACGGCCAGCCCCGCATCCCGCCCCGCATCCACCCGACCGCCGCCAGCTCATCCCGTGCTCCCGGGGCTGCCCGGAGCTTTCCAGGATCATCACCCCGCGGCCGGGCCGTGGGAACCCTGCGCTCAGCCCCGCAGCCCCGGGCCCGAGCTTTCGGACATTTCCTTCCATTCTGCGCCCGGCTTTCCGGAGTTTATCGGCCCCGAACAATGCGGCCCTCGCCGAGCACCTTCCCCGGGCTGCCCGGGGCTTCCTGCCATTGTCCGGAGAGGCTCCGTGCTCGGGGACAAAAGGCAGCAGCAGCAGAGCTGTCCCGAGGAGTCCCAGCGCTCCCCACAAAGCCCGATAAAACTACCAGCGACAAGGCGGGGGCGGGGAGGCACACCGGGCACCATGGTGTTAAAAAGGGCTGTGGAATGAGCCCCTCTGAAACGCTCCCAGATGGGAAAATAACGAAGAATTTGATGGATGTGATGGCGCTGCAGCCGGGGCCGCTGGGTGCGGGTGCTGCCAGTGTGTGACAGCTCGGTGGGGGAATTCCATATGGGAATTGTGTATCGGTGTCCTGCCCCAAAAAGCTCGGAGGTTTCATTGAACTGTTCAAAGGCACAGAGCAGTAAAAGCACTTCCAGAGTGCAGGCAGAGGGGGGGCTCAGCCTGGCTTCCCTGGCCGCTGCACACCCTCCCCAGGCAGGGAGAGGCAAGGCAAGGGGAACAGGGCAGTGATGGGAGCACGGTGGGAATGGGACAGTGGGAATGGGACAGTGGGAATGGGACAGTGGGAATTGGGCAGTGGGAATGGGGCAGTGGGAATGGGACAGTGGGAATGGGGCAGTGGGAATGGGGCAATGGGAATGGGGCAGTGGGAATGGGGCAATGGGAATGGGGAAGTGGGAATGGGGCAATGGGAATGGGGCAATGGGAATGGGGAAGTGGGAATGGGACAGTGGGAATGGGACAGTGGGAATGGGGCAATGGGAATGGGACAGTGGGAATGGGGCAATGGGAATGGGACAGTGGGAATGGGGAAGTGGGAATGGGGCAATGGGAATGGGGCAATGGGAATGGGGAAGTGGGAATGGGACAGTGGGAATGGGACAGTGGGAATGGGGCAATGGGAATGGGACAGTGGGAATGGGGCAATGGGAATGGGACAGTGGGAATGGGGAAGTGGGAATGGGACAGTGGGAATGGGGAAGTGGGAATGGGGCAATGGGAATGGGGAAGTGGGAATGGGGCAATGGGAATGGGACAGTGGGAATGGGGAAGTGGGAATGGGGCAATGGGAATGGGGAAGTGGGAATGGGGCAATGGGAATGGGGAAGTGGGAATGGGGAAGTGGGAATGGGGCAATGGGAATGGGACAGTGGGAATGGGGAAGTGGGAATGGGGCAATGGGAATGAGGAAGTGGGAATGGGGCAATGGGAATGGGGCAATGGGAATGGGGCAATGGGAATGGGACAGTGGGAATGGGACAGTGGGAATTGGGCAGTGGGAATGGGGCAATGGGAATGGGGCAGTGGGAATGGGGCAATGGGAATGGGACAGTGGGAATGGGGCAATGGGAATGGGGCAATGGGAATGGGGCAATGGGAATGGGGAAGTGGGAATGGGCAATGGGAATGGGGCAGTGGGAATGGGGCAGTGGGAATGGGGCAATGGGAATGGGGCAATGGGAATGGGGCAATGGGAATGGGGCAGTGGGAATGGGGCAGTGGGAATTGGGCAGTGGGAATGGGGCAATGGGAATGGGGAAGTGGGAATGGGGCAGTGGGAATGGGGCAGTGGGAATGGGGAAGTGGGAATGGGGCAGTGGGAATGGGGAAGTGGGAATGGGACAGTGGGAATGGGGCAATGGGAATGGGGCAATGGGAATGGGGAAGTGGGAATGGGACAGTGGGAATGGGGCAGAGGGAAAGGGGAAGCGGGAATGGGGCAATGGGAATGAGGAAGTGGGAATGGGACAGTGGGAATGGGGAAGTGGGAATGGGGCAATGGGAATGGGACAGTGGGAATGGGACAGTGGGAATTGGGCAGTGGGAATGGGGCAATGGGAATGGGGCAGTGGGAATGGGGCAATGGGAATGGGACAGTGGGAATGGGGCAATGGGAATGGGGCAATGGGAATGGGGCAGTGGGAATGGGGAAGTGGGAATGGGGCAATGGGAATGGGGCAATGGGAATGGGACAGTGGGAATGGGGCAATGGGAATGGGGCAATGGGAATGGGGCAATGGGAATGGGGCAGTGGGAATGGGGAAGTGGGAATGGGGAAGTGGGAATGGGGCAATGGGAATGGGGAAGTGGGAATGGGACAGTGGGAATGGGGCAGTGGGAATGGGGAAGTGGGAATGGGGCAGTGGGAATGGGGAAGTGGGAATGGGGCAATGGGAATGGGGCAATGGGAATGGGGCAATGGCAATGGGGCAATGGGAATGGGGCAGTGGGAATGGGGCAATGGGAATGGGGCAATGGGAATGGGGCAATGGGAATGGGGCAGTGGGAATGGGGCAGTGGGAACGGGACAGTGGGAATGGGATGATGGGAACAGGGTGATGTGAGCAGGGAACAGTAGGAACACGCAGGGGTGCCCAGCAGAGCACATGGGCAGGGATTTAGGCTCCAGGCAGCCACAGCTGCTGCAGGCTTGCAACTGGGAGATGCAGAATGTGCAGCCCCCACGCTGCCCTCCCCACCAGCACAGGCTGCCCAATCCCTGCCCCAAAAATCCCAGTCTGATGTGCACCAGAACAGTCCAACGCAGGAGGAGCTCACCCAAAACATCCACCCAGCTGAGAGCTGGCAGTGCAGCTCCCCGGGGCACGGAGGGGATCGGGGGTGCCTGGCAGGACACACAGCCCGGCCCGGGCAGCGCTGCAGGGCTGTGGGGCTGTGGGGCTGTGGGGCTGTGGGGCTGTGTGGCTGTGGGGCTGCAGGGCTGTGGGGCTGTGGGGCTGTGGAGCTGCAGGGCTGTGGGGATGCAGGGCTGTGGGGCTGTGGAGCTGCAGGGCTGTGGGGATGCAGGGCTGTGGGGCTGTGGGGCTGTGGAGCTGCAGGGCTGTGGGGCTGTGGGGCTGTGGGGCTGTGGGGCTGTGGGGCTGTGGGGCTGTGGGGCTGTGGAGCTGCGGGGCTGTGGGGATGCAGGGCTGTGGGGCTGTGGGGCTGCGGGGCTGTGGGATGTGGGGCTGTGGGGCTGTGGGGCTGTGGGGATGCGGGGCTGTGGGGCTGCAGGGCTGTGGGGATGCAGGGCTGTGGGGCTGTGGGGCTGTGGGGCTGCAGGGCTGTGGGGCTGTGGGGCTGCGGGGCTGTGGGGATGCAGGGCTGTGGGGGCTGTGGGGCTGCGGGGCTGTGGGGCTGTGGGGCAGCAGGGCTGCGGGGCTGCAGGGCTGTGGGGCTGCAGGGCTGTGGGGCTGTGGGGCTGTGGGGCTGCGGGGCTGTGGGGCTGCAGGGCTGTGGGGCTGTGGGGCTGTGGGGATGCAGGGCTGTGGGGCTGTGGGGCTGTGGGGCTGCGGGGCTGTGGGGCTGTGGGGCTGCAGGGCTGTGGGGCTGTGGGGATGCAGGGCTGTGGGGCTGTGGGGCTGTGGGGCTGTGGGGATGCAGGGCTGTGGGGCTGCAGGGCTGTGGGGCTGCAGGGGCTGTGGGGCTGCAGGGGCTGTGGGGCTGTGGGGCTGCGGGGCTGCGGGGCTGTGGGGCTGCAGGGCTGTGGGGCGGGGGGGCTGTGGGGGTGCAGGGGTGTGGGGGCAGTGGGGCTGTGGGGCTGTGGGGCTGTGGGGCTGCAGGGCTGTGGGGCTGTGGGGCTGTGGGGCTGCACGGCTGTGGGGCTGTGTGGATGCAGGGCTGCAAGGTTGCAGGGTTGCAGGGCTGCAGGCTCAGGGCTGCAGGGCTGCAAGGTTGCAGGGTTGCAGGGTTGCAGAGCTGCAGGCTCAGAGTTGCAGAGCTGCAGGCTCAGGGTTGCAGGGCTGCAGGCTCAGGGTTGCAGGGCTGCAGGCTCAGGGTTGCAGGGCTGCAGGCTCAGGGTTGCAGGGCTGCAGGCTCAGAGCTGCACACACAGCGGCACTGTGAGCTCTCCTTTAGGGCACTGCTCACAGCAGCACTGACAGGACGCTCTCAGCCGGTGCTGACGCTGTCACCGCCTCTCTCCTGCATGTGACAGGCAGTGACACTGCCCCTGACACAGGGGTGGCTTTGCTTTATCGAGGATAGGGCAGGTCTGAACCCCCCATCTGCTCCCACACACAGTTATTGGCATCGGTCTCCAGGAGAGTTTGGACTTGTGGACAGCAGCCCCATCCCAGCAGTCTGGAACCCCGGGAAAGGCTCTCACCAGCTGGTCAGGGACTCTGAGCCCAAAAATTCCTCCAGGAAACAGCACCAGAGTGGCTTTTCAAGCAGCGTGGCAGGAAGAGGGTTAACCTAGCGTGGGTTTAACCCCAGGGTCTGCAGCAGCCTCTCCTGCCAAGGAGCCCACTGCTCTGGAGCAGAATGTGGCTCTGTGTGAGGTGTCCCAAGCAGCAGGACCTGAGCTGGGAACACAGCCCTGAGCCATGGGCTGTGGTGCTGTGCCGAGCACCAGAGCCCCCAGCAGCACCCAGAGCTGAGGCAGGGATGGAGCTGCTGGGGCAGAGCAGGGTGTGGGGCCGGGGGCCACTCTCAGCACCCTGCCAATGTCACCTGGGGAGAATGGGAACAGCAGAGCTTCCCATGAATGATCTCTGCACTGGCACCTCGTTCATGCATCGCAGCAGCCAGGGTCAGCTCTGTTCTGGGGGCTCAGGGAGCACTGCCCACTGCTCTGGGCAGCACCCCCGGGTGCTGAGCACCTCCCAGAGCTGGCTGCCAGGGGCAGGGACCCTCCTGACCGCTCACAAGGCAGCTTGGCCATGGTCACAGCGACAGGAGCCACGTGCCAGGACACCTCCACCCCAGGAGCTCCCCCAGCAGCCGTGGCTCACGTACCTTCCTGTGGCCCGAGAAGAGCAGCGTGAGCTGGTGGATGGAGCCGCCGTTCTTGACCAGCTCCTTCTTGAGGGTCCTGGGGGAGGGCAGTGCCCAGTGTGCGGCGGTGCCCTGGCTGTCGGGGCAGTGGAGGGTGCTGTCCGAGGTGAAGCAGTGGCCCTTGGCCTCCTGCAGGAGGCTGCCCTCGCTGTGGGTGCGGCGCCGCAGGGACCCCTGCACGCTCAGGGTGTAGCCGGGCTGCCCGCCCGACGTCTCGATCATGCTGCTGCGCTTCAGCTCGTTCCTGTCCAGGTACTGCTCGTCGCTGTCCTCCTCCTCGTCCTCCTCATCCTCATCTTCCTCCTCATCCTCCTCGTCGTCCTCGCCGTCCGTGGCGCTGCCTGCCGTGCCCGCCGCGCTCTGGCTGAAGGTGCTGTCGAGCCGCAGCTCGGGGATGACAAAGGCTGGCAGGGAGCTGGGCTGCTCCTCTCCCTTTGTGGTGGCCACCGGCTGCTTTTCCACCAGAAGAGGAGCCTGGGTGGCCCCCAGAGCGTCCCAGGGCTCGGCCAGAGCCGCTGCCTTGGCAGCCGGAGGGGCATCACCCACTGCTGCCTTCCCATCCTCCGAGTGCATCTGCCCCGGCTTCTCGGCGTCCGTCTCCAGCATCTGCCAGAGGAGAAGATAAAGGATGAAAGCAGAAACACCCCAAATCTCTCTGGCCACCTTCCTGAGGAGCCTTTCACCTCCTCACAGCCCACCTGCAAGGCTGGCACCGATATGAACAAGGCTAACAGTGCTCTGCTGGGGTGGGATGGCAGCGTCCCCACGTCCCCAGGTGGTGCCAAGCACCCATTGCTCTGTCAGCACCCAGTCCTGCTCCTGAGCCCTGCAACACCAGGTTCTCCCGGCTGGCAGGAGTGGGATGGTGGCACTCGGCTCCCTTCTCCAGCACCGGGGGCTTTTGAGCAACGCCAGGGTGCGGGCTGGGCTCCAGCAGCAGGGGCAGAGCCGGATCGGGATCCTCACCCCCGGAGCTGCTGCCCTGCAGGGATTTTCCCCGAGGGCTGCAGAGAAATCCAGCGGCTGCTCCAGCAGCTCTGGCCCCTCCTGCACCGCGTTATCAAATGCCAAAGGGAAGCGCCGGGCTCTGCCCATCCCTGGATTGCCCCGGCTCAGCCCGAGGCTCTGGGCAAGCCCTACAAAACCTGCCAGCCCCTGTCGGGGTTTTAAGCCTTTGGGGCTGGTTTTTCCAGGTTTCTTTGCAGCTGGGGAAGGCCTGAGCAAGCTCTGTCCTTTCAAAGGGAAAAGCCCAAGGGAAGAAATCTCCAAGGTTGTTTTTGTGAGCAGGGGGAGCCTGCCATGAGCCCTCCCCTGCCAGAGCGGGGTCCTGTGTGATTTTCCTAAGCCAAAGGGGCAAAATCAGCCCAGCAGGGAAAAAAATACCAAAAGAGAGAAAACAATCCTCTCTTTAGGAAGCAATTCCCTCCTACACAGATCCTGGGGCAGGGGCTATTCCACAGGCCCAGCCCCAGCTAACAGGTCACCCAGAATTTGGGCTGGAGCCCACATGTGTCCAGCTTGTGCCTTTCCTGCTTTATCACACCCAAAGGGTGTAGAAAAGAGAGCACCAGCTCTGTCCCAGCCAGCCTGGCTCGCCCCAGCAGCAATTCAGCATCACCTGAACTCCCCCAGTGAGCCTGAAGACAAAAATTCAGAGACCACAACGTGCTTGGTCCCTTCATGACATCACCCCGTCCATGAAATAGCTGGATTTGGTGTCAGGCACAAAGCAAATGCTCCTTTCACCCCATCCTTGGGGCTGTTCCACTCTCCCCACACAGCAATTCTGTGTAAGAAGGGAATGTTCCCAGCCCTGCCAGGCCAGGCTGCCATTTGCACCAGCCTGGGCCTCAATGATGCTGCTGATGTTTTATTTGTCTTACAATCACTGTCATCATTATCTCATGAAATAATTAGAGGAAAAACCCACACAGCCCTCGAGTCACTCCCCACAAAGCCCTCCCCCAGCACTGCCTATCTGCCCAGTCCTGCTCACATCTGATAAGGGCCTAGAAGGAAATGAACAGGCTTCTTTAAAATGAGAGACATTTGGGGATTAAATTAAATCCTTGCACTAATTCAATCAGAGCCTCTGCTGCGCTTCTCTGGCGTGGAGGGGATGAGCAGCAGCCTCACCATGAGCGAGGGTCGGCTCCATCTGGGGCTGAGAGCATCACCAGGGCTGTGAAATCCTGTCTGCACAGGGCTGAGCTCTGCTCAGCATCACCTGGGGTGGGGAGAGACGGGAGGAGAGGCAGCAATGCCATCACTGCCAGCCCACAGACCTGCTCCTGCCTGGAGGCACCGGGGACCTCATCAGCACAAAGCCAAGGTCACCTTGCTGACACGAGACCTCAGGGATGGGGATGAGACCAGGCTTCAGAGACCCACAGGATGGTTTGGTTGTAAAGCCCATCTTATCCCACCCCCTTCCAGCCCTCCTGGAGTGCCTCTGGGCCCTGGAAGGGGCTCTGAGCTCTCCCTGGAGCCTTTGAGCAGCTTTTCCAGTACCTGAGGGGGGCTGACACCTTCCCACCACTTCATGTGGCCGAGGGGCTGCTGGAGGAGGCAGCAGTGGAGGCAGTGCTGGGCTGAGGGAGGTGCTGTCCTTCCACCTCACAGCCTCACCCAAAACACCCCAGCAGCTCAGGAGCCAACATCTGCATCTCTCCATTCTCAATGCCTTGGTCTCACTGCTCTGGGTGTTCCTGACCTCCACCTGCAGATTTCCCCTTTTTTCACTGTCTGCATCTTCCCCTGCACTCAACAAATTGCTTTTGCCATTCCCAGCATCTGGGTTCCCTGTCTGCACCCAGGCAGGTCGAGGGGCTGAGGGGATTTACTCCATCCTCCCTGGAGGATTTCACACCTCACTCTTCCAGTTTCTATCTCAGACTGAGAGACCAAGGCAGCATTTCCTGAGAAGGGGAAGAGAAAGCAGAAGCAAGAGCTCCAAAGCCCAGGATGGCTCTCTGGGGTCATTTTAGGGAAGGAGGATGATAGGTCTGAAACCAGAGCAACAGCAAGAGAGTTCCTAAGAATGATTTCCTCACTGAATAAATACCAACACACTCCAAAGAAAAAGCCAACATTGCTCTTCCTGCACCAACATCCTCCAACCTTGCACCTGTTATCCACTCCCTGGCTTCTCTTTGTCTTCAAGGATCACTCACTACCTCAAAAATTAAGTTTTTCAAATTTTTCAAGTTTTATTGAAACAAAGACAGTGCAGAAGGACTGCAAACCCCTCTGCTCCTTGGTCTGTACCTCGAGCAGGTTTTTCTGAGTTGTTGCTCACATCCAGGACTGTTCCAGCTCAGCAGAGAAAATTTCAATGAGTGTCAGCACAACCTCAACTTCCCCAGCATTTCTTTAAATAATGTGGCCTTGCTGGTGAGCCACAGCTGGGAAAACCCCAGCCATGGAGACAGCAGAGCTGAGAGCTGAAGCCTGCCCTGCCCTTGCCCTGGTGCTGCCAGCTCTCCCACTGTGCCAGCACGTGTGGCATTCCCTGGAATCCCCAGCAAGGGGAGGTCAGGGATTTTTTTTAAATTCTTTTTTTTTTTTTTTTGAGGCTCTCAGCTTCCCATTTCAAAGCCTCTGCTCCTCTCAGTCATGGAGCCACTGTGGTTCAAGGAATGCCAGGCCACAGGGACATTTAACTGAGCCTTTCCTGGCTCCTGATGGGGATGCTCAGGTTTTCTCTCTCTTTTGTGGTGATGCTGAGGAAGAGGAGGCAAAACAGAGCTGAGAGAGCTGCCCTGCACCCAGGTACCTCCTCAGCCAAAACCAGGGACTGGGAAAAGCAGGGAAGTCCCTTCAGGCTGTTGGACATCAATGTGAGCAGGACAGTGAGGGATGTGCTGGTCCAGCTGTGGAAGAACCAATCTGTGGCTGTCCCTGGCCATGGCAGCTCCATCCTCCGTGTGTCCCACGGGGAACCTCTCTGGCCCCTGCTGCCCTTCCAAGGACCTTTGCTCCGAGATACCTCAGCTGCCCCCAAAGGCATTTAACCCCATGGGAATGAGACCAATTATCTCTGCAGGGTTATTGTGGGAGATGCAGACAGCAGAGGGTTCCTTGTGCTGGAGGCAGCACCCACCCCACATCAACTGGATTGCAGGAAAAGAGCACCTACATCATCCAGGGAAACATCAGCCTTTCCAAAGCAGGTTTTTCCTGAAGCAGAAGGAAAGTATTGGACAGTTTTGGTTCTTAGCATGGGACAAACTGCCCAGATCCACCAGATCAGAACCTTCTATCTGTGAAACGCTGTTCAGCACCTCAGGATTTAAAAAGTGACAACTAAGAACCAAGGAATCTTAAGAGGGAACAGCATCTAATGCACAGCACGGGGCTGAGGGGAAGAAAGCAAAGCCAGAAATGCAAAGCAGAAAAACCAAAACCTGAGAAAATCTTCACAAAGTCATTGTGAAAGTGCTCACGAGGATCATTCCCCGAGCTCTGCTCCTCACCCTCTGCGAGGACAACCAGAGCCCAGGGCTCGCTGCACAGCCACCCTCTCCCTGCTTCATTACTGCACAATGAATAATTGATCCCGAGCAATTAGTGCGACAGCAAAAGCACGGAACAGCAGGGCCAGCAGTGCCCGGGGCAGGGCAGTGAGGGTGGAGGCACAGATGGGAAATGGGGGGTGATGTCTGTCCCGCCCTAAACCCCTGGCCGTGGGCTGCCTCAGAGCCCTGGCAGGAGAAGGTCTCCTGGAGGAAGCACAGGAGGATCCCCTGGTCCCTGCACAAATCCCATTCCCCATCCCTGCGTTCCCAGCGCTCTCCCAGCCCCAGCCCTGCGCCGCTCCCGGAGCTCAGCGGGAAGCGGAGCCGGCGTTTACCCGAGGGCAGCAGCGAGGAGCCGGGCTGCAGGCTCAGCTCGGTGTCAGCACCTGCTGAAGGTGCCAGCTGCCCTCCCCACGCTGCCAGCAGGGACCCGACCCCGCCGCAGCCCCGCGCTGCCAGCCCCGAGCCGCAGCCGCTCCCAGCTCCGGATCCCAACCCATCCCCGACCCCGTGCCCTCCATCCCCAGACAGACTCCGAGCATGCCACGGCTGCAATACCGAGCTGAACCTGCTGGTTTGTCCCCAGTGCCGGTCCAGGGACGGTATACAAAAGGCTGCGATAGTCCCGGAGCTGAAAATCCGCATTGTGGGCACATTGCGATGCTGATCCCACAGAGAGAGGCAGCAGGTGCCGACGGCACAGCCCAAATTTGAGAGGGAACCTCAGAACATCCCGGCACTACAAATGCTCCTTTGCTCCTCCTGGATGCACCTTCCCAACCTCAATCCCCGGAGGCGGATGGGCTGTGCAGGAGGCGCAGCTTCCCAGGAGAGCGCAGGGAGCAGAGCAGGTGCCTTGGATCGCCAGGGACATCGGCGCTCCTGTGCCGCTCCCTCCGCCTGTGCCCGGCCCTGGGGCTGCAATCTCTGCTTGTAAAACCTACCAAAAGCGGGCTCTCAGCTGCATCCCCCGGGCAGAGCGAGCGCGGTCCCCGGTGGCCCCGCCATGTGCCCGCGGCTGCGGCGGGCGCGGCGCTCCGGCTCTGCCCCTGCCGTAATTAATGTCCGTGTCAAGCGGCTCCTGAAACCGCCCCAGCCTCTTCCACACGCGGCTCCCTCGTGCCCCTCGTGCTATTTCTGGCTCTGGCGGCTGTCCCTGGAGGGGCTGTTACCCGCTGACAGCCGCTGTGCCCCAAGGAAAGGCCGTGCATCACCACCCTGCGCTCCCTTCTCCTGCCCCGTCCTGCCCCCGGGCGACACCGAGCGCGGACATCCCGGTGCTTCCCGCTTGAGGAAATCCTGCTGCAAGCTCGCTGTTCGTGGGGGGGTTTCCCCCAAACTGTTTTCTGTGGCAAAGTGACGGCTCTGAAGCGGGGAATGCTCTGCCCTTTGCATCTCAACCCCTGTGAGCAGCTTGACCCTAATGGGTAGGGACAGGGAGAATAAACAGGCAGGATGATGGATGGTGTCCATCCAGGGAACAGCCACTCGTGACCATCTGCCCCTCCTCTTCTCCTGCAAGGCCAGGGCCCTCTCGTGACACCCCCACGCACACCGGGCTGGGGACCTGACTGCCTTGGCCGGGCATTTCTCCTCCTGGGATTACACTTCACTGACCGAGACAGACAAGTTGCTCCTGCTCTCGCTGGACACAGAGCTGAGCTCAGCTCCACCTTGTCACCATGGACAGCAGTGACATGGCACAGCCACCCCCCAGCTGGGCTCACTGCCGTCCTGCCTGCACTGCTGAAGGGAGCTGGGCCTGCTGGGGGTTGTGCTTGTTCCCTCTCTGAGGCCACCTGGCTGGCTGCAGCTCTGTGGGACACAGGATGTCACCACACTGGGGGTACCTGGATGTTCCTGAGACTTAGAGCAGCCCCAGCCTGAGGGTCCCTGGCCCCTCACAGTGAGGAATGACCCAGCCACCACCCCAGCCTGCCCACACCCACTGCTCTGTGCCATTGTGATGGGGACACAGCTCCTGAGCCGGGCTCCAGCGGCTGCCTGCTCATCACCGCAGGGTGAGTGCTGGAGCTGTGAGATGATGTCTGGGTCATAAATATCCCTGGCAGTAAAAATCCAGAGTGGTGGGAAAGAGGGAGGAAGGAGCAGATCCTGTCCCTGCCATTCAGCCCTCAGCACCCTTTCCCTTCAGTGCTGCTCAGGAATCTCTGCAGCACTATGGGGAGGGACAGAGCTCTGTCCCCTGGGCAGGATGAAGGAGGTGACAACCAGAGCCTGCTGCATTCAGCCACTGCAGATCCACTGGAAGGACTCATCCCAACATCACTTACACAGGACCACGAGGCTGGTGCTGGAAGCTGTTCCTGCTGCCAGCAGAGATCACTGGAAGGAAAGATCCACTGAGAGGAGAGGACCTGGCAGAGTAGCTCTGCTGTGACTGCCAGAGCCACACACAGGAGAAAGGAATCCCAAATGGTCCCAAACCCAACACTGGTGGCTCCAAAGCCACACACAGCCCTCCCTGCAGGGGTCTGGAGGCCTTGCCCTGCTGCTGCATCAGGAAGGTGCTCGTTCCAGGGCAGGACACCAATCCTTGTGGAGGGCCAGGGTGCCACGGGGGCAGGATGAAGCTGTGCCTACCAGTCCCACACCACTCTGGGCATCACCACCCAAAGCCCCCTGGAATTTTGAACAGATCCTTTGACTCTGCAGAGATATCAGGGTTTGGGTAACTTCTGCAAGGAGTTAATTGAGCTTGACTCCAGAGGCTGCCCAGAAACACGCTCACAGTCCCCTGCCATGCTCGGAGGGAAGAGAAGGAGCAGCCACCCGAGGCAGGAGGTGTTTGGGCACAGGAGAGCAGGACTCCAGCCTGGCAGGCTGCAACAAAGCCCTTCCAGCACCTTCATTAAATCACACAGCGCTGGCTCCGAGCACTCAGTCTGTGCCTCTGACCACCCTGTACAAATGATCTCACACCGCTCAACCCCCCCGGCTGCCGGCGCCGCTCCTGCCGGCACTTTCCTTCTTACCAGCCCTTCTGGGGATCAGCCAGGAACAGCTTTCCAGGGTTTAAAACTGCCTCTGGCCATGATGGAAGTGTTGGCAGCTGCTCATGCCCAGCTCCAACCCCGAGTCTTCCTGCTGGGGTGGGGATGTGGGGCTGAGGGGATGCAGGGGTGAGCTCTGTCCTCACTCAGAGAGGACTAGCATCTCTGGTCCCACAGCCTCACAAATCCATGGAGCCTTTGGCTGTCCTGAGTAATGAGTTTTCCCAGTCCAGGGCAAGAGCCGGGCCGTGCTCCCTGGTGTGGAACAGTGGCACGAGACTTTGTTTTGGTTTTGTGACCTGGCTGCACGTCCTGCCAGCTGATGCTTTAACCCTCATTGGGGCAGAATCACCCTCAGAGTTTCTCCCCTGTTTGAGCCCCCTGACAACACAATTATGTGCTCAGAGGGCAGGTTCAGGTTGGCCCTCCAGGTGCTGCTGTGATGTGCTCAGCCCTGCGCGGCCTCTCCTGAAGATCCAGGTTTCCTGGCACAGACAGGGTAGCATCTTCCCAGCCCAAAATGGAAAGGCCCAAAACAAAATAAGAAGGTACAAGATCCTCCCCTCCCTCCCCATCGAGGAGCTGATGATGCTCTGACCAAACTGCTGTGAGTGAAGCAGCTGCTCAGAGAGCCAGGGAGGAACGGGGCTGTGCACAGCCTCACCCCAGCGCCGGTGCCTGACTGTGCAAGGTGTACCCGCGGTGTGAGGAGAAGGGAGCTGGGGCAGGGGGTGCCAAGGAGCAGGGACTGTGGAGGGACAGTGCCTGGGATGCTCGGGATGAGGAAGAGGAGGCTGGGGATGGGACAGGAGTGGGGTGACCCACACCGAAGGTGCCCGGCGGAGCCGGGCTGTCCCCGCAGCCCTCCCACCCCACCGGCCCCGCTTCCAATCAGCCCCATCACACACCGCTTTCACCGACAGCTCGTTTACTCGCACTCTGTAAATAAGTGAGAGAACCAGCCCTGCCCTTCCTGAGCAGAGGGACGGCCAGGAAGGGGCCGGCCGGTCCCACCGCCCGCTCCTTCCCAGCACCGGAGCCAGCGCTGCCGGGAGGGGCCGGGGTCATCCACGCCTGCTCCCAGCCAGGCTCGGGAAAGTGCTGAGCATCCACCACCTCCCTCGGGAAACAAGGGGAGCACCCGTCCTGGACTCCCAAAGTCCACGCCACCGAGTGTCCGTAATTATTTAGCTTAAGGATAATCTGCATCTTTCAGATACAGCCAGTCATCATCTCCGAGGTAATCTCAGGTCACGGAGCCAGAAGGGAAGAGTAATCAGCCGTTCTGAGTGTGGAAGACACAAAGAAACAAGCAGTGAGAATCAGTCGGTGGCAGCAGGTCTGTTACACACAGGGGGCTGTGCTGTGGAGCTTTTCCCTGGCAGCCAAAGCAGCTGGAGCAGCTCCAGCCCCTGTGCCCTGTCCTGCCCCTGCCCTGCTTTGGCCTCTCTTCAGCCAGGCTGAATTACCCCGAGCTGCTGCAGCAATGTCAGGGCAGCCCAGCACTGATGGTCAGCACCCGAGCTGGGTTTAACTCAGTTAATGCACAAAGCTGCTCCTCTATAATCACATTGCCACGGCTGTGGTTCCTGGCAGCCCTAGCCAACCTCCAGGCTCCACACAGCCCCGCTGGGAAAGGTTTGCTGCCAAGCTGGCTCACCCTGGGGATGTCAAACAGGGGTTTGCTCGGCACAGGACAGGGAGCAGCATCCCCCAGCACACCTGGACACAAGGGTGAGAGGGGTGAGGATCTGCAGATGGAGAAAATACCCACAGAGGAATTCCTGGGAGCTGCTGCAGCTGGCAGGGTGGCTTTGCAGTTCAGGGAAGTTCAGCCAAGTCTCACAGTGGCAGCAGAGCCCCATTTGCACCACATCTCCCGGACACTGGGGACAGAGAGCTGGACCACAACAGCAGCCACACCATCCCCAGAGCTCCTCCTGCACTGACTGTGGCAGGAAAAGCCCACTGGGAGCAGGGCTGGACTATCACAGCTGCATCCCTCATGGATTTCTCTTCCTCCATCTCCAGAAGCAGATGCTGCATTTGCTCCAGTCCCCCAGAAATCAACAGCTTTGCTCCCAAACCAGCTCTGAAAGCAGCAGTGCCAAGGCAGCCCCTGCAGGGCTCCTGGCCTGACACCATCCTCCCCGGGGACACCGCCAGAGGCACTGCCAGAGGCAGGGACAGCTCTGCAGAGGTGTCCCTGAGCCACAGGAACCTTCCTGCCCTTAGTGCTGCCCTACCCAGGCAGAGCTCAGGGGGACCTTGAAAACAGGAGGTATCACCCCAAAGCCCAAAATCCGTCTGATCTCTGCACAGCTTGAAGGTTGCCACTGGTGGCAGCCATGGGGGCTCCTGAGGAGCTGCTCTGTTCTCATTGTTCCTTTTCCTGGCTCCAGCACTGGCACCTGGCACAGCTCTGCTGGCACCCAGGCTGTGCTGGCCCTTCCTTCCCACCCCACATCCCCTTGGCCAGACTGTGGCCACAGCAAAACAAGCTGCCTCTTGCTGAGCTGGAGTAGTTTTGAAGGCTTTGCAAATCAGATTCATGGCCAGGCTGATATTTCCAGCTTAATTTGTTTGTTCACAGAGCACAGACACTGGGTTTTTTTCCCTAAATAGCCCTAGTATCAAATGACTGGTGAGCCAAGCTAATGGATCAGTTCTCCCTTACCAGAAGCAGCTGATTTTCCCAGCTCTTGCCTCCCACTGCTCTGGCATCCCCAGAGAGCTCTGTCCTGACAAACCAGCCTGAACACAGCCCCAGCTGCAGCTCTGCCAGGTCAGGCTCCTGCCCAGCCCTGTGTGCCCACCCTGCCCCAGGCACCCTCCCCTGTCCCCTTGGGAGCTCCTTCCCCACCTGCTCCTTCCTGCATTTCACACCAGGTTTACTTTAAAATTGCATCCTGGGCACTTTACACCTTGTTGGGATGGGCATGGTGCTATAAACTCAATTTAAAATGCTTGGTAGTTGCTGTCACGCTCCTTTTCTCCCTCCTCCCACACCCCACCAGTGGGACTTCCATTAGCTTTGGCAAGCCAAGAAAACCTCCTTTGTCACAGGTTCGGATGGTTCTCCACAGCACTCAAAGAGATTTTGGCTACTGAGGCACAGAAAAGCCTTTGAAAGACGTGTGACGTCTTCTGGAGTACTTTTTCACCTGCCCAGTGGCCGGGCTCCTTCCACAGCTCAGGGAGCAGATGCTCCAGGGCTTTGCTCTGAGCCACAACCACGAACAGTCTGGGCTGGGGAGGGCAAACAGCACCACCCCCTGAAAGCCCAGCCAGCCCAGAGCTCCTGTCATGATGGAGTGATGCCACCAAGATGTCCCTTTGTAGGACCCGGTGGAGATGCTCGGATTGGAAACGTCCCTGCAGAGCTTCACCCTGGGTGCTCCCCAGCCTGTGGCAGGGTTCAGCTGAGCACAGAGCCACATCAGCAGCCCCATGCCATGGATTCCAGCAGGGTCCCCGTGGCTGGGCACGGCGTTGTGCCACCGAGATGCACCACAGGACAGCAGGAGCGGCCGAGTGCCGTCACCTCTGTGAATCAGCTGCCCGGGGCTGTTTGCAGAGTGAGAGCTTTGGTTGGTAACCAGGTTCTCAGGCTTTGTGTGCTGCTGTTGCTATTTTAGTCTGCCTGAAATGTGCAGGAAAGGGAACCTGGAGGCTCTGTCTCCCGCGGAGATGTTTGTGCTGACCCAGTTTGGGAGGCTGCAGAGCCACGGCCACGTCTCCCTGCTCCAGGACCGGGCAGCGCCGGCTCCGGCCGTGCTGCGGCTCCAAGGACACCTGCCCTGGAACCAGGCACCCACACAGGGACTGAGACATGGGCCAGGAGCTGCCCCACCACCCTGCACCAGCCAAGGGAGGGATTCCAGGGGTTTTATCCCCAAAATCCCCATCTGCAGCACTTAGAGCTCTTCAGACACTCAGCACTGGGTTTTCTCTTCTCCCAGAGCAGCGTCACTCACCAACAACCCAAACCCAGCCCCCGGGACACAAGATGTCCCAGCAGAGACTGCCACTGTCCCAGAGAGCTCCGTGGGGCAGCCCCAGCCCCAGGGGAGGTGGATGAGGGTGTTCATTACAGCCCCACAGAGCCCCAGAGCCCTGCACACACACAAATCTCTGCCAGAGCTGCTGAGACAGCGCTCCCAGGCCAGGCTGGAGCTGCTCAGTGTGGGAAAAGTGCCGGGGCTGCCTCGCTGGGCATGAAAAACAGCACTCCCCAAATGACCCCTCTGTGCTTTGAGGACACCTGTGGGGTCAGGATCAAACACCTGAGCCCACCCAAGGGCACAGAAGGGGCAAATCTCTGTCCCACTGCTCCCGTGACCATTTCATCAGCACCCAGAGCACACAGCTCGAAGCTCTCCCTCTGCTCCCAGCCCTGCCCCAGAGGTGAGCTCTCAGAGCAGACTGGCCACGGGGTTGCAGAGCCTCAGCTGTCCAAACATCCAAGCAGAGATGCTGGGAGGTGTCAGCCCAGCCTGCCTCAGCTCCAGCCAGCGGAAGCAAATGCAGCCTCTGATCCCCAGGCAGGGCAGGAAGCTGCAGACACAGCAGTGCCTGAATACAAACTCACTCCTCACCTGGCAAACAAACAGCCTCCTGCACAGGCAGGAGCATCACTGAGCAAAGCCTCACATTCCGCGCTGGAATTCCCAGCTCCCGCGCCACTCTCTTACCTTGCTCTCCGTAGGAGCCGCTGCCGGATGCTGCTGCTTGGTGATGTTCTCAGCCAGACACCAGCAGATCCTCTTCTTCTGCTCCTGGGAGTAAGCCTCCAAACTTAATAAGCACTCCGACTTCTGACGTAAAGGAAGCAGGGAGAAGGTCATTAGCTGTGTGTCGCAGGCCCTGCCTGGGTTTGCAAACTCCTTGCTCCCCACACACCACGGCACACCAGGGGAGAGCTCACACCTGTGGCCTGTGGCCTTTTCCAGGAGAGGAAAAGAGACTGGAAATCAGCTCCTGCAGAGCCAGGGAGAGTGGTGCAGGGGAGCTGACTGTGCAACAGGGGCAGAGCACATCAGTCCTGCACCCTGTGCCACTGCAGGGGAAACCGAGGGTGGAAATTGCTCTTTGCCATATGCAAACATTAGTGAGGCACCAGAGCATGAACTGGTGAGAACAGGAGCCTTTGGGCTGGCTGGGGCTGGGAGGAAGAGTTCAGGGAAGCTCCAGAGCAGCCTCCCCGTCCTGCTCCTCACTTAACACACACCAGGATGAATTTGGGATAAAATTCCAGAGCAGCCTCTCCCTCCTGCTCCTCACTTAACACACACCAGGATGAATCTGGGGATGAAGCTCCAGCTCTGGTCCCACACTGTCTGTTAGCAACATGCAGCAAGGAAGGAATTAAGAGAAATGATGGGAAGTCATCCCAGCTGAGCCCACCTCCTCTTGTGCCCTTCCCTGCACACATCTTCTGTTGTCTCGGACAGGTTTTGTTTGGGCCAAATCTCACTCACTTAAGGAACTTTCTGACCAAGTTCTCTCAGCAGCTTTCTCCCAGCCCTTCAGCTGCTTCTCTCTCATGCTAAAAATGAAGAACTAACTTCTGCTGTCTGCTGGGATTTTGCACCTTTCACTTTATAAAGGGTCCAGAAATGCCCAAGGTTGGATCATCTCCTTATGTGGCCAGATGGGAAAAGAAAAAAAAATAAAATAGAAGCACAACTTTAGGACAGACTGCAAAGAAAGGAAAAAGAGTTGTTCACTAAGGGCCATAAAAAAACCCTTTTCTTTTCCCCTAGAATTTCCTTCCAGAAGGGCAGGTCCCCAACAGTTGTTTTTTCCCAAAAAGGTCAGAGAGAACCTGCAGCTTCGTGACCCCAGAGACATAACACAGCCAGAAGGGGAAATGCTCTTTAGTCACACCATTTAAATCACTGTTTGCATTGGATGGGAATTCATTCATGCTTCATCCAAAATCCTCTAAAGTGGTAAATAAACCCAGCTCCCACATCATCTCCTGGGAAAGAGGGCTCTGGTTCAGTCCTTTGGCCCTACGAGACTTGCATGAAAGAGAAAGTTTGAGCTTTCTTATGCCTGGACATCCCCACTCTTATTCCTACAGGCTTGAACACTGAAAATTCCTTCTCAGGCTTCCTGAGCACAGTCAGAGTGAGCAGAGGTTTGGGATTCAGGGACAGGAGGTGGCAGGGCTCCCCCTTGTCCCCAGATCCTGGGTGGCAGTGATGCTCTGAGCATTCCTGGAGCGTCACAGTGAGTTTTTCCCATCCTGGATGTCCCAGTCTCCCCCAGTCCCACACCAGCAGGTCACCAGGCTGGACCTCTGTGCCACCCACTCATCCCTGGGAATTCATTCCCACTTTCAGAGGAGAGGATGAGCGCCCATTTGCTGGGATGGAATCCAGGCTGGCATTTCCCTGCCCCACACTTGTGGTCAGAAGAGAACAGAGCAAGAACTCAGCCCCAGCTGTGGGGAGCCCACCCTGGTGCTGTGGCTGCTGTACACTCCCAGCCCTGCCAGGCTCCTGTGATTCCCCTGGAGCGAGGCTTAAAGCAATTCCAAGGACATCTCACATCCCCTGGCTGTGAGCACACAGAGCTCACCTAGCCCTGCCCTGAGCCCCTCTCTGATTCAATTACAGCCCATCTCCTTGATTGGATTTAGCACACAGCGATGCTCAGCTCCCACTGAGCTGGGAGCAAAGTGCTCCTCTGCTCCCTCCTGCTCCCCCTCAGCTGCTGCAGCTCCCTGACCTCGGCCACCCAGCAATTCCACAGCCAGGAGAGCAGCTTTCCCTCTGCTGCAGAGCTCAGGGAAAGGGATCCACCCCAGGTGTGTCCCAGGTATTGTGGGCAAGGCTGAGGGGGAACATGAACAGCCAAAATTGCATTTATCCAACATGTACATATTTAATTATCACTTTGTTCCTCCACAGTGACATTTAACCTCTCCCAAGCACATTCCCCAAGGAAAGAGCTCTGGTTTTCCCTCTTCCATCAACCTGCTCTCCCAAAAACTTTCACCTGGATTGGGGAAAGCCATAGGGGCACCCACAGCTGCCTCCAAAGCCAGGCAGAGTTCTTTGGGGTGCAGGCAGATGAAGGGCTGTGTGTTAGCTGAGATAAATTCATGGCACATGTCCCTGGTCCCTGCTGGGCACGGAGCTGCCGCAGGGGGAGGCTGGGGAAGGGGCACAGGGAGCTGCCCCAGGAGCTGGGAACGGCCTCCCCGTTATTGTTTTCCTTCAGGGAGGCTGCTGCTGGGCCTGCCAATATTTACAGAGAGAAAACAGGGTTTAATCTCACAGTGCTGGGAAAGGAGGATGCAGATGGCGTGAAGGGGGAGTTTGCCACCAGATAAAGGCAGCGACTGAAGCGGCTGCCAGGGCCTTTCTGCCTGCCTTCCCCCAGGGACAAACACGTTATTGTGGGTGCTCAGGAGCCCCTGGTGAGCCCACAGCTCCACTGTGGCCCCCACACTGCCCAAGGGAGGGCAGGAAAACACAGCAGGTACTTCAGAGAATGAGCCAAGCTAGCCAACACCAGCCCCAAACAGCCCCTGCTCCAAGCAAGGATTATCTGCAGGAAAATGCTCCAAGGGAGCAGCTCCCCCAAGCTGACCCAGCCCCACGGCAGCCAGGTGAGAGGTCTGGCCATGCACAGCTCCTGACCACCCCAGCAGACAGCACACAAGGAGGGCCTGGGGCTCTGTAACCCATAAATCATGAGAGGAGCTCCCAGAGAATGAGAGCATCACAGGAGGAGCCCCCAGACCCTCCACACCCTGCAGACACCCCCTGTGTGTAGGGCCCTGTGCTGGGGCTCTGTGTGACACTGCAAAGCTGAGAAAGCTCAGGAATAAGGAGCCAGATGAGTCTGACACCTCTGGTGCCCTGAGCTCAGTGCCCAGCAGAGCCCAGGGCTGTTCTCTCACTGCTGGCTGTGCGAGGGACACGTTCCCAGGCTGGGAGGGGGGGGTCATGTCACACAATCCCAGAATGGTTCGGGGTGGAAGGGACCTTAAACTCATCCAGCCCCACCCCTGCCATGGCAGGGACACCTGCCACTGTCCCAGGCTGCTCCAATCCTCATCCAGCCTGGCCTTGGGCACTGCCAGGGATCCAGGGGCAGCCCCAGCTGCTCTGGGCCATCTCCTCCCACAGATGCAGGGCTCTGCTCCTTGTCTGGGCTCCTCTCTGCACAGGGTTGATGGCAGGGTGGTTTGGGGACAGGGCTCCCAGCCCAGCCCAGCCCTGCCAGCCCCTGGCCTCCAACGCTCCGGGTGTTGGGCCGTGGCCAAGGCCAGCAGAGATCCCAGAGGGGAAGTACCTCGGAAACTGCTCCAGACTACAATGGCTCCAAACCACAGAGCAAACCTTCACAAGGAGAAACAGCCAGCCCTGAGAATATCCTGTGCACAAAACACGGGCAGCTGCCGCCTGCTGACTTCATGCACCACCAACCAAGGGCTGCTGAGAAAGTTCTGTTGGCTCCCGTGCTGGGGGCACTGGGGGGACCACAGCTCTTCCTGTGCTTCTGGTGATGCCCATAAAACAAACCCTGGCAGTAAAGCAGGGGCCCTGACAGAGCTGGGGTGCCAGGGATGCTGCAGGAGAGGATGTGCATGGAGATAACACTGGCAGGACACAGCAATCTCTGCATGGCTCTGCTGTGGGTCGTGTTTTTGGGAGCACTGATGATGGCACGGCCTGGGGGATGCCCACAGGGTGTGGATGCCAAGGTGCTGGAAGTGTTCAAGGCCAGGCTGGACAGGAGCCTGAAGAGCCTGACCTAGGGAGTGACATCCTGGCCATGGCAGGGGTGGAACAAGATGAGCTTTAAGGTCCCTTCCAACCCAAACCATTCTGTTATCCTGTTAAACCTCCAGGAGGAAAATCAGCCTGAAGAACCTTTTCCACCTGCTGTGGAGCAGCCAGGGGGGGACACAGGGCTGTTTCCCCAGGCCAGACAGTTGTCCTGAAGTGGCTCATCAGGTAAAAGCCTTCACAAGAAGCCCTGAGAGGAGCCAGGCACGGAGCTCCTGCTGCAAACACCACTCTGGCAGAGAGAGCAGGGCCAGCACTGCAAACATCCTTTCCTCTCAGGGAAAACAGCCCAGAGCTGAGTGGCCCCAGCAACACCAAGCTCACTCACCCAGGGCCAGCACAGCTGCCCTGTGCCCAGGCTCTGGCTGATGCCAGCCTGAGGCTCCTGCTACTGGTGTCACTCGACATCTGAGCCAGGGAAACGCCCTGGGCAGAGCAGGTGCAGCTCAGAACCTGTCAGCACTGCCCAGCAGCCTGGCCACCAACTCCAGAGCCACTGCCATGGGTGCTTCAGCTCCAGGGACATCCCAGGAGACAGCCTGGACAGGGGGACATTTCTGCAGCTGGAATTTGGGATGCTGGGTTGGGCAGTCCCAGAGCACCCTCAGCACCTGGGGCAATGTGCACATGGTTTGTGTCACTGCATCCTCCAGAGGGGCTTTTCCAAAGGCTGGCATTGCTCTAACGTTGTCTCACTGCACCTGCAGCTTGGGCTGCTCAGCAGCACCCAGAGAAATGCAGGGGCTGGGACCTGGTGGCCTTTGGAGGGAGGAAAATGGAAAGCTCAGTTCAGGAAAGAGTTAAGGTGCTGCTGTGAGTGTGACATGGCAGAGGGACTGAGTGTCCAGCTCTCACGTGAGCTGGGTGACTCAAGGCTTGGGGAACCTCTCTGGCATCCCAGCAATGAGCCACGGAGGAAACAGAGGAAATGTCAGAGAGCAGGAAAGGATTTTTCATCTGGTAACATCTCCTGGCCAGCAGCAGCAGAATGGCTGGAGCCAAGGGAGTCCCCCCTTCCACTGAGCAGGACTGGCAAGGGAGCAAGGAAGGCAGAGGTGCACAATTCTGTCCTCTCAGAACGCTCATACCACAAAACTGGTGAGAGCCAGGAGTGTGCAGACTCTACCTCAAGTCCTTGGATGGATCCCAGCCCTTGCAGCCTTGCCTGCAGTGCCTTCTCCTCCACAGCCCAGGGGATCCTTCCCCCTGTGCCCATCAGACAAATCACAGCCACAAACCTGACAATCTCTTGTCCTATTGTGAATGAGAGGAAATTGAGAAACAATTCCAACAGAGCACACAGCCCATTTCCCAGACAAAGGCTCATCTCCACTCCTTTCTCACTAAACAAATTCCCCTCAGTTGTTCACTTGGTCACGTAGGTTTGCTGTCACCCCCTGCCCAGCCCCTTTGCCCTCTTCCCTATCACCAAAACATCTGCCCAAGTGCCCTCTAGGTCTGCCAAAACAGTGCCCAAAATGCTCCTTGCAAACTCTCCTGATGACGTTTCCAGAACAGCCAGCTCCAAAATTACCCAGGTACATAAAATCTGCCATGTCCCAGAGTGTCCCTGAGACTTGGCCCCTGTGCCATCAGTAAATTGCTTTTCCCAGCACTCAGATTTGCTGTTTGGAACAGCAGAACCTGGGCTCTCCCTGCCTCCTCCCTTTGGGACAATGCCACATCCCAAAGGGCATTCAATGAGCAGCGCTGATCCCAGCAGGAGCAGAGAACTCTTTGGGAAAGGAACGCTCCTGTGGAATAATCTGGGACATGGATGGAGACAAGCACATCACCCAGGCCACAGCATTGCTGCAATCCATTTGTCCAAAGCATTCCCTTGGCAGCAGCTGAGGGTGGCAGCAGGAGCAGGGGCCACAGGGACCCTCTGGTGCAGGGATGTGTCCACACAGAACCAGAGCAGCTGTGGCTGCCCCATCCCTGCAAGGCCCTGCTCTGGTGATGGCATCCCTGGCCATGGGAGGGGTGGGACAAGATGATCTTTAAACCTTCCAACCCAACCCAGTCTGGGATTCTCTGACGGGGCAAGGTGGGGACATTTCTCTGGCGTTTGTCCAGAGGCTCTCCCGTGCATGTCCAAGGCAAAGCCAGCTCAGGCACAGATTCACAGCACCAATTTGCTCAGCTCTGGATGAGTGCTCACCACAGCAGCACAAGGAGCTGCTGCTGGAAGGATTTTCTGTTGGAGCAGTTTCCCAAGACAAACTCTGGTGTCTGCAGACGAAAACTTCCAGGGGGAAAAAAAGATCAAATTTGCCATTTGCTTTTCAAAGGAAAAACTTACTGAGCTGTTTGGTTTTAAGTCGATTTGGTCTGAATATGTTGGGTTTGAATCAAACACTTGTAACAATGCATTAAACCCCTGACCTGCAGTTTCCTGTCAGCAGGATATTTCCAGAGCAGGGAAGGGTGTGAATTCAGCACACTCACAGCTCCACATGGCTCCCTGTGAGGCTGCCCATTCCCAGCAGACAGCAAACCCTTCCTTCTGACAGCTCTTACACATCCCACGAGGTGTGTGTGTCCTGCAGGGAATGGTGTGGGATGGGGAAAATGCAGACAAACTCCCACAAATCCCAAATCCTGTGGGGTGCAGAAATGTGGGTCCACACTGAATCCCAGAATCCCAGACTGGTTTGGGTTAGAAGGGACCTTAAAGCTCATCCCATTCCACCCCCTGCCATGGCAGGGACACCTTCCACCATCCCAAGTTGCTCCAAGCCCTGTCCAACACTTGTTCACTGCCAGGGATGGGGCAGCCACAGCTTCCCTGGGCTCCCTGCACTTATTGCAGTGCTCAAATCTGCCAGAAACTGTCACAGGCAGGGGCTGTTCAAACTGTGCTCTTTGAAAGAACAGAGGAGACAAGGAAGGAGCAGGAGGGCAGGAACAAGAGAGGATGAGGATTCTGCAGTGAGTCGTGCCCTGGCCCAGCTCCAGCCACTCAAGGTGAACAACTTCCATGCTGAGCATTTGCACCCGACTTTCACAATGGTTCTTTATTCCAATGTTTGCCTTTCTCCTCTGTGCCCTGGGGAGCTTTCCCAGACCCACCTTTCCACCTCGGAAAATACAAGGACTTTACACAGTAAAGTCACTGGAAAAGGGAAAAAACCCACAGCTTTCAATGATTAGGGAGGTGCAGTGTGAACCAATTTTGCAGAGTCCTTTACTTGACAAAAGGGACTGAGCCAATGTCTGGGTGACCCCAAATCTGGTTACAGCACTTAGCTACATGTGGGTTCAGAGCTGTGATTCTGTCTTTCAGACTGGGCTTCCTTATTTTATTTGAGGGCTCCAAACCTGGATGTTTGAAGACAAGAAAAGCAAGGTGCCTAAAAATAATGACAAAACATTTGGCAAAGAAATCTGCCCCCAGGGGAAAGAATCCTAAGAAAAAATAAAAGTGAAATGTCTCAAGGAAGATCCACAGGGAGAAGGAGAAAAGAAACCTGTCCTAGTGCTGCCCAAGTTCCTTTTAGCAGATTCTTATTCATATATTCTACAGCCATTACATTTCTTTTCCAGGCTTCTGGCAAATTCATTTAAAGGGAAGTTAAAATCAGCTTTTTCAGTGCCCCTTGCCCCAGAAGAAAGGATCAGAGCTGTCAGTACCTGTGCAGCTCTCACTGGAAAGCTAAAGTGGAAAACAGCACCACTCACCTCTGCCAGGTAAAGGATGCAGAACTTGCGATCTTCTGAACCTGCAGAGAAGAAAAACCAGGATCAGAGCGAAGCTGCAGCTGCATCTCTGCAAGTGGAGCCACTGGCAGAGGAACTGGCTAAGAGACAGCACTGAATGGATGTTTGTTGTTGTCCCCAGTACCAGGCTGTGACCTGGGTGATGTATGTGGCATCTGCTGGGGCTGGGCACAGGCAGGATCCTGGATTTCCTTCTCTTCCTGATGTGCTGTGGTGGGGCCTGGCTTGGCTTCCAGAGTAATGTGAACTGTGCCTGTGCCATCCACAAGCCCTGGGTGCTCCCCAGCATCCCAAGAAAGGACAAAAGGCCCATAAATCCCCTCTTGGCCCTTGAGCACCCTGGAGCTGCACAGAGCAGCAGGCTGGGATGTCAAGGCCAGTGACACAGCACATGAGAAGCCCTTGTTTGCAGGATCCCAGCTGGGGATGGGGTTCCCAGCATGGGGGGGATAAAGGAATCTCCTCTCTGTCCCAAAGCTGAGCGCACCCGCCCGGAGGGGAACCAGGATCCCGGAGCGTGGAAATTCCCACAGTGTGTGGTGAGGAAGCCAGCCCTGTGTCACTGGAACCTTGGCTGGCGTGGTGCTCATCAGCCTGCTGCTGCTGCTGCCTTGTAAAGCAGGAAGAGAGAGCATTGTGAAGCAGATCAGACTGATTTGCTTTCGCACAGAGCAGCAAGCGGCAGGAACAGGAAACAGCACAATGGCCCTGAGCGCACCGGAGATGTCTCAATTGTTGGAGGCAGCCACACGCCTGTTCCTATTCATGTGCCATTCAGTCACTCAGGAGAGCAGCAGCAAACCCCTGCCAAAAGGGACAGACATCTTCTTGCTCTCTCCCCCCGCCTCTGGAGCAGGAGGGCTGGAGCTGCAGCTGTGCTGGGTCAGTGCTGGGGGCTCCATCTCCTCTGGACAGCCTCAGGAACCTATTCCAGACACGATCCAGCCAAGTTTTTATGGCAACAAGGAAATAAAGTGGCAGAAAACCGCTGACAAATGCACGGTGCCTGAGGTGAGGAGGCACAATCCTGTGCTGCTGCAGACAGACCTCGGTGTGCAGAGCCAGGAGCAGCACCAGGGAAGCTGATTTCTCCAAGCAGGTGAAAAGAGCAGAGCTATTCCCCAGCCTTTGGCAGCACACACACGTGGTCCAGAAGCTGACCAAAAGCACTTTAACAAGGAACAATTTCTTTTGTCCCTTTCTTAGAAATAAGCAGTGCTGAGAACACACCCGACAAAGCCCAGGGAGGCTTCAATGGCTTTTCTCAATGGGTCGTGGCTGTGGTGCCCCATCTCCCTCCCTTGTGTTTCTGCTGCCACCAAATAGGTCAGGGAATTCATCTGGAAACAGAAACGTTGCTGGAAATGGGAAATAACAACTGACTGTGGTCACCAGCACTGAGGCTCAGAACAACGTGGGGCACGTGGAGAGACACAGTCCATCCACAGAGCTCATGGCTCAGCTGGAAAAAGTCATGGGAAGCAGCAAAATTCACCCAGAAAAGGATCCCTTTGGAGAAACAGCCCAGATCTGGATTCTTTCCTCTTGGTCAGGGCCACAGGACTGCCTAAAGACATCGGCTCACCACTTCCAGAGTAATTTGGGTTGGAAGGGGCCTCTCTGGTGGGCTCTGGAGTCCAATCCCCTGATGGAAGCCCAGACCAGGGCACTCAGGAGTCCTGAACGCCTTCAGGCACAGGAGATCCCACAACCTCTCTGGGCAACTCAGTATCTGACCAACCTCAAAGATTTTCCTTCTATCTCATCCCCCCCCATGGGGTCCCAGGGCTGGGCTGGATGAGGAGCTGTGGCACAGTCAGGTAACTGCACATAAAACAATCCCTTACCCAAAAAACAACCACACCACACGAGGAACGAGGTGAAACTGGGCCCAGGCCCAAGAAGTGGCTCCACCGTAGCAAATAGGATGTGGTAGAGCAATTCCCTCATTCCTCTTTAGAGCATGAGGAGATAAAGGGAGTCTTTAGTACAGCCTGAAATAACCAATTTCAAGTCACCCTGCCCTAGAAGCCCTCTCTGAGGCCTCAGCTGGACATGAAAGGTGGCAGCCAAGGTGCAGAGTGAGGGCAAGGTCCCCAGCCCTGCTCTGAGGGGTGAGCAGGGGGATGGATGTGAGCAACAGGGAAACAGTGGGTGGCTGAAGAGAGAAGTAGCAAAGCAAAGCAGCAAAGTAAAGGTCATCAGAGCTTGGCCAGCCACCCTTGGAGCCAATCTCTGAACTCCCTGGAGACGTCACAGAGGAAACCTCAAGCCTTCAGTTCCCTTTCCCAGCCCCGGGGAGTCCCTGCTGTCACAGCGTGACCCCAGCCAGGGGAACAGACCCCAGGGAACAGCAGCCCAAATCCTGAGACGTGCACCCAAAAAGGCTGGAAAGGGTCTGAGTGCCCCTGAGGTGTCCCAGGAGATGGAGCTCGCAGGTTAGTGCAGGGATGATGCTGGCCCTGCACCCCAGCAAGGATGACCTGGAAGCACCAGCTGGATGGCATTGGACAGCAGGCTGCTCTCCTGCTGCTGGCCAGAAACCTTTGCAGCCAGGAAACCCCCAAAATGCCTCCAATTGCTGCTGCAGACACTCACCCTCCTGGAGCTTGACACTCTGCAGGTACAGAGGGTTCCTCAGCACATTGCAGCGCCCGGGCTCGTCCTCCTTGGTGAAGAGCAGCAGGTCGGAGTAGACAAAGAGAGTCACCTGCAAGCACAGGAGCAGCAAAGGAGAAGCTCTAGGGAGTTCATCTCTTGGCACTGAGAAATGTCCTGGAAATGTCCTCTGCCCTGGGGAGAGGCAGCAGCCTCGACAGGGAGCCCACACAGCCCTTCCCAAGGGGCTCTGGATGAGGCTTCCCTCCCTCAGCCGCTTCCTGAGGCTTGTGGAGTCCTGTGACAGGAGGGATGAACCTGCCCCACACAAACACACCCTCTCTGCTCCCTCCTGCCACTTCCCGCTTACACCAGTCACAGATCACAGCAGGAGGAGGGAATAAGTTGCCCACTAATCCCAGCAGGCTGCAGAAGTTGCAGCCTGAAAGCAAATCTGGTCACTCTGATCACCCTCAGGGAGGAGCTTCTCGCTGTTCTCAGTGAGAAAGTTTGGTTTTCACAAGAGCAGGACCTGCAGAGAGCAGCTGCAGGGGACAAACCTGACACCCCAAACAAGGAAACACTGGCCTGAGTGTCTGCCCAGAGCTCCAGCACTGCCTCCAGTGTCCCAGGGGCTGGGAGCTCCTCCAGAGCAGTGGGAAAAGCCTTGCCTAAGGTCCCCAGTCCAATTGCTTCAGATTAATGGGACCTTGAAAATAAGAATGAGTTTCTCCACTGCATTGGACCCAGAAGCCTCCCAGGGATGAGAAGTTTGGTGCCACAGCTGAGGTGTGAGCCTCCAGGAGCTGGGGCACACAAAAAGCCTCAAAGATCACAGAATCCTGGAATCACAGAATATCCTGAGCAGGAGGGACCCCCAGGATCACCCAGCCCAGCTCCCAGCCCTGCCCAGACCCCCCAACATCCCAGCCTGGGCATCCCTGGAGCTCTGGCAGCCTCGGGGCCGTGCCCATTCCCTGGGGAGCCTGGGCAGTGCCAGCAGCCTCTGGGGGAAGAACCTTGCCCTGATGTGCAGCCTGAGCCTGGCCTGGCCCAGCTCCAGCCGTTCCCTGCCTGCTGTCCCTGTCCCAGAGATGCCAGGGAGCAGCTGCAATGTGACAGTGGCACAGGGGGTGCCAGACCTGCTCAGGGCCTTGGGGTGCCCCCCAAAACCTCCCACAGCAAAGGGAAAGCTTTGCAACACTGAGCCACAGCAAGGAAGGGTTTGTGGCCTTTCAGCACAGCTTTTGCAGAAGGAGGCAACACCCAGAGTCCCAGAGGGGTGGAGGGAGCACAGAGAGGTGACTCTGCTCCCACAGGGACCAGGTCCCAGCTGCCAGCACAGCTTGTGTCCGTGGCTGATGGACACATCCTGAGGAGGACAAGCTGGCTAACAGCTCAGGACAAGCACAGTTATCACACACTGGGGAGTCTCACATCAGGGAACAGCATCTGGCTCCTAATCCAAAACCGAGACCTTTGCCACAAGATTTCTCCTCGCAGTGCAAGTTCATTTTTGTGGGATTCTCAGCCAGTACAAAGCTGCTGGTGGAGCTTTAATTGACAATGAAACCAGGGAGGGGCTGTTCTTCTCTGTGTTATTTGGAAAATCCCTTCCTCTGCTGTCAACACTCTGCTGGCACAGTGCCCACATCCACTCTCTTCATTCCTTCTGATCTTGTTGGTAATACAAGGAATAACCAGATAGAAACTGCACTACAACCTTCACCCCAAGCCCACCTTGTGCCTAAATGTAACTTTTCTGGGGTGTGTCTGGTGCCATCTCAGTTCCCTCAACCCCAAAGAAGAGATGCTGAAGGGATTTTGGGAATAGAAACCCAAAGTGAAGGAGATAAAAGCACGATTAGATAACAGTCACACAGAAATGGAGGAAAGAAACCTGTGGAAGTTTAAAGGGTACAAAAAAGATTGGGAGCAGGAGGAAAATCACTTCAAAACCAAGCAAGTTTCAGTGGGGAATCTTGGAAGTGGAATTACACAACTAAGTATTTACAGGGAGCATTGAGCTTTTCCAGGAAGATGGGACGGATTGTTTTTTGGGATGTAGAAGGTAAAAGCACATCCATTGTGGGCTCTGTAAGAGTATTCCTATCAGATGCTGCTTCCAGGGGTGACCCCAGGGCAGCAGGGATGAGGGGACACAGGAGGAGAAACGTGGAGCTGCCATCACACACTGACAGGCTGTGACCTGTCTGTAACAGCCCTTGGCAAACAGATCTGCCCTGAAAAATCACAGGGCTCACAAAAGCCAAGCGCAAACAAACAACAAACACAACCTCTGGGCTCACCCAGGCAAGTCACACAATTCACCAGAGCTCCTCCTTGGAGGCTCAAAGTAGCTTTGGGTATTTACCAGAAGTAATTTCATACCCCAAAGTCAGAAATACAGAAAACAGAAAGGTCAGGAAACAGAAATGTCAGGACAGAAGGACTCTCTGAAGACAGAGATGAGCACCCTGGAGTGATCAAGGTCCCATGCACCCTTTAGGGGGGTGTGAACAGATTTTACAGGGGGGAAATGTTGTTGACAGAGGCTGACCCTGATGTCTCCACGCTGCTCATCTGGGTGTGCTCTGCACCACGGCAAAGCCTCCTCTGCTGAGGGACCTGACTGGCAAAGCACTGTCCCAGGAGACAGGGACACGTTTAAAGAGTTTCCTGAGGGCAATCAGGAGAAGCTGGAAGGCCAGAGGGAAGGTGGGAGCAACGGGCTGCCCAAGAGGGGACAGCCCTGGGGCCTGGGCAGGAGGGAGCCAACATCACACCTGGGAAAGAAAAATGTGGCAACAAAATCACTATGAAAAGGTGCCCAGAAATGCAGCCTTGAAGAGAGAAAGAGGAGAAAGCCTCCTGCTCTGCAGGGAAGATGATAAAGCCAGCCAAGCCCATCCATGAGGTTCCAGGACTTCAGAAGGCACATCCTGACCTGCAGACCCTGCCAGAGCGGAGAGAGGAGGGATGAGAAGGGCACGAGCGTGGCCCACACTGAGCAGACACCTCAGAGCTTTGGGAGGCCTCCAGGTCCACTGGAGATGGGTGGACGAGGCCAAAGGCCACGCTGGACACCTCGTGGGCCTTCTCCCGCTGGCTCCTCTGGCACTCCAGGGCCTGGAGGGATTTCAGGAGCCCATAAAAGCGGGAATTGCAGCAAAGTCTAGACAGGATGTGATTAAAGCCTGAATAAGGATTGCCCCAGAGGTAAGGTCAGGGAAAGGACAGACCCTGGCAAGCCTCCAGAGAGATAGGTTGAGTCCTTCAGGAGATGGGAGAGAGTTTGCTCAGGGACAAGGATGCAGTGCCTGATGTGGAAACTGCCACAGGGAAAAGATTCTTTTGGGAAAAATAGAAAGGAGCAGGACCTCCAGCTCCAGCCCCTGAACCCAAGCCCTCCTCTCTTGAGCCTCTCAGGCAAAGCAGGTTAAGAACACACAGAGAACAGTCCTGCAAAGCACAGGAGCCCAGCTTGAGAGAGGCTGTGTGAGAAGAGCAGTGGGAAAACAGAAACCCCATGGAGCAAGGAGGAAAGGACTGATGGGACACAAGAGAGCCTCTGTCCAGGTGTCAGAGAGGGAGAGAGCTCAAGAGCAGCAAAGAGAGGAGTCAGAGCCCTTCTGCCCCAGGGAAGCTCTGTTGTGTCCAGGCTGTTTCAGCTCCTGCTGGCTCCAGAGTTCAGTTCTCTCCCCTCACAGCCCTGCTCTGCTGGACAGTGAGATCCTGGCACTCCAGAGAGACCTGCAGGGCTTCCTTGGAGCTCCACAAAGCCTTCCATGGCCGTGCCACACACTCAGACATGGAGAGCCCTTCCCAAGAGCCACGGGTGACATTGGCACTGCCACTGTCACTGCCAGCACGGGCTCAGCACCACAGGGTGTTTCCCTTCACCACCTCTGGTTTCTCAGCCCACTGACTCAGCTCCTCCTGCCCTGCCCCTGTGCCAGCTCACCCAGACACCACAGCCCCAGGGCACCAGCATTCCCAAACACTGCCTCACAGCCCTGGCCAGCATCCTGTCCTTTCCTGGCACCAGCTCCAACTGGGAAATCTCTCCCAGCTCCAGGCTCATCCCAAGAGCCTCCTAAGCATCGTTTCCCTGAGACATTTTCCTCCTGACCCTGTGCACAGTGGGGTCTCTGCTCTTCACAGCAGACCCTATCCAGGCTGCAAACAGCATTAGTTATCCATAAATATTCCACATTTGGCTGCTACTCCAAATATCTGAGTGTGACCTGGAGGCAGGTACCTCCAACCCAGCCAGGAGGAGCTCCCTGACTTCAGCTGTACCCCCAAGCCATCCAGCACAGCTCCCAAGCACTTTTACCTGGCTTTCATTCCTGGTCTTCCTTCAGAAGACCCTGAGCAGCACAGGACAGCGGGACAGACAGGCAAAGGGGTTTAGTTACAAGTTACTGCCAAGTTCTCTAATCAATCGTGGAATTTTTCATGTTCTTTGAGGTATTTTCATGTACTTTTTGGCAGAAAAAAAAAGTGGTTCAAGTCAAAGCAAGGGATGAATTACATCATGGAAACCAGAAAGAGAGGAGTCACTTAGCACAACCCTCTGCTGGTTTGTACTGGCCAGTGATGGGAAGTGGCTCTGGGCTCCTGCTATTGGCCACCCAGAGACCAAAACGAGTCAAGTAGAACTTCCTCTACAGATCTGTGAAGATGACACATTGTTCACTCCAGCTGAATTCAAGCCCAAATTACTCTGTGAGATCCTCTGAAACTGGTTAGCAGAGCATGAGTGGGCTCTGCCTCCCAAATCCCAAGGCTTTGCAGACTTCGCAGTTGGATGCAAGGGAAACCAGCAGCAAATGTAATCAACACATCCAAACTCTGCCAGTTTGGATGGTGAAAGTTGTCTCATCCACAGGGTGCCAAAGTCCTGTTGTGTCCCCAGATTCCCAACAGCTCTCCAATAACATGCAGAAAAGTCGAAGTAAAAAGAATGAGAGGAATTTGGACAGGACACGTGAGCTGTTTCGGGAACTGAAATTCTGAGAACATCTGTAGCAAGTTCTCTGTCTGGTTCTAGTTCTAGGTTGTGGATTCTCCTTCCCTGGAGATGCTGCAAAGCCATATGGGCACAATCCAGAGTGACTTCAGGGCATCCTGAACAAGGGGATGGGACTGGGTGACTTCCAGTGGCACTTTTCAGCCTGAACCATTCTGTCATTCTGTCTTCTCTAACCTAGCACGAAACATCCTTAAACCCCTTCCCCCTGAGTCTGCTGGGCTGTCACTGATGTGAATTTTCCACCTGCAGTTTCCTCTCTGTGAGCCCAAAGGCAACAGGAACAACAGCTGATTTCTAGCACAGTAGAGTTTTGATATTTATCCCACCATAAACTGACCAGAAATCATTGCAAGTATCACAGCAATATAATTACTGCACAATGGAACATCTCCCTTCTCAATGTAAAGAAATGACCCTTCCAGTCCCTTCTCAAAGTCCCCTCCAGGGTCTGAAGGGGCTCCAGGAGAGCTGGAGAGGGACTGGGGACAAGGGATGGAGGGACAGGACACAGGGAATGGCTCCCAGTGCCAGAGGGCAGGGCTGGATGGGATCTTGGGCAGGAATTGTTCCCTGGCAGGGTGGGCAGGCCCTGGCACAGGGTGCCCAGAGCAGCTGGGGCTGCCCCTGGATCCCTGGCAGTGCCCAAGGCCAGGCTGGACGGGATTTGGATCACCCTGGGACAGTGGGAGGTGTCCCTGCCATGGCTGGGGTGGGATGGGATGGGTTTAAGGTCCCTTCCCACCCAAAGCATGGTGATTCTATGATTCTATGATTCAGCCCTCTATGTAAGACAGCAGAAGAGCAGGTTTGGAGAGCTCAGACAAGGTGGAAGAGTTTTACCTGTGTAGTCCTGTTCCTGCTCTCGTGAAGGAGCAGCTCCTCTGACAGCAGCAGAGTCCGGGCTGGGTTGCAAAGATCCAGGGGCTAAGTTTGGATGGGAAAAAAAAAATAAAATAAAACAAAAGAAACAGTCACACCTTCCAGTGGTGGTGTGGTTTGTGAGATACACTTTCCACCCACCAAAGCCACTTTGTCGTCACTTTGAGCTGTAACTCACTGGGGGAGAAGCCACCCCGCACTGTGCTCAGGACACAAAGTCTGCAGTCCAGTCAGAGGAGCAAACAAAGCCTTGCACTCACACCCACATCAGCCCCAGCTCTGAAAAGACAAGCAGCCCTTGCCTCTGGCAGGGGCTGCCCTGCACGGCTGGTGTCAGCAGGAAGCACAACCACGCTGCTGGCACGGCAGGTTCCACGTCCCCCGGGCACCAATATTTGTCCCTGCTGCTGTGCATCACTCTCAGAGCAACTTCTGAGAATTCCTGTCCTTCCCATGCCACACCCAGCTCCCCAGTCAGTGCTGGAGAATGAAAGGTTCACGTGGCCTAAGTGCAGAACAAACCCTGCAGCAGCAGCCTGGGATCACCCTTGGGAGCAGCACGGTGGGAACAGGAGGGGATCTGCACAGACAGGGCAGGGCAAAGAGAAACACCAGCTCCTGCAGTGGCAGACTCCCAGGTGAACTCCAAGTTTTGGGAAAAAGGAGGCAGAAAGTGCCAGAGGTGTTCCTACCGAAGGCCACCCATGCCGAGCCCAGGCAGGTGAACACAAGCTGAGGGCTCACCCAGGTGCCTGCAGGGAGGAGGGAGGTGATCAAACACCTTCCCCCAGCTCCAGCCCAGCCCACACTGGCCTCAGGCAGCCCATGGCTCAGCCTGGAGTGACAGGGAACGTGGACCATGCTTTCAGCCCAGAGGAAGTGGCCGGGCTGAGCTGAGGTGACAATGCCACTGCCACGGCAGGACAAAGGGCTCCCCACAGGCTCAGAAAGGAAAGGATTCATCAGCAACGTACTAAAATACGTGGAGCAGATGAGATTTTTGGGGTTCTGGCCATATGAAGGACAAAATGAAGGACACAGAGGGAGTTAGAACTACTACCACCAAATTCAGGGCTGTTTTCTTAAAACAGATCATGGAACTGTAGAGGCAGAACATTCCCTGTCAAGCCATTGCTTCTCTGAATCCTTGTCCTCTGCCCTGGAGCCAGGCTGGGACAGCTGAGGGTGGGGAAGAGAAGGCTCCAGGAGAGCTCAGAGCCCCTGCCAGTGCCTAAAGGGGCTCCAGGAGAGCTGGAGAGGGACTGGGGACAAGGGATGGAGGGACAGGAGCCAGGGAATGGCTCCCAGTGCCAGAGGGCAGGGCTGGATGGGATCTTGGGCAGGAATTGTTCCCTGGCAGGGTGGGGACAGCACAGGTTGCCCAAATTTTAGTGTGGCCACCAGCTAAAGTAAAACCCCTGTGATTGCACACACTGACAGCACAAAGAGCCTCAAGCAGAACCACACTGATCTGCAGTTCCAAAGTTAGCTCTGAAGGCCAAAAGCTGGGACACCTCCTCCTGACCCAAGCAAGTACCAAGGGCCAGATTTGAAAGCTGAAAAGGAGAGAAAAAAAAAGAACCAACACAGAATTGCTTGGGCAGGACACAATTCCCTTTGAGACAGCCCCAGCACTGTGCCAAGCACAGCCAGCTCCAGAGGAGAGCTGAGGACACCAGGGATCCTGGTGGGAAGGAGATCCTTGCATGGCCCCAGCCACGATCACACCCCAGCCCCTCCAGCTGCACAGACCTGCACAAAGATGGGGAACACCAGCACTTTGGGAGCCAGGGTCACGTAGGTGCCGTAGGAATGGGGGATGTGAGGCCTCACTATGGTGCAGTTCTGGTAGTTCCCATAGCTCTTCATGGTCTGCACAGTCTTCATCAGCCTGGATTTCCTCCCAGAGCCCGTGTGGGATTTCCCTTTACAGCCATTCCCTGCGTGGACAGAGGAGGCAGAAGGAAACACAGAATGAGGAGGGAGCTGCAGCTCTGCCCACTCCAGCTCAGTCCTGCTTTCCCAGGCTGGAGGAGGGCATGGAAATCCTGGGGAATTGCTGGAGCCCAGAGCACTGCCCAGGTGTCCCAGGGATTCATGAAATAACAGCAGTGATTCCATTTTTTCTAACTGGAAACAAGATGCCCCTGGGTGGTTTTGCTCCAGAGCCACTTGCTTGGTGCTGCCAGGACTTCAGTGGGTGCCAGCAGCAGCACAGACACGGCTGGGAAGGTTCAAACAGGACCCCAGGGAGGCCACAGCAAGCTCTGCTTCAGGCCAGCACATCCCACCAGGTGCTCTGCCCTCTGATCTGCCCTCCTGAGAGCACCTGCAGTGCTCTGTCCCACTCCAGGGCCCAGCACAGGCAGGACCTGGAGCTGCTGGAGAGATCCAGAGGAGACACCAAGATGCTCCCAGGGCTGGAGCCCCTCTGGAGCCAGGCTGGGAGAGCTGGGGGGGCTCACCTGGGGAGGAGAAGCTCCAGGGAGAGCTCAGAGCCCCTGCCAGGCCCTAAAGGGGCTCCAGGAGAGCTGGAGAGGGACTTCAACATTTTTATCCACACAAGTCCTGCCTGCTCTGGATTCTGGGTGTGGAAGTTGGCAAAGTGCAGGAATGTCATGACATGGGGCAGTGGGTTAATCACAGATCTCAGGAGACACCAGGAGTGGAGGTGTCAGAGAAGGAGGCAGAAGTTACAAAAGCACATTCATGGCTGGGATCAATCCCTGCTGCTGCCAGAGATGGTGTTTCAGACATTGGGTGTATTTATAAAGGATGACCTCACTGTTCATGAGGCTGGCATCACACCATCCTCTGTTTTTCAGCATTACATTCTGGGGCTGGGAAAGGTCCAAGCAGCCTGACTGCTTTCCAGTCTGCCCCTTTTCCCTGAAGAGAGCTACCCTGACTCAAAGGAGGCTTTTTCCTGCACACTCCCACCTCAGCTGCTCAAGCAGAGCCCACACCACGTCCTGCTGGACACCAGCAACCTGTGCTCTGCCCTAAAACTCGCAGGCAGCAGATCCAACAGGAACTGAATGCTCTCTGACCAAAAATTCACATCTCCAAAAGAAACCCCACTGAAAAATCGATGCATTTCCTTCCTCACTCCTCCTGTAACTGATCCAGCTTGGGGCTGCAGGCAGAGCTCTCCACTGGGATTGAAAATATCCAGGTGAGGAGCTGGAGCATTCTCCTTCTCCCCCACAGGAACAGGAATGAATTTCCCTCCTGCAGCTCCCTGGGGACCCCCAGCTTCCCTCCTTCCCTCCTGCAGCCACCCCAGAGCTCCTGCTCCCACCACAGCAGCGTTTTACCCCTGCACTGCAGCTGCTGCCCAGAACCTTCCCAGGCAGAAATGAACCAAAACACTCCTGACCACGGCCAGGGGCAGATAAGGTCTCGTCCAAAGCAAATACACAAACCTGCCCAGCATTACATATTCCATTAAGTATTAGGAAATAGCACATTTGCTCCCAGATAAAGGCAGCAGAGCCAGCCAGAGCTGGGCTGGGAAGCCAGCTTGGCTGTTTACTGCTGGCTGGAGCAGCTGCCTTTGCTGGGGGGACCCTCGTGACCTAAGAGGTTGTTTCCACCTCTAAGTGCATTAATCCTGACATTTTCCCTTTTCCCTTTTTCCTGGCTGTGCTGTCAGATAACATCGAAGCGCAAGAGGCAGCTCAGCACAGAGCAGATAAGATCTGTCTGGGCTGTTCAGGGTTTGCTTTTGCTCTTATCCCTAAATCACCTGGTTTTATCAGAGGAAATTATCACCTGCACAAGTCCTGGCACAGAAACACACCCAAATGTCAGCTCCTGTGGCTGGGTGGGCAGCTCTGCGCTGCCACACCTCATCCTTGCTCAGGTTAACTGATACCTTCCCTCCCTCTGAAATTAACATTAAATAATTAAAAACAAATAAATCCATAAAAATCAAAAAAATTGTTACGGGAAGAAGCCCAAGCCTTTCAAATCCCACCCCACTGTAAGAACAAGTCCCTGTGGTCCAGCTCATCTTTTCACAGGATCCACAAACAGCAGGAAAGAGCTGCAATTATCCACGGAACAAAACATCCCCTGCAGTTGAGAACGGAAAATTCTGCTGGCTGCAGAGCTCCAGGGCTGGGAGCACCCGAGGCACGAAGGCCTGGCACCCACAGTGCCCCCTCCTGCTCCCCAGCACTCCCCCCATGGCTCTGCCAGCCCCACACTTCTCTGGACACTGCCCCACCTTAGAGACAGCACCAAGTTTTCCAGCTGTGCCCTCACCAGACAGGGAATGCTGAGGGATTCCCACTCCTCCAAGAGCTCAGCTCTCCTAGGGATGCACAGCTCACCCTGAGGCCATCCAGATGGGCCAGGGTGCAAGCACAGCCTCCCAAAGCACCCAGATTCATGAGCACACAAGGGGTATTTCCACAGGGACCTGGATTCCTGCAGTGCCCAGCCCTGCCACCCATCTCAGCCCACTCTTCCCACGGGCCCAGCCATCCCCGGGGAGCTCCAGACATCCCACACACACCTGTCACCAGTGTGCTTTATGTTCTGAGTTAATGTTTCAAAGGTTTTTTCAGGACAGCTGGCCCAGAGGCTGCCAGAGACTTTGCAGCAGCCCAGGGCTTCAAAATTCCCCAAATCTGGCACAAAAAGCTGCACTGATGTGAGCCACAGCCACCCTCACCCCTGCAGGGAGCCTCAGAGCAGGGAACAGCTCTCCCAGAAAAGGTTTAATGGATGAGGAGGGGAATTTATCATGGATGAGCCCACAGACACGTGGGGAACCACAATACTTACAGCTCTCACACCTGGTGTTGTCAGCCTGCCTGTCCTGGTGGGAAAAGCCCTCCTCACATGGGGCTCACCCCGTGCCACGCTCCCCTCTGCTTTTGGGTTTCAGCCACAGTGGGGAGATGCTCCCACCCAAAACCCCTGGGCTGCTGCTCCTGCCTGAACCATGAGCCCTTTGCAGGGCTGGGGACAAGGGCTGGGTGACAAGGAAGGCCAGCTTCGGTGCTCTGAGCAGCGTTCCTGGCACAGGGACAACTCACCCACAGTAGTGCCGTCCTCCTGGTACACGGGCCTCAGCAGCTGTGAGGGACAGAGGGGACACGGTCACCTGCAGGCCACGGACAGTGACAACAACCAGCTACAGAAGTTAACATGCCAAACCCAGCCAAGCCAAAGCGCTTCAGAGAGGGGGGTAAAAATAAACATTTTTGCAGTAGAAAATGAGAGCAATGACTTGCAGAGTGGTTCTTGTGCGGTGGGAACGCTCCCCACATCCTCCCCAAATTCCTGGGGTGAGCCCCGAGGGGAGGCAGCAGGGAAATGCTTCAGGAAAACAGCGAAAGCTCCACCAAGGGACAGAGGTGTGGCTTGTCAAATTGGCAAATATTTCGAGATGAGTCTGAAGCAGGGGCCAGGAGAGGCTGCAGAGCCCCGTGCAGCCCCCGAGCCCTACCTGGCTGCCGGGGTTCAGAGGAGCCAGGATGATGTAGTTCTGGTCTGCAGCAGAGGGCACCCGGGACAGGGCTGGCAGGGTGCTCTGGCCCCTCTTGCCCAGCTCGGTGTACCTGTCCCAGGTGTGCAGCCCCAGCCCCTCGGTGCCATCGTAGAGGATGTGGCAGCTGCGGCGCTGCTCCACCTGCGCGGGGCCGTTCTTCTCCCGCTTGTTGGGAGGGGACTGAAGGTCGTAGGTGGATTTGCAGGAGGACCTGCGGGTCATGCCCTCGTGGGCCGGCTTCACCTGAGGCACCAGCCTCCACACCAGGAGGATGATCTCCGTGGGACAGTTCCTGCGAGAGATGGGGTGGGGAAATCAGCCCTTCCTCCCTCCAAAGTCTCTGCCCCTCTCCCGTGCTCCCCAGCCCTTCCATCCTTCCCTCTCCTCCAGAGAATCCCTTCCTGCATCCTTCCCTCTCCTCCAGGGAATCTTTTCCTGCATCCTTCCCTCTCCTCCAGAGAATCTTTTCCTGCATCCTTCCCTCTCCTCCAGGGAATCTTTTCCTGCATCCTTCCCTCTCCTCCAGGGAATCCTTTCCTGCATCCTTCCCTCTCCTCCAGGGAATCCTTTCCCAGCTTTGTGGATCCCTCAGAGCTTTCTCCTTCCCACAGTTACTCAATGCTCCCACCACCCTGCCCTGGGATCCCTCAAGCCACCTGTCCCTGCCCTGGGTTTTTTGGGGAGCACCCACCGGATTTCGTGTGCCAGCTCCACACATTTCCAGTGCTCCACAGGCTGCTCGTTCAGCTGCAGCACCGTGTCGAGCTGCTGCAGACCTGCCTTCTCTGCTGGGCCACCTGAGAGGGACAAATTCAGTCACCAGCCAGGCAGGAGGCCAAGTGGGACAGGGAGGAGAAGCCCTGGAGCTTGGAGACACCCAGAGAGCTCCACAGCTTGCACCACTCACTCCCCCAAACCCCATCTGACACCCACAGCCCAAAAATGAAGTGGGGTCAGCCAGCCTGGAGCTTCATCCTGCAGCACATTCACACACAGAGCACCAGGACAGAGCCATCAGTGCTCCCCCAGAGCCACTGTGGGAACTTCCAGTGTTCCTGGGCTGCAGTGAGGAGCAGCAGGGCGCTCTGGAGACACCAGCCCATCCCACAGGTCCACAGCAAGAGGATCTACTCAGGGAACTGAGGATTCCTGCAATCCTGCTCCCCTCTGACCTGTTTTCCCCCCGAATGATTTCCCAACCAGACAGACAGTTCTCAGGTTGGAGAGGGAAGGGAACAAAATCTCTGCAAATTACTGCAAAGCACTGCCAAAATAGTGACACAGTGCTAACCCAGTGGCCTCTGACCCCATTAGAGGCAACAGAGAATTCATTTAATGAAGTTTCTTGGAGGTACCCAGAGTCCTGCAAGGCATGGGAGCTCCAGAATCACAGCCAGCTCTGGGAAGCAGAAAAGGAGCAATAATTCATTCAAATCAAGAGGGATGAAAGGGATCCAATCTCTTACCAGAATCCACTGCCTGCACACGGACTGGGGAGTCGCAGCAGATCGTGAAGCCAAAGCCATCACTGCCGCGAGGGATCGTGATCTGCAGGGAGACACCGGAGCCGCCTGTCAGCGGGACAGCAGCCACGGTGTGGGATGATCCCCTCACTCCCACACGGCCCCACAGCCTCTGGAAATGCTGGCACATGGCATTTTAGAGGTGGGGAAGGGCTGTCACTGTGACCCCCACAAGGCTGCCCAAAAGGCGGTGCCAGTTCAAGCCAAGGGTGTCTGGAATGGCACAAAAGGAGCGTTTATTCAGCTCACACTCTGCTCCCAGCTCTTCCAAGTGCAAGGAGAAGCTGTTGGAAAGGAAAACCTGGCAGTCTGGCCCTGACACTGACTCCTCTAAGCAAGTCACTTAAACATTTCATTTCCTGTACATTTCTATTCTGGAGAATACAGAAATAGCAGCACTCCCCTGCCCCGGAGGGAGCTGCCAGCTCAGCATGCTCCTGTCCTCCAGAAATCTGTGTGCATCACCCCTTTCCCTGGGCTGAGTGTGTTTTCCCTTGCTGAGTTTGGAGAGGGTGGATGCTGGGTTGATTTAGGCTCATTTCTCCTCCTCATTCGAGGAGCATTGAGTTTATTAATAAAAGGATGCTTATTTTTTGATGTTGGCTTCCAGCAGCAGCTCAGCGTGACAGATCCTGTAAATACCTGATTAGCCCCCAAGACATTAGTCAAGATGCTTGTTTTACTGACAGAGAAAAGAAAATTAAAATCCTACATCTGACCTGTATTATTTTGAGAACAAATAGGCAGAAGGAAGATGAGGAATTCAGCAGAAGTTGCCAAGGAGGTGATATGGTTCCTCACTCCTTTACCACAGGAGGACAAAGGCAGTGAGATCTCATTTCCCTATGCCTTGTCCCTGTGTGATTGCTCAGCATAAAATCAGGCTTCAAAAGAGAAACTGGCTCGTCCTGGCAGGATCAAAACACAGATCCAGCCCCACTACACTGACTATTTTTCCCTCTGGAGCTTTCTGGCTCCGCAAAGAGGTGGCTCTGCACCTCTGAATGAACCTCACAGCTCAGTCCAATCAGGACTTGGACTCCACAGTCCCTGTGAGCCCCTTCCAGCTCAGGATATTCCATATCCCACGATTTCATCTCCCACTCCTTCTCCCTGAGCTGGCTGACCTTGCCCCCCACCTGCCCTGTGCCACTGAAAATCAGCTTCTCCCTGCTGATGCTTCTCAGCTCCCACCACAGGCAGTGGTTGCCCATTTTTTGCCCATTTTTTGCCCATTTTTTGCCCATTTTTGCTGCCATGCACAGAACTAAAGAATTGTGAGCATCTGCCGGGAGCTGGGAGGTGGGTGGGGAGGATTGCTGTACCCAAACCTTGCCAAAAGAATGCAGAGGAAATTTTGAAAATAAAGACTTGAGGAGGTCTGAGTAACAAAGCAGAGTCAGTTGTTATTCAGCCAAGGCAGAGCAGCTTTCCTGCTTGAGATGGTCACCCCAGCCCTGGTAAGAAAGGGGCAGCTGGGTTTGGAATTCTGCTGCTTTTGTAATTCCCAGTATTTGCTGTCCCCACAGCAGCTTTGGAATAACCTGGATGATGAGCTCAGGAGCACAGGGAGAAGCTGACCCTGAGCAGGGAGTCCCAATCCAGATCACAGAAAGAATATTTCTTTGAAATGCAGGAGACTGGGACCTGCACATGGAAAAGCAGCACCTGGCATCGTGCACTGGGAGAACTGGAACCAGCACAGCGAGCTGCTCCTCAGGAAACAAGTGCTGTTAGCTCCCAAAAACACTAAAATTAATTAAAAAGAGGCAGTAGCAGCCTGCTGTGCCTGCTTCTTCTCTAATAAGGGGAAATTAAGACAACACCTTGCAGCTTAACGCTGTTACCAGCAGCATGCTACCTGCAAGCTGTACAGTAAATATATTTGTTGCATTTACTGATATTTTTATATTTCAATAATTTCTATAGATTTAAGAAGCATCCCCTCTCTGTCCATTTCTCCACTGCAGCAAGAGGCAGAGACCAGCTACAGGCACCCACGTGAAGATGCTTTCCTTCTCTCCTCACTACCATTTACAGATTGTACCGATACCGAATTGATACCTCACAAACAACACCCACAGAGCCCGGCCACGGCAAGAGAACCCCCAGACACTCCGAGATCTTCCCAGGGCTCGCAGCCACGCTCTGGCTCACACCAGGGGAGATACAGACCTGCCTGTACCTCCTCTCCGAGCACACCTTGCAGAGTCCATTGAAGCGGTTCATGCCTGGCAGCCCCCGGTCGCCGCCAGCCCATGAAAACCCCGCGGTTCCCGCGGCGATCCCGGACTCCTCGCAGCGCACGAGCGTGGAAGGAGCCCCAGTCAAACTGGCATGACCGCCCATGGGAACCCAGCTCCCGAGAAGAATGGCAGGAAGCCACCTTTCACCTCCCCGGCCCCTGTGAGCACTGTATGCCGCTTTACGATAAGCCAGAGGCTTCCTGAAAACCCTCGCTGACGAGGAAGGGAGAGAGTTTTATATTAAAATTCCTGTCAACTCTTTAGTATTCCCTAGTCCCAGCTCTGTTAATGTGGCTTTTGTTCCCGTGGCATTCTTGGAGCACTTTGTTATTGCGACGTTCTCACAAACACTTGGAGGATGTTTGAGCTGCGTTTCACAGGCACTGGCTGTGAGAGCCTCGCTCCATGAAAGACACAGCTCCACGCTCATGAAAAAAAATCAGAGGTTTGGGTTTGTAGAAGCAAAAAAAATCCCAAAAAAAACAACAAAAAAAACCAACAAAAAAAAAAATCAGTTTGTTTTTGAAAGCACAGACCCAGAGGATATGCACGTCCCCACACTTTGTGTTTGTAAAGTCACCGAGGGGGAAGCACCGAGGTCAGCTGAGCTGCATCCATGGTGGAATTTGGGAATTAAAGGCCAAGGGGAACTCTTGCATTTCCAGCAGCAGGATACCCAGCAAGGCTCAGCTGCCAGAGTTGGGCACAACCCCTTGGAGATGGGATTCCAACAGAGAAGAAAATACCTTCCACACTCCTACAGGGGGATGAAGAAGGAGGGAAGGCTGGAGGGAGCCCAAAATCCAGGTTCCTTTGCACAGTGGCTGGGGTGGCAGGGCCAGGGAGGGAGCTGAGGAGCACTCCCAGGAGAGCCACGGTGGCAGAACCATCAGAGCATTGTCCCGGGCTGCCAGGCTGGAGCTGGAAGGAGGAGCAGCCTTCCTCCCCAGCCACCACCTTTCAAGTCAGTGGCGACTGCCGGAGAGGAAGGGAGGAGAGGGGCGCTGGCTTTGTTTGTCTTGCTGAGCCCTGTGCTGTAAAACAAATAACTGCAAATGCAGCTGAGGGAAGCACAGGGCGGAATCCAGCACAGATAAATCACGGGGCCGCCCGAGCCCCGTTTCCGATGCAAACCATGTGTTTGTGTTCCCATTTCCCATCCTCGCCTCTCCTGTAAATCACCCAGGCTCCACCATGGGCCTTTCCCTTCCCACAGCGCTCGGTCCTGGAAGGAGGAGAGGAGCAGACGTGTCCAAGGAGCCGATGCTGTGGGGCAGGAGCCTGCCAGCCCCAGCCCCACCATCCCAGGCAGGGCTGTGCTGTGTCTTGAGTGGGAATACACTGGAAAATCAGGAGGTCCCTGAGGCTAATGGGGGTTAGCACCCAAATCATCCCCCTCCACCAGCTGGGGCTTGACTGGGGTAACAAATTGCCTGTGGCAGCCAAGGTGTGACAGGAAGGTGACAGAGCCCCCTCACCTCAGCCTCACCCTCACTAAAGCACTGTCCCTTGGCTCGTCTGGAACCCCTCATGCAGGCACCCACATCTTCCCAGCGCTGCAGGCTCACAGCCCTGTCACACCCACCTTCAGCTGCTGCAGGCTCACAGCCTCCTGCCTCTCCTGGGCTGCGCCTTCACCTCCTGCCTTGACTTCTGAAATGATTTTTAAAAGAAGTTTTAAAAAGGGAGAAGGCCCCAGGAGTGTGATGGCACATCTGGCAATCCCACACCGCTCATGAGGCCTCTCCAGGGCACGGACACATCCCCGACAGGCAGGGTGGCTGCACACCTGGGACACCACCTGCTGCCCCACCCTGGGCCTGCTCCTCCACACCCTGGCAGCCCTGCAGGGCCGGGGCAGGAGGAGAAGCTCCCAAACATCCAGCACAGACCCCAGGGACAAAGAGCCACAGCAATGAGCCCCAAGTCTGAGAGGCAGGAGGCAGCGTGAGGACAAAGCCAAGCAAGAGGGACAGACGTGGCTGCAGTGTCCCCACAGAGCCCCAGAAGTGGAGGGGAGAGCAGGGACTGCTGAACCAGCCACGATCTCCACCCCAAAAGTCTTTGGGATGCACCACAGGGCCGAGCAGTGCCCGCAGGGGCAGTGGGGCTGGGGCTGCTCCACACACAGGCTCTGACACAGGAGCATCCCCTGGGATATTCCCGTGGTGGGACACACCTGTGCTCTGCTTCAGCCTCCTCATGGCCACCTTCAGGTGCTTGGTCCTGCCCAGGTCCTCCCCGAGGAGGTAATACCAGCCGCTGATCTCCTGTGGGGAGGGAAGGAGCTGTGCATGCAGGGCCAGAGCTCACCCCATGCCACCCCTCCAGGGCAGGAGCTGCCCTGGTTACACAGAGCTGCTCACACACAGAATCCTCTCAGCAACAGCTAAAATTCCACCCTCCCTGCAAGGAGGGAACAAACAATGGTGAAGCACCAAGATTGCAGGTTTTTAAAGGTATCCAGCAGCATCATGCAGCAGCCAGGGGACAGGACCTCGTCTCAACCTTGCTGAGGTCCTGGGAGCACCACACTCTTAAAAAAGCTGCACCTCACTTGTCCAAACTGGCCTCTCCTCCACCTCTCAGGGCACTGCCACCAACAGCTCCTTTTCAGCCTCCTGCTATGAGGAAAACATCCACACCTCATGTGTGTAAGTCTAAAAAAAACAAGGAGCATTTGGACAACGCTCTCAGGGTGGGATTGTCTGTGCAGGAGTTGGACTCAGTGCTCCCTGTGGGATATTCAGGATATTCTGTGAGCTCAGGGGATTTATCAACACTTCCCTCCAGGCATTTCGGTGCCCGAGGGAGGCAGAGCCAGCTGTACTAACGAGCCTCAGCCAGGCTGCGGCAGCAGCACCGTGACCAAAGCTGCCGCAGCAGGGACACGGCTTCTGACTCAGAATCCCTGCAGGAGCAGCCAAAAATCCTCTGTGTCTGCCCTCTCTGCCCATCAGCACTGCTGGGGGTCAGGCTGAGTGTGTCCCACACACATCACAGCCCCGTGTCAGATGTGACCCATGGCAGGCTGGCCCCATGTCCTGTGCCTCCCCTGCAAACTGGGCAGGCAGAAGGTGCTGGGGACACCTCTGTGCACCCCCAGCTGCTGCCACTGTGTGCCCCTGAAGAAGGGAGTGACATCCCCTGTGCCAGGATCCCTCCTCTGACAGCCTCCCCACCCATCTCCAACAACCACTCCAGTCCCACACTGGCCATCCGTACTGGGAATGGGAGCATGGAACTCCCCAGGCACCTTCTCCCACAGGAGGAAAAGCCTGTTTTCATCCACCCACCGAGCCCAGAGAGCCCAGAGAGGCACACCCCAGCCCCCACACCCTGCTCTGGGACACAGAGGTACCTTGTCCAGGGACAGGAGGGACTTCACACCGAAGCTCATGCAGCCGATCAGTTCACTCTGCCTGCAGGACAAGCACAGTTCAGGGACTGGCAGCACACGCCTGCTGAAGCACCAGATCCCCCCTGGCCCCCCTTTTCAGGGAGCCCCCAACCATCCCTGCCCAGGCAGTGCCCAGGTCGTGCCCCCGCTCCGTGGTTTGAGCAGTGTAAGCATGAGGCTCAGCTGCAGCAGGGCAAGGAGGAGCTGGGCTGAAGCACCCTGGCCACCTCCAGCCCGCCTGGTGCTGGCAGGAGCTCGGCCCAGGAGGCAGCTGGCACTTGCCTGGGCTGGCAGCACAGCCTGCAAGGTGCCAGGCCCCTTGGTGCCCCTCGCTGCACTGTCCCCAGAGCGAGGGGAGGTCGCAGCCCACTCCAGCCTGGCTTTGGCCAGCAGAGCGGCTGCAGGGCTTTAAATGCTGGCCCAGCTGATGGCTCCCAAGCAGCAGTGATGGCAACAGAGTGCCAAGGGCAGGGTTTCCTGCCCATGGTGCTCACCAGCACTGGCTGCCCGTGGGTGTGACCCCAGCTGGGACATCTCTGGCCCTGGAGCAGAGCAGTGCTGAGGTCAGGGCCAGCCCTTGGGACCCGGGGCCCTGGAGGAGCTCACGTGGGGTGACCAGAGCAGGGGAGCCCCATCTGAAAATGATCCTGTGCCAGCTGGCAGCCCCTTACCTGGAATTCCTCTCTCTGTTCCAGACTGTGACCAGGAGACGCTTCTGCTCATCCTCATCTTGCACTGGGCTGCAACAAGAAGAGGGCACAGCCCATCAGCCTCCCCAGGAGCATTCAGCAAGGGCTGCCCTCGCAGCCACAGACTCCTCAGCCTCCTCACAGCCAGGTCTTCTCCTCCAGTCTCTGCACAGAGCACTGCAGCACCTCCCCAAAGAGCAATCTGCTCATTCCTGGCAGACACCTGCAAGGGGATGTGACCTCTCCTGGGCAGTTTCAGGGGGGAAACAATCTCACATCCAACACCAAAGGGTAAATGCAAGGAACAAGCCACAGTTCATGCTCTGAAACCACCACCCTGTGCCAAATCAAACGCTGCACAGGTCAGAGGGCTGGCCCAGCCTCTGTCACCAGCAGAGACAAACTCTACCCAAACACCAAGTCATGCAGCTCCTTTCCCATGCAGAGACATGCTGGAGCTGTAGGAAACTCTTTTACCTTCCTCATTCACTCTACTGCAGGTGCCAGGTCTAAGAACAGGAGTGTGTTTGTCCAACTCCTGCCCAGCAAGAAAGTCTGAGCATGCAGGAGCAGCACTGCCATGCTGTGTGTGCTGACAGCTCTGCAGAGCTCTGCCCAAAAGTTCAGGGCACTTCAGCTACAAAAACCAGCAGAATAATGTCTGTCACTCCTCATCTCAGCAGCAGAGCTGCTCAGGCGTGCTGAGTGTTTATTAGAGATCACAAAGCAAAAGCAAACACGGGGTCTTGGCGTGGGGAGGGAGCCCTGGGACAGCAGCACGGGGTCCCCACTGCTCTGTGTGAGGTGCTGAGGGATGGCCCAGAGCTGCCTCTGCCATACTCACAACACAAAGTGCTGGTGGAACACAGGATTTTTGCTGTCTGGCACAGTCTTCGTCTTTTGCCTGCACTTCCAGTCAGCATCTGGCACAATGGACATCTTTGGGAGGAAAAGAAAGCGTGTTAACATGCCCAGAGCACCGGCCCCAGCCACCGTGGCAGGACACTGGCACAGCCACTTGTACGGAGGTGAAGCCCACAGATCCTGCTGAGCCCAGCTAGTGGGTGGCTGGGATCACTTCACCCTTCTGCCTGCCAGGTAATTGCATTACAAAACTGCTTGGGGCAGGGGAGGGAGGGAAAAGAGCAGAAGAATCGAGGAGCTGGGGTCTGAGTCTCACCCCTCTGCGGGGAGCTGCTCCCTGCACTGTGCACATCCCAGCAGCAGAGCCACCAGCAAACATCCCCAGCAGGCTTTGGGCACCCTCTGCCAGGTTCTGGCAATGAAAGGTTGACACAGACCTCAGCAGGGTCCTGTCCTCCCCTTTTCCACTTCCTGCAGGCGCTGCCAACAAAACCCGTGAGCTGTTCAGCTCCCTGCGTGCTGGGGATGCTCTTCCAGAGCAGGATGGAGAAAAAAGGGGAAGGGACAAACAGCGCAGAGCAAGCTTGGAGGAGCCAACCACAAAATTCTCCCCATAAAAGCACAAAGCTCCCTGAGCAAAGCCCTAGGAGAACCCACCTTCACATAGGAGTCACACGCACGGCACTCTGTTCCCATCAGACCTTTTGCTTCCATGACTGGAAAGGAAACGAAGTGGTCACATCCCAAAACATCAGGGAAGGCATCCTCCTACCCCCACACAGCTCTGCCCCACAGGGTGATCCCTCCTGGTGGGGCAGAACCCACTGGGCACCCTCAGACAGGGCCAAGGGTTGGCTGTACTTTCCCTTTAACACACCCGTGCTATAAATACAGGCTGGGGGGGAGGCTGAGGATGCAGTTCAGCATCCTCATGGTAAATTGCATTCCCTGTGCCTGACTTCCCCCAGCCTCGCTTTCCCTTCCCTGCAGACAAATGTATCATCCAGTTAAAGAGCAGCAGCCACATCCTGACGCTGCAGGGACAAGGGATGTGCCAGGGATGAGACAGGGCAGTGCCAGGGCACTGCCAGGGCAGTCCCAGGTAAATTCTACACAGGGGTGCAAACACAGTGTTCACCCTGAAATGAAGGTCCCTGGAAATTTCAGTTTGGTCTCTTAACCAGAGCTGTTCCCAACAGCAGCCACGAAGCTCTGAAGGGATTCAAGGGAGAGCAGAGAGGTGCTGTCTCCCCCAGCAGCCCAGAGTTTGGGGTGCCCCAGGGACACACTCACCGTGCAGCACCAGCGTCCGGCCCCGCACCTCGATGGACAGCTTCAGCTGGCCTGGGGACAGGAGAGGACAGGAGAGGACAGGCTGAGGGACTCACCCATCCCAGAGCTGCAAGGCCAGACACATCCTGCCTTCCCAGGCAGGCAGGGAGCTGAGGAGAGCCATCCCAGCTCACAGAGACTCAGGCTGGAGATCAGCACTGGAAACCCCCCGGCTCCCAGCCCCTGTGCAGGAGGGAGAGCTTGGCAGAGCCAAGGTGTGCCCATGGGATCCAGGGCAGCACCAGCGCTCTGCCAGCCTGCTCACACCCATTCCCTCACTTTTCCATGCACTGGCAGCTCTGCATCAGCCCAAAAATCCCCCCACAAGGCTCAGACTGACGTGGAGGCTCAGCCCGTGGTGTTTGTCAGGGGCTGGGTGTGATGGTTAAGGGGTGCAGGGTGAGCTGCCTCCCCTCTGAATGTCCTCCCAAAAGGTTCCCTGGGATCTGAGCCTGCCAGCCTCAATGGGATGTGCACATTTTGATGGCAATGAAGGGTCTCTCATCATGTAACTGTTCTGGATCAACCCAAAACAAAACATTTCCCAACACCCCAGGAGAATCCAAGGGCTGAAACCATCACTGCTTCAATGCTCCCCTTAGTCCAAAGCAAAAGATCCCATTTTCACTTCTTCCCCAGTTTACAAAACACCACAAACAAGTGAGTAAACATCATTTACAGGCGAGTAAACATAATGTACAGACATATAAACACCTTGCAAGTTAAAACCCAACATCTCATTTTGCCAAAGACACGCCCAAGGGCTCGGGCTTGCCTGGGAGGCGATATCTGATGGGATTGTTTAACCTGAAACAATTCAGAGAACACATTTTTCACTCAAAAAAAAATAAATAGAAGTCCAACCTCTGAGCAGCTGATGTGTGTGTGGGCACGTGGAAATGGGGAAATGGTGTCTGTGTGCATTTGTACCAGTGCAAAGTGAGAGAGTAAAGACAGGAGCAGGGTGGGATGAGTCAGGACAGCTCTGGCACTGGGTTGAAAGAGAGAATGCTGTCCCCCGGGTTCATCCTCCCATTGCAGGCTTTGGGCACAAGGTGGGAACCCCTCTGCTATCTGCAGATCTCTGAGGCTGTGCAAACCCACTGCCTGCTCTGCTGTCAGCCACAGCAGATGTTTCAGCACGAGAGGAAACTGCCCTGGTGCAGCCAAGCATGAGGAGACAGGGAATGAGGGGAGAGGGGAAGGAGAAGGGAAATCTTTGTGCTGGGTGATTTGAGGAGATGCCAGTCTGGGGACTGTCCTGCCTTAGGAGATGCCAGGGGCTGCCTCCCCATCTCAATCCAAGTGCAGAGGGTCAGAGAAATCTTTTCCCCTGGATTTCTCTCCTGATACATCCCCAACAAGAACTGAGGGAAACAAGCCCAGCAGAGAGGCCCTGACACATCTTGTCCACATTCTCTCTGTTAAAAAAGGTTAAAAGAAATTAAAATAAATGCAGAAGGGTAGAGAGAGAACCCACATGCAGCTCCTGGGTTAACATCTCACTGCTGCCCAGCCATCACACACCACCAGCGGCCAGGACACCCACCAGACATCCAAATTCACCCGGGGCTCTCATCCAAACCCGCAGAGCCCCTCAAAACCCGTGCTGCCCACCTGAGGCAGCCACAGAAAGATCCCCAGGGAACAAAAAGGAAATCTGGGTTCTGCCCTAGCGGGGGCACAGCCCTGCCCCAGCTCGTGTCCATCCCGGGGGCAGAAGGAGCCGGGCATGGGGCACCTGGAGAGCGATTCCCACCCCATGGCTGAGCCGGGGCTCAGGGCGCTCTGCGGCAGGAGCTGCTGCCTGGTTCTGATTCCTTCCAGGAGCTGCTGCCCGGTTCTGATTCCTTCCAGGAGCTGCTGCCCGGTTCTGATTCCTTCCAGGAGCTGCTGCCCGGTTCTGATTCCTTCCAGGAGCTGCTGCCTGGTTCTGATTCCTTCCAGGAGCTGCTGCCTGGTTCTGATTCCTTCCAGGAGCTGCTGCCTGGTTCTGATTCCTTCCAGGAGCTGCTGCCCTGCCCCGATTCCTTCCCGGATCTGCTGCCCGGCCCCGATTCCTTCCAGGCTCAGCTCTCCAGGCGCTCCCCACGGCAGCCGGGCCGGGCCGGGTCCCCGGGCTTACCGAACGTGCGGAGGCAGAAGGGAGCTCCCGGGAGGGGACCGGCCCGACGGGAACAGAGCGAGACCCTGCGCACAGTGCCGGCATCCATGGCATCAATTAGTCCTGCGGTAATTGGAGCCTGTCCAGCCGCAGGGAGCGGGGTTTCCATGGGACACCGAACAACCGCCGCAGTTTGAATGGAGCGGCTCCCATCGGCCCCGGGAACCGCACCTGCGGCCACGGGGAGGGCGGGGACAGTGCCATGGGGACAGTGCCATGGTGGGGACAGTGCCATGGGGACAGTGCCATGGTGGGGACAGTGCCATGGTGGGGACAGTGCCATGGGGACAGTGCCATGGGGACAGTGCCATGGTGGGGACAGTGCCATGGTGGGGACAGTGCCATGGGGACAGTGCCATGGTGGGGACAGTGCCATGGGGACAGTGCCATGGGGACAGTGCCATGGTGGGGACAGTGCCATGGGGACAGTGCCGTGGGGACAGTGCCATGGGGACAGTGCCAGGGTGGGGACAGTGCCATGGGGACAGTGCCCTGCCCACCCCGCGGACCCCAGAGGGGTCCTCACCGGGAGGCACCAGAGCTGAGCAGCAGCTCCGCAGGCTGTGGAGGAATGATGGAGAAGGTTTTTGGGGAGTTAAAACCCCTCTCCAAAGGCTGGGCTGTCCCAGAACTCTCGGGGATGATAAAGAACAAGATCTGCTGGACACACACCCCACACCCCTGCCCCTGGTGGCCCCTCCACACTGCCCTGGCCAGGGCTGAGCCCCGCAGCCCCCGAGCCCCTCCCGCACCCCCGGCTCACCTTTCCCTTTCACCCGGGCACGGCTGATCCTCCTCCTGCACCCCGGGGCTCGCCCCCGGCCCCCCGGTTGTCCAGCCCGGTGTGACCCCCTGGTCACTGCTGGCAGGTCCTCCAGCACCGGGGCACGCTGCCCTGTCCCTGCCAGGGAAAACAGGAGATGAGAGAGGGACACCGGGGACACCACAGGCTCTGCTGGACCCCCTGTTTCACCTGCCACGGGGGTTTGGCCCCACCTTGCCCCTCCCTGTCAGCACAGAGAGAGGAACGATGGCAATTGACCCGACTGGGTGTCACAGCAGGAGACAGACCCTGGTTCAGAGGGACTCACCCCTGGCAGGAGCCCCAGCTGCAGCCGTGGCCCTTCCCACCCCACACACCAAGTGAGACTCTGCTCAGCACACTTTATTTAAAAGAGATGACCAGTCCTGTCAGGGCTTTCTTAATCTGTAAGCAGCTGTCAGGACCCTGGAGATGCTGCCCTGAACTGGGTGTTCATGAAAGGTTTAGAATCACAGAATGGTCTGGGTTGGAAGAGAACTTAAAGGCCATCCAGTTCCATGCCTGATTCAATTTTGTTGAAGAATATTCCAAGATACTCTCTCATCCTGCCCACAGGGAGGGTCTGGGGGTGATTCATCATCCCAGCCCTGGGGTCTGCAGAGAAACCTCACAATGGCTCAAGCTCCCTCTCTCATGGATGTGTTTATAACGCAGATGGAGAGGCCCTGGGGTCACAGCCACTGCTGCTGTCACCTCCTGGACAGGAGGGTTGAGGAACAGCCCTGCCACGGTCCCCCTCTGTCCCTGGCCACGTGCCCCAGCAGCTCTGCTGATGCCAGAGCCCCACAGACACAGGAAAATGATGCCAAAGCTGTCCTGGACAAGCAGGAACCAGCACACAGGATCACTGCTCAGGGATCCAGGGTCACTTCTAAAGCACTTTCAGAATAATCAAAAACTCGCCTTCATTTGTTCAGCTGAATCCATTTGCTGACATTCCCAGCGATCTCCATCTGCCACCCAACAAAATTAAAGCTTTATTTGCCCCTGGGAAAAACCAAACCAATCTGGGATTGGCTCAGCTCAGCCCACAGGACAGACAACACCAAGCAGCCCTCTGAGCAAACAGCGAACAATTCCCTCCACAATCCCAGGTATCCTGAACCTCTGGAATGGGAGCAGAGGTGGTACCTGCCCAGCCTTGCCGTGTCCTGGTCCCCAGCACAGCACAGCACCCCAGCACCATGATTTGTGTGGCTCCTCCCAGCAGCTCTCCCAGCACACAGAGGTGTTTACACTCCCCCCTGTCTCCCAGGAGCTCCCCAGGCTCACACAAAGCCTCCTCTCTCCATGCCTTCATTGCAAAAGGCTTTTAAGAGGCAAACAGGACGGTAATAAATGCTGTGTCTCTCCAGCTAAAGCAGGCAGTCTCACAGCTTTGGGTGAAAGAGTCCTGGGGGACAGGGCTTTCAGAATAATAATAAATAAATTATAGTAAAGAGTCTCTGTGGTTCGCCCAGGCCATGAAATTCCCCCCACCGGTCTCCCAGAGGGTTTGAGGCTGGCTGGCTGCAGAAATCACTCCTAACACACAAACCCAGGAGGTTCAAGCCCACTCCATCCTGCAGCACAGAGATCCCTGAGATCAAACATGATCCCGCGCGGAGCTGGGCATCTCCAGCCCCCCACAAGAGGCACGGGGGAGGTACAGACCCCCATCTCCTCCAGCCACCAGGATCTGGCTCCCACGACCCACAGAGCCATCATCCATCCACCCATCCTCCCCCAGGGGAACGAACAGTGCTGCAAAGCCGGGGGGAGCCAGCGGAGCACTCACGCGTGAGCCCCGGCTCTCCCAGCTGCTGCTCCATGGCTCCCACGCAGGGACAGGATCCTCTCCAGCAACGTCCAGCCTGTGACCCAGCTGCCACGAGCCTCTGATTGTGGCACCACTGCAGAGGGAGGGGGAAACCCAGATCCAAACCGGTATATAAATGTCCCAAGGGAGCACAGATCCAGTCTGGGAAGGTACAAATTAAATTGTAAGCTGGGAAGAGATGATGGTCCTGCAACAGCCCTGTTCTGTCCTGGCTCCCAACAGCACAGAATCAACTCTTTCTAACTTCCCTCCTCACATTCCAGCCCCAGGACTGACCTTAACCCGCAGTTTTGTTGGAGTCTCCAGCAAACTGCCCATTCAGCTGGTTGGCCTGGGAGTTAATGACTTTCTTTTAAAATTTAACACCGTTCTCCATCACAAATTTCAGTCTGCCAGCACTAGGGTCTGCCTTTGGTCGGATATTCAAATCCAAACACGTGCTTAGACAGTTATTCCAGGCAAAAGGGTAACATATGCACACAGAAAATCCACAAGGTTGAGGCTGCCTTTGGAACTAAACTAACTAAATCAGGCTGGGAGAAATTATCTCTCTTCCCAGATGGTAAGAGGATTGCAGGAAGGAGGGTTTGGGCTATTTCGGAGCAATCCTGAGGGCAGATTTCTGGGATTAGCACAGCCTGCCATATAGGGCAGACACAAACCACAGCACTTTGCAGCAGTGGGAATGCTGCAGCCCCTCTTCCCCAGGGCCCAGCTGAGGTGCTGCTGTCCCCAACACCCTCTGCAGCAGAAAACTCCAATTAGGAGCCCAACAAAGAGGCAGACTGGCACATTAGCAAATCCTTTTCCGACTTGAGGCACAAGAAAGGTTTCTCCTCCTGGCAGGGTATTTTAGGTACACCACCCCTCCTCTGCTCACATCCCAGAGCTCCTGTTGGAGCCCAAATCTGAGCCAGAGCAGCAGCAACATCCCCAGCGTGGTCTCTGCTGCTGCCTTTGCCACCCTGCAGCTCCCTTGCCTTCTCCTTTCCAGGCAGGTGCACTCAGGACTCCACATCCCTGGAAAATTGCCCCTTCCAGCTGGGAGAGGACAGTGTGTTAAAGCAGCACTGACCCAACCCCATGGGCTGCTCCTGCACACTGCACAGAACCATCCGTGCCCATCCACAGTGTCCTCCCAGCACAGCACAGAACCCAGCACAGCACTCAGCTCAGCACTGCCGAAATATCGCAGTCTTGGCAGCACCCAGAGCCTCACAAGGGCTGTGTCTCTGCCCCTGTGCAGAGCTTGATGTGCTTGGCATTTTCCTCATTTTGGGTAACAAACTTCTGTGGCTGATCTCTTTCCTAAACCTCCCTCTCTGCCCCTTCCCCACCAAATGCAAGGTCTGAACATGCAAAGGGAGCAGCCTGCAGCGATTGCTGGGCTGTAAGAGCTCAGGATGCCCGTGGCTGGAAGCACAGAGGATTTCTAGGGCAGGCAGTGACAAACCCCACGTGAGCAGGAGCTGGCACAGCCCCTGGCTGGCTCACCGGGGCTGCAGAGCACAGAACAGTCTCTGTGCACAGCCACTTGTTCCTGTGCCCATCTTTCAGCAGGGCCAAGCTGGCTGGAAACAGCTCATCTTGTGCCTTGGCCATTGCTAAACCGTGGCTGAAGCTAAGGCAGCATGCTTTGGGTAAGAGCTGCTCCATAAACCAGCTCCTCTCCAGGAGGAGAGCAGCAGGGAAAAGGTGGGAGAGTGAGAAGTTCTTCTTTTATTTCACTTCAGATTTTCACCTGCCTTGAACACTCTAAACCTGCAGAAACTGTCCTGGGGCTGTTTAGGGAGACATTCAGGGTTAATCCAGGAGAGGGATCCTGCTTTGTGATCCCTCCAGAAACATCCTGTACAGAACATCTCCTTTAGGGCTGGCAGAGCCTCCCCTGTCACCCTTCACAGGGAGGAAACAGCAATTAGAGAACAGTGGCCATCAGAGTACCCTGGGTTATCCGTGTGTTGTGGATTCTCCATCCTTGGCAGTGTCCAAGGCTGGGCTGGACAGGGCTGGAGCAGTCTGGGACAGTGGGAGGTGTCCCTGCCCATGGCTGGGGTGGCTCTGGGTGGGATATAAGGTCTCTTCCACTCCAAACCAGTCTGGGATTCCACAATTCTCTCCTCAGGAAAGGCACACAGCACAGTCTGATTGCCTCTGAGCAGGCTGAGCGGAGATGCTGACCCCAAAGCACTAATGGGACATCATAAACTATTTTTTTCTTCTTTTTTTTAAATTTTTTTTGTCTTTTTTACTTTTGCTATGCCTATCCTGCAGGATAACAGCAGTTTGAGCACATAGAAACAGTACCCAAACAGCTGCTCAAGGCTTTGTCCTTGGTTTTGCATCTCCTTAGGGCAGTGAGACTTTGCCAGGCCGGGTGTTTAAGACACACCTCTCTTACAGCCTTAACCTGATTAAAAGCCCAGTGAATTACAGCAGCACATCAGCTCACAGCACCATTCTTCTGCACTCTGAACCCTCAATGACACAGAAGAACAGCACCATGAGACATTCCAGGTCTCTTAGAGGATGTCTGATCTGAGCATCCAGTCCTGCTGCAGCATTTTGACAAATGCTGAGTATTAATCCATTGTTGATTTATTTTAATGCAATAAAAACAATGTAATAGCCAAGCTGGGTCTTTAGTGACTGTTCTCATAAAAGAGATCAGTTTCAATATAGCAAAAGGTCTCTTGGGAATTATGCTTTTGGCCTTAGAATGGTCAAATGGATCAAAGTAATGAAGTTAAAAGAGCTTAGGAAGTTATTGCCTGTCACCTGAGCTGAACTGCAGTGCTCAGTCTGGAGCTGCAGGAAATTGCTGAGCTCTCCTCTCAGGTACCTCCCACAGGCTCTGCTCCCTGGTGAGCCAGGTTAGCTCACTAATTTCACAGAAAATCAAATATTTCTGGCATTTGGCACCCACATGGATTTGACCAGGGCATGTGATGGGGAGAGACAGAGATCAAATGCCAGAAATTTTAGACTGGTTTGGGCTGGAAAGGACCTTAAAGCCCATCCCATCCCACCCCAGCCATGGCAGGGACACCTCCCACTGTCCCAGAGTGATCCCAGCCCTGTCCAGCCTGGCCTTGGGCACTGCCAGGGATCCAGGGGCAGCCCCAGCTGCTCTGGGCACCCTGTGCCAGGGCCTGCCCACCCTGCCAGGGAACAATTCCTGCCCCAAATCTAACTAAATGTATCCTCCTTCAGTTTAAAGCCATTGTGCTTTGTCCTGGAGCACAACAGAAAGGGGTAGATTTCCTTTTTACTTGACAGAGACCTCCTTTGTCCTCTGGTGAGGCCCCATTCCCAGGCTGGACAAAGTAAACCAAGGTTCCCCAATATTTTTGTGTTCAGTTAAGCTGGTTTAGAGTGAAGCTGCTGTCCCCACGAGAGAAGTATATTTAAGAATATTGAAGAAAATAAAAGCAGACCCATTGGGTCAGACAAAGCTCCTGTTTCATGTCAGAAGGTGATGCCCAGGGCAGAACACAACACAGCAGGCACAAGACATTTTCCAAAATATCTGCCCAGCCCCAAACCATTTTCAATTCAAGGACTTTCCCCTCCCATGGGGTGAACTTTAATGTACATTTGGTAGACACAGGAGGAGTTGGATCCCATTTGTGTACTGGCACCATTAGCCCAGCCTTTCTGGGGCACCTTTGAGCCACTTCTGTGGATTAATTGGTATTCTGGATCAATTAGCCGAGCACAGCCCGATTACTGCCCGTATTGTTTAAGCATGATCCCATTACCTGTAATCAGGAAGGCATTCCCCTCACTCTCCCAGTGTTGTTACAGAGCACCAGGCTCATCTGTCCAGGGGAGAGGATGTCTGACCCTGCTGCAGAGCTCAGCTCTGGCACAAACAGGAGCAAGATTCATGGTGGCACAAAGCCGAACGAGCACCACCAGAGGTAAGGCAGAGGTTACCCGACAGCTTTCCTTCCCAAAGCACTTTCCAAAGGGAATAACAAAGTTACAGTTAATGCAATAGTCGGTCCAGCAGCTGAAAATAGCTCCTGACCCAGTACACAGCATTTGTCCAAGTCTCTGTCTCAGGTCACATAGGAAAGCCCACTCAATCAGCAGAGTTTTAGGCTGGCTTTTTTCTGACAGTTAAAACTGCTGAATTAGTTTATGGTTAAAAAAAGAATGCCAGGAAGATATTTTGGAAGTGCTGCACTCGGAGGCCTTCATCAGAGATGAGCTAAACTTAGAGAGCCTGAGGTAGGAAAAGAATTGTGTGAGTGACACCTCCATGGGACAGCTCCATCCTCTGGGGACGAGGCTCCTGGCCTGGCCTTGGGGGAAGGAAAAATGGAATAATTCCAGGCACCAGCTCCAAGTTAAATTAGAGGCCCAATGCACTTAAAAATTTAGAGATTATAATGACCAAGTAAAAGCTTATTTCCTTTTAAAAAGGATACTGCCAAGTGTTTCACATTCATTCTTCTTCCACAGCCAAAAGGAAAAATATTTAAAAAACAGCAGTCATGGACAGTCTCCCAAGGAAATTTAAAGTGGTAAGTGCAAACCATCCAACACCAGTTTGGGATGAGTCCCTGTGTCCCTGCTTTCATCAAACACCAGTTTGGGATGAGTCCTTGTGTCCCTGCCTTCATCCACTCCAGTTTGGGATGAGTCCTTGTGTCCCTGCCTTCATCCACTCCAGTTTGGGATGAGTCCTTGTGTCCCTGCCTTCATCCACTCCAGTTTGGGATGAGTCCTTGTGTCCCTGCCTTCGTCTACTCCAGTTTGGGATGAGTCCCTGTGTCCCTGCCTCCTGCTGTGTCCCTTGCTGTTTGTTTTTCCTCTGTTTTGAGCCACCCAGAGCTGTCTCTCAGCAGCAGCAGCAGCAGCTCGGGTGGATTTGCTCAGCCACAAAGAGAGGGGAGAGGTGTGAAGTGACTCATGGGGATAGGAACACACTGAACAGTTCTCAGGCTCAAGACCTCACAGTTAATCCTGCAACCCCAAAACATTCCCAGCAGAGGCAGGGAGTGCCCAGAGGGAAGGGTTTGCAGTTCAGAACTCTCCTGTGCACCACGTCCTGGCACACCTCATCCCTGATTTTATGAGTGGAAGAGTTATCTAGTGCATCAACAGCCTCTTATTTACAGGATCTGGATGGCAAAAGTCAAAACAGGGCTTTGAGAGTGCTGGAAACAACACAGGTGTCCCACAATGACTGTTCCACATTGGAATAGTCTGAATTTTTGTATCAGTGTTTCTTTCTTTGGCCCTGATGATAATGAAGTGTCTTTTTCACAGAAGTCAAGTGAGATTCAAGCCCCTCTGTACTCCCTGTGGGTTCTGAGGAGTACAGTGTCTGCAGACAAACCCTAAATGCCATATTTTTGTGACATTTTGTGAAAAACAAGCAGGCTAAGGGAGTGGCCACTTTCACTGTGGGTTTAAGACTCACATTGTTCATCTCCTGACATCAGTGCAGTCATCAAACAGAATCACATAAGGGAAGGGACCTTAAAGATCATCAATTCCACCCCTGCCATGGGCAGGGACAGCTCCCACTATCCCAGGCTGCTCCAAGCTCCATCCAGCCTGGCCCAGTGTGAAACAAGACTAGAAAGCTGATTTAATATAAAGGCTTTGGATCTACAGGATATAAGGCCAGGATGGCTGTCCCTGGATCCCTGGAAGTGTCCAAGGTCAGGCTAGACAGGACTTGGAGCAACCTGGGATGGTGGAAGGTGTCCCTGCCGTGGCAGGAGGTGTGACAGGATGGGCTTTAATGTCCCTTCCTGGGATTCCATGTACCAACCTCCAGACACTGTGATTAAAACCAAAATAGATTCACACCAGGGACCCAGGAGGAGAGCCTGGATGGTCCCAGACCAGGCTTTGCTGGTGAATGGGGCAGCTTTGAGCCATATCCCTGAATTTGGGCAGCCCCATTCCTGGCTCTGCTCCATCCCACCCCTTCCCCAGGCAGTCCCACACCCACACCTGGCTTGGTTCTCAGTTCATGGACAAAAACACCTCACACTCTAACAAACAGAAAGCAAACTGAGCAGCAGCGGCTCCCGAGGGCTCCGAGAGCTCTGAGCTGTCCAGGATCCGAGTCTGCCGTGGCCACTGTCTCAGCAGCTCAGTTTGCCAGGTGTGAGTGCAGCCTCAGCCCTGCCACACCTGCCCAGGGACACCCGGGGCTAACAGCACACGGCAAGGAGATAAAAACAAAACTCACACACGATTTGTACAGCAGGATGGAGTTTATTAATCCAATCACTGGAAGTGGAGCAGTCCCTGGGCTCACACAGGCCCTGGTGTATTTGGTGTGTGCACAGTGATATCTCCACCAAGCTGCCTTCACCTGCGCTCACAGGTTCCTGAGAACTCCCCCTACACCGCCCTTGAGAACACGAAATTCCCATTTCCCATGGAAAAGAGCTGCACTGTCAATCACTGCTCACAGTTTCAAGTATCACCCCAACACTGCACCTAATTAATCTGCTTTCTTGCACTCTGAGCTTACTTAATTACTTGATCAGGTTAGCAACAGGGATAAAGTCTGGTGGAATTACAGGGTTTAGGCCAGGTATGAGGTCAGTGGGGCAGTGATGGAGGGACTCACACACCCCGTGTCCTCACACAGCAACGAGGGAAGAGGCCAGAAACCAGAGTAGGGGAAAACAGTTGTTATTTCCTGTTGGAAATGATGTAACTTTCCTAACTAATTGTTTTAATTAACTGCAACCAGTGCCCACATTCAGCCGGCACTAGTTAAGTTTCTTCATAGGCTCTTAAAATTACTTTGATCACTAAATAACCAAAACGTCGAGTTTGATAAAAGTAACCCTGCCAAGCTTCAATAAACAAAGCCAAAGGGAGTTGGAGATTGGACATCTGGGATCTTAAATTTGTGACCCTTCAAGAGTGTTGGAGTAAGCAGAAAATGCAGAGGAGATTTAGGCCTGGAAAGTTGGAGATTCCCCGATTGGGAAACAGATTATAAAAGTAATAAAGTACATGGACCAGATTAGTGCGAAGAGTGAGAAATTAACAACCAAGAGCAGATAGAATGCTAAGTAAGGAAGAGAATTATGTAACTTAGAGCCAATGTTTTGGTAATTTATTTGCTAGAAATGTATACATAAGTGAAAGAGTTTTATAACTGTGTCAGTGCAGAGGACAGAACTCTGTCAGCCACAGGCACTCCTGGCCGAGGATACATTGATGCCACAGTAACAGCGTGGCATTAACAGTCAGACAGTGTTAAAAGAGGGAGTCTTGTAGATCCCAAGGATTTGGGAGGATCCGAACGTTCCACAGGCACAGCTCTGCCCCATGGCTCCCATCCCCACACGGCCCCTGTGCCCTGCCTCTGCTCCCAGCCCCTACAAAACCCCGGTGACCACGGTGTAACCACCTACACCTGGACCAGCACCTACACCTGAACCTACACCTGAACCTACACCTACACCTGAACCTGAACCAGCACCTACACCTGAACCTGCACCTGAACCTATACCTACCTACACCTACACCTGAACCTGCACCTACACCTGAACCTGTCCCTCTCCCATCACCTGTCCCTACACCTACACTTGTCCCTACACTTGTACCTACACCTATAGCTACCCCTGCCCCTATCCCTGCCTCTCCTCCCTGTCCTCCTTTCCCCGCCGGCCCCGCTCCCTCAGCGCTCCCTCAGCCGCCATTTCCCGCCGCTGGGCCGGGCCGCGGTGCGCGCCGGGAGCGGGGGCGGAGCGCGGGCTGGGTACGGCCGGGCCGGGATCGCCGCGTCCTGAGGGGATCCGCGCTTGTCCCGCTGGATCCCCCGCGTCCTGAGGGGATTCCCCCCCTGTCCCCGCGCCCCTGACGCCGCGTTTGCCTTGCAGGAGGCCCAGGATGGCGGAGAGACCGGAGGACCTGAACCTGCCCAACGCCGTCATCACCCGCATCATCAAGGAGGCGGTGGGTGCCGGGCCCCGCGGCCCAGCGGAGCGGGGCAGCTGCAGACCCCGGCCCCGGGAGGTCCCGGCCTCTTGAGAGCCCGGCCCCGGGAGATCCCGGTCCCGGTGCTGTGTTCCGGCCCGCGGGGCTCTGCCCTGGGCCGGCTCCCCCGGCCGCCGCGGCTGCAGCACTCGCAGCAGTGCCCCAAGGGATGCTCCACCAGCGCAGCTCCCACAGTGGCACTGTCAGAACCCCAAAACCTCAGCACACAAGTTCATGTCTATATAAAAAACCAGAATAATCCCCAGTGGTTAATTTAGTACGTTTGATCTGGAGCTGTGAGGTGCTGCTGAGTGGATCTGGGCCGGGCAGGCATGTCAGGAGCTGGGTAGTCACAGGATGAGTTACCTGGAGACAGCAGTTCCCAGTTCTGAGTGCCTTAACAAACTGACACGTGAATTATGTGAGTTTAAGTCGTTTTTAGCAGCTGCTGATAAAAGTTGGATTTGTTTTTCAGCTTCCTGATGGAGTCAATATTTCCAAAGAAGCCCGGAGCGCGATCTCCCGAGCAGCGAGCGTGTTTGTGCTGTATGCAACATCATGGTAAGTGCTTGGTGCAGGAGTCACTGGGGCACTTGATTGATAATTCATCCTGGCTGGCCTGAGGACTGTTTTCCCAGTGTTGGTTTCTGTATTGTCTGTTTATATAAATAAATATAAACATATAAATATAAATATATAAATAAACCAGGCTGCCAGGCTGCACCAGGTGGGTTTGGACTGCCCAGAGAAGCCCATAGGAAGGTAGCTGGGCTCTGGAAACAGCCATGTCCCAAAAAGAGGGGTCCCAAACTGCCATTAACCATAGAGTGTGGCTGTACAGCCTTCCTGGCAGAGGCAAGAGCACTTGATTCACTTTCAGGCTCTTCATCACCAAGCTGTATGAGGGCAAGAGCTGCCACAGAGGTCACAGTCACATTTTTGGGGTGTCTTGGCATATTCTCTGCAGGCAGTCACTTCTCCAGTGCCAGATTCTTCCAGGGGTGTGTAGAACTGTCACAGACAAGGTTCAGGCTTTCTCCTTCTGCTTGTAGAAAAGGTCTGTGCAAGCAGAAATTAACACTGTGGGAAAGCACAGACAGCCAGTGTAAACAAAAATGTCTCAAACCTCTAGTAAATGATAAAAAGTACCCTAAATGTTTAGGGGATGGCTTTTCTAAGTTGCTGATGATGCTAACAGTTCCAAATTACCTCTCTTTTTGGTTCTGCCTAGTGCAAATAACTTTGCTGTGAAGGGGAAGAGGAAAACCCTGAATGCTGGGGACGTGCTCTCTGCCATGGAGGAGATGGAGTTCCAGAGATTCGTGGCCCCTCTGAAGGAATCCCTGGAAGGTACTGTGCACCGTGGGTGTGCAGGGACTGAGAGGCACCGAGTCCTGTTCTCCTCAAATGCTGGACAAGCAACACTTATTGCCTGTCTTGTTTCTCTTCTCTTTGCCCAGCATCCTACACTGCAGTTTGCCTGGGGAATAACTAATGTGCACCTTAACGGGACTGGGATAACATTATTGCACAACTGATGAGGATTGAGAAAGTCTCATCTGCTCTCACTCCCCTATTATGTTTATCTAAGGAAAGCCGTAGGTGCTGCCTGTAAATGTGACCTCCTGCGTCCTTTTCAGCATTTTTCTGCTGAAATTTAACCTGATTTCCTATGGAGCTGCTCAGCACAGCTCAGCTCGTAGGGTGAGTTGTGCTCTGAGTTCCCTGCTCCCCTCAAAAGCCGGGAGAGCAAGTGGATGTTGGACCTCAGCCACTGACGTGTCCATGCCAGCACCCTCCCCTCACTGTTCCCTCTCCTCCAGTTTACAGGCGTGAGCAGAAAGGAAAGAAAGAGGCCAGGAAAGATAAAGACAAGAAGGCAGACTCGGAGGAGCAAGATAAGAGCCGAGAGGAGGACAATGATGACGATGATGAAAGGATGGAAGAGGAAGAACAAAACGATGAGGATGAGGTGGACAACTGAGCTGGCTCCTGGGCAGGGGCTGGGGTGTGCTCAGGGGGGTATAAACGCTGTAAATCAACCTTGCTGTGTCCCCTCGTGTTTCCATTGGAGCTTTGTGCTGCCCCTCTGTGGCCTGTCCCTTCTGGCCTGTCATTTGTACATAAAGGACTCGTGCTGAAGCTTTTCCCGTGGCAGGGTGGCTTCTCCCTGTGCCTGGGGGGCTTTGGGCAGGCACTACCTGGGCTTTCAATGCTGGGCTGGCTCTGAAAGAGAGGAAAAAAGAACTGGTGGGTGCTCCATGCAGAAAGTGGCCAGGAGAACATGAGACTGTTGAATATGAGGGGCTGAATGCAGTAGATGATTCACAGATCACATCTGGGGTGTAGAATGTAGGTGATGATGTCCAGAGGTGTGGAAGGTGTACATTGCAGCTTTTGATCCAAGTGAGTTGTTTTTTTCCCTTTGTTTCTTTGCATCCTGGCTGTGCCTTCTCTCCCTGCTGTTCTGTGGGGGTGATGCTGTGTCCTTCAGCCTGAGCAGCAGCACTGTACAGGGACCCTGAGCTCACTGACTCACTCAAACTAACCCAAATCCAAAAAACACGCAGTGCTGAGGGTGTAAACTGTACACTGAAAGTGTCTTTGAGAGCCCTGAGAGACAAAGAGGAGATTGATTTAAAATCTGAAGCACAATGAGGGGCTGGAAAGAGGAGCAGGGCTGAAAACAGGTGGCTTTGTGCAGTGCTGGGGGTGTGACAGGTCCCGGGTGGCACTGGGGTCTGCTGGTCTCGCCTGTCCCCATGCAGCAGCAGCTCCTGCAGCAAGCTGAGCTGTGGTAGAACAGGGTTTTGAATCTTGTTTTTTCCCCTTTTCCCAGCTGGAATGAGCTAATTCCATCCAAGGTCCTTCTGTAGCCTTCACTGGTCATTCCAGGGACACAGATGCCTCTGGGAGAGCAGGGGTGCCCACCCAGGGGGCCCATGTGGTTTCAAAAAAGGCTCCTGCAAGAAAGAAGGGTTGAGAGAAGCTGTTGGTGTCCCTTGTGCTGGTGTAGGTCTGTACTTTTCCACTTGGACCTGTAGTTCTGATGCCTTTCTCCCTCAGCAAGTTTTAGGTACATTTAAACCCCCCCAGTTTTGATGATGTGCAGTTTTAAAATAGCACTTGTGAGGAATCCTGGATCCTTTCCACCAATAAATGGTGGCAGCTACCCACAGGAGCCACCCTGCCTTGCTGCTTTTCTGGCACGCTGGATTTTCACACACACACAAGCCCAGCTTCTGAAAAGAACTGAACCAACACAGATTTTCTGCTGTCTAATTTCTGCTGGTGTTCAGTCAGGCTGTGGAAAGCCTGAGCTGATGATGTGTTCCAAATACCTCTGATCCAAACACCCCCCCTTCCAGCTCTTTTCCTCTCTTTTTTTTTTTCTCTTCAGCACATATCTGGGGTGCATATTCCAGAAGGGAACAAGATTTAAATAAATGCCAGATTTTTTTTACAGAAATGGAGTCTCGTATTTCGGTCAGTTATAAAATGAGCAGGTTGTGTAAGTGAGATGGGAGCATGCAGCCAAGGCAGCAGGGAATGCTGTGGGAAATGGAGGAGGATGAGGGGAGGATGAAGGCTGCTGCAGCCTGGCCTCTGTGTGAGAGGAGGGAGGGAATTGTGGAGACTGGAAAGAACCAGGGCATTTCCAGGTCGCTGATGTTTGCTGGGGGAAGGAGCTTTCAGCTCACCCTCGCTCCAGGGAGAGGTTCTAGGCTGGGGGAAAGATCCAGGATCTGGATCCAGGGTTTCTGCACTGGGGCGAGCCAGGGAATGATGCTTTGGAGGGGGAGCTGCAGAATGTCCCACACTAAACCCGATCCTGCCATCTGTGAAAAATGAGGTTCACATAATTTTTATAGAATTTAAAAATTTAATAAAAAAACAATTAGGAGAAAAAAATAAAGTATACAGATACAGCCAGGTGTCTCTGCATTCAGCCAAGAGAGCACACCTTACTAACAAAGGATTGTCCCTAAAAAACAGAACCCTACTACATATCCATAAACTCTCACACATATTCATACATTCTTCTTAGGATCTTTGGTGTTCTTCTGCTTAGTTTTCTCGTCCCCTTCGCAATAGATCAATCCTCTTGGCACCATCGAGATTTACATTCCCTGATACCAGAAATGCAATAAATTCCTCCCCCAGAGTTCTGGGCACTGCTGTCTTCATATGGCTAAGACAGTTTACAAAAGGAAAAAAAGGTCTCCATCTATCTTTTTCAGTCTTTGGGTTACACAAACAAAAGCAGTTTTTGTTTTAATGCTATGTCATAGCTTAACATACATGTATTATACCACTATTTCTAAGTTTCATTAATAACAGAAATAAAGAAGACTATATTATTACAGATAAATTTTCTAATCTTATAATATTCATTGTAATACTTGCGAAAAGCCAATAATGTATATTATATATATAATTATAATTATATATAATATATGTAATATATAAATGATATGCATTTATAACACATCTCTCCATCTCAAGGCAGGGGCCTGGCAGACCCCAGCACCCAAGAGCCCGGTTCCAGGTGCCCCTACAGCTCCCCGGAACGGGACTGCTTGGCCCCAGCACCCCGAGGCCGTGCCCCAGGCGGGCTCATCCCTGCTGCAGTTCCAAATCCCCAAATCCCCAAATCCCCAACTCCCCCAAATCCCCAACTCCCCGCTCCGCCACCGCCCCCGTCCCCCCGCGCCGCCTTTCCCGCGCTCCGCCGCGCGAGACTTCCCGCCAGCCCCTCCGCGCGGGGCGGGGCTGAGCCCACTGTGGGCGTGGTTATGCAAATCACGGGGCACTGTCGCACGGCCGGGCGGACGCGGCGATCGGTGAGTGCCGGGACCGGGACCGGGACCGGGAGCGGGAACCGGAGCGGGAACGGGCTGGGATCGGGCACCGCAGCTGGGCCGGGGCGAACGCCCCCCCTCCGGTCCCCCACCTCGGCCCCTTGCCGGGCTGCCAGGGAATGACTCCAGCGACAGGGCCCGGCCGCGCTTGGGTGCAGGCAGGAAGGGAAGCCCCGGGTAACGCAGCGAGGACGACCCAGGTTTTGCTTAGTTTTCCTCGGTTTTTGCTCCATTTTTGCTCGGTAACCGTGGCAACGGCGGGGGACGCACCGAGCAGCGTGTGATGCTCCGAGCTGGCGTCGGTCTCGAGCTCCCGCTTGTCCTGGGGTGTAATTCCAGACCCCTGAGCATCCCCGTTCCCATCCTGGAGCGGGACACCTGCCCTTACATTTGACCTTCATAGGTAGCTCTCCACTAACCCTGTAATAGCTTGGCCTTCCTTAGTTAACCCACAGCTCCCTTGTCTGCCTGCGGAGCTGCGCTTTCCTACAGCACCCCGCTCCGTCCCCAGCTGGGATTTTGGGAGCCTGCATGTCCCTGGGATTTAACTGAATAGTTGTGCTCACGTCTGAGGCCACGTGTGTGTCCTGAACTGCTGGGACGCCTCTTGCTGCCAAGATGAGACGAGAGGGAGCGGACGGAGGCTGTCGGGAGCAGCGGCGGCTCCGGCTCCAGCCCGTGCCCGAGAACTGTCCCGCCGGTGCCGGTGCCGGTGCCGGTGCCGGTGCCGAGGGCCGGCCTGTGCCGGGTTCTCCCGTTGGGAAGTCGCTTCCCGTGCCTCGAGAGCAGCGAGGCACCCGGGCAGTGCCGCGGCTTCGGGCTGGGCACAGCTGCGGGCTCGGTCCCGGGGCGGAGGAGCAAAGGTGAAGCCTCTCTGCTGCCGACCTGTCCTTGAACTGCGCCGGTGTGCCCGGAGCAAACAGCTTTAGAACGACACGTTTGGCCCTGGCTGTTGAGGAAAGGTTAATTTGCTGTGCCGGGAGCGCTGCGGGATGTCGGGGGAACAGCCCCAGCCCGTTGCCCGCTCTTGCAGCCCTCGCTCCGCTGCCCTGCCCTCCTTCCCCCGTGTCCCCGGCTGTGCCGCCCCGGTGCCCTCGTCCCACCGGGTGCCCTGCGGGGGCAGCGGCTTGTCCTGGACGTGGGGCTGGGAAGGAGGACCCGGCCCAGCAGCCTGGGACCCACCCGTCCCGCTCTTATCTTGGCACTGCAATCCCAGCCGGCCCCGTCTCCTCCTCGCTCCAGAGCGAGGTTTCTGGAGCTGTGGCCTCTATCTGTCCCATCCAGTCAGGTGCCACCCGGCCCCCTCCCCTCCCTCTGCTGGGATTAACCGTTTAAAGCATTTTTTGGATTCTCGAGGTGGGTTTTGTTCACTGAGCCCTTTGTTTGCCATTGCCTGGAGCCCTGCCTGGAGCCAGGCACCTGCTGGAGCTGCCAAGGTTCACCCCAGGGCTGTCCCCTTCCCTGGAGTAAGGACTGGGGCGGCAGCGCTCCAAGGGCTAAAAATGACTTGCCAAAGGATGCCATGACCCTGCCAGCGTGTTGTCAGCTGCTCTGCATCCCCCACAGGCACCACCTGATGTTTGTGTTCGGGGTTTTTCATATGTGTAAGCCTCTTACCAAGAGGGGCCCTTCCTCATCTCCAAGCAGAAATGATTCCTTGGGACATGAGAGGCTCCATTCCAGCCCTGAACACAATTCCCCTTTGTTCCAAGTGTCCTGTACACTGGGGTGCTCTGACAGAGCTTGGCTCCATATTGGAACATCTTAAAGGTTTTGAGCATGTAAAAGAGGGGAAACACCTCATATTAAAGGTTTTCCCGATGAACTGAGCCGTCTCCTGCCCAGCTCTGTTACTGGCTGGTGTCATGGGTGCCAGTGTCGAACTTTGTCCCCTGGATGCTGGGAGCTGTGCCTCCAGAGAGACTCTGATCCCACTCTGTTCCCTGGAGAGAGTTTGGATGCAGGCTGGGGGTCAGGGAGGTTTACTGCCTGGGAAATCCCTCCTGAGGTGGGACCAAGGCTGCTCCCCTGAGATGGATCCCATCCTCCTGCTGCTCCATCTCCCTAGGGAAGCTCTGCCCTGCCCAGGATATTCACAGGAATCCACCTCCACTTTCACAATCCCATCTCAGCTCTGCTCCTGCCCACCTCCCTCAGGCTCCAGCTCCCAAAAATCCACGCTCTTCAGCAGGAACTCTGCTTTGTCTCCCAGGGCACCCGAGCTCCTCTGCACAGGGTGTCTGGGGGATGTGTGAGCAGCCAGAAGTCCTTGGAGCTGCTCTGCACAAACAGTCCCTTGTTGGGGTTGTGCAGCTGTTCCTCTGCACTGCAGCCAAACACCTCGTCCCAGGAGAGCTCCCTTCCCACGGCCATCACATCCACCAGCAACACGGTGGTGGGAATTGAGCCCTCCTGGAAATGGAATGAATGGTCTGATCATAGAATTATTACTAGATCTGCTAGAGAATAAAGCATTGCTACAGAAGAGGCTTCAGCCATGAGATAGCTAACAACTGATTTATGTGTGAGTTTTGTTATCTCTGAAATCACTTTTTCCCAACTCCACGGTTTTTATCCAGCAGGAAGTGGCCACTGGAGTTGTTTTTGGAGTTAAAAATCACACAGAGCAGCTCTGTATCCTCTCCATACAAAAACTGTCACACAATTTCTCAGCACTAAGGAAAAGTAAAATGAATTAAGAATGACCCTCTTGGGGCTCAGGGAAAGGAGCCCGAGTGTCGCCATTGAAGATGAATAGATCACACGGACACAGGTCAAGGTGTGGTGAAAAGAAGAGAAAGTTTATTTTTCCTCCCAGGATTTATAGGTTCTGACCACAGCCAGGGATTGGATGGTCAGGATAACACTTTCTCACTGCACTGGCCATGAGAGATGCCCATCACAAGACGTGTAACAGAAAGAATGTACACATATCTACGTTTACAGTTACTGTCCTGGGAAAGTCCTTAGAAAACTTTGTTAGCAAGCTCAAAAGCTGAGTTTTCAGGGCGACACCTGAGGAGGGTGAACATGATTCTGCTGGGGGAGGTTGTCAGTGGCTGGAGATGGGGGTTTCATACACAGAACTGGGAGGTTTGTGGGGAGGAGTCACTGACAGCCCTGTTAGAGGGAAGGGCTGTGCAGTCACTGCTGATGGGGTCCTGCAGCACCCCTGGGTGCTTGGGCAGGTGGGGTGGAGCTGCCTGGGCTGCTGGGACAGGGTCAGTCCTGCAGTGGCTGCCAGCCCCTCCTCGCTTGTGCCAAGAGCAGCAGCTCACCAGGTTTGTTTTGGTGTTTCAGAGTCTCCTTCCCTGACAGCAGAGCCCACCATGCAGGCAGACTCCGTTCTCCACAGTGGCTACTTCCACCCCGTGCTGCGCTCCTGGCAGTGCACGGCCACCACCTTCGATGCCTCCAACCTCATCTATCCCATTTTTGTCACGTGAGTGAGCCCCAGCTCTCGGGTCCCTGAGCTCTTAAATTGGTTCAGAGCTCCTGTGGACAAGTCTGGGAGAGAGGCTTCCTTCTCACACCGAGTGCTCATGTCTCTGTCCCATCCACCTCCCACAGTGACAGCCCTGATGCCGTGGAGCCAATTCCCAGCCTTCCTGGACAAGCCAGGTATGAATCCAGCCCCCAGCTGCTGCTGTGCCCTGTGTCTGGGGAGGGTTCATTTCTGCCCTGAGCATGAGCCAGGGGCAGGCTTCCAACCCTCTGGTTCCTGCTTTGGAGATCCCCCGGCATCAGGCTAAGTGGGAATGTTCATCCACTAAGGGAGCGGAGGGAATCATGCAGGGAATGCTGGAAAAGTGCTGGGAGGGACAGCAGCAGGCTCTGGCTCTGTCCCAGAGCAATCCCAGGTTGTGTGGGCTGGAAGTGAACAGCGTTTCCAGCAGCAGCCAGGAAACCTCTGCAAGGACATGGGATCTGGTTCTGCACTGGATCCCACTGGACTGGCAGCTCCCCTCGGCATCTGCTGCCACATTAGCAGGGCTTTGGTGCTGGGAAAGTGGATCTGCAGCAGGGACACCAAGATAATGGATCCAAGGGCAGGGTATGCCCATCCCTCCAGAGCAGCGTCCATACCGGGCAGATAGAGCTCCTGGAGCCCCGGATAAGGGCTCAGATTGTTCAGGAAACACCTCCCCTGTGCCTGCAGCCACGGCCTGGTGATGCTGGATTGCTCACAGGGCAGCATCCCAGTCCCAGGGCAGCTCTCCCCACGGAGCAGCTCTGGGTGCCTGGCAGCTGCTTCCCTTTGCCCTGCTCAGGTATGGAGTGAACAAGCTGGAGGGGATGCTGCGGCCCCTTGTCGAAGATGGCCTCAAGTGTGTGCTCATCTTTGGGGTGCCCAGCAAGGTCCACAAGGTCAGTGCATGTGTGGGGGGGTTCTGGGATAGCCGCAGGGCTGTCAGAGCCATGTGGGGCTGGCTGGGGGTGGTCTCTGATCAAACAGGAGCAGTTCAGGGTCTCTGGCTGTGATACGGCCCACTCAGCACAGCAGATGGGGATGGGATATTGCAGGGACACCCAGAAAGTCCCCAGAGCTCTGCAGATGGCCCCAAAACCTGCCCTAGCTGCCCATCACCCCTTTTCCCTCAGTGGGGTCCCAGAGTTCAGGAAATGCTTCCTGGGCAGAGCTGCTGCCACGGAGGGGCCAGTGGGAAGTGTCAGCTGTGCATGCTGAGGTGTTTCTGTCCTCACAGGATGAGAGAGGCTCTGCTGCTGATGCCGAGGGCACTCCTGCCATCCAGGCCATCAGGAAGATCCGCTCCACCTTCCCGGAGCTGCTGATTGCCTGCGATGTCTGCCTGTGCCCCTACACCTCGCACGGGCACTGTGGTGAGCACGGCCGTGGGGCTGGCTGTGCTCTGGCCTTCTCCTGCCTCTGGGATTTGCCATTTTCTGCTGAGGGTCTGACCAGCTCCTGCTCCAAGACTCGGCTTCCCTGTACTGGTGTAGTTGAGTCTGGGTGACCTCTCCTGGGTTTTGACCACAGGGTGGGAGGCACAGGTGGTTCAGACCCTCCCTCAGGCCCCCTGAGTCTGAGCACCCCTCTGTGTCCCCCATCTCTGCCTTCCCTTCCCTGGAGCACCCACACGCTGTGTCCAGTCCACAGAGGGCTCCTGCTCCTTATCTCCCTCCCTCAACTCATCAAATTCCCCACTGCTGCTCTGAGCACCACAGCTTGTCCCCAGAGCCTGTGGGGACTGAGGCACCAGCTGTCCCTCCCCTGTGTGACCCAGGTTTGTCTCCCAGGCATCCTGCGTGAGGACGGCACCATCCAGAACGAGCTCAGCTGCCAGCGGCTGGCGGAGGTGGCGCTGGCTTATGCCAAAGCAGGTGGGGAGCCCCAGGCAGTGGCAGCCCAGGCTGGCTCTCACAGAGCTGCCCCTCTGGCTTTGGGCAGCCCCAAAAGCAGACTCCAGCTGGGAGTGCTGCCCTGCCCTCCCCGCGCTGTTCCAGGCAGCACCGAAGCCTCCGGTGCATCCCTGTCCCGTCTGTCCCTGCAGGCTGCCACATCGTGGCCCCCTCGGACATGATGGACGGGCGCATTGCAGCCATGAAACAGGCGCTGATCTCCAACGACCTGGGCAACAAGGTGAGGCAGGGACAGCCACAGGCACGAGCCACGTCCACGGGAGGCTGCGGCAAGCGGCAGAGGGGCAAACCCCCCTTGGTGCCACGGGCATTGCCCTGCCCAGCACACACAGGAGGGGAATGTCCTTGGCTGGGGCCAGCCATGGTGAGGTGCCAGATCTCTGGAAGAGGGAGGATGAAGCTGTGGGAGCGAGTCTCTCCCGTCCCAGCGCTGGGATGTGGCCCTGAGCTCACAGCCCCTCTCTGCCCTGCAGGTCTCAGTGATGAGCTACAGCGCCAAGTTTGCTTCGTGCTTCTACGGCCCCTTCAGGTGGGTCTGTCCCTCAGCCAGGTGTGCCCAGCTCGGCCAGGCTAGCTGGGAACACATTCCCAGAAAGTTATTTGGGAAAGGAGCTTACCCAGAGCCTGGGCTGCACGTGGGGCCACACTGGTCGCTTTGCAGCATCCTACTCCTTCATACAAAAAGGAGACAAGTGTACCTTACCCAGGAGAGGCTGGCTGGCAGGAAAGTCACTGAAGGGTGATCTTTCACCCCAAGCCTTCACCTGCTCAGGTGCTGGTGGCAAGGCAGGCAGAGAGGGAGCTGCCTGCAGCTTTCAGGAGTCACAGGAGTCAGTGTTGCCCCACAGGATGACTTCAGGGATGAGCCTCAGCTTAGCTGTTAGACCTTGTCCTAAGAAGAGCCTGACCTCAGCAGGGTATCCCTGAAGAACCGACCTTGGAAAGGGGCCTGACACAATTTTACCCAGACTCTGGGCATGGGGAGGGCGGTGGGTGTTGAAACAGCTCCCAGGGCCAGCCTGGGCCTGCAGGACCTCCCAGAGCAATCCCTGCGTGCTGAACTGTGTCAGGAATGGCCCCTTTTTCTGCCTCAGTGACTCAGATGCTTGTCCTGGCCTGTCCTCGTGTTTCTGAAGCTGTGTGAGGTGGGAGGCAGGGGTTCCTCACCCCCTGCCCTCTGCCCCTCTGCAGGGACGCGGCGCTGTCCAAACCTGCCTTTGGGGACCGGCGCTGTTACCAGCTGCCCCCGGGGGCGCGGGGCCTGGCCATGCGTGCTGTGGTGAGTGTGGGGTGGGACACCCTCAGTGGGGTGTGGGGGACACCCTCAGTGGGGTGTGGGGTGGGACACCCTCAGTGGGGTGTGGGGGACACCCTCAGTGGGGTGTGGGGTGGGACACCCTCAGTGGGGTGTGGGGGACACCCTCAGTGGGGTGTAGGGGACACCCTCAGTGGGGTGTGGGGAACACCCTCAGTGGGGTGTGGGTTATGGCTGTGGGGTGGGACACCCTCACACAGGGCCTGGGTGATCGCACCCCGCAGGGCTTGGGGCGAGCAGGAGGTTGGGAGACAAATGGTCGAGGGTTTTGCCCTTCTGGCTCCGAACTCCTGGGGAAACCAAGCTCTGTTCTTGTCCCCGCGCTGCCGTGGCAGGACCGGGACGTGCGGGAAGGTGCAGACATGCTGATGGTAAAGCCGGGGATGCCCTACCTGGACCTCGTGAGGGACGTGAAGGCTCGGGTGAGGACCTGCCTGGCAGGGAGGGCTCTGTGGGTTCTGTGCGCCGGGCAGCGGGGCTGTGCGGGCAGGGGACAGCTCTGACCGCTCCCGCAGCACCCCACACACCCGCTGGCCGTGTACCACGTCTCGGGGGAGTTCGCCATGCTGTGGCACGGGGCGCAGGCCGGCGCCTTCAGCCTGGAGGCGGCGGTGCAGGAGGCGATCACGGCCTTCAGGCGCGCAGGTGAGGCCGCGACCCCCGCGTCCTCCTCCCTATCCCCCGCGTCCCCCCGGGGCTGGCTCCAGCGTCTGGTCTCTCCGCAGGGGCCGACATCATCATCACCTACTTCACACCGCAGCTGCTGCGCGGGCTGCGGGAGGCGCCGGGCCGGCACTGAGCGCGGCCATTGCGGCTGGGGCGGGTTCTCCGGGAGGGGAGGGAATTCCGGGAGGGGAGGGAATTCCGGGAGGGGAGGGAATTCCGGGATGGGAGGGTTCTCCGGAGCGTTCTCCGGAGGGGCTGCTCTTCCGGGCAGCGGTGCAGGTGGGTCCTGGCACTGCGCGCAGCCCCAGCCCGCAGCCCCCGGAGCTCGGTCCGGTGAGCGCCGCGACCGCTCCGGGACCCGCGGGGACACGGCGAGCCCGCACCTGCGTTCCAGCGGTGCTCCCGCTCCGGACACCCCGGCCGTGCCCCGGACACCCCGGCCGTGCCCCGGACACCCTCCCCAGACACCCCGGCCGTGCCCCAGACACTCCCCCCAGACACCCCGGCCGTGCCCCGGACACCCCGGCCGTGCCCCGGACACCCCGGCCGTGCCCCGGACACCCTCCCCGGATCCAGCCCCGGTAGCCCAGCTCGCCCCGTCTGCAGCCCCCACGTGGGGAGTGTCAGTGCCCCGGCCTGGCAGACTTTGCCCCTGGGACTCGGAGCAGGGTTTTCCCTCCGTGCTCCGTGTCCATGCTGAGCGCAGCGGGGCCCTGAGCCCCGCCGGAGGGACACAGTGCTGTGCGGTGCCCGCAGCCCGGCGGTGTGAGCACGGCGGGGCTCGGCTGTGTCCCCGGGCGCTGCTGAGGCCATGCTCAGGCTGCGCCTGCTGACCTGGGATGTGAAGGACACGCTGCTGCGGCTGCGGCAGCCCGTGGGCCAGAGCTACGCGGCCCAGGCCCGGGCCCAGGGGCTGCAGGTGCAGCCCGAGGCTCTGGGGCGCTCCTTCCGTGAGGTGTACGGGGCCCAGAGCCGGCGCTTCCCCAACTACGGCCACGGCCAGGGGCTCAGCTCCCGGCAGTGGTGGCTGGATGTGGTCAAACAGAGCTTCAGGCTCTCGGGCGTGCAGGACGAGGCAGCCCTGACGAAGCTGGCGGAAAAGCTCTACCGCGATTACAGCAGCCCCCACAACTGGGAGCTGCTGCCCGGGGCCGCCGAGACCCTGAGCCGGTGTCGCCAGCTCGGCTTCTGCATGGGAGTCGTCTCCAACTTCGACAGCCGGCTGGAAGCCATCCTCTCGCAGTGCAAGCTGCGGCAGCACTTCCAGTTCGTGCTCACCTCCGAGGCCGCGGGCTTCGCCAAGCCGGACCGGAGGATCTTCGAGCAGGCGCTGCGGCTCGGCGGGGCCCGGCCCGAGCAGGCGGCTCACATCGGGGATGATTACAGCCGGGACTACCGGGCAGCCCGGGCTGCGGGCATGCACAGCTTCCTGCTGAGGGCTGCTGAGCACGGCGAGGGGCCGCGGGTGCCCCCCGAGCACCTCCTGCCCACGCTCGGCCACCTCCTGGCTCGCATCGAGAAGGAGTAGCTGCGGTTCGGAGGGGTCCGGTGCTGCTCCCGAGCGCTGAGCTGGCCTGACGTGGCATTTCTTGCTGCCAGGTGGGCAGGGAAGACAGCAAGTCCAAGCTGTCTATGGAGCAGGAGGAATGTTCATGCAATAAAACATTTCTGATGCCCAGCAGTGGAGCAGATGTGTTTCATTGCTCTAAAAACACCACAGAAGGTCAGCTGTGGTGTCTTCCCATAACAGGGCTGGGATGGGGTCACTCCATCAGCTCATTCTGGTAGGAGATGGAGGCAGATACTGAGGTTTATCCCTTCTCAGTCACCCTGGGGATAGGCTCAAGCATCCCCCAGAGCGAGTGGTGGCCCTGTCCCAGGGAAGGTTTGCCCACACAGAAGCCCTGCCCAGGCCCTGCAGCCCCAGTGTACCCCAGCTGTGCCACCTCACCAACATGCCCCCCTTCCCAACAGTGGCAGGCAGGCAGGAGGTGCCTGCAGGTTTCCAGCTGTGGGCAAAACAGCCTGGAGCTGGGCAATTTCACTTAATGAATTGCCAATTAACAAACTTGACCGATTTGGGTAGTGAGAAATAAAGATGACCCTTGAAAGATGATTTTAAACCCGTTTCTCTGGCTCAACTCCAAGCCTACACCTCTCCTTCCTTGCTGCCTGCTGCCATCAGGTCCCCTTGTTTGCACCACGTTACACTCAAACCCCACTCCCTTGGGGCACTCGGTTTTCGTTTCTTTCTGCTGCTCTTTGCTTGTTCCCCTGCTTGGACATGGCCACAGCCCCTCGCAGCAGTGTCCCTGTCCCAGCATGGTTCCCCACAGGGGACAGCCCCCTGCACTGTCCCTGCTCCTCCCCACAGCAGCTCCAGCTGTGTCCCAGTCAGGGAATCACAGAATCATTTAGGCTGGAAAAGGACTTTAGGATCGAGTCCAACTGTTCTGCCAACACTGCCCAGGCCACCGTTAAACCATGTCCTCGAGTGCCACATCCACACTGGCTTTTAAGCCCCTTTGGGGATGGTGACTCCATCACTGTCTCAGGCAGCCTGTGACAGGGCCTGACCATCCTTTCAGGGAAGGAATTTTCCCCACTATCCAACCTAAACCTCTCCTGGCACAACTTGAAGCCGTTTCCTCCTGTCCTTTCACTGTTGCTTGGAGCAGAGCCTGACCTCCCCTGGCTCCACCCTCCTGTCAAGGAGTTGTAGAGCATGGTATGTCCCTTTCCACGGGCCTCCTCTCCTCCCTGCCATGTCTCCATCCATATCTCTCACTATTCCTCCTCTTTTCTCCAGCAGAGAGGAAAGCTGCCTTTGGTGGGGCAGAAATCAAACAATTCACCTAGGAGCAGCTGGCCCAGCCAGCCATTCCCAGACCCCTCACCCCAGCACAGGGTGTAGACTCCGGGACGAGAGGAAAACTGCAGAAAAGAGGCGAGGAACAGGTGTAGTGTGAAGGCAGGTGTTGTGTGACAGCCCCTGGACACAGGCCACAGCCCCCAGGCACTGCACAGAGCACGCACAGTCACACCCCGCTCACAGCACCAGCGAGATGCTCTGGTGTGCCACGGCAAAGACGGGGTAGACGGGCTCCAGGAAGGCCTGGTGGTGGGAGAAAAGGATGGCGCAGGAGTCAGGGTCGTAGAAGAGCAGCTCCCCCCCTGCAAAGTCCAGCAGGACCCCGATCTCTGCCGGGGCCTTGATCAGCTCCACGGGCTGGGGCTGCCCCGCGTGCAGGAACCGGAATTCTTTGTCGTAGCGTGAGAACACCCAGGAGGCAGCGTTGAAGCCCAGGCGGCCTTCGTTGGCAGAGCCCTTCCTGGGCACAGAGCTGTAGCAAACCCCCAGCTTGTAGGCACAGCTCTGCTCCACTCTGACCTTCCAGGCACAGACCCCCGAGTGGAAAGGTGCAGTGGCCAAAGCATTGGGCCAGTGGTCAAACCGCTCGGGGCAGTCCGAGTCCACCTTTGCTTTCTTGGGGCTGAAGGTCAGGGTTCTCTTGTCTTCTGACAGGCTGAGGTGGGGGCTCAGGGTTTTCTCATCGATGTGAATCTCCTGTGAGCCTGCAAGAGAAGCCACGTGGTAAGCAGTGACTCAGTGGCCACCAGCTGAACCACCTGAGGTAGTCATGGCCATGAGGAACACAAGCACAAGCAACTTCTCCTGGGGCTCCTGGGGCCCCATCTGCTCCCCAGGGTGACAGTGCTGGGGGCTCAGGCTGGGTGCCACAACAAGGCAGACTCACCAAAACCCAGACTCACCAGGCACCTCCACCTTGCACTAAAGGCCCTGCTCATCTTCCTCTGACCCTTGCCTGACTCCCCACAAAACAGAACTCAGCAGGTTTGGTTCACCCCACTTTTGGGAGAGATCCAAACTTGTCCTTTCCCACCCCCACGGTGGGTGAACAGGACCTGGCTGCTCCTCCCCCAGGCAGGGGAGCCAAGAGCCTGGCAAGACTGGGAGGGCTTTGGTGCAGAAAACCTGCAAAGCCGGAAAAACAGGACTGGAGAAGGCCAGGCAGGGAGATCTCTTTCCTGCTACAGAGCCCCAGCTGTTGATTACCCACCCTGAGGTACTGGAAGCAAACTGCACAAACCCTGCCAGGAGCAGCCCAGGCTGGCCAGAGGGCACAGCACCCACTGTGGGTCTGCACCACTTCAAAATCACGGAATCACAGGACTGTCAAGATTGGAAAAGACCTCTAAGATCACAGTGCCCTGCCCTGGCTGCATGCTTCCTTCCCCCTGAGACCCCTCTGTGGGTCTGCAGGCTGTGGAATTGCACAAGTGTGTCCTTCAGGCTCTAAATTTGTGAAGCAGAGATGAGGCTGATGCCCAGTGGACTCACCTGCTCCTGAGGAGACCAAGCAACATCACAGCTGGGGGAAAAATGTCTTTCCTTGCTTAACACAGCCAGCAACAACCAGGTAAACCAGTCCCAGAGCCTGTCAGTAGCCTGGCAAATGCCTCCAGTGCAGCCTCAGCTGTACAGCCAGGAGCTGAGCCAGAGCACAAACACCTCTAGAGCCACCAGCTCCTGCACAGCCACAACCTCAGCTTGTGATCAGAACGCTGCTCCATCTACTCACAGCTCCCTGGTCACCACAGGGAACCCACGGATGAAATCAACCCCACAAAGTCCCCAGCAGCCCAGTGCTAAACGTTGTGAACAGATATTCCTGTGACAGAGATTCCCACAGCAGCATCAGCTTTGCTGCTGTCACCCAGAGACCCAGGAAAGAGCAAAAGAAACCACAAAACGTTAAAGCCACAGAGCTGATAAAACACACAGTCCTTTCAAACTCCACTTCTTCCCTGAGCCACAGACTGCTTGGAGCCCCAAGTGCACCTCCCACAGCTGCTGCTGCCTCCCTGAATGGGCTCCAAGAAACAAACAGGGAACTGCTGGGAAAGCAGAGGGGCAGGACACAGTGTCAGGAAGTCTGGACACAGCACAAGGGTGTTTCTCTGGGAAAAACTCGAGTGAGAGTGCAGGAATCCCTGGAGCATGCGAGATCTGAGCAAGACACTGACCTGTGAGGCAGCAGAGCACAGCACAGGCCCACAGGCGATGCAGCAGTGGACTCTGAACACAGGTCTGATTAAAGTTTAACTTCAGGGACTCCTGTGGCTCCAAGATTCCCTCTGCCACCTCCGTCCTAGCAAAGGAAAACAGGAGTTGTTTCAAAACACAATGATTTATTGTGCTGGGGTGTTTAAAAGAGCACGAGGAGGTATGGTGGAGGTTAAAGATGAGCTCTGGCTGCAGAGAGACCACAGCAGGGCTGTCTGGGCCAGCTCTCACCCCAGTATCTCACAGTGATACTTTCGGTTGGCTCTCTTACAGTTCCTGGTGAAAGGGCTGCAGTGTTGTAAAACACATCCCAGCAGCCTGAGTCAACAGCTCCTCACTCAGCAGACACAGGGTAAATAAATGTGTCTGAGAGCAGCTGTCAGGGTACCAGGGGAGCACAATGAACAAACAGAGAATCAGATTCCCCTCCATTGCCAGAGCCCCACGGTCTGGGCACAGAGCAAGCCGGGACACCAGATTTCACCCAGCACAGAGCCAGGGGTTTGCTGGCTCCTGTGACCAGCAGGACATGCAGAACTCCTGGTTGTGAGGACAGGCTGTGGCACAGGCTGCTGGGGATGTGCTGTGGCACATTCTGTACTCTCCACAGGCACAAATACCCCCACAGGCCCTGTGGGCAGCACAGTGCAGCCAGGGCCAGCACCCTCACAGCAGCCACAGAAATAAATTACTGAAAAAAGAATAAAATAGATTAAATAAAAGCACAGCCACCAAGGTGCTTCCTCAGGAAGGGCAGCCCAGTGTCAGTTAGGGCTGTTGGGGACACTGAGACCTGAACATGTCTCTCCCTGCCCGTGCAGAGCTGGGGAGATGCTGTGCCAGCCACTGCCTACATGGACCACAGACCATCCCACCTCCTGCCAACAGCCTGGCACAGGCCTGCTCCATCCCCCAGCAAACCCTGGGGTCTTCTAAGGAGCTGCAGTTCTCCCACAAGCATGGACTGCTGATCTGGGAAAGCACATGGAGCACCTCCAGGTGCAGAACAGCACATGGAGCAGAGACAAGAGCCCACGCCGGCATCTCTGTGCTCTGTCCTTGTCCACAACAAAAGCAGCACAAGGGACAAAAGAGGTGTCATGGGGTGCCTGAGTCACAGCACACAGCACAGGAGCTGTGGGGATGCAGGTGTGGAGCAGGAGCAGCCAGATACTGACCTCTCGAAGATCTCTTGTTCTGCACGCTGGGGACAAGGAGAGAAAGAGTCATCACAGCTTAAATCCCCACAGAAGAAACCCCAAACACAGCAAACCCAGCACCCAGGGAGCAGTGTTCCCCTTCCTGACCCAGAGAAGCCACCCCTCACCCCAACACCAGCCCTGGGGAGAAGGGGGAGCACCCAACATCCATTTTCTTCTGCTGCAGCCCTTCCCACTTCCCAACTCAGAAAATGAGTGGGAATGGCTGAAGGCAATACATTGCACGTGTGGCTGGGACACTGCATTCCCCTCTGTCCCCACCCCACAGGAACAGCCTGTGCTCCCAGCAAACAACCCCAGGGCTTTCGGCAAAGGAGGGAGGCTGCAGAGCGACTAAGCCAAGAGTCAGGTGACCTCATGGACAGTTCCAGTTGTTTCTGTACCTGCTGGGCTTGAGGCACTCTCAAGGTACAGCAAAGTGATAAGAAAATACCTGATCCCTGCTCAAATCCAAGCAGTGCACTTTGCATGCCTTCAGCTTTCCTGTGGCATGGCACGTGTTGATTCCAGATAGGCTCAAGTACCGACAACCCAAGGGGGAGAACACGTGAACCCCTAATTCCCTTCCAAAAGGAGAAACTGAGGGTGTGGCTGTTCTCTGTGACAGCAGCTGATGGATCCTGCTCTCCAACCTCTCCTCTTTATGGTGCACACCGAGGTGCTGGGGCAGGACAGGAACTGCCTTTCCCACCAAAGGAACATCTGCCCTCTTTCTGTGGGATTGGGTCTGTTGTCCAAGATCAACTGCTGCTCCCCTCCTCACAAATTTACACGTGGGAAGCAGAGGCTGAGCATGGTGGTGGCAAGGCAGAGGTCCTGCTCACATCTAAAATGAGAGGAATCACTTGGGTGAACCCAGATGATTCAATAACCAGAGAAGGAACTGAGCAAGGGGAAGCACAGGCTGCTTTGGACAGCAAATATCCCTAACAGGGCTAAGCCAGGCAACACAGGGGACTTTCCAGAAGAGCTACAGGTGTTTCCAAGGATCAGTTTTGATTAAAACTAGATATTAGAAAACGGGTAGCACAACTAACAGTTGTAAGAGCAGCTCACAACCCAGAGCTGTCCTGGCTGTCCAGCCTAAGGGCAACTACAAGCCCAGAGCTTGGAGACCTGAACCTGGGTGGTTCTGGAGCTCATTGCAAGCAAAAACAGGATCAGGCAGAGCAGCTGCTCTAGGAACCACCAGGAAACCACAGGGGCTTATCAGGATCAGGTCAAGGAGGTTCCCTGAGCCAGACCTGCAAATGGATGTCCTGTCCACCTCTGCCTCCCTGCTGGCAGCACAGCAGCTGCTGAACACCGCATTTAAGCCCCATAACAAAAAGTGCAGCTCAGCTCTGGGCTGCCTGACTCACAGTACTCACCAGGAGGCCCTGGTCATCCAAGTTTGTGATCATGTCCACCAGGTAGGTGCGGAGGGCACCCAGCTTGTGCAGAGCCTCTGTCCAGTGCACCTGCTGGGTGAGGATGCTCTGGTGCGCCCGCTCCTCCTCGGCATGGACCCTCTCCAGCAGCTGCTGCTCCTCGTTCTCACAGGCCTTCCCCACGAGGAGCAGCCTCTGGATCACCAGCTCCCGCGCCGCGCTGGCCGCGCTCTGCCACGGCAAGGACACGGCAGCAGCGTCAGCCCTGCTCCAGCCCCAAGAGGAGCCCCAGCTGCTTCTGCCGGCTCTCCTGCAGCTCAGCCATTAGTGCTACTCTGTTAACTGAGCCCAGGCCACAGCACCTGGCACCATGGCAGTCCCAAACCTCCCCAGTGCCTCCTCAGCAAGGCCCCCTGCCTCAGTGATAACCTGCAAGGGACCAGAGTCCTGTCCCTCAGCAAATCTCCATAGATTCACTATTGGTGAGAAACAGGAGAACAGGCTGAGACAGCTGGGGGTGTTCAGTCTGAACAAAAGATACCAGGGAGAACTTAGAGCCTGAAGGGGCTCCAGGACAGCAGGAGGGGAACTTGGGAAAAGAGCCTGGAGAGACAGGTCAGGAGGGAATGATTTCCTGCTGCCAGAGGGCGGGGATGGATGGGATATTGGGAAGAAATTTTCCCTGCAAGGGTGGTGAGGCCCTGGCACAGGGTGCCCAGAGAAGCTGTGGCTGCCCCTGGATCCCTGAAAGTGTCTGAGGCCAGGCTGGATGGAACTTAGAGCAACCTGAGATAGTGGAAGGTGTCCCTGCCCATGGTAGAGGATTGGAACTGGGTGGCCTTTAAGGTTCCTTCCAACCCAAACCAGTCTGGGATTCTGTGATTCTATCTGACAGAATCATACCTGTCCTTTGTCCTCATTCTCAGAGACAGCAAGGAACAAATAAACCCAGGAATTCTAAAGCACTGATCCTAGTAAGATGCTTCATTGTTGTATGCTCACACCATTGTCTGTGCACATTTTTTAGGCAAATGAAGCAGAAATCGCAGGCACACCCTGGCACTCCATTTCCACATCCCGAGCTGAGCATCCCTGCCGGGAACGGCGAGCAGGGAGCAGGCAGGGCCAGCCCCAGGGACTCACCAGGACTCCCTGGTCTTTGGCAGGCAGCACCTCATCCACGTGCCGGGCGATGGCCGCGCTCTGCAGCTGGAGCCGCTCGCAGCGCTCCACCAGCTTGTTCTGGGACACGGAGCAGCAGGTGATGGATGGGACCCCGAACCCCCTGCACCACCCCAAACCCACACTCATCCCTTCCCGGCCCCCTGCACCACCCCACAGAGAGTCCTTCCCCAGCGGGGATCCCTGAACAGCCCCGCACCTGCCAGGAGCCCCTCGCAGAGCCCCCATCCCCATCCTTGGCTGGGCCCACACCTGCCAGGGGTTCCTTTAGAGAACCCAGCTCCCTGTGGGAACCACCCACGGACCCCACACCCTGCCAGGGACCCCCACACACCCCCACACACCCCCACACCCTGCCAGGGACCCCCACACACCCCCACACCCTGCCAGGGACCCCCACACACCCCCACACACCCCCACACCCTGCCAGGGACCCCCACACCCGCCAAGGGTTCCTTTAGAGAACCCAGCTCCCCATGGGAACCTCCCACGGACCCCACACCCTGCCAGGGACCCCTGTGGCCCCACACTCCCACCGGGACCCCCACACACCCCCAGGGACGCTCATACCCAGCCAGCAGCCCTTCCACCCCCGAGCCAGCCCCGTCCCGCCGGAGCCCCCCAGCCCCGGGCTCCCCTCAGCCCCGGCCGGGCTCCCCTCAGCTCCCGCCGCTCACCCTCAGCCGCTCGGCCCGGGCCATGCTGTGCCCGCACCTGCCGCGGGGGCGGCGGCCCCGCCCGGCCGCGCTCGGCGCTCCGGGCTCGGCTCCGCCCCGGGCCGGCCCCGCCGGGAGCCGGGAACCGGCAGCGGCACGGGCGGGACGGCCCCGGCCCCGCTGAGTGCGCGGTGGGGCCGGGCCGGGCCGGGCCGCGGGGCTGCCCCAGCGCGGGGACGCGGCTCTTCACAAACCTTTCTTCACAAACCTTTCTTCACAAACCTTTCCCGACGGCTGCCCCGCCTCGCCTCTGCCAGCGCCGCATGGCACTGAGGGGCTCCCGGCTCCCGTGGAGCCCCATCACAGGGACGCGGGATACTCCCATTTAACCCCACAGGGACACCCCCAGCCCCAGAGAGCTGAGGTCACACCCAGCTCTAGGTCCCCCATTCTCCCCAAAGCCAAACTCCCCCTAGAAGGGGAACCGTGGGCATTTTAGAGTTAAACCTGGCGGTGAGAGCGAGTCCCTCCCTGGGCCGAACACAAAGGTGTTTGTTTGCCTGCCAAAGCAACAGGTTCTCAGTAACCCTTGTGCTGCAGGAAGAGACCTCTTGGGAGCTCTTCAGGTTCACACAGCATTAGACAGGCCCCAGGGCTAACCCCCCTCTTCAAGGGAACTTGAGCATCTCACCCACCTTAGGCAAGCAGAGCCTGGAGGTGGGAGATTGAGGCAGGGCCACACCAGCTCAGCAAACCCAGCATCCCTCAATGAGCTGGGATCATTCCCTTGTCCCTTCCCTTGCAGCCTGCCTGGCCATGCTGTGCCTCAAGGGCTCGGGCCCCCTGGCCTTGCTGTGTGCCTGCAGCAGCCAGACCCTGCTCTGTGCCAGTTCCAACTCCAGCAGCCACGGCTCTGTGTGAGCAGCAGCACAGAGCTGGCCCTGGAGGAGAGGGCAGCGTTCTGAGCACTGGAAGCCCATCACTGGCCCAGGAGGGGACGTGAGGCACGGGGCTCTGAGACTGTGGGACGTGACAAGGGCTGGGGGAGCTGCTGGTTGGTTTGTGAGTGACTGGGAGGCACCAGAGAAGCTCTGGCCAACACTGGTGCTTCAAACGCAAAGCACAGCAGCCATGACTGCAGCTGCTGTAACATATTGGATTCCTATTTTTTTCTTTAATATAAAAAAGTAACCAGAAGTCATTAACATTCCCATCCCAGTCCATAACCGGCCCCCTCTGAGCTACTCGGCTGTCCAGAGCTTGAAGGTTCTGTCGTAGGAGCAGGTGGCAATGAGCTGCCCATCCAGGGAGATGTCCAGGCCCATCACCTTCCCCTCGTGCCCCGCCAGAGTCTTCAGCGGGGACCAGCCAGGGTGGGTCCAGATCTTGGCCGTGTTGTCGTAGGCGCCCGTGAGCAGGAAATTCCCGTGGTTGGCTGCACAGGAGGGGAAAAGGGGACAAGTGAGGCTTGCAAATGAAAACATGACATCTCTGCTTACCAGCACAGGCCTTGCTGAGCTGCAGGTGTGGATGGGAGCTGCTGGAGGGGCAGGGACAGGGAGCAGCAGGGACTCACGTTCGAACCTGACGCCGGTGACCAGGTTCTGGTGGGCAGGGATGGTGTAGATGCACTTCCTCTGCCGCAGGTCCCACACCTTGCAGGTGTTGTCCCCACTGCCCGTGGCCACGTGGTACCTGCCAAGGAGGCAGAGCAGTGTTTAGGGAGTGGGGTTTACACCCAGAGCTCCCACATCAGTGCCAGCTCCCTCCTTACCCGTTTGGGGAGAAGTTGATCCCGTAGATCTCCTTCAGGTGCCCTTCCAGGAACATGATACAGCGGCCCGTGCGCAGGTCCCACACCCGGCCAAAGGCATCCAGGCCTCTGCAATCACAGATTGCACAATGACCCTAAAGCTCATCCTGGGCCTGGGCAGAGACACCTTTCCTCAGGTTGCTCCAAGCCCTGCCCAGCCTGGCCCTGGAATTTTCCAGGGATCCAGGGGCAGCCACAGCTTTTCTGGCACCCTGTGCCAGGGTCTCACCTCCCTTCCAGGGAACAATTCCTTCCCAATATCCCATCTGTCCCTGCCCTCTGGCAGTGGGAAGCCAATCCCCCAGCAGAAATCTCATTTCCCAGCCATGCAGAGCCAAGGGCAGCTCACCCTGTACCAGCCAGGGAGCCGTCGGTGTGGAAGGCGATGTCGTAGACCCCCTTGCTGTGCCCCTCCTGGTGCAGGATCTCCTCCTGGGCCTCCAGGTCCCACAGGCGCCACGAGTGATCATAGCTGCAAGAACAAGGCACTGGTTAAACCACGGAGTCATTCAGGCTGGAAAAGCCCCCCAGGACCATCAAGTCCAAGTGTGAACCCGGCACCACCACATCCACCACTAACCCACGTCCCCAGACACCACATCCCATGTTTTTTGAACACTTCCAGGATGGTGACTCCACCCTGGGCAGCCTGTTCCAGTGCCTGACCACCCTTTCTGTGAAGACATTTTTCTCCACAATATTCAACCTAAACCTTCCCTGGTGTAATTTGAGGCTGTTTCCCCTGGTCTCCGTGTAATTCCAGGGAGAACAACAGGTTATTTCACCAACTCTGGCAGCATTTTATTCCCACCTGAGACCAACAGTGTCTCACACAGGTAATCCCAATGACCTGCAGTCACTGACACTGCAACAGCCCAGCCATGGTCAGCAGCTGGGCAGCCTGTGGTCATTCTGAAAGCCAGTGCCCAGGTGTTCGTACCAGGTGGTGCCCAGGAACCTCCCGGACGGGTGCCACATCACACGGGCCACTCTCATGCTGTGTCCCTCGATGTCTGCCACCGGCTCATCGCTGAAACACAGAACAAACCATTGACCACTGGCCACAAGGGTCTGGCAGGAGGATGGCAAATGGCTGGAGGAACACAGAATAAACCCTAGCACAGCAATGCTGCAGCTGTGCACATCTGGAACAGGTCTGACCTTTCCAGGTTCCAGAGTTTGACGGAGCCATCGGCTGCGCACGAGGCGAGGCTGACATCCTTCTTGTCCAGGGACACCGTGGCCTTGGGGTGGAACACGATTGCCCCCACATTGGTGCTGTGTCCTGACGGGCAAGGAAAACCAAAATTCAGGTTCTGCCATGGGACCTCGGTCAGTTCTTCAAAAAAGCAGCATTTCCTTGGTACTGGTGAGGGAGGTGCCAGTGGACACTGTCACTGTGTCCTCAGTGCTGGGTGACATTGCCCTGTCACCCCCAGCCAAACTGCATTTCCAGGAGCATCCAAGATCAAGGTGTGGAACCCTCAAAGTGCAGACAAAATTCAACATCATGAATCAAAGGATTTGTCCTCACATCTGCATTTAGTCCAAGTAGTTACCTCTGCTCAAAGAACTTCACTGTTATCAAGTGACCTGCCCAAAACTGCTGCTGTTTGTAACTCAAGTAACTCAAACCAGGTTTGGCAACCAAACAAAACTGTTCAGAAATAGAAACAGCAAACTTGGAGCTGAGGTTTGAGCTAAAGGCCAGGCCTCCCTTCTCATTATATGACACATTCTCATGCTCCCAAGGCAAGGGATGCTTTCAGTAAGACAAAAATCTGCCCGAACACATTTTAAATCACAAAGCAAATCAGATGTGGGAGCTCAGCACAGACAGGAACAAAAGAACCAAAAGCCCCAGTGAGAGCCGCTTGCTACCTCGCAAGGTGTGAACCAGGTTGCAGTCGGGCACAGACCAGAGCTTGCACAGCCCACTCCTGTGGAAGAAAAGAAACTGATGTCAGTGGAGAAGGAACATCAAGGAACAGATCAATGTTCCTTGTTCAACCAGCTCAGATCAGTGAATCTCTGCTCAGCTCTAAAATGAAGTGATGCGAGCTCAGAGCGGGAAGAAGCAGCCTCTCCCAGTTCCCAAGCCTCCAAAAACTTTCCTATACTCTCCCAGCCCCCAAAGCAGGTGCTGCCAAGGGAGTCTCACCAGCAGGCTGTGGCCAGGAGTTTGGAGTTGGGGCTGAAGTGGCAGTATGACAGCGGGCGATCGTCCCCGATCTGACTGCAGAAGTTATTCAAGGACTGTAAAAAACACAAAGAAAACCATCAATAAATGACTAAAGTGCATCCAGCCCAGAGCTATCCCCAGCCAAAGCTTGAGGTGAGGGAGGCAAATGTGCACAGGAGGAGGCAGAAGCCCTGGGAAAGTCACATTCAAAGGGAGGAGCTGCTTCGGAGGCAGCCGAATTCCTGCTGAGGTGGATCAGCCAAACCTAGCGAACACAGCAGTGGAGCAGCTGTCAAACCTACCCGCAGGGATTTGTGCAGCTCCTGCCTCTGGGATGTCCTGGTGGCCTCAGGAATCTCCTTGAGCAGCCGGGCCTCCTCCAGCCGCTTCGCTGCCCTGGGGAGAGCAAAGGTGGGGTGACAACCCCCAGCATTGCCCCTGCCCTGCTGCTGGAAACGCCTTCTCCCTGCTCTTCCCCCAAACTGGGCTAAGGCAGGATCAGTCCCTGAGAGCTCAAACTCTGGGCTCATGGGACTTGTCTCCCCACTCCCTGGATTTCTTGTGCTACCCACAGTGGGATCTGCACTTGGATTTGACAAATGGCTGCACCTCCCTCCTTCTCTGTGCTGTTTTCTCTCACCTGGGGAGTGAGTAGTTGGCCAGCCACAGCCTGGCTGTTTTCAGACTGCGTGGGCCCTCGTGGTACCAGGTTTGCTGATACTGTAAAAACAGGAATAAAAAACGGATGGAAAAGCTCTGGTGCTGCTGCCCCTGCGTTCATTCCCCTCAACTCCTCCCAGCACCTGCCCCCAAACCCTGCTATGCTCTTGCTTATTTTTAAGGGCCTTCTGCACAACTGTAAGCCCCAGGAAAAGGGATTTGGAGAGATAAATCAAACTCTCTGCCCTACATATCCAATCCTGACATGCTGCCACTTCACTCAACATTCCAGCTGAACCCTGACTCATCTGCATTTGCTGACATGTAACCCCCTCCTTGTTTACACATCACCCAGTAAAGAGAAAGCCCACAGCTGCAGAAATTATTTTTTACACTACAGCTCAAAAATAATAAAATAAAATAGACTCAGAAGAGAGACAGAAACAGAAGGAGTTCTGAAGCAGAAACAAATGCAGCAGCAGGAATTTTTTTCTTCCCAAGTAAGGGACTTGCTACAGTAGGTAAGAGCCCACACACCTGCTCTCCTGGTTTGCACACTGAGTGCAGCACAGAGCTTGGTCTGTGAGTAAAAGCCACTCTTGGTGCTCCTCACTGAGACCAGACATTGCCACAGGTTTGCAGAAATGGGCAACACATCCCTGAAGGGATGACATGAAAATCCACAGGCTGGCCAAAGCCAGGAGTCCTGGATATATCAGACCTGGATATACCATCCCTCCCTCAGCACTGAGAGGACAAGAGACACCTTTACCTCTTCTTTAGACTTTTTTGACCTGTCATCATCTTTCCTGGTCTTTTTTAACGCATCTGTGCCGACCACCGAGAGGATGTTCCTTAACCTGAAAAAGAAATCATGAAGCCAGATTTAGTCAGTGAATTCTCAGCTCACCTTACAAATACCAGTGTGACATTCCCTCTGCCTTGAGGTTCTTAGAACAGAAACTGACACTGGGTTGGATTGGGAGAGACCTTAAAGCCCATCGTGTCCCACCCCTGCCATGGCAGGGACACCTCCCACTGTCCCAGGCTGCTCCCAGCCCCATCCAAGCTGGCCTTGGATACTTCCAGGCATCCAGAGGCAGCCACAGCTGTTCTGGACACCCTGTGCCAGGGCCTGCGCACCCTCCCAGGGAGCAATTCACTCCCAATATCCCATCTGACAGTGGGAAGCCATTCCCTGTATCCTGTGTCTCCATCTCTTGTCCCAAGGCCCTCTCCAGCTCCCCTGAAGCCCCTTTCGCCCCTGGCAGGGGCTCTAACTTCTCTCTGGAGCTCCTCTTCCCCAGACTGAGCACCCCCAGCTCTCCCAGCTGCCTGGTGGCACAGCACTGCTGCCTGGCAGGGCTCACTGCACCCCAGCTCCCAGCAAAACCTGAGGGATTGGCTGAGTGACCGTTCCCTGTCTGCAGACACAGCACCTCTCCCTGCGCTCCGCAGGCCCCTCTCCGAAGAGCGTGATGGGCTCGCCCAGGGCCCTCAGGCAGGCCTTGACCTCGGAGTCATCCGTGGAGACGTTGATCTGCCGGGCGCGCTTGCGGCGCTCGAACTCTGCCAGCACCTCGGCCTGGCGCTCGCTCATGTGGTCCTCGAGGTCAAACACCTCCCCTGGGCACAAGACACACCCTGAGCACACAGAGCCACCACGGCTCACACAACAGCTGGGGCTGGGAGGGACCTCTGCACATCACCCACTGCATCCCCCTGCCAAGCTCTGTCACCACAGCAGGTGACACAGCAATGTCCAGCGGGGTTTGGGATGTCTCCAGAGAGAGACACTCCACACCCTCCCTGTTCCAGAACCTCTCTGCCCCCAGATCCCTCCTAAATGGGAAGATCCAAGCAAGGAGACACCCATCCCTGACTGGCTCGAGGTGATGCCCAGAGAGCAAGCAGAGACATTTGGAAGTGACACATCTGCGGGGAGGGATAACAAAGGGTGGTTGCACTCCTCACCACTGCTGATGTTGATGTTCCCAGCCTCCATGGCAGCCTTCATGCCCTCCTTGCCCAGCAGCCCCGACTCGCCCTTGGCCAGGCGCTCCCGCTCTTTCTCCTCCAGGCTCCCGTAGAAGATGGGCGCCCGCTTGGCCGGGGGTGCCTCGCCCTCCTCTGCAGGCTTGGCCTTGGGGGGCTGCAGGAGAGGCAGAGTGTGGAGTGTGTTTGGGGACAGAGGAGCCAACAAACAGCCTGGCTATGCCACAGAGCCCAGCTGTGCCAGGAAAACACAGGCACTGCGCAAGGACCGTCTCAGAATCCCAGACTGGCCTGGGTTGGAAGAGGCATTAAAGCCCATGCAATTCCATCCCCAGCCATGGTAGGGACACCTTCTGCTATTCCAAGGTGCTCCAAATCCTGTCCAACCTGGCCTCGGACACTTCCATGGATGGAGCAGCCACTGGATATTGAAGTTTTTGCCCGAAGGCCAAGGTGCAAAAGTAAAATACCACATTAAATTGCTTAAATCAGGCAATGTTGTGTCCTTATTATTTCTTATCTGTAGCGTTTTTTGAAAAAGCTTTAGAACACGAAGCTTTTCCTCCTGTTGAGTGCCAGCACAGCTGGAGCAATGCCATCCTCCAGCTCCCAGCGCCCTCCCTGGAAGGCTGGGGAAAGTGAACCCATCCGAAGGGAAGCCTCACACAAACTTCCCGGGAGAACAATCAGAATTGTGTAAAAACGCAGGAAAACACTTGAGCCTTAGGGGTCCTTTAAATCGCTCTGGTGTCACCGGAGCATCGTAAACCCCACACAGCGACAGCAGCTGCGACCCCCGCGGCCTCTCCCGCTCCTGCGGGGAACGGGCCCGGAGCCGCCCCCATCTCCCAGACACTCACCTCGGGGGGCCGGGCCCCGGCGCGCACCGCCGGTGCCCGCGCGGTGGCCATGGCGGGAGCGGCACCGGGAACAGGACCAGGGACCGATAACAAGCCTGGGAATAGGAACCGGAGAACGCGAACAGGGCAAGTCTCGCCGCACTCGGGCTCCGGCGCCTCACAACTACTTCCGGGTCGCGCAGGGAATGCCGGGAAGTGTGGCGGCCTCCTGAGGGCGGGGCGCGCTTGGATTGCTCTTTAAGGACGGGTCGCGCGGGGCACGCCGGGAGATGCAGTACCGCTTTAGGGCGGGACGCGCGGGGCACGCCGGGAGATGCAGTACCGCTTTAGGGCGGGACGCGCGGGGCACGCCGGGAGATGCAGTACCGCTGTAGGGCGGGACGCGCGGGGCACGCCGGGAGATGCAGTACCGCTGTAGGGCGGGACGCGCGGGGCACGCCGGGAGGTGTGGCGGGGCCCGCGGAGGGCGGGAGCGGCGGGTCCTGTCGCGGTGCCGCCGGTCGCGATGCTCCGTCGGAAGCCGACGCGGCTGGAGCTGAAGCTGGACGACATCGAGGAGTTCGAGAGCGTCCGGAAGGAGCTGGAGGTGCGCGCGGGGCCGGGCGCGGGGGGCTCGGCCCGGCCCCGGCCCTGACTGGCCCGTTGTCCCGCAGAGCCGCAGGAAGCAGCGGGACGAGGCGGAGGCGGCGGCGGGTGGCGAGGAGGCGGCGGCGGCGATAGGAGCGCTGGGCACGGAGCACAAGAGCCGCGAGCAGCTCATCAATGACCGCATCGGGTACAAGCCGCAGCCCAAGGCCGGCGGTCGCACCGCGCACTTCGGCACCTTCGAGTTCTAACGGGGGTTGCCCCGGGGGGCCGGACGGGCCTCGCCTCCCCTCTCTGAGCTGTTACAGTTTTGTTTTTTAAGTTTTGTTAACATGCCCGTGAACGCCCCTTGGCCGAGTGTTTTGTTTAAATAAACGTATTTTTTTTAAGAAAATAACAATAATCTCACGAGCGGCTGGAGTGGAGCTCAGGGCTGTTTGCTGCTTGGACCAAAGGCCACCAAACAGTTCCTTATGGGTGGTGTCACATGAAAAGGCCAATGGCACATTGATTTCTTCAGCAGGACCCTGGATTTACTCCCATCAGGTGCCTGGGCAGGGTGAGGCGAGATTGGATTTAGATGAATGTGAGATTTGGGGCAGAGCCCACTCAGGAGGCACACAGTGGGCTGAGCTGAAGGAAGCAACTTAAAAATCTGAGCAGCTTCTTGGTGCTCTGGAAACTCTGCTCCCTGCAGCCTGGGGAAGGAGCAGGGCAGGCTGCCACAGGACACCTGCAGGGAATTCAGGAGCTGGAGGATCTCCCTGCCTCTGGCCAGGTCTGTTTCCTCCCATCTTCAGCACAATGAGCAGGTCTGGGTTTTCAGCAATCCTCCAAAGTGGACTTCAGTTAAATTCAAACTTCCCGTGTTGTAGGTGCATCAAATTTCAGGTCAGGCTGGGGAAATGTACAGAACTTCTAACTTTTCCAATTGGAAAGAGCTGCTTTTCTTGTCTAACACCATATCAAATGATCAGGGATTGCTCTGCTGGTCTGGCATTCCCAGCAGGGCCCAGCAGATGCTGCTCCTCACTCCCACTCCACAGCACCTGAACAGGAACACTGAGCCCTCTGAGGGATACACTGAGGATTGTTCCCAAAACACACCCCCACCACAGTAAAATGCAACCTATTTTATTGGTTAATTATGTACAGGAGATTCTTGATATTCACATTAACATCAGACAAGTTACCACCACAAAGAGCAAGAGTAAAAACAAAACTGACAGTCCACTGTAAACAAAACTAGAAATCCTGCTGGATTGGGTGGGACTGGCTCCAGACAAACTCAAAAAAAGGCACTCAGAGAAAAGCAACGAAAGCCCACTGAGGGACAGGGCCTGGATGCTCTGAGCTCCCTCCTCGATGGTGATCTGGAGGCAGAGGTGTGCAGAGCACAGCTCAGGGCACACAGCCAGGCCCAGGCTGTGGCCCCCAGACAGGACTGCACCCCCAAGCACGCTGTGTGTGTGTCACCACAGGAGTTTAATAACGGAGCCACGTCCGGTCATCCTTCGAGCCCTCCCCTCCCCGTGTAACCAGGACAACTTTAAATTCCGCAGAGGGGCTGGGGCTGCCCCAGAGCTGCTGATCCTGTCCAGAGGGAGCTCAGGCTTTGCTCAGGCTCTGCCACAGCACGCAGCAACCCGGGCTGAGAACACACCATGGTGGCAAGGGGGAAGCTGGGCCACAGCGAGGTTGGTGGCTTCTCTGGATTGTGACACTGAACCGAGGAAAGCACAGCCATGGCAGGAGGGAACAGCCTGACACAGCCCTTCCCCAGCTGTGCAGAGGGGACACAGCCTCACCCTCTCCTCAGCCACTTCCCTTCTCACATCCCTGAGCAGCCCAGGGTGCCCAAACCACCCCTCGTGCAGGCTGTGGGAGCAGCTGGGGCACCTGAGAGACTCCTGCCCAGGTGAGCCCTGCCACAGCAGTGTCCCCTCCCTGTGCATGCTGGACAAAGCTGTGTGCCCTCTCTGGGGACAGCATGGGCAGGAGATGAGCCTTGGAATCTCATCCTGCAGGGAAACTCTTCCAAGGGCACAGGTGGTACAAGCAGAACGAGGCAGAAAAAACAAGAATCAGATTGACACTGCACAAGCTACAGCCTGATCTCCAAGTCATCCCTCAGAGAATTCAAGTCTGGTCACTTGGATACACAGAAAAGTGGCTAAAAGGTGACAGCAAGATCAGGCCACGTAGATTCTGTTTCAAAGAAAGACACGGTAAGAGGTACATGAGGTGACCAGTGTCACCACACAGCCACTCCTCACTCCACCCTTGATTGTGATGGCAACAATTCCAGCCCCTTCCAGAAAAACCAATGGCAGCAGGTGGCAATGTCATCCTGATCTCCTTCAGGGGTCAAGCCCTGCAGTGCAAACCTCCCACAACATCAACCACCCTCTCCAGCTTTTAACAGCTCCAGTCTCCTCTAACAAACACTCAGATTTCCTCTCAGTTCCAGCAGGAGTGGGAAAGGATTGTCCATTTTCTCTGTCCAACACTAAGATTCCCCCCAGCTCTCCAGGGTTGGGGAGGGTCAGGTTTCCCCTCACATGATTGCCTGGAGGGCACAGGAGAGTTTTACATTTGCGACAGGTGCAGAGAGGGCACCAATAGATTCTGCCACAGACAGAACTCCCTCCTAAGATCAGACTGGGGAAGGAAGCACTTTCCCTGTCTTTCAGCAGGAGGTGGCTAGAACTTTTCCATTAAAACAACTTTGCCTGTTTCACCCAGATGCAAATTTGCTACAGAAAGCAGCTCTTTAAGAACCTAAGCCTGCTTTTAACTCAGCTCCTTTAATTCTCTAGTTTCACTGTCCAGAGAAAACAAAATGTCCAAATAAACAGTTGGCATCAGCCCAGGAGAGCTGACTTGAGGAGGTGCAATTCAAGCCCTGGTAGCAGCAGTTCTGGATTTCCTTAAAGAGGATGGGAGGGTGGGCTCTGTGCAGGGACAGCAGCACCAGCACCATGGAGCATCCAGGTACACAGGGATGGCCTCACCCTCTAAGGCTTAGGGGCTAAAAAATCTCATTCCAAAGATCAGCTTTCCTCACACAGCTGCTGCCAGCAGTCACCAGCAGCATCTTCAGGGGAAAAAACCTTCCTGTGTGTGCCCAGAGGCTTTATCCCAGCAGGATTTCCTGTTCTCGTGGCATGTACCAGACACCAGCTTCAGTCTGAAAGTGGTGCCTGCTCTCAAATTCCCACTGTCTTCTCTTCCAGCCAGTTACAGGCACAAACTGGGCAAAAGCTGGGTAGAGGGAGGAGTCCAGCTTTGCACCATGCTCTGCAGAGCTTTTTTTTAACATCCAGGTGCTAAAGCAGAGCTGCTCCCCAAGGCAGCAGGCAGGCAGGAGGGTGGTTCTGCCCTCTCACAGCCTGTCCTGCCTGGGCACTGAGCTCTTCACTGCACCACAGCACCTGTCCCCCACTGCACTGAGAACCTGCACCTCCAGCATGGGCACACTGTGATTATCAAGACAAATGGAGTCATCTGGGTCAGGAATACTATTTGATTAGCTCACTCTGCTCCAAATTTCACCTGAGAAGACACTGAGGGCTGCTGTAGTCCTGTATTTTCCTGCTCCTCTTCCCCAAATCTCTCCTTTACAGGAACATGGTTGCTTTCCCCTTTCACGTCCATCCAGGAATACCCTCCAGCCATTTTAACTTTAGTGTCATGAAATCATTATTTAGCTCTTGCCTCATTTACAGAAGCAGTTCTAGTAACCCAAAGCTTACTTCTAGTTCCCTCCAGGTGCAGTTCCACATGAAGTACCTGTGAGTTCAATGGTGGATTTGGAATCTTTTTGCTCTGAAAACACAGAACTATTATCCTGCATCTGTTCCATAATTGTGAAGGGAAAGCAGCCAAACTCAAGTGTTCTCCCTGGAGGCTGAGTAAAACTCTGGGTACATCACATTAACAACACTCATCATCCTCTGGTGGGCTTGGAGGGCAGGTTCATCCAAACCCTGAAGCACACAGGTCACATCCTGGGTCAAAGTCCTCCCTTGCCAGGACACACCTGAGCGTGTCTGATATGCAGCACCAAATCTTCCTTAGAGGCTGAGTCCTACAGCAAAGGGTGTCATTGGCCCCAAAAGCCACAATGCCAGGGCAATCTCTTCCCCTGGCATTATGTACACATTGAAAAAAAAAATCAAAATTAAAACAGCCATTCACACATTATTGGTAACTTTGATCTTTTCCTACTGTTCATTAAACCCTCACTGATGAGCATTTACAATTTAAAAATAAAATGGTTTTGTTTTCTTTTTAGAATAATAATTTCTACAGTTCTGTCAGCCAACTAATTTCAATCACAGCATAATCTAAGAATAAAGCAAATCCTGACCAAGAATGGCTGCCATGGACTCTCAAAAGTCAAGGGGAACAGCACGTCCCAGCTCCTCACATCCCTGCATCCCTCCAGGAACTTGTGGTGAACTCCAGTTTATTTTCTTTATCATGATTCTCTTGGCAGCTTAGGAATGCTCCAGTCCTCGGGTGGCCGCGCTTGCAGGGAGCAGCGGGGTGGGGAGGCCTGTGGGCACATCCAGTGTTAATGGCAGTGCTCTGTGATATCCACCACCACTGCCTTTTTCCAGCTGAAGAAGAAGTATCCGGTGCCCGCTCCCGCGGCCACGGCGATGCACAGGTACCCGTTGTAGGTCATGAAGATCAGCATGAGGAAGTAGCTGACCACCACCTGGATGATGTGCAGCACAGTCTGCAGCAGGTGGGGCAAGCTCAGCATCTGCTGGCTGGGAACACAAAGCCAAACAAGTCAGCAAAGGGAACAGGTGGGAAATGCACATCCCCAGAGAGAAAGCTGCCAGGACAGCAAGGTGGGCGTGGGGTGGCAGAGAAGGTGACACCAGCCTGGGCAGGGACTCCCGTGTGCAGCTGGCACCTGGAGCTGGGGTTTTGCTCACAGTGCAAAGCAAGCATGGAGCTTGGAGGACACAACTTTTAGCTGAGAAACAGACTTTCTTTTACCCCCCCTTTAAAAGCTGAATGGCTCCTGTTCTGCACAGAGGCCTTGACTACCTGTAAACAAAAGGATCCTGAGTGTTTTCTGTCGGGGTCACTGGATGTAACACCCAAACTCTGTTCCTGGGAACTTCCCCAGATGTGTTCATTACAAAAACCCCAAGCTCATCTGGCTCCTTGCTGCTTTCCTCCTTTTGTCCCCATCCTCCAGTGCCATGCAGCATCCCAGTGTGGAGCCAGGACACTCTCCAGAGATCAAAACTGGCTGCACAAAGTTTCTTCTGTGCCAGTTTCACCTGCAGAGCTTTGCTTTAGAATGAAGTGCAATCCTTACCCCACGGTTTTGTGTGTCTCCATCAGGATGGTGCCATTGGGGCCGGGCACTGGCATGGAGTTATAGCGGATGCTGACTTGGGATTTACGGAGCAGACACTCCCGGGCAATCTTAAGGCCTTCATAAAACATGGCCAGGAAGAAGACAGCCACAAAAGCACCAGCCATTTCTGACAAGAGAGGAAATATTATTGTCTCTGGAATGTGTCAGCAGAGTCACTGTGTGATTGAACAACCCCATTTTGCTGGGGCCAGGCTCCATGTGCATGCACAGATAGGTGGGAAATGGGAATTTCATCCAGACACTCACTAGAATTTCACCCATAAAGCAAAAGCAGCGATCACTTTTGCTAATAAAACCAAATTCTTGAACTCTACAAATATCTCCATTTTTCTTTCACCCCACAGATGCCATTTAAACCAGACTCAACACAGCATGTCCACAGATTTTTAACACAAGTAACAAAGTAATTCCTGAAACGTGAATCCTGAAACACCGACTGCAAACCCTTTGTTTGGACTGCACAAGACAGTGTTACTAACCTCCAGGAGAATTGATTGTGAGTCCAGAGAACAGCAATGGCACATTCTCACAGCTGAAGTGGAAAGTCATGGCCTGCCCAAAATACAGAGAACACCAAGATGAGCCTGAAGAGCTCATCCCAAGGAGCCCAGAGCAAGGTGCAACAATGGGGTTTGTACAGGAACAAGAACTCAGATCAGTTTATTTGGTCACCACCTAACCACCAAGGAACTCTCCAGGAGATCTGGTGTCACACACACAAGGGATGAGATGCTCCAGGCTCCAGTTCCCACCTCCTTCAGGCAGCCCTAGGCAGGAGGCTCTGTCCTTCACAGAACTCCAGGGAAGTGCCCTCTACCTTGCTTTTGAAGCTCCTTTTCTGCTCAGCATCAGCAGCAGTCAGGGATTAGGGATGGCTCCATGGAGCTCCTCCTTGCCTCCCCATCCCCTCAGGAACTGGGGTACAGGGCACTTTCCCTTCCCCACGTGGACCTCATCTATATGATACAGGTAAGGGCTGTACAGTCCTTGGGTCCCCTCCTGCACTGTGCCAGCAGTGTTGTCTCCCTAAGGAATTCCCAATCTCCTATGGGAAACAGAGGCCTAAACAACAGCTGCACAAGGAGGTAAAGCTGATCCACAGCTGCCCCTGGATGAAAACAAGGGCTCCTGAGCCTGCACAGTGAATGCTGTGGGAAGGTGAGACATCAAAGATCCCCAGGCCAGCTGGAGGTGGCACAAACTTCCCATCCAGGTAAATACAGCTTGGCATGTGTTGGGCACAGATGCACATGGGGCTTTCACATGGCAAGTCCTTACCAAGCAAGAGGAACTTCTCTTTGAACTTCCCTCGCTACTTAATTAAGGTTATTTGCTGAAGCTCAGAATTATGATTCATTTCAGCATCCGTAAGAATCAGCTCATTTTCCCCAGAGCAGAAATTACTGTAAAACACCTTTTAGAGAGTACTTTCATCTCTTCAACAAAATGAGCATATTTACATTTGAAACAAAACCCACATAAATCAAAGAACTGCAGCTGAACCTGAGTCTGTGACTTGGTACCAGTGAAGAATGGGAAAACACACATTAAATGTGCTCAGTCTGTTATCTAAGACACTGTACCTATGTACTGCCTTCCCTGACAGATTTATTTGCAATATAAATTCAAAATCTTGTGCAATTACTCACAGTTTTCAGCTGCAGGGCAAGGCAGGGTCCTGTAACTACTCAGTGAACACTTGACATTTGTAAAGAAACGACATTTACATGGAAAGTAATGGCCCAGGAATGCCAATACTGAGCTGAGGTGATGGGAAGAGCTTCACAAGGAGAGCAATGCCAGTGCTGGACTGAGAGCTCCATACGGGCCATGCCCACCAAGGTTGTTCTGGTGCTCTCCTCTCCTGCTGTGACACTGGTTGCAATAGAAGCAGAGATTCTTGGTTCTCTCCTCAGGCACAGAGCTGGCAAACAAACTTCTATTGAAAATTTGCAAAATCCACTCCTGAGAACACTCTCATTTGAAATGGAAATGTGCCCTCTCTCCCCTCCTTTTGAAATTTAACCATAAACAGACATGTTTTAATAATCTGAAGCTCACTCCAAAAGTTATTTAGGAAAAGGAGAAAAAGCTGAAGAAGTTCCTAGAGCTGGCTACGCACAAACACTGATCCTCCGGCCATCTCCAGGGAAACTCTGGCCAGGATCTCTGCAAAGGCTCAGTGATGCCAAAATGCACAAGTCTGAACCTGCTGGAATCAAAGGCAGCTGAAACAGCAGGAATCAGAATCAATACAGCCTTGCTGCCAGCATGGCAAAGAGCCCTGGCAGTGCTGTGCTCCCCAAACCGAGTGTGCTCTGAGAGTTCAGGGCACACAGGGAGCTCAGCACAGCCCCTCACACTGCTGGGCAATCCTCTCAAGGCTGCCTGGAGAACTCCATCCATCCATTTCCTGCAGGAAAACTCTTGCCTTGCATTTCTGCCCTTAGCTGGCTGCAGAGCAGACACCAGGCTGGCTGCTGGAAAGGTTTTGGCAAGAAAAGACAATTTTGCCGAAGGACCTCTAGCTCTGAAATCAATTTCCTGCTCTGTATCCCTCATGCCGCTCCTTCACTCCAGAAGACCCGCAATGGGATCAGGGTTTAACCTGGATGGATTCCTGCCTTCCAAAGCTCAGGTTCATTTCCAGCTCTCAAGAGCACAGTCTTTAAGATTACAAGTTACTCTGAACCACAGACAAGGAAAACCCTCTGTTAACTCTGACTTCTCCACTTACCATCATCATCATGTCAGATCCGTGACCGTGTCCCGAGGCTGTGGTGGAGGGGTGGTGATGGTCAGGAGGATGCGAGGTTGGCAGCATGGAGCTGTTCATGTGGTGAGACATCTTGAGGACAGATGGATTCAGAAAGGCACATAGAAAAGTGGGACCCTGAAAAACAAACAGAAAATTAAGCCCTTTTCTAAACAGAATGTGCTACTGCTACTGCACAAGAAAATATTTCAAGCCACTGAGAACTGCTGCCTCTGGAAAACTCCTGGAGCTTCCTCACGGTCCTGCTCTGGCTACAGAGAGCACAGAGCAGGACACTTTAAAGGAGGTGTGTCCCTCTGCAGTCTAATTTGATTGAGATGGCACCTGGGGCAAGTGCTCAGCATAAAGGAACATTTCTTATCTACATGAAGAAAAAAACAGAGTCCCTTCCCAAGTGCAGTTTCGCAAGAGGCAAAAATATCATAATCCCCACTTTAAATTGCATATACTAAAGGATCAGATTACAGGCTTTCTCTTAATTGACAGTTATGCATTTTATTTGGAACATGTTTGAAACAGAAATTGTGTTAGTTGGTACAAGACCTACTGCCAGGTAAAGGTCTGCAACAGCTACAGGCAATCCAATTTCATTTCCATGAGCTTTACACTGCCACATCTCCCTCTAATCACATTACCCACAGTGACAGAAACACTCAAGAGGTTGCCAGTCCCAATCCTTAATCTGGTTACCACAAATCAGGGATGTCTGGACACACTAAAAAAAATAAAAATACCCTCCTTGGTTACCTGTGGGCTGTGGGCTGGAAATTGCTGGTGGGAAATGAAAATCATCAGGAAGAAACAGCAATAGGAGAGAAAATAACCTGGGAATAGCAGTCAGTCCTGAAAGCACAGCATCTGTCCTTCTGGACCCTGCCTGGAACCCTCTGTACCCTCCCACTCCAGTCCTGCACTGAAGTAAAACCGAGTGAAATAAAAAGCAAAGTTCGGACACTTCACAAATTAAAGTTTAAAAAGAAATGAGAGACAGACTTTCTTCCACATAAATCATCAGGAGAATTGACAAGTGTGTTTTTTTCAGTTTTTTAAGCCAAAAAGGCAGCATGGTGTTTGAACAGGCATGGCTATATTTAGACTGAAGAGAGGAAATGAGACTCTAGAAGAGCTTTCTAAACTGGAAGTAGCAAATAAAAGGCAGCCAGCGGTGGAGCTGGCTCAGCATGTGACAGTGACCCTGTGCAGGGGTCTCTGGTGGCCCGGAACACCAGTGTGCCCTGTGGAGCACCTGTGACAGGGCTTTGTGGTTAAATTGAAGTGAGCAATGAGAGAAATTAAAGATTTGGGGAAAGCAAGGAAATTAAGTCAGCAGTGCTGGGGTGGAACTCAAGAGAAACACAGAAGTAATACCCTGCAAACACTGAAATTAAATAATGCAGGGAAGCACCAAGAAGTGACACCAGGCACCCACAGCTCAGGTATGTTCTGCACCTCTGTGCAGATGAAGTTTGTAGCCTATTTCTTATTTCATCAGACAACTTCAAAACAATCCCCTGGAAAGTAACTTATCACAGAATCCAATGGCACTGGCTAAAGCAGAATGAATTCCCTGTCCATATTTCTGCTAATACTTTTTAGCTCACTTTGTCCCTGATTTGTGCTTGAACATTGAGACCAGAAAAATGTTCATGGGGAGATAAGAAGAGAGAACAATGTGAGCAGTAGCTCAGCTGACAGAGAAAAACTTCACCAAGGGATACCTGCAGAATGCCCACTGTGATTTCCATAAGGCACAGCTTGGAAGATCATCCTGTTCCAGAGCCGAAATGTTCAGGCTCTAGAGCTGCAGTCCCAAAATACAAACACTTGGGAAAGGAATCCCCTGCCAAGACACACAAACTTCAAATTGTCTTTTGCATCAGGGAAGGAACAAGAATAGCCCAAGTGCTTTGCCCGTGGGATCAAAGGTAAATGTGCTGTGAGAGGAAAGACGTAACACAAGAACTTCCCCTCTCCTGCAGCCAAAATCTCCTGGAGTCATAGAACCATGGAATATCCTCAGCTGGAAGAGACCCACCAGGATCATCCAGACCTGTTCCTGCCCAGACCCCCCAACATCCCAGCCTGGGCATCCCTGGAGCTCTGGCAGCCTCGGGGCCGTGCCCATTCCCTGGGGAGCCTGGGCAGTGCCAGCAGCCTCTGGGGGAAGAACCTTGCCCTGATGTGCAGCCTGAGCCTGGCCTGGCCCAGCTCCAGCCATTCTATGTGTCCTGTCCACAGAGAGCAGAGTTTAGAGCTGTCTCTGTCTCCTCCCTCTTCTCTCAGCTGACTGATCCATTGCTTTTGAATACAACATCCTCACCAGTGACTACTGTCCAATGACTATTTATTCCTTTTAGGATTTTGCATTCCTGCCAAGCTCAGCAGCTTCCAAAACACTCCACAGAAGCCCTGGCTGGTTACCAGATGAAAAACTGTCTTCGTGGCTGGGCCGTGTCCAGCTTTTCACTCCTTTTCTTCTCACTAATCATCATTTGTCTGCAGAAAGGGAGAAATAGTGGATGTGATCTCAGGCTGTTTACTCTGTAGGAACAAAGAACATGGTCAGGTGTTCAGGAGTGGCTGGGCAGGCCTTGGTACAGGTTACAAAGGGCAAGTTTGACCCTCACCTGGGTAGCTCCATCCCACCCTGCTATCCCAGTGCTCCAACACCAAATCCAACCCCTTGCTGCAGCCACCAAACACTGAAGGACATTTTATGAGATCCTGAAAGGATGAGGTATTAAGTAGCTTAAGAGGAAATAACCTCATCTAAGCCACTTCAGCTGTGTTTTGGGTCACTGAAGATAACAAAGAGTGGATAAATTTCTGTTTAAAAATAAATCAGTTCCAGTGGACAATCAGACTCTGATTTACAATTTAGGAGATCTCTACCTAAGCCTTAAGGTAAAAAACAGTATCTAGAGCAGCAGCAGCAACAGGTTAATGGATGTGTAATATTCCAAGCTGCAAATCCCTGGTTGGTTTGCACAGCTCCTAAGAAGCTGACAGATGTGGAGGTCTGTGTATTACAAGGTGGTGCTTTATGACTCCAGAGCTGAAGGGAAGAAATCCGCCCCCCACAAGTTTCTATTTCTATTCTAATAGTTTTTCTATTCTTTAAATAGACTTAGCCTTGTACAAAGCCAGCCCTTCAGCAGGTATTTCTGCCTGAATGGGTGATTTGATCTCTGGCTGCTGCCTGCTCTGTATGTTTGCACTGAGAGGGAGAGGCATTGGAGTGGATTCCTGAGCATGGAGAGAGATTTGCCACAGCCCATGGCTGCATCAGGCTCAGGTACTCTGAACACCTGAAGGGGAAGACCCCAGGGTGTACCTGTCACAAGGGACACACACACACAGTGTTTTTTTATGCTTTGCAGTAACCTACTGCCTAAGAAAACACACAGGGTGGAACGGGAGAAAGGAATGAGGAAATTCTCCTCTTTCTTTAAGCAGGACCTGCTCACATTGAGATGTCCCAGCCCTGCAATGCCACCGTGGCAGCTCTGCAATCCAGGCTGGAGGATCAGGACAGGTGCAGCCAGGAGCAGGACCTGACAGCAGCAAACTGTCAGCACCAGGACTCACTCTCACCCTCCACCAACACCAAACCACTGCTGCCTCACCTCACACACACCACGAGGCCACGTTTGCAACTCCAGGGCACAGAGAAGGGAGGGACAGGCAGGAGGTGATATGGTAAATGAGTAATGAGTAAAAGAATAATCAGGTAAATGAGCTGGACCTGATGAGAAGCCGAAGCCAGAGCAGGTCTCAGCCAAAGATCACTGCCATTATATATAACCCACTCCACAGCTTCCCAATCTATCGCTTCTGCTGTGTTTATCCAGAGTCCTGCAACTTCATAGCAAATTGCAGTTTTTCCTGTGGCAAACGCCCAAGGAAAAGAGACTTATCAATGCAGAAACACAGGACATGCAGAAACAGGACACACTATGGGAAGGATCTACCAAGCTCCCAGAAAGTCCTCTACAATCAGCTCAACGTCAAACAGATCTCCCTTAAAGTCCCAAAGGGAATGAAGCCCCTTTCCAAATCAGAAGTCCAACAGGATTAACACTGGACCCCTAAATCAATGCCCATTACAGCATCAACTCTTCCCTTCTAAACAGTGCCTCATCTTTCCCAAACCAGTTCAGAAAACCCAAGAAATAAAATTCCCCTGGCTCTGCCCAAAAGGACCAGAGCCTTAAAAATCCCCTCTCCAGTGTCCTTTACAGCAGTTATTTGTCCCACAGAGAGGGTGCTGCTGCTGTGGCCAGCACAGGACTGGCTCCTGCTCACAACCCCCTGAACTCCTCTCAGCACAGCTGGAGTGATTTGTCACTGACCCAACATCTCTCTACCAACACTTCTGACAGCAAGAACAGGATCAGGAGTTCCCTCTCTTCTCCTGAACAAGCAAGAAAAGACTTGGTAATATTCACTAAGAATTAAAATCAAAGTTCCTGAGAGAAAGCCAAAGGAAAATTATTACAAATAGCAAGCTGGAAAAGCAAAGACCTCTTGCTTACACATCACATATGGCTGAGTGCTGCATGACACAAAGGAATGCTACAGAAAAAACACAGAAGGAATGGGAAAGGAACCCAGGAGTTCCCTGTGCTCTACTTACAGCAGTGCTGCTGGCAGACTGAGCTCCACTGGCTCCTGGCTTGTGGTCCCAAGCCCAATCCCTTTTTTGTTTAGCAGTGCTGTAAATGGAGTGGGAGGGAAGCAGCAGCCTGCAGACACTGCAGCTCTGTTCACTGGCTCTAGCTGTGGGCTCCACTGAGCTGGTCATCAGGAGACCTAAGCACTGCTTTTAGTTTATTCAATTTCCTGACAAACTTTTCTGCTTTAACTGCTTCCTTTCCAAATGGGTGGACTTGTGATTCTTGCAGGATCCCAAGCAGAGCTCCAGAGCTGCTTTAAAGGCACAGCTGAAGGACAGCCCAATTCCACCTGCTCATGCTGCAGCAGCACCCAGCAATGGTGGCCAGGCCCCTGGGCCAAGCTGCAAAGACACACTTTAAAGACACAGGGAACAAACACCACATTCTTCAGTAATGCAGCAGAACATGTGTTGCAGATACACACTGCTGTTTCCCAGCATGAAAACTCCCCTTGGAACTCTCCCAAGCAACTTCAGCAACCCCAGGCTGGCACCGAGACACAGGGAGTGACTGTGCTATGCCCAGAACGCTTAATTGCACACCCCTGTTTTTCCCTTGCACAATTCCTGAAGAAGGAACTCTTAGAGCTATATTAAGAACTCAAGGAATGTTTGTGAGCTCACACAGAATTGTGGCTTGCCCTGGTACTTACAGTCTCATCCTAAAGCTTTTCCCAGAAATTTAAAGCTTCACAAAAGCTCAGCACACCAGAAGGGGTTTGGATAAAGGGAAAGAGAAGGGCACAGCTCAGGAGCTCCAATACACACTGTGGGTGAGGCTGCACAAATCTGGATTTCCTGGGGCTTGTCCCTAACCATGGAAGTTTGCTGGATTCAAACTGCATCAGCAGAGCCAAGCAGGAATACACACAGTGTGACACAGGGCACATTCTCCCTGTCTACCTGTGAGCAGGCTGAGCTATTCACACCCACAGGTTTCAGAACATCTGAAGGACGACAGGCACTCTGGAGGATGTCCAGCCAGAGATGCCAGGGGCTGCAATGCAGGGAACAGATAAAAATGGGCAAAAAAAGAGCTGAGCAGGGCTGCAGACAACATCTTGTGTTCAGATTCAAGAGGGATCAACGCCGGGGCAGCCTGTGACATGCCAGGATGGCAGCAGTTAGCAGGGACAGACACCCAGAGCCCAGCTCTCCCAGCTGAAATGCACAACACAGGCAAAGAATGGGCTCTTAATGTGCAGTGCTTTCATGTTTTGTGAGGGGAGAAATCCACACAGATCCTTTCCTCTGCCACCACCTCCACTGAGGATCCCAGCTGGAACAATTACAGCACAGTTGTGGATACTGAAGATAATGACAAAGTTTTGGCACATCAAAACCACTCTGCTGTCCGTGAGCCATGCCCACAACTGATGGCATTTGCCCAGTCTGAGACAGACCCTTATTAAAGTGATTCTGACAAACCCCACGGGCAGGATGTAGGAGGAGAATGAAGCACAACCACATCACCCACACAGGGAGGTTTAGGGGTGACACTTTAAGCCAGAGTTGAGCTCAGGTTCTCTGCAGCCCAGGCAGATCACAGGGCTGGGGCCAACAATCACACCCTGCAGTACCTGCTCCTCCAAACACCCATCCTTCAGGCCTCCTGGCTGCCATCATTTGCTTATTTTATTCTAATCAAATCCTCGTGTTTCTTGCTACCAATATATTCGTGCCTCTCTTTACCAGGTTGCTGTGTCCCCAAGAGTCAGGCTGCCCTCTCCACAAGGAGCCATCACACAGACACCCCAAACAGTGCTCCAGTTCCAGACTATGGATTCCAGTTGGGATGTCGGCTCACACAGGCTTCCTGGAGCTGCACCACATCATTTGGCAGCTTGATACAGTTATATGCATTAATTAATGTTTAATTAAAAAGAAGATTTAAACAAGATGATGAAGTATGAGCATATGTTTGATCCTTAAGGTCCTGTCCTCTGCTCTGAATCAAAGCATCCTTCAGCTGTACAACTAAAGCAAAGCTGGTCACAGCCACTCAGCACAATCCCCATTACCTGAGGAGGGGCCAGAGCTCTTCCTCTCAGCATGGCTACAATAATGGCCCTTTGATGGAGTTTATTTTCATAGCAAACTTGTCTGGTCACCCTCTGTTAGAGGTTTCCCTAGAAGGGGGCGGTCATTCCTAATCTCCCAGCTTCTGCAGACGCCTCAGGAAATCTGTAATCTTTGAACAAGAAGAAAAAATAACCCAGGACAGATTGTTCTTTACAGGACAATGCACTGAACTTCATTAAGTGAGGCACACACCATGTCATTACCCACAGGCCCAATGGAGTGAAAGGCAGATGAAAACAACCCTGCAGAGCACAAAACCTCAGGAGGAAGTTTAGGCAGAGGTAAGGCAGGATGGCTCAAAGGCCAGGAGAGTAAGAGCTGTGCTGAGATGGAGGAGCAGGAGGGTGGGTGGTGCTCAGCCAGGAGTCACCTGGGAACCTCCTGCTAAAACCTCTCAGCACTCACTCATCAGCTGAGGACAACGGAGGATCCTGAGGAGTGAGGAGACACAGGACAGCACTGGGAAGAGCAGACAGAAAAGCAGGGCCATGTGACCCATATTTTCCAAGATTACGTAATTCCTGAATAAACAGATACTTCCTTATCCTCAGTGGTGGTTTTTGCTCAGATGTTACACAACCAAACACAGGAATGGTGACCAAGGAAATGTGATCCATATGGCCAGAGACCAGGAACCATCCTGCTGCCTCAGAGGAGTCTGAGAACAAATGGGACAGAGTCCTGAGCCTTGTGATACTCTTCAAAAACTTTTTAATATAAAAATATATTAATATTTGGAACCCCATCTTGCAAGATGTGTATTCTGTAAGATTAGACAACTTCTGCTTCCTTGGAAAAACCAGGCCTAGTGGAGAATTTCACTTCCTATTTCATATGCCCTAATCATAAACAGTTTCTAGCATGTATTCCTCTACCTATAACAGACACTTTTTGAATGAAGGGAGAAGTTTTCTCTTCAAATGAAAAAAACAAAAAATCCTCACCACATGCAAACAAGGTTCTTCACCATGATCACTAATTCAGCATCCAGATTACTCCACATTTAACACCTCCTGCACCACTTGTTCCTATGGAAAGGAGCCTGTCTCCCACAAAAATGTGTCTGTCCACAGGGTGAGGACACAGATTATTGTTTGTGTTCAGTGGCCACATGCAGAAGCATTCCATCTCTAAGGAATGACATATGTCAGGATGCAAGACAGGGAACTACTTGCAAGTTAATCTTTATAAATCATTGCTCCATGGTTGCTGGAGTGGGAAGGAAACACCAAGCTACACAACATAAACAGCTCTGACCAGATCGATTTTATGGAGTCTTCAAGCCTTAAACCCTGTAAAACTGTAAAATAAATCTCAGGAGACACAAAATGAAACCACAATAAAAAAGTGCATTCCCAAGAAAGGAAGCACAAGTTTCCTCAGAGCCAAAAGTGATTCAGTGTGTCCTAGAAGTGCATTAGTGGGCCTTTAACACAGGTGAAGGATTACATATGTTATCTGTTATTACCTCTTTACACATGTTATCTTGCAGCAGCATAAATACCTTTGTCCCATGCAGGTAAAACTAAACCTGAGGGTAATAAATGGATGACACTGCCTTATTAGAGGCTGCATAAAAGGGAGTCCAGCACAGTGATACACAGGAGATTCCCAGATCTTACCCTGCTTGCCCATTTTCCCTCTCTGGCTGCTTTTCAGCATTAGAATCAGACTTAGCCCAGAAAAGGCAACACTTGTACAAATTCTGAACTGACTTTCAGGTGTTTTGAGAATCTGAGTAACAAGAAAACCACACTCCAAAACTCCTGGTTAATGTTTAGGAGGCCATTCCATATGTATGATATGGGACATACTGGTTTTTCCATGTCCAGCACAGTCACACACACATTACCTTCCACCACATGGGAAAGCATCCTTGCAAAGCAATTCCATTTCACTCCTTGCTTTTCATATTTAAGCAGTTGATTGTCTGTAATTACCCCTCAGAAGCGTGTCCATGTGCAGACACAGCGTTTTAAGGTGGCCACTCAACCATTTCCCTTCCCTGGAGCTGCCACATCCCAGCCTGTGTCAAACACTGCCTCAACAGCCAGGGGTTGATGTCAGCTCCTACTGGGATACTCTGGGATTTCCAGCTCCTGCTCTGGCATCTCAGGGTCACCTTTGAAATGCAGCTTTCATCCAAAGAGCTCACAAGACTGACTTTTAGAAAAATACCTTTTCTTGCAGAGGAAAATGGATGTGTGTTTGTTTCATTTTGCAGCACCATCCATGACTGTCCCTCAACACAGGAACCTGCTCTACCACAGCCAAGAATCAAATTCTTGTGTGCCTCAAATACTTATTTTGAGAAGCCTCAAGCTGTTCATGGGCAAAATGCAGGTCACCAGCAGCAAAATCCATTCCAGTGAGTTTTTAATTAAGCCCAGGGAATTCGATCTCTGTTTTGGCAGATGGTTAAGGCCAAATATCCACCACCAGAGGCATCTCCCTACTTTTGATCCATGATCTTGGCAAACAGCAAGTGGATGGCACAGTGATATATAAACAGCTTCCAGGTAGTAATGCAAATACTTGTAAGGGTTCAGAGAACAAGTTCATAGCCCCAGTCCATGGAACAGAGCATTCTCCCCTTGAAAATGCAACTGAACTATTGGAAGTATTATTGAAATGACTGAGTCATTGCAAATACAATCTCAGCAAGGTAGAAGATCTCCAGTACTGAGAAGAAGAAAAGAGCAATCAACTCAATTCTCTGGAAAGGAACTTATCTTTGGAAGAGCCCTGGCCTTGTGACACTCTTCTGACAGGAAGAGCCGTGACTGTAGGGCACAGAAAGCCGGAACAAGAGCCATCAACAATTTTTCTATGAGTGACAAAAACCCACTCTGGGAAAGAGCTTTGAATGCTGGCTTTTTCATCATTTTCAAACCCCTGGACAGCCACAGAGCTGCTAATCCAAAACAGAAATGATTCAGGGCTAAAACATGCTGAGTACTTACTCTTCCAGAGACAGGTTTTCCATCTACCAACTCCAGCAGAGCCTTTTTCTCCAGAGAGGCAACAAGTCTGAGACCGATCAAAGTTTCTCAACCCTCAGATAATGCTGACAAGCACATCATTATCTCTATCAAAGGCTAATCATTAACTACTCCTCAGATTATTTTAGGACCAAAGCAAGCACTGGGATGCTCACAGAGATCCCCAGAGCAACAAAAGCAGCTCCTGAGTCTCCCTCATAAGATCTTTGCACAAATGCAAAGAGATTTTAGAACTCCCTGATCTGATTAAGTGCATCACAGAGATTACTTTCCAACACATTAACCAAAACACATTTCAAACATTCATATCTGTATCAGATAAATTAGTGGTTTGCTTGCTTCTGGATATTATAACAAAGCAAGCTTAGTTTATTTTAGTATTTAAGTATTTTAGTATTCAAACTGAGAGAGAGCAGGTTTAGAAAAGATATTAGGAAGAAATTATTCCCTGGGAGGGAAAAGCTGTGGCTGCCCCTAGAACCCTCAAAGTGTCCAAGGTCAGACTGGATGGGGCTTGGAGCAACCTGGGATAGTGGGAGGTGTCCTGCCCATGGCAGGGGGTGGAACGAGATGGGCTTTTGGATCCCTTCCCACCCCAAATCACCCTGTGACTCTATCTGCCCCCTAATGAAGAAATGTGATGTTTTCAAAGCTATCAGCCAGTTTTTAGGAGCATTGGGAAGTGAGAAAAAAAAAATAACAAGGCAGATAAATCATCAATTGCACAGAAATTCTTCAACACCGTGTACAAAACAAACCCTGTTAGGGTAACTGGCTCTGCTTGGAAAGCTGGAACCAACAAATGCTATGGGGAAAAAAGGGACAAAGCAGAAAAAGTGCAAGAACAGCTGTGCTGTGCCCTGCAACACAAGGGGCCTCGTGCTAAGGGCTGTGGTTTCAAGCAAGATCAGAAGCAAGAGTTACACAAAATGGGATCAACTGACAAACAGTTCACATGATCTTGCTGTTATGATGTCCTGGAGGGTTTTACTGGAGGAATTCAGAAAATTAAGGAAAGTCAGGCTGCTGCCAAGAGATTTTTTTAAACTAGAAGCAAAATAATCAGAATCAAGTGTATTAGGCTTTACCACCCATACAGGACATCCCACAGACCCTGCTCTGTGCCTTTTATGAAAAGAGCACAAAAATGTTTTTACAAGTATAACCAAGCCTGTAACAGGAACATGAGGGCAGCTGTGAAACTCCCAACTAACTTTGTTTGCAGCTGTTCAGGTTTCAGCCTGACAGGATCTATAACATGCTCTTCCAGCACTCTTCAGCCTCACCTGACACCACCTTAAACACTAAAGTTCAGCACATCCTTGTGAGATAATGTCTTATCCCAAGTTAATGAAGGGCACCAAAGCCAATGGTAACTTGATTTGTATAAAACTGTCCTGGCAGTGAACCCGGAAATTGTGACTCAGTGTCTTGTCAAATCCACTAGACCAGGAGCTCAGACAAACAAGGGAGCTGAGAAAAGCAGACCAACACTGATTGCATTTCACTTGCACAGTGTCCTGAGGCTGGGTGTGTTCCTCAGGAGCTTGTGTTCCCACTTCCCTCATCACTTTGAGGTGCAAGGGTTGATTTACCCATCGGAAATGCCCTCCCACAGAGCCACACTGATGGCAGCACTGCAGTGACTTCCTGAGGGCTGCAGGAGAGTGAACTGGGATGGCCCCTACTGGGAGCACTGGCTTTGAGTCTGCTCCACGTTTGTTAGTGTTTCTCCTCCCCAAGTAAAAGATGCAAGCTTGAAAATGCAGTCCAGCTGAGCCAATGAGCTGCTTGAGCCTCTTCAGAACACCTTAGAGAGCAGGGAAGGTTAACAGGGGAAGCAGGTGAGTAATGGGATCCCTGGCTCCCAGTCCTGCCAGTCAGGAGTCAGGGTGCCACAAGTTTGCCATTGTCCCACCCAGAGTGCAGCCACCAGTTACAGACATCAGACAAGGAGCAGGCTGGGTCACAGGGATGAGCCTCTCCCTAAGGAGGCTGGAGCTGTATCCCTTTCCAGAGGCTGCTTTTCCCAGCTCTCCAGAGCAGGCCAGCCAGTCTGCTCACAGCATTAGCTCAGGATGAGCACTGCACCTCACAGGACTTCTTAATCCTACAGAGCCAAGTCCAATTATATTCTCTCTAATGTGAAAAAAGTGTATTTCCCAGGCACTCCTTCCCCCAACAGATGCAGCGTTTAGGAAAAGAAACAACCAAGACTGTCAGGGTTCCCCTTATCCAGGTTAGCCATAAGATCAGCTAAATATATCAAAAAGCTCATATTCCAAGTTCCTGTACTTTCATCAGAGGAATAAGATCTGAATCCGTGATAACTAATAAGTAAGTGTGGGAAAGGAAGGTTTATGGAATTGAAGTGGCTCTCCCACAGTCTCAGGAGAGCCTGGGGCATTCACTTTGAGTTCCATGCCTGAACACCTCCATTCAGTTCCCAGTTTTCTCCCAAGCCCTCAGGATTCGTATCAGGACATGCTGAGCAAGTAGTGAGAACAGAAGAGCCTCAATCATTTACTGCATTTGGCCTGTGGTCTGGAGCTACCACGGACTGCTCTAGTTATTTAGAGAAAGTGGAAAGATTAGATTACAACTTTTTTAGCAGATGATAAATGACATTTATATCCGTGATACAGCAAATGTGTGATTTTTCTAAGATTATATCCACAGAGAGGAAAAGAGCTGGAAGCAAAGCCATTGTTCTGGCTGCAACACAGTTGCTGAAGTGCCACTGGAAATCAGATGGAGATCCTTGTAGATACAAACTGATAACACAGGGAAGAAAAGACAATGGGAAATGACATTAAAAACTGTAGAAATAAAAAAGGAAAACTAAAAAGAAGCTATTTCATCACAACCTCTCACTTCTAGATAGACTTCTAAACCAGGAAAGTCTAATTCCAGGACCAGCAAATAAAAGGCTTTAGAAAGTACAGCAAAATAGGAGTTTAATTTGTTTACAATAACTAGTCCCATTTTTCTCTGCATTAGCAGATTCCAGCTTTCAGATGAAAAAAAGATTAATGAAAAAATCACTGGCATCGTGCTCTCCAGGATTTGATTGGGAACATTTCCAGAAAATTGGATTGAAACAAAAGGCAATGGAGTAGATTAACTAAGATTGGATTTCCCAGAAAAAAAAACCAACATAAACTAGATTGAGTCTTTTTCATCCTTCCCTGATAAAAAAGTTGCCAAGACTCCCAGTGATTTCCTGGCAGACTTGTGGAGAAGTTCATGCTGGCAATGTGCTTCAGCTCAACTTCCCAAAGTTCTGCTGAAGGCTCCTGCTAACTTTCAGGTGACCTTCAGGCCAGGGCAGGGAAGGCAGCTCTGCGGAGCCACGGCAGCTTTCTGTTGGGTAGAGGGGTCTTCATAGCAAATAGAGAAATCAAGGAGGAAATGAGAAAATAGTACATTTTAGTTCAAAGAACAAAAAGTTCTGTCTTCTCTTGGACCTAAATGTCTGACTGGAAAACAAGCCAGCTGAAAGGAAACTCCTCAGGGCCCTGCTCAAAATTCACCATGTGAACATGGCAGATTTTGTCATTTATATGTAATACAAAACTGGAAAAGATAATTCTCAATTCCCTACCTTCTCAGGCATTAAGCTTTTGTTCAGGGATAGAGTGTCTCACTAATCCAAGACTTGAAGTTATATTGTGAAGGGAGAAGTGAAGTGAAAAATCCCTCCGAAACCTCTTTCCAAAACAAAAAAACCCCAACCTTGTCCTTGTACCACTGCAAGTCTGAGTCAGTGGCAGGGATGATACTTTCAAAATAAAAAAGCAAACATAGAAAAGTGACTTGGAAAGGTGACTTAATTCCTTCTCTCTACTGGCAGAAATTATCCTAACTCTCAGCTTAGTTAACAACCTAGCCTAGATGAGAAATCTGATATGAAACGAAAAGCAGCCAAGTCTCAGTAGGAAATGGCTGTACAAAATTCTTCTGCTCTCAACAGAAAGTTGTGTGGGAGCCTGCAACTTCTGCCAGCTCTTGTATTTTCAGTACCTTGTTTTTGGGGGGAGAAGAACAGCACAAGCAAAACCCTGATTATTGCAACAATTTTTGTGTTTGTAGCAAAAAGCATCACTTTAACTTTGTATTGTACAGCAGAGCAGTTAGAGCTTCACCAACAAATCCTCAGTTATAAAACCAATCTTCACTTAAACAGCAACGTTCACTCCTTATTCCCACTGTCCCCTTTTTGATGAAGGATGGGAAAAAAATAATGTGGAGTCCAAAGCCTAATGAAAACCTCATGAAACATTACATCATAAATGACAGGATTTGGGATCATTAACTTGAACCCTTACTTACCCTGTAAGATCCCATATTGTTACTCGTGAAAAACCCTGCAAAAGGTTTACTGACCTCAGGCTCAAGCAGAGGCAAGTTAAGATCAAACAGACTGAAAATCAACTTAATAAACACTTGTGAGGAGCGTTTCATCTACCTGGGCACAAAAAGCAGGACTAGTAAGCATTCTGGAGCTTGGAATTCGAGCACAAACAGGAAGAACTGGCTGCTGCCTGGGAACTGTGTGGAACCACAAGCCCACTGCACACTCAAATACAGATGAGGACTATGAAAAAATCTTAAATTAAAAAAGGACAAGTGGCTAAGTGATGCTTGCTGAGTGCTGCAGGATGTGCTGCTACAGCCTCTTCCTCACCACACTGGCATTAAAACTGATCCCAGTGCTGAATCCCAGTGAAAAAAAATAGGAAATATATAGAGGTATAACACTGGGCTAGGAAGATTGTGAAGGATCTACAAGGGCCACACAAGGAGCAGCTGAGGGCACTGGGATTGCTCAACCTGAAGGGGAAACTGAGGTCAGAACTCACCAGGGGTTGCGGCTTCTCCTGAGGGGCGGCTCTGCTCTGTGACAGGTCCTGAGGGAATGGCCTGGAACTATCCCAGAGAGGCTCAGGCTGCACATCAGGACAAGGTTCTTCCCCCAGAGGCTGCTGGCACTGCCCAGGCTCCCCAGGGAATGGGCACGGCCCCGAGGCTGCCAGAGCTCCAGGGATGCCCAGGCTGGGATGTTGGGGGGTCTGGGCAGGGCTGGGATGGATGATCCTGGTGGGGTCCCTTCCAACTCAGGAGATTCTGTGATACCTGTACCTAAAAAATCTAAATTGAAGTGCCACACCAGGACTTAGCTACATAAGTCGTCTCCATTTACAAAACAAAACCACGTTAACAAACAACCTGATAGAAACACAGAAGCCAAAGCAACAAACCCTCTTCATCCAAGGGACCACATTTCCCATTGGAAGGAAGTTCATGTCCACCTGCCTAACCAAGGTAGGAACAATCTCCTCCCACTGGGAACTTACACCAAATTATTGTGGGGTTTTTTTAACAGAAAGAAGATTCTGATCCTTTTCCAAGTTTTATTCTAAATTCATCACACATTCTGCAATATAAAAGCTGCTTAACACATCCCTTTATCTTCCCCCTTTAGAAGTGGAATCACTGATATCTCAATCATTGCAGTAAACTCCTGAATTACTGCAAGCTCAGCTCCACAACAAATCTGGCAATTTCCTGCTCAGAGTCAAATATTCAATCAGTAACTGACAGTACAAATTCCCAAATACATTACAAATACCCAAAACCAGGAAGTATCCAACCCTTATTGCTATTCTGACCTCCTGCACATTGTTTTTCTGCATTTCAACATCATTTGGATCCAAGGTGAAATTAAAGCCAGTCGAGCTCAAAAAGCACACAGAGATACCAGCTTTCCAAGAGGGGAAAAAACACAGAAAAACCACAACACACCACGAAAAACTCATTAAGCAAACCAACAAAAAGGTGTATTTCTCAAGGTAAGAGGTGAACGTGGAAAACTGCTTCAGAGGGGCGGCTCAGACGTTCCACGCAAGGAACTATTCCGATGTTAGGAACACAGCGAATTACCGGTGCCTCTGGGAAATTCAAAGAACCGAAGCTGGAGCTCAGCAGTGCCCGGGTGTCCCCAGCCCTCCCGGCCGAGCCCATGGACCCACAGGGCCCTCAGCGGAGCCATGCGGGCCCTGTGGCTCAGCCCGGAGCCCCGGCGGGTCACGGCCCCCTCACGGCAAAGGCAGCGCGGCGGCCGCGGGGCCCGCCTGTCACCTTGGGAACCGCGGGGTCGTGCTGGGCTCCCCTCCCGGAGCCCGGGGAGTGCTGCCCGCACCCACAGCGAGCTCGCCCCGCACCCCCACGTCCCAGGGCTGCCCGTCCTCTCGGGGCCCCCCGGCGGCCCCGGCCCGAGGTGGCCCGTCCCGGCCTGAGGGGAGGGGGGCTGCCATGGGGACCCCTCAGGAGGGATGGGGGGGGCACGGGGGATACGAGACCCCCCCCCCCCCCCGAGCCCACCCTGTCACTCACCGCGCGACCGCCACGAGCCGCGGCCTCCGCTCCCCCCCCCGTGCCAAGTCCCGCCCCTTCCCTGCCCCCATCAGCGCCGCTCCTACGGCAACCCCTAAATTCCCGCCCTCCTCCGCGGCCGCTAAGCCCCGCCCCTTTCGACGTGTCCATGCAGGCTCCGCCCGTGACGCGTCATCCAAGCCCCGCCTCTCTGTCACGTTAAGCCCCGCCCTATAAGCCCCGCCCCCTGTGACGTAGCGCGGAGTCCCCGCCCCGCTCGGTGCCGGTGCCGCCGGGCCGTAAAGCGACGCCGCCGCTCGCCCGGCCCCTCCCCGGCGGTCACTGGCGATGTTCGCGGCGGCGGAGGAGGACGACGCCGATTTCCAGTCCCCGGCCAGCGGGTGAGCGCCGGGGTTGCGGCAGGACCCTCTCCCCGCCGCCGGGAGGGCGTGGCGGCCCGGACAGGCCGCGGGGCCGTGGCCCCGGTGAAGGCCCGCGGCTGTGAGGGGCGGGCAGGCCGCTCCCTGTGCGGCCGGGCCCGGGGCTGTCCTGTGACCGGGGGTGCCGCCGGGGCAGTACCCGCTCCTGTCCCGCCGCGGGAGCGCTGTAGGGGCAGCCCGGGAAGGCTTCGGCTGCCGGCGGGGCTCGGTGCGGGCCCCCTGTGTGCTCGGGGCTGGGGTGAGACCCCGCCGTGCTCGGGGACCCCTCCCGCAGGGGTGGGGCGGAGCCGCCCCGGGGTCGCCAGGGCAGAGAGGACTCGGTGTTTCCACTTAAATAAGGAGTGGAAGTCCCTAAAGTGCCGCTCCGGAGCTGTTCCCCCGCCGCTGGCTCCTCCCAGGCGGTTCGCCAGGGCTCCACTTGGATCGTGTCTGTGTGCAGCGCATCCAGGTTTTTGTATTGCTGACTTGTTGCTGCTCCAAGAGCTGCCATTCCAGCTCTGTGTGCTCCCCACCACCTTCCAGGAGCTTCTCTTCAGCGGCTCTTATAAACTAATTCTCTCTCCATATAGAAAATTTACTTGTTTTTTAAAGGCGATTCACTGACAGTGGTGTCATCCTTTGTTTGAATTATTCCCTTGCCCCGTGATATCAGGAATAGGTTATACACACACACATATATAAATATATATATGTATAATCTCATAATTTGCCTTGAAGCAGTGACATTGCAAACAGTGTATCCTGAAGGAATAACCTGCGGCTTTAAGCCCTCTGCCCTTACCTGGGAGAGATCCTGCCATTTTAAAGTTTAATGGGACAATGTGTTTCCTAGACTTTTTAAAAAAAAAACAAAACCTCCTGAATGGTGGTTTCTCTGTTGCTTATCATTTTGGATATTGTAAGAATCAGTTATTTTATGTGAAGCTAGTTCTAGTCATTGCTTCAAAGTAAGTTCTTCTTTTTTTGTGTGGTTTCAGTTGTTATAGCTTCAGTCGATTTGTGAGGAACTGAAACACAATTGTACTACTTTCCCAGCCTCTTCATCTACAAGTTCTGCCTATTTAAAATTAAATGGTTGATTAGCATAAAGCAACTTAACCTGCAGCCCTTTGCTTACTTCCACAGTGATGGTAAACACTTTGTATTTGATATAACTTCTAGTTAAGGGTGTTCATTATGTATAATGCCCGTGTTAAATAAGGTTAAATGGTTTTATTTCCCTTTCTAGAGCCAGATTAGCCTCTCTCTTTGGCTTGGATCAAACAGTCTCAAGCCAGGGAAATGAATTCTTCCAGTTCACTGCACCAAAGCAGCCCAAGAAGGGTCAGACAGCAGCTGGTGAGTAACCAGGCTTGAGAGTGGGGAGCACACTCAGCAGCACGTGTGTATGGGAAGAACAAGGGCCCCTGTAAAGAGCAGCAGAGCAAATAATTCCTTGAGCTTTCCTCAGTGATGCTGTTCTCCAGTGCCTTCCTACACCTGGATCTTCAACTGGCCTTGAGTGACTTTGGAACACAAGTCTTAGTTTCTTTGTAATTTCCTACTGGAGTTATTTTTCCTTGGGGGAAGGAACATGTTGTGGTGGTGCCACCAGTCAGTCCTGTGCCTCTGACAACTGTCCCTGATCTCTGTCCCCACAGGGCAGGCCCAGAAGGCGCCGGTGGCCCCGGCAGCCTCAGGAGCCCCCTCAGTGCTGGTGGCCACCGCGGTGCTCGCGTATCGATAGTAAGTGACTTCTGCATGACCTGTCCCTAATCCTAGAGGGGACAGATTTCTGAGTGAGTGGGAAGAGTTGTTTTCAGACACAGCTACATGGCAGAAATGCTGCAAGGCAATGGAAGTTTCTGCTCAAGAAGAGTTTTGGTTGCTGCTCTGCAGCTCTGGGTGAGGCAGTTCTGAGATAAAGAGCGATTTGTGGGTCTGGCTGTGGCTGGGAGCTGTGTCCTGGCTGCTGGGCTGAGCTGTGCACTGCTTCAGGAGGTTCTATCAGATGCTTGTGGCTCATGCATTTGAGAATTGAGGCATGAGCAGAGTGAGAGCACTGAAACTGCCTGTTTGATGCTGCCATCATGGAAAAACGCTTCTCCCCTCTGAGAGCGGTTTTCAACTCATTCCACAATGTGTGCTCTTGACTGTGGGCAAGCAGGAATGTCTCTAAGATAAGCAAGGCTGCCTGACATTTTATGCCTGAGGAAAGGGATCTGAACTCTAAAGAATGTCTCCCTTATTTTGCAGTACAAATGGGCAGTACTTGAAGCAAGGCAAGTATGGAGCAGCTGTAGTGGGGAGCCACACTGCCAAAGAGGTGAGAGACACTTCCTTCTCATAACTCTGCCATGCTGAGGGCTCACTGCTATGAGATGGTGTTTCTGTGAGCTCTCCAGGTGTTTTGCTTTTGATGTTGTTCTGCTGCCTGGGTGTCCTTGGGACTCCACCTTGGTGATTTGTTTCTTTCCTGAAGTGAAAGAAGTGGAGATGGACACAAAGGAAAATTCTATCCAGCAGTACAGAGATGCTTTGCTTAAGTTTTGTTCTTTTGGTATCAAAAACATCTTCCCAAGTGTTCCATGAAGAACACAGGACTGAGGTGCCCAGTAAATTGCTGTGTTTGGAAGCTGCTTTAAAAACTCTTACCCATCCCTGGTGTTGGTATTTGTGATGTTCCGTATCCCCCAAGTCCTCATTCATGTCTCATTAAGTTGCTTCTGCTTTGGCAAGAGCAAAATAAATCTTAGTTTGGTGACTAAATTCCTGAGTCAGTGATCTGGGAAGTGTTGAGCTGTGTTCTAGGGGAGCTGGGGAGGACAGGAGCGTAGGAGGAAGCTGAACCAGCTTTCCTCAGGCTGCCTGTGTGATATCACATCCAGCTGGCCCAGTTCACCACTGAGCTGTGTGCAGTGCAGGTGCACAAAGGAAAACACATTTTCTTGGTAGATTATGTTTAGTAGAGCCAAATATGTCAATAAATCTCATATCTGTGTTGTTTAGTACTTGGAAAGCTCCCTCTAACTCAGTCTGGTATATGTCAAAAGGTTTATGCAAAGAAAGAAGATTACACACACAAACTTATTTAGGCTGGATATTAGGAAAAAAAAAATTCTTTCCCAAAAGGGTGATCAGGGCCTGTCACAGCTGCCCAGGGCAGTGGTGGAGTCCCCATCCTGGAGGGGTTTAAAAGCCATGTGGATGTGGCACTTGGGGACATGGGTCAGTGGTGGCCTTGGCAGTGCTGGGGGAATCATCTTGGATGTCTCTTCCAACCTAAAGGACTCTGTGGTGATTTGATGCCATGTGTGGTGAGTTTGTATCTGGAAGGGTTTGTGCACCATCTTTTTCTGCTGTGACTGTGAAAAATGTGGACTTAATTAAAGCATTTGTTTATTATAAAACAATGAGTTTGACTTGCTTGGTTGCTGAATAAAGCCCTTGAGAATAAACCAGTTTTAATAAGTGTCACAAAACTGTGTTAAGTATTTTTGCTGTGGTATATTTTACAAATAAATACTGAGCCTTAGGCTCTGCATGTGACAAAGCACTGTAGAATTGAAAATGTTTTAAGTTGCTGGTTTTGTTCTTTTTCCTTGTCTAATTCCTTGTGGAATCCAGTACAGGATCCTCCTTTACATCAATCAGCAGCAACAGATCACCTCTGCAAGGATCCACCCAGGCTTCATGCTCACGGTGAGACTCTGGCTTAGGAAAACATTTTGGGATTTTAGGTTGGCTCTAAAATTCTTCCTGAAGCCTTGGTTTGTAACCTTTGAGAGCAAACATCTGAGTGACAGAGCAGGAGGTGTCCCAGTGTGACTGTCCTCATGCATTGCACAAGAGGCTGTGACAGCTCCCTTTTGCAGAGCAGCTCCTCAGGAGATTTCCAAACCAAGGCCCATGTAGGAGGTAAATTATTACCTGTGCTCACAGAGGTGTTTGGGGTTTGCAGCCCTGCAATGGATAAAACTGGCTAAATTCCTTTTGCTGGGAATTTCTAGTTAAGTATCTGAGAGAATACAACTGAGTAAGCAGAAGGAAATGACAGCAAGGAAATGTTTTCTCTCAGAAAATTTTCACTCAGCATTTTCCTGCTGTTGAGGACAATCTGGGGCGTTGTGAGCTCTAAAATGGGATCTCTCAGGAAGTTGGTTTCTGCCAGTTTTACAGAAAATTGATGTGTTGGTTTACTGTTCTTAGCTTGTCATCAGATGGCATCAAATTTCTTGGTATGAGAGATAGAAATTTCACTCCAAAATAAAGAAATTTCTGCCCCAGCTTAGACCTTACTCTAGTTTTATAAGCACATTCTTGAAAAATAAATGGGTTTTATAGTCACTTCTGATGGCGTGGGTTTAGAAGTGAGCAAGAAGTGACTTCTCCAATTAATTCTGGAAGCCTAAATACAATAAACTATGAAATGTAAATTACTTGCACTTAAAAATTCTCTGTATATACTAAAGAACCAGGCTTCGAGGAAGTTTCTGAAAGGTTTCACCTTCCTGTGTGAACTGCAGCATCTAGGAAGAAGTTAATATTTGTTCACATATTGGAGTTATAATAATTCTTCCATGATAATGAGCCCATAAATAAAAGCTAATTCTGAACTTGGGCAGTAGAACAACAAGGTTCTTCCTGCTTAATTTTGGTAGCTCTTATTTTAAGCTTCTTTTGGATGTGGGTTTTTTAGTTGATGTAATGCCTAAGATAGAACTGATTTCCTCTCCCACAGGTTCAGCCCAACAATTACAGCACGTTCTACGATGATCAGAGGCAAAACTGGTCCATCATGTTTGAGTCAGAAAAGGCAGCAGTGGATTTCAGTAAGCAGGTAACTGCTCACCTCTGGGCCAGGCAGTTCTTGATGGCTGGTTTACTGCAGGGCCAAATCAAGTTTTATTGTCATTGGATTTCAGCTTTGAGTGTCTGCATAACTGTGATGGAGACAGATCTGAGAGGAGCCTGTCCTGACTTTTGGTCATTAAAACCAATCTCTTCCAGGCAGGGAGCCTGTTGCTTCTCAAGATTCTCAAACACTGCATATCAATGGTTCTGTAGAGCAGAGGGTGTTCAATCAGCAACATCAGGAGACATGGAACGCCCTGGGAGTGCATTTCTAGTGTGGGCTTGATCAGTAAAGTGAGGAGCACATCAGATTCATGAGTGGGGCTTGTCCATTAAAGGCCAGAGACACTGCCAGGCTTTCCCTCTGCAGGTGTGCCTTGCCAAATGCAACAGCTCCCCAGCACTGGACTCAGTCCTCTGCCAGGATCTCCTCCTGGGAGAAGGGCAGGGAGTGGAAGGAGGAGACTCCCTGGAGATTGCCTATACGGGATGGCTGTTCCAGAACAATGGGCTTGGACAGGTAAAGACATTTCTGCCACCTCCTGGGTGGGACAGTCCCTGGCAGGAACCTGCACATGCAGCATAGCACTGGTGTTGATGTTGAAGGTATACTTTGGGCATTTATGGCACTGTAAGTGAGGTTATATATATTGCCTATAGAATATTAAGGGATTCTGGCATATTAAAAAAAATTCCTCACTGAAAGGGTTATTGAGCATTGGCACAGGCTGCCCAGGGCAGCAGTGGAGTCACATCCCTGAAAATGTTCAAAAACCATCTGGATGTGTTGCTTGAGACATGGTTTTGTGGTGAACAGGGCAGTGCTGGGGGAATGGTTGGACTTGATAATCTTAGAGGGCTTTTCCAACCTTAATGATTCTATTATTCCATTACTGTTGGGGGGAGGTGATTGAAATGCTTTTAAACTTCTGTGGGCACTCTTACACATGAATAATTAATGTTGTGTTTTGTTTGACCCAGTCCTGTCCAAAAGCAGGTCTGAAGTCTGAGTCTCCAGTTATGGAAATGGACTAAAGCTCTGTCTTACAGCTGAGAATTAATTTTGGTGTTAGTAGGATGGGAAATAGCATTTAACCAGGGGTTCTAGGAGTTTATGGAATGTGTAAGCAGCGTTCAGAATCTTGAAACAGTTGGGAAATCCACATATTTTGTGTTCTTGTTCAACTCTACAGGTATTCGACTCTAATGTTAACAAAGACAAGCTGCTGCGGCTGAAGCTCGGATCTGGAAAGGTCATCAAGGTACAACTTCTGGCACTTTCATTATAATAATTGAAGTTTCAAAGCTTTGAATTGCTGCAGATCTTGTTCAGAATTCATACATGCTATTTCTGTTTAATTTATTAGCAAACACTGCGTGACAGTGGCTCACTCAAGCTTTGCACAATAGAGTCCAGTCTCCTTTTCTCCATCACTGTTAGACAGGAGTTGTCCTCTTCAGTAAAAAGGAAACTTCCTGTTTTCAGGAGCTGGGGTTTTATTGTCTTTGGGTTTCTGGAAGTCACTTAATCCATTCCCTTGTTCTTGGGGAACCCTATTTCTAAAGGAAATTATTTTTCATCCAGGTGTTGTGATACTCCCATATGTTATCCCATAAAATCAAGGCTTGAGTCAGAGATGCTTTTGTTCAGGTCACTTCCATGGTCTGAGTAATTAATGTATGACATGTATAATTCATATATGACCTGTTACAAGTTGTCTTTTGTTGAGGATGTGCTATTTGTCTATTTTGTTTTATCCTGTCTCTTACTGTTTTCTTTGGTTGCTTTGTAAATCTAACCAGAGCAATTGAGATCTCTTTGGAGTCCAGTTCTTCCCCAGAATGTTGAGTGAGGTTGCCACTGTTTGGTGGAGCTGCATCTATATTATTAACTTAACACTGGAATTTACAGCTGGCTGTCAGGAATATTGCAAGACAAAGGTTTAGTGCTTCACAGTGAAAATAAACAAAGTGAAAATAAAAAGGATTTTGCAAGAATCTCTCCATATGTGTTTTGAAATCTTTGCCTGAAGTTGTCTTAATTGGAGTAAATAATGTCACTGATCCAGCTGTTGCTTTCTCTTCTGTTGTCTGTGCAAACCAAAGGGTTGGGAAGAAGGAATGCTGGGCATGAAGAAAGGAGGGAGAAGATTCCTCATCATTCCTCCAGCCTGGGCCTACGGGGCTCAGGGTGTGGCTGGTCGTGTCCCTGCAGACTCCACTTTGGTGTTTGAGGTGGAAGTCAGGAGGGTGAGCATCTGCTGCCAAATGTTTGGTTTCCATCTGTTTTGTGACTGCAAGGGGAGATCCTGCTGTTATTGTGAGAACTCCAGCTCAAAAACTGTTAGAAACCTCAGCAAGATGTGCATCTTTAATTCAAACAAACAAACCAACCCAGAAAAGAGCCCTAAACCCAGAAAATCCCTCAAAGCTGTTTGTCTGTTGTAACTGTCTTGGGATCTTTTAGTTGTCTTACTTGTGAGTCACTTGGGAAAACAAAATACTGTGGGAGGAATGAGATGATGTCAAGATTCAGTTTCTCCAGCTCTGAATCAATTGGCTGCTTTTCCTTGAGGTGCAGGAGCTTCACAGGCAGTGCCATCACAAATAAATTGATGAAAATTTTTACAGGAACCCAGAAAAACATCCTTTTTTGCTTCATGCTTTTTAAGGTGAAGCTGGCAAAGGAGTGCTCTGGTTCAGATGGGCTGAGTGTCAGTTCAAGGGATTCCCCTGCACCTTCTCCAGTTCCCAGCTCAGATGGCTTCTCTTCAGACACTGGTTTAGTGCCTCCCTCCACCATCCCTCCAAAGCCTGGGTAAGAAGCAGCATGGCTTGAACAACTTTCTGTGTTAAGGCTGGTGATGCCCATCAGCACAGTGCTGCACTAGCACATCATCTGGCAAATGTGGAGCCTCTGTGCCAGCTCAGTGCCCTGTGGCAGAGCAGTGCTTGCTAACAGGACTTGCTGGAACTTTCTGCTTGAGTGCTGACTTCCAGATTAAAGCAGTTGGAATAAGATCCAGTGAGGGAAGTCATTCCTCTCCAGCATTCCTGAGATCCAGTGCTATTGAGCTGTCTCATCTCAGCTGGCATCATTGTCATCAGTTTGAGCCTTCAGTCTCCACAGCTCCCTGAAAAGAGGGGTAGCCAGGTGGGGCTGGGTTCTTTTCCCAGGTAAATGGGGAGAGCAAATCATCTCTAAGTTACTCCAGGAGAGGTTAATGCTGGATATTAGGAAAACCTTCACTGATAGAATGGTCAGGCTTTGGCACAGGCTGCCCAGGGTGGACTTGCTATGCCTGGAGGTGTTCAAAGAATCCAAATGTGGCACTTGGGGATGGGGTTTAGTGCTGAACATGCTGGGGCTGGGTTAGTGGTTGGTGACTCAACCTTAGATGTCTTTCCCAACCTTAACAATTCTATGTTCCGTTCCTTAAATGGATCAGTCACCCTTTTTAGGGAGTCCAAGTAAGTGCTGCACTTGTTGCCATAAGTAGTTTGTTGTTGGACTTGGTTTAAATTATTTATACCAGATTGTGGTTGTTAAAGCAATCAACAAAATTATCTTTCTATAATGACCTGTTCCACTGGGCCATAGTGGTGTCCTGAACATATCTACAGACCACACTGCAAAGAATGTTCCAGAAGTGTAGGCTAAAAGAAATGCTCATGGTGTGAGAAAACAGCTTTCCTAGGGAGAGGTGTATTTAACAGTATTTATAAATCAGAATGTTGGCTCCTGAATTCCTCCTGGTTAATCTCCACACCTGTTTGGCTTTGCAGGGAGCCAGCTGTTCGGGCCAAGTCCAACTCCATCAGTGAGCAGCTTGCAGTAAGTGCTGGCTTTTCCTAATTTGAAGCCTGAGTAGAGAGGTTTTATTTTCCCCTTAATCATTGGGTACTGCTGAAGATAAAGTGAGCATCATGCAAGGCAGTGGAATGTTCACCTTACAGCAGCTTAGGGCCTTGTTTTTGAAGGAATTTATGGTTGGACTTGATGATTAATGATTGGACTCCAAGACCGTAAAGGTCTTTTCCAACCTTAATGATTCTGTGATTACCAAGATCTGAGGAACCCCAGCCCCAATTCCTACTATTAAATGCAAAGTGACTTTGATCACGTGGATGTTCACAAGGCTGGTTATCTTTTGAGATAAATGGACAAATTTTAAATAGATAACAAAGGAATTGGGACATTGAGGATAAGTTTATAGAGCTGCATGAGAAGACTTTGTGCCTCCAGACAGAAAAAGCTGCTAAGCAGCTTCCTGAACTTTTCTTGTTGGTGTTTTTTGCAGGGATAGATTTTCCTCTGTAGTTACAGCGCTGTCATTTCAGAAAGAGGATATATAAAACAAACCTGATGCTACCTTGTGTGCTTGAAGACTGGATTTTCAAACAGTCATCGATAAATTGAGTCAAAATTCAGTCAGAGATTTAGAAGTGTTTGTAACACCTTTTAAAAGCCTGGGCTGAGACAAAATTAGAGTAACTAAACGTTTCTTTTAGAACCCAGATGTAGCAAAGGCAAAGCTGATTTCTCGGATGGCCAAAATGGGACAGCCCATGCTGCCTTTCCTTGCTGGGACAGCAGGGAGTCAGCTGGACTCCAGTGACTCAGAAATAGAGGTACCAGTGTGACTCTTATTGCTTTTCCTACACTGGGGGTTGCTTAAAGTGGGATCTGTAGCAGTGGCTCTGCCCTTGTCCAGGGAAATCTGCTCTGGTTCTGTGTCAGAAAGGTTCCACTTGGGTTCCTGGGGTAACTCTTTGTCTCAAGGCTGTTGGCTTGGTCTTTGGTGTTTCTTGTAACATGCAGAAATGTTTTTAGGATCCCAATACTCTGAGAGGGACAACACAGCCAGTGGCTTCAAGCAGACCCTCCCAGCCAGCTCAGGCAGTGCTGCCCACAGTGTCCACACAAGGTAACGTGCTGGGGAGCTGCTGCTCTCCCATCCCACTCCTTGAGGGCTATGGGAACAGAGGATTCCTTCCAGGAACTGAAATATGAACTGAAAGCTTCTGATAAGGCTTGCTGATCCACGAGCCACTAATCCATGGAGCACAAGACAATTCTTGGAGTGTTTCTTCATTGTGGTCTTGTGCTTGAGGAAGAGCAGCCACCATGCCTGAGCTTTTGTCTATTTAGTGTGTTGATTTTGGTTTTGTTTTTTTTTTGCCATTTCACACTAGGTGAATTAAGCTCTTTAAAGAATTTAATTTTTATTAATTTCAGCTTTATAGCATGCTCAATTTATTTCTTCCTTTTCAGTACCTCAAGCATCTGGTGCTGCACCTTCAGTATCTTCTGCTGCTTTAATTCCTACAACGGTCCAGCCCCATTCAGCTCTGCCTGGAGGAGCACAGGGCTTTCAGGTACCAAAATGAAATCAAGGAGAATATTGGCACTTCTGTCCTTTCTCCTGAATCTTCTCCATTGCTGGGGGTAAGGACTTTGACATAAGAATGAGAATTCCAGGCTGTTTCCTGTGACTCTTTGGCATTCTCAGGTTTTCATCTTATGCCTCTTAAAATTTATTTTAAAAAGGCTCATTTTCTGTTTATGATGGGTTCTTAAACTAAGGATGAACCAGGCTTTGTTAATACCTGGGTTTGTAGTGGATACAATAAAAACTTCCACCTTCTTCAGCAATGAGCAGTTAAGTTGCCATCAAGTTGTATTGTGCTTTTTGAGCCCTTTTGAGGAAATAACTTTGTGTTCAAATTAACAAAACTTCAGAGGGAGTTGATCTGACTCTCACAAATGTAGGGTGACATAGTTTTGCTGAAATTTGAGTGAAGATAGGAACTAACCCTCAAAAGGAGAGTACTGTTTTGCATTCACAATGACTGTTGTGTGTTTTAACTTTCCAACTCCTTAATTCTTGGATTGTTTTCTTGGCAAACATCATCCTTGCTCTTGGTCTTAAAAAAATATTAAACTGTGAGGAAATGGGGAAATAGAAAAACACATTCTAACCTATTGAACTTGTCCTGCAAGGCATATCCAGGAGTGGCATTTGCTTACCCCCAAGCTGCTGCATCTGCCTCTCAACTCCAGCCTGTGGGTCAGATGTATCCTGTTCCTTACCAAGGTATGTTTTAAAAGGTACCTACTTCTCACAGGGCTGCAACACCTGCAGTGAAGTTTGTGGTGATGGTTTATAGCTGTGGTAGCACTGGGCTGTTTCACAAATGCTTATTTTTTAATACCAAATGAAGACAAACACTTCCCAATAAATACCCATCCCTTTCTTACCTTAAAGAGCTTTGTGCATTTTGAAAGGGGCTGGAATTTCTTCCTAAGACTGGGTATTACTAAAGGAGTTTGGTAGATGGTGCTTCTAGTTATAAATAAAACTGTCTTTCCTGGTGGCAGGCTTAATTCTATCCAGCTTTTGCTGTGTCTCTGTGCAGGTATTTGACCTTGTCACTATAATCTCTCTCCTTCCCCTTCAAGCACCTGGAGACGTCACTTCCTTTTTGATGACAGAAGCTCGGCAGCACAACACTGAAATCCGACTGGCTGTGAGCAAAGTTGTGGATAAAATGGATCACCTGGCTGCCAAGGTATGACCTGCTTGGGACATTTCTGCTCTCCAGGTGTGCTGAGAGCAGTTGGCTCCATTTAAATGCCTGCATTAAGTGATACAGTAAATGAGTAAAATTCTCATATTATCACACCTTCAAGAGCCAGCAGTTCAGCTGCTCTGTAAAAACAAAGCTTAGGCTTAGGGAAAGGTGCTGTCCTACCATCTTGAACATCATGTGGTGCATTGTTTGGAGGGATTCCCTGCCCTCTGGGAGGTGTCACACTTGATTCAATGCCTGTTCCCTGCAGTTGAGCAGAGGGAGCAGTGAAATGCCTCTTTGCACGTGACTCTCACCTGCACCCATAAATTCATTTCAAATGGCTTAAGAATGGTTTGTCCCTGCAGGTGGAGGAGCTGAAGAAGCAAAGCACTGCCAACAGCTCCCTGCTGCCTGGAATCTCCTCTGTCACTATGGAAGCCTCCATGATCATGAGCAACATCCAGCGCATCATCCAGGTGAGCATGGCCAGCCTGGTTTCACTTCCACCAGGAGCTGGGGCTCACAGTGTTTATCCCTAATGAGAGCAGGTGTCCATTCACCCATGGGTTCTGGTTTTGTGTGGCCAGAATGAGGATGAGACTTAAAATTATTTCCATCCCTCTTTCCCCTCCAAAAAGCTATTTTCAGCATTTTGGGGTTTGGGTATTTTCTGAGTCAGAGTTGTGGGTGTTTAATAGGCCTTGACAAAAGGTTCATGTGGGGGAAGTTCAGCTTCTCAAGCCATTATGAACTGAACCCTCAGTCTCCAGAAGAACCATTTCACAGCTGAAGTACCACATGGTAGAAGCCACCTGGTTTTACTATTCACTACTTAATTTTTGCTTTGAAGCAGCAGCCTTAAAAACTTGGGGTTTGTGGGTAAAAAAGTCAGCCAGACACAATATTTTCTAGAATGTGATTTGGCAGCTGCTGTCCTGTGCCAGGATTCTGCTAACTGTGGCACGGTGCCTTCCTGGGCTGTTACCACAGAAGGGCTGAGCCTCACCACTGTCCTGCATCTGTGCAAAACAAAGCTTTAGGAACTGCTGCAAGGAAATCTGAGTAAGCTGAATATTTGTGCTGTGCTGTAGGAGAATGAGAGACTGAAGCAGGAGATATTTGAGAAGAGCAGTCGGATTGAGGAGCAGAATGAGAAGATCAGTGAATTGATTGAACGCAACCAGAGGTAAGGGCTGGGAGCCACATTGCATTTCCAGACTCTCCAGCTTACACTTGGGCATAACTGAGGGGTGTTTTTTAGGAGACAGCCATATTCTGATATTTTAAATTCTTTTCTAAGGTATTAAAAAGTGCGTGATTCCTCCCACCCCTTCTGTGCAGGGTTATCCCTAAAACTCTGATCTACAGTAAACATGAGTGTGTAAAGGGGGAACAAAATCCCTTGTGCTGTCTGTGAGCACACTTGCCCTGCTTCTGGGAGTTGCTTTATTTTTGCTTTTTAGTGAGGTGAAGAAATTGTAGGGCATGTGGTGCCCTTTGTGAAGTTCAGCTGATACCAAGTTATCAAAAGTCTTGGAGCATGAGACATTTTCAGAGAAGTGAAGCACTTATCCCAGCTGATAAAAATCTCTGCTGTGCCAGGCCCTCCCACCCCTCTGAGATCAGCCTTTTAGTCCAGCACATCTGTAAAATTGTCTGGGACTTGTCCTGAATTCAGCAGAGAACTTCTGTGCTTTGGAATGTCCCCTTTTCTGTCTGAGCCCTTGGCTCCCAGCCCTGTGTTTCCAGGAATGCCCATGGAGTCTCCCTGTTCACAGGTACGTGGAGCAGAGTAACCTGCTGATGGAGCAGAGGAACCACTCCCTGCAGACAACAAATGAGAACACACAGGCAAGAGTGTTGCATGCAGAGCAGGAGAAGGTAATGGTGGCATGAACAAAGCCAGGGCTCTCACATTAAAATAAGCATTAAAACAAGCTGAAGCCTTGTTAGTCAAGGGAGTTTTCTTAGCAGGCAGCTGCAGTTCTGAACTTTGTTTGGAGAAAAAAATTGAATGTTTTGATGGCTTTCATGACCAAAGCATCACAGAGGATTAAAGCATTTCATGCTGTCATAACTTTAATATTCTTAGCTTGTAGGAAAGTGTCTGATTTATTGCTAACTGTAGGCATGTGGCCAGTGTGTTGTGGAAATGTGTATCACAGGGCTTTTGAGTTGGAAATACTTCAGTTATTTAGTTGCACTGACAGTTCCAGAAGAGTTTTATTCCTCCTATATAACTGATAGAGAGTTACATAGAATATAGATACAAGAAAAATATTCCCTACTGGAGTTTCTTCATTGTACTTTTGTGCTTTTTTTAAATGCTGATCAGAAGCTGTTTGTTTTTCCCAGTTACACATTGTGCTTTTATGACAGGAACTGTTGGGAAATAGCTTTTAAACCAGTGAAATGCATTTATGCATGGCTGCATATCCTGAAGCATTGCTGTAGGCCAGCCTAGCCCAGGAGTGCTGCTCTGGCTCTGCCATTGCATGGTGCCTGCTCTGCTTTCTCAAGCACTGGCTTCATAAATCACGCCAAGTTCTGTCTTGCTCTGTGCTCTCCTGCTGAGTTGTCTCTCTCCAGCTCAAGTGTGAGGTGAAAAATGCTTCCTCTGCGTGAGAACCAAACTTGGTGCACCTAAAACTGACCAGAACTGCAGCTTTCCAAAGTGTGGTAAAGAGCAGAGCCAGCCCAGGCTGCACACCCACAGCACACAGCAGTGTGAGAGATTCTAACCAGGAATAAGTGAGACTGAAATAATAAATTAAATTCCTTTCTCAGTGAGGACAACATCCTGCTGGTACAATAAAACTTGGGGAGGAATATCTTTTGGAAGTATAAGATTCTCAGGAGTCTTCTGGGCTTCTTATCTTCAGCAGGACCCTACTGACTGAGCAGTCACTGCCCAGGGATGATGTTTCATGAACAGGCTTCAGGCCAGGCCAGGAAAGCCCTGCCTTGCACTGGGAGATTTCCCCTGTTTCTATGGGAGTATTGACTGTAAACATGAAGGCAGGAATTCCTTCCTCATCCCTTTATCTAACCCAGCTTGCCCTGGGACTGCAGTCAGTGAATCCCTAGGGACAGACAGAACCAGAGGGAAGAGGGACTGGAAGCTGTTTTATCCATTGTTTACACACAGATAGGCACTTGGCTTTTATTTGGTTGTACCAGGATCACTGAGGTGTTGGGAACTCACTGCTTTTGGGTTATGGATCTTTGGCCCTGGCAGAGCAAGTCACAGCTGTAGTTGAAGTCATTGCCCACCACTGCAGTGCAGGTCACACCCAGGGCTGCTCCCACCTTAGGTGTGACATACCCTAAGGATACCTGTAGTGTCTTTCTTTTTACATCAGGCTTCACTCCCTTTTTCTGTCTAAGCTTTTACAGTTCTTGGAGTAATTTAAAGGCTTCTCTGGCATGCCTTGGGCTCCTGTTAATGAAGCATTTTGCTTTTCTGCTGATGAATGCCTCTGCCTTTCAAGTTGTGTTCTTAACCCTTCCTGTTTCCTGTCACTGCTTTCTCTTCCCAGCACATGCTGCCAGTGGATCGGGGCTGGGACCAGGTGAGGCAGTGTCTGCTGACTGTGTAGATGGTAGATGAGGTTGTTGGTGGCCTCATGCAGCTTTCTAGTCAATCTGGACAAAAGTGACGTGGCAAAAAAGTCATTGTTGCCTCCTCAGTCTGGACATGTCTTCCCTGATAAGGCCTCCAAGCCTTTTCCAGCTCTTCCTGAGAGAACAGTTCTGCTGCTTCCTCACACATTTCTTTTTTTTTCCCTTCTCCTTTTCCCCTGCTCCATTTTGTGCTGCAGGCCAGAGTTGCAGAGGAGCTGGCAGCTGCCACAGCCCAGGTTTCCCAGCTGCAGCTGGAGCTCACTGCCCACCAGAAGAAGGAGATGGAGCTGAGGAAGCAGCTCTCCTGTGCTGTGCAGGATGCAGAGAGACAGGAGGCACAGCTCAACAAGCTGCAGGCACAGGTGGCAGGTGAGGCTGCTCCTGCCTGTCCCTGAGAGCTCCTTCATGGCTCTTTTATAAGTCATAGGTTTTTCCTGTCTTCTTGGGTATCTTTCTGCTTTCCCTTTTATCAATTACAGGGGATGGAAGAAGGATATGGATGCACTGACATATCTGAGGGAAGTGCATCCTTGTCACCACTGAAGGCAAAGTGGGATGACTCAACCAACAAAATCGTCCTTTTATAGGGATGCCTTTTGTAGAGCAATCTCTTGGCTTTTCTGTCCAACATCCTGCAGAACAGCCAGGGATGTTCCAGTCAAAAGTTGAGATAAACATGATTCATTCATTCCTCTGTGCTGGGCACTGCTGTGGCCCCACCCTGAATCCTGGGGTCACTTCTGGACCCTACATGATGAGAAGGATGTTGAGGAAGGACATGGAGCAATTCCAGGGAAGGGAAAGGAGCTGGGAAGGAGCTGGAGCCCCAGGAGAGGCTGAGGGAGCTGAGAAAGGGGCTCAGCCTGGAGAAAAGGAGGCTTGGGTGGCCCTTCTGGCTCTGCACAATTCCCTGACAGGAGGGGACAGCCAACATGTCCCTGCTCCCAGGGAACAGGGACAGGAGAGGGAACGGCCTCAAGTTGTGCCAGTGGGAATTTAAGTTGGATGTTAGGAAAAATGCCTTCACAGAAATGGTTGCAAAGCATTGGAACAGGCTGCTCTTGATAAACTCTAGTCCCCACTGCAGGCACAAGCAGAGTTGTTGAATGCACTGTACAGGCGACCCTGTTCCTCCCCATCAGCCCCCAAAATGTGCTCCCCTGCAGTGGGAGTTGCACCCAAACTCACAGGGAAATGTGGGGGTTTGTTTACAGAGCTCCAAGAAGCCTCTCAGGACACTCAGAGCAAGTTCAAGGCTGAGAAGCAGAGCCGCAAACAGCTGGATATGAAGATTGCAGCACTGGAGGAAGAGCTGACAGACCTGAGGGTGGAAAAGGAGACTCTGGAAAGGGTATGTCCAGTGCCAGCAACAGAGTTTCAGTTGTTTACTGAAGGTTAACCCAGGATTCTTATTTATAAGTATGTAAGTTAAGTAAATCTTGACTCATCTGCAGGCTGGTGGATCCTTTGTGCCTATGTGGGGTTTTATTTATTTAGTGTCTTACCCAGTAATGTGTCAACCTTCCTTACCTCTGAGATAACCTCAGCTTGATTTCAAGTGATGAAGTTCCCTGCCCAAAGAACCTCCTTCTGCCTGAGGGAAAAGATCTGCTTTGGTGCAGTCTGGCCTATTCTGTGTCATGTTCTGTATTGCAGAATCTTGCAGAGAGGAAGAAGAAATCCCTCTCAGAGAGAGCTCAGGCAGAGGAGGAGATGGAAGAAGTTCGCAGGTCGTACCAGCAGGAGCTGGACAAGCTCCGGCAGCTCCTGAAAAAGGCCCGGACCTCGACTGACCAGGCAGCAGCAGAGCAGGTGAGCACTCAGGGGAGCTGCTGCTCCAGGTCTGGAGGGCTTGTGGGAACCTAGAGGTAGGAAATAATGTGAAAATGCTCAGGTAGGGGAAGAATGAAAGTGCTACCTGCTTGAATTCATGGGTTAGTGTCAGACTGGGGAAAGGAGAGGCACCAAATTGAGATTGTAGTAGAGAGAATATGGGACTTGTGAGGAGTGGAAGGTTTAGAAATATGCCAAGAGGTCTGAAATGTGATCCAGACCTGGCCAGCCTGGGGGTTTGTGGCTGGAGCTGAAGTGAGAGGTTTGGGTAGGAGCTGGTGGCAGGTGCTGGGCTGCCCTCTGTGGGTGTCCACCTCTTGTGCAAGCACAGACTGTGTGTGTGTGTGTTCCTGATGGTCTCTCTTATGCCATGGGCAGCTGTCAGTGATCCAGGCCGAGCTGGAATCTCAGTGTGAAGCCAAATGTGAGCGTGCCCTGGCCTCAGCCAAGGAGCAGCACGCCCGGCAATGCCAGGAGCTGTGTGAGCAGAGGGACTCCCTGCAGCACCAGCTGGCCCAGCTGGAGGAGAAGGTAAAGGGCTGTTCTGTATTGCTGTAATGGGCACTAAATATCAGTAGCTGTAACCAACAGTCCTCTCCCACCTATTTGGGACTTGACTTTGTAATTTCATGCCTCTTGTGGAGCTTGATCTTGGCTGCAGCTGCAGTTGTTCTGTTTATGGAGGAGGGAGAGCAAAGGTGCTGATAGTGCTGAACTACAGCAACATCTTCCACTTCCCTGCACTGCCCTGAGTGGCTGTTGGTGGGCAGAGGCTGTTTGGAGTGGGTGACACTGCCAGGGGCTGTACCTGCTCTGACTCTTGTGTTTCAGCTCACAGCGCTCAAACACTCGAAAAAAGCAGAGGAGCAAAAATTGTCTGAGGTTCAGCAACGTTTGGAGGAACTGGAGCCTATCCAGGAGAAGGTAAAGGAATGGGAACTGGATGGGAACGAGTGCAGGGAACACCAGCCCCAGGCTAGTCCAGAGTAATGTGGATGGGAGTTCCAGAATATGGTAGGGAACAATTTCATGTCATTTCCAGCAAACCAGAACGGCCCAATAATGAGACCCAGCCTTCGTTTCACTGGGATCTCAGTGATGCTGCCCACACCTATTCTTGGTGGCACTTGAGGAGCCAATGACACAACTGTGACTCCCCAAGGCTGCCTTGGGTGTCCTTATTTTGGTGCTGTTGCTTTCAGCCAAGTCTTTTGTGACATGCTTAAAACTCCTCTCAGAGTTAGTGCCTCACTAAAACCCTTCCCAACTGACTCCTTGAGATGAGGCTGTGGGGTGAGGAGCAGCTCTCAGGTTGGATTTCCCTTGGCAGTACTCAGCCCTGCAGGCAGATGTGGTGGTGCTGAAGGCTCGCTACGAGGAACGGATCCAAGACCTGCAGAAGGATCAGAATGGATCTTCCCCTGCAGACTTCACTGAGCAAGTGAGCTTGACTCCAGTTCTTCTCCTTCCTAAGCAAACGGATTTACCTTGAATTATTTCTCTTTGAACTGACATAAGAAGGAAAAATATATTTTTTCCATTAAGCACTGTGTTTGTAGTAACAGTCCAGAGAGGAAGAAAGGATGGGATCTTATCCCAGAATTATGGTCACACAGAATGGTTTGAGTTGGAAGAGACCTTAAAGCTCATCAATTACACCCCAGCCATGGCAGGGACACCTCCCACCATCCCAGCTGCTCCCAGCCCTGTCCAGCCTGGCCTTGGGCACTGCCAGGGATCCAGGGGCAGCCCCAGCTGCTCTGGGCATCCTGTGCCAGGGCCTGCCCACCCTGCCAGGGAACAATTCCTGCCCAAGATCCCATCCAGCCCTGCCCTCTGGCACTGGGAACCATTCCCCCTTGTCCTATCACTCAGTCTCTTGTAAACAGCCTCACTCCATCCTCCCATTGCTCACTTTTATTTCTTGTTGTTAAAACTCTACATTTGATGTTTAGATTTAAAAACTAAAATAAGTAAGAAGTGCCAGTCTGCCTTGGCTTTGTGCAGCCTGCCTCAGTTTGGGGGGATAAGTTGGGGTCATATAGGGTTGCTCTGAGTTAAGGTGTCCTGATGTGTGAGGATTTCTTGTTTGGAAAGTAAATTATTTGAAAAACACCTGTGTGTGTTTGGATTTATTGTTCCTTCCCTTGGAGAAGTGCCAGATTTTGAGTGCAGTGCTTCACTTGCTAATGAATTGTATCTGTTTCCTGTCATGCTCTTTTGCAGGTAAAGAAGATAATGAATGGTGTGTTTCAGTCTCTTCGGGGTGAATTTGAGCTGGATGAGCTGTACAGTGGCAGAGCAGTCCTGGGGGTTGTCATGAACACTATCAAGGTATGGCAGTGGTGAGAGGAGAGAGTGAGCCTTGGGGCTAAAGCCTCAGATCTGTGCTGTGAGACTGAAATAACTGAAGGAGAATTTGTTGTGGGTGGCAAAGCAGCCTGGAAGGAGGAGGTGATGCAGGGATCTGTAATGGTTTGTATTTAACCTGTGTTCTCTCTACTCCCCTTTCCAGACTGTGACACTGCAGCTGCTCAACAGGCAGCAGGAGAAGCCAGAAGATGGCAGTGAAAATGAGGAATCTGGCACAGGAGCAGGGAGACAGGAGGGATCACCTGGAGCAAAACCTGAGCACAAAGAGCTGCAGCACAGCCCAGCACAGAGCACTGCAACCCCAGCTGATCCTGGGGAAGCAACCAGAGGCTCCCTGGAGTTTGAGCAGGAAGGCCAGGCTGTTCCTCACCCTGCCAGGCCCACAGCTCCTGAGGAGCAGCAGGAGACACAGAACAATGGGGGGACAGAGGAAGAGAAAGTTCAGGAGGAGCGTCTCTGTCCCACAGCTGATTCCAGCCTGGGTGCTGAGAAGGGACAGCCTGTTCCTGGGCTGGAGCAGAGGCTGGAGAGTGTTCCTGTCGGGAAAACTGACCCACAACAGGGTCTCCCTGCAGTGTCTTTGCAGGCAGAAGCTGCAGAACCTTCTGTTCCAGGAGCCAAGCCAGGAGGGGTGGATGAGGCAGCACTTCCAGCACATCCAGCTGGGGAGCAGAAGGCAGAGGAGGCTGTGGGAGGTTTAGAGCCTCCTCCTTTAAATGGGGAGGAAGGGAGTGGCACAGACCCATGGGATGGAGCTGGCTCTGAGCAGGAACCTGAGCCAGGCTCAGCTGTCCTGGGAGAAGCTCCAGCATCGCAGGAACTGGGCTCCAGCCCCAGGCACACAGATTCCAGGTGAGGGGGGTGCTGGGTGCCAGGGGCAGCTGGGGCTGGGACAGCAGCAGGCCCAGGGCTGGCACAGGTGTGTCCCTGCTCAGGACAGCACAGGCTGGGGGCTGCAGCCCCCTCATGGTGCTGGCACAGGCACCAGCCAGGACCTGGCACAGACTGGGCTGCCTGGGGCACATTCCACTGGGAGCAGCCCCGGAGCTGTGGAGAACATTCCCAGGGGAGTTTGCAGTTGCTGTACAGTCTGATCCTGGTGCCTGCCAGGTCCCAGAATTGCCCTGCTGAGCAGTACCTGCCACAAAGGCTTCCCTCAGTGACAAAGCTTTGCCATCTCTCACTAACAGAACCTGTATAAAGCAAATCCCATCCTCTGCTCAGCTGCTCATTCTTTATTTCCTTGCAGCCTCTTTGAGGATGACAACTTCTTTGAAACAGCATCTCCTAGACCACTGAAGCCTCAGGTTCCCTCTGAAGAGGAGGATGAAGAGGAAGTGGTATGTATTTGGGTGTTTGGGACTTTACAGACAGAGCCTCAATCAGAGCAGCTTCTCTGTAAAATCCTTCCTGTGGCAGTGGGGGCCTGGCTGAGCTCAGATCCATTCCCTGTGTAAATCAGGAGTGCCTGGGGTTGGTGACTGAGCTGGGCAGGGCTGACTTGGCTGAGGAAGTGGTGAGGCTCCTGCTGGCATGAAATCAGTGAAACTTGCCAGGTTAATTGAAGGGTTTTAGTGTTTGGCCCCTCTCCAGTCCCTTTTAGCCCACTATGCAGTCCCTGTAAGCAGCTCCTGGAGTCATAGAGCCATAGAATCCTCAAGGCTGGAAAAGACCTTTAAGATCATCAAGTCCAGCCATCCATGTAGCATCATTCACCACTCAACCATGTCCTCAAGTACCACATCCACCCATTTTTTGAGCACTTCCAGGGATGGTGGCTCCACACTGCCCTGAGCAGCCTGTGCCAATGCTTTACATTCCTTTCCATCAAGATTTTTTTCTTGCTATCTAATCTAAGCCTAATCTAAACAGTAAACCATCACATGAGAAATAAAAACTTGGGTAATGAGGCTTCTTGTTCCCAGCTCCTCCAAGCTGGCAGAGATTTCAGAGCAGTTTGTGTAGTGATTATGAAATGCCAGGGAGTTGCTGGGGCTGACCAGTTTCCCTCTGCTGTGGCTTGCAGAGCATGAAGGGGCGTCCCCCTCCCGCGCCACTCTTTGGTGATGATGATGATGATGACCTGGACTGGCTGGGATGAAGATGTGGCTGCTGAGCCCTCTCCTCTGGGCATGGCCTCTTGCCGTGCTCTGAGCCCTTGGCGAGCTGCACACGTGGGACATTGGGAATGACCAGGGACTTCCCAGCTCTTGTCCTGCAGATGGATGGGGGCTGGCAGCGGCAGCAGGGGGCTCAGCCCCATTGCTCTGAGCTGCCAAACACTCTCTGGGGTTGGGCTGGGCACAGGAGCCACCCACTGTCCCCCTCCCCTGAGCCCTGGATTCATTAACCTCAAATTTTCTGCAAATAGGAACTTGGTGAAGAGCTTCAGCAGAGCAAGTCTGGCAAGGACCCTGCAGTGGCAACACCCTGTTAAAAAATCAGACTAAAATCTCCCAGTGATCAATGTCTTGGAATATTCCTCTTGGTCCCCAGGGTGGCCTCACTGGGACCCTTCACCCTCTCAGCAGTGTCTGAGCCATGTGGCACTGGAGGTTCCCCCAGGAATCCCAGTCAAGTGTTTCTTGTGAGCCCCTGGCTCTGCACAAGCAGCTTGGGGAGGGCTGAGGTGGGCACTGACTCAGAGCTGTGGCACAGCTGCTGCTGCACCTTGGAGCTCTGGTAAAGCTCAGGGCCTGAGCAGCTGTGGGGGGTGCAAGGAGCCCAGTCCCTGCTGTGTGTTGTTCAGACACTCACAGGCAGCTCCAGTCCTGTGCTCTGAGCTGAGGTGGTTTTTGCTGGGCTGTGTTTCCCTGGGGGAGCAGCAGCACAGCTCTGGGATGTGCTGCGTTTTTGGGAAGTCCTTCCCCACAGCTCAGCCCTTCTCCCGTGCCTTTGGCTCTGCTGCTGTTGAAGTGTGACCATCCCAGCACCAGTTAAACTGTAGAGAGGGGTGGGACACAAAGCCCAGGCGGGGCTGAGCAGTTTGGGGTGTCACCCTGCACTCTGAGAGGACCAGGAGGGGAAAGGAGTGAGGACAGAGCTGGGCAAACAGCATCAGCCTCTCACAGCACTTTTATTCTCCACTCATGGGCACTAACACACCTTCACCCCAGAAGTCTTTAAAACAAATAAACCCCTTCATAAAATGAAAGGACTTAAACTAATTCTATTAATTCTATGGTTTAGTTTCTATACCTGCCTTTACAGTCTCTGACTGGAATTAGATCTGTGTCCCCCTAAAGGTGATTTCTTGAGAGGAAACACCCAAAGAGCACTGGGTGCTGCTGGCAGGTTCCTGTGCCACACCCTCAGAGCCACAGATTGCCAAAAGCAGCTGAAATTGGGGCAGAGACCAAAGCCTGTGACAGCCTGAGCTGGGCCTTCCTGGGCATTACTCAGTGCTCAATAGGAGGGTGTTTGAAACTGGATTTTCTGGGCATGCTTGTGCTGCTCTGGGTATCAGTGCCCTGATGTGGCCTCTGGACCCGTCCATGAGTGTCCCAGAGGCAATTATTGCTCATACTAACAAGTTCCACTTCCTCTTCCCCATTACAGATAGACACCCTGAGGAACTTGCATTTCACTTCTTGGAAAATAAAGTGCAATTAAACCTATATTTTTTTCTTGCAGTGGTTTTACTTTAGTCCAGCTTCATCTGTCACCTGAAAACCGACTTAGCTCTGACTTAAATTTGGAATAATTTGATCTAGAAGGTGTTCTTGTCTCTTCCTGTTGTTGAAGTCCTCTCCTGGGAAAGGAGAGAAGGTCCCTTTGTGCTGTGGCTCCTGGGGCTCCCACACTGGACTGTGGTGGTCACAGAGGGCACGTGTCTGGTTCCCCTCAGGTTTTAGGAGAGGGGATCTTGAGCATCTCTAGGGCTTTGCAGAACCCTGTCCCTCCTGAGCTGCTCTGGGGCTGCAGGAACGCTCAGCTCCACCATGCCTGGGAGCCCTGAGCGGGGATTGGGGTTCAAGATTTGAAATATTTATCCCCCCATTCAGGCCCAGCAGGAACCATAACCCCTTCCCCACCCTGGCAGCTCCCTCTGCCTCGGCCTGGACTCAGGGTCCGAATTAACCCTGTGTGTCCTCTGTGCCTGCCTGGGCTGCCGGGAGGTGAAGGGGGAGCTCTGGGCCCCCAGGGCCAGAGCAGCCTCGGGGAGGGAGGGACGTGCCGGGCCCAGGGAGGACGATGCTGCCTCTGGGGCTGTGCTGGGGCTAATCCCGATCCCGGGGGCTGAGCTCTGGCCAGAGGTGGGTGAAGCACGGAGGACTTTGCTGAGGATGTGCCCAAGGGGGTTGCTGGGAGCTGGGAAGGAGAGGAGCCCCTGCTCCATCTTGACCCTGGTGCTCAGCCCCTGCCGAGGCTCGAGGACTCACAGAGAAACACCCGGACGCGGTGCTGGGCCCATGTCTGGCTTTAATGGCTCGTGTCTCTGATGCTTGAGCTCTTCCCCGGCTGCCTCTTCCCTCTGCGAGCACCGTGCCGGGCTCTCTCCTCCCTTTGGGTTGCCTTGTTACAGCCTCGCCCCCAGGCCAGCACAGCGGGGCCCTTCCCGTCCCCTCAGCCCTCAGCGGGGCCGCACGAGGCGCAGCCGGGGCTGTGGCGGTCCCTGGGCTCCGGCGGTGGCCCCGGGCCTTCGGGCACGGAGCGTGAGGGCAAACGGGGCCCGCGGCGAGCAAAGCGCTGCAAATAAGTTAATTTTTAACGAGTCTGATGCCCGGGGGCTCTCGTGCGGGGCAGCCGAGCGTCCTGCGGGCCCCAGGGCTGGATCCAGGCGGGTGCTGAGCCCCGGCCCTGCCCCACCGAGGTGTCCGCGGCCCGACAAGTCCCGGAGCCATCCCCGGCTCCATCCACCGGGCTGGGGCGGGTTGCAGTGGGACGGCAGCCCCGCTCCGCCGTCCGGACCTACTTGAGGAAGACGAGCAGGAAGAAGGTGGAGACGATGAGCACGAGGATGCCGGCGGCGAAGCCGAGGCGCAGGTTCTCCATGGAGGCCAGCGGGGGCTGCGTGTCCAGCAGCAGCCCCCGGCCCAGCAGCCCCAGCACGAAGGCGTGGGGGGCCTCGGAGCCGCGGCGGAGCCCACAGGGGGACACCGAGCTGCTCACGGCGAACACGGGGCCGTGGGACGAGCACAGCGGGGCCACGGAGCGCGACGAGCCCTGCCCGGGGTCCGGGGGGGCACCGCCGCCGTTCTCCTGCCGCTGCTCCCCAGGCGGGGTCCCCGGGGCCGGGGTGGCGGCTGGGGCCAGCTCGGGCAGCAGCGTCACCATCCTGCAGAAGGGGCAGCTGACGAAGGCCACGCTGGCAGCGGCACACGCGAGCCTGAGGAGGCAGCGCTGGCACAGCGAGTGGCGGCAGGACAGCTCCTGGGGGCCCCCCCCGGCACCCCAATACGCCTCGTAGCAGATCCCGCACTCCCCGCCCGGCTCGGGCCCCGCTGCCATCTCGCTCCGCCGGCACGGCCCGGCCCGGCCAGGCCGCTTTTGAAGGCGGGGGGCGGCGATGGCCGAGCCCGGGGAGGGGAGAGGGGCCGGGGCAGCCGCCCCCCCTGAACTTCAGCCTGGCCCCAGGGTGGCCGGCGGGCGCTGGAGCGGCACAGGGAACGCTCCACCTCCACCGCAGAGCTGCTGCCCCTGAAACACCTGCTGCTCTTTCCCTTTTCCCTTTCCAAATCCATCATACTCTTAATCTTTCCCAAGCAGAGTTTCTCTCATTGTTAATGTACTTTAGGGGCAGCTGGGCAGTGTGCACAGCACCCGTTTGGCACCAGCCCTGGGGTCTGTTTGTCACCCGGTGCAGGAGGTGGCCCTGGCCACCAGCACGGCCCCCTCGGGGTCCCAGGGATGGACACGGGAGGTTTGTGCCGAGCACAGGGCGACTGCAGCCCCGGACTGCCCGGGGCTGAGTGGGGCCGAAGGGTGTTTTTTAATTATTGTTTTACTTTCCCCGCAATCTCAGAAACTGCCGGGACTCCTGAGTGATGCTCCAGCTGTTTTGGCTGAGCGGGGCTGTCCCTGCAGCTGGCGGGGCTGGGGTGGCCCTGGCCATGAAGGGCAGCCCGGCGCTGCCGACTGCTCTGGCACCTCTTCACGGGCCCTGTCCCCGAGCGAACCTTGCCCCGAGCTCCTGTCACCCATCACCGCCCCCCACGGCCCGGCGGTCACCGGCTGGGATGGAGGGCGCTGGGAATGGAGAGGGAGCTGGGATGGGGGCGCAGAGGGGATGGAGGGGGTGTCGGGGACTCTCCTCGGGACTCTCCTCCCTCTCCAGCCCGACCCCCGGGGTCTCTGTGTGGTCCCTGACTGCCCCGGGGGAGGGGGCACAGGGGGGGCTCCTTGGGGGGCTGGATCCCTGCTCCTCACCCTGCCTCAGGTCAGGGCTTCTGACTCCCTCCTCCTCCTCCCCGAGCCCAGGGAGGGGGGACAGGGAGGAGTGAGGGTGCTCCACGACCCTTCCTGCCCTCATTCGGGCACCTCCTCCATCCCGAGCACCAGCTGCTCCTGGTGCAGCCCCTTGCCCCTCCCCAGATAGAACCTGCCTTCTCTAATGTGCAGCAGCAGCAAAACGTGAAAACAGAGGCTGGAAAAACGTCCCCAGGATGTTGTTGTCCCCAAGGCACCGGCCCTGGTGCTGTGGCACGTCCCCAGGACATTGGTGGCACTGGGCACCTCCACGAGGCCACACACGTGTCCCACAGGGATGCTCTGCGTGGGGCAGCTCATGTGAGGCAACACAAGCGCAGGGTCCAAGGTCTCCCCTGCCCGGACATCCCTGGGGCAGCTCCACAACGAGAACACCCTGGGAGAAGGCCCGGAGCCTCAAATTCTTCTGTGTGACAAGAGGATGGTGCCACTGGGACAGCCGGACACGTGGTGGCCCTGTCACTGCTCCACAAGCCTGGCTCTCAGCCATCCCCCCCTGCAGAAGGAAAAGGCAGCAAACAGCCCCAGCAGAAACCAGCTGCACTTTAATGGCTGCTCCTGGGGAAAGCTGTGGTGGGACCGGACTCGTGGGAGCATTTTTATATTTCAAGCCAAGGGAGAGACAGGAATTGTTACAAATTAATGACAATGGAGAAGTCCCCACACCCCAAAGGCACCGTGGACGTGAGCTGGGCACAGCCCCAGCCCTGGGACAGTGCTGGCAGCAACACTTTCTGCTCCCTACCTGATTTCTGGATGAGGGACCCCACTGGGCTCTTCTGGCCGGGGCAGGCCCCTCCAGTCCTGGGGGTGTTGCCCTCTCCCCTCCCACAGGAGCAGGATTTGGGGGCTGGGGAGCTCCTGGCTCTGCCCTGCCTGAGGCTGCAGACCCAGACACGCTCCTGTGGGGCTCCAGAGCAGAAGCCCCAGACCTTTGGCACGACAGAGGTGCAAGGCACAGTCAGCACATGGAGAGCAGCACGTCCTGGCCAAATCCTCCCAGGGGAAATTCCCCCACAGGCCCTGCTGGAAGCACTCCCCGCGTCCCTGCTGAGCCAAGGGCCTGTCTGAAACACCTGGGCCGGACAGGAGGAGCCACAGCTGCTCCCAGTTTGTCACCCAGGCAGGGGAAGCTGGGCGGGCAGCATTCACTGAAGGAGCCCCAGCTGGGTGCTGAGGAGCCATCGGGGAGCTGGGAGGATGCTGAGGCTGAGGTGCACGGGCAGGGCAGTGCTGGTTGTGCTGGTGAGGGGATAAGAGGGGCCTGAGCGGCGGAGGGGAAGGCGCCGGGAGCGGGGCCGGTGCCCCCCGGGCCGGCCTAAGCGCTGGGGAAGATGCGGATGCGCTGGGCGATGTCCTGGCGGCACAGGGGACACGAGAGCAGCCGCTCGCAGCAGCCCCGGCAGCAGCAGACGTGACCACAGGGCAGGAAAATCATCTGGGGCTGGGGGAGACACAAAGAGGGGACACGGAGAGTGTCACTGGCCCTCAGCAGCAGCACGGGGGGAGCTGGGGAGCACCCGGGGGGTCCCTGCACCCCCATCTCCATCCCCGCGGGAATGCGGGCCCTGGGACACGGGGAAGGAGGAGACGGGACACGGGGAAGGACGCGGGGCTGGGCTGCACTGAGCAGCCTCCATCCCCTCCCTCCAGCCCCGCTGTGGGGTCCGGCTGTGCCCGGAGCCGGCGGGAGGAGCAGCCGAGCATTGCCGGGGCCAGGCTGGGGACACAGACCTGGGGATGTGCCGGGTCCCTCCCTCCCTCTGCCCCCAGCCCCGGGCTGTGCCGGCTCTCACCTCCTGCTCCATGCACACAACGCACTCCGACTTCCTCTGGTCCCACGGCAGCGGTGGGGCCGAGGGGGCCGCGGGGCTCGGGGGCTCCTCCAGGGGAGCGCTGGGCTCTGGGGCCGCAGGGACCTCGGTGTCCCTCTGCAGCTCTGCAAACGCAGCCAGGGCTGAGACCCCCGAGCTCTGCCCTTCCCACACACCCACGGGAGGGGTCTGACCCACAGAGCTCCCTGCTCCAGCTCAGGGACCTGCTGTGAGTGTAAAATGGGACAGAAAAGAACTGGGGGTACCTGGGATGGTGGTGGCCGCAGCCAGGATCTCCTGAGCCCGCCTGAGGATGGCACGCTGCAGACCAGCCTCTGCCACACCGAGCTGTGGGGCAAGAGGAGGGTGTTGGCCCCAGAGGGACACTGCAAACTCCTGGGCATTGCTGGCAGGATGTGACCATGCCAAGAAAATCCTCTCTGCCATCAATTCCCTGGTGCTATTTCCACTACAGAGAGCATCCACAGGGACAGGCAGAGCAGCACGGGCACCTGTCCTTGTGGGGAGGTGACACAGCAGAGCACCAGCAGCCCTTTGTCCTGCCAGACCCACAGACACAGCTGGGCTAGGGACAGGGACAATCCCTGCTGGTGTTGTCCCACACTGTGGCTCTGCTGTCTCGTACCTTTTCCAGGTCACTGGCACTCATGGTGCCGAGCGTTTCCAAGGATATTCGGTGGTGAGCGAAGACTGGCACGTACTGGTGAGCAGAGAGCTCCAGCAGCAGGGTCACCAGCTGCTGCTCCAAACCCTTCTCCTGTAAAACATGGAATGAGCTCCCAGACTGCAGCCCTGAGGCCAGGCAGCAGCAGGGCTGGGGGTGTGCTCGTCCCTGCCCTGCTCCAGCTGTGCTGTATCCCAAATGTAACAAAGCCTGGAAGCCCAACAGCTGGAGCAGCTCTGGTCCCTGGTGTTTTATGGGCACAGTTCAAAATGCTGAGGTCTGGGAATCAGAATATCCTGAGCAGGAGGGACCCCCAGGATCAGCCAGCCCAGCTCCCAGCCCTGCCCAGACCCCCCAACATCCCAGCCTGGGCATCCCTGGAGCTCTGGCAGCCTCGGGGCCGTGCCCATTCCCTGGGGAGCCTGGGCAGTGCCAGCAGCCTCTGGGGGAAGAACCTTGCCCTGATGTGCAGCCTGAGCCTGGCCTGGCCCAGCTCCAGCCGTTCCCTGCCTGCTGTCCCTGTCCCAGAGCAGAGAGCGGAGCTGCCCCTCGGGAGGAGCTGCAGCCCCCAGGGAGCTCCTCTCACACATGGAAAAACCCCTCTGACAATCCATTGGGATTGGATCTGTGTGTGGGGTCTGTGCCCTGCTCCCAGCCTTAGCTCAGGGGCTGTCCTCGCTCCCCCCAGGGCCACAGAGGGAGCAGGAACAGCAGGAGCACCTGGAGTTTCAGGGAGAGGGGCTTCTGGTTCAGCAGGCGCTGGTACTGGATCAGCCAGTAGTTCTCCTGTTTGGTTTCGCTCTTTGCCTCCATTTCCAGCTGAAAGAAAAACTCACTCATTCAGCAGCCCGAGGGAACGTGGCCAGGGGGGTTCAGGGATGGCTGTGCAGGAGGGAACCCCAGCCTGGGCAATGCAGGGCCCTGCCAGAGCATTGTGATGGGGTTTAAACAGGCATTTCTGGCTCCTGCAGGTTGTACATCTCCCTGCTCCCAGGCCCTGTGGCCTGGTCTCCAGAGGCTCAGGAAGAGTCTGGAGATCTTCAGGATTGCAAAACCACAATTCCCATCCCTTGTGCTCATCCTGCTGACCACTGCCTTCCCAGCAGGGTCAGTGATGGTGATGATGGTGCCCCATGCTGCACCAGGGAGTGCTGCTGTGCCCCCCAGGATGACATTAGAACCTCCAGGGGCTGAGCTCTGCGTCTGGACACAGCCCTGCTCTGCTCCCCTTCACTCCCACACTGAGCCATGGACCCTCCCTGCAGCCAACCCAAATGCTCATTGCTCATTTCATCAAAAACCCATCCTCAGCACTTCATGAAGGGCTTCATTTACCAGGATTTGTTGCAGTTCTTCCTCCCTTTGCTTCTTCTCCTTGAGCAGCTGCTGCAGGAGGCAGCCGAGCGCCCGGCGCTGCTCCGTGACCGCCTCCTGCAACAGGAGAGCTCTGGCAGCCACATCCCCACGCTGCTGCCACCCTGTCCCCTTCCCAGCAAAGCCCCTGCCAGTCCCTGTGGCTGTGCAATCCCTGTGTCCCACAGCTTGGATCCTCTCCTAGCAGCTGGCGGGGCAGACCCGAGCTCCTGTCAGCTCTGTGCTGCAGCAGCTCCTCCTCACACCAAGTTCAGCCAAAAGGATTCATGGTCCCCCTCCAAGAGTGACACAGAGGAGCTGTGTGAGTCCTGCTAGCACAACCCAAATCTTACACCTGAATGATCCAGGACAAGGCTGGGAGCCACTGCTGCCTGAAATCAGCACTTACCACTGCTCTGACTGCCCTGGGTGTTTGTCACTGATTTTGGGCTGACTAAACCTGACCTGACCTGGCACATGGCACAACTGATGCGAAGCATCATAAAACAAAATTTAAAGCCAAGCTGCTTAAGCTAAACTTGGTATTCCTCAAATGTGTGACTGCTGATGATGTCGAAACCAAAACACAACACAATGTAAGAGGACATGCAATGCACAGCAGGCAGGTGTTTTTGGGACAGCCAACAACTGGATTGCAAAATCCTTCCCCACCCAGCACAGCTGGAACTGCCCATCCCTATCAGGGCTGCTCTGTCTCTGGGCTGAGAATGCCTGGGGTTGTCTAGGAGCAGCAGTGATGTCCCACATTCCCAGGACACAGAGGGACAGAAGGATCTGGCTAAGCATGAAACCATCTGGAAACTGCCAGGAGCATGGGAAGCAAGAGGAGCAATCCCAGAGCAGAGAGGGTGGGGGGCAGCCCCAGAGCCCCACGTACCTGCAGTGTCTCTGTGTCCAGTTCTTGCCTCTTTAATTCCAGCTGTGTCAGCTGCAATAACTCTGTTTCTATTAATTTAATCTAAACAGAAGATGAAACATTTTTTACTGACACTTAAAAAATGACTTTAATTTGTGCTGTTTTAAAATGAGGTCTGACTGGCAAGGGCAGCACTGCAGAGCACCCAGAGGTTGGGGGGAGCTGCTCGTGCCCTTTGCTGATGTGTGTGCTGAGGGTCCCTCTTCCTTCACCTGAGGAGCTCTGTGCCCCCCTCCAACTGTGTCTCTACTCTGAACACCTCCTGCTCAAGTCTGGAACCTCACTGCAATCAGTTTGTGCACCCAAACCTTTCGCAGCCACTCTGGAATGCAGAGTCAAGGCCCTCCCAGCAGAGCTCAAACCTCAGACTCCTGGACAGCGCCCTGGTTTCCAGGTGCTCCAGCAATCCCAGAACAACACCTGAGGCAACTGAGGCACAGAGAGGTGAAGTGAGTTGCCCAAGGTCCCACAGCAAAGCCAAGATGAGAGCCCAGCTCACCCCTCTGCCAGGTCAACTGCTGAGCCCAGGGCTCTGCCCCTGCAGCACAGGGTGGGAGGGGTCCCAGGCGTGAAAGGTCCAGCCCAGGCATCAAGGAACAAACTCCCTTTGTTCACAAAGCATGAGGGAGAAAAATGCAGGGCCCTTATGGTGAACTCAGGCAATGATGGGGAGATGTCAGACAGGTCACAGGCTTCCAGCAGAGATTGGTCACTGGGGCACTCAAAATATTCAAACCCTCAAGTTTATCTACCAAATCCTGACCTGAGACTTTTCTGCTGTGGCAGATCAGGAGAGGGAAGATTCGGGAGCACTGTGTCAGAAACCAGCAACCCTCCTTGCTGCCTCCACCACTGCTGCCTTCCCACCCTCCTGCATCATCCACTGCCACTTTTACATCTTCCTGCATCATTCACCATCACTTTCTCCACCAGCTCTTGCTCTTCCCCTGACTGCATCACTGCACCTTCTGTGGAATGGAGCTCAGAAAGGCAGGCTGAGAATGGGAAAGAAAAGGTGAACTTATGGCTCAAGGTGCAGCTCTGATGTGCTGGATGGAGATGCAGTGGACTCATGTGGAAGCAGCAGCCCTGCCAAATTCACAGCCTGCAGGAAATCAGAGGTGCAACTGCAGATCACCCCCAGAGCCAGTGCAGGTCTGTCCTCCAGTGCTTCACCCACCAGTGCTGAGGTGATGGAAGGAATGGTGATTCCATCACCTTCAGGAATCTAAAACCTGCTTTGACACTCCCTCCCTCAGAGCTGGGGTGTAACCAACACTGCCCAACTCTGTTCCAGAGCTCTCCATGTTCTCAGACCATGCTCTGTGCTCACAGCACTTCGTTCTTCCTCCCAGGGTCCCATCAAACAGCAGGATGAGCCGAGGAACTGGTTGCTCTTTGCTCGGTTGCTGACTCACCTGGTTCCTGATCTGCCTGTGCATAAGATCCTTCTTCACTTGGAGAGCTTCAAAGGCAGTTTTCTGCATCTCAATCTAAGGCACAGGCAAAATCCTGCTTAGTGAGGTGGTTGGTGCAGTTGATGATGGGCTCAGAAGCTGCTGCCTTGCAGGGACTCGGGTACAAGACCCCGAGTAATGCTCAGTGCAACAGTGTCCTGAAACACAGCTGAGAGCCCAACAGGTAAAGCCCACACTGGAGACACACAGGGTCTTAATTTCACACAGAGAAATATTAACGTTCTTCAAACATTTATCTGGAATGCTCTGTGTGACCCCACCTCTCCTTCAGCAGCACTGAGCAGCCAGGCTGTGCTGCAGGGCACAGCTACCCAGCACTTCTGAGAACAAACTCTGAAAATACTTGTCCCAAGTCCCCCAGGAAACCTGCCAAAAGACAGGACTTCTGTCTCAAAATCCCCACTTAATCATCATGGCAGTTTTGCTTCCCATGATCTGTGCTTCTGTCTTTTCTGAAAATTTGCTGTCTAGATAAAAAACATTTTTTTTTCAACCACCCCAATTAGTTTGTCAGAATAGCAGATATTTTCAAAGTTTAGCATGTAGTGTTAGATAAAATCACTTCTACAAGCAGCCCAGCCCAGCCACTGCTGCTCCTGTGACCCACTCTGGACCTGCTTTCCCTCAATCCCCCACAAGCAGTTTTCTCCTTTGCCTACCTGCTGCAAGATCTGACTGACAGCTTTGTTCTGATCCAGCTGCTGCCAAGCCAGGATCTGCTGGAACTTCTGATCCATCTCAGCTAGGCTGCAAGGAGATGGATGTGCCACGGAGTTAATGCTGGGTCTGGGACTCTTGGGGTGAACCAGAGGAAAAGCAGGGAATGGGGAATGCAGGAGGAGGAATTTCTTACTGACCAGGGGGAAGAGCTGTGGCACTGCACAGCTGAAGGCCACAAATTTAACACCTCCTTCCCTACACCCAAACCAAACCTGCACCACAGGCTCCTGTGGACCTGTTGAGCAGGTCACAGGCTCACAAGGCTGTTTTTGGTCAGTGCCAGATGTTGCCAGATAAAAATTTCTCATCTTGTCGTAAACAGTGAGCCAGGATGCTCTTGGTATGTGCAGCAACACTCGTGTACTACCTATGCACACACAGTATCCTTGAGGCAGCCTGGAAGGTGAGGGGAGGAGCTCTGGGCTACAGTTTGGCACTGAAGTGCCTCAAAAAACATGAACACAACTGGTCTAACTCCATCCTCCACATTTAGCAGAATGTATAAGGCAAAATAAACAGTGCACAAAAGTGACAGTTCCCCCCAAGTGTGATTAATGTGCAAATTGTGGAGTCTGGCAGTTTAATTTGCACTGTCCTGTGCTGTTACAGCTGTCCTGCTGCATTCCAACAGCTCCAGGGGTTCCTGGTGCACTTATGGGAATTACACTGCTGAAAAAAGGGGATTTAACAGCAGCACCAGCCCCAGACACCCCCTGCACCTGGAGCAGGCCTGGCTGATGAGGTCCTGCCGACGAGACTCGGAGGTCATCTGGAGGAGCTTGTTCTTGTAGGTCTCAGCCAGCATCTGCTGCATGGCAGCTGGGGACAGAGGGGACAGAGGGGACAGATGGGCTGTCAGTCCCTGCCTGGCTCACCCACCACTGCTGCTGCAATCACTGCAATCAACAGTGGCTCCTGTCTCATTCTCTTGCTCTTGCCATGTCACTGATTCCAGAGCACACCCACCCACCTGAGACCTGTGGCTCACTGAGGAAACTCTGCCTGTGCCTGCACCTCTTCAGTGCTCAGAGAAGCTCAGGCACTGCCTACCAACCCTGGGATCACAGAATCTCCTGGGAAGTAGGAAGGGACCCCCAGGATCAGCCAGCCCTGCCCAGACACCCCAGCATCCCAGCCTGGGCATCCCTGGAGCTCTGGCAGCCTCGGGGCCGTGCCCATTCCCTGGGGAGCCTGGGCAGTGCCAGCAGCCTCTGGGGGAAGAACCTTGCCCTGATGTGCAGCCTGAGCCTGGCCTGGCCCAGCTCCAGCCGTTCCCTGCCTGCTGTCCCTGTCCCAGAGCAGAGAGGAATTGGGCTCTGCCAGTCTTAGGGGGACAGCACTTTCTCTTTCCCTAGAAAAACACATCTGGTCATGGTCACCATGAGCAGAAAAGGCTTCCCAGCACCATTCTTATTCAGCAGACAGGAACCTGATGGACTAACAGGGAGCTTGGCTGCTGCCTCATAGAGAACAGGCAGGGAGCTGCAGGTGGAAGCCTTGGATCAGCTGTGGCACATGGGCAGTGCTGCTCCCTGTGCCCACCAGGGAATGTCAGAATGTGTGTGCCAGAGCATCTCTCATGTGGTTGCCACCTACCCAGGGCATCTCCAGAGGAATCAGGTCTTTAGAGAATCACAGAATCATTAAGGTTGGAAAAGACCTTTAAGATCATCAAGTCCAACCATCACCACCACTGTGTTCACCACTGAACCATGTCAAGTGTCACATCCATGTGTTTTTTCAACACTTCCAGGGATGGTGACTCCACCACTGCTCTGGGCAGTTTGTGCCAATGCCTGATCACTCTTTCCATGGAAAAAAATTCTAATATCCAACCTAAGCCTTCCCTGGTACAGCCTGAGGTTGTTTCCTCTTGTTCTATCCCTTGTTCCCTGGGAACAGAGCCTGACCCCCATTTGGATGCACCCTTGTTTCAGGGAGCTGTAGAGAGTGAGAAAGCTTCCCCAGTGCCTCTTCTTCTCCTGGTGCTCCAGACCCTTCCCCTCATGTCCCCAAAGAACTGTCTGGACTTACAGGCCACTTCCCTCCTGCGCAGCTGCTCCGTCTCCTCCTGGGTTATTGCCATCAGTTGTTCCATTCTGATTCTGCCAATGAACAACAGTTCAGCCACTCCTTCAAAAGAGTCCTTTTCCTCTACCCACCCAGCTCAGAGCCTCAACCCTGCCCAGGAAAGCTGGGCTTACCAGAGGCACCAAAGCCTCCGTGATTTTTTGGTGAAGAACCTCTAAGTTTTATGGGACACAACATAAAACTTGCTCTAAACCACAGGGACAGTGGTTTTCGACAGGGAAGTTGATTTTTCTGAGACAGAACATCAACATGCTCTCCCCAAACAGTGCCAGACCCTTCCTTGGCTTTCACCAGGTCAGGAGCTGGTGTGGCTGGGGAACAATCTGACAAACAATCACGATGTTCACCCAGTTTACTGGGCCACAGCACAGTTGGCTGAAGGGAGGGGGCAGCTCACAGGCAGGGCAGAGCTGGGGACAGTCACTTTTGGTGGCAGAGCTAGCTCAGTGTTGGCTAAATGGCAGATTTGCTTCCCACCGACTCCTCCCAGCCTGGACACATTGCTGGAACGTCTCCATAACCGCCTTGCTTGCCAGAAGATGGAGGATCTCTGTTGTTTCTTGATATTGGAATACAGAGTTTTGTTCCCAAACTCATTATTTAGGACCACCCAGAGATGAAAAAGAGGTAAAATCACCCTGTCACTGGGTGTGCCAGACTGGGTAGGACCAGGCACACCGAGCCCAGTGTCTTGTCTCCAACAGTGACCAGAGCCAGCTGCAGGTATGAGATGAACCTCACCTGACTTAGGGTGGATTCAGACTGGTGACTCTGAAAGGAAGCTCCCAGCCCTCCTCCCAGCTTCTCACCCCTTTTCCAGACAAGTTTGAGAGACTCACCTCTCATTCTCCAAGGACTTCAAAATGTCTGAACTTTGTTTCTGCCTAAAAAAAAAAAAAAAAAAAAAAAAGATAAAACAAAGGGTTTTCATCAAGCTGAGTAAAACATCCTGGTTCCCCAGAGGGCATAATCACAGTGTCACAGAATATCCTGACTCACAAGGATCATCCAACTCCAGGCTCTGCACAGGACAGCCCCATGTGCCTGAGAGAAAATAACTTTGCTGTCATGCACAGCAGAGCAGCTTTCAGCAGCTGGGCACCTCCCATCAGCACCAGCTCACATGGAGACCCAGCAGAGACAGGCAGGGGCACCTTAACATTTGTGCCTTCCATGAGGTATTCAAATTTTTTCCACAGCACTGCAAAATCCCAACATCACACATCTATGAAACAGGTTTTTTTAAGATGTAAATTCCATGTGCTTTAAACTGGCAGTCCAGGAGCAGCAGCTCCTCTGGACATTGATCCTGACCAGCTCCCAAGCACTCAGGGGTGAAATGAACCACTCAAAACAACATGACAAAAACAAAATCAGAGCAAGACCCTGTGGAACCCCACCTCTGGCTGTCCTCCAGCAGCTTCTGGATCCGGCTGGCAGTGCCCTGCTCTGTGTCCTTCAGCTGCTGCAGCAGCTTCAGCCTCTCCTCCTCCAAATAGCGCTGGTGCTTCAACAGACCCTGCTCCAGCCTCTGCTGCTCCTGCCCAGAGCAGGGGAAACCAGGAGAAGGTGGTGGGTTTGGGGAAGGCAGTGTGTGCCCTGCAAGGGCCCTGCCCAGCACACCCACCTCTCTCACTGTCTGCAGGATCTCATCCTTGTGGCTGTTGAGCTGCTGCACCAGCAGCGCCTGTTCTCGCTGCCCCATGCTCAGGCGCCGCTCGAAGTCCAGCTTCTCCTGCATTTTTCTTTCCTGAGAGGAATAAGAAGATGAAATGACAGGAATGAAAGGAATCTCCTTCCCCAGCAAGAACATATTCTGGCAAATAGCTAAAGCAAGGCACAGTAGTCCCTGGCAGAGATGAAGGGAAACCAAATGGCAAACAGGAGGCTTGTCTAGGGGAGGGGAATGTTCTTAGGAGCCCAAAAACTGGGAAGCAGAAGCTGCTGCCTACATAAGTCTTCAAACTCTTTAATGTCATGAAGCTGAATTCCCTGGGCATCGACTGATACCAAACCAGCCAATGTAAACATGTGGACCTGTGTAAACATGCCTAAAATGCAGGCTGGGTTCACCTCCACGTGGCACAGGACTCCCTTGTCTGAAGGAGGCAGCCAAAGCACAGGGGAACTGCAAGGCAGGAGCTTCTGATTATTTCAGAGTGAGCCTTGCACAGGGGAAGAGACAGAGACCAGGGAAACAAAAAGAACAAACTAAAAGTGCAGCCAGATGAGGGGAATGAGAAACAAAATAAGAAGATGGAAAACAAAAACCAGAAACAGACTCATGCTGCAGAAGAAGCAGTTGCAGATCTTTACCTTCCTCTTCTCATAATCCAGGAATTTGTTCTGAAAAATAAGCAATATCAGCAGATATTTATTCCCAGAAGTACTTTTTTGTAGATATTATTAATCCACAGTACAGCCTCCCCTGAGTGAAGACATCAACCAAAGGCACAGGAACACAGGCCCAAAGTCCAGCCACTCAGGCTTCTCCAGGGACAAAGCCATTGGCTCTGCACTTGCCAAAGATCACAGGAATTAGCACAGTTACCACAATTATTGTCTCCCCTTTCCCAGGTAGGGCTGAACATGGCTAGCACTTGTCTGGGAAGCCCAAGGTTCATCTGCAGTTTGCTGTCCCTCCAAAACCAGAGGTCACACACTGCACATTCCATGTGCCACTGCCACCCCTGTCCCTTGGCTCCATCACTGCTTTCGAGGATGGAGACAGTTCCTTGGGATGTGTCTTCCAGGGGTCAGCTTGGTGACACCAGCCCCAGCTCAGGAAGGAGACGAGCCACCCTTGCACACTCTGTGCCTGGCTGCTCCCTTGATCCCAAAAGACACAACTCATGGAGGGGAAGGTGATGAGGGACGATGTGCCAAGTGCTGCGAGATGCTTTGGTGGAGGACAGAGACAAATCCCAAACCCTCTGGTGCAGGGGAGCCTCACCTGCCACTCACTCTCCTCCTCCAGGTACTTCTCCACTGTCCTGTCCACCCCATCCACTGAAGTTCCTCCTCCATTGCTCTCCAGCGTGGGGAGCAGGCACTGTGAGGGAGGGTAGTATGCAATTCCACACTCTGGAAGGCACCAGACACAAAATAAGAACATAAAGGGCTCAAAGACCTCCTTGGCACTGTGGCTGGTGTGTGGGACTGCTTCCAGCTGTGCTCCCTCTGCCCACACACCAAGGAGTGCCTGGCAGGATGGACAAGGAGCTCTGTAAGGAGGTGGGGACACTCCATTCCCACCAGGACAAGGATCTGCTCAGACAGAAACACATCCTGCACACAGCTGCAGGCTTGGTGACATCTGCAGGGCTGCAAATGTTACTGCCCAGACCAAAATAAATTCTGACCATGCCTTGCAAGGCACTTCCCCTGCATAAAACCTCCACCAAAGCTCCCTGTCTGTACTAAACACAGTGTCTACAAACTTACTACAAACTCAAATTTCCTTTGCCATTTGAGTTTTCCATTTTCATCATTCTCATAACAACCTGCAGGGCCTTCCTCAGAGAAAACAAGGGCAGCAGGGACCTGAGTGACTCCTGAGTCTCTCCTTGTCCCAAGGCAGTGACAGCTGGACAATGCCTAATCCTCCCACAGGAGAAAATCCAAATAACCACTGACTTCTTATGGTCACTGAGCCAGCCACTCTGATTATTAACAAACCACCCCACAGGTCAGTGTGGCAGGCTCAGGGAAGGACTCGTGTTGTGCTGTTTGCCAACAAAGACAGGTAACCAGGTGTGCAGGGCATCAACAACCACCCCAAGCAGAGCCCACACAGTGTCTGTCCTCCAGAAATGCCATCTCTGGGCACAGCCCAGGTGCTCCTGGCTTACCCTTGCAGAGGAACTGCTGGATGGCCTCTGTACCCGCGCTGCAGATGTCAGGGGGTGGGTAGGTCATGGCAGAGGCATCCAGGGTCAGCGTCTCCAAAAGAGAACACACAGAGCTCCAGGTTATTCTGAGTCCAGAGTCCAGCTGCAGTTCTCCTTGCAGCTCTCCAAAATCTTATTTAATGTTACTCTAAATCCTGACATAAAAGCGAGGCTGTATTGAATCCCTGCTGGGTGTTGGGCACCTTTCAGAGGTGACTCCACTGTCCTTTATTTGGAAGCTTCTGAGCTGGCCACTCATTGGAACATTCCCCTCATGCAGGCACTGGCATTTCATGTTTAGGTACCAGAGGTCAGAGCACTTCTCAGCTACAGATATTCCCTACTCCATGTCAGGGAGCTGGAGCCCTTCAGCACAGAAGTGGGGGTGACACAAGGGCATGGAGAGCAATCCCATAAAGAATGAGGGGAAGAGCCACTTGTTTTGTCCTACTGTGGCCACCAAAAGGACCTAATGCTGCCTCTTGTAGGGAAGGGCATAGCAGGAAGGCCTAGAAAGGAACCACTTTACCAAACACAGGGGGCAAAGCAGCAGAGATGCCTCAACTCAGGCTGTCCTCATGAGAAGTGAAGCAAAATGTTGTGTGTGGAACAGGAGAACATTTATTCACACCTTCCTGCTGGTGTCTGAGCCAGCCCTGTTGCCTCACACTTGCACCATTTAGTACTGACAGGTTTGGCAGGCAGAAGGCAACAAAAATCTTGCTGCTTTCCCCATTCTGAATGTGCACTTCAGGGAGCCATTAACCCATGGAAGCTGATAACGAGCTGGAGATCTACCGGGGTGACAGAGGCACAGTTTGTGCTCTGGCAGGTAAAATCCAGGGGTTCACTCCAGGGGATCGCTTTTGTCATGATTAAATGACAAAATGATCAGAATGAAATGGCAAAATGATCAGATTTAATGGTAAAAATGATGAGGAAAGACCAGAGCAAGTACGCTGAAGTTATTTTGGACAGTGTGAACAGCTCTGTTACAATCCCCTGCAGCACATCCTGCCAGACCCTACACATTCCCCTCGTGGGCTGGATTTACTCCCAGCTGAGGGAAGCAGGCTGGGAAGGGCTGAGTTACCTGCAGGCTGCGGGCGTGGGCCAGCACCCGGGGCAGCTCCTGCAGCACATTCCCACTGACATCCAGAGCCTGCAGGCTCCGCAGGCCACTCACACTCCTGGGCAGCTCCCTCAGCTTGTTCCCTACAGGGACAGAAAAAGCCAGTTAAAACCATGGAACCTTCCCAAAACGGGAGCCAGCAAGCTCATCTGCTCCAACACCAATCCATAACCACACACATGGCTCACTTCCACGGGGAGGGAGCTGTCCCAGGTCACACAGGGACTCAAAGGATGTCACTGCCCACCAAGGGCAACTTGGGATCCAAATCTCCTTCTCAGCTGAGGTCACTGCTGCAGGCTGGATCTGTGCTCTTTATCAGGTGAATTATTTGTTACATGGAATGTTCTTCCCTTGGTCTAAGTCCCAGGGATGGGAGGAAAGGGACTGAGTGTGAGATTGGGCTCAGAGCCCAGGTGCTGCAGACAGACAGGCAATGACCTGAGCTGCCCCTCACCCTCCATTGCCTTCCCTGTTCCACCAACAGCTTCACGTAACTAAATCTCCTTTTTCTCCCAGATTTATGGCACTGCAGAGCTGGAAAATGCCCAGAGTTTGGAAAAGAGGTGTGACCTTTGTGCTTGGGCTGTGCAGACCTGTGGGTATACACAGGTTCACAGGAGCCAGCTCTGGGTGTTGGGGACCCAACTGTAATTTGGTTTATCTGGTTGATTGCTCTGCTTGCTTTAGTGGAGGGCTTGGGGCTGGCATATTTTCTGCTTAGATCATTTCTCCTGCCTTTCCAACCATTTGAATTCAAACCTTCTTCGTGTTCTTTCTCAGCATTCAGAGTGTAAACCATGTGGTGCTTAGCTTGGTTTAAAGGAATAATTGCTAATGCAGCTTACCATGACCAGATAATAAATGTGCTTTACCCAGAGCAATCCCATTCCATACCTTTCACATTGAGGACCTGGAGCTGGGCAAGGTCTCCTATAGATTGTGGAAGGCTTTTTAAAAGATTCTTTTCAAGGTTTAGGACCTAAGGTATTAACAGAAAATATATTCAAAATATTCATCCAATACTCATGTCTCCTACACATCTGTGCTGCTGGGACTCTCAGGCCCAGAAGTACAGCTTGAAATTGGTTGTAGATAACACTTTCAGGGTTAAAAAAGTGTATTTTCCACCAGCCCTGGATAAAGGGCATGCAAACTACCAGGGGCAGCGAGAAACCCTGCTCACCACCAACATCTGGTGCTGGATCCAGATGCAGGAACTGGGAATTGGAGTGTCTAGGGCAGCCCTCCCCAACTCCAGCTCCCACAGGCTGAAGCTAAAGCTGTCCCCTGAGCAGAGACCCTGAGTGTGCCCTTAGACACTGCTCTGGGATCTCAATGTAACCACACCAGGGAGAACAGCAGAACCTGAATGTCTGGGGAGATCAACAGGACTCTGCTTGGCCATGGGACCCACTTGGGCTTCACCAAGCTGGGAGAACATAACCAAGCCTGGTTCTTTCTGCTCTTCTCCTGCTCCTTTCCTCCTTTTTTCCAGCTCTCCCTCTAACCTCTAACAGTCAGGGTGATGTGATGGATCTGATGAAATGGCATCACTACAGAAAATGTGATTAACTGTAAACCAAAGAGTGTAACCCCAAATCCCTGCTGTCCCCAAACATGCCCTGTACAGACACCTGAGATGCAGCTGCAAATCTTTTACCTGAAGAGCTGTCAGCTGACCAATATCAGCAGGAATTGATGCCAGCTGGTTGTCATGCAGATCCAGAACCTGGAAAAGCAGATGATGTCACCAAATAAGGTTGGGAACAAAAGTTCATGAATTATCTCACAATGAAAATTACTCTTCTTCCAATGTGACTTTGAAAAGCAGCTCAAGTTTTCCAGGGGACATAGGTACTTCATTCTTGGAGGTCTTTTGGAAATTCAGGTATCAGTAACAAACAAGAGACAAGGGAGAGCAGTGACATTGAGGGAGTTGTCCCACAAAACTGGAGGAGCCAACTGGATAAATCATCCCCTTGGAACCAGGCTGGCAGAAGGAATCTCTGCAGGATCAATGAGCTGAACTGCTCCAACAGCAGTGCAGGGAGAGGGTAGGGCTAGACCTGGAGACCTCTCTCCTGCCATGGGGAGCTGCTGAAATGACTCTGCCTCTTGGGGAATCCCAGCACGATGGTGATACAGCCCTGTCACAACCATCACCAGTTTGCTTCCCATTCCAGTGACCCTCCAGAGCAGGGCAGAAATGGATCTACCCCATAACACACCCAGCTCTGCCTGCCCACCAGCAAGGCTGCTGAGGAGGAAACTGTGGGATTCTGAAGGGGATAAATGATAAATGATAAATGATAAATGATGGTGATGCTACACAAACCACTCAGTGTCTGCTGTCAGTCAGCCTGGGAGGTGAACCCACAAAAGGCAGGTGTCACACCTTGGTACTGACCCCTGGCAAAGCCAATCAGCCAGAAGGGATTTACTTGGGCTGGTGTGTTTTAATGCAGCTCAAAGCCAAGGATAACAGGCTGCAGTTGAACTGTTAAGAATCACAGTTACCTTTAGAGTTATGAGACTCAGGAGGCTGCAGGACTTTGGAACTAAAGATGTCAGATTATTTGTATGAATAATCAGCACCTGGGGAGGAAAAACCCCATTGACACATAAACACAAGTGCACATAAACACAGAACAAGCACTTTTGTTGAGACTGAACTGGGGAGGCTGTATAAGAGCTCAGTATCTTATTCATTGTCATATAAAGCATTAAAGTAGGAAATGGACTGTCAGAGAAGGTGAAACATTTTACATGAGATCTAAATTTTTTTCTCACATGACAAATATCCCTAGATGGACTAAGACAGGAACAACCACCTCATCTTTCCTGGCAGAAGTTAACTTTAAAATACACAGACAGGACTGATCTGATTCAAACTGCTCTCTATGTAGTATCACACATAAAACAACCACACACAGTCATTTCAAACATGACAATAATAGTTAAGCATATTAATAGAATTATTTAATAATATCTGATTACAACATTACCTTTTTTTGCAAGACTTTGCAAGTTGCAAAGACCCCATAAGGAACCTAAAAACAATTTAAAAATACTCATGTCAGACTTCTATTTTAAGCAGTTCTACACTGTCCACCTGTAAAATGTGAACAACTTGACTGAAAATAAAAAGTGATGCTTAAAATTACTGGTCCCTGATTTTGGCCCAGTACTTCTCAGGGAGCTTCCATTTAAACAGCTTCCAGTGGCTCTCCATGACACAGCAGTGTCACAGAACAGGCTGAGGCAGGAGTTCAAGCTTTGTGTGGTTTACTATGAGTTCAGGCAAAGGTTCAGTTTAGTCATCACACAAATACATTCTGTGGTTTGGCAACCTCATGACCACAGTGGAGTGTGCTGAGAGGGAAATGTGAGCACCAGGCAGGACAGAGTGTTCCTGAGCTGCCAGGAGAGGGGCAGGCAGAACAAGGAGATGCCAGTTCAGCCCCTGCCAGGCACAGCTGGGCACTGTGACCTTCCCTGCAGCACAGCAGCAGCCAGACTCCTGTCCATGGTTACCTGTAAAACCAAACTGATGTCTCACTTCATTGATTGAAACAACCATGAAAATGAAACAGCAAGATAGTTTTAAGGTCCAAAAGGAGCCTCTGGGCATCCCAGATGAGCTGTGGCCCTGAGTGGATGCTCTGTCTGCCACCCTGCCACACCCTGGCTGTCCCACACAGCCTGCAAGCCCACACACAACCTGCTGTTGGCTCCTGAGCTTGGAACAAAACATCCCAAAATCTCAGCAAAGCCATTTCACACTGCACAGCAGGCAGCTCTCCTCTCCAGGATGATGTCGAATCTCCCCATCTTGCTTGGCAAGGGCATCCTGTATTCAGGATCAACATCTTAGAAGCATGAGACAGGGAATAAAAATAAAAAGTGAGATAGAAATGGGTTTCTGCCTGAGGCTGGCCTGGTTGCCAGCAGGAAAAGCTGTGTCTTGGTGTCTGGCACTCTGTCACTGCCTGCCCACACACCAGCAGACAGATTGTTTCTCATTTAGTTGGTTGCCATAAAAAAGAAGCCAAGCTGGGATTGAGCCTTCCATCCTTAAGCAGCAACTTGGGAGCAGGACCTGGATTTTCACTTACACAGAAAAACAACCATGGGTGGCAGACTGTGTAGCTCTAAGATTAGAAATACTCAGCCTTTGGCAAATCAATTCCCTCAGGACCAGCAAAATTAAGCCATGAGGTCCCAAACTAGGGTCAAATAAGGTACTGGTGAAGGGTATGAGACCACTCTGCCCTTCTAAAGGATTCCCATGACAGAAATGGTGTCGAAGCATGAGACAGGACAGGCAAAGTCCCACCAAAAAAAAAGGGAAGAAGCTCCCAGCTGAAAGCCAGAGGTCAGGAGATAGAGGAAAAGGTGAACCAGCAACAATTTCTGTCTCAAGGTTCACAGGCATGAGAGTAAATCTGACAGTTGGTACCAAGAAGCAGAGTGAGAATCAGAGCTGTGTGTGGAGACTGGAAGTTGTAGGGGACTTACCTCTGAGAGCTCACATCTGGATATGTCAAGGGTGTCATCAGCACCAGCTTCTTTTGCCTGGAGAGGGAAGAAACACATTCAGAGAATCAGAAATACATCACCTCTTGCTGCATCTTACCCAGAGAGTTTGTGGACTCCCCATCCCTGGGAGGGCCCAAGGCCAGGCTGGATGGGGCTTGGAGCAGCCTGGGACAGTGGGAAGTGTCCCTGCCATGGCAGGGGTGGCACTGGATGGGCTTTAAGGTCCCTTCCATCCAAACCAGTCTGGGATTCTGTGGTTCTGTTCCAAAGTATTTTCCATGTTCAAATCAAGTCCATCCAATGCAGCTGCTAACAGTGATGAACCTGGACAGACACCACTAACCCATGTCCCCAAGTGCCACATCTACACATCTCTGGGTCACTTCCAGGGATGGTGACCCCATCACTGTCCTGGGCAGTCTGTTGCAATGTCTGACAATGCTTTTCAAGAAAAAAAACAGTCCAAATATTCACCCTGAGCCTCCCCTGGCCCAGCCTGAGGCCGTTCCCTCTCCTCCTGTCCCTGTTCCCTGGGAGCAGAGCCTGATCCCGGCTGTCCCCTCCTGCCAGGGACTTGTTCAGAGCCAGAAATTCCCCCTGAGCCTCCTTTTCTCCAGGCTGAGCCCCTTCCCAGCTCCCTCAGCCTCTCCTCATCCCTTCCCCAGGAGATTCCCTGTGCCAGAGCATCCTGGTGAAATCCAGGAAAACAAACAGCAACATCTAACAAGTTAGATCTACCAGAGTGACAGGAAGATCAGAACAACGGGAAGCAAAAGAGAGGCACAAGGCAAGATATGATGGGAAGTCACGGGTTCCCTGGAAGGAAAAACATACTGGGAGATCTGTAAGGGCAAAGGAGCATGGAGGAGAGAGGAGAGCTGGGGTCCCAGCTGCAGGCTGGCAAGAGGTGGGGTGGGGGATGTCCCATGGAACCACACAGAGAGGGATGGAAGTGGCATGAAGGGGATGTGAGGGTGGGAGGGCAAAGGCAGACAGGGAGGCAGGAATTCCCTGAAGTTCATTAGGGAGAAAACCTGCTGTCTTGGTGGGATCAGAACACGACTGCTGGTCATGGAACATGGCTACTGGTCATGCAGGGGATGTACCAAATCACCTGGAGCCAGGATCAGGCATGGAGAATAGCAATGACCCTGGCAGTGCTTACCAGGCACATCTGGTACTCAAAGCGCTTGCGAGCATCATCGCTGGGTTTCTTCTTCCTGGAGAAGAGAGGCATCTTCAGTCCTGACTCTGGCTCTGTCCAGGGGCAGGGATGGTCAGTGCAGAGAAAGGCTGAGGGATCCTGGGCTCTGTGTTTGCTGGGGAGCCTGGGCTGCAGAACTGGGACCTGGGTGGGGGAATAAAAAAAAAAATAATTGTGTCAGCAAATGTCTTTGTTTAGCTGGATCACACAGGTTCCAGCACAGGGAAGTCCAAACATGAGGTACTCAAGCCCTGCTGTGGTCTGAGTTGTGCTGTGGTTGGTTGTCTGGGTCAGCCCTAGGATAGGCACAGGGAAAGGCTGCTGAGAGATCAGAGAAATGCAGGGTCCACTCCAGGAATTAAAAAGCTTTATCAAGAAATCAAGCACTGGGGATAAAACCCAAACTATTTAAACTCACAGTCAATTCTGGCACAGTAACAAAGAACTAAGAGCAAGGATTGCAGCTGGTTCAAGTGGAAGGGAAGTTGAACCTGGGAGACGAAGGGTTGGGTGCTGGAAGATGCCTGGTGGAATCAGCAGTGGCTGAAGGGGAACAGACACCAGGCAGCTCTGGGATGGGGTTCTGACCCAGAAGGGGAGAAAAAGAAGCTGTTGGCAGATTTTGAGGGAAAGGCAGAAAGCTGTGGCTGGACAAGGAATGGGCAGAGCAGCTGGTAATGAGGTGGTACCAGTGGGGATGCTGGAAAAAGAGATGGGGCCAGTTGAGTAATGAAATCAAGGAGAAAAAGGGGTTTATCTGTGGCTTCATAGGACCAGGTGACACAAATGAGCAATGTAGAAAGAGCCTGAGCTGGGGCTGCAGGTGAACAGGGGCTCCCAGAGGGACCTGACCCAGGGATCTGGCTTGGACATAAGACTGGGAGAAGATGAGAGAAGGGCAGGAGGGCAACAGCGAGCCCTGAACAGGGAGTAACATTTTAAACACTTGCAGTGACTTTTGTATACACTGTTTTTCTATACAACTTAAAAATCAGCACAAAAGAGTCACTACTTCACCAGTGGAGCAGAAACTGGCACAGCTACACAAGAGTTAACTCAGGGCTCAGTGGAGCTCGGGTGTTGCACATAAAGTGCTGGTTCTCTGACAGCTCTGTGTCTGCAAACTGGCCTCAAACTCTCCTGAAGAGCAGGTGCCCACAGCATCCAGCCAGGGCCGTTCCCTGAGAGGGGAGAGCTCTGACAATAACTCTAAAATCTTTATGGAGATAAATCCTCATTGTAAAAGTAAAATGATTCAGTATCATTCATCCTTCTTTCTTTCACTGCAGAAACAAGGAGGCAGAGACATCCTGAGTCACTGTCCTGCTGTCACACCACTCACTGGGACAAGCCATGGGCCACAGGAGGTGGCTACAAACTCATCTCCAACAGTTCTGTGGCTCTTTCCCTGCCATGCTGATTTCTGCCTCTTTAACCAGTTCAGATTACTGCAATGCTGCTCAGACCCAGCTCCCAGGAGGGGAGAGCCAGAACTCAGAGGGCTGAGCAGGAAGGGAAGTTGACTGTAAGGGAAATGCAGCAATCAAGGGCAAGACATGAGAGGAACAAACAAAAGATTTAAAGATAAGAAAGCAGAAGGAATAAGATACTGCCTGCAATAAGATATCCTTGAACTGATGGCCATGCCCAACTCTGCTGAACATTCCTGCATCCCCTTGTCCCACCTGACCTTTCCCTGTTCCAGCCGTATCTCCTTGGTGATGGGGATAGTGGGAAATCATCAGTTTTCACCCAAGAAAATGGATAAAGACATGAAGGTTGAAGGGCAGTGAACAGGAAAAGAAGTGTACCAGGCATCAGAAGATGAAGGATCAGAGATTTGTTAAATGAACAGCTTTTAAAAGTGGAAATTTGCTTTAGTGAAGACACATCAAACTCAGCAGCCAGGAGTGAGAAAGGTCCTTGGCATGTGAACATTACATGATGGAATTTTTATTCATTTTTATTTATTGAATTACTGAAAGAACTGCCTGTAAGTGCCCTGGGCCAGCACCCACATGGCAGGCAGTGAGCACCCATGGACACCAAATCCTGATCCCTGATCCTGATCAGGCACCAGCTCTGCCTGAGGAGCAGCCACACACTCAGGGTGGAGAAAGGCACAGGAATGTTCTCTGGGTGTTTCCCAGTCTGCAGCTGTTGGCGTGATGACAGCAAAATAAAACCAAACGCTTCATTTTACTAACAACTGTAATTAAAATGTGGCAACACAGCTCTGGAAGAAGCCAATTTGCAAAGAATTCTGAACACCATAAATCCTTCTGGGCACTGTAAGGAGACAAGGTGAGGGTGTGGAAAGAAGAGATTTTTTATTTAGTCTGGGAAAACACACTCAGGAGCAGTGAGCCAGGCTCTGGATCTGGGTGGGCTCCTGAAGATGCTGCCTGGCCCTGGGGGGCAGAGGGGTCAGCAGACACCCACAGGCTGCTCTGGCTCTGTCAGCAGCCGGCCCTGCAGGCTCTGGGGTGGGCACAGAGGAGGCCACAGCTGAACTCTGGAACTCGCTGTCCTGCATTGCTCGCTCTCTGTGCTGGACGCTGCCAGCCCTGCACCAGCCCGAGCCTGCCCGGGGCCTCCCCTGGCAATGCCTGCAACAAATCTCTGGTCTTCAGCAGTGCAGCTCTGCCTCTCAGTCCTTCCTCTCCCTCACCATCACTATTCCCTTCTTCGTCTTCTCTCTGCGGGTCCCCGCAGGGTCCCCTTCCCAGGGTCACACAGCTTCCGAGCTCCTCGTCTTCTTTACCTCTCCCTCATGCAGAACAGCGCCGTTCTGTGCCCGAGGACCCAGAACCTCGGAAGGATGAAGGACTGAGTCGATATTAGCTCGCAGCCCTCGGGCACCGGCCCGACACCTGGGGAGAGCAGCGACAGTGAGCGAGGGCAGCGCCTGCTCCCGAGCCCTTTCCGAGGAACACCTTTGAGGCGCGGTGCCCGGTGGCAGCCCGCGGCAGCCCCGGTGTCCCACAGCGGATCCCTCCCGCCCAGCCCCGCTCACCGCTCGGCGCCGCCATCGCTGCGTCCCCGCCGGCTCACGTGATCAGCGGCACAGCGAGCGGAGCGGCCGGAGCGGCCCCGCCCCGCCCTCAGCGCTGCGCCCGCCGCGCTGTGCGCCCCCTGGCGGCTGGAGGACCGCCCCGCGTTCCTCCGCGATGGATCGGGGAGATCCCCCGGGAATCACCGGGTCCAAATCGCCTCTGATCCCCCGGGAATCACCGGGTCCAAATCGCCTCTGATCCCCCGGGAATCACCGGGTCCAAATCGCCTCTGATCCCCCGGGAATCACCGGGTCCAAATCGCCTCTGATCCCCAGCCCCGAGCACCAAGAGCCGGACCTGCCCTGGACACCTCCAGACATGGGGACTCCACCAGTGCCCTGGGCAGCCCCTGCCAGAGCCTCACCACCTTCCCACATTTTGTAACAGGGATGGTGGGAGGATGGATGGATGGATGGATGATGGATGGATGGATGGATGGATGGATGATGGATGGATGGATGGATGGATGATGGATGATGGATGATGGATGGATGGATGGATGATGGATGGATGGATGGATGGATGATGGATGGATGGATGGATGATGGATGGATGGATGGATGGATGGATGATGGATGGATGGATGGATGGATGGATGGATGATGGATGGATGGATGGATGGATGGATGGATGGATGATGGATGGATGGATGGATGGATGATGGATGGATGGATGATGGATGGATGATGGATGGATGGATGGATGATGGATGGATGGATGGATGGATGGATGATGGATGGATGGATGATGGATGGATGATGGATGGATGGATGGATGATGGATGGATGGATGATGGATGGATGGATGGATGATGGATGGATGGATGGATGGATGGATGGATGATGGATGGATGGATGGATGATGGATGGATGGATGGATGATGGATGGATGGATGGATGGATGGATGGATGGATGGATGGATGGATGGATGGATGATGGATGGATGGATGGATGATGGATGGATGGATGGATGATGGATGGATGATGGATGATGGATGGATGGATGGATGATGGATGGATGATGGATGGATGGATGGATGATGGATGGATGGATGGATGATGGATGGATGGATGGATGGATGATGGATGGATGGATGGATGGATGGATGGATGGATGGATGGATGGATGGATGGATGGATGATGGATGGATGATGGATGGATGGATGGATGATGGATGGATGGATGGATGGATGGATGGATGATGGATGGATGGATGGATGGATGATGGATGATGGATGATGGATGGATGGATGATGGATGGATGATGGATGGATGGATGATGGATGGATGGATGGATGATGGATGGATGATGGATGGATGGATGGATGGACGGATGGAGGATGGATGGATAGACGAATAGACGGATAGACAGATAGATAGATAGATAGATAGATAGATAGATAGTTAGATAGATAATGTGAGATGTTCCATAATGATTCATGCCATTATGGAAACACACCATGGGATCAGTATAACCAGAACACCGATCTTAAATTAAAACACAGACATGAGACAACGGAAAATATAATGATTTCATTACATTTGTTTAAATCCCTTTGCTGTGAATTACTAGCTTTTGCTTTTATGTATTTTTACCACTACGTAATTGTTTTAATTATGAATTGTATCCACTCTTTATGTATAAAACACCAGCAGGCTTGTGTGAACACATAAAAACTTATTACTGCTGTTACCTGCTTGCTAGAAGTGTAACCTGGCAAATGTTGACTTGGGAAATAGCCAACATATTGGGGTTTGTGCCCCAGCACAGCAGGCATTGCACAGCCCAGCAGGAAACTGCCTATAAAAAGGCAGAGACCAGGGGTAAAGCGGATGTGTTGGTGGAGCGGAGACTCCCCGCGTGGCGCTGCTTGCTCGTCCCTTATCAACGAATTAATAAGTTGCCTTATTGATTGACGAACCCGATTGTGGTGGGCTATTTATAAGATAAATGGATATTTACATAAATGGCTCCGCAGCGAGCCCGCCGCGGCCCGCTCTTCAACTCTCGCGAGATCTCGACTGTTATTTATAGTTTCTGTCTTCTCGCGGGATCTCGTAGCTATATCTTGGGCCCGCGCCGCTGCCGCCGTCTCTTCGCTGCCGCTGGAAGGCCTCGGTTCTGTGTGCGGCCTTCATCCGCCTTCACCCGCCTTCATCCCCCTCCATCCGCCTCCACCGGGCGCCATCCGCCGCCGCGATGCCGCCCAAGTTCGATCCCAATGAGATCAAAGTCGGTACGTGGCGGGCGGCGGGCGCGGGAGGCGGGCGGGGGCCGCGGGGCCCGGCGGGCGCGGCTGACGCGGCTCTGTCCCCTCAGTTTATCTGCGCTGCACCGGCGGCGAGGTCGGAGCCACGTCCGCGCTGGCCCCCAAGATCGGACCCCTGGGGCTGGTACGTACCGGGGCCGGGGGAGCTGGGGAGAACGGAGGTGTGAGGCGGTGGGGAGCGTGGGCTGGGGAGGGAGGGATGAAACACGTCCCGAGCGGAGTGGGAAGCATCTCCCGGAGCGTGGGAAGCGCGTCCTGCTGGGGGGAATGAGCGAATCCCGGGGGAAATGTAAGCGGGTCCTGGGAGGGAGGGATAGAATACGTTCCGGGGCGGTGCTGCTCCATCCTGGAGGAAAAGTGTTCAGCGGTACTGCACACGGGGGTAGCGCTGGGGCTCTCGGCTTTAACCCGAACCATGCGTGACCTCCACGTGTCGTCCTTCAGTCCCCCAAGAAGGTGGGCGATGACATCGCCAAGGCCACGGGCGACTGGAAGGGGCTGCGGATCACGGTGAAGCTGACGATCCAGAACAGGCAAGCGCAGGTACCGCACGCCGCAGGGGCCGGCCGGTGCCGCAGGCGTGGAGCCCAGCCGGCCTCCGCCTGCTCCAGCCACCGGCCCGCATCCCGGCAGGGTCCACTCAGCCCTTCATCCTTCCGAGGTGGATAAAATGAGTGCCACACAGCGGGGGTGTGTGGGGGTCTTCTGGGAAGACCTTAAAACGTGGGTGGGGGGATGTGTGTGGATCCTGAGAAAAGATCCTCACGTGCCAAAATTCAGCTTTCATCCTATTGCAGATAAATTGTTCTTTCTATAGTACAGCCAACCAGTAAAAACACTTTAAAGCAGCATAGAAATAATACAAAATCTTGCCAACTCCTGTAGCCACCTGCCACTGTACCTGTTCTGATGCCTGTGGCTGGTACATTCCAGTGGTGAGCTGAGAGGAAGCCCCAGGCAGGAAGCAGTCCTCTCCTGCACGTGGGGAGGCCTGTGCCGAAAACCTGGGAACAGATTCCCACTGCACAAAAAAAACCTGGAGCGTGAGGGAAATGATCAAACCCACACTGCTCTGGCAATTTGCTGTGATAATTGAGTGGCTGAGTTTCTTCATTAGTAATGGAATTTTGTGTAGAGTCAGGGGGGAATTAATCTCTTTCCATTTAGATAGAGGTTGTTCCTTCTGCCTCTGCTCTGATTATCAAAGCTCTGAAGGAGCCACCTCGTGACAGGAAGAAGCAGAAGAACAGTAAGTGTTGCTCTGGTTCTGAATATTTTGGGGCTGAAAAAGGGGAGATATCAGTACCTTCCTCTGGGATTATACAGCACAGACCGGTAAACAGGGGACACAAGGCTGTTTTTGGGCATCCCTGCAGTGCCAGGGTACCCAGATACACATCAGCCAGCAGAGCTCTGTATTTGAGGGGATTATGGAGTCAGGGACAGGTTTGGGTTGGGAGGGATCTTAAAGCCCATCAGTTCCACCCCCTGCCATGAGCAGGGACACCCTCCACTATCCCAGGCTGCTCCAAGCCCTGTCCAGCCTGTCTTTGGAGACTTCAGGGATGCAGGGGCAGCCACAGCTGCTCTGGGCAAAGCTGGGATGGAACAGGCGCCTGCCCTGTAGCACAGAGCCTTGCACAGCCAGTGGAGCTGGCAGAAATTCCGGCTTGGAAAGAGGAGTTGGGGATAATTTGGTGCTGCAGGCTGGGAGCAGCAGCCCTGCTGGAGCTGCAAACTCCCAGCTCCCCACACGGTCTGAGTGCTGGGAATGGTGCTCCCAGGGGAAATGGGGAGCTGGCAGTGCCCAGGAGGCCTCACTGCTGCCGTTCCCTCACAGTTAAACACAGTGGCAGCGTCACCTTCGACGAGATCGTGAACATCGCGCGGCAGATGCGGCACCGCTCCCTGGCCCGGGAGCTCTCGGGTGAGTCCTGGGGTTGGGGCACAGGGAATTCACCTGCTCCATTTCCTGGGAGGAGAGCTGATAGCTGAGCTGTGCTGGCTGGGAACAGGCAGCCCCCACACCTGGGGAGGGGACAGGCATAGGGAGTTTCCAGTGTGTTCCTGGGGGAATCCAGCTTGTGAGATCTGGGTAAGGGACTTTATGTTCTCTGCTGGGGGCTGTGAGGAGTTCTCTGTGTCAGAATCCAGATTGGTTTGGATTGGAGGGGACCTTAAAAGCTCATTGAGTTCCAGCCCTTGCCATGGGCAGGGACACCTTCCACTAGCCCAGGCTGCTCAGGTAAGCTCCTCAGATGTTTCCCTGTGCTAAGAGCTGTGTCTTCCTGCTGCAGGGACCATCAAGGAGATTCTTGGCACTGCCCAGTCTGTGGGCTGCAGCATTGATGGGAGACACCCCCACGACATCATCGATGACATCAACAGTGGTGCCATCGAGTGCCCGGCTGTAAGTGCCCAGCTCTGACTGAAATTGCTGTGTGACATTTAATTACTGAAAGACTCCACTAATGAGCTGTGTCTGCTTCTTCCAACAGAGCTAAGACTGCAGAAAAGGAAGTTGCCACATGAAGGCTCCTTCAGTTTTTTGTAGCACTTTAAATACTTAAAGAAAGACCCAGTTGTCTGCAAACATTGTTGCTGGTCTTATTTGTCCCTGTCCTATGCTGTGAATTTTCCTCTAAGGGAACTCTCCCTGTTTTTATAAATCCACAAGCCCTGTCAGACACCAGTTGTCCAGGACATCCCACTTGTGTCCCTGTCAGTGTGAGGGGGAGCTGGACCCTCCTCACTCCTAAAGCAAAACTGAGCAAAGCCTGACCTTGGTATTCCCAGCCATGGGAATCAGTCTGTGGCTGCCTGGTGTGGCTGTGATGCCCAGGGAGGGTTGGGTCCCTTCCAGCTGAGGTTTTGCAGGGATTCCACCACAAAGTTGGTGCCTGAGGCAGGGCAGCCTCTCAGCACCGGCTCTGCTTTAAATTCGCTTTAAATCTTGGTGCCCCTGGTGTTAGAAATCCACTCTGATGTGAGCCCTGAGTCTCAGGAGCTGTTCAGCCTCGTGCTGTCAGAGCTGTCCTGGGTGGGTTTTCCTCCGCTTGGCAGTGCTGGAAACAGTTGGAATAATGATTCCTTTTGCTTCCAGAGAGTTCTCCTTTGCCATGCTGCCTGAGGGCTCTGGTAGGAGCAAAGCAGTGCTTGGAAGGAGGGTTTGCCCTGCCAATAATTCATTTTTTCCAAATCACGATTCCTCAGAAGGAGGCAGAGGGTTCCAAAAATAATAACAACCTACATTAATGTCACATTTAAACCCATCTTCCTAATGTATTGTTTAAATTAGTTATATTTATTAATGACATAGATGAGGGGATCAAGTACAGCCTCAGCAGGCTTGCAGGTGACACCAGGCTGAGGGTGCAGTGACACATCTGAGGGATGTGATGCCATCCAGAGGGGCTTGGCCAAAGCTTAAGTTCATGGGATCCTCTGGAGGTTTAAGCAGGCCCAGTGCTGCAGCTGCACCTGGGTTGGGGCAACTCCTGGGATCAATGCAAGCTGGGGATAAGCAGATGGAGCAGCTGTGGGAGGATCCCACAAATCTTTAGGGTTTGTTGAGGGAATAAAGATGCAGACGATACCCTGGGCTGAAATCTGAACCAAAAAGTTGCTGTGACTTCACAGGTCCTGAAGTAACCCCCAGTGCTGCAATGGCTGCAAGTTCTGGCAGTAACTGCTGTCCTCGTGGGGAGTCTCTTGGGGTGACCCCAGAACAGCTCTGTGACCCCTCTGGCACAGCCACAGTCCCTGCCTGGGGTCACATCAACACCCCCAGGCAAACCCCAGCGCCGCTGTCGCGGGATCGTCGGGGTGTCCTGGGCAGGGCCCGGAGTTGGACTCCGTGCTCCCGGTGGGTCTCCAGCTGGACACCGATCCGGCCCGGCTCGTCGGGGCTGCGCGGGGTGTCCGGGCCCCGGAGCGCCCGAGGGCCGGCGCATCCAGGCGGCGGGGCTGCCGGCGGCGGGCCCGGGGGTCCCCGGCGCTGGCCCCTTCCGGTGGTCCCCGGGGGTGTCCCCGGCCCTGTCCCGGTTTCCGCTGTCGCAGTTCGGCCCCGGAGGGGGGGGGGGCGGGGTCCCCTTAAGCGCGGCCGCTGCCGCCGGCACGAAGCTTCCCGCGAACGTGACGTCACCTCCCGCGCCCGCGCCGCCCGCGCCCGCGCCTCGCGGGGCCTCGTCCCACGTGATCCGAGCCGCGGCGCGCCGCGCGCCCATTGGCCGAGGCGGCGGCGACCGCGGGAGTGACGCGCGGCCGGCGCGGGCCGCCATTGGTCCGCCGGGCGCGGGTGGGCGGTGGCGCGGGCCACCATTGGCCATGGGGCGGTGGGGGGGCGGTGGCGCGGCGGCCCCGCCCCCCGGGTGTGCGCGAGGCGGCGGCGCGTGGCAGCGGCGCGGGGCGAGCGGCGGCCCCGGCCCGGCCCCGCCATGACCGACTTCAAGCTGGGAATCGTCCGGCTCGGGCGGGTGGCCGGCAAGGTGAGCGCGGGGCGCCGGCGGGCCGGGCTCCAGCGCCCCGGGCGGGGCGGGGGGCGGCGGGGCCGGGACCGGGGCCCGGGGTCTGTCCGGCGGGTGGACGGGCCGTGCCGTGCCGGGCCGTGCTGTGCATTACCGGGCCTTACCAAACCATTGGGGCCGTGCCGGGGCCCGCACGGGGCCTTACGGAGCCGTGCACGTGCGGAGCCGGGGCCGTTCCGGGCCGTGCCGGGCGGTCCCGAGCCGTGCCGGGCACTCCGGGGCCGCGCTGACGGCGCTCTCGTTGTGTTGCAGACCAAGTACACGCTGATCGACGAGCAGGACATCCCGCTGGTGGAGAGCTACTCCTTCGAGGTGAGGGGCCCCGCCCGCTGCCCGCGCTCCCCTCGCGTTATTTTAGCGGTTTTTGTGACTCCCCTGCCCGCCCGGGGCTGCCCCGGGGCCGGCGGTGCTCGGGCTCCCGCTGGAGCTTTTCCCTTCCCTCGTGCCCTGCTCCAACCAAACAGCTCGGGGAAGTGCTGTGCCTGCAGCTCCCCTGATTGGGGAAAAAAAACCAGTTTTAAGTTATTGAAGTCCCAAGGTGGAGGCTTCCAAGCAGGAGAAGTTCTGATTCTGTTTTTTATTTCCAATTAGGCGAGTGTTGTTTTAAAACATGTATTCATTAATTTGTTATGTAGTTTTTTATTTTCATACTATTTGTATGTATTTGGAGAACTGATAATTTGTCCTTGCACCGTTTGGCAAATGTTAAAAATGTTTACTCTGTACTTAGTCTTGGATGAGGAAAACCTGTGTTATTGTAACTGATTATGAGACCAGAAAAAAGTGTTTCATTTCTACATCCACTAGAGGAGGGTAAGTGGGTTCTACCAAGGCTTTAAAAGTGAAATACAATGATTTCAAAATCTTCAACAAATAAGGCTTTTTTTGGAGGAGAGACCATAATTGCTAAATTTCTGCAGTGCAGTGGATGCTTTGGGGCTGCTCTTAGGAATTTTAGGAGTTTGGGCAGTGCTGCTGCCAGAGCGCTCCCTGTTTGTCCATTCCTCCCCTCTGGCAGGCACTGTGTGTCTGTCACAGTGCTGGTAACACACTGTGACTGTCCCAGATGTATCCCTTCTTGCAGGAAGGATGACAGCCCCTCGCTCTCCCAGTGAGGTGGGTTTAGGGGCAGTGCAGAAAGCAGAGCCCTGGTGGCAGCACAGGGTCAGAGTGTGGATCCTGACACCAATCCCAGCCCCACAGCTGCATTCCTGCTGCTCTCTATCCATGCATCTCCTCCCAGCCCCGCCAGCCTGAGGGTGTGAGACAGCTCAGATCCCACCCAGCTCAAGGGACTTGCAGGGACAAGTGTGAAATGTTGGGAACATCCCAGTGGAGCAGGTACTGTCTGCCCCGTGTGGGGTGATCTTACAGCCTTTCCCTTCCCTCTAGGCTCGGATGGAGGTGGATGCTGATGGAAATGGTGCTAAAATCTTCGCTTACGCGTTCGACAAGAACCGAGGCCGCGGCTCAGGCCGCCTCCTGCACGAGCTGCTCTGGTGGGTACTGCAGGGAGTTTTCTCTGCCTCTAGTAACCAAAGTCCCCTCAGGAGAGGTGGAAACTCAGCACTGGGTGCCCACAGGGCTTGGTTTTGCAGAGTTCTCACAGGGCTCAGCCTGTGAAACGTTCCAGAGACAGGTGAGTGGTTCATGGACACCCTGTGTGCACCTGAGAAATGCTGCCCAAACTTCAGCTGCGCCATTTAATAGGTGAAGACAAACCTTTGAAGGCTTGTTGTGGGGCTTTAACTTCTGATAACTTAAAACTTTGAGGTGTTTTTTATGGCTTTCTGCAGAACTTCCTGAGGTGATGCTGATGGCTCATATCAGCTGCTGCATCTTATTTTCCATGCTCTGCAAATCTTTGAAATCCTTCACAGGATGAACATTAAATTTTAGGAGCCAATTTCCTCATTTGTGAGAGCAGCTCACCCTCTGAGCTCATATATTCCTCCTTCTGGATACGTTGATGGGTTTGTAGAAAAGATGGGATCTGCTGAAGAAATCTTATTTCTTTTAAAAGCCTTTTTGGAAAAATTAAGCATATTTTCTATTCAGTTCCACATCTTTGGACGTCACAGTGCTCAGGATGCCCTTTATTGTTCCAGGTTACCTTTTATCCCCTAGAACCAGGCTCTGCACAGGAGGAAGGAGACAGGAAGAATATCAGATGATTATTATTATTATTTCCAATCTGCTTATTAAATATGGATTTTAACCTGTGTCTGTTAATATTTAATCTTATGGCACATAAAACTTTGTTGAAATGACGGAATTGGCTGCAAATCACTGACAGCTGCTGCTGCTAACTGTGAACCTCAGACAGTCATAATTATTATCTGTAAGTAGCATTAAAGAGCACCTGGAAAGGCCAATTGTTAAAGGCTGTGCAAATGATGACAGCCCAGCTATTGCTTATTCTGGCTTGTTTTACTCAAATTAAGAAGTCATTTGAGCATATTCAGTTAGGAAATTCAAATTCTGTCATTCAAGCATGGGGTTAAAAATGAGAGATTGTGTATAATGGGGATTTTGGAGAGGCACAGAGGAAGGTGTCAGCTGCCAGACGAGCAGAGCTGAAGTTCTGAAGTTGCAGTCAGATTTTTGGACTAGAAAATATAAATATCTCTGCTGTTCCTGTGAATTCCTTTTGGTCCCGAAGGTGTTTGTGTTGCAGGTCAGTGGCTGAGTCTCTGCAGGGGCTGTGAAGCTTCTGCCCCTCCTAAACAGAGCATTTTTGGGGCTGCTCTGAGCACAAACCAGGACTGGAGAGTAGCGGCAGGTCCTTTGCTTGGTGAGGAGGAGCAGTGCTGGAGGCTGGGGACCTTTGAGAGTCAGGAGAGCTGGGCAGAGCCTGGCAGTGATTGCACTTCCCAGTGCACTGCTTGGATGAATGAAAACCAAAGAACATGGATTACTGCAGGTGTAGGTCTGTAATTCAGTTGTTCTCTGCACATGAATCCCCAAAAACGTGAAAAACCAACCCAATTGTTTGCTTCTGGTTTAAGATCAGTGAGTAGCATGTGGTAGATGGAAGTAAAATAGATTTTTTAAATTTTTTTTCTCTAGTTAAGCAGGTATCTTTGCTGATGTCATGAGGCCCTTGGGATAGAAAGCCTGGAGCTCCTGGAGCTGCAGCAGTGACAGGGACCTTCTCCCAGAGCTCCCCTGCCCTGTGCAGAGGCAACTGTGGGATCAAAAGGCAACCAAGAGCTGGAAATTCCCAACACGAGCTGCAAAAATTCTTACAGAAGGAACTTGCTGATGGTTCTTCAGCCTCTCTGGTGCTTGCTGTGATTTCCACATGGAGTTTTGGCTCTCCCAGAGCAGGGTTTGGATGTGTCTGCAGAAGTCTCATCCCCTCACCCATTCCCTGTGGAGCAATCCCAGCTCTGTGCTCTGCTGGGTGTAGAGATGTTCCCTGGGGAACAGTAGCAGCAGCAGGGGATTAGTCATAAGTAATACCAGCTGCATGTTCAAAAAGACATCCAAGACCTGATTTCTGGGGGTTTTTAAGGGGTTTTTTTAAGATCAGTTGCTATCTTGCTGCCTATAACAGGCTCAGTTCTGGTTCCTGGTGCTTGGAATTGCTGCGTCTGCAGTTGTATTCCAGCCCTGGGTTCTGAGCTGCTGAAATACCAAAAGAACAGAATCCAAATAATTCCATGAAAAGTCCTGGGGGAAGGGTTTTGCAGGGGAAGGCAGAAGCTCCAATTCTGCAGGAGTTTTGGCTGCATTGCTGAGGCTGTTCCTCTGCCCCTTCTGCAAGGGACGAGGCAGGTTCTCCTCATCCTGTCCTTCCTGCTCAGTTTGGATGAGCTAGGATGGTCAGTTGTGCCTGGGGAGGGGAGTGCTCATCCAGCATGAGGGTGTTTGACAGTGATCTTGATGAAACAGAGAAAGGAGAGGTGAAAAGAAGGGGGAAGGGGAAATGGAAACTCTTAGAAGGCAGTAGGGAAGATTTCCCCCTGTAGTCCTGCTTTGGGTTTTGGGCAACTTTCAGGGTGTTTCTTGGTCAATTGTGGAATCATTTGAGACTTTCAGTGTGTTACACACAATTAGAGTCTAAAAAGCATTTGCATACTTAGTGAAACCCCTGTCCTGTTGCTGCTCAGAGATGTTTCTTCATAAATAATAAGCCCTGTGACTCCACACCAGTGCCAAACTTAAACAAATGTGTCTGATAGAATTTCCCATGACAATAATAAACCAGTATTGGCACCTTTCAATGAACACTGTAATTCCATGGATCTCTAGCAGTAACTGGAAGACTCTGGAACTAAGCAGTATGCTTAAAGTTACTCTATATTCTGCATTTTGATTCAGCTAATTTATAACTGAAATCACCTGCTGGAAAAAGGCACTTTCTCCTGGGAGTTGCCCTGTCTGAGGCAGCTCAGTGCCAGCAGATCCCAACTCACGTTGCCTCTAGAATTGCTGTGATCCTTTGTTTTTTAGCTATTCCTGTTCACCACTGACCTTCAGGTTGGTTTTGTCTCCTGCAGGGAGAGGCACCGGGGAGGGATTGCTCCTGGCTTTCAGGTGGTGCATCTGAACTCTGTGACCGTGGACAACCGCCTGGACAATCTGCGCCTCGTCCCGTGGGGGTGGAAGCCCAAGGCTGAGGAAATCTCTAGCAAACAAAGGTATGGCATCACCTGGCAGGGAAAATAAAATCTCTTCAAATGCTGTCTCCTTCCTGTAGTGATTTTTGCCTTGGCAGAGTCTTTTTGATTTAACCTTGGATGCTTTACATGTCAGTCTGTCCTGGGGCAGTTGGTGCTCCTGTCCTGGTGCAGGGACAGTCTCACCCTTGGGGTTGTGCCAGGAGGATCAGGGAGCCTCTGTTCCCTCCCAGCTGAGCAGATCCTCAGGGAATCCTGCACATCTCACTGCCTTCTGCCCCTCAGGCACTCAAATTCCAGCGTGACCTGCAGGATGCTCATGGTGGAAGTTGTGAGCTGGGGTTGGGCTCACTCAGGGCGAGTTCTGGGCTCAGCTTCCAGCAGCTTCCACGGGCTGGGTTTCATTCAGCACATCAAGCTCTTCATGCCAGGATGGATCTGGATAGTCAGTGATGGCACACAGTGGGAGACCCACAGACTTCACATCACACTCTTCTCCTGAAACACTTGCAGCAGCAGCTTTAGGATTGGGGTGTTTAGAGCTGATTAAACTGATGTTGAGAAGTTGTAGTGAATTACAAATGCTCCACGTGATTTTGGGGGTTCATGAACAAGAAACAGACTTCAAACCAGAAATTAATTTTGACTTGGTGTGAATAATTTTGCACAGAGTTAATTTTGCTCAATGTAAATGTTTTTTGATTGATACACTTAAACTTTTGGGGTTTGCACTTAAGCTAAAATAACCTTAAAAATACCCAATATATATGAGCGGTATGTGCAGCTTAAGGCTAAATACAATGTTAACCCTACTTAATTTATTAATAAATTTGGAATCGGTTTCTCTGTATGATTATTAGAAATTGATACACCAATCTTGCACTTGTTTTTTTTCCAGGGAACAAAGTCTGTACTGGCTGGCAATCCAACAGCTTCCTACAGACCCCATAGAAGAGCAGTTTCCTGTCCTGAATGTAACCAGATATTACAATGCTAATGGGGATGTTGTGGAGGAGGAAGAGAACTCCTGCACTTACTATGAATGTCACTACCCTCCCTGCACAATGATTGAAAAACAGGTGGGTTCAGAGAGCTGGAGAGAGCCTGGAATGCAAGGCTAATGGTGTGTGTAGGGATTTATTTGTTAGATAAAATGTAGAGCTTTACATGAGCCATTCAGTGGCTAAAAGCAATAATTTTCTTCCATTCAGGTTTTCTTTGGCTTGAACCTCCAGACCCTGTGATCATTTTCAGTTGGAGGGAATATGGGTTTGAATTGGTGGATGTTACTGGGCTCCTGGGAGGAGGGTGATTTCTGCAGAGTGCACAAAAAGCCAGGTGGAAGCTTTCTTGCAGGGAGCAGAACTGGGATGAGTGAGCAGCTGTGTGAGGCAGCAGGAAACATTGTAAGAGGGTTTGGATGGTTGTGGAATGAAAAAATAACCTGGTTACCATTTCCTGAGCAGAAGGTGAATTGCACTGGCCTTCATTCAGGGGAGAGCTGGGAGGAAAAGTTCTGCTGGAGGAAGATAAAGCAACATCAGGAGTGAGAGAATGAGCTGTGCAAGGGCTGTGCCTCTGTCACACAGATGCCTTATCTATAAACAAGGGCTTTTCTTGTGATAGCAGATGCTGAGTAGGCTAAACTCATTGTGTTCCACTTTCTGCTTTGGGAAAGGGAATATTTGCAAAAATGGTCTTGAATTCCCTGTATTTGAAACAGAGGTAGCTCTGCCTTTTATTTGAGTCTGTGCCCAAAAGCTCCCTGGGTAACAGTAAGTTTGGCAATGGCTGAGGACTTGTGCAGCCCTTCTGATAATTTCTGAATTTCAGGTGTTTGTAGTTTAAAACAGGACTGAAGTTGACAAAACAGTAGCATTGTGACAACAAATGTGTAATGCTCCAATATTATCTTTTTAAGCCCATTTCAAAAACGAATGGTTAGCCGCAGAAATTGCTTCAAACCCTTGTGGTTCTCTGAAGCTCATGGTGGGATGTTTGTGTTTCATAGAATCCCAGACTGGTTTGGGTTGGAAGGGACTTTACAATTCATCTCATCCCATGGTAGGGACACCTTCCACCATCCCAAGTTCCTCCAAGCCCATCCAGCCTGGCCTGGGACACTTGCAGGGATCCAGGGGCAGCCATAGCTTCTCTGGATGCTGTGCCAGGGCCTCACAGGAAGGATTTCTTCCCAATTTCCCTCTAACCCTGCCCTCCTTCAGCTTCAGGCTGTTCAGCCTTGTCCTGTCAGCTGTTTGTGACAGGCGTGGAAGACCTGGTCATGAAGCTCCTTGGGAAAGCTGCTGGGGTGTCTCCTGGGAGCGATGCTGAGGTTGTCCTGAGCACTGAGCAGCCCCTCTAACACCATCTTTTGTTCCCAGTTACGTGAATTCAACATCTGTGGCCGCTGCCAGGTGGCGCGGTACTGCGGCTCGCAGTGCCAGCAGAAGGACTGGCCTGCTCACAAGAAACACTGTCGGGAGAAGAAAAGGACCTTCCAGCAGGAGCTCGGACCAGAACGATGACCGGGTGGCAGAGGCCTCTCAGCAGCAGGATTCCTTCCCAAAGGCATTGGACTCTTGCTTTTGCACAGTATGACAGACTGCTTATCAAAGCCAGAGGCACTGAAGAAAAACCCTGTGATGCTTGAGCAGAATGGCTGACTGGACTAAGCCAGCTCTGACTGGTGCTGTGGAAAGGGATCGGGTCTGCCCTTCCAGTATTATATTCTCAAGCAAAAAGACTACTGTGGAGGCTCCAGGCAGGAAGCTTCTCATTATTTATATGTTAATACGTTTGTAAACTCATGTACAGTTTTTGTTAGGAATTCTTGATAGCACTCATTAACTGTAATGTTCAGATGAGAACATGTTGTTGGCCTAAAAGTTAAAAAAAAAAAAAAAAAACAAAAGTCATGTAGCAAAAGCTTTTCCTCCCATGTGGCAGAAGTGTCTGTGGCAGTGCCAAGGCCGGCGGGGCAGACTTGGCATCAAGCACTTACTCTGGAGAACTCTGCATGGAAGCTCTACTTAAAAAAAAATACAAAAAAAGAGCAAAGTAAAGGTTGGAATGAATCCATGTCTGCTCTCTGGCTTTTTCCCCTTCCCTTCCAGCTGCCTTCCCTTCCTCAGTGACCCCTGGCTGCTGGAAGTCCCTGCAGGTGCCCCAGGAGCTGGCATGGGGACCCTCTGGGATCGGTGTCCAGGCCCTGCAGCCGGGGCTGCCTCGGAGGGGCTGCTGCAGATAGGCCTTGGAGCAGCCAGGATTTTCAGGAAAGCTGGATCAGCTTTCTGTTCCAAAGCCCTTGTGTAGAAGGCAGTGGTAGGGGAGCTCAGGTAGCAGCTGTGTGTGGATGTGGTTGCCCTCGTGGCTTACCCGTAGCATAGCAAACACTCCAGTCATGTGCAGAGATGTTTAAATATCTAATACTTGGTAATTTGAATTATTTATTCACTTTTTTAAGAGTTGTCATCAATTCAAGAATCACTTTCTGATTTTATTTTTTTTTTTTAATGTAATGAGTAAAAGTATTGGAGGAGGATTTCCCTTGCAGAGCACATGCCTGTTTTTCTTTTCATGAATAACTTTTTTTTTCCATTTTTGCCTTAGAAATGTAAGGAACATCAGTTGAGTTTCTGAAGAGCTAAATGGATAATTTAGTGCCAGGTGCTAGTCGTGCTTCAGAGTAGAAGAATGTGAGCTGCTGAGTGCTTAATGCAGAGCCTTTCTTGGAGTGCTTAGTGAAAATTTTTTTGTAAAAGCCGTTTAGAATTTTGATTTTTTTCAATCAGGATTCACTTTGCTACTTCGTGTTGCAATGTTGGTCTTGCTTGTATTCAGTTTGTTAGAAAATGGATCTGCTGTGGACTTCCAATATTATATTCTGTTTCTAATATCTGCACAGGAAGTTCTGAATCATTAACATTTTGGTGGGTTTTCATCCTTTGGCTTTAAGCATCTTGGGAAATAGTAAAGAACTTCTGGAACTTCCTGCTGGAAGTTCACTTGAAGGCACCTGGTCAAGTTGCCACTCTTAAACCACAGTTAGCCTAACTTTTCTGTTCAGGCAGCCCAAAATGCCCTTCAATATAAAAAAACCAAGCAGGACCCAATGCAATTTTCCTCTAATGGGTAATCTTTTTTTTAAAGGAATCATTAATTCTTTCCTTGAAATGAAATGCACATGTTCAAGTTGTAAAATTTGCATGAGTAGTTTTGAAAAAATCAGGAGTAGGGGGACTGCTGGAGTCAGCAGAGACTGATGCACAGCAAAGGGAAGGACTTTCAGAACTGACCTGAAGATGAAAGTCTCAGCAGAAGAAAATGCAGGGAGTTGTTTGCATATGTGTTCCCTTTGAAAGAGCTGGTGGAGTTCACACAGGAATGCTTCCATATGGAGAGCTCAGCAGAGAATCTGTTCAGAACAGAAGTGCTTTGAGGAGAGATTAAAGTTCAGCTGAAATGAGCAGCAACAAGTTGCCAGGACCAGACGGTGCCACCTACGGCTCTGAGGGAGCTCGGGGATGAATAAACTGAGCACCCAGCTGGGATGGTGACCTCTCCCTTGGTACAATGTCACAGCAAATGTCACAGCAGCTTCTGTGGAATTTCAAGGAATTTCAAACTACAGCCACCAGCACTTTGCAAATTCATGGATGCTGTGATGCAGCATTAATGGGTGAATACCGAGGAGGAGTCACTGTGGGTTTTGTACAAGGAAATCATGCTTCAAAACTTTACTGAAATTGCTTCAATTCCAGACATCAACGAGCAGGGAAAGGGGGATTTGGTTGGGACGGTCTTAAATGCATTTACTGATGACTTTGCTCAAGGCACTTAAGGAAAAAAAGCTGCTGGTCAAAAAGAGAAATTATGTTTGTCACATAGAAAAACAACTATTTAAGATGGGAGAGGAAGAGTAGAAGGGAGGGGTTTTTTGGTGGTGGGAAGTAAACAGCTGGATGCCCAATATATTAAAAAAAAATTAGAAAAAAAGGAATGTATAATGGAACTGACAACATCCACTGAATGAGGTTATTCAGTGTATTAATAAAGGCTGAGTGAATTGCAGAAGGATGAGAGAGTGGGAGATGAAATTCAGTGCCAATAGATGGTTATGGGAAAACAAACGGCCAGGCCTGGGCTGGTTTCACTCGGCAGTGAGCCCTTTGGGTCTGCAGGATTTCCACCAGGGGAACAGCGGCAATCCAGGAGAGGAGGGAGCACTGGGAATGGCTGCGGGATGAGATCCCGAGTGTGCAGGAGCCGCTCTCCGCCTGGGAAAGGGAAAGGCGCAGGGCAAGGACCAGCATCGCTCCGAGGTACCAGCGGTACCAGCCCGTGTGTCTCCAGGAATTGCCGGGGGGGGAAGCGAGGCGCTGGGAGGATGGCGAGGAGAAGCTGATCCCGGTTTTCTCCCGTGAGCCCCTGCCGGATTCAGGACAGGGCTCCCTCACCGGGAGGGCGCTGGAGCCGCAGCCCTTTCCCTCGGCAAGGACGCGTTGGGAAGCGGCTCGGACAGGCGAGCGGAGCCCGGCCCGGGGAAGAGGCGGCTCGGCGGGGGCAGCTCCGCCCCGGGCCCGCCCTGACCGGGAAGCAGACGGGCGGCGGCGCCGCCTCCCCGGAGCCTCCTGGGAGCCGCCCCGGCGGCGCAGCAGGGCCCGGCCCGCGATGGCCGCGCCGTGCAGGACGCGCACACTGCAGGTGGTGGACACGGAGTTCAGCGCGGACGCGGTGGAGTGGTGCCCGGTGGAGGGCTGGCACAGCATCCTGGCCTGCGGCACCTACCACCTGCGCCCGCCCGACCAGGTGAGCCCGGCCCCACTCCGGAGCGAGTCCACGTCCCCATCCCTGCCCGGCCGGCACCGTTCCGGGACGAACTCCCATCCCTGTCTCTGCCCCATACCGCCCCGGGGTGAGCCCCATCCCCATCCTCGGTTCTGCCGGTCCCCGCTGGGCTGGGGTGGCTCAAGTGGGGGCAGAGAGGCTCCTCCGTGAGCGTGGCCGGCCCCGAATAGGCTGGGACTGGACAAGTGGGAGCTTCCGCCTGCTCCTCGCTCCTATCGGGATCTCGGGAGCGGAGGCAGAAGCGCGGCTGAGCTTGCCCTTTTCTTTCCCGTGTTTGCCACAGAGCGATTCCCGAGGGAACAATGGGGCCTGTGACCGGACGGGGCGGCTCTACCTGTACCACTACAACGAGGAGCAGCCGTACATCCCTCTGACCGAGATCCAGCGCATCGACACGGCTGCCATCCTGGACATCAAATGGTAACGCTGGCCCGGCCAGGCTCGGTGCCACAGCAGCACACTCTGATCCTCCAGGGATCCTTTTTTGGCATGGCAGCAACAGCAATAGTTACTAATGGAACAGTTCCTGACTTCTTGGAGGGAAATACTTTCCAGTTTGTTCCAATGAGCAAAGACTGCCTTCTTTCTGTTTTATGCTTTCTGCCCACTTGGCTGGTCATGACTTTGTACCTCATTTATTTATATAATAACATATAGTAGATCTCCCCTGTACAGAATCCTCGTAGCTGTGTGGGAACTTGAGGAGCCTGAGATTTTCTTAATGTGAGATTGTTTTAATCACATACCTTCTCCTTGTGCATGTTGGAATGGAAGTGATGGCTTTGCTCTCTTCCTAAAATACAAGAAAGATGGACATTGGAGACTTGTTTAATTTGATCTTTTAGGTGCCACATTCCTGTTGCAGAACATCCCATGGTTGGCATCGCAAACTCCATAGGTGCTGTGGAATTTTGCCACCTGACTGGAAGTGAGGTGGGTGGATGGCAATGCCTGCTGCTGAAGCTGGTTTTAACCCAAGTTTGATACATCTCCACATTTACTAGTAGAGTGCATAGGCTTGCAGGAAAGCTGGGTGGTTTCCATGGCTTCCTCAGTGTGCTTAGCTTTTTTAATGCTTTTGTCTTCTGATGATTGTCATAAATTCTGTGAACTTGTTCACGGCACCAGAGAGTTGGGTTGGGCTCTACCCACCTGCAAAGTCAGGAGGAGAGCCAAGAGGAGGGCAGAAGCAAACCCTGGAAACAAGCACAGCCTAACTGGGAAACAGCCGAAGGTGCAAACTTGGTAGAAGCAGGGAGGATTTTTGGAGTGGTTTCTTTCGGTGGTGAGAGAAGAGACTGATCAGAGCTATTCTCACAGAGCAAAGAAAGCAGAGGCCAGTCTGTAAGGGAATTCAGCAGTCAGGTCATCACTTCTGCTGCACTTGATCAATCCCTGAGAAGAAGCAGAGTTTAAGGGAGGTTTGGTGGGAGATGAGCAGCAGAAGGGTGTGATCCTGTGTGTGCACGTTTGCCCCTCAGCCAGCACTGGGCGATTGTACAGTGCTGTGGGACCCTCATTTCCTCATCAGTCTCTGGAAAACCCGCTGTGAGAAGCAGTGCACCTGCTGCTATGTGCCTGCTGTCCTCCCAGTCTTAATCCATTCCTTTTGTTTCCAGTAGAAGAACAGCTGCATGTTGGAGCCACGCTTCAGGGTGGATCTCGGGGCACAGCGACTGGCCCTGTCCTTGGACTGGTCCACTGGACGAGAGCAATGGTGAGGATGGGAGATGGAGGCTGGGGCTGGAGGCCAGGGTGTGTGGGACAACTTTCAGAAGTCATTGCTTAATGCTGTAGGGCAAATTTACTAATTAAAGCTGTTTCTGTGTGTCCTGTTTAATGAGTAAGTAGAATTGCCAGTTAGACTTTCTTCTTACATTCCTGCTTTTTGTCTCTGTCCTTCATGATAAATGATGTCATGATGAAACACCCCTTTAAAACTGTCATCGTTGTCGCTTCAGAGACCAATAACTTCTCCTTGTGTACATTGTTCACATCTCTGCAGGAAGGGGTGGCCCTGTATCTCTTATGTGGGAATTTGGGAGATTCAGTGTGGTTGAATCATTTGATAGAGAACTGGAAAGAAGTCCCAGGCCACCAAAGCAGTGCCTGCAGTTGCAGGTAACCAAACAGAAGGGACCTAGTTCATGTCAGGGAATGCCAGAAAATCTGTGCACTGGCAATTGCAAAACATTTGCCAGTGCTCCAAGGTCATTGTGTCTAGAAACTGTAACTGTACTGTGGCACAGGAAGAGAGCAGGAAAGGTCAGGATCAGCCAGTGCTTTGGGTTTCAGTGATAGCAAGGAAATAAAACATCTCTTTGTACTCCAGAAGAGGGAAGAGATTCTGAAAGGGCATTGTCAGTCTGACTTGGAGGAAAAAAAACAAAAACAAACCCTCTTCACATGGAATTTGTTTAGTGATGTAATGTGAAATATGTCAGAAGTCAAGTTTTGCATTCTGAGAAAGACAATGCCATAGTGGTTCTTCCCCTGGCCATGGGTGTGAGTGGTTGCTCCCTGTGATAGCAGGGAGTGGTGGTCACTGGGGCAGGTGATTTTAAAATGAAGCTGAAAAGAAATGTATGAATGTGTCATTCCTGCCACCATGCTGCCAGTCTCTTACAGTGTTTAGTTGAACCAAAATATCTGATTGTTGCAGTAATTCCTAATGTCTTTTTGTGTACCCTGCTGTAGTGGATGTCCTTTAAGAGTGATCAGCAGTGATTCAGAGGGGAAGCTGAATCTTTTCTCCATAGATGAATCTGCTCCTTCTGTGCACGTCCTGAACCAGTGGGAAGCTCACAAATTTGAGGCCTGGATTGCTGCTTTTAATTACTGGGACACTGATATTGTGTATTCAGGTCTGGATGGGATGGGAATCTCCTTGGGGGCTGTTGGGGAGGGGGCCCCTTGTTTAGGGATGTGTTCCTTGGGTTTTTACTTTCCAGGGTTGTGTGTGCTGCTTGCATCACCTCTTGAAAGAGCTGGGGCCTCTGGTTAGGGGTGAAAGGCTTCTTTTCTTGATGGTGGAAAGTGTTTGGAGTTAATTAGGAGAGGCCAGTGTTTGAGCCCAGTCCTTATGACTTACAATTTTTTTTCTTACCGAAGGGGAGGGTACCACCATATTGATACCACGTGTGTTTTCTGTGGTGATGGGTATAGGGAGCCTCAATGTGATTTTTGGTGTGGCTGTTAAATTCTGTGAAAGCCCAGGGCTGGAAAGCATCAGCCGTGTGTCACAGACTGCCCTGAGCAGCAGGGACACCCAGAATCACCCAGCCCAGCTCCTGTTCCTGCCCAGACCCCCCAACATCCCAGCCTGGGCATCCCTGGAGCTCTGGCAGCCTCGGGGCCGTGCCCATTCCCTGGGGAGCCTGGGCAGTGCCAGCAGCCTCTGGGGGAAGAACCTTGCCCTGATGTGCAGCCTGAGCCTGGCCTGGCCCAGCTCCAGCCGTTCCCTGCCTGCTGTCCCTGTCCCAGAGCAGAGATTGGAGCTGCCCCTCACGAGGAGGCTGCAGACCCTCGGCACTGCCTTGCCCCACGCTCAGGGCTGGTGCTGAGGGTCACAGTGTTTTGTCCCTGGGCAGGAGGGGATGACAGCCTGCTCAAGGGCTGGGACACCAGGTGCAGTCCGGAGGCTCCAGTCTTCACCAGCAGGAGGTAAGTGAGACCTGTCCACGCCCAGCCCTCCAGCAGTGGGGTGGGGACACTGCTGCCCTGCCCCTCCCCAAGCCACTGAATTCGGAGATTGCAGTGACAGCAGATCCTGGTTCTGCTTCCCTTTGGAAATGGAGGCATATATATTTTTTTTCATCAAAACAACTTCAACAACTTTTGTCCCTGGGAAAGCTGTTGAACTGTGCAGATGGAACTCTGCTTGGGTGGGTCACTGGAGTGCAATTTTAGCCAACCACTCTTGAGACACCTTGATGAAATAATGTGGACTCAAAATCCTTGAAATTCAAGGAAGAAACCCTTCTCAAATTGCTGTCTCTTCCCTCTGCAGACATTCCATGGGTGTGTGCAGCATTCAGTGCAGTCCCCACCGGGAGAATCTCCTGGCCACAGGCAGGTGAGTCCTTTTCAGCTGCTCTTCCCTGGTGTGACCAGTCTCCTGTTACCTGAACGTGCTGCTGCCTCTTCAGAAATTCCATGTGGTGCAGAGCACGTGGTCTTTCCTACCTTTCTTCTGTGCCCTGACTCAGCTGTGCTACTTTTCTGCCTGTTTGTGGTGTGTCCCCAGCTACGACGAGCACGTGCTGCTGTGGGACACCAGGAACATGAGGCAGCCGCTGGCTGACACCCACGTGGAAGGTGGGGTGTGGAGGCTGAAGTGGCACCCCACGTGTGATTTCGTGCTCCTGGCAGCCTGCATGCAGAGTGGCTTCAAGATCCTCGACTGCCGTGGGAGCCTGGGTGAGTGCCCAGGGAACAGGGGTGCTCCAGGGCTGCTCTCCTTCACTGCCTCCAGGTTCATGGGGAGCTGGAAGGACTGAGGTGATGTATTAACACCATCTCAGTGTCACTATCTGTGTGTAAATCTCTCCTAACTTCTTTTCACAGGAGGAAAGCCTTTGTGTTTGGTGTGAGGGCACAACCATTCTGGGTTTGTGTTTGTTGTGATGGTTCAGAGAGGTGCTTCTGACTGTCAGGTGATGCTTTCCTTTTAGCAGGAGTCACTGACCTGCTGGAAAATCAGTTATTGCCTCGGGAAGGAAGTGCTTTGCAGCCTGGTTAATCCAGAATAGCATGAAAAAACCCACAACTTGATTTTTAAGTAATTTAATTTATCTTTTTCTTTTTTAAAGCGGAAAACACAGAGGAATGTATCATCCTGTCATCCTATGTCCTGCACAATTCCTTGGCCTACGGGGCTGACTGGTCAAGGCTGTGTCCGAGGGATTCCTTGCCTGCAAGCCAGGACCTTGCTGCTGCGTGCCAGCCTTCGGAGGAGCTCGTGGGAGCATCAGGGCAAGGAGACGAGAGGCTGAATTTGCAGGTCCAGAACCTGAAGATAATTTATGAGTCTCCTACAGCTACTTTTGATGTAATCCTGGAGGAGGAGAGTGAAAGCCCTGCTGTGGCACTCGCAGCAGGGGCAGGGCCAAAGCTGGCTGGGGATCCTGGACTGGTCAAGGGCTCTGGTTTAAAGGGAAGTTTAGATTTGGCTGCCCAAGGGGCAGATCTGGGGTCAGCCAGCAGCTCTGACTCAGGAGCCAAGAGACCCAATGGAATGGGCCTGGACAGAGGCAGTGACTCAGCCAGGTCTCCAGACAGCCCCAAAGAAATGAGCATTGTAGCCACCTGTTCTTTCTATGACAACATCCTCCACGTCTGGAAGTGGGAGATGAGCCTGGTGACCCCCCCAGATGTGCCAAGTCCTCGATCTCCATCCGAAAGAACAGCTGAAAGTTTGCATTGACCAGTCCCAAGGGAAGAGGGAGGAAAACTCCTGAACTGAGAACGACAGCTGAACTTAACACTATAACTTCTGCTGGGCTTCCCCATCTTACTGCTGAGCTTGGGAGTCCTTCAAGGCCAACACTGATGGAATTCCTGGTGTTGTATTTTCAGCACAGAGGGGAGCCTTTGCTTAGAGGCCTGTGGTCATGCCCAGACGTGTTTATTTAGTTTTTCCCTTAATGTACCAGTTCCAAGTGGAACAGCCCTCCTCTCACAGGCTGCTGCTTTGTACCTCAGATATGAATCCTTTCAAGGCTGGTTTGCATTTCACAGTGGATCTGTTAAGCCTGTTCTGCTTCCCTCACAAAACAGACTCGTCTGTGCTGCTGTGCAGACCCAGTAAGTGATCAGAAGGTTTAATGAATGTCTCAGAAAAGCCCCTGAGCAATGGCTTGGTTGTGTGATGGGTGTGCCTCTGGAGAAGAGCTCAGCCAGGCCAGACACAGTGCAATGTGCTCACAGTGATGTTTAACAGAGAGAAGTTCTGGTTCAGAAGGAAATGCAAACTGCCTGGAGTGATGGGAAGCGCTGTGGCATCCTCCTTGTGAGCATCCTGGTGCTTCTCCATCATTTTGAATCAGACTCATCACCTGACTGCAGACTCCATCATTCCCAGCTGAGCACACCCTGGTTCAGATAAATCCTGTAGTGACCCCACCATGTTTTAGTGCCACTCAACCACCCCCATGGCCTCTCAGTATCCAGCTCATGCCTTCTGCTCTCCACAGAGCCACCTCTAGGTCCAAAGTCAAGCTCAGTTTTTAAAAGGTGAACAGCTTTAAGATCAAAACCTCCAAAAAGTTTAAGCGGTGTTTCTTGACATCTTCTTAAGTTTAAAATAAGAACAGAATACCAAAATCTTAACAGCATTGCCCTACCTACCTCCAGGAATGGCTGCAGGATTTCTCATGGTTGCTCCATTAGCTCTCTTTTTTTTTTCACTGTGAACTATCAGCAAAACACCCTTTCTGGAGCATTTTCTCTATTCCTAGAAACAAAAAACCAGCTTAAACTAGATCAGTAACTTTTAGCTTGCATGGTTTGTCTTTGAGGGTCCTAAAGAATGAGTTGTCTGGAGGGAAAGAAACACCAGCAACAGTGTAACAGTGCTGCAACTAAACCAGGTCCAGCAGATGAGAACTTTGCTGTATAGAAACTCCCTTGTCAAGGGTGAATGTGTATTTTAGCAAACATTCTGGAGCACTGTTACATGAAGATTCATATTAATAATGAAAACAAGAGCTTTTGCTAAAGAAAAATCATGCTATTTTTGGATGTTTCTAAAATAAAACCAATATAAATTATTTTTTTGTGGTTGTTTTGAGTCTAAAAATAAAATGACAGTCCTTATGAGGACCTTCTGCCTTGGCCTGGGATGGCTCGGGCTCCAAGGGGTGAATGTTTTTTGGGAGTCAGAGTGGATAATCCAGTTTCCTGGGAAAACCGAGGGCAGCGAAGCTGGAGAAGTGTCTCCGACTGGGACCAGCCTGGCCTAAAGCCAGACGTTTTCAGTCTTAATTTGAAAGCTTAAAAATTAAACTTTGCAGTATTTTTTATTTAGAAAAGTCACGGACCCCTCACTACCCCCAGAGATGGCTGTGCTCACCAGGCACAACCATCTCCCAGAAGAACTGCCAGTCATGGGTGGGAAACCAAACCGCAGATTTCCTCCAGGACTTAAATCAGATATTACAGAGGAACAAGGTAGAAGGATTTACTTTAATGTTCAGTGGCAGAGCCTGTCCAGTGTTGGCCGGCGGTACCACTGCCCGCTCCCTACCGCACGTAGTTCTTGGGGAAGAGCTGGAAGAGCTTCCCGTCCTGTGTGGGCTCGAAGCCGTACTTCTCCAGGTTGTTGGGGTCGAATTTGCCGTCCTTCACGTCCTTCTCGATTCGCGGAGCCACCAGCTCGTCGAAGAGCTGCTTGGCCGTCATGGGCGGCTCGGTGCCCTCGGGGGCGCGGTACGACACGTAGGGCCGCAGCTTGAAACCCGTCAGGTCGGGCACGACGAACTCGGGCACCATCTCCTTGACGAGGAGGAACTTCTTGTTGCGGGTGAGCACGCCCAGCTTCTTGGCCCCGCGGCCCTTGTTGTAGCTCCGGGGGCCGCGCTTGCTGGTGAACGGCGACATGCGGTCGGCGCCGCGCACCAGCCCGCGGACTAGCTGGGTCAGCAGCCCCATGCCGGGCACCGAGAGCCGGGCCCTGCAGGCACCAGGGACGCAGCGAGCCGGGCCGGTCCTTGAGGGCAGCCGGGAGTTCACAGAGACCGGTCGGTCCCCGCACGCACTGAGGAACTAGCGAAGCCGGAGCGAGTCCCAGAGAACAGCCGGCGGGGCTCAGCCGAGGCGGAGCCGGTCCCTGCGAGCACCGACAACTCCCCGAACCGCGCCGGGACCAGTTTCCCCTCACAACCCGGAGCAGCCCGACCGCGCTCTCAACACCGCACACTCCAACACCGCCCGCTCCCATTGGCCGGGCCCCGCCAGCCAATCCGCAGGGCCGATACTGGCCCGTGCTGCCCGCGCGCCGAGCGGCTCCTGGGGGGCTTTCCCCGCCAATCAGCGGCGTGGGCGGGGCCTGGTGCGACCGCGCCCCCTGGCGGAGGCGGGCGGGGTCTGCGCTCTGCGCCCTTCGCCCCCGGCGCGGGGCCCCGAGACCGCCCGGGCGGGACAAGGGCCAGCACCGGTACTGACACTGACACCGACACCGACACCGACACCGACACCGGCACCGGCACCGGCACAGAGGCGGCCACGGGAGCAGGTGAGAGGGTGCCCGGAATCGCTGCAGCGCGGCGGTGGGACCCGGGCCTGGCGCACCTGTGGAACCGTGCGGTGCCCCCGGCCGGTGCCGGTGCCGCAGGCCCGGCGGGACGAACTTGTTTTGTTTGAGCCCGTGTCCCGAGCTGTGACCTGGCGAAAGCCGGGCAGAGCACACGGGACTGGCCGGGAGGGTGAGCCGTGTCCAGCCGGGGGTAGCAGGAGGGTGAGCGGGGCTGCCCTGACCGCAGCCCGGTGCCCGCTCCCTGCCCGGGCAGTGTCGCTGCTGTCCCCGGGCACTGCCCGTCCCGCGTTCCGGTGGTTGTTTTCCGTAGGGAGCAGGGATGGGTCTGGCTGTCCCGCCGGGCTGGAGGCTCCCGGGGAGTTCCTGTTTAAATTCCCGTGGCTGTGGAGAAATTTGTTCGGGAGAAGTCCCGTCCCCCAGCGCTGGGCTTTGTTGCTCAGCACAGAGACGAAGGGACAATAAAGTTAAAAAATTGTTTTTCCCCTTGTGTTGTTCGAGAGTTTGGGTCAGAACTGCGGTAATCTCTGAACTCAGCCTTCTGTCTTTGTTTTTGTCTCTGCTTCTGCCGCACCTCCAGACATGGATGAAGGAGACAACAGCACCAGCCTTGAGGTACGATATGCTTTGTTCTTATTTTTGGACTTATTTATTTCCCTTTGAGGGTTTCCAGAAACTGAAAGCAGCTGTGCCTAATTTGATAACACCGGGGCAATGCCTTCAGATGCTTTTACTCTGAAAGAGACTTTCCTGCTGGGAGTTTTATCCTTTCAGGCTTTTAAGGATTAGTCCCATTTTACTGTGTGTGTGTTTTTTATTTCTTACAAATCATGCATGCTCTGCTTCATATTCTAAACTGTTTCAATAATGCTATGATTTAAATACTTTCATTTTTAGCCTAAATGAGGAGAATTCTGGCAGACTGCTCTTCTTGCATTTGTTTTTGATCATAAATTTGAACCTTAGACCAACAAGGCTTTTCCTAGTTGTGAAAAACAAACCCCATGAGAGGAAACAGTTCTCATAACTAAAAAACACACACAATGTACTTGTACACAGTTAACAATGTTTTGTGAAAATCCAGGTTCCATAATCAATACAAGACACAGGTGCCCCTGAGCTATGAGGAAGCCTTGTGTTTTGGCCTAATCCCAGTTTTAAGTCCTTGTTTTCAGGGCTGCTAAGCCTTTTCCACCCCTGCCTGGACAGGGAATGTGTCAGTGTTTGCCTTGGACTGCAGTGAGGAGCTGTTGGACTCTCAGCAGTGCTGGGTGCCTGTACTCTGGATGGGTGTGAGCTGCAGTTGTGAGGCTGCATATTTGTGCTGATTGCTGTTAAATCTCGAGTTCTTTAAGAAACTTCAAAATCAGGAAGCAGAGAAATGCTCTTTATCCACACTCTGGGCAGGAGGCTGCTCCATTTTCAGCTGCAGTGAGGGGCCCTGCAGGGTGGTCCCACAGATGTTGTGGGTCTGAGAGGGTTCTTTGGGGCTGGGTGAGGTGAAGTTTTTGGGTTGGGGTGCTGAGCACAGTCCTCCTCTGAGAGGAGCTGCCCTGGTGGCTTGGCTGTGACCTCATTCCTGCCCCAGGAGCTGTCACAGCACTCACTGACATATCTCAGGTGTCTGCACAGCTCAGCCTGGCTGCTTTGCTTCCTCTGCTTGTCCACAAGGATTGTCCAGGCTGGGAAAGGTTCCCCCTGAGTCTGAGCAGGGGAATATCATGTTGTCACTGGTGAAAACATTGCAAGAACCTCTCAATGTTTCTTGGGGTTCTGAATTTTTCTTTCCCTTGTTGCTTTTCTGCACCGGGGCCCCAGCCTGGGCATGTTTGTGTTTTGTTCTTTTCCCCATGGATTTGTTTCTCCTTTTGCAGCAGCAATGTGTCAGTTGGCAATTACTATTTTTGGTGTTATTTGAGCTCATACAGGTCAGGGGAGCAGCAGAACCGTCCATGTCCCAGTGTCCCTGACACTGTCAAGGGGAAATAAACACATTAAGTGACCACAAGAGACTTCTACAGGAACTCTGTGTCACCAGGTGTTGTACCTGTTGCTGACACATCTTCAGCTTTTTATTTTTTCAGAGTCTTGTGACTTTTCACTACAATCCCATGAGTAATAGTCTGATAACAATAGTGACAGAGTTAGTTTGACTCATGTTAGGAAGATAAACATTAAAGTGCTAAAGTGACCTGAGGAGGCAAAGTGAGCAGAGGGGTCTGTGTGAGGTGACTGGTCTGGCAGGAGTTTCTTTTGTGCTGTAAAACTGGAATGAATTCCATTAGAGGGACCAGTTTGGTGACTTGGTGTACACTTCATTTTTCTCTTGCTGGCAAAGCTGAGTTCAGCTGTCATCCAGAACTGGAACCATGGGCAGGAATGGGACCTGAACTGTGTGTAGTGCTTAATTCAAGAGCTTTTAAGGTTCAAGACTTAGAGGGGGATGTATTTGTCCTTGAGCTGACGTTGTTTTCACTTATTCCTGAGAGTTGTTCTGCCTTTTTCCCCCTTTCTCTTAAGTTTTGTGTTGGGATTTGTGAGACTGTGTTAAGTGGCAGCTTTTATTCCTGAGAGACATTGGTGGGAACAGGACACCATACCTGGGGTCAGGGCTTCTGCCTATGTGAATCATCTGCTTTTTATGATGGCTTTATTATGCTGGTTTATAACTTGTTTTCTCAGTCTCATAAAGTCCTTTGCATTCCATTCTCATCCTTGTGGCTCTGAATAACACAGAATGATTAAAAATGTGTTCATCTCACTGTTTGACCCTGGTTTAGGACTGTTTAGGAATGTACTGAACTGACAGCAACACAAAACTCCCCTACTGATCCCTTTCCACTGAATGTTTCTGTTTGCAAAGTAGGTTATAAGTCAAAAAACAAAGCAAAACAAAAAATCCACAATCAAGTTGGTTGAGATGTTTTTATGGAGGCGTTTTTCCAGCTGTGGAAAACTAATTTCACCTTCCTTTTAGTGCCAGGCTGTGTTGCCAGGAGGTGCGACCCCCATCCTGCAGTTTGTGGAGGACAGGATCCAGACCACCATGGCAGAGCTGCAGGCAGCTGGCTCAGGGGTGCATCCAGAGCAGCTTCTCCTGAGCTCCAGGAGCTCTGCCAGCTCACTTGCCAAAGCCTGAGCGTTTGTTCCTTTGCTGCCACTGTGCATGAGGCAGGAATTCATTCCTGACTTTTAGAATCACAGGCTGGTTTGGAATGGAGCTTAAATCGCATCCAGTGCTGCCCTTGCCATGGGCAGGGACACCTCCCGCTATTCCAGGCTGCTCCAAGCCCTGTCCTTGGGCACTGCCAGGGATCCAGGGGCAGCCCCAGCTGCTCTGGGCACCCTGTGCCAGGGTCTCCCCACCCTCCCATGGAAGAATTTCCCAAAATCTCATTTATCCCTGCCCTCCTTCATCTAAAGACCATTCTCCCTTGTCCTGTCCGTCCATACCCTCATACACCTCCTGTGCATTGATCAGCTGGCAGATCTTTGGGAAGAAAAACATGAAATATTTTTGCATGTGCATTTAGAACTGCTCACTGATGCAGTTTAAACTTCTTGCATATGAGATGTTTGAATAAAAAATTAAAAATTATTTGATAAATTTTAATAATTTGAATTAAATTAAAAAGTATTTATGAATGTGCTTGACTTTTAGACATCTCACTGAGCTGAGTGTTCTTCAGCCCTTCAAAAAGTATGTAGTAACTTCTGAAGCTGAAAATTATTGACTTCTTTCTCTCTAAATTCCCCTCCCAGCTGACTGGAATTGCAATTGGAGCTGCAGTTGCACTGTTGCTTGTAGCAGTCGTTGTGTTTGTCGTTTACAGAAGAGTGAGACAGTCTAGTAAGTACCTGATGACCGTGTAAGTTTCAAAACCACTTTTTCCATTGATCTTCAGTCTTCTTGTAACTTTCTGTTGTAGCTGTTTGCTCTAGAGGTGTGGTTCTTGCAGGACAGCTTTAAAGAATGAAGAACTTGTGTTGGTTCACTTCCCCAGGTCTGAACCCAGAACTGTCACATGCAGGACCTGGAGGTTTTATTCCTTTGGTGTATGAGCTGTGTCAGCTCATGTGATCAGTTGTGAATTATGCAGATTATTTAAACCCTACTGTGATTTCACTGTCAGAGGAAGGAGAAATGATTGAATTGGAGGTTTCCTTCAGGAGATTTAGCTACCCAGTCCTTCTGTCTGTTTAGAGAACCCTTTATCTCCTCTGGGGCTGAGGTAGAGCCCCAAGGCAGCCCTGCCTTGGTCTGGCTTGGCCAGAGCTGGGGAATGAGGGATCCCAGGGTGGTTTAAATCCCACACACTGCCCACAGGAGCTCTTCTGGAGGCAACAAAGTCCCCAAGCTGTGCTCAGGTGTTCTCCCAGCTGCTGAAGGTGGTTTCTGATGTGATGCTTCTGTTTCAGAACAACTTCAGCCACACGTGCCTCAGTACAGGTTTCGCAAGAGGGACAAAGTGATGTTCTACGGGAGGAAGATCATGAGGAAGGTGAGGGCATCTGGTAAAATCCAGTTTGGGAGGTATAAAATTTGCAGTACTTCACTTGTTGAGCCAGGTTCCTCAACCTATAAAATCTCCCTGGGATTTTGTGGATGTTTCAGAACTCCTGTGATACTGACTGGATTGCTGCTGGAGCAGCAGTATCTTCTCTTTCTGGCCAAACCTTTCCTCTTTGAAAAATATTTGTAGTCAACGAGGGTAATAATAAATCAATGAGTATCTAACTCCTGTAGGGAGTTGATGATTGTTTAAATATCCCAGAATCCTGGTTTGGATTGGAAAGAACCTTAAAGCTTATTCAGTGCCACCTCTGCCATGTTCAGGGAGACCTCTCACTGTCCCAGCTGCTCCCAGCCCTGTCCAGCCTGGCCTTGGGCACTGCCAGGGATCCAGGGGCAGCCCCAGCTGCTCTGGGCACCCTGTGCCAGGGCCTGCCCACCCTGCCATGGTCCTGGCTATTCCCTGTGCTGCCAAGTCCAGGTGTGCACTCACTGCAAACCAACACCTGTAGAAAAAGAAGGGACAGGGAAGTAACCATCTTTAGTCACCCTGTGTTGAGGAGCACTTCCTCCTGTGAACTGCCCCAGCCTCTGCCTCCCACACTTCATTGAGGTGAATTCAAACACTTTGAATTAGACACTGGTGGGTTTAATATCCTGTTCTGGAGCTTTGTTTCATTGTGGAGGAGGTGTTTGCTCTCTGAATCTCGCATGGCAGGTCAGCCATGAAACTGAACTTGGCCAAAGAAGCCCTCAATGAAAGGAAATTTTGCGTGTGCAACTTCATAATTTTAATATTGTTCATGATTTTCATGTTCAGCTTCATAATTTGAATAATTTTTAACCAAGCAGTTTATATATAATTCACATAAATAAAGAATGCTTAGAATTCCACATGGGAAAATAATTTCAGGTAGCTTTTAGTTTGAGTTTTTGACCTTACTTTTTGCTTTTCTTCCCAAGTAAAGCAGAGAACATTACATCCAAACTGCTGTGGGTTGCACTTCATGGGTTTTTGATAACATAACAAGATTTTACTTTAAAAAAAAAATCCCCCAAAACTAATTAGAGTTTCCTTTTGCGACAGAAACTTCTTGCAGAGATTCAACTCTTCGGGTAACAAGTGGAGAACTGGTTTGAAATTACCTAATGAGGGGTTTTCTTCTTGTAGCAATTAGGGTGTTTCTCCAGAGGGTGGCACCTGGGAACTTGGAAATGCGAGGAAAAGCCTTGGTTTGTCACCATCCCAGCTAGATAGAATCCTGGAATATCCTCAGTGGGAAGGGACCCACCAGGATCATCCAGCCCAGCCCCAGACACACCAAGAATCCCACCCTGGGCATCCCTGGAGCTCTGGCAGCCTCTTACCATCCATTAGCACTGTAGTAGTTGATTGGTAAAATCAAAATATTCTCTGCTTGCTTTAGAGAAAGGAAGTGATCCTGAAGCAGATAATCCAGTCCTCCAAGGTCTTACATGAGCTCTTCACTCTGCTCACACTCTAATGGCTGGTAAATGTGTTGGTGCCTCAGCAGGGTTGGAATTAATGGGCTGGTTTTGGGGTTATTTCCTCCTAGGTTACAACTCTTCCCAACTCTCTGGTTGGGAACACCGTCCCTCGCCAAAGGATGCGGAAACGGGCAAAGGTTTTATCTCTGGCTAAAAGGTACCTGGGGCTTGCTTTGGGGGCTGCTTTGGGGTTTTTGTTTGTGCTGTGGAACTTACCCTTTACAGAGCCCTTTTCTGTAGCTGCTGGTTTTTCCCAGTCCTGTCAGCTGTGGATCAGTAGGAGGTTTGCTGCACTGGGGTGGTTTTGGTGAGGAAGGGCAGGAGGGTGGAATGTTTTAGCTAACTATTAATGTGTAACTTGGGATGGTGAATTTTACTACTTACTTTATTCTTGTTTAACATTTCCTATTAGTACAAATGAGGGAACATGCTGAACTTAAGTTTTCCTTTGTAGGATTCTGCGTATTAAGAAGGAATGTCCAACTCTGCAGAGGAAAGAACCTCCTCCTTCTTTACTAGAGGCAGATCTGACTGAATTTGATGTCAAGAATTCCCACTTGCCATCAGAAGTCCTGTACATGCTTAAAAATGTCAGGTAATGTTAAATGGAAAAAGAAATTTAGAGTTTGGTTTTGAAGGATGCTTAAGTGATGTAACTATTTGACAGTTTTACAATTGCATGGTCAGAATCCTGAGGGAGTTGACTGAAATTCATCTGAGCATAAGGACAGAATAAATTACTTTGAATTTTCTAGAAACTTTAAGAAAATAGCTCAGTTTTTTAAAAAAACTTAAAAGAGATGGGGGAAAAAGGAAGTGGGTTAGTTGCCTCATTTTGGGAATAGTGCTAACAAAGGTGTTCTAACATGAACAGATTTAGTACATCTTAAAAGTTCTGTTTAGGCTATATCAGACAATTTTTTTTGTACAGAAAAGCATCATAATTGGTAAATGTTAATTGGATACCATATTGACAGCTCCCTGAGCTGCAGAATCTTTTACTCCTCTGCCTGAAAAGGTTGCAAATAAATCAAAGTCAACTTAATCCCCACAGCTCTTTGGCAGACTAAGGAGAAGGGATGGTCTTTGTGCCCCTTCAGCAAAGGGTTAAATTTGCTGACACAGAAAAGAGATCTTCCAATCTGTAATTTTGGTTTTGCTTGTGGATGTTCATTTTTCCTCCCAGCTGTGATATGATGTAGTTCTGAAGGTCGTACATTCTCAAATAAAAATGCTGTGTCAGTCATCTGAACTTGGAATTACTGTGGAATTACGATCTCCTATGACTGATTGATGCTGCAGTAGGATTTGATGGATTGGTCCTGATAAATGTGAGCTGTTGGAGCCCTGTGCAGAGTGATCAGGTGTGAAACCCATATTTCTCTCTGCCTGGCAGTGACTGACTGGAGTCCAAGTGCATGCTACCTGCAGGAGATGGAATATTCCAAACTTGCAAGTCCATGCAGATGACTTTTCCCTCTTTTCAGTATTTCTCCTGTGTCCTGCTTCCATGGACAGGGCAGCTGCACTCACAGGGGAAGTAACTGGGGTAATTTTCTCACAGAGTCTGTGTACCTGGCAGGTTTTTATTTTTATTCTCCTCCTCAGGTCATGCTAGTGTTTGCTGGAGGAAGTTTGGCTGTACTTCCTTCTGAGCCTGCATTCCTTGGAGGGCTCCTCCAAAGGAGCCCCAGCATTTACAGTTTCTGTGTTCCATGCTGCTCTTGCACCTTATTTTGGGGAGCTCTTTGAGGCTCCTTCCCTGCAGCTGCTCCTCTGCTCTTTGTGCCTGGGGCTTTGCTAATTCAAGAAGGATTTTGCAAGGACTGTGGTGATTTCAGGTTTTCCCTTTGCATTTTCTTTGCTGCAGGGTCCTTGGGCACTTTGAGAAGCCCCTGTTCCTGGAGCTGTGCAAGCACATGTTCTTCGTGCAGCTGCACGAGGGCGAGTACATCTTCCGTCCCGGGCAGCTGGACGACAGCATCTACGTGGTGCAGGATGGAAAGCTGGAAGTTTGCATCCAAGAAAGTGTAAGAACCCAGTGCTCTGCACTTCCTGAGAGAAATCTGTTGGCACAGCAAATAGGCTGGCATGAATCATTAAGCATTGATTAAACTTAGACATGTGAATCACAGTGGTTTAGGAGGGATTAATCCCAGCTCTTCAGGGCTGTGGCATTTGTAGAGATCAAGGTTTGTAGCTCTGGTCCCTCGTGTCTCAGATGAGAGAGCAGAACACAAAGGTGATGAGGCAGCTGGATAGATTCTCACAAAAGAGATGTGGCAGTTACTGAGGGAAGACAGGGTGAAAGGTGGGCTTGGAAACATTCACCTTTGGAAAAAGTATTTGGACACAGAGAGCAGGAGAAACCATGCTCTCCTCAGAATAGTCCAGCAGGAGCCAGTGGGTTTGTCTGGGAGGTGGAAGAGTCAGATTCACTTTTGGGTAGACAGGAGAAAAAAGATGATGATTTATTTTCCATGTGAGTCTTAAAATGTTGAGCACCAGTCCTTGTGATTCTTTCTGCCAAGTTAAATTTTTAATTTTTACCTTCTTCCTGGCTGAAGTTTGAGTTTAACTTTTGGATGTGAGCAGTTTTCCCACGGCTGAAAGTTTAGTGGGCTTGTGTTTGGAAATTATATGAAATTTGCTGATTTCTGTGTATTTTTACATTTAGCATCTCCTGTTTTGTACAACCTCTTAACAGGCTCCCTCAGTAAAGGGAGCTCATTCTGTCTCTGGGTGAAGGAAGCTTTTTGTTTTGTTGGTGTTACCTAGCAAAGACAAGCAGGTCACAGCATCCCTGGAAAAAAACTGGCTCGTATTTTCTTTTAATTTATCACTTTTAGAACGCTGGTTTAAAACTCTGTGATTGGAATTAGCACATCTCCATCAGAGCAGAGAGAAAAGAAGCATCCAAGCTTTCTGAAATGCTGCAAATGCAGCTGTGAGGCTGCAGTAATGCTGTGTGTGTGCTTGCAGGATGGAACAGAGGTGGTGGTGAAGGAGGTGCTGGCAGGAGACAGCGTGCACAGCCTGCTGAGCATCCTCGATGTCATCACGGTGAGTTCTGGGAGGGGCAGATTCCTGCTGGGTCCCGCAGAGCCCGCCAGGGGAAGCAGGGTTTTAACATTGCTAGGAAAGAATCAGAATGCAAAATGGCTTTTTGGATGAATTTTCCTCCTCCCAGGCCTTTGCCAGGTGTAAGCTGAGCTTTGTGGTGTGGAGGGTGGTTGTGAAATGTGTGTTTGGCTGGCTGCTTCTGATTAGCAGGAGGATTTGAGTGATCCCTTTAAGTCTGGAAAACTGAGATTACAGTTTGATTTGCTCAACTCACAGCTCAGGCAGGAGCAGGACCAGCCTGGGGCCCAGCAGTCTGGGCTTTTACACATTAGATGGGTTGCTTAATGAATTTGTTTTTATTTAGTCTAATGAAAATCAATCTGACAGTTGTTAGTACTGTAATTACACTGTGAAAACAGTTGATGGATTTATTTTGTTTGGTAGCATCTGGTGCTGGTGGCCAGCTGAGGACTGTGCTCCTTGGCAGGGGCCAGGATGAGCTGAATGCTGATCCTGTTCAATGCAAAATTGGTGGATTTTGTTTCAGTTGGGATTGGACTGATGGTTTTGCTGAAATCACTTTAGGAATGCCTAAATGGAAGGTGTTGAATTCAACATCTCTGATAATACCCAAGCTCTGAAGGGGTTTTCCTGAATGATTTTGGTGGGATGGGATTTGAGAGGGTGAAGATAAATCTAATCAATAAGTTGTTAATATTTGACCTTGTAACATGTTTCTGCCATGCTTGGCTGTCTCTCTTCATCAAAAGGTGCCATTGCTCTGTGTGTGAGTAGTTAAAGGATTCTCTGAAGTGTTTTTTGTCACTTCCAAAAGCAGTCACACACCTCCATATCCACATTATCTGTATATCTATATTATGTATTTCTGTAGTTCCCATAAAACCTATCGACAGTGATAACATTTTTAAGCCTGGTCACAGTTTTTTTCTGTAGAAAGGGAATAATTTGGACTGTACAAGTCTAGTTCTTGCTGTCAAATTAATAATATCTTTGTAAATCCATTTTAGTACCTTTGCCCTTGTTACTTCCACCACTAAATTTTCTCCATGACAATATTCTAAAGAGCAGGGCCTTCAGAAACATGAATACCAGTCATGTTCTTTCTTGTTCAAAAAGAATAGAAGAAAATAAATCCTTGTATAGCAGTGCTTTATGGTTTTGTTTTCTAAAAAAATGGTTGCCATTCATTTTTTGTCTCGTTGGGTTATTTTAATTTTTAATTCTCATTCTGTCTTTTTTTTTTTTCTCTTTCTCATTAGTTATACCACTGGTAAGTAAAAAATAAAAATGATTGAAAGCGTGCTGAACAGAGTTAGCAGTCTGCAGAAGAATCTGTAATGAAAAATCCTTGAAATATTTTTTGCTAAACTTGTTCTCATTTATTTTTACAACTCTTTTGTTCCTCACTTCCCAGCTTTATGAACTGCTTGTTTCATTGCTGTTTTTCCTCTTCCTTATGTTCCTTGCAGACTTTAGGCAGAGGAATAGCATGAAAATAGGCAAGGAGAGAGGAAGTAGCACTGGATCAAAATAGAGGAGACCCCTCAGTGTCATCCCAAATCAGTGAGTGAGTCTTAGAACATCTTGCAGATACCATAACCTGAATTAGTTTTCACTGCACCACCAAACACACGGCTCTGACGTGAAGAAAGGGTGTATTCAGAGAAGATTTCAGTTGTCTGAGCTGGATTTGTGATTCTTTTGAGTGGTTTTGCAGCAGGTGATGTCAGGCTGGTCCCTCAGTTGAGAGTTGTGCAAGAAAGTTGAGCTGGTTTCAAGAAGTGGCAAGATCTTGTTGGTTGACCTAAAAGAAAGGTCACACCAGAGGTACTTTGCTAATTGTATCTTTCAGCTTTTAAACTGAAAAGTCCCTTTAGTTCTACTAAATATAAAGGTAGCAGCTGTGACGTGAGCCTCCGCTTATTCTGAGAACAGATCAATGCTGCTTTCTCCAAACTCTGAGGAGAAACTGGAAGCTTTTGAATCCTGCAGGCCCTTTCCTGGTGTTCTGGAACAGTTCTGAGGTCCAGTTAATGTCTCTGACTTGATACTGCATCAAATATCAAAGAAATCTCTGAGCTGAGCCTTGTTGATGTCTCTGTTTTCAGCAGCTCTTGCTGAGAGCTTGTGTGTGCAGCCAGAGCTCTTCCCAGAACAGTCAATGTTCATCCAGAGTGAGCTGGTCCAGCACAGGTGTGATGCAGATTTCTGGAGATTTGGGGGTCACTCTTCTCTTATCCTTAGGAAAACTGGGGCCCGGTGGCATAGCTGGAATAAGAAAGTTGGGAAATGAAGAGGCTGTGAGGGATATTGATCAAATGGCAGTGATTGAGGGGGGAGATGAAAGTCAGGATTAAAAGAAGCTGGAAAAACCCTTGGATAAAGGTGAGCCTGCAGGGCTGACAAGATAGATGAGGTTATAAAGAAGTGATTGATGGCTGCAAGAGCTTTGGGTGCAGCAGTGTTGATGCAGAGGATGGAAGGAAGGAGTGAGGAAGACAAAATCCAGCCATGGAAGTGGGGAGAACATGCCAGATTTTTGGGTCCAAAAGGGAGCTACCACTGCAGGTGGGAGAATGTGAAACATCCAAGTCTCTTTGCAGCAGATTTCTTGACCAAACTTGATTGGATTTGTCCATAAGCTGTACCTGGGCTCAGCTGCTGCTTGGAGGTGATGCCTCAGCTCTTGGAATGAGACAGAAGTAAATAATTACCTGCCCTGAGAACACGAAGTTCTCTGTTGGAAAAAAATCTGTTTCATAACTGATTATAACTTAACTGTTCTTGTCATCTCAGTGTGTGATTGCAAAATAGTATAATTTGAATGTGGTATTCTCCCTGTGCTGCTCATAACATTAGATCTGAGAGAAGTGACAATTATGGAACATTTCCTCCTCACACTCCTCTGACAGCTCTTGCATGTTCCAGCCCCATTAGCCGTGGTGCTGGCCCTTTCAGAAGAGCTGCTCTCATGCAGGGATTTCAAAGAGGCAAAATTATATGCTGAAAACTTGGAGGAATGGGCTGTTCTTTGGAGAAAAAGGCATGTGCATCATTATCTGTTATTATCCTGAAGCCCTTTTTTTGAGGTTGTCAGCACTGAGCACTTTGCAGAAAAACCCAAACACTTCACTGGGTAGGCTGGAGACCAGTTCTGGGATACCCAGGGCTCAGTTTGCTCTTTCGAATAACTCATGAAACACCATTAAACTTGGTGCTTATCCTTGTCCAGCAACTAAAGTTGGCATAATTTCCTTATTTTTTTACTATATATTTGCTGTAGAGGTTGGTAGGAAATGCAGTGCTTAAAAGCATTTTCTTTTACATGTAAGTATAAGAAGTCCAAATTAATTCTTCATGTAAAGCCAGACTTCAAACCAGCCTGTAAAATAGGATTTTTTTTTGCATTTATTTTTGGGTACAGCCAAAGCACGGAAATGTAATTTGTTAATTTCTTTACTTAATTAAAAGAAACTTGGGAAAACTGAGGACGCTGACAGCTTTGCACTGTAGGTCAAAGAGATGTTAAAAATTTCAGATCCCTCAGGAACTTGAAAATCAAGGCTATTAATATCATGCCCAGATTTTATAAAAAGGTCAGCTGAAGTTGGTATAATTAAGAAATCGGTTCCAATTAATTTAATTTAATTTTAGAATCTGCTTCATGGCGCCTTCCAGACCAGCAGGGAGACAGAGCTGCAGCTTTATTTTCCAGAGTGATTAGAGAAAGTCTCTTGTTTGGTTTTGTTGGGTTCTTTAGGCAGGAATTCCTTCAAAGTGCTTGTGTTGAGTTTTCTGATGCTCTGTAAGTCTTGCAGGCAGTTTGGTTTGTAATCAGCATTTAACATCTGTGTGTCAGTGTTGGGAAAAAGGTGCCTTCTGTTGCTCTGGAGGGGGAGAGCTTCTGGAGCTGTGAGGTGCTGTTAAAATAGAAACTCCATTTCTTCCTTCACTCCTGCTCTGTGATGCAAAAAAGCTCATTTTATCTTATAAATACTGTGTAAATCAGTATTTGTTGGATTAGTAAACGAATCTGTGAATTAGAGATGTTGTTTCCAGCATTTATTAAGTGGGTAAAAGGGACAGTGCCTTTTTATCCAAGTGTTTGGCAGTAGATTTTTGTTAAAATCTATTCTCATTTAAGGGGGAAAATCCAAACCCAGAAGCTTGCATTCCAGTGTGAAAAAAAATCACTGTATTCTACCCACTTTTCATTTGTTTGTTAGTTCTCCATCTGTTCTTTGAGCAGGATGGTCTAGACCCACTTTGTCTCCAGTAAAGAGAAGCTGTTTGGCTTTGTCACGTGGAATATTTCATATATTCATATATACATATATAGATATAAAAAATATATATATGAAAAAATATGTATATTTATCTTGAAACACATGAAGTCTGCCTGTCTTTTGTCTTACTTCATTATGTCTGTAATTACTGTACAATTTTGTTGTGTTTTTCACTGGTTGTGTGAGTCTGGGGATGTTTTTGCAGCAAGTAACTTGGTTGTCAGTACCGATAATAAAATCAACAACCCCTCTTTTTTCTGCAGCCTTGACTAGCTGGGATTTCAAATACTTCTGAAGGCTGGTTCTGTAATAAAAACTGTGTCAGAGCTGAGAGCCTGGCACTTCCCTCAACGTGATCCAACTCCCTGGAGCTCTTATTTACCTGCCCCTGTCTCTAACGCAGGTGTGAATTCATCCTCATGACACCCCCCGTGGTCATGGAGCACCAGCTCAAGGCTTTTTGTGGCCAAATGGTGTCTGTCAGACATAGACAGCAGCAAAGCAGGAATGTGGGAGGAATTGGATTGGATAATTGATGGATTAACCCCGTGCCTCTGGAACTTTCTCTTAGGGTCACCCTGCTCCCTATAAAACCGTCTCGGCCCGAGCAGCCACTCCATCCACAATTCTGAGGCTTCCAGCCAGTGCCTTCCAGGATGTGTTCCAGAAATACCCTGAAACCCTTGTGAGAGTGGTGCAGGTAGGTAGAGCTGATGGGGAAGGGGGAGACCACTCATTTCCAGCTTACGGGAGGATATTTAGAGGCTCAGCAAGCTCATCATCCATCCTTTGGTAGATACGGAGCTGCTCAGCACAGCTTATCAAGATTTGGACTTGTTCTGCTGTTCTCGTGGCTGTTGAGCCCTAGACTTAATAATCCAGCATTATCACAACAGGAAAATATAATTTATGTATCTGTAGATCTCCATTAATTGAGTTTCTGGCTGTGGTACCCTCATCAATCAGCCAGACCTGCAGTGTGAGTTTGTTGTTCCTCAGGGAGTAGAAAGGTGCTGGTGTGGGCTCTGCAGCTTGTGGTGCTCCAGAACAGCTGAGAGTCGTGAACAGCCTGCCACATGTCCTGAAACAGGACTGCTGGACCCTCAGGAGCTCTTTGGTGAGGCCTGATGCTTTGTAAGAGTCACAAAATTCAGACTGACGTGTGAATTTTCACTTCAGGAGCCTCTGTCAGCAGCTGAGGGAAGAGCTGTGCTTTGTGTCAGTTCTGTGTTCACTTTCTGTTGCTTTGCAGGGGCTCAGACAGCTCTCAGGTGAGCATCTCCTCCTGCAGGTGGGAGGTGGTGCAGGGATCAGGATTAGGGATTTCCAGGGGTGGTGCCTTGTCCCACAGGTGTAGCAGCCACAGGGTGACCCCACAAGTCACTCAGGGCTGTCCTTTTGCTTTGCTACCACTTCTGGATCTGTTTGTCCTTGCAGACTGTTCTGGTCTCTGGATGATTTATGAGCAACACATGAACCTCCTCATACTGCTGGTTGAAGGAGAACAGATCATTAGCACCAAATTAATTTGCTCTGTGAGAGCTGATACAAAAGAGAGGATGGCTCAGGAGTGGGAATTAGCTGACAGGGGAAGGTGCCACTGATTCCAGTGTTAGGTTTGAGTGCTTGTGGGGCAGTGGGACAGATGGAATAGTTTTATTAATGAGGAGGAAAATTGGAAGCAAATACTTCTATTTCAAGGCACTTTTATTATTGATGTTTATAGAAAGCAAAAAAGCATTTGGTGTTTGGGAGTAAGACTTTGGATTCTCGTGCCATCAAATGATTGTGAAGTCATTGGTAAATCATTTAAATCTATCTCTGTCTCAATTTATCAGCTGCTAAAAGGAATTTCAGCTTAGGGTACAGTCTGTATTTTATAGAATGCTTTCAGGTACTCTAGTGCATGATTGTGTCTAAATGCCAGAACAAGTGTGGGAGAATGTTAAATCCATTGCTATTGCTTCTTTATTCCCTGTTTGCAGATCATCATGGTGAGGCTGCAGAGGGTGACGTTCCTGGCCCTGCACAACTACCTGGGGCTGACCACGGAGCTCTTCAGCTGTGTAAGTTTGGGAGGCAGGCCCTCAGCTCTCCTGACAGGGCACAGAGAGGTTTTCCTTATTCCAGAAGGTCATAAAACAAATGCTACATATTAATTTTGTAAGACAGTGCTTGAGGGCTGAGGCACTTGTACAACCAGCCCATAAAACCCAGCCTACGCCGATGCCTGGGGAATTGGTGGGGAGGCTTAAACTTCCCAAGTGCATCATTCCAGAGTGATGTCAGTGCTCTGCTCGGTGCTCCAGCAGTTCTGATGTTTGCTAATGATGTCACCTCTGCCTGGAGCTGTGGGAAAAATGCTGCACCCGTGGTGGCAGAGGGTCAGGGAATGTTCAAAGCATCGAGCTGGGAATCCCCAGGCCCTGTGGGATGCACTGAGGGAGCTGCAGATCCCAGGGCAAGTATCACTTGTGGGTCTGGGACTGATCAGCACAGCCTGAGAGCTACCTGGGGGTCTGTGCAGGCTCCAGGGTGTGGAACACGTGTGAGGGGGTGGTTGATCTTTGTCCCCTCTCTGCTCCCAGCAGAGCCAGGCCATCCCTCTGATCTCCGTGAGCAGCGTCACCGCCGGAGGCAGCGCCGGCAAGGCAGGGAAGAGACAAACATCCAGTGCTTTGGATGAAGAGCGTGGAGAGAAGTTTGAAAAGTCTGGAGAAGCACTGGAAATGGGTAATGCCTCTGCAAACATGGGGGACCTGCCCTCTGGGATTTTCTTTAATTTTTATACTACTCATAGAATGAATCCCAGACTGGTTTGGGTTGGGAGGGATCTTAAAGCCCATCCAGTCCCACCCCTGCCATATTTAGGGACACTTTCCACTGCTCCAAGCCTCATCCAGCTTGGCCTTGGACACTTGGAGGGATCCAGGGGCAGCCAGAGCTTCTCTGGGCACCCTGTGCCAGGGCCTCACTGCCCTTAATAGTGAAGAATTTCCTCCCCAGATCCACTCTAATCCTACCCTCCTTCAGCTTGAGACCATTCTCCTCCTTTCACTGCATTTCATCCACTGTTCATATCATTGCTATTGATCAGAGGAATTTATCAGAGTAGTTAAGGATTGTCTTAGATTAATTTAAGGTTTGAAGCCTTAGCTTCAATGGGGAAATATTACTGTGTTCTTAATGATACTGAGGGATGAAGGAAAGGGGAGAAGTGGCTCCTCATTTTGAATGCAGAGAGGGAGTTGGGAGAATTCAGAGCTGTAGACCCCAGCAGAACTGCTGGATATGTGTCTCTTCAGCCTAAAGACTCAGTACTGAAGGTAGAGCCAGGAAAATAGATGGAGTTGAAGTTTGCCTCTGCAGATGGAAAAATATTAATTAAGTCAAAACCAGGAGAAAGGTTTAATCAATATTTAATGTCAGTGTTTCAGAATCTTTAAGTCAGCCTTTAATAGTGGGTAGTTAAAGGTTCTTCTTATTAGTGAAACTTACTTTATTAAGGGATATCTTGTGTTTACAACACTTGTTTTTAAATTTCAGATATGTTGAGGATTTCTGGTGCAGAAAACTCTGACAATGTTTTCAGAAGAAGCCTTTCATCACCTCCCTATGCAGGGTCTATAGAGGCTTCTAGTAAGTAGTGCTTGGCAAAATTGTGGCAAATATGTAATTTATCTAATCCTGGGGGAAACCACATGATCTCTGGAGTGCTGGGTTAGATAATTTTCCTGTTTATGGTGGATAATCACCTTGCAGTCCTGTTCATGGTAGATAATAGTCTTGCAGTGGTGCTGCTTCCTTACTCATTGGTCAAAAAATTATTTAGTAACAAATGGACTGTTATTCCAGGGAGCATTCCCTTGCTGTCATTATCAGCAATGGGGAACATCATTTGGCTTCCAAGACCTGCAAATGAAGAGCTTTATTAATTGATATTACTGAAACAAACTGAATTATGATGATAGGCCATCATCTTTCACATAAAAGATGACACACGTTTCTTGCTTGGCTGATTGTCCCAAAAAGCACATTACATGGCTTTGCTGCTTTTAGAGGAATGTTCTTTAGAGTGGATAATAAAGGTGATGGATCATGGGATGCTCTGAGGAGACATTTATGAGACTGAGCTGGTTTGATGCTGCAGTACCATTTTGGGGAACTTGAGTTACTCCACTGTAGCCATTTTGCTCCAGGCCTGGTGTTTAGGGCAGCTTTGTGTTCCAGAGTGAGGAAACTGGAGTTCCTGTGGGAATCACAGGCATCGGTCTCTGTTAGATGAATAATAAATTAACCACTGTGAGGGAACTCCAAGGCCATGCTCAGGTACTGTTAATAGAGAAATGTTTAATCAGTGGAATAAAGGTGCCTGGGTACTTTAGAAGATGCTTGTGTTGCTCACCTTGGCTGTTGATTTAGGAGAAAGGAACATACTCTGAGGGGTTGAAGAGCTTGGAGACAAGGAAGGAGCCAGGCTGAGGGAGCCCTCAGCACTGAGAGCTTTCCCCAGGGTGAGGTTTGTGTCAGTTGTTGCTGCCATGTGAAGTTGCTGGTGTGCTCAGAGGAGAGCAGGGGGGAGTTCCTTCAATTTTAACACTGGAGGGCTGATTTGTGTCCTCTTCAGTTCCTGCTGGGCAAATGTAAAAGGTCCCACTTAGATTTTTTTTCATGGTTTCTGTGTTACTGGCCAGAAGGGTGGATGTGATGGAAAAGCAGGATTTTGGCTGGGGTAAGCAGATCATCTTTTTAAGCCAGGGAGACAAATTAAGAGAAAATACTGACTGATCCACACAAGACTTGGCTTGATTTTCACGTGTGTGAGGTTGATTTACACTAGGAATTATAAAATGCACCAGTGGGCTTGATTCAATGGTAAATTAATTAATCCTTGCCCTGAACACAGGGCCCTTCCCCCAGGCAAATGAGGCGGTTCAGTGAGCTCTGCCTGTGCAGCCCTGTGACATTCTCAGGGACAATCCTTGTGTGTTCTGGGGAGCTTTAATATGGAAGGAACCCTGTGAACTTCTAAGTGGATGTGTCCATTTGTCCTTCCTTTCTCCTTTTATGTGTCATAAAAGTTATGCCAGGGTACACAGAGCTTAGCAGAGAGAGAGAATTAATTTTTACTGACAGAAGGAGCGTATCTAATTGGGTAATTATGATTTGCCTGTTAGCAGAGCTGATTTCTTCTCACTGTTTAGCTTGCACAGAAAGTGTCTTGATGTCTGTAATGAAAGGATCAAGATCTTGCTTCAGATTCTATTCCACTGCTTACTTGTGTGTTCAGACTCCATGGAATATTGATTATGTTTATTATTAATTCAGAGAGGAGAAAACTGTTAGAGTCATACAGATGCTGTTATCTCAACATCTCCTTGATTTGCTTGTTGTTGGAATTAATAAACACTGCTAAAAATTGCTTTGGGAGCAAACACTTTTGCCTCAGTTGATCCTGGGGCTGGCTGTAATTTGTTCTTCTGTTTTTTTTTTGTGTACTTACCTAACTTGAGACATGGCAGTTGTTTAGATGAGGGAATAGGATTCTGCCAGTTCAGGCTTTATAACTCTACTAACTTTGTGTGGAGAAAGATAGATAGAATTAATTCATTGAAGCATCTGGGCTGGGGGACAGAGGAATTGGAAAGCAGAAACTGGAAAACAGGGAGCCAGATCAGCTCATATGGAGCTGCTCTTTCTGCTATCCCAGCTTACTGTTTATAGCTGATTTAGGGTCTTTTATGCTGAAGTGTGCAGGAAATTCAGTTAATGGCATCAACAGCATTACTATTTGTTTTTATTTTTTATCTTATGGCTTGTAAGTTCTGGCGCTGATCAACTTTGGGTCAACAACGAGTTGGGTTCCTCGTTTGGAGGCTGATCATTAAACAACTTTATTGTGATCCCAGTGGCAGGTTAGAAATGTGCAAAGATTTGTTTATATTTGTAGATCACAAAATCATGATTAAGGTCAGAAAAGACCCTTTAAGATTTTCAAGTCCCACTGTCAGGCCAGCACCAGCCCTGTGTTCACCAGTAACCCTTTGTCCTCAAGTGGCACACCCACATGTCCTTTGAACACTGCCAGGGGTGGTGTGCCCTGCCCTGGGCAACCTGTGCCACTATTTTACAGCCCTTTCCATGGAAAGATTTTTCCTGATATCTCATGTAAACCTCCCCTGGCAGAACCCAAGGCCATTTCCTCAAGATGATGTGGGAAGAGTACTCTGAGATAGATCATACTGTGATATTTGTGATATCATATTGAATATTTGTGGCAGTGGGATTCTTCCCTTGGCCTAGCTGGGGCTGGAGATAGGAATCAAGCCCCTTCAGAAATAAAAATTGTGGTTTTGAAATTAAATTTATGGACAGCCCTTCATGGTTGGGTGGTTATTATCACATGATCAGTGATGATAATGGTGTAAATTTTGGTTCCAAAAGCCAACTTCCCAAAGCTTGGGGCAATCCTGGGCAAATTCAGGTGTGTGGCTCTTGGGATGGCAGGTGGGGAAAGAATTCAGAAGTAAAAATTTGAATTTATTAGGTGATAGAATTTACCAGTCAGGAAAGACAATTGCTTTCCCAGAGGGCTCAGTTTATTACTGAGCAGCAATTTGTATTTATAAAAGCAAAAGTGTAAGAACAGCATAGTGAATGAAGGCAAAAGGTATAAGGAAGGAAATAATAAGGAATAAAAAGGTAAACTTTTCTGAATAGTCTATCTTGGAGATATATTAGGCATAGAAATAAGATTGAAATTATTATAGATTTATTTATTTCCTTTATTTATATAAAGGAAATTGCAATTTCTGCATGATTTTTAAACTCATCTGTAAATCTTCAGGCTGTGACATCCAAGGATGTGGAACTGAATAGAAAATATGCTTAATTTTTCCAAAAAGGCTTTTAAAAGAAATAAGATTACTTCAGCAGATCCCATCTTTTCTACAAACCCATCAACGTATCCAGAAGGAGAAATGGATGAGCTCAGAGGGTGAGCTGCTCTCACAAATGAGGAAATTGGCCCCTGAAACTTAATGTTCATCCTGTGAAGGATTTCAAGGATTTGCAGAGCATGGAAAATAAGATGCAGCAGCTGATATGAGCCATCAGCATCACCTCAGGCAGTTTTGCAGAAAGCCATAAAAAAACACCTCAAAGTTTTAAGTTATCAGGAGTTCCCTCTCTGCAGTGCTCTGACAATTCTCAGTGGACAAAAAGCCCCACAACAAACGTTCAGATAATGACTGTGCTCTGTTCAGGAGTGGATGTGGGAATTCTGGGATGTGTTGTACACCCGAGTTAAGATGGGAAGATTTAAAATTCCAGCTCAAAAGGAACTGGGAAATAACAGGAACATGAATGTGCCACTTGCTAAAGTTGCTCCACTCGGTGTTTTACCTGCTGTTCCTGAGAAACTGCGCTCCAGGAGGTGCTGAAACCAGGATTTTTGTGTTGCTTGCAGACAATTCCAGCGGTGCCAAATCCGACATGGACATGGCCTACGAGAGGGCCAGGGTGCAGCTCGCCCCCGAGGACGCTGCTGGCAGCCCCACCGTGGCCAAGGTGGGTCTGCTCCTCCCCGAGATGCCAGCCTGAGTCCTGCCCTGCCCTTCCCAACTTCCTTCTGCTCAGAGGCATTGCAATGTTCCTGCCTTCCTTCCTTCCAAACGCTGCCCTTGCAGCTCTCTCCAAGTTGGGATATTTGGATTTCCTGAGTCCCCACATGGTTTGGGTTGGAAGGGACCTCTGGAGCCCAGCTGGTGCAATCCCCCTGCTGTGGTCAGGGACACCTTCCTCGACACCATCCAACCTGGCTTTGGATGGTTTTGTGTTGTTGTTTTATAGCTTACGGGTGTTTCAGCAGGTTTTAGTGGCTGTCAGATCATTTTATTGCATATCTTCAAATTCTGTGGAGATTCCATTGGTGAGCAATGGGAAACCACTGCTGCAACATTTTATGTGTTTTCTTCCCCTGACTCATGAAATGGATTATTGTCAGACCATGCTTTATTTGTGAGAGATTCATTACAGCAAGGAATTAAAAACTTGTATCAGCTCTGGATTTCCAGTCATTATTTATAAATCTCTGTTTATTTTTGTGGTCTGCTTTTTACAAATGCTGACCTGGAAGTCAAGAGCACAAAAACACACTCTTGAATTATAAAACTACAACTCAAAATCTGGAATGAAACTGTTGCTCACTGTGACCTTGACAGACATTTTATCTTTTCCTCCATCTTTGTGTACAGGATTGATAAAGTTTTAGTTCCATCAAGCTGGCAGCAGCCCAGTTTTTGAAGTCTCTTATTCCTTCCCTTTCACAAGCTGTGATGAGTAACTTTGTTTGATTCGAGTGTCAGGCTGTGCAGAAAAAAACAGGGATAATGAAGTTAGCAAGCTGTTGCTTTTTTGGAAACCTAGATTTCTTTTTTTGCAGACCACCAGTTGTAGTGGGTAGAGAATGCAGATGATAAAGGCAAATTTTGGCCAGGTGGGTGCCAATTTTAATATTTAAACTGACCCTCGATGTGTTTCTTCTCTTTGCAGTCGATACTGAAGAAGACTGTGACAGTGACAGAAACTCCTTCAGCAGTTTTCCATTACAGTGCTGTGCAGGACTCCTGTAACAGCAAACACACTGATGCCATCGTGGAAGCAGCAAAGAAAGACCTCTCAACCCTGATGAAGCTTGATGTGAGTAATTGCAAGGGGAACTGGCTTTGCTTCTGCTTTTCATCTCATTCTGCCAGGAACTGAAAAGGGGATTTGTCTCCTCAGTGTGCTGGAGATAGTCTGGATGTTTTATTCAACAGCCTGTTGAAGTAATTAGAAGGACTGAAATAAATTTGAATTATTCTGCCATTTCAGGAGACCAGGCTGGAATGCAGTGTATGAATCTTCCCTCCCTGTGTGCAGAGTTAGCCCTGCAAGCAGCACATGTGCAATTCCTGCCACCTCACTCTGTGCTCTCACTGAGTGTGGGAGGTTGTCTGAGGGTTCAGGTGACTGCTGAATCCGTGAATCCTGGTGGCACTGCATCCCAGGGAGGTGTTTGGGTTTGGAATTGTGTCCCTGCACTTGCCCAGGGGCACTGGCAGCATCTCCCAGCTGGGTCCTGTGCTTGTGGCAGGGGCTGTGCCTGATCCCTGCTGAGCTCAGCCCCTGCTGAGCCCCTTGGTGTTGTAAGGATTGAAAAGGATTGTTTTCATCATCCCAGTCATTCCAGCTGCATTTCATTACAGAGGTGTGTCTGCTCATGTGGATAATCAGACAGTTTGGGAAAGCTCTGCATCTGTCTCAGTCAGCCACAGACATCCTTGGTTTGTTCCAGCCTGTTCTGCAATAATTCCAGTCTGCTGCTGCTGCCAGAGGCTGGGCACAGCTGCTGCACCTCCTCCCCTGCCTTCAGAGCTGCCACCAAACAACACTTGCTAGAACTTAAAAGATTTTACTTCTAGATTTTAGCATTCCCTCCTGACTTCCAAAATTATTCCCCTTGCAGCTTCAAAATCCCTGTCAGGGTCTTTCAGCTCCCAGTTGTGAGGTGTCTGTTCCACATTGTCACTGATCTGAGGTCTCTTAGTCTGCAGGAGCCTTACCTGTCTCATTATGTTAATTTTCAGGTTTTTTCAGGCATTTATATCCTCATGAAAGGCTACAGACTATTTTAGAATAAATTCTTGTTGCAGAAGGAGTAAAGTAGGTCTTCATCTATTCTGTTCTTGGTCCAACTATCAGGTAATAAGCAAAAATTCCAAAATTACTGAAGCTCCTGATTACAGCACTTTTCTTTTAGTCTAGAATAAATTCCTCAGTAATTACCAAGTAGCAGTTTAGAGATAAAGTTGATTTCATCAGTGTCCTTAAAATGCAGCACCTAATAGTCAGAGTTTGTAACACAAAGATCTAAGTAATGTTGAAATAAGGTAGGATTTTCAGGCACCTTAGTTTTTCACAAGCAAATTAGAATCTGGTGGGATGTGGCCAAATGCCAGAAATGTCATTAAAAGCTCAAATATATTTTTTTTCCATGTAGGAATAGCCAAAGTTGATTCTTCTACAGGCAATTCAAGAGGAATCTTGCTGTGTACAAAATATTGGTGTTCAGTGCTGCTTACATGAAAGAAAATGAATTCTTGTAAGCTCTTCTCTTAAGAGCTTTTCTCTTAAAAGCTTTTCTCTTATAAAAATGGGATCTTTCTTAGCTGGATGGAAGCATTTTAAGTTGTCATTTTTCAGAGCAGCCAATCAGAGTGAATAAAATTAAAAAAGAAATTTGCTGGGAAATGGAGATTTTTGGGGTAATGATTTATTTTCCCTAAAAGCTGGTGGCTGGGGTGGGATCAGTGCAGGTTTTCAGCCTAAACCCTGTAACTATGCAATGCTAAATTTGGGTTTGCTGGTCTCACCCATTTGAGAGACAGGATGGATTTTATTTGTCAGCTCTTTTATTGCTTAATGGGGCAGTAATAGCACAGCAAAGGAGGAAACCAGAGTCTGCTTGGAGGTCACTCAGTCCCTTCCACGCCCGAGGCAGAATCAGATATTGCTAAGTCATTTCTGGCAGGTTTTTGGCTAAGCTGTTCTTAAAGATCTCCAATGCTGAGGCTTTACAGCTCTCAGTACAATCTATCCCAATACTTAAGTAGTCTCAGACATGAAGAAAATCTTTGCAGTAATTTTTTTTTCGAGCTAATGCAGCCTGAAAATGCTCTTGATAAGCAGAGCTCATGGGGGAGCCTGAATTCCCCTACTGAGAGGTACTTTCAGAGCTACAACTTTGGCTTTAAGAGTAGATAATACTATACAACCATAAAGGTCTAAATATAGAAAAAACATTATAGAAATTAGTTGAGTTGCTATTGCTGAACTGAAATATTTTGACAGGTGCTTGTCAGGTTCTCTGCATTGGATATGTTCCCATGAAACAGATTTGCTTTAATAAAGCTATTTTTGATGAAAATATGTTCTTTTTATCAGCAGTAGGTGTAAAGAATAATTGTGATTATTTCACTTGTGCTATTTTTTTTTCAACCCAAAATGTGAAAATTCCAGCCTGGCAGAACAATTACACTGGTGGAGTGTTTACATCTCCTCTGTGCTGCTTTCCTGCTGGAATGGAGTTGATAACTGGGGTCACATTCTGCTCTGCTCTTGTGCTCAATTGGTTCTTCCTGTGAGTGCAGCTTTTAGTGCTTCTGCCTCTGAGGCAGAGCCTGGGCACAGCCAAATTCCCAGGGAAGCTGTGAGAGCCAGGATTGTGCTGCCTCTCTTCAGCCTAACATGTGAACCCATAACAGCCTTGTTTTCTGCCCCAGTCTGTTCAGGGGTGGTGGTAAAATACTGAATTTCTGAAGATTTATAAAAAGGCTGGAGAGGAACTGTTGAAGCTGAAGGAGGGCAGGCTGACACTAGATATTAGGAAGAAATTCTTTATTTGAAGCGTGGTGAGACCCTGGATCAGCTGATACAGATCTCTTTTCATTACACATCCTTTCAAGAGTCTGGGGGGAAGATTGATAAATGGAAAATCCTTAAGAGTCCAAGTGTGATCAATTAAAATGGATCAGACCTTTTTTTCTCCTCTGGAAGAAACCTGAAGGGAACAGAAATATAAAAACAGGTGCCATATTTAAAAGATTCAAGTGCTTGTAACATAGTCTTAACTGTCACTCTTACTTGCTTTATTTGGATGCTTCCTCACATTCTGGGACCTTTACCTGTGCACAGAGCAGTAAACTGTACCTCCCACCCCTTTCTTCTCCAGAATCCTGCCTTGCTGAACGGCAAAGTGACGCTGCATCAGGTCACTGCTGGCACTGTGCTGTCCAGGCAGGGAGATCAGGTGAGTCTGGCTCAGTCTGTGCCCCTCCACGAGGTGTTTATGCACATTGATGGCAAATAAAACCTGTCCCCTCCCGTGCCATCTCTTCTGGAGCTGAAACACCTCCAGCTCTGGGCCTGCCTGCACACAGCAGGTGCTGCAGCCAGAGCAGGAATCTGGTGCCAGGGTGTTGTCAGCTCTGATGGACCTGGTGGGAAGCTGTGGAGTGTCCCACCTTCATCCTTCCTCAGGAGCTTTGGGGGCTGGGAAGCCTTTTCTCACACCCTGCACTTTGGGTTTTTTGTGATGCTGCTCAGTTGCAGTAAAGCCCTCACACAAAACCAATCCAGCGTTATTCATTTATAGCAAGGTGTGTTTGGGATATAACAAGCTTCATTTATAATATTCTTGTGTAAATGGAGGAGCTTAAGCAAAGCAGATGATGGGCAGCTCCAGTTGCAGTAGTTCCAGTGCTGGGTTCTGCTCGGCTGACCTGCCATGCCTCTGATCCTGCAGCTGTGATTCCCCATCATCTCCTCCAATCCCAATTCTTTTGTTATTCCTTGATATCTCAAAGATGCAGCTTTCATTTTTCATAACCACCCAAAGAGAAACCCATTTTTCAATATTGTGCCAGCTTAATTTTAAATATTCATAACCTGCTTTTAATAATTCACTATTGTGTCTTATTTTACCTTCTTAATTGTTCAAAAGCTATAGGGGACCTTTCTGGGAAGCAGATCAGTGGTGATAGCGCTGTCACTGGGATAATTGCTTTTAAAATCTTGGGGGATTTTTATTGAGCTCTTTTTTTATTTTTTTTTTTCGGTTTTTTTTTCCCCATTTGCTCCAGGATGTCAATGTTTGCTTTGTGGTGTCGGGGATGCTCCATGTGTACCAGAGGAAGATTGACTCTGAGGAGGACACCTGCCTGTTCATCACCCACCCCGGGGAGCTCGTGGGCCAGCTCGCTGTCCTCACCGGGGAGCCGCTGATCTTCACCATCAAGGCCAACAGGGACTGCAGCTTCCTCTCCATCTCCAAGTCCCATTTCTATGAGTGAGTACTGCCTCTCAAACATTCATTGTTCTGGGGTTTTTAAAGAATTTTTTTTAGAATTTTTTTTTATGACTTTTGAACGAAGAACCAGGGTAGTGACCTGTCTGTGCTGGGTGCTGGTGGGGGGCCATATATCAAATCTTGGGTTTAATTTTGGGCTCCTCACTGCAAAGAAAGATGTTGAGGGGCTGGAGCATGTCCAGGGAAGGGAAGGGAGCTGGGGAAGGAGAAAAGGAGGCTCAAGGGGGCCCTTCTGGCTCTGCACCCTGCCAGGAGGGGACAGCCAGGGGTGCTGCTCCCAGGGAACAGGGACAGGAGGAGAGGGAATGGCCAAGGGAGGTTCAGGTTGGATTTTAGGGAAAATTTCTTCACTGAAAGGGTGGCTGGACATCTGAACAGCTGCTCTGGCAGTGGGGTCACTATCCCTGGAGGTGTTCAAAAAACGTGTGAGCACTAAGATGTGCCCAAGATGTGGCACTTTGTGATACGGTTTAGAGGGCCTGGGGGTATTCAGTTAAAGCTGGGACTTGATGCTCATGGAGGTCTTTTCCAACTGTAATGATTCCATGATTTTAAATCCAAGTGTTGCATGTCTGTGCTGATGCAGCTGCATCCCACAGCAAACCATGTTTTTATGGGGTGGGTTTAGTGCCTGGATGAGCTGAGGTCCCTCTATCAGGGGGTTTAACTCCAGCAAGAATCAGTTCAGGGAATGTGGGAGTATTAAATGGTGACATCTTTCTTCAAGGCCTATAGAGCACTCAGCTCAAAGGGATAGGAATTATGGCCCAAGATTCAAATACTTTGTAATCCAAATAAATTCTGCCCAGAGCCTGCAGTTTGCTGGGTTAGTTGCTGCTTTGCCAGGCCTTTTGTCTTGGATTAATTTTTCTTTTTTGATGGAAAACCTCCCCAGTTCAGTTCCCAGACAGAGCCAGGGCGACTGGTTGGGGTGTAACTGTGGGTTTTTAATGCTCACTAATAGAACAGCTTAAAGAATAATTCCCCTGTGCAAGACAGGTTCCTTCATGGACCTTGGAAGTAGCACCTGACTTGGGACTTAATGCTTAAAGGGGAATGTAGGTAATTAAAAATCCATTGGGATGACTGTGGTTAGCCTTGTTGCCAATAATAATGATTAATGCCCTTGATTTATTCTGTGATCCTGTCATTTAGAGTTACACTTAGTTCACACACGTAATTTGTGTCTAATGCACAATTTCCCTTCATAATCTTCTTTTCCAGCTTCTGGAATGTGCCATGAGTTCTGAGTTACATGGAGAGGGGTTATTCTAGGGGGTTATGTTTTGTCAGCCTCTGTGATGTAAATCTCTGCACACTTCATGCTTTCTAAATAATTGTGGCTGTTTGTGTTCCTGATCAACTGGATCCCAGAATCTTTATTGATTCAGATCTTGGTTTTCCCACCCCAGGCAGGAGGCTGCATGGCTGTGGAGCTGAACCTGCTGTGCTCAGCAGGTGTTTGGTGATGAGCTGTGTTTTTCCCAGGCTCTGAGGTGGTTGTCAACTCTTTGGCTTAATTTCTGAGAGATGCTTCCCACTTGTGCCATTCTGTCTGGTACCAGGCTATTTCTTCTCAATGGCTTTTTCTCTCTTGTCTCTTCCTGCTATTGTTTTCCTACTTGTTTCTGACTTCAAATTTCATTATGTTGTCTCAGCCAGCCAGGCAGATTCAACCTTTTCCTTTTTTTTTTTTCCTTTGGGCTGGATTCTCTCTCATTTACTGAAGCTCATTTTTCTGGGATTTCTCTTCTCTCTCAAGAACTGAATTACCTCCTGTTTATTCCAGCTACCTTTCTGCTTTCATTAACCCCTTAGCAGTCAGGAATCAAGACCCATCAATGTATCACCTCATCATCATTTTTGGGTCCTTTCCAAATCTTTCTTTTTCTCCTTTAAAGTCCATTATATGTTCTCTCCATTTTTCAAGCTCTGTGATATTCCAGCATTTCATCTTCACAATTTGTCCTGAACCCCAGGCTTTATGGCACTTCTGACTCCTGGGCCCATATTTAAAAGTGACATTGGAGAAAGGCTTTGAAAAGCATCAGGTTTCTTCTATTGGTTCATTTTTGCTTTGAACTCTATGAGAAAGAAAAACTTGTTAATAAAATAGGATGTAGTTCTGTTTGCCATTTTTATGTAAATTCTATGTTCGTAGTTCCACAATGTTCTGCTTTCTCCTGTGCCTGGAATCTCAGAGGAATTATTTTTGCCTTAATTTGTTCATTTTTCTCTTAGCTTACAGACTAGGTGAAATTTTACAAGAACTGCTATTATTCCCCAAAATTTCATTCTTCTTTTCCTGTGACATGTGTTTCCTCTTTTCCTTTCTGCTGCCCTGGAACACTCTGTGTTTTTTCTCAGTAATTAATGAGAGGGTGAAGCAGAAAGCACATGGTCAATGGTTGCTATGAGGCAAAGAGCACAGTAAGGGAAGGAGCCTGGGATGGGAATTGAATGTTGGATTTTGGGATTAAATCCTTCCCACAGAAACTTCAGCGTAGGAGCCTTTTCTGTGGTGCTGCCATGAGTAAATGGATGTCACAGTGGAAGTCCAGGGGTGGCACAGGCTGGTGGTGTGGTGAATCCAGGGGTAATTCCATGGGATGTGCCTGCAGTGCTTCGGGAGCCGCTGCTCTCGATGTGCGGCAGCTCCTGGAGAACGGGAATCGAGTTGTCACCAGGATCTCTTGAGGGAATCAATTCAGGATCTGTGCTACCAGGGACTCTTTCACATTTTCTGCTTCTGTAAATTTCACAGTTTGGAGGCTTAATCATGTGCACTTGCCAGAGAAGCTTTGATTTTTATTTGGTCTTGCCAGCTAAGCTGAAAATCCCATCGCAGCCACATCCCCAAGAATATCTGCAGAAGCTCCAGACTTTCACAGAAACTACTTAGCTCTTTTTGTTATAATTGGTGAGCTTTCTAGTAAAGAATCCTCAAAGTCCCTTCAGAAACCTCTGTAGCACAGAGCTTTGGATTTTAAATTTCCCGGTGCCGGGGATATGCCAAACAGAAGAGCAAGGAGGTGAATGCCCACGTGAGAGGAAGGAAACTGGGCTGATAATGGGGGGAAAAAACCTCCTGGTGGTGGCAGGAGTGGGATGTGGCTGGGAATTCCTGGCCAGCTGCACTGGGATGTGGGCAGCTATTCCTGTTGTGGGGAAGTGGTTCAGTAACACTTCCCTTTTTCCTCAGGATCATGCGGGAGCAGCCCAGTGTGGTGCTGGGGGTGGCTCACACTGTTGTGAAGAGAATGTCCCCCTTTGTCAGGCAAATTGACTTTGCCCTGGACTGGATGGAGGTGGAGGCTGGACGAGCTGTTTACAGGTGAGATGTGGACAAAATTGCTGAAATTTTCCTACTCCATGAGCTCTGCTCCCTTGGGGATGTGTAAAATGAGAACTTCAGGCTGTGTTTATCAACCATTCCATCGGGGTTTTTTATTTCGAGATTATTTTCTTTCTGCAGTGCCTTCACCATTGCTTCAGTCTCTTGTCTCTACATGTTGCTAAATTATTTTATACCATTCCTCGTCTTTCTTGTTGTCTTGACAAGCTTTTTAAGTGATGTAATTGATTAAGACACAGTTCCATCTTCTGGTGGTTGTTTCTGCATTGTTGAGGGCATGAAGATCTACTGCTCAGAGGTTTTCAGCCTTTCTGAAATAAACAGCTAAACTCAAAGGTAATTCAGTTAGGCTTATTCAGCAGTAAATTGAAAACAGGAATTTTGTATTTAAGGGGCAAAAGTTACCTTGGGACAACTTAGTTTTATGGATATGTGCTAGGATGCAATTGAGCTGTTTGTGGTTGCTGCAGTTGTGAGAGAGTAACAATCTAATTTAGAATGTGATCTGTATAATTGTAATTTTTATAACCCTACCTGCAGCATCAATGCCAATGGAAGTTTTGGATTACCCTGTGCATTAAAACACTCCTAACTTTCAATATCTTGTTAAAATCTTCTGGAATTCTTTGAATTTGTTTTAACTCCACCACCAGAAGTGTGGCATTCCCAGCAGCACTCCTAATTGTGCCAGCAGGATATTGCAAAAGTGTTCTTGGTAGGCAAAGGTGTGTGCACCAAATCTGGAGCCACTTGAGGGTCTTGCTGTTTGACCTGCAGAATTCCTCTGCACATCCACATTGACCTTGCAATGGGAATGAGATCCTTTGTGATCAGCAATGAGCCTGTGGTGTCCCCTGGGCCCTGCTCACACCCTGGTCATCCCCTTCCAGTCCTTACATGGAACCCCACGCTGGCCTGGGTTGGAAAGGGACACCTTTCACTGTCCCAGGGTGATCCAAGTGTCCAGCCTGGCCTTGGGCACTGCCAGGGATCCAGGGGCAGCCCCAGCTGCTCTGGGCACCCTGTGCCAGGGAACAATTCCTGCCCAATATCCCATCTAAACCCACTCTCTCTCAGTTTGAAGCCATTCCCCTTTGTCCTGTCACTCCTTATCTCAGGTAACTGTGCACAGTCTGTACATTTACACATTAAACATATTTAACAACTTCCAGCTCCATTCCTCATTTGATTGTTAAGCATCAATTAAACACTTTCCTGTCTCTTCCAAGCCAGGGAAAAAAAAACAAAACCCACCAACTCAAAAGCTCCAGCTGCATTTTCTGAGCAGGGACGTTTCCTTCATGCTGGTTGTTGTCTGTTTTCCCCTGCAGGCAGGGTGACAAGTCTGACTGCACGTACATCGTGCTGAACGGCCGCCTGCGCTCGGTGCTGCGCATGGACGACGGCAAGAAACACCTGACCGGGGAGTACGGCCGGGGAGACCTCATCGGAGTGGTGAGAAACAGCTGGGAAAATGGGGGTTCCTCCATGCCAAACACACACATCCTGCTCCCCTCTTAATCTTTCCAAAGTTCCGAACTTCCCTTCTGCCTGCGAAGTTTTTATAGTGGTTGGTGAATGGTCTAACAGGGTTTGAAAAGAAGGATAAATACAAAGAAAGGTCACTACCAAACCAGCAGTTCTCCTCTGTGCCATGGGTTACTTTCCTCTCAGTGGGAGCAGTGCAGCCTGTTAGGTCAGGAGGAATTGCACTAACTGGGGATTTGAATAAATTCAGTGCCATAGGAGGATTCAGTTTGGATGAGCCCCACCCTGTGGAGTGTCTAGTCCAACCTTCTCACAGTTAGCAGAGCTGACTTCAAAGCTTTGCCAGGGTTTTCAGGGAGTGTGTAATTATTACAGCTATTAAAGCAACTTTTCATTTCAAAATTGTAGTGTTTATCCATGTTTAATTTCTCTCTTATGTTCACTTTTTGTTTCTCGGACTTAGTTAACAGCAGAAATAGGAGTCATAAATATGCATGGCTTGTTTGATTTTTATTTTTAAAGCCATAAGATTTCTGAAGTTCTGAGCTTGTTGTTCAGGCCCTTTTCTGCTTTCTGAGCTGCAAACTAAACACTGAAGGTGTATCTGTTTATAGGCAGAATTAGCATAGCTCTGAAGCCAGAAAACATGTGGATTGAGATTAGTTCTATGGGAAGAAATTAATTTTTATAGGAATGAAGGGGAAGGAGGAGTCTGAGGCTTACCTCAGGGAACTGATGCAAAATTCTGCTTGTGGAGTAGATGAGGCAGTTCTGGTGGTGCTCCCAGCAGAGACAGGGCTGGGCTGCTGTTTGCCCCATATTTATTTCCACCTGCACAGTATTTAAGGATCTCTTCCCACACTCAGTGCTGCTCTGGCTGAGGGGTTGTGTTGGCTTGGGATTGTGTTTGGAGAAGCTGGAATGTGCTAAAGCACACCCACAAATTTTATTTGCTTTTTTTCTTTCTTTGGGATACCTCATTAAAGGTAAAATGACATGGTTTGACAGGCACTAAATCTGACTTCTTTTGTGACTAATCACAATGGTGTGAGGACTTGAGGTGTGTGAAGAAGGGTTTGTCAGTTTTGCCACATCCAGGCATTTTCCTGCCTTCCTCTGCCTGTGGTGATCTGCAGCTTTTCACTGTCAAGCTCCTGGAGTTTTGCAGAGCTCCCAGGTTAAAAACAGACCTGTTCTACTTTCTGAAAGCAGTTCTGAGTGACAGGGCAGCATATGGTGCTCAGAGGGAGGTGAGACCCTGGCACAGGGTGCCCAGAGCAGCAGGGGCTGCCCCTGGATCCCTGGCAGTGCCCCAGGCCGGGCTGGACACTGGGACAGTGGGAGGTGTTCCTGCCATGGCTGGGATGGAATGGGATGAGCTTTAAGGTCTCTTCCCACCCAAGCTTTTTCACAATTCAGTGTTTCTATGAAGTGGCCTAAACTCTTCCTGTGCACAGCCTGGGGCTGGTTTTTCCAGCTGTTTATCTGGGCAGGAAGGAGGAGGTGGGTTGCTGGATGGACTGGGCTGTGTTTGCTGTACCAGTGCCCTGGATACAGAAATACCCATGCAGTTTGTGCCTAAAGCACAAGTCACTGTTTTGGATCCACGTTGTGACATGAATCATGTTGGAGACTTCGGTGGCTCTGTGGACGTTGTCATCTCCTTCCTGCCCACAGCTCCCAGCCCCACTGACTCACTCTGCCATTTGTTGGAAGCGTCTCCATGCTCTGGCTGCCTTTTGCAAACATGGGGGAGGATCTGTGAAGAATGCCAGCATTATTTCAGAGGGCATTAGCAAAATGATATTTTTGCTTTTAAAAAGTTTTGTTTATCCCCTTCTGTGGAATCTGTTATAAACCTTTAAAAACCTGCTGAAGGGTTGGGTTTTTTTTTCCCTGACATTAACGTAATTGGGGTTCTGCATGCTTGCAGGGAATGAAAGCAGCAGTTGGTAATTGGTTTTTTTGGTGAACTGGTGGCTTGATCCTCCCTGCATGCCTCCAATACCCTCCAGTGTCACCTGTAATTGCAGGCACTAAGAAAACACGAGAGTCTTGTGGTCGGTGGCTTTTTGTTTATTGCCTCTGTGTCAGAACTTTTAAAATGCCACATGTCATTTGCATGAGAGATGCATAATGGCTCTGCCATTTCTGCTTGCAGGAGCAAAGCAGTGCAAGATGAAGGGTTTCAGACAAGATGTTAATTTTCGAGTGTGTGCGTGCGCTCCCAAGGCTCAACTTGTGGCTCAACCTGTTTTGTTCCTTGCACTGACTCAATGGCATCTGTTCCTGAGGGCTGTGGATGAGGGGGAGAGGAGCAGATTAGAAAAACTGACATTTCCTTCCCTGTGGAGTTCCTTGAAGAGCTGACAAGGACACTTGTGTCAGGGGAGAAGGATCCTGACTCTCAAGGACACTCTTTGGAGGGACACGGCTGCTGTTGGCCCTATTGATGGGCAATTCCAATCACTGTATCTGGTCAAATCAAGTCAAAACTCAATTTAGAAATTTCCAAGTAATTTTTAAAGACAATGATGAATATGTTAAATAATTCCCTCCCTGTTGAAGTACACTTGTCATAAGTCTTGCTTTCTAGAGACTAAGATTTGACTCATTTAGGGGAAACCTTTTAATTTTGTGGTACATTGCTATAGATGCACTTAGGGAAAAATGTTAAAATGTGAATTTTATCTACCAGCTAAAGGGTCACTTATCTTATTTTCACTTCTGCCATGCCTGGGTGATCCCAGAGGAGATCAGAGAAGACAGCTGTGTGTTGATGGAATGGAAGGACTTCTCTTCACCAAGCTACTTGTTTAAAATGCCTAGCTTAGTCTCTCAGTTCTTTTCTTGATGTTGCTCTTGATTAACCACTGGAAATTGTAGTTTTTACTCTTGTTCTCTTGATCTCATTAGCACTTTGTTGTATGTGAGAGAGGATTCATTTTAATTTGATTTTTGTGCCTATCAATAGCAGGTGCTGGCCCAGGCTCAGAGGTTCTGTTGTTCTTGGCAATGCTGCTGAGACTGGGGCAATTATCCCCTGGTTTATTCCAAACTGCAGAGTCTGTTGTCAGAACACAGGGTCACAACTCCAAGCATGTGTTGAGGTGGGTGTTCTTTGCTTTTTGCACTCTTGGGAGGACAGCAGTGGGTGAGGAGAAAGCAGCAAATCCCTCAGAATAATCTGCTGCTGAATTGAAGTTGTTTGTGCACTGCCTGTGCCCTTCAAACATCTGCAGGTGATGGAACCTTCAATGCAATGAGGTTTTTATGCAAGCCCACACTTGGTCTTCATTGAGTTCTGAAGGATGGCTGCAGTATTGGGGAGATGCCTGAATGTCAGGCAGGTCTCAGGGGCCTCAGAGACAGCTGTTAAACTTAATATTTTCCAGAGCTGGGCTTTTAGGTGTTGTAGAGCTGGGTTTATTGGTAACACCCTCCTGGGACACTGTTTGTGTGCAGGGTCTGACCCCAAACCAGTCAGCTTTCAAAAATACCTGCTGAGGATATGAGCTGCAGTCATGTTTTGATTAATTCAACACCTTTTCTGTTTCTCTTTAGCAACCAGAATGTCCCTCTTATCAGGAGGGCTACACACCGTGACTTTTGAGTACAGAAACTGCTGAATAAGTGCAGAAAGACATTTGTGCACTGACTGCTGTAGCACAGGAATGAATCTCAGGAAAGAGCCCTCATCTGCCAGTGCTGCAGCACACTGGTCCTGCTGGGCAGGAAATCATGTATTACATTCTAGAAATAAGACATTTTAAATATTTTCAGATGTTGAGCTGTTCATCTAATTAAGACAGCTAAATGTCCATGGCTTTTTTTCTCTCTGAAAAGTTGAAACCCAAGAAGAATCTGTAAACGGCTTATGATTTGCTCAGGGGATTGGAGCATTGTCCTTTGGAAACGTAACACTGTTAGAAATCTTTAATTGCTGTGTAATCCTCAAAGGAATCACACAAAGGGAAGTATTAGGATTACACTTGTCAGGCTTTTGTTCTTTATCAGTATTAATGTTATCAGGCAGCTCCAAAGCCAGCTGAATGTCACTGCACCCTCCACATTAAGGCTGCTTTGCTCTGCCTTTTTTGAACATGTGAATTTTTTCACCAATTCCTTGCATTTTTGTGATTTTTGTCAAACCTGGCTACTTCATTTACTGAAGCTGTAAGATACTACAAAGCTATTTCAGGTGAATTCAGATTGTTGCAACCTCAGGCACAGTGTGCACAGACTGTAGTTGAGGGAATTAGAGGTGGATGAGGTTCAGGAACAGAGCTGGAAGACATGGCCCTGGAAGGGATTGTTCTCTTTTCATCTTTTCCTTTCTCTCTTGGTAATACTTACTAAAATGCTTATTTTCTTAGCAGTATCTTAGGTGTGAACTCGTATTTAAAACAACCAACAAAAGCAAGCCAAAAAAATCCAAACCATCCAGTGAAACCCCCAACCAACCAAAACCACAAGCAGCAAACCCCCAGTATTTGCCAGCCCCAAAGGGAGGCAGAGGAAACCCTGAGGAATGAGTTCACATTTGCACTGCTAAATTAGTGTCAGAATGAAATGAGAAGCTGTGTCCTGATTTCCAAGCCCATCTTGAGAGTGTTTTTGTTAAACTCAAATCACTGATCTGAGCCATCTGAGTGAACCTTGATTTTCTACAAGGATCTTCCCTGAGTGAAGCTGCTGAGTGCTATTTTTCAGATTCTCTACAGCTACTTCTTCTTTTTATCCACAGCTATTTCTCTTAATCTTTATTTGCCTCAAATTCTAAACAGCTGCTGAAGGTGGGAGACCACCCATAACTGCAAATTGTTGTGATGCAGCTCTGTGTTCTCCTGGCTGGCAACACCACAGCACGGCTTTGACAGGATCTGCCATTAAATTATCTGGATTTGTGTTGTGGGGAAAGTCATTTGGCTGTGGAGCTGCCTGAGGTATCACTGCAGAGTGCTTTATGTGCTTGGTGTCCTGGGCCACGTTCTCTTTAGAGAGTGTGAGGAGCTCTGATGACAGATAGTGATGGCAATTGTAACCTGCTGGCTTCCAGACAGGTGATTTCGTGCATTAGGCTGTCATTCCTGAAGGTGTTTTGTGTCTCCCTTCTGCTTCCAGCTGAACCCTCTTGTGATAATTCTGGTTATCAGCTCACTCTTGATACACCTCCTGATCCCCTGCAGGACAGCTTTTGACATCCCTTGTCTCCTTCTCCTTTCTCCCTTCCATTTTGAGGGATGCCACATGGAACTAGGCTGGCTGGGGAGCAGCAAAGGCTAATATTACATCCCCTCTAGCCCTGGCAAATGTACAAGGCTATGGATAGCAAAAGAAATTATTTTTTATCTTGATAGAACTTTTTTTTTTTGGCAAGCATAATTAAATAAAAACCACTGAGAGAGAGATAAAAGTGATCCTTGTCATCAGCACCAGAATGCTTGGATGGCAGTGAGTGGTGGGAGCAGAGTCTGGTGGAGCTGACAGGAAGGATTTTTTGGGGAAAAGTCAGCAGTGGAGGGTGGGGAAGGGTCCCTGATAAAGTTCCAGCCATGTTTGGGACTCTTGTGTGAAGCTGAGTCAAAAGCAATTGGATCTGTCCTTTCTGGGAAGTATCTGAGCAGCTCACCATGGCTTCTTCTCTCTTTTTCTGTTCTGGAAGTTCAGGTATAATTCACCCAAAGAGGAGCAGCCTACCCAGGGCATTGCACTTGCAGATCCTCTTCCAACAGCCTGGAGAAATGTGATGCTTTTGGTGGGTGTTTGGTGTGGGTGTCTCAGGTGGCTTCTGACGCGGTTTTTGGTGCTGTTTTGACTGTAATGTTGGATTTAGGGCAGCAAAACATGCACGAAACTTCAACTCTCTCCTATAGCCTCACATATACAAACTTCAATACAGAAGGCTGGGCTTTTACCAATTCCCTTCCTAGCTTTAATCCTCCTCTTTTTTGTCCCTTAATGATGTTCACTGCTACAAAGTGCAGGCTCAGTCCTTTGGGGAGAACCTGTGGCATAACTCCATCTGCCCTAATTACAAAACATAGCAAGCTTGGCCTTATTTCATTTTTACCTGTATTTAGATCTATTCTTGCATGTAGCCATGTATAGAGACACATGACTTCCATGCATGAGTGTGTGTAAGCCTTTCATGGTTTTTTTTAATACGTTTATCTATTTAAAAAATGAGAGAGAGAGGTTTGGATTCTTCTTTGCAGACAGCAGAAGGGCTGGATGTCCTCAGTCACGGGGTTAACTTGGCACACAGGAGATTGCAGAAGGTGGTTGTTAGAACAACTTTGAAGAGTACATGGTGTTCTGAGTTCATCCACTGGCACTGCTCCCACAAATAGCATCGATTTGCAGTTTGTCTGGATGCTCTTCCCACTCATTCACTGCTTCCAGCAGTGTCTCCTCCTTTGTCCTTTTTTGATACAAACAAGTTGATATTTCAGGTCCTTCTGAGCTGGGGCTGGAGCAAACACTGTTGGGATGAGCATCCTCTGCTGCTCCAGGTGCAAATGAGCTGGAGAAGGGTCTGAGGGCAGCGTGTTTAACTCAGAAGAAATCAATGTTCCGTGTAGCGTTTGGTTGCCCTTTGTTTAACATTGGCTTCAGCAGCAGCTCCTGCCCTCATCTGGACAAATCCACAGGTGTCTCTTTGTGCTCCTCCAGTGCTGGTGTTGGCCTTGAGATACAGGAGTCCCTTCTCCAGAGGCTCCTGAAGTAGCAGCAGATGTCAGTGCTGATGTTCCTTCTCCTCACCCTCCTCGGGCGCGTGTCCTTCTGTCCCTGTCCTGTGTCCCCTGTGTGCTGCTCCCTCCCCAGCACCCTGGGGTGAGCTGGTGGCTTTGTGTAGGGCCTGGCCTGCTTTGGGATGGGGGTTTCAGGATGAAATGAGGGGTTTTGGTAGATGGTCCTGCCTGGACCTCTTTCTTGCACCTTGTGAGGACAGGCCCTGCCTGCTCCCTTGATGCTCCTGGTGGGAGTGAAGCCTGTGCTGAAGAGGAGACAATACAGGTATCAGGCTAATTGCAAGACAGTGTGGCTGTCTTGGAGGAGAATTTGGAAAATGAAGAGTTTAAGCTGTATAATTTAATAATCCACAGGGTCCTGACCTGCTTCCCAGGGTCTCCTTGTAACTGGTGCCTTCACTTGTGTGCTCTTACACAAGGGCCAGAAAAAGGGCTCCCTTGGTGAGGAGAGATTGCTGCTTTTTGTGAGCTGGCAGCAAGGAAAAATGAATGGGAGAGGAAGAAATATGGTGTGTTAGAGGATGACAGATTCTTGGTTGGAATAGTGGCCGTAATGAAGAGGAACTGAAGACAGGGTATTACAGAAAGGGTGGGATGGGAGGGTGCTGGTGTAAATGTACTCCTGAGAACAGGTCTGTGGCTCTGAACATTTGCATTGGACGTGTCTCCTCATGCACTAGATCTGCTTGAAATCTCACCTGAAAAGAAATAATCTCCACGAGAAACTATTTGGAAATAATTTGCATTTTTAGTGGCTGCTGACTCTGAGAAAAGTCACCCAACAGTTTGTTGAACTGAGGCTGAATTTGCCTGGAGAAGCAACATTTTCCTGCCAGCAAATCAACTGCCCTCCAGCAGCCCCAGTTTGCTCCAGGAAATCTCAGAGATGCTGAAGCCTGAGCAGAAAAACTGTGCTCATCACGCTGGGGCGGTGCACACATGGAAAGTTAAGCAAATAAAGTGATTTCTTGAACGCAGCTCTGAAAGGAATTTGTAGTTGGAGCAACTGGCAGAATATGTCACATGCTGGTTTTCACTTCCCAACTGTGTAATTTGGAAAGCTGTAAAGAGCTGTCAGTAATGACTGCTGGAAATGAAGTCAAAAGAGGTCATGAGAGTATAAATTGCTTTCTCCCTCCCTGTAAAAGATTTACAGCAACACTTTTTCTTCAGGAGGAGCTTGTAAGGCAGGGTTGTGAATCATGTGCATTGTATGGGATGGAGGCAGCAAAACCTGGTTTTGCCACTGTTTAATACTGAACTAAGAGAAGGTGTGGGAATCATGGAATTCCAGACTGGTTTGGGTTTAAAATGACTTTAAAGCTCATGCGGTTCCATCCCTCTGCCCCTTCCACTCGATTGCTCAAAACCCCTCCCTGTCAGAATTCAGTGGAACAGTACAAAGAGTGCAGGCTCTTTTTTAGGGCTTTTTTTTTACTTACTAATTTATTTTATTTATTGAGGAGTTATTAGGGATGTTTTTATTTGTTTTGTAAGTGTTAGGAACAACAGAACCACAGCAGTGCAGGAGGGCCCTCACCCATAGCCATATTATTAGTTAAAAGAACCACAGAGTGTTTAACACTGGAAATGGTTCTGTGCTCTCTGACTCAAATTATTCCAGCATTTGAGACACTGTTCCTGTGCAATTTCCCCAAATTCGAGGAAGTGGAAGTAAAGGCAGTGATGGATGGCAGATTTCTGAGGGTGGGCTGGAGATGGAGAGGGATTTTGAGGATGAGGAGACAAGGGGTCGACCTTGGAGTCAGGGGAGTGGTGAAGGGAACATTCAGCATTTTTGTAGGGCTGCTAAAATAAGGCACAGCAGGATTTCAGAGTGATGGAGTTCCAAGTTAAATTAGCACTGCAGTGTGAGCTTGCTGAGTTTATTGCATGAGAGAAAACCAAACAACAGCAGATAATGAGATGGCAAAGAGAAAAGCAGCCAGTCCAGGCAGAGCAGAGGATGTGGTGGGCTCAGCAGAACTCCAGGAAAACCAGAGGATTCTTGGACAGAGAGAGGAACAACAATGATGGCAAATGCAGGAAACTGAAAGAGAGAAGCCCAGAAATGGGGGGCAGTGAGGTGGAACTTATTTAGAGGCTTGTTAGGAAGGAGGAGGAGGAATGGATGTGACATGAGAAGAGCAGAGATGTACAATTGCCTCGAGCAAGAAAAGGGCTGTGTTGGCTTGAGTTGGAGGAGAAGTGGGAAATATTCCACTGGTTCTTCTTTGTACTGGAACAAATGCTGTGGCTGTGTTTGTGCTGGTGTGGATGAGTGATGCTGATGGTAGTCTGGGAGGGAGCTGAAGAGAAAACCTTGGGTGATTATGAAACCAAATATATAAATAAATGCTCTCCTCAGTCAGGTTCAATAAGATCTGAAAGATAATAATGCTATTTCTTGAAACATTTGGTTATTAATGTTATTGTGGAGGTGGTTTTGTGTTGTTTGCTGTAGCTGTGGTGGGTGATCAGAATGTTAAATTTCCCTTTTTATGACCAAGGAGATAATGCTACAGTCTTCTGATTGTAAGTGGATTTTATTCATTTTGAAGTTCAAGCTAGATCTCTGAGTCTTGTACTTTGATAAACCTGGAGAAACAAGAAAACCTGTTCAAAAGGTTCATTGGGCAGAGGGTCCAAGGATTTGAACATGATTTAAGATAGAAATGATTTTAAATACTCATATGGCATGAGATTTCAGTTTTTTCCTAAGCAAGGAGAAAAATATCTGAATCTCTGAACAGTTGATATCTCAAACGGTTTATTTAAAAAATACAAAGTAAAAATGTGTTATCTTCAAGGGAGAACTGCAATTCAATGTTGGAATATTTTTGAGCTCCAGAGGAGACGGGAATAGCCAAAACCAAATGGGCTTGGCAGATTTCTGTGTGCAGGAAATGTAGAACCAGTGCAAAAAGGGTTCTAAAACCACAGGGTGTGAAGGGGGGAGAATGTGGTGAAAGTCAAGAATGATCCTGCAGATGATCCAAATGAGATCCCTCACACTTCAGTGAAGAGGAAATATTTCATTAATTCTTGAATCCCAGGATTATTTGGGTGGGAAGGGACCTTAAATCCCATCCCATCCCACCCCAGCCATGGCAGGGACACCTCCCACTGTCCCAGCTGCTCCCAGCCCTGTCCAGCCTGGCCTTGGGCACTGCCAGGGATCCAGGGGCAGCCACAGCTGCTCTGGGATAATTAATAAGTGAATAATGGGGATTATTAATAAATACTGAGATTGGGAACTCAGATGATTATACCCAAGGGGAAAGCACAGTTTGAATTTCCTTGTGTACAGTGTCTGGGACCCAGATATTTTCCATGCTGGAATACTGGGCTGTATTTAAATAAAAATATCAAGGAGTTCCACAGTACCTCTGTGTAAGAACAGGCCATGATCCAATTTCTGTCATCACTTGGGAACTGCAGGCAGCACTTGCAGGGGTCTCTGGGACTGGTGGTGTTGCAAATCTGGATTATTTGAATGGCTTCTTGGGAAGGAGGTTTGGAAAAGTTCTCCCTGCACCCTCTGCTCTGTCAAAAAGACAAAGTTACACTTGGGAGCTAAAAAACCCTCCCTGAGGCTGTGTTTAAAGCTAAAATTTAATTGCCTTTCTACAAATTTACAAATTTCATCTTTTCTGAAAGGCTCAGGAGCCCCTTGGAGCACAGTTAATTTTATGCACTCATATATCACAGAAATCGTGGCAAAGGATCTCGGACAGTTTGAGTGTTTTTCTTCTTGATACAAATTAAACTCAGTCAGGAGATGCCTGGCTGAGAGGAAAGGTTTTATTTTAACAGCTGAAACTCTTAACCTGCTTTCAGGAGGAGGAAGGTAAATTACAGAGCCAAGAACCTGTGATAAAAAGCTGGTAATTGGGGAGGGAGATAAAACAGAACATCTTACACAGCCCTTTGGGGAGTCTTAAGGGGTTTTGTTTCTCCATAAATGTATGTACAAAGATGATTTTTTCTTTTTTTGCCCTTCTATATAATTAAAGTGTGATGACAGAACAAAACATCCCTGGTACCTGAGCAAAAAAAACCAAAAGCTGGAGCTTGCAAAATAAAGGTGCTTTAAATTTCCCTGCGCAGTTTTCCATGCAGAGCAATTAGTGCTGGTGAAATTGAAGCTAATATTGGCAAGTTTATCTCAGTTTTCTGGACTAATGGCAAGATTTTGAGCTCAAGATGTTCTGGTTGTCTGGATTATCCATTTTCTGAACATTCCAAGGAGGGATCTTGGTGGAAGTGGGATCACTGAGCTCTGTGTTTTGCACAAGGCTTATTGTTGTTATTAGTATTGTTATTGTTATTATTATTGCTATTATTATTGTTGTTGTTATTGTTATTTATCTGGTGCTCATTTTGTGTGTCTGAGCCCATAGTACTGTGAGGAATTAATTGCTTCTGTTGGAATTTGCTGTCAACATAAGCTTTGAAAAAAAAAAAAAACAACCTGAAAAAAGCCCCAAAAATCAATCAAACAAATAAAACCCATCAACCCCCCAACCCCTAAACAGCTCAAACAGCTTTAAGCTGAAGATATAATTTATTTGTTTGTTTGTTTGTTTATTTTTCTAGTAGAAAGTTAAAAATGCAAAGTCCTGTTGACTTGGATTCGAAATATGAGTAAATTGCAGTTAGGGAGGGATTCTTGTGTGTTTTAAGGGGAGGAATTGGAGGCTGTGAGTTGTCCCTGATGCTCTGTCCCTGTTGCAGGTGGAGGCCCTGACCCACCAGCCCAGAGCCACCACGGTGCACGCCGTGCGCGACTCGGAGCTCGCCAAGCTCCCGGAGGGGGCCCTGATCTCCATCAAACGCAAATTCCCCCAGGTAAGGGGATTAAAACCATTTCCCTGTCTCTCCCAAAGGATGTCTGAGAGGCTCAGGCTCCCTTTAGCACCACGTCCTCTGGGTTTTCTGTGGGATCTCCTTGTGTGCCTGAGTGGATCCATCGCAGACTTCCAGCAGCATCCTCTGATCAATTGTAGCAGGTTTTTATTGCAGGGCTGCTTTGTGTATCTGGGAGGAGTTCTGCTTAAATGCAGGATGTTGGTAAAGTGGAAATCACTTAGTGCTGCTGATGGGAAATGGAGGTTTGGCTTCTAAAATCCCTTTAAAATGTTACTCATTCCTCCCTCCTGGGGCTCAGAGTCCACCCTTTATTAACAGGGCTTTGATATTTGGGGGTTGGTTTGCCTCTTCCTGCCATTTTAGGTTGTCAATCCTCATTCTACATCTGCCAGACCTGTCTGTGTCCTGAACACTCTGATTGCTCCCTTTGAATCCATCAGCTCATCCATCTTCTTTAATTCACTTGACATTATATCTCTCTCCTGCAAATTTGGAGACTGACGGACTCGAAATTTAATTCTTTTGTCCCTAAGTGCATCAGGGACATTATACTAAGCACTAAATCATTGCATTGGCCTTACAGGCAATTCTTTATTGCTGTTACTTCAAATTATTTCTGATTTTTCATTTTGCTGTCTTCAAGACCTAGACTTTTTTTCTTTTTTTAAACCAGATTTCTTTTTAAAAATTCTTCAAAAATAATAAACCTCATTTAAATACTTGTATTCTCTTGCTTTCCTGGCATCTATAAATGCCATATATATATATACAAACTTTTCTTTAAGCTGTACAGTATAAAGCCTCCATTCAGGCATTTTCATTATTCCAAAACTGTGGAGTTTTATCTGCTTTATTGCCAGGAGAATTTAATTATGGCAGTAAGCGCTCAGAAGTTATGTCAGTGAAAAATAATCTTCCTGATTTCCCTGTAAGGATTATTTTTGCAGAAGTGTTTCTGAACTTCTGTTGAGGATTATTAAGGCACTTCTGGTCCCTGGAGCTCACTTGGACAGACCTGTGAGTTTATTTCTCTCTATTTAATGTGGTTCCCTGCCCAGGTTCAGATCAGAATCTTCCCCTAGACCTGGTTTCTCCAAGCCCATCCAACCTGGCCTAAACACTGAGCTTCAAACACTGCTCTGCACTAAGGCTGGGTTCTAATTCTGCCTCTTTATCTGGGGCAGGAATTTATTTCAGTGTCTCTTTTCTCTCTCTTCCCTTTCTGCCAGCTGGCAGAGCTGTTTTCCCCTGAACAGTGATCTCTGTGGAGCTGTGAATCTCTTTGCTTTGCAGTTAAAATTGAGCTTGAGTGCTACATTTATAGCACAATTCAAAACATTTATTTGTAATAGAATTCAAATGTCTTCCCATGTCTAAAGAGCACAACCCATCAGCCTCAAATTCATGACCTTTTTCAGTGTGGAATCAGTTTTTTCTAGACTTGCCTATAGTCTGGCTAATTAGTTGCAATGAAACAAAATGCTAAAATAGATATTTTAAGGAAATGTGTTGCAACACAGGTTGTTAGAAAGACACATTCGTGCTGCTGTTTGAGGTCTCCAAATTCTAAGTAGATGTTAAACTGGTATAAAAAAAGTGAGAACTTGCATTTTTTTCCTATGGGGTTGGTTTAGAACCCCACTAGAAATAGAAAGAGGAACATAAGATAGACTTTATGGAGGTGATTTATGCAGTTAATGCCTTCAGACTGTCTTAAAAATGTCAGGTAAAGTATTTTAATATGATTTCAGAGTCCTTGTGTGTTCTCTTTTTTGTCTGTTAGGTCCATCATGGAATGGTTTGGGTTGGAAGGAGCTTTAAATACCACCCCTGCCATGGCAGGGACACCTCCCACTGTCCCAGGGTGATCCAAATCCCGTCCAGCCTGGCCTTGGGCACTGCCAGGGATCCAGGGGCAGCCCCAGCTGCTCTGGGCACCCTGTGCCAGGGCCTGCCCACCCTGCCAGGGAACAATTCCTGCCCAATATCCCATCCAGCCCTGCCCTCTGGCACTGGGAGCCATTCCCTGTGTCCTGTCCCTCCATCCCTTGTCCCCAGTCCCTCTCCAGCTCTCCTGGAGCCCCTTTAGGCTCTGCAAGGCCACACTGAGCTCACCCCAAAACTCCCCCAGGTGAACAATTCCAGCTCTCCCAGCCTTTTGCTCCATCCCTCTGATCCCCCTGGAGCCTCCTCTGGATCTCTCCAGGTGCTGCCTGTGCTGGGGCAGCTCTGCAGGTGACAGGGGCAGGATCCCCCCTCCCCTGCTGCCCCCACTGCTCTGGATGAACGTAAGAGAGGAAGGACAGAAGTGAGAGAGAATTGAAGGAATGGAGTAAAACCATAGGATAGAAATTTGGGAGACAAAGAACAGCCAAAGTAAACTTTAAAGGATTTTGCTGGAGAGAAGTGCTTGAGCTGGAAACTGATAAATGTACAGAGAACAGGGGCTGGTTCACTTGGTTAGAAAAAGAATCCAGGCATTAGAGGATCAAAAGCTGCTCATGCCTGGACAGTGTCACTCAGTTACAAAAAAACCCTAAACTGTGTGAAGAGAATGCTTTTTGGAGTGAAGAAGTCCTGACATTCTCCTTGATGCTGGAAAAGCTTCAGCACCAGCCTGTGGCAGCACATCTGAAGGCAGAGGCAGATTAAAGGAAGAGAGTCTGGAGGACAAGGAAGCAGCTGAGTGCTGGTTAGAAATACTGACCTATAAAGACAAAAAGCCTATAGAAGGTTAAGGGAAGACATTGTGGCTATTTTGAGATGTATAAAGTTGTCTTGTGCTAGAAAGGGCAGATGCTGCTCACTGTACTGGAACAGAGCAACTGGGGCTGAGCTGAAATGGCAGCAGTTGCAGTGAGAAAAAGCTCATTCTACTCTCCAGAAAGACTAAAAGATTGTTACTTGTTTTTATTACGTCTTCTAAAATCATCAGTGGAGTAATGCTTAGTGCTGAGCAGAGGGATGGACCAAATGAATTCTCTCTGTCCTATTTTCTTGGCTGTTATTCTAGGAGAGTGATTTATACACAGGGTTTATGATGTTGTTTTCCCCATTCAAGCAGAAGTAATAAAGTAATGAAGGGATAGCAGGTGCAATAGTTCTGGAATAATTGACTGGGTAGCAAGAGCTGGCTGGTGATTCAGCAGTGGTGGAGGATTTCCCTCTGCAAAGCACAAAAACCCAGGACAGGAAGCAGCTCTGCCTCTATCAGCTCCATGCTCCTGCACTGCCTGCTGAGGGTAAGTTGGCATGAGTCTCACTTGGTGGGAGATGAGCAAACAGTGGTGCTGGTCCCCTGAGTCAGGTGAAAAGCTCTCTTAGTTCAAGGGAGAACTGGATTTTTTTGGTGTTCATCTTGGCAACTTCTGCAGAGCCTGAAGTGTGTGTGTGTGTGTTTACAGCCAAAATCTGGGCAGTTCCTGAGCTTGGGTTTCCCTCTCAGGGAAACCTCTCTCCCTCTCGTTACCCTTGAGCTTTACAGAACCAAGGAACCACAGAATATCCTGAGCAGGAGGGACCCCCAGGATCATCCAGCCCAGCTCCCAGCCCTGCCCAGACCCCCCAACATCCCAGCCTGGGCATCCCTGGAGCTCTGGCAGCCTCAGGGCCGTGCCCATTCCCTGGAGAGTCTGGGCAGTGCCAGCAGCCTCTGGGGGAAGAACCTTGCCCTGATGTGCAGCCTGAGCCTGGCCTGGCCCAGCTCCAGCCGTTCCCTGCCTGCTGTCCCTGTCCCAGAGCAGAGAGCGGAGCTGCCCCCTCATGAGGAGGCTCCAGACAGCTCCTATGAAGGTTGAAAACTCCTTTATTTTAGGAGTTAGTGGGAGGACTCCATCCTGCAGACTCTTCCCCAGCCATGCCGTGTTTGTAGGTGATCCAGGAAGGGTTCCAACTCTGGAATGCATTGTAAGAAAACATTACCTGGTGCGTAAGAAAATTGTAGGACGTGGGTGGTGCTTGCCAGTGAGAGCTGTGTGAAATGAGGGAAATCGTGCTCTGTTAGTCCAGGCACTGATTCCAGATCCTTGAGCTGTGATGTACAATCTGGAGAAGTGGCCTGTCTGATCCTTGGGGGAGATTCATATGACTGCCTTCTGTTTTGTATCCTGGATAGCTGCTTTGGTCCTGGGAGAGACAGGAGCTGATCTGCTGGGATCTTCCAAGTGACCCACCATGGCTCAGGTTATTCTGAGGGCTGAGACAGATGGGTGTGTGTGGGGAACCTGGCCTCAGTTATAAATAACAGCCAAAACTTCAGATTATGTGCCCAGAAATGACAGATGTTGATTTCTAGATCCTGCTCAGACTGCAGAAGCAAGCTTACATCGTCTGGCTTCTCAGGAAAGCATCTCAACCTTGCTTCACTCTGGATATGGCATCCTAGACATTCCCAATGGAAAGTGTTCCATGGTACCAAACTCGATGGTTTTGTCCACCCTGGTGCCCCCAGTTCTCCAGCACAGCCCTCAGAGCTCTCTGCCTGCCAGAGCATTTGCTCCCTGAAAGCCTCTGTGCTCACTTCTGGTGCTGTTTGAAGCTCTCCAGCCTTCAGGAGTGGAAAGGAATTGATGTTTTCTATTTTCATCCCTGCCTTCAGTTCTGGAAAGTAGGACAGGGAACCAGCTCACGATTCCTGGCACCGCAAAGCAGCGTCGAGGCAGCAGCGAGAGCACAGAAATCTGTGAGCAGATCACAGAGATGTTCCAACATTGCTGCAGAGCTGGGATCACATTTCCTAGATTAGCTTCGCCTCTCCTGAGCTGAGTTAGTTTTTAGAATTCTAACTTGAAATTTAGAGCTGCTGGTTGCTGATGGAAATGGTGCTGAGAATCTGCTTGGGAGCTGTGGGGGCTGAACTGTGAGACAACCTTTGGCGTGCTGGAAACGCGTGCTGAGAAATAGAAAGAGTTTTTCTGCATCTTCCTTTTAATTCTCTGAGCCTGCCCTTGGGGTTTAAATATATTCAGAACCTGTCATCCATCTCCAAGTCAAGTTCTGCTATCTTTATATGAGTATTTGAACCAGAGCCTCTCTGAAGTGGCTGGAGCCTTCCCCAGGGCTATCAGCTTTACAAAGTGAGCTCTGTAATGTGCCCCCTTTTCAAAATGCTGCCCACAGGAACGGGGCAGATTCTGCATCATGGCCTAAGCTTGATGTGGCACTGGGGAATAGGTCAGGAAAGGCTGTGCTTCTGCATTTCTCTGTCTCTCTTCTTCTGCTCCATTCCACTAAGTGTTCCTCGACTGTAAGAGGAGTGGATGTGAAAAGGAGAGAAGGAATTCAATGGTCACCGAGTGAGGCTGGCAGGAGGGGAGATTTAATCAGCACCGGTGCCAGAATGACATTTTTTCTTCAAGACATGATTGATCCCAAGTGTTAGAAGCTCAAAGAGCCCCAGGACAAAGCTTCAGTTCCTCTGTGGGCTTCAGCTGCATTTGAAAAGGTGCCAGGAATTGTTGTGAGGGAGCATTGAGGATTTACTTTGTCACAGCACTGATCAAACATCAGAAGTTTCAATTGCACACCCTTTGCTAAGCTCCCTGATTCCGGGACAAGTGTTTATCTGATCTGGGGCCATGTGAAGCTTCAGTAACACCCTGGTTTTATTCAAGTTGAGGATCTAATTTACCTCTCCTCCTCCCTTGTCCCTTAGAAAAAGCCCTTAAGAAAGCTGGTCAAGAATAATCTCAGCTCCTGGAAAAAGCTCCCCAGAAGTTGTTCTATGGATTTGTGTGGGTTTATAAATTTCTTGTAGTCCCCCTTCATGTATAGTTCTGTCTAAATCAAAAGTTACCTATGATGGAGCAAGCTTTGTCTGGATTAGTTGTTGTCTATCAGCAGATAATTCAATTTGCCAGGCAATGCATACTATTCACAGATTGAAATAAATGTCCATAGGAAAATATTTTCCAACTGAATTCTCATGAAAATCACTTTCAAAGAGCTTTTTGTAAATCAACTCTTGAGTTTCACAGTTGAATAGGAACAAAACCTTTAAGCAGAACCCAGCCTTGGAAGATTAGCAGGGCTAGGTAATAGTTTGAAATATTTAAAAGGATTATAGGAAATACAGCACTGCAGAGTGACTGTAACCTCTTGGTGTGGGAATTACAGTGGAGCAAGTGGTGCTCTGATAACACCTCAGGCCCAGGATGGATGGAGCACTCAGCTCTCTGCTGGCACCAGCAGTAGCAGAGCTGAGATCCTGCCTGGCCACATCCTGCTTTTGAGACAGGAATTAATCATCCTCAAGTAAGGAAATGTGGTGTTTAGGCCTGCCACAAATGCAGAGGCTGCAGGTCTGTGAAGTAACTGAACAATTAACTGAATTAATTAAGTACAGGGAAAATGAATGGTTTCCCAGAAGCTTCTTTGCAGCAGGTGGAGGAACAGACTGTCAGAGCAGACAGGAGAGATCTGGGGGTTTGGGGTGCTGAGAGAGCTTGAGTGGGTTTCACTGGGATGGAGATCCAGAAGCTGCCAGGAGGACGAGATGTTTGTGGGTAGCTGAGGTGGTGAGTGGTGAGCTGGGTCAGAGGTGGAATTGTGCTGAGGGAAGCGTTCTCCAGCACCATTTGAGAAACAGAAACTCTTTGTCCTGTTTTGCCCTGCACAAAAATGTCCTGGGGAGTTCATCTGAAAACGGGAATGGGTGGCAGGAGGAGGATAAATGGTCATTTCCCTTGTAAAATGTGTCACAGAACATCCTGCTCTGGGCCAGGGTTATGAGGTGACGTCTGCAGGTGTGGGAGGGAGCTGGAGGGGTTTGGGGCTTTTGGAGAATGGCATTGATGCAGCTGGAGCCCCAAGCAGCTTTTGAAATGGAGATCTATTCAGTTTTTTAGACCTGTAAGGTCACTTTTTGTCCTTCTGGCCTGAAAACTCCTGCATAAGCTCAGGAGTGGGGTTTTTTGTGCTTTGGGGATATTTTTGATGGTGATCTCAGTCACCTCCCTGACCTGGGCAGACCTTGCAGCTCCAGACTCACTCCATGAGCCCCTGTAGTGCCTCTTTAGGTGCTCTGTGCCTTCCCTGAGTCACTCCCAGCCTGGGCAGGGAGCAGGGGCTGAGGAGCTGTGTTCCCTGGCAGTTTGGGGAGCTCTGAGCAGACCTGTCCTGGCAGCCAAGTGTCCAATCCACAGCTCCACTGCTCGTTACTGTGATTAACTGAGCTGGCTGCACTCGCTGCTATTGCTGTTCCTAATCATGAGGAAGGATTAATTCAACTTCCTCACCAACCAAACCAAGCTCAGCTCCATCCCCAGCACAAGGGGTCCAAAAGCTGCGTTTGCTTTACAGGCAATTAACGATCCTCGCCTAATTTAGGAACCTCCTGGTGTTGTTTGATCTGTCTGGGCTCTGACTCGCTGCCTTCTTGCAGATTTTTCTTCAAGCCTTAAATTGAAGCTGCCTGATGCTGTGCCAGCAGGAGAGGTGCTTGCAGGGCTGGGTAGCTGGGTGCTAGAAGAGACTGTAAAACCCAGGATGTGCCGTAGGGGTGAGCACAGCAGACGCTTCCGACTGGGAAGGCTGTCTAGCCTTGGGTGACGGTGACACCCTGAAAATGAGATTTTTGCTCGTGCAGATGTCTGGGAAGCGTTCCGGGCTGTTCTGGCACTCTGATTGGGAAAGACTGGCATTCCCATGGGAAGAAGGTTCTGGAAAAAGCAGTGCCCAGGCTTTCCCTGGCTCAGGAGTGCGGGGCAGTGCTGGGGGGCTGCATGTGCAGAGGAGTGAAATTCACTCTGTTCTCCAGGTCAGTCCAGTTCCTGCCCTACCCCTCTGCCCAAACCCTCACTGCCAATTCTCAGAGCTTTCCTTCTTGTCTCTTGGGCTGCATTGATCTGTGCTGCTCCTTCCCATGCCCTGTTGCTGTGTGGGAGTGAGAATAAAGGGGCTTGGAAACCTGAAGGATGAATTTTTCCTGTTGGTTTTCAGTTCTCTCCAGCTGCCCTGAGTTTGGGGAGAGCTGCTCCTGCTGCCTTGCACACTGAGAGCTGGGGGTCAATCAGGTCAGGTCTGCTGTCAGTGAAGGGATGTGATTTGTATTGACTTCTCCTTCAGAAGGATGGACAAGTCCTTTTTAAAGGAAAACACTGCCTTTATGTGAAAGGATATCTGGCGTATGTAATAGAAAACTCTGTGGAAATTTCAGTTCTGAGCTCGGATCCCGAATTGATGTTCCTTGGACGTTGCCATGACTGCGACAGAGTGACTCATCCCATTCTGGGGAGCAGCTTTGCTTGTCGTACAAAGTCACCAGGGAAATAATTTTCCCTATCTATACATACCAAGGCTGTAAGGTTTGCTCCAGCAAACAAGACAAATAATATTTCCCGGTAACAGGAGCAGCCAACTGGAAAATGAGACCAATAGGTTCTATTCTTAGTTCCATCATTAACCTTGGACATATTTTGTAACTTAGCTGGAGCTCTCCTTAGCTGCCTGTAAAGCACAAAAAGTTATAAATACAGGAGATGGTTTTAGTAAGTAATTAAAATTCTGATGCTTAAGTGCTTCAGAAGTGTAAAATGTTCACAGCACCTCCCGAAACTGCTGAAGGAAAGTCCTGCTGTGCTGCTGCAGGTTTAGGGTGAAGCCTGTGAGCTGGGTATAGCAAATGTGCTCTGGGGCAGATTATGTCCCTTAGCAAGGGCCATCAGTCTCTGTTTTTGTTAAGAATTCCCTGTTTCCCTGAGTTCTCCCCATGGTTGGGGTAGTTTTCTGTAGCCACATTCCTTTGGGGAATCCCAGAGCTTCAGAGCTTGGTGGTGTTGAAGTGGCAACGAGTTGTGTGATTGGGTGATGATCAGATTCTGTTGTATTTTGGACAAAATATAAAAGATATTTAGATCCTGTCTGAGATTCCAGGATAAGGCAAGAGGCTGGGAGCTTCCTGCTGTCCTCCCCACATCGGTGGCAGTGGGCACAGACACTGTGCCTGCTCTTGGGGCAAGGAGGAGGCACTACCAAGGGGTTTATCCTGGTCACTGAGGAGATGTTGATGTGGCATCTTCAGGACCTTGCAGTCATGGCTATGGGGCAGAACTGGCACAGGCTGCCCAGAGAGGTGGGGGATGCCCCTGGATCCCTGGAAGTGTCCAAGGCAGGGTTGGATGGGGCTCTGAGCAGCCTGGAATAGTGGAATGTGTCCCTGCACTCTGCAAGGGTTGGACTGGATGGGCTTTAAATGTCTTTTCCACCTCAAACCATGCCGTGAAATCCCTGAAATAATTTGGTAACTCTTTTTCTGTGCCCCACTACAAGTCACCCTTGTGCTGGAAGCCTCCTGTTTGCTTTTCCCAGAGAGGACTTAAAATATATCAGTGCTTCATACCCAGCATTTCACAGTGCAGGGGAATTTTTGCTGTATTAGATTTCATTTTTTAGTCAGCATGTATAAATTACTCAGGTGGGCATCCTGACCTGTCTGGATGCCTACATGGCTCTTTATTTGAAAGATGCATCCTGAAGTGCCTGTTCCTGTGGGAACAGTGTGTTTATCCAGGATCCCAGGTAACCTGGCTGCTGTTTGTTTCGCTTGTTAACCTTGGAGAACTTTTGTTGTGGCAGTTTTGGGGTTTTTTTATGTCCTCATGAGCTATTTTGACCTTGAATAATTTGTATGGGGTAGAATATTTAATGATTGCTCTATTAATCCTTAATGCATTTAAATAACTCTTTTCCTTATTTGGTAAAACATCTGTGTAGAGCTTTCAGAATAAATGCTGCATTTTCCATGTCTGTCACTTTGTGATATTGCAAGGATTAGTCTTCTGCTACCCCACTTGTCAGGAATTATTGATTTGTCATGTTGGAGAGAGGCTTGTCAGTTTGGAGATACATTTGGGTATTGGAATATTAGCTTGTATTGATATGAATCCTGCTGGAAAAACAGCTGAGAGCACATCTGTGCCTTCAAACGTGAATTATCAGACAAACATGATTTGAGGGGGAAAGCAATTTCTTAGGTAGTTTGTTTTGACTCTGCAGGTGCTTAGGGGGTGTATTTATCCCCCCTTTTTTCCCCAAAATATTTTGAATTGGATGCTGTAAACCATCAGGATTGGGGAAGGGTCTGTTTGAACACAGACTTGAACGTTTTTGAGCCTTTAGAACCTACAAAAAGTACAGCACACACTGAGCAGTGAGAGTACTTAGAGGGGCAGGTGCACTGCAGAGAGAAATAAGGAGAGCTGAAAATGCAATTTCACTTGGTTTCCCAAATAATCAGGGTTTTTTGTTTTGTTTTGTTTTTTTCCCCAAAGCAAGTTAAATCCTGCCTGCTCCAGGGTTGTTTTGTTCTCCTGTTTTTCCAAATTAAAGTAAAACAAGGTAGGAGAAACCAAGACAAATTATCAGCCACCACACATTACAGCCAGGAAAGAAGCTCCAGCTGCAAACCCTTGACTCTGTGTGGCTCAGTTTTAGGGAACATCTTAAAAAACTTTGGAAGTCTCCATGTGGATGCTCTACTTCAGTACTTTCTGCCTCATTATTTCTTTTTTTTTCTCCCTTTCTCTCCCAGGTTGTGACCAGACTTATTCACTTGCTGGGTGAGAAGATTCTTGGCAGTCTGCAGCAGGGAGGTGAGACTCATTCCTGGACTATTCCCATTGATGGGAATATTTTAATACTGACAATAGATCTGGGGGTTTTGTTAGTTAAACTAATTCCTCTTGTGGGCTAAAACAGTTCCAAAGTTGTGGTAAAGGGATTTTAAGTGCTTTTTTTATCCGTGTTCCTGGGTCAGGTAAATCCATGTGTCCTTTAACGTATTCCTGGCGTATTTTTAACATTGCCTAACTTCAACCCACATATGCTCTACCAGCAACCAAAAATGATGGAAACTGATCTTCATCCTCTTAAAATGAAATATGTGGGAATTCAGATGCTGTGGAGGTTTGTGTTACATTCCTCTGACACTGAGCAGCTCGGTGACACAGTGACACTTCCCCTCCTGCCTGAAGGTGACACTGAATTTTTTGCAGCCTGGCAGACTGATGGCAGGTGTTTTCTCTGTGGACAGGTCATCCTCTAGGACTGCACAGCTCCAGCAGCAAGTGGGATGCAGGGAATCCTGCCAGCAACCTCTCCACGGTGGCGATCATGCCGGTGTCCAAGGAGGTGCCGCTGACAGCCTTCACCCTGGAGCTCAAGCACGCCCTTAGTGCTGTGGGTGAGTGTTCCCCTGTTGGCATCGCAGCAAACAAACCCTGCTGGTCATTTTAGAGTGGCATGGCCGGCTACTGTCACCTGTCAGAGCGGGGTCTGGGCTGTGTTAGGGGGTAGCAGTACCTGGGGATGGTCACAGGGATGGGGAGAAGGTTTTGGAGAGAATCCCAAAAGGGAGGGAGAGGGACTTTTTATATGGCCAGGTCCCCACAGGACAGTGGGGAATGGTTATAAACTGGGGGCAGGTTAGGTCAGAGATCCAGGAGAAATTCTTGTGGGGGTGGGGAGACTCAGGTTGCGCAGAGAAGCTGGGACTGCCCCTGGATCCCTGGAAGTGTCCAAGGCCAGGTTGGAACAACCTGGAATAGTGGAAGGTATCCATGGACAGGTAATCTTTAAAGTCATTTCCAACCCAAACCATTCTGTGATTCTGCAGCAGTGGTCAGGATCAGCCTTTTTCATGCTTCCCGTTTCTCTGTTCTGTTTAAGTACAGTGGAAAACTTTTTTGTCTTAGTGACTTGGAAATGCTCACCCAGAGAGCCTCTCTGACCCTTCTCTTGGCTGCCCTCAGCTCCCCACAGTCACTCCAGGAAACACATCCCACACCAGGGCACTGTTCCCATGGCACCTGAGAGTCTGATTCTCTCCAGCTCATGGGTGAGAGTCTTTCAGGCCTCCTCAGCTGAAAAACTTCATCCAGCAAAGGGTTTCCTAGGCAGTTTCTTCATGTTGTGGTTGTACATGAGTGGTAAGGATAAGACTTGGTGGAAGAGGCTTGTGGAGGAAATCCAGACTGGCACTGGAAAGTTTGGTCTGAAATCATTGTCCCATTTGTTGCCAGCTTGTTTATCTGTCTCATGCCCACAAAACCATGTGTTCAGCTCATGGCTGAGTCATTAATTGCTTTATCCATGGGTGAAGTTGCTTGTGCAAGTTCCAGTTCTTCACAAAACCCATGTATTTAATTCAGAATTAATTTTGTGTTCATTAGTGGTGTTTGACATTTCCTGAACATCCTCTTTTCATCCTCAAATGCTGTTACAGATCTCTTGAGTGAATCTCCTGTAGTCCTTTGAGAAGGTATTAGTCTGCTCTCTCATGACTCATTTAAAAGTACAGGTTATGTGATTCTTGAGGCGTAACCACTTACATTTATTAGTAATTTTCTTTCTGACTTTTGGTGTCTGGAACTGACACTCCTCTTCGTGCTTAAAAATCTTCTTGGGTGAAGGCACAGGAAAAAGCTGGCGTTGCTTGAGCTCTTTAACCTTCTGAAGCCTGAATTTGTGTGCAGCTTCTGGTGGAGACTTGTTACAGTGAGAACTAATTTGTGGGTGTTTGAAGATTCCTCTTATTTTGGAGATGGCAGAAAAATGTTACATCCATAATGGAGCTGTATTGCTAATGGGGACTCCTTAGGGATCACTGCCAGCTTGTTTTGATGTGTGACAACACTGAGAGCCTGTAAATAAAACAAACAGAAACTCAAGTAGGTAGATGGACTGTTCAGAATAAAAATACCCATTTGAGCTGAAAGCAGCAGGTGGGTGCCAAAGAGAGGGGTTTGGTGGGGTCACTGGGCCCTTCCTCCTTCACCCCTTCCCTGAGGCCTGTGCCGTGCTCGGCAGCTTGAGATGGCTCTGCACACCCTTGGCACCTGAAGTTGTTGCCAAAAGGGAGCAGACGGCTGCAGTGGGAAGAGGAAAGCGTTGTGGGGAAACACAGGGAGCCATCTGGTCCCAAACACCGCTGGCACAGGAGCTCCGTGGCCTCGCAGCCATCGGGCCCGGCCCGGCTCCCTCAGCCCCACAGAGCTCCCGGGCAGCGCAAAAACTCTGCAGAGCTGGGGGTGTTGGCAGCCTGCAGCTTTTCTTTGTTTATCTAGCAGAAGCAACATTTTATTTTTTTTCCTCCTTTCTGTTTTTTTAACTTGTAGCTTTTGTACTTCCTCCTCTACCCTCTCGCTGAGGCTTGTTTTGGTGTTCCTTCTCAGCGCCTCACAAAGTGCTGGGAGTGCAGGTGCTGCTTTGCTTTCAGGGAAAGGGATGGGATTTGGAATGACTTTTTTTTTTTTCTCTTTTCTTCTGACTTCCTGCAACAAAAAAGTGAACTGAGTAGTGGAGTGAAATTTTGATTAGCTTTCAGCTTGTTTTTCTATTCATCTGCACTTTTGACATGAGGGGAGCTGTTGCCCAGAGAAGATGCCCCTGGATCCCTGACAGTGCCCAAGGCCAGGCTGGACAGGGCTTGGAGCAGCCTGGGACAGTGGGAGGTGTCCCTGCCCATGGCAGGGGGATGGAATGAGATGAACTTTAAGATCCTTTCCAGCCCAAAGCATTCAGTGATTCCATAGGGAAAGGTTTTCACTGGGACCTTGCTGAGCAGCCACTGCCGCCTGAGTCCTTCCCTGAGCTCCCAGCTGGGCTCATCAGCACCTGGGGTTTGGCTGTGAACTGGGATCAGACTGCCCTGGGTTTATGGAAATGAAAGCTGTTAATGTGCTTGAGAAGGCTGAATTGAAAATCTTCTCTGAAAGGAACTCTCAGTTTGGAAAATTGCTTTGAAGATTTGCTGCTATTCAAATTTTTTTTGTGTGTTCATTTTTTGGATTTTTTTTTCCCTTGAACCAACCTTTTTTCTAATTGTAAGTTAAATGGCAGCATCTGATTACAATACTTGACTTAACATTTAATCCATACTTAACATTTGATCCGTATAATTTCATTGCTCTGAGCTTCAAATATGTTCCAGAGCAGTGGAGAGCAACTTTAATATGTGGAGAGAGCAGCTGGTTTTAGCTTTCTTTTGCAACTTAACATATTTATTACAGAAAATTCCTTTCCCTTCCCTTCCTGTTGATATGAACTGGATATTGCAGTGATGCCTTGAATTCCCCTGCTGCAGGCTGGAGATGAGGAAGGAAGGAATTGGAAGGATGCAGGCAGGAACTCTGAGACCATTGCAAGAATCATCAGCTGCAGCTCTGGGAAGGAGCCTGGCCTTGAGAATCAGGGTGACCCCAGTCCTGGTGGGAATGCAGGCTGTGTTTTACACAATATAACACTTAAGAAGGGGTTTTCTTTTTCCTGGAACTGGCATGAGAAGGCTGTGGGCAGTGCTTGGAGTTGGAGCTGATTGCAGGTGAATCTATCCCAACAGGATTTTGGGGATTGTTTTGGTAATTTTTAACTACTTTTGTATTATTAAAGGGATATAAAAGTAATGACAACTAGAAAATCTCAGTCTGACAGTGAATATTTACTGTTTACAAAAACTGGAAAAGTATTCAGAATCTTCCTTCCCCCAGAAAAAAAAAGAAAATCCACTTTTGCCTGTAATGAGACAGGACTTAGTGGTTTTATTGCTCAATTCTTTTTTGTTGGTTTAATTAAATTTTTTTTCAAGCTTTTTCTTTTCTTTTAATGTTTTGATTTGTAATGGGAACAGCTCAGGTGAGCAGCCTGCTCTCTCTCAGGGGTGCATTCTGCACTCAGGGAGCACCAGTGTGTGGGACCACCTGCAGCTTTCCCCAGCCCATTTGTGCTGTCTTTGACATTTGGTGTTTCTGTGATTTATGATAATTCACATATTGTTTCCAGACAGTGGGATTGTGTCCCAGTTAAATGCTAAGGGATGTTTGTGCTTCCATGGAGCTTCCAATCACAGAATGGTCAGGGTTGGAAGGGACTTTAGTGAATTCTGATGAATTCTGGTCAGTGTTCATGATGTCTATTTTTATTATTAATTCTTTTCCTCTTAATCCTGGTAGAACTAAGAGCATCTTTTGATAAGATTTTCTTCTGCACTATTCAGATTTTTCAGAAGTATTTGCCTATTTTTTTGTTCCTTTACTGAGACCAGCTAAAAGACACCACATGGCTGTGCAAATTCTGGTTCTATGTGGGAGCCCTCTGATCTCATAGAATTTCAAACTGAAGTAGGGAGGGATTCAAATCCAACATATGTGTCTTTCTCATTCCTTTCTGCCCTTTAAATTTTTCTTCTTTTCAGTTCTAAAAATGTATAATGTATTGGAGAGCTCACTGAAAAATCTTTGCTAATAATTTATTGGAGTTTTTAATTACAGTTCTGCCTGTCTTTACACACAGATTAGATTTAAATGTGAAATGTTCACTGTGGTGCCTGAACCCTGGCACAGTTTAGTATTTTTTTGCTGGGCAGGATCCTCTGACATCCAGCTCATTTGTCAATTATGACTTGGCCACATAATTTTGTAGACTTTTATGAGGCCAAAAGTAAATTTTCTTTTTAATGGAGTCCAAGCAAGTAAATTTGCTTTGCTAAATTTTTTTCCACAGTGTGTTTAGCACTGGCCTTGTCTTCTGATGTGGGTGTGTTTTTCAGGTGAGGTGGATTTGAAACCATTCCTGAGCCTCAGAAATCACTCTCTGCCCTCTGGGTCACTCATTCCTCAGGGCAATTTTTGGACCATGTTTTGTTAGACATTGAACTAGGACACCTGTGCTCCTGCTCCTGCATTTCTTAGGAAATTGATGTTTTGTGGAAAAAAATGACCAAAGTGAGTATCTTGTTCACAGGCAAGAAAGGGAGGTTTTATGTCTTGTGTGATGTTTTTTTTTCCCCTCTCTGGGGCAGGAGGTTGGAAGCTTTGCTGCAGCCCTTCTCTTCAGTGCCCTTGTTTGTTAGCAGAGAAAATGAACCAGACCTCTGGCATTTGCCAGCTTTTCCTTCCCTTTCCTTCTGTTCCATGGAATTCTTAGTTCTATACTGAAAACCAGATGGCTCTGGAGTACAGCTTCAGATGCCCCAGCAGGTTTTCCCAAAAACCACGATCCCTGGGATGAGGCCACTGCCTGCAGTTCTCTCACCTGAAGCACAGAAAACCTGGGATCCCTGTGAGCTCCTGGCTGACAGAAAAATCCCCCAGGCTACTGAAAGTCACCACCTCAGGCTTGAGAAACCCAAAAGGCTGAGAAAGCTGTGGATTGCTGGAGGCTCAGGGAATGGCACTTGATTTTCCTTGCTCTGATACTCCTCCCCAGCAATCTGCTGCTGGCTGCTGTCAGAGACACACACAGGGCTCAGAGAAATATTTCATGTTACCTCACATCACCTCTCCTGTTCTTCACTTGGAGCTGTTCTGATCCTACTGACAACACTGAGAGGTGCAGGGATGTGTCCCTGATGCCAGCTCCAGCTGGTGCTGGGTTTGGAGAGGGGTGGTTAGAGGTGTGTGACCGTGACAAAACACTTTAAGGATGCACTGACACATTGGCCTGGCCACTCCTCCTGCCCTGTTTGAGGGCTGGGGATTTGAATCATCATGGAATCATGGAATGGTTTAGGTTGGAAAGGACCTTAAAGCTCATCTCATCCCACCCCCTACCATGGGCAGGGACACCTTCCACTATTCCAGCTTGCTCCAAGCCCTGTCCAACCTGGCCTTGAGCCTCCAGGATAGGAATGATATTTTTTCATTCCTTGGTTGCTTGCAGCAGTTTAGTTGAAATAACACTTTTGTTGGTTCTGTTTTCTGAGCTCACATATGTTGGTGTTCTTGGTCGCATTAATGGAGGGGTTTTAATGGCTGATTAATTGGGAGCCTGCTAGAAACTGGGAGTGCAGAGCAGATGGTTGGTATTTCTGAGACAAAACAAGTTGGTTCTGTTGGAAGCACCACCGTGTTCCGTGCTGGGGATGAGTGAAGGTCTGGGAATCTTTGTCCCGTGGCCCTGGCATGTGGAAGGACAGGATGCTGGGCAGGCTCCTCCTGAGGTGGCACAGCCAGGGCCTGTCTGGGCACCCTTGCTTGTGTCCTGCTCTGTGAACTGCTGCTTTTCCACATCAAAAGTGAGATCTGGATATGATTAAGTCTCTCCAAGGCTCTTCTGGTGCTTGCTGTGCACGTGTTGTCTGCAGTCAGGGTACCTGTGGCTGAAGGAGCACAGAGATCCACCCCAGCCCTACCAGCTCTGCCTCTCCCTTGGATGAAAGCACAGAGAGGAGGGTGACTCAAGAACATAGGCAGCCCTGGCTTCTCTGGGCAGTTTTCTCCAGGAGCTCAAGTTTAGGTGTTCATAGGTGAAATTCTTTGTTCCCCCAGGCCCTGCCCTGCTGCTCACCAGTGACAACATCAAACAGCGCCTGGGCTCTGCTGCTCTCGACAGGTACCTGCCCTCATCACTGCTCAGGGAATGCAGGCACACCCTGGATTTATAAATACACAGAGTTTGGGAACAAAATCCTGTCTTCTAACATCTGCTGGGTCTTCTGCTCCAGGTGTTGGAGACAATAATGTTTCAGGAGTATTTGGTGCAGGTGTGGGTGGGGTTTTTCCACAGTTACTTTCTCACTTGTGAAATTGGAAAAGCTGAATTGCTCTGAGTGTGCTCATGCTTAGGGATGCTGTGGAAGCATTGCTGGAGTGAGGCATCACTGTATCCTTCTGCCTTGGTATTTGTCTAATGGTGTAAATCCTGGAGAAGCAGAGCCAACAGGAGCTGGGAGCAGGTCCTGGCTGAGCAGGAAAAGCCGCTCTCTCCCTGTGTAAGATTCCTCTCTCTTCTCTTGGGAGCTGTGATGTTACACCAGTTGAATTCTCTGTTTTCCTTGTGTGTCCCCAGCATCCACGAGTACAGACTGACCAGCTGGCTGGGCCAGCAGGAGGACATCCACAGGATTGTGCTGTACCAGGCTGACAGCACCCTGACCCCCTGGACCCAGCGCTGCATCCGCCAGGCCGACTGCATCCTCATCGTGGGGCTGGGAGACCAGGAGCCCACTGTGGGAGAGGTGTGGGAGCTGCTCCTTCCCCTCTTGGCACTGGGAATAGCCCAGGTCAAAGCAGGTTGCTTCACACTCATGTATTTTCCTGGGTTTAACACCCAGTGAGGCATAAATAATGAAATATTCCTGAGAAATGACCATTAGGAATATCAAAAGAAGTGCATGAGAATCCTCTGAAATGGCAAGTTTTATGTAGGAGGACTTCCAGCAGAGTTCTTTTCCTCTAAAGAGTCATTTTGGCCAATGGTAAATCAAAAATTGCTTTGAAGCTTTGTGTTTCTGCCCAGAATTTCTTTGGGAAGAGGGAGAAATTATTTTCTGCCTGCATGAAATTCATGGTGTGTGCTTAGGAAAAAGTAGATCTAAATTGCAGTGTATGAATTACTTATTATATTTTATTACAGATACTGAGCTATATTTTTTTCCCCCCTTATTATCTATTTTTACAGTTTTATATTTTTATTACCAAAGTCCTCTGGCCAGACAAAAATCCTTCAAGAAATTTTAAAACCCCACACAGGTGGAGTTTTTTTTTAGGATGGTGAAATGCTGAGTCTGACCTGCAAAGAGCCTGGGCTGGTCCCACATGCAGCTTTCATGTGTGTCCCGTTGTGTAGGCTCTTCCTGCATGGATGTGGGAGGCAGGAAGCACAGGCAGAACAAGCTGCCAGCAGTTGCCTAAAACAACAACAAAAAAAAATCAAAATCAGAAATGCAAGGAGGAAAAAAAAAAAAAAAGTGGACTGATGGGAAGGGAAAGAAGAAAACACTGAATATTTGTGGGCTCGAGTGTGACTTGGGCAGCATCTCACGTTGCAGGAGCAGTGCCTGCCTGTGCTGTGCTTTTAATGGCCTGGTTTAAGTCAAAAACGTTCAGGTTTGGCTGGTTTTAGGCTTCTGTGTGCTGTGTAAAGCCAGAGTAAATAGTGTTGTCTGAACCAATCATGTTTGGGGGTGTGCAGGGTTGTACTGAGGTGGGAATAAGGGTGTGGGGTGTGTGTGGATGAATTTCACCCTGAGACTGAAGCAGCCAGGACTTACTGCCCTTTCTTTGTGTGTCCATAACTGCTGTAGCTGGAGAGGATGCTGGAGAACACGGCAGTGAGAGCCCAGAAGCAGCTGGTCCTGCTCCATAAGGAGGATGGGCCTCTCCCTTCCCGCACCGTGGAGTGGCTCAACATGCGCAGCTGGTGTTCTGCTCACCTCCACATCCACTGTCCACGCAGAGTCTTCTCCAAAAGGAGCCTGCCCAAGCTGGTAAGAGATTCCTGCTTTGGTGGCTGGTCCCTTGCTGTCCCTCACTTGATCTGTAATCTGTGTATCACAGGGGATTTAGGACAATGATAGTCCACCGTATTCTTACACACTTCTCTTTAAATCTGTTTGGCCTCAGTTGGATTGAGGGAACAGGGATAAGGGGAGCAGATTTTCTTTATGGATGCAGACTTGGCTTTTTGATATCCTGAAAGAGTGATCACTGTCTCAGAGTTCCAGTGAAAGGTATGCACAGGCCATGGAGTCCTTTTTGTTGGGAGCATCCCTGTGCTTCCCAGAGCCATGCTACACATAAGGCAGAGGCAGCCTGGGATGCCTCCCAAGACCTTCAGATCCTCATCAAGAAAGACAAAGAGCTCTAAAGGAAATTCTGTAATACCCCCAGGAGCTGTAAAAGACTGAGAGAGGCCACTGGCCACTAGAAGTGTTTGGGTTGTTCACAGCTCTCTGTTCTTTGAGGAAGAGCTGTAACAGAATCACTGACAGCTTCAGGCTGGAAGGGAGCACTGGAACTCCTCCAGTCCCACCTCCCTGCTCACCAGGGTCCCCTGGAGCAGTCACTAGGATTGTGTGCAGACAGGCTTGGAGTGTCTCCAGTGAGGGAGATTTCAGAGCCTCTCTGGTCTCTGTCCAGTGCTCAGTCACCACACAGGGAAGAAATTCTTGTCCAGGTGGAACTCCTGGGCATCAGTCCCTTCCCGTTCCTCTTGTGCCATTGCTGAGCCCCACGGAGCAGAGCCTGGTCCGTGGCCTGGTCCCTCCCTGCAGACAGGGACAGACAGGGGTGAGGTCCCCTCTCAGTCTTGTTTTCTCCAGGCTGAGCAGCCCCAGCTCCCCCAGCATTCCCTCACAGGAGAGAAGCTCCAGTCTCCTCATCTTCACAGCATCTTCTAGCAGGCTGCTGCTGGCTGCCTGTGCCCTGCCTGTGCAGTGACCGTGCCTGGCTCTCCTCTGCAGGTGGAGATGTATGAACGTGTGTTCCAGAAGGTTCCAGACCGTCACTCCGACTTCTCCCGCCTGGCCCGGGTCCTGACGGGCAACGCCATCGCGCTGGTGCTGGGCGGCGGAGGGGCCAGGTAGGGCACTGTCCTGGGCAAGGAGAGCCTGGGGCAGGAACAGGATGGGCTCTAAGGTCCTTCCCAACACAAACCACTCTGGGGTTCTCTGCTGCTGCATCCCCCAGATCCCTCAGGATAGCAGAGATCCTGGGACAGCAGCACTGCTCTGCAGGCAGCATTTGGGGGAGGAGACACTGAGGAATTACACAAACTTAGCCTGCAGTGGGGATTTGTGCAGAATTTCTGCAGAAGGAACATGAGTGTTTGTGACCTCCTGAGGCCTCTCATAATGGTTTAATACCAGGAGGTGACCAGGGCACGAAAGATGACGTTTCTTTCTGTTGGCCTACACTATGGATTTTTTTTCCCTTATGGATTCTTATATTAGAAAATAGCTCACAGGTATTTCAAAGCTCTTCAAAGTTTGAGCAGTAAGAGGAGTTATGTCCTCTAATGGACAATGTTCTCATCTTTATAATTCTCCAGACCCCCAGGTACCCATACATTTTGACAGCCTTACCTTACAGAAAGAGTGTGTTTTTGCAGACACAAGGACAAGGTGTGTGGTAAGCACTCTGTTAGAACTCCATCTGAAACCCCAGTGAGCTTTAGAAATAAATTATTGCAGGCATTTTTCTTTGGAATCCCTTCTTACTTGGAGAGTTTTCTGTTGAGACAAGCGAGTCACCCTTTGTCTCAAGCGAGCGCCGCCTTCGTTGTTTCCATCACTGTGTTCTTGAAGCCCTTCTTTAAAAGAGTGCTTTGAAATACAGCTCTCAAAAAAACTAAAATCCCTAATTTGCACACAGTCTGTCTGTCTAAGTGCACAAATACCACATTTTTGTCATTGGGCCAGCACGTGCTCCAGGGGAGCCTTCACTTGCAGGAAAGGCTGGAGCTCCTTTGTGCCAGCCAGAGCTGGTTCCTCCAGTGTCTCACAGGCCTTGATCCTGCTCCTCACCTGAGCTGCTTGCAGGATTTTATTTCCAAGACAAGCTCTGTCCTATGGAGACACAAAGCAGAGCAGCAGAGGGGAGCTTCTGTTTTATGAGAGTATCTCAGGAGGCTTCTCATCCACTGATACAGAGCATTTGTGGTTTGTTCTTTGTTCCCAGCTGATATCTCTGCCTCTACCAGAGCCTGTGTCATACAAAATATGTGCACTCCTGTACTGCTGGCAGCACATTTTGCTCGTTCCCTTCCTTCCTTCTGTAACACTGTTGTAATTTTTGCCAATCTGTTTTTTTTTTTTTTTTAATTTTTTTTTAATTTTTATTCTAATACTTAATTTTCAAGCTCCCACCTGTGGGTGTGCAGGATCTGAGGTAAGGAGGAGCAGGGTCACTGTGTTGGTCCTGTATTGTCCCTCTCTGCAAAGCTGCTCTGCTGCTGTGTTGGCTTTGGGGTCTCTGGATGCTCATCACCCATTCAGCAACAAGCCATGGGCCATTAGTCATCACTCTGCTCATTTCTGCATCCCTGAATGGGGAGGACTTGAAGAGGATTAAGGGCAGAGTGGATAAAATGGGATATTTCTTCCTTCTCTGAAACACTTTGTGTGCCACAGACTGAAATGCTTGTTCAGGGGTTCCAGGCTGGCACAGGGATGGTGTGAGCACTGTGTTTTCCCTGGAAAGGTACAGAATGTTGTTCTAGCAAAGAAATAATCATCTCAGTTGTGGTTAGATAAAGATTTTTCAAAGTGAGAATATAATTTAGGCTGGGGAAGAGACAAAATTACCCTGAACCGTGTAAAGGTTCAGAATTAATCTGAACCTCTGCCTTTGGAAGGGCAAAATAAATTCTTAGATTGCCCATTTCTATTGCAAGGGAATTTCAAGAAATTTGATTAAGTACTTAAAATCATCCTGTGGTTAAAGCACTAATAATGTCTTTGTGGGTCTCTGCACAGGCTGTTGATGGCCTTTGGATTATAATTACATGAGTAACCTCCCACCTTGCTCTCAGAGCAGGAATCATGCAGGTCACACAGCCTGGGAGAGGTGACAGTGACAGGGGCTGGCTGGTGGCTATTTGTTCAAGGTATTGTGTTCTGTGACTCCAGTAATATCAATTATTTAGTTGTTATTTTGGGAATGTTTGTCTGGCTTCCCAGTGACAGCGGGATTGGAAGGTTTTACCAAGAGCAGCTTCCTAGTAATTATCATTGTGGTTTGTCATGACAAAAGGCTCATAGGAACTAAAGGTTTTCTTTCTCCTGTGAGCATAAAAATAAAGCAACTTGAAGTGATACGGTTCTAAAATTACAGTGTTTTGCTTTTGTTAAATGCTAACTTAATTTTAGTTAGAAATGTTGTGGAGTTTGAGGGAAGGAAAGGGGATTTGTGTTTAGGAAAATAATACCTTTGAGGTGTAGTTACAAGAATAATGACACATCAAGCCCTGCAACAAAGGCATAAACCTTCCATAAATAATTGTCCTGACCTTTAGCCCTCCCACGTACAGCCCACCCCTTCTTTGGTTTGCCATGGTTGCCTTAGCAAAGCTGTTTGAAAACTAAACTTTCTTGGGAGTAAATTATTACAGAACTATCTGGGAATCCCTGAGGCTTTGGGGAAAAAACTGGGCTGATCTGTTCCAGAGTCACAGAGTATCCTGAGCTGAAAGTTACCCACGAGGATCTTCACTCCTGTCCCTGCACAGACACCCCAGCAATCCCACCCTGAGCATTTCAGTCAAAGGATATTTCTAGATACTCCATCAGGTTGTCTTCCCATTTCTCCTTTTTCTGTTTGGTTTTCTCCTCAAACTTATTATCTCACCTCAGCACTGGGTTATTTTGCACGCAGTTTTCTTGCTGACTCTACAGATGTGGCTCAGACCTTTTCAGTTTGGGCAGTTGGCTTCTTTCAGCAGCTTGTCCTTTCTGCCTTTTCTTTGTTTCTGGGCCTCTGGAAAAAGAGGATAAAAGCAGCAGTGTAGGAGAAGCAAATTCTGCCCTTTTTGTTCTGGCATCTCTGTGTCTGATGAGCATTCCTGTTGTCTCCTCTGTCTGTCTGTGCTGCTGCAGCCTGTGCCACGTGCAGGGTGCTCACACTCCAGGCTCTTAGAGAAGGACAAACAGACAGCTCCATCTTCAGCTGGTCACTCATGGGCTGCTGCTGAGCTTCTTAAAGCCTGCCTTTATCCTCCTATTCAATGGCTTTACCAGGGGATGAAGAGGCTGGGAGAGTCCCTGAGAGGCGGATCTCAATTGTTCTGCTCTCAGAAGATCACATTCGCTCTCTGCACTCTGTGTTTGACTCTGGGATTGCAGGGAGAATAAACCATGGAGGATTTTCTGTGGTTTTGTCTGTGATGTTTGGCTGCAGCTCCAGCTCACTCAGGCAACTTTGAGTAAAAACCTGCTTGTCAATCCTTTCTCCTGTCTCTGCCACCAGGCACTGATGTGTTCTTCAGGAAGGCACAAGGAATTTGTTTGTCCTGTGTCTGCAGTGGGAGCTGGCGCAGGCAGGTTGGGCAGAGCTGCATTGGGAAGGGATGTGCAGGTGGGTCAGGTGAGGAGCAGGAGGGATGTGCCCACAGCCACCCATGCTGGATGCACATGTGGATCTCCAGAAACTTCTCTTTGGAGGCTTGAGCCCCTTGGGGCAGCATTTGGGAGGGTTTTGCCCCTTGGTTATGGAGCAGTTGTGGCAGAAAATAAACGATGCAAAGCTCCCAACACACCATAAGGGAAAACTTGAAACAGATTTTGAGAACTTTAGAGGGTGATGTTCCTTTTTTGACTGTTGGTGCTTTTAGCCTGCAAGTGTGGCTGGGAGGTGAGGAGCTCTTGCCTAGGAAAGAACCCTCTGGTGCTTCCCCCGCTCCATCCTGCTAAAAAAGGAGTCGAGTTGGGGACTGATGACCTGATCTACCCATGTAGAACACTTGAAGGCAAGTAAATGCTGTGCTGTGAGATCTGATATTCCTCCTCAGGTTGTCTGGGGAGCTCCTGGCTGCCTTCAGCAGGCACAGGGACGTGGTGCTGCTGCTGGCTGGAGCTGCAGCATTTTAATTACACACCCAGCAATTAAAGTGCTGGCCGAGCTGGCAGGATACAAAAGCTGAATCTGCAATATGCTCGTGTTGAGTCTGAAATGATTAATAAAGACATCAGTAAGTTTTGGGGGTTGATTTGTTTTTCTGTTTGGTTTGTTACTCTAACATGGAGAGGAGCCTTAAAGCACAACCTGCCATCCAGTTATTCTGAGGCAGAGGGGTGACAGGTGACACCTTGTGCTGTCTGGGTGCAGTGCCAGGACATGACCAGTGTTTGTGCAGGGGCTGCTGAGGTTTGGGGGTATCTTTGCCTCCTCTGGCAGGAGGGATCTGGGGGCTGGCCAGGATCCCTGGCTCCAGCCTGGTGTCTGGCAGCCCTGGATGGAGCCTGTCTGGCACAGGCTGGGCCCTTCTGCACTGGGTTCACACCATTTCCTGATTTCCACTTATGTGAGACAAGAGCGAGGATTTTTTTGCAATTCCTGTCTTTTCTCTCTCTCCCCCTGATGCAGTCAGGCAGCATCCCTGAAATTCCTGTTCCATTTCCAGGTGCTTGCTGGAGGTACTGAGCTCCACGTAAGGGCTGTGCTTTCCTCTCCTCTAGCAAGGCAGCTCTTGAAGAATATGTGCTGCTAAAAAGATCCCATTCCTCATCCTGATCAGGCTCTGAAGTTCCAGCAAATTAAGCTGAGATATGAAAGGAACTTGAAAAATGCTTCTTCCCTGGGTTTAAATGGAAGAATCAGGCTTGCTGTGCGGCTTCTGCAGTCTGTCAGTGCCCAGTAACAGCTGAAGAAGCAGGATTTCTGCAGCAGGGAAGTATCAAAATGATACAAAAAGGGCTCAATCTGCTTTGTGTCATGGAAAAAAAAAACCACTCCAACCTCTGAATACCTGAAATATCTTTCCTTCAGTTCCTGTTCTTCAAAGTAATCCCTTTGTACACCAGGCCAGTCTGTCTTTTGACTTTGGAAAGGCAGAAAGTTGGCAGCTCTGAGGTTAATCCTTGTAGCCTTTGCAGTCTTCTCCCATCACAGCCAGCCTGAACTGGCTGGGAGCGTTTTGGAGGAGGGGAAGCTGTTTGGTGACCTGTGTTGTGGCTTTTGTGTGTGTAGATAAATGTCTGTACCTCGGAGCACAGTGGAGTGGAATTTTTCTGTGTGATATCCCTTTCTGAAGCTCAGACTGAGGCAGGGGGAGCTTCAGAGCTTGTGATTGCTCCTGTGGGTGCTCAGAGAAATGTCCTGTGCTGGGTGTCTGTGCTCTTGTCACGAGTGGAGCATCCATTGCCACGTGCAGATAAACCAGAGGGAAAGCTGAATTCCAGAGTCAGGCTTCTGGATTCCCAGCATCTTTCAAAACCTACATTTGATTCTAGGGCAATATTCAGGAGGTAAAATAACAGAGAAGCAGCAAAACTCTTTATCCTTAAAGATAAAACCGCACCTTTGACTTGGTGTTTTACTTGTGCTGCTCTTTTGGAGAGGCCACAGGAGTAAGGTAAGGAAGGTGGGCTCCTACTTGGAAAAGCTGATGATAATGTATGTTTGGATATCTAGTTTGAGTCTTATCCAGGTCAGCCCTAGAGTTAGGCTGTTTGAACAAACAGAAAACAACCCCTAAAAATAAATCAGCGAGTTGTATTTGCTGTTGTTGAGCAAAGCTCCTGAGACAAAGCTCCTCTGAGGGCCCGGGGCTCTGTGCTTGCAGATGCTTGGGAAGAGATTTCAGCCTAATTGCTCCTGAGAGGTTCTGCTTGGATTTCTGCAGGGAGGGACCATCCCGAGCGATGCCCGGTGTTCATCGTGGTTTTAATCGTGTTTGTGCAGCAGTTCAGAGCTCTGCCTCCAGTGAGCTGGGGGGAAGGCAGAGCCTCTGGCTGCTCCCAGCTTCCCAGACCTGAATGGCAGAGTTGTGGAACAGCGGGGTCATCACGTGCCCCCAAAAGCCGTGTTCGCATGGATCGGCAGCCACGGAATGCTTAATGATCTGATTTTTCCTTTTCCCATCTGCAGCACCTCTGTAATTGCTCATTTGCTCCCATCTGCCATGGAGGTTGAAGGTTATAAGAGCTTCCATTAAACCCTCCAAGCAGCAGGAGCTTGGGAGTCATCGATTCCAAAGTTAATGCTTAAAGAAAAATCCCTAAAATGAATTGCAGGTGGTTTAGTTGGACTCTCCTGTCCTGATCTCCAGTCTTTCCCACCAAACCCATTTATTCACAGCAGTGCCTTGATAAACAGGTGAGAAATTAAACAAGGAAGTAGTGGAGTTGTGGGTCAGCTCTTGTTGCTGATTTTGCACCATTTTTTATCAGATGTAAAAGCAGGTGCTGTGTTCACTTCCCATGGAGCAGCTGTAAATCTCTTTTGGCAAGTCTCTGTGCTTTCAGGAGTATGGTTCTTGCATTGCTGGGGTTTTTGGGGAATCTCTGTCCAGTCCTACCTGGGCAATGAGCTTTCCTGTTAAGAAAAAGTAAATTCTTAGTTAAATTCTCTAAATTGCTTTGGTCTTATTTCTGCAGTTTCCAGGTGTTGTGCTCAGAATGAGTTTTTCCAAGACTTTAATAAACAGGTCTCAGAGGGGTGGGGAAGGAGGATATGTTTGTTTTCCAAAGAAATTATCTTCCTTTGCAGATGATAACTGAATTGTTCCTTGGCTCAGAGTAAGAGACAGGATTTTGTGACATCCCCAAGTGGGTGCAGTTTGTCATTCAGCCACTTCCCTGCTCCTGTGTCCCTCTCCGAGTGTGCTGCTGCCAGCTGGAATCAGAAAACAAAAACCCTGGTGCATTTTATAATTTACTTTGACTATTTTGTGCTTTTTCCCCCCTCCAATGCCTTCCTCCTGTATCCCTTCACACCCCTACCACTGGGTAGCCCTGACAGCTCTCCTGGAAGGGCTGAACACATTTTGCTCATTTATTTCTGTGTCAGGCACAAATCTCTTTGTTTAAAGCTTCTTCTAAAGTTAGTGTATAAAGCAGAAACAAGATCAGGGCTATAAAAGGACATTGTATTAGGATTTTCTTGCAGGAAAGGGATTTCACTGGGCTTGTGATAAAGAGGAGAAGCTTTTCCTGCCAGATGTGTGTGCCTGGCACAGGGTGTGATCTCTGCAGCATGGCAAGGCCAGGGGGAAAAGGCTCCTGAGCTCTGGCTTAAGGATGTGGTGGGAATCTGAGAGCAAAGCTAAGTGGGAGGATGGAATGAGGTTGTTGTTAATGGAGGGGAAGACAAGAAAAATTCAGGTCTCTGGATCAATATGTGTGGGCTGTGGGTGGGAAAAAGCTTCCTCCAGGGCAGCTGCTGGGAAAGATCCTGCTGATTGTTGGATGTTAGGATGAGAACCCAGTAATGTGGGGTTATTCTCTGTGTTTAGCTTAGAAGTGGTGCTTAGTTGATTAATTAATTAATGTTGTCAAGATTGGAAAGGTCCTTGGAAGTGCTCATGTAGAACCATGGCTGCAGAAATGCAGGGGTCTGTGCTCCTTTGGAGCTGGCAGAAAGTCACTGCAATAATTCTGGCTGATTTATGATGCTGGGAAGTTTTATGGTCAGGAAAGCTGGGAAATAATGTTATTGGAAAGATATAACCAGGATTAGATTTCAAAGCAGTGTTTGGGTATATTGCTGCTGCTGCAAAAGCTCCAAGGTGCCAGCTGGAGATAGTCCAGTTGCAACTTGTAGCAGACTTGCTCCATTTCTGAGCCAGTGACTGAACCACTCAATGCCAGGTTCAGCCACAGAACACACCAAAAAATGCTGCTGTTTATGTAAAGAGGCTTTTCCTTATGTCACCTTTCCTGATGCCACTCCATGTAGCTCTTCACATAAACAACATCCAATTTCCACTCACCTTAATACAAAGAACACCTCCACAGTGACCCCAAGAAGGATCTAGAACCACCACCACGCCCCAGTTTTGGGTCCCTGAAGTGTCACTGGTTCCCTGTGCTGGACATGGTGGATTTCAGGATGTGCTGAAATCCAGTCCTGAGGGCCTGGAAGCTCAAGCACTTCAGTTTATTTCTGCTGTGCTCAGAGCAGGGTTGGGGGAGTGGTTGCCCAAGGCACCACTTTTTGTACATCTCCAAAAATGGACTTGAGAAATACAAATGGATAGAATTGCAGAATTGCTGAGGTTGGAAAAGACCTTTAAGATGATCGAGTCCAACCACTCCCCCAGCACTGCCCAGACCAGCACTAACCCCTGTCCCCAGGTGCCACATCCACGTGGCTTTTAAACCCCTCCAGGGCTGGGGGCTCCAGCTCTGCCCTGAGCAGCCTGTAAAGGGCTGGCCAAGCCTTCCAGAGAAAAGCTGTTTTTATGGCTTTGCTGCTTCAGGAGTTTGAAGGTTCTGAGGGTGTCTTAATTCAGGTTTGTTGGGCTCTAATGGAACTTAATGAAATCCCCTTGATAATCTGTTGTTCTGCCTCCTTTGCCAGGTAACTCCATCAGGAAGCAGGGCCAGGAAGCTGTGTCCCACTCTGGGGAGGCTTTGGTGGGAGACACAGCAGAGCTCTGCAGCAGCCATGGCCTTAATCCTTCTTTAGCCAAAGGAAACAGCATCTCTTCAGAGCATTCAGGGAGATCTTCATCCTGCTGAGCCAGTTAGGAGGAGAAATGGGGGCTGGTGAGGCTGAATGCCTGGGCTGCGTTCCTCTTTGAATCCAGCTTCCTTTCTGAAGCTGATGTGGATTCTGGGGGTGTGGTTGAGCTGCAGCCTTGCCTGGCTGCCATGGTCTGAAAACAGTGTCCCCTCTGGCTGCTCCCAGGCTTGGGTTGTTCTTCCAGATACAGGCAGCACCCTGTTGCTGTGTTAAAGGGGAAAATATTGGTGCACAAAATACTGGTTTTGTATTGACTGTGTTTCCTTGAGCCCCTGAGCAGGGAGGACAGCCTGCTTTCCTGCTGGCACTTTGATCTGGGATATCCTGCTGCATTGGCTGCTTTCTGCTGAGCTGGATTAATCCCAGCTCTGGCAGCACGTGCAGAGCTGGCACATGCACAGCTCGCAGGGGAATTTTCCTTTTATCAGTTCTGCTCTGGCCTTCGTGCATTACAGTCACATGCCAGCAGCACTTCCCCAGGGGATGAAAGCAAGGGCTCATTTCAGCAGCAGGAATTTTCCTGCAAGACCTTCTGGCAGAAAGGCTGAGCTCTCTGTGTGTGCTGGGCTGAGGTATTTAGGGAAGCAGGTTTCCAACCCTTTTAACTCCTCTCCCTGCTTTGTGGTCATTTCTTTCCCAGAATCACAGAATATCCTGAGCTGGAAGGGACCCCCAGGATCACCCAGCCCAGCTCCCAGCCCTGCCCAGACCCCCCAACATCCCAGCCTGGGCATCCCTGGAGCTCTGGCAGCCTCGGGGCCGTGCCCATTCCCTGGGGAGCCTGGGCAGTGCCAGCAGCCTCTGGGGGAAGAACCTTGCCCTGATGTGCAGCCTGAGCCTGGCCTGGCCCAGCTCCAGCCGTTCCCTGCCTGCTGTCCCTGTCCCAGAGCAGAGAGCGGAGCTGTCCCTGTTCTTCCCCTCACAAGGAACCTGTAACTGCAGTGAGGTCTCCCCTCAGTCTCCTCTCATCCAGCTGACCAGACCAAGTGACCTCTTTGTGACCATGAGTAGCAAACAAGGAATGGTGCTTGGAGTTTAGCCAGCAGAGCTCCTGGAGGCTCATTCAGCACAGGGATCATGATGTTGTGAGTGCAGAAAGCAGCACTTGGGGCAGCTGGTGCCCAGAGCAGCCCCTGATTTGTGTTGCTCAGGTCAGGCTGAGGCAGTGGCAGGGCTGAGAACAGAGCCTGGCTCTCCTCGAGCTGCTTGGTGCTGGTTCAGCTCTCTGCAAAGGGCATTAATGAACCCAGGCTGTCCTAGGCAGTGAGTACAATGGAAAAGAGTTTCTATTCAGACACTGATTGCGCCTCCTGGGCAAATCTTTGGGTTCTGATAGAAAATATCTGAAAGTCATCTTGTAGGTCATTGTTCCTAGGGCCCTTGTCGGTGTCCTGGGGCAGTGTTAGTCCTGGCAGGGGAGGTTCTCCATCCATGCCTGCTCCTTCAGGCAGCTCCAGGGTGAGGGAAGCTGCAGGAGCAGCTCCAGGGACATGCTGTGTGAGCATCCCCTCTCTGGGCTTCTCCTTCCTCCCCTGTCCCTTTCCTCTGCAGGGAGTGACATTCAGCTCTGTGTCACCCAGGAGCTTTTCCCTGTCCCTGTATTGTCACTGCAGGTACAGCACTGGCATGAGCCACCTCCCTTTGTTCTCCTCTTGCCCAACACTTGTATTTCTGCATTTCCCTAAACCAGGACACGTCCCCTGTGAAATTGGGCCTGGTATTACAAGAAGTGCACAGTCCCTGGGTTTTTTTCTGCACTAGTCCTCTGGCTGTTAACATGGATCTTGCTCCTGGCTTCAATTTCTTTTTCTCCTCAGTTTGCAGGTGCCCAGTGCAGCTCTGTGGGAGCCCAGGGATGCTGTCAGAGGGGATGTGAGTGCCTGGCAGGGCACCAGCACACGCTTCCCTTGGCAGCCTGCCCCTGTTTGTGGAGCTGGGAAGAAGTGCCCAGGAAAGAACCAACTGCAAGGAGTTGTTGTTGAGAACTCCCATGTAGTAACATTGCTGGGACAGTGATGGCCTAAAGGTGTAGGGAGAAGGGGGGAAAAAAAAAAATCCCCATTTCTGTCTTTCAGGAGGTCAGGTGGTACCTGGAGAAAAGGAGGAACATTTGTCTTTTTTCAGGATTTAGTTTGAAAATTGCAGGAGTTCTCCTTCTCAGGGTGTTGGGGTTGGAAGAATCAGCTTTGTGGTTGTGTGGAAATGAAATATAATTTAGTCAGGCAGCTGATGGGAGGTCCTTTTACAAGCAAGAAAAGAACTTTGATTCCCATCTTACTTTGGGACCAGTGAATCTGTTGGAGATCCTGTCACATTAGTGGGATATTGGCAGGGACTGTGTGGATGCACCAGGAGGGGATGGCTTGCCAATAAAAGTAATAATGATCTTCTGTTATTCATGCAAAGGCATCATGCAGCAAAGTAGGAACAAATCCAGAGTGCTCACATCAAATCCTTTGTATTTATGGATGTGTGAATCAGAAGAAACAGTTAAAGGGAGGGAATCCAGTCTGGAGCTACTCATGGCCTGTTTAAAATTGTCCTCCAAGCAGGAAATGCTTCAAGGTTCTTTACCTGCCCTAAGAAAGGGACCTGATGAGAGCAGGAGGTGTAGGGAAAGGTTTGCTCCATGCTGGAATATCGGGGCTGAGGCAGTGGGAAGTGCCAGGCATGAGCAGCAGAGTGCAAAAATAGCTGCACTCTAAAAGCCTAAAAACAATGGGCAGGATAAAAGTAGAACTTCCTTAACTCAGGGCATCTTGTGGGAAGAAGCAGTAGGAGATGAGGAGAAGGGGAATTTGGAGAGGAAAGTAAAATGAGCCATTTTCTGCTGTTGGATTGCAGCAGCACAGATCTGTCATTGAAGTCATTTACACCCAGTATAACCACGAACCTGTCCCAAAGCATTTCAGCAGCTGGAGGGGATTTATTTGGATGGAAAGAATGTGTTCAGCATAGCTTGGCCAAACGACACCTACGGTGGACTTGGCAGCTGTTAGCAAGTATTTATAGGATGTAAACAGCAAGGGGAAGGAGGATGGAAATAGAGCAAACTGTGGGGGACAGAAAATGGGATGAAAATGGAAAAAGGAAGATTTTCTTACTGCTTTAGGCCTAGACTGCAAAGCATCCATCCAGATGGGATGAACTAATCAAAAATGCTTCTTATTCACTGGACAAAGCATTTGAAAGCAGAGGCTGTAGCTTTGGACTGCTTGGAAGGGCAGTTTGCCTCCCCTGCAGGGTCCTGTGTTTCTGTAATGGTTCTGTGGGATGGATCCCTCTCCCACTAGGGGATGAAAGATCAGATTTGATCAGATGTTCATGGGATGAGATCAAACATTGCACCTCTGCTCTCTCATTTCTGATGGTGGGGAGCAGTGAGTGCTTCAGAAATAAGTGTTTGTAGCAATTAGCAGCTTCTGAGCCTCCTGAACACCAGCTTGCACCTCCCATTTGTCATGTTTAGTAGCCACTGACAGCCTGGTACCTTTGATTCATCCTTTCCACATTTAAATCCATTTGTGATTTGACCTCTCCAGCATGTGGTAACAGTGGCTTCCCCAGTTTGTGCTCTACATACGCCTGTCTGCAAATTCTTTCCTTTCCATTAAAATCTCTGCACGGTGATATCATTGCTGGCCCTGCATGTTTCTCACCAGCCAGGATCTTCCCCAGTCAGTGATTCTGAGTTTACTTTCTCCTCATGTGAAGTCCATCCCATATTCTGGTCACCTTTTGTGTTTCTCTCTGTCATTTTTTAGTTCTGCTCTTTTTTTGGGTGAGAAGTCTGAGCTTGCTCACAAGCACTGGCCCATCCTAGATGTGTGTTCTTATGTTTTCTGTTTTATTCTGGCTTTTTTGATTTGCAGCTTGAACTTGCACTGAACAGTAGGTTCTTATTTCTCTGGGAATATCCCCAGGGCTTCCCAAATCCATGTGAGCAGAGCTGGATAAGGAGCTGGGGCGTTGCTGCTTCTGTTTTCCTCCCATCATTAGAGGTTCATCTGTTGTTTATCACCTGACTCCATTGTTCAGAATTCCTTCTGCATTTGAAATCAAGGAATATGTTTACTCTCCTGAAGGAATTTGTGTCATCCTCAAAAGTTGCCTCCTCATCTGCCCCTCTCCTGTGTTTATGTGCAGACTCAACCTGTGCCCTCTCATTTCTGTTCATCTCTGCTTTTGTTTCCACCTTCAAATTCATTATTAACCCATGTGGTGCCCCCTCCCAGTACCCCAGGCTGGCTCAGTTTCTGTGGAGAATCATTGGGAAAGAAGCTCACGGGAAGGTCTCTGAGCTCCAGCCTTTCCGGGCTGCTCTGGAAGGTTGATTCTGCTCCCTCAAATCCACGCTGACGTTCCCCTCGCCCATCCACCAGCTCAGCTCTTGGCTGCTTCCATCTCCCTGCCTTTCCCACTGATCCAGGCTGCGTGGTCGTGTTCCCTCGGATCCTCTGGGAGTCTCTGGGAGGATTCCTGCATTCCTAATGTTTGTTCCTGGCACCGGGGCTTGTTTAGCAAGAGATTGGCAGCTCAGCTGGCGCGGGCCCGGCTTCCTTAGAAGGCACCATTCATCACCAGTCTTTGCACTCCTTCAGTGACTCTTTGGCTGACAGAGGCTTTCCTTTCCCTCCCTTGGCACAGGGGCTGCTCCCAGGTGGGCGTTATCCGGGCGCTGATCGAGGCTGGAATTCCCGTGGACATGATCGGGGGCACTTCCATCGGCGCCTTCATGAGCGCCCTGTACGCCGAGGAGCGCAGCTACAACCAGATGAGGATCAAAGCTCGCCAGTGGGCCATGGTAAGCACTGGGAATGCTGAATTCATCCCATGGGAATGCTGAATTCATCCCATGGGAATGCTGAGTTCATCCCATGGGAATGCTGAATTCCTCCCATGAATGCTGAATTCATCCCATGGGAATGCTGAGTTCATCCCATGGGAATGCTGAATTCCTCCCATGGGAATGCTGAATTCATCCCATGGGAATGCTGAGTTCCCTCCCATGGGAATGCTGAGTTCCATCCCATGGGAATGCTGAATTCATCCCATGGGAATGCTGAGTTCCATCCCATGGGAATGCTGAGTTCCCTCCCATGGGAATGCTGAGTTCCCTCCCATGGGAATGCTGAATTCCATCCCATGGGAATGCTGAATTCCTCCCATGGGAATGCTGAATTCCTCCTTGAGTGGAGCAAGGCCCAGGCACAGCAGGGCACGAGCAGCACCCAGGAAGGTGCAGCCTCTGGAAATTCAGTGTCTGTGCCACAGAACCAGCCCTGCCAGGCAGTGATGGATCACTGGAAAAGCTGCTCCATGTCCAAGGAGTCAGGAGGCAACTGCCTGGCTCAGCCCTGCCCAAATCCTGGTCACACTGGCAAGGCACAGTGATGTTGTTTCAGTGTGCTCACCTGTGCTTATCTTTGTTTTATCTTCTTTTTTTTCGTGCTGGGATCAGTTTCCTTTCCCAGCTCTCAACAAATGTGTTTCCCTTTTGTGTAACTCTCTCTCTCATGCTGTCATGTGTCAGTGGAACTGAGTGACAGAGGTAATCCTTCTCTAAATAAGTCCCAAATGTGTCACTCCTGGTCCTGCCTGTGCCCTCCACAGCACTGGGGCTCCGGGTCAGGAGAAATTCCTAACTTTCAATATTTAGTACAAACAAAAACTTACTTTCAAAGTTAACCCAAGTTTTGGGAAGGTTTTTTTAAATAGTGATTTCAGTGGGTGAGTTTATTTACCATGGAATCAAAGATTGGTTTGGGTTGGATGGGACCTTAGAGATCATCTCATTCCACCCCCTGCCATGGGTGGAATGAATTTCCACTATCCCAGGGTGCTCCAGGACCATCCAGCCTGGCCTTGGAGTTATTTATTGATCAGATGTTGGATGAAAGCTGTCCCAGGTGACACTGGTTCAGTCTGACTGAAGGTGGGGTTATTTCTAAAGTTTGCTGGTTGCAAGTTTGTATTCTTCATATCAAATCCACATTTTCCTGCAATTTTCTTACTGTAAATGAAGCAACATCGGGAAATTTATAAATGAGATTAAGAGTCTTAGGTCTTGTGTTTCAGTGGGAAATAGGACCCTGTCACTGGCACTGTTTATGTCTCAAGGATCCTCTAGTCTGCTGTGGTTTTGCAGCAAAAACTCTCCTGGAAGCTGGATTGTCTGAGGCACTAAAATCCAGATTGGGATGTTTGTGCTGTCCTGGTGGGCAGAGCCCTGTGGGACTGATTCACCTCCCCATCACTGCTTGCCAGAAGAAAATGGATTTTATGCTTTTTATTTAAGAACTGCTTGTGCCTGGCTGGTTTGGGAAGCACCCAAAACATAAACTGTTTATGATCCAGAGCAGTTTGCTGGAATCACAAACCTGGGGGAGGCTCAAGATTAAAGACATAAAACCAACTGCACTGAATTGTGTCAGACATCCCTTTAACCTTGCTCTTTCACACCTTGTGCCTCCAGGGCAGCATCTCAGTGGGTGCTGATGCCTCCCTGCAGTGTTTTCCCTGCCTCCAGCACTCTGGGGCTCTCTCCCAGCTCTTGGTTAAGCTGCAGCCATGGAATTTTCCTCTGTGCATTTGTCCAGAGGTTTCTCAGGACTGTGGACTTTCTCAAGCACTCTGGAGCTTGTCAGAGCTGGAATCACAGTCACTTTTATCAGGAATAGTTAGAGATGAAATGAAAGCATTTAATCTGGTGATTAACTTTTGAGCACAAATTACAAAAGCTCAGAGAACATTTCACAAGGTAAAAGGGAATTTTTTGGCCCAGCCTGAGGCTGTTTCAGGTGTTGGTGCCTTGAAAACTGCAAATAATTAGTGAGAGAGGCGATTGACCTCTGTTAGAGCAAACATTTCATCTTATTAATGAAGAATGGATTTTCATGAGCACTTCCATGAGTGTTCTTGCAGGTCCAGATCCAGCTCAGAAATTGTCTGAGGGTTTGAGGAAGGTAAAAGCAAAGCCTGCTCTGTTTGAAGCCCTTCTTTCCACTGGTACCAGCAGTGTCCAGCAGGCTGCAGACTGAAGAGAGCCATGGAATCCCCTCTCCAAGATCACAATGTGCAGAGAGTTTGGGGGATTAGAAATGTTTCATCAGTGGCTGTTCTGAGGTGTTGGCTCTTGTGTGGTGTTAATACCCAGCAGGGAGAGGGGAAAGGAGCCCCAGGGTGTGAGAAACAGCCAGGAGTTCTCCTGGGGGTTCTTGGAAGATCCACTTGAAGGGGCTGAGTGTGAGAGAGCTGAAATATCCCCCGGATAAGCCCCAAATGTCCCAAATGGGACCTTCCCTGCTGTCCCCAGAGCAGCCTCGGTGGTGGCAGTGCAGGAGGAACCAGGCAGAAAGGCTGGAGCATTCCCTGCTCCAGGACCTGCTGATCCTGCTCCTCTGGAGCTCTGAGCTTGTGCTGCTGAAGCCTGGGGCCACTTGGGAAATGTCTCCAGTGGGATGGATTAGTTAATTCTGAGCTTTTCTTATCTATTTTTTAATCCATCAGACCGAATGCTGTTTGTCCTGCATTAATTTCTCTTTCTGGTATTTTTAGAAGTTGGCATCTCTCTGGCTGTACACTTGGTGCTGGGAGAAGGGATATTTTTAATGGGGTGTATTTTCTGCACCTAATGAAGCAGCAATGAAATAAATTAGTCTTGTCAAAACAAAGGGGGAAATATGAAAATTCCCAGTCAGATTAGTTACTGTTTATTGTGTCTGTGTGTGTCTTCTGTACCTCTCTTTAACCAGCAAAGCAAACAAGCCAAAGCTTTAGTGTTTGCAGATTATTGTTTGTTTATTTTTTAATTGGAGGATTAATATCTCAAAGTAGAAATACTTCACAAAGATGGAATATTCTTTGGAAGGAATACAGTGTGTGTGGGGCTAAAATGCTGCTCCTATGGGAATGAGGGCTGGCTGGGTGGGACACTCACATCATTTGCTGCCTGTCACTGCTGGCACTGACAGCTCAAATAAACGTGGGGGTTCTGCCTCTGACCTTGCTCCATTTGTACATTGGGAGATCCAGCTTTAAGGAGCTGATCTGGCCAGAAATTAGTCCTGTTTGTTTTTTTCCCCTGTCATGTCAGTTTTCATCCAGCTCTGAGTTATATTTTTATTTTATTGATTTAACTTTTTTTTCTGTGTGATTTCCTTTCCTTTATCTTTCATTTACCTTTACAGGTGAATGCTGAGAAGGCTCTGCATGATCTTTTAAGTAGTTTAAAATATACCAGATCTGTTTGAAATTTTTGTTGTTGCATAAGTTTTCCCATAGCCCTGGGAGTATTTTATAGTCAGGAACATGGAAAAATCCTGGGATTATACTGGCTTTTCACACCAGTTTGCCACAATGCTGCATCAAAGAACAAAAGAGCCAGAGATGAAAATTCCTGTTGTCCATCATCTCGTGTCTTTGCTCTTGTCCTGCTCTGAGAGCAGAACCTTGTCCCTTCCTTGCTGAAGTGTTTTATACCCTAGGACCACATTAAAAATTATTTAGGATTGAAGATCTTTTTAAAAACTTAGCTCATCTTGCAGCAGAGCTGTAGAAATGAAAGTTCATGAGAAGTTAATGAAGAATTGGGCAGGAATTGTTCCCTGGCAGGGTGGGCAGGCCCTGGCACAGGGTGCCCAGAGCAGCTGGGGCTGCCCCTGGATCCCTGGCAGTGCCCAAGGCCAGGCTGGACAGGGCTGGGAGCAGCCTGGGATGGTGGAAGTTGTCCCTGCCATGGCTGGGGTGGAATTAAATGAGTTTTAAGGTCCTTCCAACACAAATAATTCCATGATTCCATGACCTGCAAACCCTGAGAAGCTCTGGCAGAGCTCTCAGGGCTGGGCTTCCCATCCTGGTGGTGTCAGGATGTCAAAGTCTTGGAGCTGCTGGAGCTGATCCCAGAGCTCCTGGTAGGAAGTGGAGCAGGAGCCAGAAGGCTCTGTCTGCCTCTCCAGGGGGTGATCTTTAACTGAATTTATCTGGGGAACAGGAGGCGGTTGCAGCTATTCCTGGAAGGCTGGAGGAGGCTGTTGGCCATCAGCTTCAGCCTAAAGGGCATCTTCCAGCTCTGAGAAATGAGAATATTAAGAAATAATTGTTAATTAGAAATATTTTGTCCATGGGCAAGATCACTGTCAGGATCAGGAGAAATGTGGAGGCTCAGCTTTATAAATACCATTTGCAACGAGGGAAGCCCGATGGCTGATGCTGAGTGGGAGAGATTTTTCTTCAGTATTAAATAAAGGGCTCTTTGTAGATGCCTTTTCCCCTGATTTAATCATTCTGAAGAGACCTGATCCCTATTTTAGGTGCAGCACTAATTCCATCTCCTCTGAAGCTGTGGGTAGCAGTCTATAGTTAGGTTGGCACACTGTCCTCACCACATCAAACCCAGAGTGAAGATGTGAATGAAGCTGACGCTTCATCCTTGGGTTTGTGCTCATCCTTTTACATTCTCCCACATTTCCAGTTCCCATCCTTGTTCTTAATGATCTTTTTTTATCCCTGCACTCGTGTTCTCTGGGCAGATCCCTGATAGAAATTGGAAAGCAGCTGGACATGGCAACGTAGGCTGATCCTGCTGCTCTTTAAATCACTGCCAGAGTAAAGGCAGAGCCAGATGTTGCTCACAGCTGCTCTAACAGCTGCCAGGTTTGAAGCTATTCCATAAATCTGCCTGGGAAGGATGTTAAATTAGAGAGAACATATATAGAAAGAAAATATTTCACCTCATGGATGGAATTAATTGGGTTTTGTGGTATTCTTTTATATTTTGACTATGATGTAATATATAAAACATTGCATTTTGTTAATATTTATTAGGATTTGACAGCAATAGCTTGGTTATAGACAAATACTCTGGTCGTAATGGCATAAAATTTAGGGATTTTCATCCTTTTCTCTTGTAGGTCAGTACATAGGTGTGATAATGCTGTTGAAATGGAGAAAAAAGGAATTAATGAAAGCTTAATTCCAGGATCTGTGTGTTGGAAGGGTTGGTGTGCAGGCACCTGTAGTGCTTTAACAAACCTGACGTGGTTTGGTTTCCCTTGCTGGTGCTGAGTTTGTAGCAGTTAAATGCTGGGTCCATAACACATCCCAATAACAGACTTTGGGAATGACAAATAACAGACCCTGCTCCATAAAAAGTGTTTAAAGCTCTATAACCTGTGCTTGACTGAACCTTGTTGGAGTCCCAGAGAATCCCAGACATCAAAGTGCTTCCACTGAGGCAGAGAAAAGCTTTAAATCTGGGAGAAAAATTAGCTGTGATCCCCAAATGAGAAGAGATGGATGAAGGAATTCCTCTGCCATGGATTTATGGTTTCCTTCCCACACCACTGAACTCCACAGGTGCTGTGGGAAGGACAGTGAAGAGAAAGACAACTCAGAACATCTTTTTATTAATTTTAAAAAAACCCACAAAGGATGGAGCTGTTTGGGGGAGCAGTGCTCATTCCTGCAGAGCTTTATTGCAGGGCTTGCTTCTGCTTTAGGCTTTACTAAATGTAAATTTACCACACAAGGGGCTCCTGGTTGTAGATTTTGCAGCTGTATTTCTGTCCCCTCAACACTTTGTGCACCTTTGATGCTTCCAGCATGTTCAGCTCTGAACTCTGGAATGTGATGTCTCTGGAATTGCACATATTCCCATGGATTCTGGCCTTCTGGTATTTACCTTTGAAATGCCTTTTTTTTTTTCCATTTTAGGTTATGAACTCTGTGTTTAAGACTATTCTAGACTTGACATACCCAATAACCTCTATGTTTTCTGGAGCAGCTTTTAACAACAGCATCAACAACATCTTCAAAGACAAGCAGATAGAGGTAGGTTGTTTATTCACCTTATGGATAAGAAATTATGTCCCTGTTATTTTAATTATGTTCTGCTGGAGCAGAAATAGCTTTTTTCCATGCTAATATGGAAATCTGGAGCTGTTGGGAGACTGGAAACGTGGTGAAACTGTGAATGTGGTGGTCCATGACTGCAGGAAGGAGCCTGTTCTATTTGGTGGATTTAGAAAACACAGCTGTAGATTATTTGTACCTATTTCAGTTTGACAAAGGGATCTCATTGTCTGAGAGAAGAAGTGAAAATTGTGACACTGAAGAAGAACAGCTGAGACTGCTCCATCATTATTTTTCTGCAAATCAGGTCTCAGAGACCTTCAGGACACAGCAGAGAAGGGCTTGAATTGGGCTGTGATGGGTTTGGCTTTTTTGAATTTTACCTCTGAAGCTGGAGTGAGTTTTTCTGAGCAGCCTACTGAAAACTGCAGTAATGGCAGAGTCCTTTGTCTCCTGGCTTGCACTTGGTGACCTTTTTGTAGTTGCTGGGTGTTGTGTGTCCACCTGAGCCAAGAGCTACCTTTGGAATCCACCTCTCCCCCTTCCCTCAGCAGCAGCAGATTGTAAAACACATTATTGATGTTTTATCTTCCTACATCACCCAGCTCAGAGAGTGTTTGTGTAGCCGTGGAATTTCACCTGATTTACAATTTTAACCAAATTATTCCAGTGTTTGCATCCTTGTGATGAAAGATCATGTAGCAAATTAACACTGTATGTACTTTAAATATATTTGGTAAAAATAATCCAAAACATTCTCTACCTAAATGCAAATTTCAGAGTAAGTGATTAATCATCGTGTGGCTTAAAATAGCAGCTTGCTGTGCAGAGGGGATGGTGCTGGAGACAAGCAAGTTTTAGAGAATCCTGGAATCACCAAGGTTGGAAAAGGCCTCAGATCCCTGAGCCCAGCAACTCCCCCAGCACTGACAGGGCCACCACTGACCCCTGTCCCCAGGGATGTCCCACATCCACGTGGCTTTTGAGCTCTTCCAGGGATGGCCACCACTTCCAGTGACCCCACCACTTCCCTGGACAGCTCTTCCAATGCCTGACTACCCTTTCCACAGAGAAATTCTTCCTCCTGTCCAACCTAACCTAAACCTCCCCTGCTGCAACTTGAGGCTGTTCCTGTCCATCCCTGCTTTGGATTCCTGCAGTCAGTTCATTGTTCTTCCTTTTTAAGATGCAGCAGATTCCTTCCTTAGCAATTTCAACAGCTGTAGTTGCATATTCTGGTTTTCCCTTGCAGCCAGAGGAAGCTTTTGTGTAAGGGAAATCCAGTCCTGAGGCACCCAGCAGCATCATCTCTGTGATGTTGAAAAGCTGACCACCACAGCCCCTCAGTCCATGCCCAGGGTTTCCTCATGTGGGAAGAATCCCTCAGATAAATAAGGAAAAATGTTGTGTAGCTCAGCCAGGAAAGAGGGAATTACTCCTTCATTGCAATTCCCCCTCTCAGTGTGGGGTAACCTGTCCTGGAACTGGGAGCTGCCCCAGGGTCAAGGGAGGTTGAGAAAGTAACAGGAGCTGAGGCAGGAACCTTGAAAAAGTGTTTTCTCAGAGCATTTAAAGCATCCAAACTGCAAACATCCATCTTTTCTCCCTAGCTGGGCTAGGTTTGGCTGGGTAACAATGATTTCTACCTGGAAATTCTTATCAATAAAAATTAATTACAGCCTGCAAGCAGAGGTTGTGTTTGGGTTGTGCTTGGCCACAACTGCTCCTTCCTGGGAGGATCTGCAGTGATGCCAGGAAAACCTGAATAAGTTTGGTGGGCTGACCCTTATGGCTCTAGAAAAGTTTAAAATTCAGGAGCTCTGGGCCAGATCCTCCCTTCTGCTGCTGTGGCTGTGAGGTGACACCCCTGTGCTTCCCACACGAGTCCTCACCCCTCTCCCACATGGGAGGCAGGAGCAGGAGCGCTTACGTTGAGCTGTTATTTCTGACACTCAAAGGGAGGTTTCCATTTTCTCTGAAATTTGCTCTCTGCCAACCCTTGTAATGTGGGTGTCTCCTGATTCCCAGCAGTGCTGCTCGTGTGGGGGCCCTGGTGACAAAAACCCCGTCACTGCTTCCAGCCACAGGCACTTCCCAAGCTGGGATCATCCATGTGAGACCCTCCTCTCAAACCCAGGATGGGGCACTTGGACACACAAACCCAGGCCAGGGCGCTTGAAGGAAATTTCTCAAGAAGTAGAGTTATTTTCCTCTTGAATTAGCCATCCTTCTCTGAGAACATCAGCCTCTGGAATTTTTATTCTCCGTGCCAGGATTCTTATCCCCGTGCCAAAATGCCCTCGTAAATCATCTCAACTGGGGGTTCAGGTGTGAGGAATCAGACAAGACTTTTATTAAGTCCTGGTTCAGACTTGAATGATGCTGTGTTCCAAAATGAGTGGAACAATCCCTGAGCAGTGAGATTTTATTGCTGCGTGGGAGGGCTTGGGTTAGTTTGCTTTGTGCAGGTGTTTGCAGGAACATGAAGGGAGGTGTCAGAGAGGCTTCTCTTCCCATTCCCCTGTTTTTGCTTAATCTGTGGTTGAAGCACTGAGAACTGCAATCCCCAGAGTGTCTTCAGCATGGAGAGGTACCCCAATATTCTTGTAATCACACTTTATTCATCCACTTTGAGCCCTCCCCAGTCCCATGGGCTTCACAGAGCTGCTGAAGAGATTAAACTCAGCAGAAAAAACCCCTGATTCTTGGCAGTGCAGGATTTCAGGTGGAACAGCACAGAAATCACACCAGGATTCGCAGCCTGACCAGTGAGGGAGGGCTTCCAGCTCCAGTGGTCCTGGAGTCCAAACCTGTGTTTGGTTTGAGTTGAAGCTGTGCTGGAGAAGGCCCAGACACCCTGTCCAGTGAACAAATGCTGCCTGGGAGAGCAGGTTTTCCTCTTCAGCTTTGAGTTTTCTGACTGACAGAGCAGCATCAGCTGTTCCCTGGGCACAAGCTCAGTTTACTCAGACCAGTCCTCCTGCTTCCCCTTGGCAGCTACCATTTCACCAGGCACCATGGAAACTTTCCAAAACTGTCCTCCCTCCAGCAGAGCCCTGCACACTTGGGAGGTCACCTTCCCCTTTTTCCATCTGCTGGGAGGTGAGACATAGCTGAAACCAGAGGGAGAACTTCCCCAGGGCTGGGTGGTTTGGTCTGGCCCCACTGAATAAACTCTCAAAGCTCTTGGCTTAGCCATTCCTTTTGTGTCTCACCCTCCTCCTGTTCCACACTCCCCACTGTGAGATCCTGCTGGATCTCAGGTAACCTCTAGAATCTTCCTGGAGTTTTACCTTGCAGGTCCTTTGTTCCTGTAGCCAATGCTTGAGTTTGGTGTTGTCCTCTTTGATTCCTGAAAATTCCTGAAGCAATGAGCCCTGGCTCCATCACCAGAGGGTACAAATTGACCATTGTTCAGTCAAGAGGCCGTGGATCATGTTCTTCATGTCCTCCAGCACTGAACAGCCTCAGGATCCCTTGGGGTGGGAGTGACCATCAGATCCTCACCCTTCACCTGAAATTACAATAAAGACACCCTGCAGAAGCTGCCTGTGCTTTGTGTGAGGAGCTCTCTGTGCTGCCTCTGCACACTCTGCTGGAACAGGGGGTTCTTGCTGCTGCAGGAAGGACATGAGGGTTTTTTCTGCCTTGGTTTTGAATGAATTGTTTGCATGAGAGAAAAATTCATGAATATAAACACAGGAGGGTTTTTCTTCCATGCATGCAGGTGTGTGTCTGTAGCTCTGTCTGGTGAGGTCCAGAGGTTGTTGCTCTGCTGTGTGTCAGGCACAGGGCGTGGTCAGGTCTCAGATTCAGTAAAATTGGGACTCCTCTGTTGCAGGATTTGTGGATTCCTTACTTCACCATCACCACCGACATCACTGCCTCGGCCATGAGGGTGCACAGGGATGGTGAGTGTGGACATGGCCCCTCCAGGCCTTAAATCATCATGGGACACTTCAGGGCCATCCCTTACTCCTGGAATTTGTCTCACCATTGAAATTTTGTCCTTGGGGCTGGCACAGGTGACACTGCCCATTCCTGCCGTTCCAGGGGGGTTATGGAGCTGCTGAAGGATTCTGGGCTTTAATCAGGGTAGCTAAAACAAGCAGAAAAAGGATTAACCCATCTCAGAGGTTTTGTATTCCCATTCCACAGCAGGTTAAGCCAGTTGAGGTCAGGAAACTCACTCCAGCCAGCTGCTTGTCCCCGTGGAAGTTTAATGCAAGGATAGGAATCAGCTGGAGAACAGTTACGGTTGTCTCCACTGAATGGAGATAAATTAAGTTCCCAGCTGCTGCCATTTCCCATCTTGGTTTGGTCTGTGAGGTGTAACACACGTCAGCAGTTTCCTTGAGTGGAAGTTCCACTAAAACTATTAATAATAATCCCCAAATGTGCCAGTATTAACCCGTGCTAACAGCAGGAGTGCTGGCGTTGTAATTAGAAACAGAGCTGTTATCTGTTTTAAAAAGAAAACACAAAAAAAATCAATTCCCAGGGAATTTGCTGGGAAGAGTTGCTGTTGGAAGCACCAGGCAGTTAATTACTGATCAGTGAGTTAACACTGCAAAGGCTCACTTATTCCTGATATTTTAAAGATTCACTTCTCAGACAAGCCTCTTGGCCTGTGGAAATGCTGTGTCTTCTCAATTTGGTTGATGCAAATGTAAAGAGAAGAATCAGTGGGTAAGAGCCTTAAAGCAGAATGTTTTACAGGAAACACGGCAAATCAATTTCTCCTTGACTAAACTTTGTTTCTAACAGCTTAAAGGATTGTAACTGTTCCTTACAGCACCAACAGAAGTGGCCCAAGAGAAGATAATGATCCCCACCAGGCATTTGCAGTGGTTTCACAAGAGAAAACATTTGCTTGTTGCAGAGGAGGGAAAATAGAATTTTGGGGGGTTCTACAGCTTATATTTTTCAGGTTCAGGTCCTACTAAAAGTCAGGGGTTTGTGGATCTCTGGAGAATACAGTGACTGCAGCTGCACTTGTTCAGTCAATCCCTCTGTCCTCAGGAGAAACCTTTTCCTTCCCTCCTGGTGCTCCCTGCAGTAGGAACATGCTGAGATCTCTCAGAATTCAGTAAATCTGAGGAATGGGCTCAAACCCCTGCGTTCTGGGGCTTTTGCCTGATGCCTGCATCGTCTTTGTTTTATCCTAGCCAGCATTACAATAGAAAAAATAACAAACTGCTTTAATAACTTCCTTCTGAGGAAAGCCTCCATCTCTTGATTATCTTAATGAGTGCAGCAGCCTCCCCCCTGCGTGGCAGTAATTAAGGCTGGGTGATTAACGCTGTTGCCCTCCCCGCAGGCTCGCTGTGGCGCTACGTCCGTGCCAGCATGTCCCTCTCGGGGTACATGCCTCCCCTCTGTGACCCCAAGGATGGCCATCTCCTCATGGATGGGGGCTACATCAACAACCTGCCAGGTAGGAGCATGGATTGTGCTGGGAGAAATTCCCAGAACTGCCCAGCAAACAGCCTGCAAGCTTTGGGCCTCTTGTTTTTTTCCCTAAAGCACAGAGAAATGTCACCTTTAACCTCGTGATGGTTACCTGGAGTCCTTGCTTGCAGTTTCCTGGGTGTTGCCTTTATTATGGTTATTTATTTGTTTATTTATTATTTATTTTTATTATTTATTTTGGCTTTATTTTGTTTTTTTTTTATGATAGCCAAATTCTGAACATACAACTCTCAGCTAAGTCTGAATTATTTTAGTGCTTGCTGAAGGGAGGGAGGAGGAATCAAACCACCGACATAAAACCTACCTTGGAGTTTCTCTTCAATCAGTTAATTAATAAATAATTCTGAGAGAGCAGCAGCATTTGCTGCTCAGGCTGCTGTCAGCTGGGAATATTGGGGCCATGGAAGGAGGATATGGGGTGTGGGGTGAGGTCTGAGCCCCCAGCAGCATCCAGGGGTGTGAACTGGCTGTGTTTGGGATGGGTTTTGTGTCAAGACTCCACCTGAGCAACCCGAGTCATTTCCATCTTCCTGTCACACCCTGACTGTGTTTTTCCATCAGGGCTGTATTTACCTAAAACTCAGAAACAGAAATAGCACAAAACAGATCTCCCACATCAGCATCTGGCATTCTCTGTGCTTGTAATTGTGATTGCAAACCAAAGCACCTCTTGCATCTCCACAGCTGGAGAGGGCAAAGAGCAGACCCAGGTGACACTGGGTGGGAAACACAATAGACTGAACGAGCCTAGGAATGTAAATCCAAGTTACAGAACAGATCTGCTTTAAAGAAGTGTCTAAATTAAGCCTCTAAATTGGCTCTTCAGAGCTGTGGTTTTCCTACGCAAAACTATTCTGGAAACTGCAACTATCTTGGACTCTGGGGGTGTGAAAGAAATATAAATTCATTCTGTGAGGTTCATGTCCTTCTCTTCCCTCCCTTGGCGCTTCCCTAAATCCTCACCCATAACCAAAGACTGCAGCTCGTCCTTTTACCGACCTTGAAGTAGGAAGTGTTGCCTCATTTCTCTCCCACTTTCAGATGTGATTCTTTCTCTTGGATCCCAGAGCTGTTCTCAGGCTGCCATCCAGCCTCTCCTCGCTGGCAGGTCCTGTCCTGCTCCTGCCATTGTCACCTTCTCCCTCCTCTCTCTAAGGCACTGCCACTTGTTCTCTCTGCAGGTCTCCCAGGTCTTTTTTTGGAATCAATGTGGGTTTGATGAGCACGGTCCCACTGCACCCAGCGTGGTGTCACTGCCCTGGTGCTGTGTCCCCTGTCCCCTGCTGCCTCACAGGGCTCCTGGGGACCTCAGGGAGGGTCAGGTCATCCCACTGATGTGAGGCAAAACATCCCCTGTCAGTGATGTCCCCCAGCAGTGGGACTCACCCTGGGGTCACTCCCTCCCCATGGAGCCTCCCTGAGCAGGAATGGGCAGAGCTGCTGCAGAGCTCATATGGAATCACAGAATTATTTAGGCTCAAGATCCCTCTGAGTCCAACCATTCCCAGCAGTCTCCCGTGTCCCCAGGTGCCACATCCCCTGCAGGGGTGGCCGCTGATGGTCACTCCTGTCCACAGCTCCTGGGGTCCCACCCCACCTGGAGCCACACACAAACACACACAGGAGCCATGGAGATCTGTACCTGCAGCTGGGAGGGCACAGGGGCTCTGACACCTCCTGTCCTGTCCCAGCTGACGTGGCCAGGTCCATGGGGGCCAAGGTGGTGATCGCCATCGACGTGGGCAGCCGGGACGAGACCGACCTCACCAACTACGGCGACTGCCTGTCGGGCTGGTGGCTGCTCTGGAAGAGGTGGAACCCCCTGGCTGAGAAAGTCAAGGTACTGGGGCCTACACTGGAGTGGCAGCTGCTTTTCCAGAGCAGTGGGAAGATTCCCTCTGTTACTCAGGGAGCAAGTCTGTGCCAGATTTGTTGTTTTGCTGGGTTTGAGCTCTTGTTCAGAGAACTGGGCAGTGCCCTCACAGCACAGGGATGTGGGAAGGGGCTGGCAGAATTCTTAGAGCAAGGAAACCTTTTCTTGGAGCTGTATACATTCTGATAAAGTCAGAATTTATTAATTTTACCCATAAAATTAATAAATCTGTCCGGTTCACTTTCTATCCTGTATGTCTCTGAACTGCTGATTTAGGGAGATTTTAGCACTTGGCAGTAATTAAGTACAATGATAAAGATGGGTCTGCAGAGTATGGTTTATTATCATGATTCTCCTTTTGTTGCATGTGGTTAGGCCAACTCTGTTCCTTATTCTGTATTTCCTAAATTATCTGGCTCTGCAGCTGTCCCCCAAGTGAATATTGATCTTAATTCTTCCCTCCCAATTGCATTCCCAGTTGGAATTGGTCTCATTAGTCTCCAGTAAAATATTCCAACTGCCTGAATAGCACCCATGGAAACCTGGAATTCCTTCCTGAACACCACAAAAACCATTTATTTTTTTTACTGGTAGTGGTGAAACAGTGGCCAAACGGGGCTGGTGAAGTTTCCATCTGTGGAGATGGGAAAACTTAGCTGGTCATGGACCAGCTTCCCCAGCTGACCCTGCCTGGGCAGGAGGGATGGACTGGATGATCTCAAAGGCTCCCTGTCTACCTCAGCCATTCTGCAGAATCTCTGCCCTGGCACTGGACAGATGAGAGAACAGTGGAATTACAGACTGGCTTGGGTTGGAAGGGACCTTAAAGCTCATTCAGTTCCACCCCAAGGCTCCAAGCCCTGTCCAGCCTGGCCTTGAGCACTTGCAGGGATGGAGCATCACTGATTTCTGCCTTGAAGGATCACTGTGCCCCTCAGCACAGATCACATAAATATTTCACTATATCCTGGCATGAAAGTCTTGGTTCAAGCTTGTTGGAAGGCAGTTCCCTTTCTGGTGCTGATCATGGACTCTGATCCCTGCCCACGCTGGGACACGGCCAGAGGTGCCAGGGCATCACCGGGGTCCTGTGTGCCAGCTCACCTCTCCCCCTTGGGGAACACCCAGAGCACTCCGAAATCCACTTGGAGGAGCTGATTCTGTGGCTGGTGTGCCGGGCAGGTGCTGAACATGGCCGAGATCCAGACGCGCCTGGCCTACGTGTGCTGCGTGCGGCAGCTGGAGATGGTGAAGAACAGCGACTACTGCGAGTACATCCGGCCCCCCATCGACCGCTACGGCACCCTGGACTTCGGCAAGTTCGATGAGATCTGTGTAAGTGCCTTCCCTGGGCCCCCAGCACCTCTCCTCACAGCTCTGCTGCTGCTAATTAGTGCTGAAGCGGCGCAGAGTGAATAATTGACACTCAATAATGCTGTGGAATGAGATCCCGGCCGGGAGATTGGATTAGCAGCAGGAATTGAGTTAGTAATCTTGATTTTATAATGACCTGTGAAGGGATGGGTTGCCTGTTTGGTGGCAGTTCCTGCTCAGCTGCTGGGTGAGAGCTCCTGGGTGTCTGAGCTGCCCTGGGCAGTTGGGGCTTGGCACTGGTGTGGGCTGGGGTTTGTCCTCACGTTCCCCTCGTTCCTGGAACTTGTTGTAGCATGGAAGGTTTGCAGAAGTCTGTCAGCAAGGCCTTGAATCCTGGAGATGGAGGGAAACATGAAAATACCTGATTCTGTTAATTTTTGAACACTGCTATTAGTAAAACATCATCCACAATTCCTCTGCACCCCTTAGAGGGTCAGGGACTGGCTCCAGTGTCAGGGTGTTGGAAGAGTGATGCTGCCAGGTCACATCACTGGCATTGGGTTGTGTTTGTGTCAGAAGCCAGCATGGGCACAGCTGGCTCCAGGTGTGCAGGGAATTGTTCTGGTGACACAATCCAGCATTCACAGCAGAAGTGTCCCTGCCCAGGCAGGGCAGCAAAAGCAATTCTGGCTCAGTGTCTCCTGTCAATAAAGTGATTGTACTGTCTCCTTCCATTCTTTGCCTGTTTTAGTCAGGCATTTTCCATGTCCAGATATTCTGCAGAGCTCTGCTCCCCTCCCAGCATGGAAAGCCACCACTCCTTGAAGTCAGCCTCCATGGCAGTTTATTGAGAAGCTGTGAAGAGTGATGTCTCTGGTCCTGGCTGAACAAACACTGCCCAGCCCCAGGAGCACAGTGCAGCCCTGCAGCCTCACCTGACAGATTCCTTACCACACACAGCAGCTATTCCAGGCCACCAGCTGATTTCCCCGGTGTGAATATTCTCTCTGGGATATTTGGTGCCTCTTGGCTCCTGGGCAAACTCTGCTGTCTGCCTGTGGATCTAGGACTGATAAATAATTCTTTGTTCTTTGCCAGCTGGAGAGTCCTGGCTGATTTGAAATCCTTGACAGGCAGGTGTGGTAGTTGATCACAGGAACAGATCGTGAGCTGTCACATCCCTGCTCTGTTCTAATGTGCTGCTGTTAAAGAGATGTAAAGGCACCAGGCAAATTTTGTCAGTGCAATAAAACCTGAGAGAAGGGCAGTTCCTCAGAAGTGTCGCTGTCTGTGGGCAGGTTCTTGGCAGGGATGGAGGGGCAGCACCTCCTGGATTCTCATTCCCTGCAGCACAGCTCAGTAACTTCTGTCCACAAGGACAGTTTTAAACTGTGCTGGCCTCAAAGGGAAGGACAGTCCAGGCATTCCTTTATCCTTAGGGGCTGGGAAATAGTGGGGAGGGATCATTTCAGCTCTGTGCCTGGATTTTACAGGAAATAGAAAAGGGCACCAGCATTTTCCAAGGAGCTGAAGGATCTTCATGTCAAACCCCTCTGGTGTACAGCCCTGGAGCAGTGGAGGCTGTGGGTCACTTCCTGAAGCTCAGCTCCTCATGGTTATTTTGGGTCAGCCTGACCCTGACAGTGGCAGAGCTGTCAGCTCCTTTTTGTCCCCTTCATCACCCCACCCTGGGCTGGGACAGATTGTGAGAAGTGAATTCCCGTGTCTCCCGTGCTCTGAACCCTCATCCAAAATCTGCAGGAGAGACAGCACCAGAGGTTTAGTGCTGCTGCCAGAACCAGGGCTGGAGATGGGATCCAGGGCTCTCAAAACCTGTTGCTCTGTCCTTCCCATTTGATTTTTCAACATCATTTCTACTGTGTTCTGAGAAAAAGAGTAAAACTCTGAGTGATGGGTCTGTTTTTTTCCAGTTGTTTTCATGCTAATGACAGTTATTAATTAGTATTTTTCCTCCTGATTATTTTTTTTTCCAGGAAGTGGGATACCAGCATGGAAAAACTGTATTTAATGTGTGGTGCAGGAGTGGAGTCCTTGACAAGATGCTGAAGGACAGACAAGAGACCTGCAAATCCAAAACTGATGTAAGTGCTCAGGGAAATGCTGCTGGAGCTGCTCAGGGCTGGGACAGGGGACAGTGACTGCCCTGAGGTTGGTTCCAGTGCTCTGCATTTCTTGGCAGGGAAGTTCCACTTGGTTTTAAGAAACAGTTACCACCTTTTTGAGGAATTTGGATAATATCTTATAATATAAGGGCTCACTGTCCTTCCTGTCCTTTGAATGCCTCTGATTTGAAACACAAGTGATTCAAAGGCTTCATGTTTTACCCAGTAGCTCTTTTTTATCATCTTTTAGAGAGAGGGGAATGAGCAGTGATTTTTTAAGGGATGGCCAGAATGAATCATAACTCTGATGAGCCTCACAGAGGGAAGTCAAATGAGGTGAGAGATGACACTGAGGATTTGCAGCTCTCCAGGGGTGGGTGGCAGGGCACTTCAGCTCAGAGATGGGGAGAGGATGGATGGCAGGATGGACACTGGCCCAGGGATGAGGGGTGGATGATTCCACATCTGAGCAGGTGCCCTCAGTGTCAGCAGAGGCTGTGAGTCACTGAGGGGTGGAAATGGCTCTGCTGGGAGGAGGTGAAGGTCACCCTCAGCTCCAGGGGGACTGCTCAGCATCAGATGGATCTGCCCACGCTGCCTGGCAGGGCCAGAGGGGATCAGGAAGGAGCACACAGGGACTGAGCCGTGGAGATCCATGAACCAGGAGCCCCCAGACTCCCGAGCCTGGGATTTGTCTCTGGGAGCACACCTGGATGAGGAGGTGCTTCAGTGTGACTGCAGTTGGGTCCTCAATCCTCCTCTGGCACCTCCTGATCGGACAAAAGGGGCTGGGGTTCAGGTTTTGTGTTAAAAGTCATAAGGAGAAGTCAAGGCAGAGAAAACTCTCTCAGAATTGGCTGTGTCCTACTTCAGCCTCACTTTTATCACAGCCAGTAAAAAATCTCAAACATTTTCACTTCTGTAGCAGACACTTTTTTAAAGAAGACTGCTTTTTAAACTGCCCTTTTTATGGGATCAGTAATGGAGGGGAATATTTCACTTGACTCATGCAGCATGATGGACATTTCTCACATCTGCCCTGGGTTCTGTGGCACTTCAGAGCCCTGGAGAGCAGAAGTGTCACATCCTCGATGTGACACAGCCTGGCCCTGCACTCGCTGGATAATGAGGCACCAAGTGCTGATTGCTGAGGTGCCACAGCATGGAAATAACGGGGTTGGGAGAGTGACTCACCAGCCCTGCCAGGTTATGGAGCAGGAGCCACGGGCTCTGTGCTTCCCTGGTGCTCCCAAGGACCGTGGCATCATCTGCTCATCCTCCAAAAACTCCAGAGCCCTCTGAAACCCAAGATTTTTGCATCTGACTTCTGTTGCAGGAGATATATTTCTGTGAAGTTACAACTGTTGCAGCTCCCAGTGGGGTATTTTTCTTGCTTTTCTTAGTCCATTAGAGTCACTTAAGTCCTTTAGCTGCGTTATCTTCCAGGCAGAGCAGCTGATATTTTTAACTTGCCTTTCATTAGCAAAGGTTTTGATGCTTTATATGTTTTAGTTCTTCATCTATTTCTGGACTGTTCAACATCTGAGAGTTGAGTGCCATTTCTTATCATCTCGTTTCCATGTTTTGAGCATTGCAATTTTATTTAAAAATCCAGATATTTAATAATTTAGATGCTTCTCCTTTGCTTTGATCATTTAGTCCCTGTTTGTCTTGTCTCCAAAATGCAAATACTGAAGACACAAACAACAGGAACCTTACATAAACTTTACTTTGAGCAGCCCTTACTCTTCCCCAGTATGGAATGCTGCAGCACCATTAATTGGATCTACTTGGGGAAGTTCTGTCTACTGAGGTGTTATTCATAGGCAAAGCTAAATATAATCCAGCAGACTACAATAGTAACTGTCTTTTTCTGCTAATTTATTTCATGAAGATTGTGCCAAAGAGAAAACCTTCCTCCTTGGGAAAAAAAAATATCAGAGAGGTTTGAGAGTGGGTTTCAGGTGGGTCTGAGACACTTCACTTCGTGTTATCTGATGGGAGGGTGGTTTTGTCCTTAAAAGTAGTGAGAGGAAGCATTTAAACATTAAACTCCTGTTTGTAAAGCACCAAACGAGAGTGGGAGGACACCTGGTTCCCACAAGTGGTTTTCCAGTCCTGGTGCTGAGGCTTTGGGTGCAGCTGCCTCCCCAGACAGGCTGGCCTGGGGGTCAGCTGGGGCACAGATGCTGCTGAGGGTGCACTCACACTTCATTCCCATCCATCCTCACCACAGGAGCTGCTGATGGTTTTCCTGGGGCACCCTTTGGTGCTGGGCCCTGCGGGATTTTGTTCAGCTGCTCATGCAGAGCCCTGGACTCCATCCCATCCAAAGCTGTCCCTGCCTGGCACTTGTCTGCCCGAGTGCTCTGTGCAGCCACCTCGTCCTGGAGTGGATTTTGGAGTCCAGGGATGGCCTCAGACGTGGCTGAGTGCGTGTGGTGGCCAGAGGGTGCTCGTGTCCCTCACTGAGTCGTGTGGCACGGACTGGAACTGTCAAGGAGCTTTTCTTCCCTGTCCTGGGAAAGAGCTTTCTGCAAATGCTGCACTGGGAACCTTCAGGTTGGATGTTCAAAGTGAGCCTGGGCTGACTCATCCTTTCCAGCAGTTCCTTAACAGTCACAATGAGCTTCCCAACTTCTTTATATTTTAAGGTGTGTGTCCTGAGCTACTGCTGTTCCATTTCATACAGGAACCTCTTCATTCCCTCCCGGCTTTTCTCTGCCCCCGTTGCTTGTCCTGGATCTGCTCTGTGCTGTGGCTGTTCTAAATTACATCAAGATCAGCTACAGATGAAAGGTCAACTGAGAGCACTTTGCTGCAGCAGCAATGGGCTGCTGCTGTGACCCCACAGGGGTTGTGTGATTCACAGAAGAGCAAAGGATTGTTCATAAAACCCCGTGTTAGGAAGCTGCCCTGGCTGGGAGCACAGGGGCAGGTCTGGGTGTTTGGGAAGACAATTTCCACAGCAATTCCTGGCAGCCCAGTTCCCTCTGCCAGCTCTCCCCTATCCCTTTCCTCTGGGTTGGGGTTGTTACTGTGTTCATTAAACTCACTGGGTTTAAAAAAGGATGAGAGGTGTTCAGGTGTCCACATGGTTACCTTGTGCCCAGCCCCAAAGAGGGAGGTGGGGCTGCAGGAAGCCCAAGAGGGCTCTGAAATGCCAAAGTTGGGTTTTCTTGGAGGAGAGACAGGAGAAAGAACTTCTCAAAATAGAGAACAGTCAGCTTGGTTGAGACAGAGTGAAAATAGCAAGGGTTTATTGGAGAGAGGAATTGTGGTGGGAGATGTCTCTGCAGGTTCTTGCTCACTGCAGCAGCTCTGGGGCTTTCAGGGGTCCCCAGGGGTCCTGGTCACCCCAGTGGCCACCTGTCCCTGCTGGCATCACTCCAGCTGAGGGATGTGTGTCCCACCTGCTCACCTCCTCCCAAGGGAAAGCAGAAGCTCCCTGGGGGCTGCACCTCCCTCTTAGAAAGGGACCCTGATGGAGAAAAACATGTGGAGTGAGCTCTGTCCATGCTGGGACCCAACCCCTCCTGTGCTTCTCTCTAGGGTCTTTTCCACAGTTTGCTAAATTTTTAATAAGGATTCTTGTTGTGTGGGTGGAATAAGAGCCATTAAGAGCATGTCCCGCTGTTGGGAATCCCATCTCTGCACCAGACCTGCATCAGGAGAGCTGTTTTGAGAATTTCTCACTGATGAGTAATGGTTTTTGAGGGGGCAGCTGTGGAGAATTTGTGCGTCTGGAGCTTTGTTCAATATAATTTTTATACAGTCTCGACTTGTTTGGATTTTCTGTGTGTATTTGCTGACAAACCTTGAATTTCTCCCTGTGTTCCAGAACGTGACCTGTCCCACCACCTCCTTCACAGACCTGGCAGAGATCGTGTCCCGCATCGAGCCCGTCAAGGCTCCGGTGGCAGACGGTGAGCGGGGCTGGGGAGGGTGGGAGGAGGGACAGCTCCTGCTCTGAGCAGGGAGCCAGCCTGGGCATTCCCTGCTCCCCTCAGGGCCCAGTCCCCCTGTGTCCCCCTGCTGACACCTCTTAGTGGTGTGTGTGCTCCCAGGTAATCCCTGCTCAGCTCTCATCTGAGGGAACAACCTCAGCTTCCATCCCCTCCCCGTGCCCTTCTGCTGGCTCCATCCTCAGCCAGTGTTGGGCTGGGAGGAGGCTGAGCTAAAGCCCTGCCCCAAGGATGTTTTCCCTGCTGTTGTGAGTAGGATCAGGAGTGACTCACTGGCTCCACTGCTTTTTGTGTGCTCCTGTTGTGGGAGCAGCAGTGAACTGATGAGGAGCAGGTACCAGCTCCTGCGTGGTGACACAAAGGTGCTCTGTGCCCTGCAGAGCAGCTCCCTGTTTATGGAGCTCCCAGATCCAAAAGGATCAGAGCCTTGCAGGCCTGAAACCCCTGAGTGTGTCACCAGGGCTGGAGCTCTTTCTAAACAGTCTCTTCCCCTCCTCCTGATTCTTGTTCCTGCAGAGGGAAAGCTAAAGTTAGCAGTGCTCCCATCTGTGACTGTTTGTAGAGATGTCCCTGTGGTAATTTGAAATGCTAATTACAATCATATGCCTTATGAAGAAAATATTAATCAAATGTGGTTGAAGCAGCCATTGTGAATAAGAGTGAAGAGTTCATGGTATGTGGTTATTTAAGGCTCAGGCACTGAGACTTGCTGAGATTTAACCAGAGCACTGGGACAGATCCTCCTCCTTTATGTAGTTCCTGATTATTCCCCATCAGGCTCCTGCTTTGTGCTGAACGAGGCCATGGAAGGGAGTGTGGCAAATGGCTGTGGCACATCCTGGGCAGAGGAGGGGGTTCAGGGGCTGCTGGCAGTGGGATGGGATGGGCAGGGGGCTGCAGTTTCCTCCCTTGGCTGTGGGGTCTGGAGGAGAGGGAGGCAGCAGGGTCACACACACAGACACCGAGCTCCCAAGGATCCTTTGTGTTCCTGCCCTGGCTGGCTCCGAGTGGCTGCAGGGACCCTGCCCGTGTCTGGGTGGCAGTGACAGCAGTGACATTCCTTGGTGGCCTCTGTGCATGATCCGGGGATGATCCCTGCTCCAGAATCCCCAGCTGTGATTTGGATTCACAGAGCTGGCTGTGGCCAGGGGAGCACAGGTGCCACTCTCCAGGGCTGTCTCTGTCACATCCCTGCTCAGGCTCCCCCCTGGAGGAGCCCAGATCAAGCCCTTGTAGCAATGGGCATTTGCATGAGAGGATTTGTGGAAGAGAAATGTTAATGGTGGTGCCAAATGCCTGGGTTGGCCATTGGTGTGAAGCAGGAGACATCCCAGCACCTCTCAAGGGACACAATTAGCATTAGCACAGTTAGCACCTCTGCATCTTTGCTTCTTAAAAGAACTTTTCTGAAGCAGCATTAATGCAGCTGAGGCTGTGCTGAGCTTCCAGTGCCTGATTCAGCCTGAGGTGTGGCAGTGGCACTGCAGGAGCCCCTCCAGCCACACCACAGCAAAGAGCCACCAGCAGCTGCAGGAGCACGGGGTGCTCTGGGTGGGGAAATGTGCCCTTCCTGCAGGGAATGCACTCACCCTGCTCAGGGCAGGCTTGGCAACCTTTCCATGGTGGAATCTCCTCTTGGCTGGCTGGATTTCAGGCTGTGCCCTTTGGGTGGTGGGGAGTTGAACAGAGACTTTTGGTGCTTCTGGGAGGTTCTGTAGTGCCCAGAAAGTCACGGTGAGCTTCAGCCTTGATGGAAGGTGATGTCTGGGGACAGCAGGGCTACCTCCTGTTCTCATTTTTCCCCTCCAACGCCCAGAGCTGCTGTGTGGAGGTTGTGAGAAGGGTGGCTCTCGGTTCTGTGTCTGTAGAAAGACCTGAATGCTGAATAGTGCTGGGAAAATCAAGTTTGGTCTTGATGGCAGCTGGTTTTATTGGAAGTATAAACTCCAAACTCTTGTTTGTGGTGTCTGTTGCTGTTCAGATAAGCTTCCAGTTTCTCTGGTGTATTTTATTGAAGACTATCATTAGTGTTATTAGTAAAAACTAACAGTCATTCTCTAATTCACAGTACAAAAACCCCACTAAAATAATAAAAGAAAATAAAAATACCAAATGTCTTTCATTCCAATGTTCTAGCAGTTGGTTGTAGTTATGTGCTAGAAGAAAAGGCTGTGGAACAGACTGTGCTGTTGTCTTCAGTGTGGAGCAGATGCTAATGACAGCTCCCAGGAGAAATACTTAATCAAGGATCTGGTTTAAACAGGAGCCCCTCTCTTCACCAGTGGGCTACACCCCAGGAATTGCTTCAGAGCACACTGGAATTTACTCAGGAAAGGGGCAGAAGAGCTGGTGTCACACAAATGTGATTTTAATGGTAACAATAAAATGTCATTTTCACACATCCTGAAGATCTGGGTGCCAGCAGAGGAAGGTGCTGCCTGCCCCAGGCTCTGCCTTGCTGTCCTCGTGCCCTGGTGTCTCGAGTGGCTGGGACAGGCTCTGCAGGGGCTGCTGCTGCCCTGGGATGAGCTGGGAGCATCGATTGCCCTCCCAGCCCAGCACATCCTGGAGCTGCTGTGGGGAGTCAGCCCTGGCTGCAGGTGGAGTCATTAAAGTGTTTGAGTTGGGAGGAACCTTAAAGCTCATCCACTTCCATCCCGGCCGTGGGTATTTCCCACCATCCCAGGTGCTCCCAGCCCTGTCCAGCTCCTCTGGGCACCGTGTGCCAGGGCCTGCCCACCCTTCCTTAAGGCCATTTCTTCTTGTCCTGTTCCTCCAGGCCCTTGTGAGGTTCTGCTCCTGCTGTGTTGGCTCTGCACTGATGTGTCTTCATTCCATGGGAACAGGCTGGGACTGGGGCCTTCCTTGCATGTCCTGCTGCTGTGCACAGCCCTTGAGACTCCCTAAATTATGTTAATCTGCTGGATTACTGGAGAAAGCAAGAGATTGTCCTCTGCAGAGAGGAAGGGAATGTAAATGTCACCATCCCCTGTGGAACAGAGATTGTGAGACGCTCACTTATCAGCTCCACAGCAGGCAGAGCTCACCCTAAGCCTGGGCTCCTGTTCCCAGAGTCTGACTGCTGTGTCCAGGGGAGTTTGGACTGGCAGCTCAGAGGCTCCTGAAGGTGTCCCACAGCTCTGGTTGGGCTGAGGGGTGGAAAACAGCAGCTGTGCTGTGAAGGGCATTCCCCAGGGAGCATCCCCCCAAAACCAGGGTCTGTCTCTCGAGCTGGGAACCAGCACCCAGCAGGACCTGGACAGTTGGACAGGGCTGCTGTGCTGTGGTTCCTTGGATTCTTGAAGGGCTCCAGGACACCAGCAGACAGAGAGGACATGGTTTATTTTTATCTGCTGGGGAGCTGAGATCTGTGTGTGAGCAGTCCCAGCTCGCTGAGCTGCAGAGAGCTGCTGGCACTGTCCTGCCCCTGCTGACAGTGGCAATCATTCCTCTCTGAGTTTCCTCTGCCTCCCTGCCTGCCAGTGAAACCCTGTGCTTTGTCTCTTCTCTCTTCAGATGAGTCAGACTACCAGACTGAGTACGAGGAAGAAGTTCTGGACAACCAGAAGGATGATTATCTCGATTTCATAAGCAACCAGGCTGAGGAAGACTCTGACTCGGTAGGAACTGTGCTGGAACAGGCAGTGGCTGGTCATTGAGTCCTGGATGAATGAGTGATGTGAGGTGGATGTGTTGGGAAAGATGCTGAGAGAAGTATCTGGGAGGGACTGGCTGAGGAGGACTGTGCAGAATTGCTTTGTGTTGGTACAGACACTGAATGGCACATGCTCACCCTCCTCAGGTTGCTCCTGGGCACAGTTAAATCCTGGTCCTGCAGCTCTCTGGGTTTGCTCCTAGGTGGATCAGGGCTGGAGAGGCTGAGGGAGCTGCTTCCTCCAGCTTGGAGGGAGAGGAGCTGAGGGGAGGATCCACCAGCTGCCTGGGTGGGGAGAAGGTGGTTATGGAGAAGGTGGTGGTTATGGAGAAGATGCCCAGCAAAAAGCCAGGAGGGGACAGGCACAATTTGTGCTGAAGGAAACCCTCCCTGGGGCCAGTGGGAAATGCTGCCCTGTGCACACGGCTGGCACCACCCTGGGCTGTGCAGGGAGAGGTGCAAACTCCACCCTTGTAGATACTTGAAAGGCAAAGCCCTGAAGAACCAGCTCCAGCACCTGAGTCAGCCCTGCTTAGAGCAAATGCCTGGATTTACCTTCCAGAGGTCCTTTCCAAGCACAGGGGTTGGTTCTGTGGGACAGCAGGCCCACCGAGGTGAGTGTGCACTGTGACACCAGGTGTGACCCTGAGCAGCACAGCTCACACAGGTCACATCCCTGCTGCTCTGACTGCAGCAGGGTTTGAAAGGTGCCTGCTGTGTTAGTCATGAGCAGTTCCTCAGTGGGAGCACGGGGATGGGTTGGGAAGGGCCCATGTGAGGGTGTCAGTGTTTTGAGAGAGGAGCTCTGTTTGCTGGGCTTACCCGAGCTGGTGGGAAAGGAGGTGAAGAGGACAGGTTTTATCCAGCTCAGAGAGTACACTGAAGGATCACTTTGTGCTTTCTTTTCTCCTGCAGGATGAAGAGATGCAGCTGAGGAAGCGCAGGAATGTGCCCAGCAGGGAGGGCCAGGCGAGCAGCACGGGAGAGCCGGGATAGAGCTCAGGAGAGGTCGAGCTGCCAGCTGGGAGCCACAGCCCATCCTACTGACAGAGCAGCCCTATTTATTTATTTAATACTTCACCAAACCAAAACAACACCCAGATGAATGAATGAATGTTCATCCTTCTCCAGCCAGGGCTGGGCACTCGGCACCGAGCACAACCTGCCCGAGTCCCTTTGGAGCTCTGGGGAGGGGGGGCTGCAGTGGTCTCTGCTCCTTCCTACAGGTGCCAGGAGCAGCAGTTATTGATCACAGACTGGCAGAGGGGAAATGTGCAGTTCAAAGCTGCCTGGGTTTTTGCTGCTGTGTTTTTAGCCGCTGTTTTTACTGCCAAGGCCCAAAGAGCGCCGGGGCCCTCCCCCTGAGAGGTGCTGGGAAGGCTCCGAGCAGCAGCACTGGAGAGAGGGAGGGGTTTGTGGGTTGCAGCGTTGCTTTCTTTTCATACAAATCAGGTAACTGTGTAATTAACTCCTCAGTGACTTTCAACCATGGTGAGGAATGCTCTGACAGGAGCAAATCTGAATGTATTTCATGTGAAATCTAAACCTAAGAAATCGTTGTGAAGGGTGGCCGTAGAGCCTGGATCCTCGAGGCATCAGCAGGACATTTACTGAAGGATCAAGGAGCTGACACTTGCTGGGCAGCTCTGGAACCACCACTTGGCTGTACTTGCCCTGTTGAAATAAAGTTATTTTGCTGGATTGAAATGTCTTTTTCTTTGCATCAGGTCCTACAAAGAGAAAAGTTGTCAACAACTAAGAGCATAACTTGCCTCTGCTTATGTCAGGCTTGCAGAGGAAGACACGCGGTTTCCAGCTGCTCACCCCAGCAGGAATCACTCCAGGTACTGTCAGACCCTGGGAAGAAACTCCCAGTGCTTTGTCCCCAGGGCTGGAGCTGTTGGTGGCAGTTGGATCCTGTTGCCGTGGAGGAGGGAGGATGTTTGGGGTTGTCCTCACCAAGAGCTGGTGGCAGTGGCACTCCTGTCCCCAGGGCAGCAGTCCCCTGGGGCTCGGTGCAAGCAGCAAACTCAGCTGCTTCCTTAGAGCAGCCACACGAGCTCCTAGAACATCCCCAGTGGGGTTTAGAAAGAAGGAACACGTGGCAGCTGGAAGCAGCTGTCCAAACCCTCCAGGAAGCCTTGCCCAGGCTGGGGGAGAGTTTTGATCTGAGCAGTGGGGCTCTGGCTCATGCCCAGCTGGTTGTGACAGCTCCTGCTGTGGCTTCTCAGGTTTCTGTGCCTGTGTGGGGCCGACGTGTCCGTGCAGCCCCTCCAGGCTCTGCTCCTCAAGCAGGGACAGCCTGTGGTGGGGCCCAGCGATGCTCCTTCCCTGGCACACGTCATTCTGCCTGCGTGGTGTTCCCAAATTAATCTCATCCTATTTGCTCGTGCTCCCTGACCTCCCCCAACGTGTGATTTTCCCTGTGTGCCACCCGAGGGCTGTGTTTGAGCTGTCGAGATGCGGGGGCTTGGCTGCGCCGCTGGGTTTCACTCGCTGGCGCTGGAAGAGCTGGTGAGAAAACCAGAAAATGAGAAATATATGGAAAATATTTTTCTCTCCCTCCAAGGCTCCACGTGGCAGGATTGGCACCTGCTATTGCCACTTTCCCAAGAGCCCCACCAAAACATGGCCGTGGGGTGCCAGCTGTCAGCGTGGGACAGCGGTGTCCCAGGGCAGGAGGCACTGGCACTGGTAAGGTGGTATTTGATGAACAGAATTTTGGGATGTTTTGCTGACTGCCATCAATATCCCTTCCCAGCTGATGGCTGGTTCTGCTCCCACTAGGACTGGTGGGATTTGTGTTTGTGCTCTTTGTCCCTGTACCCTCCTCAGGCCATGGAGGGTGTGACCCTCTTTTTCCCAGTGGCCCTTATTTGGGTTTTAGAAGAGAATATACCATAGATACCCATATGTGTGTGTGCCAGGATGGTTCCTGGAAGTTCCTTGCAGGCAGCAGGAGCAGCTTTCCAAACGCTGGGAAGGCACCTGTGGCCCGAGCGTCACTTAGCTCAACCATGGCATTTGCACGTGGCACAGCCACAGTCACCACGCACCACTGCCACCAGCATCAGCAGGGAGAGCTTTTAATTAAGCCTTATGCACTCAGGGGTTATGGACAGGAATGAGCTCCCCACCAGGGCCCCCAGTTCTGGAGAGACAAGGGTTTATCCACAAGGAGCGACATTTGTGTCCATCGTGCTCTCCAGACAGAAGTGTGCTGAGCCCTGGATGGCACAGAACCCCCTGGCACCAGGCAGGAGTTGGTGCTGGTGAGGTACAAATGCTGGCAGTGCTGCTGGAAATCCTTATTTTGGGAATTTGTCCCTGGCAGTGTGGCTGGCAGGGAGGGAGGCTCGGCAGCGCCTCGGGCGCCGCTGTCCTGGCGGGGCTGAGCACAGCTCCCCGCTGCAGCACGTGTGCAGGGGATAATTTGGGATCAGCAAGAACACCAAATGTGCATTAATTTTAAATGTACCATAAGTGACACATTTTTTCCTCGGATAAGGCACATTGCATGTGATGCACAGCCCCAAGGGAATGTGTGGAGTAAAGCTGGCGCAGCTCAAGCAGCCCTGACCTGGGGGAGCTCTGAGCTCTGCCCGTGCCTGAGCACGTTGCTGCTGCTTGGGCCCCTATGGGGGTCACAGGTGACCCTGTTTGCCCTTGGCAGTGCCTGCTCTGGACCCAGGGAGGTGCAGTGAGGTGCTCTGTGGCACTGGCTGTGCCTGAGGCTGTGTTTGAATCCAGTGCCAGGCTTTGCTCCACGTGAGCGTCCGGCTCTGCGTGGGCAGAGCTGCCAAACCCTCCTTCCTCGCAGTGACTAAGGGCTGCCTCAAGGCACGAGCTCTCGGGGGAAGGTTTCAGCTGATCGCTGCCACTGCCAGAAGGGCTGTTTCTGTGTTTGGAATGAGAATTTGCCCAGCCTGTGCGGGGTGTTGGCCCTTGTGTGGTTGGATGAATCAGGGAAGGACACGTGTGTCGGCTCTGTTGTCCTTGGCAGCATTGTTCTCAGTCCTGTCATGGTGCTCTCCCCTCTCCCACTGCTGTGGGTCTGCTCCCCCTGTGTGTGACCAGGTTGTTGCTGCTGTTCCTCTCTCCAGTTAGGTTCTGGATTAGCTGGAAGTCGCTGCTGGGTGACTTCTCTGCCTCTCTCTCCTCTTCTTGCCCTGAAACTACTGCCCCATGGCTCATCCCCAGCACTTTCACCTGGTGGCTGCAAAGTCCCTCCCCTCCACTTGCATCCTTGCTGGAAATAGAAAGCTTTTAACACAGCAAAGTTCAGAAAAGCTTCTAGAGCTGGGCTGGCAAAGCGATGGACCCCTGGGATTTTGGGGGTAATGAGGCAGGAAAGAGCTGGCAAGGAGGAGGCTGTGCCAGCCTCGGTGCCTGGGCTGCAGCCACGAGTGCTGACACGGGGCTGCACAGCCAGGCAGCCACAGCCACCTCCGAGACTCCTGCTGGGACACGGAACTGCTGCTGAAGGACATTGTGGTGCTGAAAACACAGGAGAGAGCTGAACTTTGCAGGGGTTGTTGGGGTGAATGTGTCTCTTTCTGGAGCTCTTCTGCAAGCGGCAAACCTTGTCATGAACTGCAAGTGTCAGGAAAGAGGTTTTCCAAGTGCCCAAGAGGGAAGGTCAGGACAGATTCATCAGCTGCTCAGTGACACTGAGAATGAGCCTGGTCCCTGGTGGAGCTGTGGGCAGGGTGGACACCAGAGCCTGGCCATGAACCACACATCCATCAGCTCCATTCCACATTCCTGGAAGTGTCCAAGGCCAGGCTGGATGGGGCTTGAGGCAACCTGGTCTAACAGGAGATGTCCCTGCCCAGGACAATGAGATGTTTTAAGGCACCTCTCAACTCAGTCTGTGATTTTGTGATCCCCAGAGTCAGTCTGGGAGCTCCATAAGGCCCAGCTGGGCTGGCTACACAGTTTGGCCCACTGGAAAACCGAGTTGTTGAGGATAACTCCCTTGGGGACCCAAATCCAGGCTGTGCCCGTGCCAGTCTAGGAGCTGCTGATTTTATCTGAGGCAAGGGAAATGTGAAAATGCAGAGCCCAACCAAAAGGCTGTTGAGTCCCTGCAGAGCAGCACCCACCTGGGAGCCCTGCACATGTCCCTGCTGCAGACAGCCCTGGTTCCCACAGGACCCTTCTCCTCCTCCTCCTCCCCAAAATCTGCCCCTGGTTGTGTGCGGATCCACGCGGAGCCGAGCACCACGTGCTGGGGACAGGGTGCCTGGGGGGGCTGTTCCTGGGACTGGCAGCATCTTCCCAGCACGTGGCGACCCAGCGAGGCGAGAGCTCTGCCTTCCCAAAGTAGGTCACGCCGTGAACTCGAGCGATGTCGTGGGCAGAGCTAAAAATACCGGCGGAGCCGAGCGCTTCCCCGGCAGCTGCGAAGGGCCACGGCCTCACCGGGTCAGACTGTGGCCAGCACAGGGTCACCAGGGCTGTGGGGCCAGGCTGGATGAGGAGAGGGTGATGGAAAAGCCCCTCTGGGGCTGCAGGTGCAGAATCCAAAGGAGAAAATGTCTCTGCTGATGGTGTATAAATCATTGCAGGTGGGCCCCTGCTCCTTGCCCAGACCCTTCTGTGAGCCTCATTTCCAGCCTCCTCATCTGCCCCTCAGAAAAGCCCCTCAGCTTCCCTTCATTCCATGTTAACAATTACTGGCAGAAAACGATGGCAGGGAGAGGAATGTACCCCAGCCTGATGCAAGAGCTCAGCAAAGCAATTCTTGGGAAAAAGTGTTTCTTTTTTAGTGTCATGCTTGTGGAGGGCACCGAGGGGATGAGGACAGGTGGTGCTGCAGGGACATGCACGGAAAGGTCCTGTGATACTCTGAGCTGGAGGTGACAGCAGCTTTCAGCTGCTGCCTGTCCATGACTTGTGCTCCATGGGGTGTTTGCAGCTCAGGGACTCTGTCCATCTCCTCTCTGGGGTCTTGTCTGATTCCTTTGCCACTTCAGCTGACCCCTGGAGACACCTCTGGTGTCCTCTGCCCACCATTCCTTGCACTGCAGGACTGTCCTGCTTTCCTCATCCTCTGCCTCCAGTCTGCACCTGGGGCCAGCGCTGTGGTTGCTGGAGTGATGCAAAACCAACTGCTCTGAGTTACTTTCCCCTGATGATGTCTAGATTTTTTTTTGTATCCCATCTTTTTTTGATGAAACCTTTCCTCCCATCCTTTTTTTTGGATGAAATGTTTCCTCCCAACTCTTTTGGATGAAACCTTTCCTCCGTTCCTGTTTGAAAGCTGGCCTATTTTAACACTGCCAAGTGAAAATGGGTTGTGCACAGAAAAGATCCCAGTTGCTCTGCAGAACTTCTCTGTCATAATTATTCACTGCCAGTCCTCCTGCTCCCAGCAGCTGTATAATTTATCAGCTGTGTTTTGTGCTCATTTCTCAATCAATGATGAAAACATTGATTAGTGTCAGGCTGGGACTGACTCCGGCAGAATCCCTCTAAATCATCTCTGTTCACTGATGAGTCCTTGTTTTGGAGCTGGATTTGCAGCTCTCCAGCCATTTAATGTGGGCTTTATTGGGATTGTATAGCCCTAAATTTGTAATTAGGGTGCCATAGGATATTAAGTCAAACACGCTGCCAAAAGCTAAGCAAATAATGGGTGCATGGTAACCTTTATCTACAAACTTGTAATTTTCTCTAAGGATGAACTGAGGCTCATTTGACAAGACACCTTCTATTACCATGCTGAGAGGTGTATTTTTAATCCCTGAATTCTATATTAATTGAATCCTCTGCATCCTCTCCATTTTTTAATCGGGATGTGTCGCGCTGGACCGAGCAGCTGTTAACCAGGGCAGCCGAGCATCCTGTCAGCATCCTGCCAAACCTGGCAGCTCCCAGGCTTCCAGACCCTCAGCAGTGGGAGGAGTTGGCTCAGCTGGGCTCAGTGCTCTGCTCGAGGGCCCTCAGGTGCAGCTCACACAGCTCTGCTGGTGCAGAAACCCCCCAGATGGCACCCGAGACGCTCTGGGTTGTTGTTAGACCACAGAAAATTTCATCACCCTCATGTCTGACATTCCCATCCTTTCCAAACACAGAAGGGACCCACTGAGGGCCTTGTCACTAGCAAACCTCCTCATCTAGGAATGCTGGGGCCTCTCCGTGCGTGGAGATCTTCAAAATTCACCCGGGCAATCCCTGAGCAAGGCAGTGTCCCTTGGACATCAGTCCTGCTCCAAGCAGGCTCTTAGACTGGAGACATCTGAGGTTGCTCCTGACCAAAATCCTTTTATGCTTTTCTAGGTCTATGAAATGAGTCTGTAACATCATTAATGTTTGTTTCTAGTGTATTTAGTGAACAACCTCTTTACTGGTTGTGGCTTTACCAGACATGGATTTTCCTCTGTCCATTTACCCTCCCCTATCAATAGCTCTGCTCCATAGCTTGATATGGTTGTTGCATATTGATCAGTATCTATTCCTTTCTTCCTCATCATATTTAGTGTCATTTTTCTTACAATGGCTATTTTCAGGATTACCAACTTACAGGATGGGCTTTCAGCCAAATTTACATTTTCTTGACTCTGCAGTATCAGCTTTTCTGCCCTGTTACAAGCTGGACTCAAAGAACTGCTGATTTCCCACTCCGCAGGTTTTATCCATCGAGTTCTCAGAATTGCCACTATCTCCATGAGGTTTGTGAAGCAGCTGGTTCCATAAGTGATGAAGAGCCCAGCAAGGCCTGTCAGGCCATGGAGGGTTAGGTGACTCTGTGGCATGTCCCAGGTGAGTGCTGAGCCCATCCAATCTAACCTGGTGCCCAAGGGAGGTTCTGCTCCACCTGGTCACACCTGCTCTCCCTGGGAGTCTGTTCCACTGCTTCACAATCCTTACACAGTTTTTCTTCAGATGGAACCTGAATTTCCCCACCACAGTATTGCTCCTTGCCCTGTCCTGCCTTCAGCCTTGTACACAACCAGAGTGTGCTTCAGTTTCCTGGGGTGAACTGGTCCCATTTTCAGCCTTTGCTCACAGCTTGCACTCTTGAACCATCTGACCCCTCCTGGTGCTCCCCCTGAGCCCTCTCCAGCCAGTCCAAATCTCCCCTGAAGCATCCCAGGCTGGGGTTGTCCCAACCCTGCACAGCCCACACAGGGCTCCATTACTGTTATTTCTCCTTCCATGACATTCCCCTGCTCTGCACAATCACAGCACTTCTGACTCTGGTTCCACTGAAGTTTCGCAGCAGCACCCAGCTCCTTTCCTGCAGAATGGGTGATGGATTGAGCTGCTTCCCATCCCAAGCTCGCTGCCAGATCCCACTCTGCACTGCTTTGGATCACCATGGACCTTTCAGGGCTGCTCTTCTTCCTCTCCACAGGATAGCATGGAAGTGGGGCAGGAGCAGGGACAGCAGAACCTGCACGCACGCTGTGGCCACTCCTCTTCTGTGCCTTGGGCTATTTTGGTAGCAATTGTGGAATTTGTTCTCCTTGCCAACAGGGTCTAAGCTAGAGGCTCTTTATTGCCTATGCCTTTGTGTGATGCTCCAGCTGAAGCAGATGGCACCTATTTTGTCACATCCTCACCATGGCCAGGAGCTGCTGATGGCCCTGAATGTGTGTGCATCCCTCCTGATCCTCCAGCTGAGCCATCCTCCCCAGTGTTTCTCCCTGCTCTGTCCCTGCTCCTTGCTCTGGGCAGGATCAGTCTCCGTGTGCCCGACTGCTGCTCCCTTGTTCAGCCTCCTGGCAGAAGCACCGTGGCAGAGGGAGCTGTTCCTGCCACGCCCTGGGCTCCATGCAGAGTGAGAACTGCATTTCTAACTCTTCAGGGCTGCCCTCAGAAGCTCTTCCAGCTTCCCTCAGGTGTGTCAACCGCACCCCTTGATGGCTGACCCCACAACTGCTTGGTGTCATCTGCTGGAAGCACCTCGATCTGTGTCTGTGTCACTGATGAGGAGGTGTGACAGCACTGGCCCCATACAGAGCCCTGAGGGGCACCACTGGTCACTGATCTCCGTCTGGACATTGAGCCATTGACCACTGCTCCCTGCATGTGACTGTCCAACCAATTCCCCGTGCACTGAGCAGTCCATCCATCCAGTCCCTATCTCTCCAATTAAGACAGAAGGATATTGTGGGGACTGTCTCAGAGGTTTTACAGAAGTCCAGACAGATAACATTTTCTATAGTCCCTTTGTCTACTGATACAGATGATCCAAACCCTCCTGCCAGCAGATGTTTAATTTCAGTGGTTTCATTTCTGCACTTTTAGATACAGCAGGGCTTGGACAGGGTGCAGAGTAGGGTTGGAGCAGTGTCGGGAGTGAGGTGTTTCCAGGGACACAGTCACACAAACTTTCCCATAATCACAACATTTTTTCTTCCATCTTAGATATAACGCAGTCACTTTAAACTTCAGCTCTTGTGCTGCGTGGTGCCAATGTCAGGACAAAGTCAGACTGATATTTTGCCAAACAATGAAATACTGAGATGTGGATGGAGCAAAAACTGAGTAATCACTGAATCATTGAGCAATCAATTACCACCCGATCTGTTCCTGGAGCTGTTTCTGGAATCCCAACCTTGAGGAACTTCCCTTGTAAGGGCCAACTCCTGCACCTCCACAGCTGCTGAGCAGTCCCTGGGATCCCTGGAAGTAAAGCATGGCTCTGGTAGGTGCAAAATTAGTTTCTCTTCACCAGGAGGATGGTCAAGTGTGGGAACAGGTCATCCTGGGAGGGATCAACAGCCAGCAAGTGCCTCAGTGCAGCCAAAAGAACTTGCTGTGCCAGATTTCCAGCAAAGACCTCCAGAGAGCTTTCACAGCAGAGTTTCCAAAATTCTGTGGAGGATTTAAGGAGTCTTTTCCCTATGTGGCACATCCATATTGTTGTTTCCATTGTTGTATCAATTGGTTTCTTTATTAATTGTAGTTTATTCTGAGGGGCTGCTATTGATGTAGCCAATGGGAATGACCCTGCTCAAATCCTCTTTCCTGCTACAGCTGATGTTCCTTGCTTTTGTTTTTCTCCACCTGCTGGATCATTTTAAGGGAAAAAGAGGTATCTAATATGCTGCTCTTGAAATGCTCACTCTCCTGGCAGAGGGAGTTCCCTTGCAGGGATTTAGGATCGTGCTTTTGAAAAGGGATGGGGACAGGGACTGCAGCAATCACCCCTGCTGAGACTGTGTCTTTTCTTTGATTAATTGGGGTTTGCCCAGTGCAGTGGTTGAGCCACCATCCCTGGAGGGATTTAAAAGACGTGTAGATGTGGCACACATGTGTAGATGGGGAGATGGCTTGGTGGTAGCCTTGGCAGTGCTGGGGGAATGGTTGGACTTGACCTGAGAGGCCTTTTCCAACCTCAGCGATTGTATGATGTGATAGTTCACATTTCAATCCCTCAGTCCTGACCAGGCTTCCATTTGGGATACAAATCTGATAAATAATGAGTGCTGAGACATTTTTGTGGCTGGCCTGTGACCCCGTGTCACCTGGCTGTTGTAAGGCCAGAGAGACCCAGCTGGAGCAGCCCTGTCAGGAAGGCAGCTCAAGATTTCAGCCAGCAGAGTAATAACTAATTGAGTGCATTTCAATCATGAGATCCATAGAAGGAGAGCAAACTCCACAGAGTAGGAAATTGCATCTTAGAGTAATCTGAATGTGGGTAGATAATTAGGCCTATATTTCATGGGAACATTTGCTGGGCAACATAATGAAAAGGCCAGCAACATAATTTTCTTTAAGTAGTGTGATGCCTCCCACTGGGGTGGTGCCGTGCCAGTGCCGGTGCTGCAGTGCAGGGAGCGGGGAGAGGCAGTGCCCAGCCAGACACTCTGGCACAGTGGTGCCAAGCTGGAGCCTGTCCTCCCTCCCCCTCTCTGTCTGCTCAGAGAAAGCTCCTGAGGCTCCTGCCCTGCAAAACGGTGGCAACTCCACAGCCTCATCACTCTCCCACCTTTCCAAACAACACACAAAGTCTTGCAGAGCCAGGCAGAGCCATTGCTACCCTGGGAGTCTCCCAGTAGAAAGCCAGGCTGCTGCTCCTGAGCGAGTTTGGAACTGCTCATGCTCTGAGTCCTTGCTGATCCAGCCTGGGAGGTCAGTGGAGGCTGAGGAAGTGTCTGGGGCTGGGATTTGAGGAATACACAGGTGTGTGTGCCTGGGAAAGGCCCCCGTGGCCAGCGGGAGCGCGCTGTGCCCTCCCAGCCATGTTCTCTCTGCCAGAGACAGGCTGCTGCTCTCATCCCAGGAGAGTGCACCCACCCTCAAATCCACCCAGACTGTGACTGTGCATGGGAAATAAGCCCCCAAGACCCTTCTCAATGTTCTTTTTCCAAATTTGAGATAAAAAGCTCTGCCTTTCCCTATCCTCCACCCACAGCTGAGCTCAGAACCTCCCTTCTAAATCTCAAGTTTGGGAGGGCTGCTCTGCCAGGACCTTGCTGCCTTGTGCAGGAGCAGACAGATAATGTAAAACACTATCTGACCTCTTTCATAATGCTGGCAAAATTAGAAGACTTGGGCAAATGCAGTTACTGAGGAGGAAGGAGGAGAGGGTTTATCATTGAGCACAGGTAACCCTGTGCTCAGGGTGTCAGGGGGCTGAGCTCAGGGCTGGGACATGTCGTGTAGCAGAAGGCAGGGCTGAAAGGCTGTACCCAGCACTGGCAATCACTGATTAGGTCTTTTACTAAAAATAGCTGAGGGTGAGCTGGCCAGCATGGGGTCTGAGTGCCCTGCATCCCAGCTGGTCCAGAACTGTTCACCCAGGGATCAGGACTACCTTTGGGACTGGGTTTGAACAAGCTTTGCTGATGCCAAATGCTTGGACATTTACAAACAGCTCTACGCAAATGAATCCACTCAAAGAAAAAACATAATTCTTGGCAAACTCCAACTTGTTAGCTATTGATATTGCTTCAGTGATATACAGCCTAATTTTAATTATACCAATGTTGGGAAAGTTATTTTCTTACAGTGCCTCATTAGGGTGAAGTTTGGACTTGATGAATTTAACAGCAACATCTTGAAGGGACTAAACTGGCCAAACAGGAAGGTGGAGAGTTGACATTTAAGTGACCTTCTGGCACCCAGGAGACCTTGAGCTTCCCAGGCACTTGGCAATAACTGTTATCCTCAAACTCTTTTCCAGTGCTGTGTGAATAAACCCCATCAGCTCCCCTAGCTGTCTCAAGTGTTGTGGATTTATCACCAACTCTCAGGGCTGCTGTGGCTGGTCAAAAGAGCTTAAGTGGGGCAGACTCTTTTAGGACAGTGGGCACATCAATTTGTCTTCTCTTTTCAGTCTTGTGCTTTGCCCCTTCAGTAAGAACACACTCAGGTTGGTTTTTCTGTGCAGAGAAATGGGAGCAGAGGGCAGGGGGCTAAAAAACATCCCTGCCCTGTCCTGTCTGTGCCACTTCTGTGGTCTGAGCACATCGTGTTGCTGGAGAAGCACCTGCACTTTGGCTTAAGCTGTGGTGATGTGAGCCCTGGGAAATGTCTGTGGGGAGGGGTCCCACACCTCCCTTGGCACTGCTGACCCTGGTACTTCGCCCTTCCCAGGACCTGAGTGACTGACGGTGTTCTCTGCAGCGACCACAAACAATCCTGGTCTTAATTTGGAGCACAGGAACTGCAGTCATCTCACATGGGCCATTAAACACCCCCCTTTATCCTGGTTTTATGCTGAGTCCCTTCCCTTCTCCTGGGTTTATAGTCCCACCAAAGGCAGGAGCCAAAGGAGGCACAAATGGAACTGGGGTGGGCAGGGTGATATTCAACTGAACCTGGAAGAAAAAGAGGCTATTTCTGAGGATAAGGATCAGTGCAGAACCCAGTGCTTGAGGAGCTGAGATTGTTTTTCTCCTGTCTTTATCACTGTAATTTTCTCCTCTGGATGTCCTGAGCCTATTGCTTAGTTATTCACTGTCATGAGGTCTTTGTATAACTCTTCAGCATCTCATGTATTTATGACCCTGAATGCCTTAACATCAGCTGCAAGCTTTAACACTCGTTTTTTTTTTCTTATTTCTGAATATGCTGAAGTGAGCAGAGCCCTGCCCAGGTCCCTGTGGGGCCCCTTCCAGTCCTCCCTCCTGCCTATTGAGAGCTGCTCTTTGGGAATCTTTTAACCAGGTATTTATCCATTTCAAGTATTTTCAGTTAATCCCATGGTAGCTGCATTCCTGTAAGAAACTCGTTTGACAGACCTTTTGGAAACCCAGGCAGACTACACCACACACTTACCAACCCCTCTAAAGAACTGCAAAACGTTTATCAAGCATTTCTTTTTTCAGGAAAATCAACTTTCTTCTCTTCCCAGTATTTCAAATGTATCCAACTCTGTACTAATGAGGTTCTCAGTGACAATTTCACTTTGCCCAGGAGGGAACCTCAGACTTCAGGGTCTGTCTTAACCCCAAACCCTCTGTCTTTGTCACCTTGAAGCTCTCAGACAGTGAGGCTGTTACACATAGTGATTACATGCTACAATTAAGTAATTAAACTTTTTCACCTTTGAGCTCTCACCAGGCACTTAGGTGAACCATCTCAGCCTGGTGCATTTGCACTCTCTAGTTTGGCTATTTATTCCTCAACTTCTTCTGCTGACACTTGAACATGAGCCAAATCCAATGCCACGTCCATATAAAGATGACTTTTGGCACAGAAGCATCTCCAAGCTTTTCTTCACTGACTACAGATGCAAAATATTCATTGTTTTTCTGTTCTGACCTTATCTCCTACGAATGCTTCTCTTGCACCATAGCCAACTTCTGACTCTCCAGCTTGACATGCTTGAAGAAGTATTTATTATTGTTTGCATCTCCCTTTTGCAGGTTGCTGCTGTGACTGGTTTTGGCTTGCCTTATTTCTCCTTTTTTGCATTTAAATTGTCAGGATACACAGTTTTTGTTCATTTAGACAAAAACTACTTTTCTAAACATAAAAAGAATGGTTCCATAAAGTCTGGGTATCAGAATCTGATCTGAGACCTAGACCTAATCAGGTTTGAGGTTCTGGATTTTCTACTGGACAGAGATGTGCCGTCCAGTAGAAAATGTGGCAGGATGCAGAGACACCAGATTTTCAAGTGTGGTGCATTTCTCTGGACAAAACCCATCACTGGTTGGGATGGACTTTGCCTGGCTTGGGCTTCAGGGCAGTGCAGCTTCCCTGGGGGAGGGAGGGAACATTCCTCTGGCCCGCTGTGATGATTTTGGGAGGTGTTTTGGGGTGAGATCCCATGAGAGCCCCCTGAGTGGAGGTTTGGGGCTGGGATGGAGGGGCTGGGATGCTCTCAGCCCGTTTGTCTGTCTCCATGTCTGCCCTGTTGCCATGGAGAAGCCGTGGGAACTGTCTGCCTGGCTCGCCTGACTTTTTTCCTAGCACCAAGTGAAGGTATCTCTCCAGCTGTAAAAAGCCCCCCGGCTGCCCTCTCTTCTGGGCTAACCCAGACCCCTAAATTCCTGGGATAAACCCAAAGGCAGGGAGGAAACCCTAAAGGAAGGCAGGGAAGAAGCAGAGAGCAAGAGGGGAATCTGCAGGGATGGGCGAGGGCTCCTGGGGTGCTGTGATGGAGCTGGGTGCTTCTCCAGGGCACACAAACCAACACAGGAAATTCCCAGTGGATCTATGGAAATCTCTCCCTGTGAGAGCAGTGCAGCCCTGGGACATGGACCAGAGCATGGTTTGCATCTCCATCCTTGGACTTGTTCAAAACCCACTGGGCCAAGCCCTGAGCGGTTTTCAAAGTGGGCTGGACCCTCCCCAGCCTCAAACAGGGAGACCTTGCTGGGGGACAGGCAAGGGAGAGTTTGAGGGAGCTCCAAGAGGTACAAATAAGAGCAGTCTGAATGTGGGATGAAGATGGAGGCATCCACCTGGATGCTTTTTAATTCTGGGAAATTGATAGCACTGGGCACAGCTTCATGGAGACTGTAACTGCTTGCATAGCTCCACTTCTCTGCAAGTGGTTTTTTTTCAGTTGCTCATTTAAAACAGATGGATTTATTTCTCTTTTTTTGTTGTAGGAACTCTGGTGACACGACTGTACAACAAAAAACAGGGTGGGGGGATAGTCATGAGTAGAAATCTAATTGGAATCATATTCTGGGGGAAAAAAATCCCATATATTGAGATTGGGTTTTGTTTTGTACATGAAAAATGTCACTGTGAGCAACTTTGGGGTGCTTCCAGGTAGATCTGGTGGGAATTGTGTCATGGATAGAGCAGACCTGCCTGTTTGGAGCGTGAATTGTATTTTTAAAGGAATAGCATTTGCCTCAACTAGCAAAATATTTAAACATAGAAATAAAGAACATTTCCCCCATTTAGTTTACAAACAAGGAAAAAAGGGTTGGGAAGCACAGGCTGACCTTATTTATTAAGTATTTCCATGTCTTTATTGTGCACACATGGCACTTTTTCTGCTCACAGCTTGGGCCACAGCAAAGATACAGCTCTGAAAATTTGTTATTCATAGTGAATTGTTCAGGTTGTGATAAAATTCTGCCTGGTGAGGTATTTGCATCCTGCTCCTCGTGTCCACACAAACAAGGAAATTTGGTACCTTCTTCATCTTTTTTCCTCTCTCTCCAGAGATTATTTTTCAATGGGTAGATTAATAGACCAATCAGACTTAATTTATTCAAATCATCTTATATTTTCTTGCAGATTTTACTTTGGAGTCTATGGAGAGAGAGGACTGAAGCTTTCCCCCAACTTTTGGTCTCTTCATGCAGGGTCTGTGAAGGATGGTGAAACACAAGCTTATGCTACAGCCCTTCCTCAGGTACAGACAAGACAAGGTGTGTCTGTCACTCCCTCCTTCAGCTGCCTCTTTCACAAAGCCTGTAGGAATTTTAATTATCTATAAAACTTCTGTCCAATATTATTGAATGAGTGCTTCTGAGTTCCTGGGATTCCTGAACTTGCCTGTGGAGTCAGGGGCACAATCCAAGTGCTTTTTCTATATGTATTATGAATAATATGTAAGAATTTGCTGCCCCACTCACCCAAGTGCTCTAAAAGCAGATTTATAAAATACTTTCCCAAGGAAAAACACTTTTTCAAACCCCGCCTAGAGATTGAAACCTACATCCATGAAATTGATCTGAGGGCTGGAACCCCTCTGCTGTGAAGAAAGGCTAGAGGAGTTGGGAGTGTTCAGATGGAGAAATGAAGGCTCTGGGGAGACCTTCTTGCAGTCTTCATATATTAAAAGGAAGCTTATAAGGAAGATGATGGGAGGCTTTTTATCAGGGCCAGGATAAGAGGCAAAAGAAAAGATTTAGACTGTGTGATAGGAAGAATTTTATGATTAGGGTGGGGAGGCCCTGGCACAGGGTTCCCAGAGCAGCTGTGGCTTCCCTTGGATCCCTGGAAGTGTCCAAGGCCAGGTCAGATGGGGCTTGGAGCAACCTGGGGTAGTGGAAAATGTCCCTGCCCATGGCATGGGATGGAGTAAGTGATCTGTGAGGGTTCCTTCCAACCCAAGAAATTCTGTGTGAATTGAAAATCCTCTAAGGCTGGGCTGACTGGTTGATCAGCTCATTTTTTGGGTTTGTTTTCAAGCACTCGATGACCTCAAGGCAGGTGTTGCTCTGGCAGGTGACACTGGGCACGGGGAGGTTTCTGAACACCCATCTCCCCCTCATGGCTCTGCTGCTTCCAGTCATCCTGGGAACGGCTGTGCTGCCTGCCCTGGGACAATGGTGGGGAGCAGTGACCTGCTCAGGGGAACAAAGCCAGTGTTTGTGTCAATCCTTCAGAGCTGTCGTGTCCAAAACCCAACAGCCCGACCTTCATCACCGTGTCCACCCCACGAGCAGACGGACACACAGACTCATACACTGCCCTGCTGTGGAAAATAAACCGTGTGTGAAACCTTTCACCCGATCGGTCATAGGCAGGCTACAGTTTTGTATCAAAATGACTGCTTTTTTTGCAGGTTGCACATTTGCTTCCTGACAGGAGCCTGGAGGGAGCGACCCCCGGGCCTCCCCTTGCAGCCGTGTCCGATGGCCGCTGCCTGGATGTTCCCCTCAGGGAGAACCGTGGAATCACCGAGGATCCCGAGCTAGGCGGGTCCCACCAGGATCACCCAGCCCAGCTCCTGTTCCTGCACAGACCCCCCCAACATCCCACCCTGGGCATCCCTGGAGCTCTGGCAGCCTCGGGGCCGTGCCCATTCCCTGGGGAGCCTGGCTAGTGCCAGCAGCCTCTGGGGGAAGAACCTTACCCTGATCTGCAGCCTGAGCCTCCCTGACACAGCTCCAGCGGTTCCCTGGCTGCTGTCCCTGTCCCAGAGCAGAGATGGGTGCTGCCCCTCGGGAGGAGCTGCAGCCCCCTGAGGTGTCCCCTCACCTTTCCCTCCTCCCTCTGCAGCCACACGCGGCCCATGCGGGGGTCCCGCCGCCCTGCGCGGCCCCTGAGGCGGGGCCCGCGCCCCCTCCCCGGCCATGATGTCAGGCGGGCGGAGGAGGTGCCGCCGGCCAAATATAGCGGCGCTTCCTGGGCAGCGGGGCGGGCTCGTCCCTCCTTCTCTCCCTCCCTCCCTCCCTCCCTCCTGCCGCAGTCAATGGGGCGGCAGCGGCCGCGGCGGAGCGCAGCACGGGCCGGGGCCGCGGGCCGGGGGCCGGCATGGCGGGGCTCTGAGGCGGGGCGGCGGCGAGGGGCGGCGGCGCGCCCCGGCATGGGCAGCCGCGGGGCCCGGCGATGAGCGCTCCTCCGGCCGCGACCCCCCGCGCGAATATGGGCACAGCCGTGTCCAAAAGGAAGACGCTCAGGAACGAGGCCATGTCGTCCGTAGCGGCCAAAGTGAGGTGGGTGCCGGGGGCGCGGCGGGCGGTGCCTCGGGGGGCCCCGCGGTGCCGGGACCCTGCTCGCCCCCGGCCGCCTCGGAGGTCGTGCCAGGCTGGGGGGAGCCCCGAAACCCTCGGGATCAACCCAGGCACCTGTGCGGGCACGACCCGGGGTTTGTCCCCCAGGGCCATCCCGGGGCTGGGGAATGGCAGCTGCCGGTGGGTTCCTCTCGCTGGCTGCCCCGGTCCCCCCGAGCAGCCGCACACCGGCGCCCCGCGGACCCTCAGCCTCTGGAGAGGTGACTTGTCCCCACACGCGTCCCCGCCGCCGGCCCGGCCACAGAACCCACAGCAGGGTTTATTTGCTGGGTTGGCAAAGAGCGTGTCAGAAGTGGATTTGTCGGGGATGGATCTTTATCATTTTCGGGAATTCGGAAGCGCGGTCAGTTTGCCCGGTGGTTTCTCCTCGGCTGAAATGCCGTGTGCGTGTCCGAGGGCAAAGTCAGCAGCCTCCTTCAAGGGGTTTCGCTCCTTTGAATGGAAAATCTGCTCTGTGAAAATCTGCACCCACCACGTCTGCCCTCCCCAGCAGCGTCCCAAGCCACTACATGGACCAGTTAAGGGATTTGAGATATTTTGCCTGTTACGGTTTTATGTTGCTTGTCCTACCGTGTAGCATTTCTCTCACTGTCTGGTCCCAGCGCTTTTCAGTATCAAATATGGGAGATCCAGGAAAATATATTTGCTTTTTAATGGTACTTTGGTTTAAAAAGCTATCAAAGATGAGCTTTGCCTTAGTGCCCTCTCCCAGATGAAAGGACCCTTCTCCCACGCTGCAGTGCAAGTGTCACAACAGTCATCTGGTGACTATTTGGGGACATTGGCGCAGCTTTTTAGCTGTTCCTTAGGTACAGCTATGCCAGGGGATAGGTCTGTCACTGTCTACAGCTAGACTGGCTCTTAGCTGCTGGGGAAAAATTGGGAGAAATTGAACTTCTCAGCTGCATTATATAACACCTTCTTTGTGTTAGATAAAATTGCATTAGAATAACCTGGAGTTGTGTGTAGGGCTCAGTCCGTGTTGCTGAGATCTCAGTCACCTCTCTCTGTAACTCAGCATTAGGGCATCTCTGCTGTACTGGGAGGAAAGAGAAGTCTTAAGGCTTGAAGTGTAGAGATGCAAAGCTGTCTGTATCTTGCCATCTGTTTGAGTTGTAAAGAAATCCATCCTTCAAACTCTGGAGTATCTCGAGGGAGAGCTCTCCAGGCAGAGCCTGCAACTTTTCCCCACAGTTTGTTGCACCCTGTCCATAACCAGTAATGAAAACATTAATGCTTTCCATGGCATTCAGAGATTTGGAAGTGGGATTCTTTGTGGTGATGTCAGCCAGGTGCATATACAGAAATGACACGCAAAGCACCATAAGTGCTGTGATGGGGTTCTGGGAGTGGGATTAGGCAGTCACACAAACAACACACTCAGTAATTGGTAGGATTTCAAATGGTAGTGTGGGTGTTTGGGAGCGACTAATGTGTTTTGAACGTAATGACTTGTTAGCCTACACCAGGGTGGGCAGATGCTGCTCGGGTTCTCTCAGCTGTGTGGAGTCCAGGAGGTGCCTCGGGGGTTCTGGTTTGCTCCACACCTGCTGACAAGCTGCAGGTACAGGTTTGTGGCAGCTCTGCACTGTCTCTTTGAATTAAGGTGGTTTGACCAGAAAAGTTATGAATAGATTTGAGCTGGGGGACAAAATGCCCTTGAGGAGTGTGTGGTCACATAGACCACAGCACAGGACAGGTGCTTTTATGTGTCTCCCTGTTGATGCCCGTGCCAGAAGTTCCTGATCCAAAAATCTTTTGAGGAGGTCAGCGAACCTGCCGAGGGGCTCCCTGCAGAGCCTCTTTGCATGGAGAAGGTGCTGGTGGTGACAGGTGCTGTCCATGTGCCTCCATCCTGCTGCTCCAGGCATGCAGGATGCTCCTGCTCCCCTGGGCTCTGTCATGCTTAGAATTCCTACGGTGGCAGTGACCCACCTGCTGAAAGGTTTCCTGGAACGCATAAAACTCAGCTCCTCTGCCCTGCCCTGGGTCCTCCTCCATGTATCTCCTGCATCCTTATCTACAGCAAGGACTCTGTAGGACACTGGGTAAGGCTACAGAGACGCTGTTCTGTCCACCCCACGGCGGCTGGGCACTTGGGTCACTGCTGCAATGATCATGTGCCCTGTGGGTGTAGGCAGCTGGGGGATCCTGTTCTTGTGCTGCAGAAGGAGATGCCCTGGGATTGCTTCTCTTCATCTTCTGGGCTCTGTCCTGTTCGTATTTCTCATGACTTCTCTTTAGAGAGAAAAATCATCTCCTGGAATTCCTCTGCAAGTCCAAGTGACCACGGTGTGTATTTCTTAGGTGTGGCTGGAGTGTGTGTGCACACTTGACTGTTCTACTGAGCAAGGAGCAGGGCTTGTTTGCTTGTGTGAGTAGGGGGATCCAAGCAGGAGGTGCAGGCTCCCTAAATTGTTAAATTAAAATCTCTGCAGAGCAACTCAGGGGAATCTCATGTCCCAGGAGCATTAATTAAGCTCCATGCAGCTTGTTGTATGCTGGGTCTTTTAAGTAGCTTCTTACAAACTAAGGACACAATTGCTCTGTGCCAACACTGTGAAGAGCACCCACAATGCTGCTGACTCTTGGTCTCTGTAATCGTCTTCTCCTGGGGGAGTTGGAGCTCCCTGCACACCTGGGAAGGGGCTGTGCTTGGTGCTGCTGCTCAAATCGCCTCTGAAGGGCTTGGATGCAAGATCTCCCTGTCAGGAGGGATTGTTCCCTCCCTGCGTGTGCTTTTATTGCCCTGCAGCTCGCGGGCCCCAGTGCGAAGGCAGGGCTGACGCAGTTGTCCTTGAGCGGTGACCTTGGTGCTGCCCCTCTGCTGACAGCCTCTCCAGGGCCCTGGCTGTGGCTGCCTGGCCTGTGCTCCTTGGCTTCTTCCTTTGAACTTCTCCAAGGGTGCAGATGAGCCAGAGCCCTTCAGAAATGGGCTTTTGTTGCCCTTGTTGCCTGCTACCTACAGGAAAACACTGGCACCCCAAATGAGGCAATAAGGCAGATGTTTTCCTGCAGCTCTGCTTTGTATTTTGCTGGCCTACAGCTGTTCTTTGGGAGAGCGTGGTGGTGAGAGCAAACAGACATGAGGCTTTTGCTGGGTGTTCCAGAACCATCTTTTCTTGCAGTCATTAGCACAGGAAATATTTGAGTTGGGAGTGTGGTTCATCTTTCCCAATTCCATGACCTTGGCATCTAGTCCAGGATAGCCCACAGATGGATAAGAATTTGGTCTCACTGCCCCTCTTCCTGCCTAGAGAGGGATGAAGAGTGGCTTTGAACACGGCATTAGTTGCTGTGAAAGGGTAAATTTTTCATTGATGAAATGCAGAGGTAAGTGACCATGTACCTTATCCCAGGCTTCTTGCTGCATGAGTGGTTTTTGGCTTAGCTTGGGGTTCTTCATGGAGTCTAGATTCTTCTTCTCTGCTTGTGAATTTTCTGATGAGTGGTATGAACTGTCTCTGATTGTTTTTTTCTTTTAACTTCTGCCTGCTCCTCCTCTCTTCTCCTGTCCAAACTTTGTGATCATAAATTATTCCAATACTGTGGGGTCTCTAAGACCCATTGCTGACATCCAATCTCCTTTTATTGAGAGTGAGAATTTAAAAATTAAAATTTTTCCAGTTACCATTTCTCTGCATAGATATTTTAGAAAACTAATTTTTGTCAGGCTATTGTTACTATTAGGCTTAAATAACATAGGTGTCAACAGTATTTAATGACTGAGCTGTTAACTGTGGATGTGCTGGAGGTGTTCCCTTCTCTGCTTGGTGACAAGAGCAGGATTGCTGCTGTAGGAGGACGTAGGTCCTGATGATGCAGGTCTCTTCTCTCCTGTATGCCTGAGATGCAGCACTGTCACAACAGATTCTTGCTGCAACTCCTCTGGGCATTACTTCTGAAGGAGCAGGAGAAGGTGGTGGGTGTTCTTTATTTTTCCTTGCAACACTCCTGAATAGTCCAGGTTTTGCTTAGCTTGCTGCTGTGTTCTAAGTGGAGTTATCTGAGGTCTTTCCTGTATCTCTGTTTCAATCTGCATTTCTTCACTCTGTAAGTGTCAGTTTGGTGGATAAATTTATGTGCATCAGTTTCTCATAGCTGCTCGTGTGCATCAAGGCCCCTTTTATCCCGTTGATGTGATTATTTCAGAGACACGAAGGCCATTCTGTGCTCATTACATTGTAATTGAGATCTTTGTTATTTGGCGGTTTTGCTCCTTTGAGCAAATCTCTGTCTAGACTGTCTGTGCTTCTTCACAGTTCTCTTCCAGACCCGAGTCCAGCTCTGACATCTGAGGCACAGTGAGTACTGGGAAATGCCCCCAGAAGGGGAGCTGCCTTTCCTGCTGGGAAAAGCTGCCCCGTCCCTCTTTCCCTCCCTGGAGCCATTCTGATGGAATGCTGGAGGAAATGCTGGTGTTTTCTGAGGCTTGTCTTTGCTGCTTAGACTGAGTAGCACAGCGTGCTAGAGCCCTGGTCCCTGCTTGGTGTCCTTTTGTTAAATAGAGCTGTGCTGACTGTGTGACATGCAGGTCTGGTCTGCCACTAAAATGAAAACCTCTCTCCAGATGAGTCAGGGCTAAACTTGTCCTGTCATCAGCTGATCACCTCTCAGTGCTACCTGCTCATTTGTATGCAGCTTTTGCAGTGTCATACACTCAGGGTTATAGCTCACCGGCCCATGAGGCTGTAAGGCACCTTGTACTTCATCTCATTTATGTGAAACAGGTTTTCTTTTTCATCTCTTGCCAGTTAAATTATCCCAAGGTGTCTCTGCTGAGAGCCCGGTTGAAGGGGTTTATGTCCAGTGCTGTCCAGAGGTGTGAGGGGACTTGAACTCCATTGGCAGTGACAGCAGAGGCAGAGCTGAGCTGAGAGAAAAGTCTGATTGTGTGATTTGTGGTAATAGATAAAAGAGAGAGAAAAGAATGGGATTAACAGAACAGCTACCATCTGTTTGAATTTTGCTCTGGTTTTATTTTGATCAAGCCAAGGAGAGCAGAGAAATGGCACAATAATGATCCAGGCAAGTGCTGGTGGTCTGGGATGACTGTGAGGGCAGCGATGGCAGGGAAGGGACACAAAAGGCTTGGCAAGGGGCAAGTAGCCATAAGGAGCAAGTGTGGCCACCAGAGTCCCCTTGGCAAAGGGCACGTGCAGGCCTCTGCAGGACATCGGCTGAGGCACGGCCAAGGAGAAGCCGATGGCACTGGGAAAGCGGGAATGTAGAAGGGAACCACTGAGATAATAGGCAGAATAATTAGTGTGAAGTTCCCGGTGTAATTGGCTGGAAACCCCCCGTTGCACACTGTGCTGTGCAGGCAGCATCGCCGTGTCTGCCGGGGCTGGGGAGCTCTGCCCACGTGTCCACGTTTGTTTGCTCCTGCATTGGCTTGAAGGGTCTGAGAGCCACGGGGTGGAACTGGAGGTTCAGCCTGGGCAGGGAGCAATGCTTTTGAGCAGTTCTGTGCTCCTTGACTGACCTACTGACCTGCACAAGAGCTCTGGGTATGATCTGTTCTCTGGGGGCTCTGGTGCCTGGGATTGTACCCTGCTCTGCTCGGGGAAACCAGAGTGTGAGGTTACAGACGCTGCAGCACCTTCTAGCCCAGGCTCTTCCTCTGAGTGGAATAAGGTGGGCTGGAGGGCAGCAGTGCTTCTCTGGCTCTGTCTTAGCCAGTTTTCAATTTGGATCTTAGCAAACGCTTTGTACTGGTCTTTTGAGCCTGTGGTTTGCAAGCTAAAGGTGAAGCATTGGTTCAGATTTCAGACAGACATTGATTTCATCAATTCAGACATTTCAGGCATTGGTGAAGAGTTGAATGGAGAGAATGACAAATGAGTTTGGATTTCAGGAACCAGCTACAGACTATCATCATATTTCAACATTTTTTGTGTATATCACCATGTTCTCTCACTGATAATTTACCTTGGAACTTGCTTGCTGTTATTTTTTCTACATGGAATGTCTGCTGATGTAAAAGAGAAGCTTCAAAGTTTTTCCCAATGGTCTATATGTGTGCCCTGACTGTGAATGATGTTAGTAATGCCTCACAAGGACAGACATTTCCATGGGAAGCCTTGGAGTCCCAGAAGTTTTGGTGGAAAAGATCTTAAAAGTCTCGAGCCCACCCATGCTCAAAGCTGGGCTGTTGCTGAAGCTGTGTGAGATCAGCTGTGGCTTTGGCTGAGCTTTAACCACCTCTGAGATGGGGTACAGGAACAGCTCAGGAATCAGAGAATTGTTAAGGTTAGAAAAGACCTCCAAGGTCAGTGAGTTCAACTGCAAACCAAACTCTGCCACATCCACCACTAAACCATGTCCCCATATGCCAAATCCACACTTCCAGGGATGGTGACTCAACCTGAAGAATCCACACTTCAGTTCCCAATTTTACATTTGTGCGTTGCTGCAGGATCAAATCTCCTGCTTTTTGCCCGGGCAGAAAGGCTGAGGGTGGTGCAAGGAACATTCATGAGGTGCTTGTCCTCTTGGATGGGTGAACCACAGTCACCCCTTTGTTCTTCACAGTGGGGTTGTGGGCTGATCATAGAGCTCCCCATGTGATGGAACCTCCTTGTGACCACCTCGGGGGGGTGTTACACAGTGAGGAGGACAGTTTGGGCAGCTGCCACCCCAAGCCAGTGTCCAAAGGTACCACCTAGGACCTAAGACATAAGAATCTGAAAACAGGGAAAACCTCAGCATTGTCTGTTAGTCTGTAAAGATTCAGACCTTCTTCTTGCACAGCTCCAGCTCCAACTCCAAAGCATTTTGCATTTGACTGTGCTGAAATTTAGTCCTAGGGAGATTAAATTACTCTTTCTTCATCGTTCATATTGATCCTCTGTTGCTGGCTGTGGATGACAAATGGACTTCCCACTCCTTCCAGCCCGAGTCACTCTGGGAAGTGCATTGGAGCCTTGTTAACCTTTTCTCCTCTGGGAGGTGGTGCATAAAAGCATTGGGGAAGATCCTGGCTACACAAGTTGGGATGTGCAAAGCAGACGGTGTTATTTGGAGGTCAAAGCCATTTTGGATATTTAATGGCCATTATAAGCCTTTTGCAGCAGCTTGAACTGGAGAGGATGTTCTGAGGCTGAGCAGCTCTGAAGGAGGAGGACAGTGGATGTGATGCCTTGGTATGGAGAGTGTTCCTTGTTGCAGCAAGTCTGGTCCTTTCCCCAGGAGATGCTGATGTGTGCAGCTCACAGCTGCAGTCAGCACTGGGTTGCTTGGCTTGCCAAGGAGGTGGGTGGCTGTTTCACCTCCCTCCTTGCCAGTCTCCACCCTGCCCGATGGCAGCTCAGCCCAATTGGGATGCTGCAGACCTTGGAGAGACTGTTCTACAAACCTGGGGAAATGGATGGCTGGGGAAAACCTGGCTCTAGTATCAGCTCTCAGGTCACAGGTCTGTTTGGTACAGCAATGACAGTATCAGAACATTGCAAATGCCCTGGCAGTTGGAATCTGGAGGTTACTGAATTCCAATACCTTGACCAAGGATTCCTTTCCTGTGTGGGTTGCAGGCAGAAAGCTCTTCCCTGTTTGGAATATTCATAGGTTTGCTCTTTTACGTAGGCCTGGATGTGTGATAAGGGTTGAGCTCACCCTGCTTGCTTGGTTCTTAATATATTCCAGTAAAATCTCGGTCATCCACAGGAATCCATCAGAGAAACAGGAATTGCTCTTGTGGGAGGTTGTGGGTGTCTCTCAAACAGGCATGTCCAGTAATCCAAATACTGACATAACTGGGGCTTGAAAACTTAGGGTTCAGGTAGGTAAAATGGGCATTAACATCCACATCTGAGCTGTGATGGCTCTCAAATGGGAGCTTTCAGGACCTGGAGGAGCCTGGAGTGGTGTTTGGCTCTGGGGTGGAGATGCCTCCCTCCTGGGGCTGCTCGTGAGGGCTGGAGTTAGTGAGCCAGTTTCTGTGTGTATCACAGATTTCATGCAGGTCCATTTCAATTCTATTTTTTCATTTTTGAAACTAAAGCCTAAACTAGTCCTGGACTTCTAGTCCAGCTCTGTTTCCCCCTTTGTCCAGGGGAGCACTGAGGTTCCACCAGAACCAGTGGAGTCCTGGTGTGTAACGAGGAGGCCTCGCTGCTCTGGCAGTGCATTTCCATGGGTGCCACCTGAGGCTGAGGGAATGGCAGCTGCAGGAGCACAGCAATGTGTTGGTATTGAACTGTTCCTTCTTTCCTTGGCCTTTAAGCATCACAAATCTCTCTCTCTCTCTCTCTCCTTGGCTGCCTCCTGATGCTGGGACACAGAGCGGCAAGGGCTTTTGGAGAATACCTTTCACAAAACCATCCTGAAGGCAGAAACGGCTCAGGTAAGAGAACTGATGTGCCTTGGTTATGCCCATGTGTGCCTGCACCTATGGTTAATAGCCTTAGAATGAAAATGCATTTATTTATCTGTCATAAACAGAGTCAGAGCTTAGCAGGGGGAGTTGCCCCCAAGGAGAAAAGGCAGTTTGGTGACCCGAGGCTTGGTGGGCTGTGGAGATGAGTTCAGTTAGGGGACAAGTGCCCTGTCATAAATTCACCCCTGCAGCTGAAGTCCTTAGGAGAGGCTGCAGCTGGGAAGTGACAGCACTGCACAGGGCTTCTGCACTGGTTTGTGACTCCTGGGTCTTGCTTTCACTGGGGTATAAAAAACAGGTGAGTTATATTCTGTTCACTGGTGTGAAACCTTGTTGGCAGAGATGACATCTGGATTTTTTCCCAGTGTTTGCTTCAACAGGGGTTAAACTGAGATTTGCCTACATGAGGGCACTACATGTGCCTGCTAATGTGTCAGTATTTTCCATGCAGATATTGTCCCCATCAGCATATCATGAGTTCTGCTTGATAGGCAGGAGAGCAAAAGATAAACTCACCTAAGTTCTAACGGGGCTGTGTCTTCTCTGTGACGAAAGAAAATATTGCACAGACAGTAAATTAATTTCAAAACCTACAGAAAATCCTGTGGAATCCACAGAAAGTCTGTGTGAACAAGTAACAAATTGTTCTGTGCTCTTGAACTGCTATGCAGGGGATAAAGTTATTAAACAGAATGTAACATAGAGTGATGTTATCATTTTAGGTAAGCTGTGTGTGTTTAAGCCTGTACAGGAGATGCCTCTTGCTATAAGAGCAGTCACACAGTCCTTGGCAGCCAGCTGAATTGTTTCCTTTTTCCTTGGATCTGTTCTAATGACCTTTAAGTTGTCCTTGGCTGAATTGTGCCAAGGTTGTAAATGGAAAGGCTCTAAGACAACATCCTGAGGTTTTCTTGGTTTCTTTTCATGAGTAATTCCAGTGACACCTTTAGTTACGATATTTGGTCTAAGAGCAGCACATGGAGGTAGGAAAGGATGGGAAGAGAAAGGCTGGGGTTTGGTGCAGCTCAATTGAGGTGTCTGTGGGGCAGCAGGAAGGGGGGACTGGACAGACTGTGCAGAGACTGGCTGGCAGGAACTTCCCAGAATGGAAAAACTTGAATTTTTTTGTTCCTTCCATCATGGCCATTTCTGCAGGTGCTTCTGTCACCTGGAGTCTTTGCCAGGCTTTTTTTGCAGCTCCCCCAGCCCAGTTTGCAACAGGGAGAAGTGTTGGCTGCTGCTCACTTTGTAGCACCCTTGTAGTGCCTGTGGTGTCATGCTGGGGCCAGGCAGAGGATCTCTGATGGAGTCAAGAGGAAATTACAGATGTGTTCAGGTGCCTGAGGCCTGGGCAGCCCTGGTGAGATGGAGGGAGTGGGAGCCTCTCTGATGTGCATGAAAAGCTGCTGTTAACTCATCCTTGGGGTGCTCCTGGTTGCTCTGACTGTCAGTAAGGAGAGCATGGCAAGGGAGCTGATGTGGCTCCTGGATCATGTGCCACATCCTCCAGAGCAGCATTTCAGCCCTGTCCGTGCCTGTGACATCCATAAGCTCTCCAGGGAAGCCTTTTCACCTACTACCTCTTGGTGTATCAGCCTTGAGATCGTTATTGAATCCAGGAGAATTTAGTTGCCACAGGCAAGAATCAAGCAGTGAGAGACACACTTGGAAATACCACAATACTTATGGGATCCTTAAGTATTCACTTGGAAAGAAATAAAATTCCCTAGAAATTACTCTAAATTCTGAGGAAGAGAGGAGGGGAAAAAAAAAAGAATCGTCATTTTTAAGTCATCTTTTGAAATTCTGCAATGTATAACTTAACACAGTCTGTAACACTTCTTTATAAATAACCCCAGTAGGAAGGTTGCTATCCAATAAAAAAATGCTGTGAGTAGAAAATTTGGCTCCTTTTAGTTCATCCCAGCAGCTTGATCACAGGGAAGTCACATCTTTCCTTCCTGCAGAAATTCCATCTCAGGATCACTTGAGCAAGTTCTGGAGGCTTCACCTTTGGCTGGGCAAGGTGCTGGAGCTGCAGCCTGAGCTGTCACCCAGAGGCTGCAGGGAAGCAAAGGAAGGGCCTCTGCTGCAGAAGTTGAAGGTGTAGCATTGATCCAGAGTGACCTGAATCAGCTCCAGCTCCTCAGAGAGCAGACAGAGGCAATGTGAGCAGAATTGAGTCCTCAGTGCCTGTGTGAACCTGTCAGCTCTGAGCTTTCACCTTGTGCCTGGTGGGACAGGCCTGTTTCTGCTGTCATAACCCCAGCTGTGCAGCCAGGTGCCCCTTGCACTGCCAGCACACTGAGCTGGGATGAAGGCTCTGGCCTAAATATGACTGGAAGAAGGCAGGCCTTGATTCAGTCCAGAAAACAATGGTTTAAGAAATGTTTAAAGTCACTGATGAATGCAGTGAGGGAAAAGAGGTGTGGATTTTGAGGAGCAGAAAGGTGGTGGAGCCATCCGTGGGACAATGAAGACATAAATGGAGGAGGGAAGGGCAGGATCCTCCTTTTCTGGACCTTTCTCTCTCCCTGTGCAGGGCAGTCCTCAAGCAGAAAATGAGGCAGGTGTGAATCTTTGGGATGTCTTTGTTGCTTTATCTGCTGGTTCAGCTCCCCAGCAGAGGGGTGAAGCTCTGACACCCCAGGCAGCCCCAGGACATCCATGGAGGTGTGGAGGGAGATGCTGAGTGTGCATTCACTGCCCCAACTTGCTCCACTTTGCTGCACTTTGTTCTCTGAGGATTGTCCATTTTAGTTTGCCTTTTTTTATCTTTTTAGTCCCTTGACTCGAAGGAAAGGAAAAGATAAAATGGCTTTTGCATCCCTCATAACTTCACATTCCACAGCTGATCAAAGAGCTGCTTCTTCAATCATAACTTTTATTTGTGGTTTTATCCGCTGGAGAGCTTGTGTGTTTGTGTGTGGCAGAATGTCTTGGAGAAATTGGGGAGTGGTAATGAAGAGCAGGAGAGGGATTGCAGATCAGCAGGACAGGCCAGCTGCCTCCTCCAAGGGCTAAATTATGTGCAAGGCTGTGTTTTCCTTCTGTTTTCAGTAAAACAGCAGTGTGTTCATGCTCTGCTCGCTTTGCTGGGGCAAGGGTGTGTGGAGTTGCACAGCTGCACGAGGTAAGGAGGCTTGCAGGTGTTGCAGGGTGTACCTGGAGGGAAGAAAGGTGAGGAGGAGCATTTATTGGTCACAGCTTCTGATTCTTCCTGATGGGAGGCCCAGCTCCTAGACTGTGGAGCTGCCAGCCCAGCCTGGTTCAGAGTAAGCACCAGGTTGACCTTTTTCTCTAGAGGATATTTGTTTTGTCCCCAGGACAGACCCAGCAGTGCAGCTGGCCCTGCTCTCAGTGTATCCCTCTGCTGATGAGGTGGAGGTGGCCTTTTGGGGAAGAGCCTGTGCTCTGGAGGGAGTTGTAGGTGGCCTGAGCCCAGGACAGAGCCGGGATGTGAAATCTCATCTCTGAGGGCTTCAGGCTGCTTCCAGCATCAGCTAGTGCAAGGATGGTGTGGGTGTATCCTGCAACTTGCTGTGGAATATGGTGTTGGCTTAGAAAGGGAACAAAGACGTAGGTCACGGTGTTACCATGGAGATGATGAGGCCATGGAGGAGCTGCCACTTGCTCCTTTGGGTCGTGTCTCACAGTAGCAATTCCATCTATTCACATTAATGTTACAGGCCAGACTAAAAGGTTACTCACCTGTGAGACACCAGGTCAATGCTATCTTGAGTTTGTTTGTTTTCAAAGCCCGTTTGAGCAGAGAAGACTTAATTGGAACCATTTTGTCATAGCTAAGTGACCTTCTGGTTTCTCAGAGCAGCTCCCTTCCAGAAGCAGCCTTTGGCTGTTCCCTGTGGCTTTGCAATGAAGTGTGTGATGTTCCCTCCTCTGGAGCAGTGGGATTGGGGTGCCCAGTAAAGTCATGATGGGGCTGGCTTGGTCAGGCCTCAGGTAACCCATAGTGAACACTCTGCAGGTCCTTGTGCACAGCTCAAGGAAGACAAGGAGCTGCTGCAGAGGGTCCAGCAGAGGCCACAAAGGTGATGAGGGGTCTGGAGCATCCCTCATATGAGGAGAGACTGCAGGAGCTGGGTCTGGTTAGTCTGGAGCAGAGAAGTCTCAGAGGGGATCTGGTTAGTGCACACTAGACACTTAGACAGGGAGCAGTGGCCATCAACTAAAACACAAGAAGTTCCACCTCAGCATGAGGAAGGTAGAAAGAGCTCTGCATCAGGTGCCTGGGGAGGGTGTGGAGTGTCCCTCTCTGGAGACATTCCAAACCCACCTGTGTTCCTGATCGCATTTCAGCCCTGAGCCCAGCAAGGTGGGCTGCCTGTCCTGTGCCAAGGGTCACATTGTTGGGAGAACAGAGGACATGGGGAGAAGCTCTGGATTACATCTCTGAGAGGGAGCAGAGGAGACCAGGACCTGGCAGCTCACCTGAGAGGCAGTGACAGGCATGTGGGAGGTCTTGGAATTGAGATTGCAAGAGAAACTTCTCAGCTGTGCCATTTGAATGGTTGTTGTGGGTTTTGTAGTGCCCTTGGCTCTGGCCAGAGCACCTCTCTGCTCTCCTCACTGAGGGAATCACCTGGATTCCTCCTGGTGCAAGGTAAAAACATCATTAACCTCATTCCTATTTCTATGAGCAGGGCCACGTACATACGCCCAAAAACTTTCCATTCATCTTCAGTGACTATGGCAGTTCTTTGATATAAAGTTGGAACTTAATTGTCATAAACATCAGGTCCAGAGAGTTCCAGCTGAGGAGGAACAGGGAAGAAAGAACTGTCTCTGATTTTCTTTTTTTTTGCTGAGATGACAGATGTTCTTTTAATATGGTTTATCTGGATTCCCCTTTGCCACTTTGCCTCTGATGCTGGAGCGGAGGCTTTAAATCTAAGGTGCTTTAATCATCAGTTTAGCTGCTAAATACAGGAATAAATTTGGAGCTTCTGTCTGTGCCTTGTGGCTGTATTCTGCCTTGATTTATAAACTTCTCATCCCACGGGGTCACAAGGCATTCTGCAGCAGAAAGGAGTTTGGCTCCACAGTTGTGGATGGGCATCAGTCAGCTGGGGCTGTTCCCAGCGTGTTCCCTGCTCTGGAGAAATGGGGTGGCAGTGAAAGGAAAAGGTGCAAGTCCTTTCTCAGTTCCCTAAGTCAGAGTGAGTGCTCAGACTAGAGTTCCTGAATGAGAAAGGATGTATTGTAAATATCTAATAATAATAATAAATGCCTAATGATCAGGAACTACATGTACTGGGAATGTGGGCTCTTTTTTTCCCCAAGACACTGCCAGTTGCCCAGCACTTTTTATTTTATTATCACTGCTGTCAGTCTTTGGTCATGCATGTGCCCTGTGTTGGGCAGTGCTGCGTGGAAGGTACAGAAAGAAATGTCAGACAGGAGCAAGTGAAGCCAAAAAGACAAAAAGACTCATGTTCAGGTACGTAATGAGGAGGGTGAGAAGTGGTTTGGCCCTCAGGACTGGATGCCAAACCCTGCTGAATGGAAATACCACCTGGGATGTTCCTGATACAGATGGACACATGATCTACAGATCAAGCAGGTTGGTCTTCTTCCCTTTGCCTTGTGCTCAGTCCCTCATGCACAACAAATCCATGTAGAGCAGGAATCAAGGTGAAAAGAACCTGAGGAACCTGATTTATCTGGTCCTAGGTAGCTTTGCAGCTGTGTGAGACACAGGTGTTGCTGCTGAGGGGAGCAGAGTCGTTCCCAGGGCAGCTCGGTTGGCACCAAGGAGGAGGGAGCTGTGCCAGGCTGCCCAGTCACGCTGGCCAGGGCTGCTGTGGCAGGTGGCTGGAGCAGCTGGGAGTGGGAGAGGTGGCAAGAACGATGTGAAAATGAAAAGAAGGGAGCAGCAGCTCAAGGCGAGGGTGTTAACAGCAGCCTGCTGCAGCTGACTCCAGAAGGCAGCTCCAGTCATTAGTGCCCCTTGGTTCTCCTCACCCAATGCTCCTGTGGCTCAGCTCTAATCCAGCATTGATTTCTGGACCAGCCTGAAGTGGTGTGGATTCTGTTCTACAGGCCAATCATTCATTATGATGGATGTTTGAATCTCTTTTCCTTCCACACTATTTTTTTTTCTGTAGGTAAATTCTATATTAACGACTACTCTTGAATAAAGCTTTGCACTCCCTTTGCATATGAAGTTGCTTCTCCAGTGTGTAATTACTGAAGGTGCTAAATTGAATGAAAATGAAGAATCATCCAATTGTTTTACAAAAAGAAAGCACATTGGTGTGCTGGCAGCCCTTTGTACTGTAGATCATGAAAATTCCTTTGTAAGTACAAGTGGAAACACCTTGAGGAGGGGACAAGTAAGGTAGGAAGAATGATGCTCACATTTTGCATGCTAGATCAGGTAAGTAGTTTATTTCAAATATATCTGGTCAATCCTGCCAGGATTTCAGTAAACAAATGATGCTTATTGAAAGCAGTCATGGCTCCCTGAAATGTCTGTAAATTTTATGGAGCTGAAAAGACCTTAGTGCCTATAAAACAGAGACTGGAATTGGTCTCTTTGCTCTTGTGATCATCAACATTTTCAGGCATATTATGCTTTGGGGACCTCATTTTTCCATTTAGCCACAGATCTCGGGGCTCAGGAATTCCTGGATCTCTGAATTCCAGAGCTGTCAGTGTGTGAGTGAAGGTGACACTCCTGTGTGTTCCCTCTGAGGAGGCTGTGCATCTTCCATACAAGTATCAGTTTCAGGAGGAGCAGGGGCAGCTGTCAGCCACGATTTTGTGGTGTCTTAAGAAATCTGTAGCGTCACTCTGCCCACACAGATTAGTAAATTTGACAAGTTGAGACGAGTACTTAGAGCTGGCCTTTGTTTTTAATTTTAAAAATGGTTTGTTTGGCACTATTAGCAAGCACAGATCTTGGCAGATCTCAAGGAGTCATTTGGTGGTGTTTTCCCAAGATATGCCCACTCTAGAGCAGAGTTAATCCTGGAGCTGGGGAGGATCTGAGCTGCTGGAGAGCAGATGCAGGGGACCTGCTGCCTCTTGAAGGGTGACACGTGGTTTGAGAGACTCGGGCCTGTGTCACTGTTCTGTGACACTGCACCTGCAGCTGGGTACAGGCTTTGGAATGCCAGCCTGTGTGTGGAGCACCTTCCTCCACTGGAATGGCCCTTGTTGTTCATCAGGCTCCTCCTGGAGCAGGTGCAGACGTCCACACTGACCATGGGGCAAAGTAGAGCCCTGCCAGCTTTTCACATTACCTGGGCAGTGTCTGAGGGGCACTACCCCTCATACACACGGGCATGGATTTTTGACTTTGTGTGAAGCCTGGACAGAACATCAGCTGCAGGTTCAAAAGGCACAGCTCTTTCTTCAGGACTCCTGCAGTGTCTTCTCCTGGCCAGCTCCAGTATCCAGAGACTGTGAAGAGATAAATGAAAGGAAACCTGACTTGTGTCAGCCTGAGCAGCCCTGACAGTCCCTTCTTGAGCAGAATGGCCAGACTGATTTATTTCCTAATGGTGCTGGAGGAAGTTGTAGCTCAAGCAGAAAAATGAGGCAAGGGTGACACCCTGTACCAGTTCCAGCTCAGTTCTGGTTGCAAACAGAGCAGGGGGAGAGGCCCTGGGCAATGTGAGCATGTTCCAGCATGGATTTCAGATTCAAAAGCTGACTGTGTATGGCCTCAGCTTGGGTGGCTCCTCTCAGAGGGGCACAGGAGCACTTCATGGCAGAATGTGGCAGCAGTGAAAGGTCCACGTTACACACAGACACCACCACTCTTGTCTAGAGGTCGTTCTCCTCTTCTTCCTTCACTTCATGGCCAATTGCAAGGTAGCCAAGCCTTCAAATTGTGGATGAGTTCTTCCAGGTCATGACTCAGTAGCTAAAGAAGTTTCGTTCCTTAAATATCTACTAAAGTAAAGGCTTGGGTTTGCTTTCTGCCCCTGTTTTAAGTGTTTCTGTCTGTGCTGGACACTAATGATTTCATTTTTTGGGTAGTAGTCACATGAATAATGTATTCCCTGCTGAGCCTTTTTGCCAGTCCCTGAGCTGCTTCCCATCTGAAGGGAAGTGTAAGAGGTAATTAACAACCACTTGAAAAAGGATTAGCAGGTGGGTGGGAGCTACTGTTGGGTTCATGCATGGAATTGCCATGGAAATGCTGAGATTTCCTGGCACTTCATCCAGTGTGTGGGCTCCAAAGATAGTTGCACTCATGGGCCTCTCTCCTTTGGATCTTCCTACCCTGCAAAGGGAGCGGCTGTGTTTTCTTACGCCCGTGGCCATCTGTGAGACCGGGGCGTGCAGGGAGCGGGGTGCTGTGCCACAGCTGTCAGCTGAAGTCTTGCTGTATTTCTTTTCATGTCAAACCACCTGGCAGAAAATCAGGAGTTAAAAAAAAAACCCAACAAAAAAACTTCATTGGTTTGCCCCTTTGCCAGTGTTCTGAAAGAACTTAATGCACCAAACAGAGCTTGGCACTTGGAGAAGGTGGTGCTGGTCCTTGTCCCGCAGACTGTACCAGCTCCATAGCCCTCGTGTGGCTGAACAGGGCTGCAGCTGAACCAGGGCTGTCTTGCATGGCAGCATTTTTGGGTTGTGCTACGAGACCTGCATTTGCTTCTAGAGTTGTTGGGTGGCCACACATGCTTAAAATACCGGGTCTCTCTGTGAGAAATATCTCTCATTTCAATGAATGTTTAGAAGGTGGTGATGGGCACGCGTTCAGCTGAAACGCTGTGGGGACCTCCTGATTTCTGTCTCCCCTACGCAGCAAAGAGCCTTCTGAATTGTCTGCAGGGCTTTGCTTTAAGGAAAACGTGCCTTTTGTTTCAGATCACCTGCTAGCAGACTCCTACATCGGGCAGGAGGACTCCCCTGAGATGCAGCAGGTGGCCCAGAACAAGCGCAGGCTCTCGGTCATCTCGGACGGCAAATTCGAAAGGAGCTTCACGGAGGAGCAGGCGGAGAAGATGCCGAGCGAGGGCCCCAAGCCACGAGTCTACACCATCTCCGGCGAGAGGCCAATGCTGTCGGAGCACGAGAACGACAGCGTGGAACTGGTGGTGATGAAGGGGGCTGCCCACGAGGAGTGTCACCACGGCCACCACGCGCACGGCGCCGGCGGCTCGCACGGCGTCCGGCACTGCAAGGCCTGGCCGGGCGGCCGCCAGGGCTCCAAGGAGTGCCCCAACTGCACCAGGCTGGCTGCCCCTTCCCAGCAGTCCATTGAGCTGGAGCAGCACCCGCCTGGTGAGGCTGGGTGGCACAGGAAAAGGCTGGAGAGGATGTACAGTGTCGATCGAGTGTCTGGTGAGTGACACCAGAGGTGACACCCATCTCATCCCAACGCAGGGGTTTTGATCCTGGGCCCTTCTGGTTCTGTGGGGCAGCATTCCTGCAAAGGGATTGTCAAAGGAGGAGTTTGAAATATGCTGAGCTCAGTTAGAGGCCAGCTTGTCTTGCTCCTGGTCATCAGCAGCTGCTCTGGCTTTAAAGCTGTAAAACACATTAAGGGATTGTCAGTCTTTTGAGATGAGTAGTCCGTGAGAAGCCTGTACAGAATTGTTGGCTAAAAAGGAATTTATACAACTTCTCCTTTGCTGCTTCTGTGGGTTGGAGGCTTCAAACAAGTAATTCATTTGCAGTCTTGAGTTGTTCTGCTTTGCTTCTGTCTGAGTGTTTTGGAGGAGAGCAGACTTTGGGACTGCATCAGAAGGAAGTCTTTAGCATACTGGAATGCAGTTTCATTTAACATCTATATTTCCTTGGAGTGCTTTGAATCAAGACTTGACGTAAACTGTGAGCTGAGAAGGAGTGTCTGGTACAGCTTTCTATAGATTTCTTGGAAGCTGCACTTCAAAGGAAAGCTCCCCAGTTGCACTTAGCATTTTTTGCATCTGTAATTGCAGCCACTTTCTGTACTTTTCAGGGAATAATCTGTAGGATATGATGATCTGTACAAAACATTTGATAAGATAGCTGGTCTGTGGTAATTATGCCTGCAGTGGGCAGTTTGACTGGGCTTGGGCCAGTGAAAGTGAATTAAAACATACCTTGACAATGCCAGAATATTAAATATTATCAGATCTGAAGGCTTGAATGACTGAGGCAAGACACAATCAGCAACATGGAGCAAAGCATTAGGCAAGGGAGCCACAAATTGGGTGTAAAGCAAGATGACAAATCAGGTATCCCCCAACCCCAGGAATCCAGTCCTCTGAGATCTCACAAGTGTTGTGGCAGTGGATTTCAATACCACTCTGATTCCCTGCCTGCCTGACTCCAGCCTGGGAGTTCTCAGCAGGAGCTGCTGCTTGGGCAGGTTCCTCTTCCATATATAATTGCTGACTCACTTTGCTTTTTGCCTTAGTGGTCATTCAGTGAAGGTGATGCAGAGTTGTGATGCCCTGGAATTAGGAAAAAAACCCACAACTGGTTTGGGCAGGGCAGCTAACAGAGAGAGGTGACTAAATCAGCTCAGTTATCTGCAGGTTGTGGAGCTGATGGGTGGTTTGACTTCCAAACCAGGGAAACTCCTGAAGGCCAAGTCACCAGGAGCAGCTGTGAGAGGGGTTTATTGAAACTTCAGTGACAGAAAAAGAGAGGATATTTCAGGCTTACTGTTCTGAGTGGAAGGTAAATACTTTTCTACTGGGCTGTGTCAGAAAGAGCTGGAGGAATGGGACAGTTTAAATCAGTGGTATAAAGGAAAAGGCAGAGACAGGAAAATGCCCTTCATGAAAAATGTTTCTTTTCCCTGCTTTTTTTTTTCCTAGTTCAAATGTCAGTTCTGTAATTCCTGGATTATTCTAATCTTCAGTGTTTAAGATAAAGCTTTTATTCTTCACTTAGTATCCTGATAGACAGGCTTTGCAGGAATTTACAGAACGCTCGGTAGCAGTGTGCATTTATATGAGGAGGATGAGACTTGAGCTCCTGTTCAGTCAGGTCAGGATGCTGAAGGAAAAGTCCTGTGAGAAAAAGCTCAGTTTTCTGGGGAGGAAGTGTGGCTGTCTGAAGGATGTCTGTGCCTGCTGAGTGCTCAGGCTTTGCTCTCTCTCTCTTGCAGATGATGTCCCCATACGAACCTGGTTCCCAAAAGAGAACCTCTTCAGTTTTCACACTGCTACTACAACTATGCAAGCGTAAGTGAAACCACTGCTGTGCATTTTGTTCTGTACCTCAGAGTCTGGATGTGCTCAAAGCTGAGAGCCTGGAGCAGGAGTTGTGTCTTTGGCGTCACTGTTCAGGGATGAGAAAGAACGAGGGAAACTTGTCTCTTGTTAATTTTCTTTTCCCATTTCCTAGTTCTTTGCTACTGCTCTCATTTGTTTGGTTTTGCCTTCTTTAACTCCTTGGGCTACCCAGCTCTTCTCTGCTTCCCTGGTTTTGTCTGTGACACTGTGGCCTGGCTGCCTCTGCAGAGCAAGGGTCCTGTGGATCACCAGCTGAGACCCTCCACCAGCTGCTTCTGCTGCACACACTTCCCAAGGGAAGATTATTCCAGGCTTGTCCTGCATCCCTCACTCCAGAGAGGTGCCTTCCTCTGGGATAAGAGCCCTGCAGCTCTGCACTGGTGTGCATGTGTGAAGAAGTATCAGTAAAAGCTCTGTAAAGTATGACGGGGTGTGAGTTAGGAGGAGCCTTTCCCTCCACACTCCGTGCAGGTTCCTGGCTGCTGTGTTTGGGAGGAGGCAGCTCTCAAAGGGCTGAGCAGGGTAAGGGAAGCCTTGTGTCCAGGTTGTACCCTGGTTGTACCAGGTCTCCAGGTTGTTCTCCAGGCTTGCCAGCGAGTGCTGCCTTCCTGGTTTTGATTATTTCCTACCTGACTGGAAAACCCAGCCTTGTCACCTTTTTCTTGTGTGCTTCTTCCAATGTGTGGGACACCCTCAGCTCTCTGTTTTCTTCTTGTCTAATCTGATGTCCTTTTTGTACTCTTGCTTCTCTGACATTTCTTCTTCCCCTTGTACTTTTCCCTCACAAAATTCTGAAAAGAGGCTGATTATTTCTCTTGGGACAACCCAGACTGGATCAGACCTGGAAGGATTCATGTAGGGAGGGCTGGATCTGGAGTTGAGGACTGGGGTAGCTACATCCCCCAGATAAAAAACATTTTAAAATGTGGGTCCTGATCTGACCCACAAACCACATGTAAAATCAGCACATTTGGACATAACCTTTGTGTTTTCTGGGCAGATTTGATGCAGGATGATGGCCCATGGTTTACAGGGCTTGAAGGCCAGCTTGGGGTTGGTATGTGGAATGGTGCCCTGAGGGAGCCCTTGAGGAGCACAGCTCCCTTGGTTGATGTGGCTCCTTGGTTAACATTTCTGGAGCTTCTGTGCTGCCTCTGAAGTGATGCAGAAACACCTGCAGAAGTTCAGGGCATCTCCCCAAAGCGCTTGGGTGGCTCCCCAGGTGCCCCTGGCCTCTGCTCCAGCATTTTCAACCTGCTGTGCCCGCTGCCTTCATGGAGCAGACAGTGTTTGTCATGGTGGGAGCAGCTCTCCCTGCTCCAGGAGCTCGTGGTGCTGCAGCCTGACAGGCCACACTCAGCTCCTGTGGATCTGCACGTTCTCTGGGTCTGCCTGGAGCTCAGTTTGCATCCAAGCCACATGTCAGCCCTGCCCCAGGGAGGACTGAGCTCAGTCAAGGAGGAGTCTCACCACTGAGAAATGTTTAATTTAAAAAGCAATTTCCTTCCACCTAACAAGAAATATTCCTTCTGGAGTGAGAATTCCCTTAGAACACTGGCTGGGGCTGAGCACTAATAAATTCCTCTTCTCTCTCTTTTTCCCTGCATCTCCTGGAATCTCTAGCATCTCGTAAGTATAATCTTCATTTTTTTTATTTCCTTGTCTGTTGGTGTCCTGGATAAACTCTCCTCTCCTGTCCATCATATTCACTCATGCTTTCCCTGTGCTAGGGGCTGTCTGTCAGCTGGCAGGAGGTTAGGTGGCTACACCAGGTAGGCCTATGTGGATCCCACCAAACCATCCTCATCCTCTGAGCGCAGCCCTCAGTTGCTGGCACGCTTTGTCCCTCTCGATGCTGGTGTGCAGAGAGGCTGTGGCTGCAGCTCCCAGGTCCATTCTGCAGAGCAGGGATGGTGGTTGCTCCTTTGGGCCACGTTCTGATGTTTGAGGAGCAGCCCTAGGGAGTGAGGAGCTGTGGTTTGAGTGCCCTGCCCTGACCCACACACGGTGCTGCCCAGCCCCATGGGCAGCTCCACCTCTGTTGTCTGCCAGGAGCTTCCGTCTGTGTGTCCCTTGTCCTCTCCAATTCCAAGCTGTGGACTTGGTTAATGCCTTGAAATGGTTTCCCAGGGCGTTCAGGGGCTACGCAGAGAGGAAGAGACGGAAACGAGAGAATGATTCTGCAGCTCTTATCCAGAGGTAGGGCCCCTTCCCCCTGCAGCTGTGGCTGGTGTTGCATGGGCCCTTGGGGTCACTGCTCAACCCTGGTGCCGTGACCGTGGCTGTCCCTGTCTCTGTGCTGTTCCTGGGGACACTGGCAGTGGCTCTGCTGGAGCTGTGGAGGTGAATGATGCTCAGGATAGCTGATCTCCATCTTCTTAAAGAGCACTGTTAAGTTGCTTTTTAGCATTCCATGTGATTTGTGCCTCAGGCAGGGAAATACTTTAAAAATTAAAGATGCAGTTTCCTCATTCCAACTTGGAATTTCATATCACAGAGTGGTTTGGATTGGAAGAAACCTAAAATAGGATCTAGTTCCAACTCCCCTGCCACAAGCAGAAATTTGTTTGAGGTTAGATGAATATTGTATGTGCCATTGCTGCATCTACAAATGCACCTCAAAAATCTAAGACCTAGGCAAAATTGACATCTCTAGTGACCAGAAATCTATTCTTAAGTCTTTCTTTTTCAATAATAGAAGGGAAATAAAAGTGGATGGGGACTGATTCCTTGTCCAGGTATTACAGGAGGGCCTGGTTTCCTTCTGCAGGCCTCCTCTGGCACGTCACTTACAGTAGGAATCAGAACTAGTTTGGTTTTTTAAATGTTCCAAGACTTGTGGCAGCCTACTAAGAAGGATAACACAGCATCTGTCATTGGTTTAAAACTGCCATGATCACTTCAGCACAGTTCAAAACCAGGTGAGAGAAAAACATCAGGTTTTCTTAACTGAGAAATTAGGAGGAAATATGGGGTTTTTAGCATCTTCAGAATGATGAGATTTTTTTCATCAGTACAGAGAAATAAAAATCCAAACTAAAGACACTCTAAACAAATAGACAGTGTGTCTTTAAAAAGAGAGATTTCTCAGAATTTGTTAGGTAGTGGCAAGTCTTGGAGTGAGGGATGCCCAGAGCTTTGCCCACAGCTGGAGCAGCCAGAGAGGGGAGTGTGAGAGGTGCTGCCAGGAGTTCGGGTGGTGAAAAGGCTGGGCAGAGTCTGGTGACCCACTGCAGGCAGAGCTGGAGTGGGGCTGCAGTGTCTTGGAGCCCCTCTGGCTGGGATGGATACCCTGGAGGTGCCATGGGGCCATGCAGACCATGAGGCACACTGGAGGAGAAAAGGGAGTGATACAGACATTTCATCACTGAAACTCGAGGGATTCTGGTTGTGTCACCATGGATGGAGGGATCTCGGAAGGGATCAAATGCCACAGGTGCAGGAGGCAGGCAGGAAGGCTGGGCAGCTTTGGGGAGCCTGACAGAGCTGGTTGCAGCTTTCCCAGGGCCAGTCCTGTCGTGCTGATATGCAGGCACAGAGGAGCCTGAGGCAAGAAGCCCTCAGAAGGACCTAGACGTTCAGTGTGGCCACGTTAGGAGGCTGTCCCAGACTTGCACTGCTCTTCCAATGTGCTGTTTTTTCTAGAAGGAAAGAGATGGAGCAAAAGGCTTTTGTCCCATTCTGTATTTAGTGCAGTGGTTAACCTTCAACAGCTGGATTCTCCTTGGAGCTGCTCTCAGTGGTGTTTAGGAGATGGTATTTAGGTCTCTCATGGGAGAGCCCAAGCTGACCAGGCAGCAACCTCCTTCCATGGCAAAGGCTGCTTTGCCCCTCTTCCCCCAGGGTCTGAAGAAACTCCTCTGTGGAGAGGACATTTAACAGAAAATGGGTTTTAATCCAAATGCCAAAAGCCCAAAGGATGTGACAGTGGCCTTGGGCAATTAACATTGGTGCTCAGTTTCTGGTATGATCTCAGCCTCACAACAGACCACAAAGATTTCCATATAATGTATGTCTAAGACATTTTTGTGTAAAGAACAGCCCTGGTTCCCTTAAAATGTTGTATTTATTTGTATTTTAATCTAATGCACTGTAAGACAGACGCAGTTGTCAGTGGTGGTGCACTCCAGAAGGCTTTGTACAAAGAGCCAGGCCAGGGATTTGTCTAAAGGGGCACTTGTCTGATCCACAGCAGTGAATCTTCATGTACCCAAGCAGAGACAAAATAAATATTTGGGAAACATTAATAGCCCAAGCATAGACAGAAGTTTGGCATGGAATAATGCTGTTCCAGCTGCTGGTTTTGCTTCTTGCTGAATTTGGAGCCTGATGACAGCAAGGGTTCCCAGGCCAAAGAGGGGAAGTACAGGAGGTGACGTGGGTGAAGTGCTCTCCCATGAGGACTGGGCTTGTGTGGATCTCCTGGACAGGAGCAGATGTTTCTGAGTTTCTCTGAACAACTTCTTGTCAGTGCTGGAAGTGTCTTTTGGTCCAATCAGTTTGCTAAAGCATCTGCATGGTTGTATCATGTCCTTACTCATTCCACTAACCTGTGTGTGAGCCAGACAACTTGTGACTTACCCCTTTCACCAGCTGTGGTGTGTGTTATCTGGTGTTTGCCCTGTGTGTTGGGGGGCACAAGGAATCCAGGGAGACTCCCCCACTGCAGGGTGCCCAGTGCATGGGCTCTCTGTCATCCTGGGGCTGCACTGTGGATGAAGCCACGGTTGCTAAATAGGGTTTATGGACAGGTGACACTGCTCTTGATGCTGCTCCTCCCTGTCTCTTCGTGTCCTGTTTGTTTCTGTCCCGTTCCTGCCTTGTGAGTGATGAAAAGCTAAGAGAAACTGGTCCCTTGCACTCAGAGGGGCTGGACAGAGTCCCTTTGCCATGGCCTCTCAGGAGTGGCCAGGACATTCTGTCTCACACAGACCTGACTCTGGGCTGTAGCTGCTGCCCAGGGCTTTCCCCAGGAGCTGTGTGCTCTGCAGCCCCTCTGGACCTGCCTGTGAGGCCAGGCCAGGGCAGCCCACGGGGAGAGCAGGCCCGTGGGGACAGGCAGCATCACTGAGCTCTGCTGTGCAAGGAGGGAGAACCTGCTTTGGTGCTCCCCGGCTCTGCCTGGAGGGCAGCACGGGCTGCATGGTTACCAACAGCACAGGAGGGGTTTTAGGAGCTGCTGTGTTTGGGAATGAGCACAGCCACAAGTGTGGTGTGTGCAGAGCCTGGGCACCCCCCTTTCCTGCTGGAGGGAGGGGAGCAGTTGCTGCTCTTTCCCAGGAAAAGAGGGAACACTGCCAGCATGGGCAGTGGGTGTCCTCAGCAAATACAGCACAGGTAAAGCTGAACCAGAGAAAAGGGAAAGCAGCCATGAGCAGGGGGCTGCCCTGTGGGACCCCACTTGCCCTGTACCACCAGCCCAGGGAGCTCAGAACAGCCCCACTCAACAAACATCACCACCCCCAGCACTAAATCCCTGCAGGCTGGGGACCTGGGCTCCAGCTTTGGAATGCCCAGAAGGAAATACGCCATCATCCCCATTTTATTTTCTTCCTCCCTGTTTTCACAGTTCTGGGCCCAGGTGTTGCTTCATGTCACTTTTCTCAAAGGTTGTGTTTGGCCTTTCTTTCAGGAATTTTCGGAAGCACCTCCGCATGGTGGGGAGCCGAAGGGTTAAAGCACAAAGTAAGTGAGCACCTGGAAGTGTGGCTGGAGTTGGGCTTTGTGGGGTTCCTGGGAATTCTGTCACATGCAAATGTGGGTTGAAAGGACCTGGCTTTGGGCTGGGGAGAGGATTTGACCTGTTGGTGCCATTTTAACCTACGAACAAGTAGGCCAGGTGGTTGCACATGTCCAGGACGTGTCTATGCCTGCAGCAGCCTGGAGGCTGTTCCCAAAGACCCTCTGCCATGGCTGTGGGACACCTCTGGTGCAAGGCATGGAAGGAAAGCTGCAGCATCCTTGTCCCCTTTCTGGATTTTGGTGGTCACTGGTGTGGAGGGCAGTGAGGAGAACCCAAGCTGGGAGTCCAGCAGAGGTGCCTGGCCTCTCTCTGCCGCTGTGACCAGCTGTGGCTCCATGTGCCTGCTGGCTGTCCCCTCCTCCCCTGTCCCACTGCCAGCTCCACAGCAGGATCTGAGGGAGAGCCTGGTGGGAAGTGAGATGATGGTGCAAGGAAAAAGAAGAGGATCAGAGAAGAGATTGAAGCGAGGGGCAAATCAGGGAGTGTTATGCCTCTTGGGGGAAGAAATCACCTCTCAGCTCTGCAAAATGGCAGTTCCCTTTTTTGTGGGGAAGGCAATAATCCTCCAAAACTTGGCTGGGCAACTCCCTTAGTGCTGTGAAAGTGGTGTAACCTGCTCCTGGGAGCTGAGGATTGCTCCAGAAGAGAAAGCATCTTGTTCTTCCCACCCCTTGGCCAGGCATCATGTACAGAGTGCCCACAGCAAAGCACTGCCGAGTTCAATTTGCATTCTTTCCTTTCTCATATGCTGTGGGAAGTGATCAGCAAAGAGCTTTGCCCTTTCCAGAGTCTTCATTGGCATCTGATTTAGCAATGCCTGACGTGGACAGGGCTCACCTCCGGGAAACTCAGGCCTCAGGAAACTCTGCCTCAGGAACTCTTGGGTCATGTTTTCAAAGCTTTCTTTCTGTGCACAGTAGCTAAATGCCTGGGTTTAACAGAAAGCTGAGGATGGAAATCACCTGAAGAACTGAAGACCTGGTTTGATTCCCCAGACACCCACCCTGGCCATACTTCAGCAGGGGACAGGCTGCTCTTGTGATGCTGATCCGCAGTGAAATCCTGTGCTGTTGTTACTCAATTCCCTGCTGCACACTCTGTCTGCCACCAGAAATAGGTATTAGTGCCCATAAGTGGCTGTTAATCCCGGCATAATGGCTCTCACATGAGCTTGCCAAGTCAGACGTGGTGGTTGCCAGTTCCCAGGAATTTGCCTGCGGTGCAGCCGTCTGAGCCAAGCTCCCTGGACTGTGCTTGGGAAATGCTCGTGCAAACAATACAGCACTCCTTGGGAGGAAAAAAAGCCAAGAGTAGTGTTCACAAGAGTGCAGGCAAGCAAAGGCTGAAGGATTTCCTCTTTTGCAACAAAATGTAGAAAGCAGGAGCTTTCCAGAGACATCCCCTCCCTGCTGTTCAGTCCAGCTCTGACTGGGGTGCCAGTAGAACATGAAGGGAGAACTGACTGGAGAGCTACAGCCTTCTTCTGGCCATTAGTTGTCATTAGCTTTGCAGTGTGTGTTTCTGTGAGGCCTTGGAGTCTGAGCACTTACACTGGGACTTGGTTAAATTGAGGTTTGAGCTGTGTGCATTTGAGGAGAGACCATCGAGTGTTGTCCTTTTTCTGTGTTCCACATTCCATCCTGTGCACAAGTGGGCACTTTGTCTCTGCTGTGTGGAAAGGACTCACGTTTGGCAAGTGGAAGGACCAGCCCAGGGGAGTCTGTGATGTGTGGCTTTGGTGGCAATCTGCTGGATGATTTGTTTGCTGGCAGCAGCAGAGGTGCTTTGGGATCTGTTAATGTCGTGCTCTGGTTTTATCCTTTAGCATTTGCCGAACGGCGTGAGAGGAGCTTCAGCAGGTCCTGGAGTGACCCGACTCCCATCAAAGCTGATTCCTTCCATGACTCTCGAGAAAGTGAGTTCTGAGTCCTTTGAGCTTCCTCCTGTGGGCAAACCCTCCAGCAGTTGTTGACTGGAGTCCCACTGGAGTAACTCCTCTGTGCCCTTCTGTCCTGTCTGTGATCCTTTTTTAGTTTCCTGAGATCGGAGCAGGTAGCGCTCCAGGTGTATGTACCTGTTCATCTGTGTGTACCTGTATTTATTTGTAGAGCACCACTCATCCAACCTCAGGTTATTGAGCAGTTGCCAAAGGGTACCCAGTGGTACGGCTCTCTTACAGCCCTCTGTTCCCATCATCCCTTATCCTCTTGGCACCAAAACCTCTCTGGAAGCTCACCAGTCCAAAGCTGTCTTCACCACAGTGGGGCTAACGTGGCTTCCCATGCAGGAGCCCCTTCTGGGCTCTTTCCTAGCCTGGAATAGCTCAAGAGCACAGCTGATGAGATGGATTTGATTTCCTGCACAGGTGATAGCTTGGGGCAATCTGATCTTCATTTGGGCTGCCAGGAATCCCTCTGGGAATCCCCAGTAATGCTGCCATGTTCTGCTTGAGGGGACTTGAGATGCTGTTGTGTTCATTTACAGGAAGGAATGCCAGCATCTTCCCACTGTATTCTTATAAAGGGAATGGCTGTTTTACACAGATTTTATTGCAAGCCTCTAGGCAGGAGCTTGGTGGATATGAGTTTGCCCATGTTGAGGTGAATTTCACTAATGAAATGATCTGATCTACCAGGTAAGCGTGAGATCTGGCCCTGCTAGGTGTAGAAGACCCAGGCTGCAGGGGGAGGTGTACGAAAGGCCAGGTTCAAAACATGACCCTGTTGTTTGGCAGTCTGACTCCTCAGCTACCCGGAGGTGGATGGAAAAGCCATGGAAAAGCCATGGAAAAGCCATGGAAAAGCTGTGGTTCACACAGGCTCCGGGCATTGCCCAGCGACACTCGGACATCCCCAAAGGCACAAAGAGTGGCACCTCGGTTCTCTTTCCTCAGTCCAGCAACCATCTCTGTTTTTAACCTTTAATGGTCAATTATATTCCTTCCAGATGTTTTTTTCCCCAGGAGCACTGAAGGCCAACAGGTAAGGTCGATTTGAAGAGCAAGTTCAAGTCTACTGTTGCAATATGACTGTGTTTGTTGCAGCTGTCCTCACGCACGCTCTAAGACTTCTCTGCCAGGATCACTCTGACCAACAAGGCAGATTTTCTTTATAATCCCTCAAAAGATGTAGTCAGAGCAGTAATTACTACAAGAAGATCAGCTTTGAAGTCTTTGGACTTTTGCTTATCAGCCTGGCAGTGCTGAAGTGTAGAGAGTCTGTCTGTGTTCCGTCTCCTTCCCCATCTCTGGAGTGACAGGGTGACTGTTGTGACTTAGCATTTGAAAACCAAGCTTGGTGACTGCGAGAGTGATGAAGTTCTGTGACACGTGGTGTGAGCTCTCTGTGCACTCTTCATTTGTTACATGTTTGTCTGTTTGAAGACACCAGTCCCAGAGTGGTGTCTGTCACTCTGTGGGTGACAAGAGGGCACGAGTGTCGTGGCACCTCTTGTGAAGAAGCTGCCAAGGCAGGATGGAGTGGGGAGGGCTGTTCTGCCCTTGTAATGCTCCCTGTGTTCTGGCAGGCCATGACCTTCAGGATTCCTGCGGGACTCTGGATGGTGACTTTGACTTGAACTGGGAAGCAGAAAAGGAACTTGAAGCCATGGCATGTGACGGAGAAGACTTTATTCCACCAAAAATAATGGTGAGAGTTTGCAGCTCATGCTCTGCCTGTCCTTTCAGTGCTGCTAGGTTCAGGATTTTCCTGGGAAGTCTGATGTACAGGCACTGCACAGCCTCAGGTGGCCGTGAGGGTCACTCAGAGATGAACCAAGACTTGACACGGTTCACATCTGTTATTGCTGGGGGTAATGCATTGAAAGAAAGCTAGGACAGAGCAGGACTGACACCAACACAGAACCAAGTCAGCCTGAGCTTATTAACCCTGAAAACAGAGACCTGGGCACCAGTGCCAGCTCTGCTCCCACAGTGAGGAGCTGAGGGGTCTGGAATCACAGCAGAGCTCAGGCTCTGGTGCTGCTGGAGCCAGCTGAGGGTTCAGCCAGACTTGTCAGGCACTGTCTGACACCTGCAGCCCTGTGCCTGCTGTGCCTGCTGCAGTGCCAGCCCTGGGCTGGGCCATGTGCAGGTCCCACCAGACACTGAACACTCCCTACAGCTGAAAGGAGGTTTGGCAAGAGTGGTCCTTGCTGGAATACAGCCATCCATGGTGGTGCTGCTCCATCCTCTGTGCACCCCAGTCTCCCCTTTCCAGACTGTTCTGGAAAAGGGGAGAACAGTGCAGCCTGAGGGCAGAGCTGTGTGCTCATGTGTTGGGGGTCAAGGAGATGGTGACAGTCAGGGGCACTTGGCAGGCCTGGGGGTGCTCTGGGCTGGAAAGCTTCCCTTGGGATATGGATAGACTGGGTTAGCTGCTACCTGACAACACTGAACACCTGAAAACAGCTGAACAGGACACTGTTTTATGGCCTTTGTGCTTCTGTCCAGACTTTACTGCCTTCTCCTCATGCTGTTGCACCTTTTTCCCCTTTGCAGCTCATTTCTTCCAAGGTGCCCAAAGCAGAGTATGTCCCAACAATTATCCGCAGGGACGACCCCTCCATCATCCCCATCCTCTACGTAAGTAAATCACTTCTGCTGTGCATGAGGAGTCATGTAGAGACTTTTTTATTTCCCTAGTTCCTTGTAGGGTGACAAAACGCTGATGTGATTTGGAAAAGCTGTCAGGAAGGGGCTGGGGGTGGGTTGAACCCAGCTTTGGGGTGTGGGGTAGCTTTGTGGGGGCTCAGGTCTAGGTGGAACAGTCAGGTGGGGTGGAAATGGTACACATGAGCTCCGGGAGCTGCGTGGGAGGATTATCAAGGGAAGGCAGGGCAGGCATTGCCAGGCTTAGGGCTCCTCCTTATGCTCATGCTTGGGATAAGCAGCACCTCGGAGCTCAGCAGTGAGGCACCAGCCCCATCACCCCACGTGCAGTGGGGCATCCCTGTCAGTCATTCATTTAACTCTGACTTGGCACTGGGAGTCTGGCCTGAGCAGATGTCTGAAATAGCAGTGAGGAGTCATGGGTTTCTTTTTCCTAATCACTTAATTTGCAGGGGAAGGTGGGACTGAGAGCCCAGCAAGGCCAGTGTCAGTGTGCAGCAGGCAGTGCTGCTGGGATTTAGCCTTGCTGCTCTTGCTTCTCTTCCTTGGAGGATTGTTAGGTTGTCCTGATGACCCTGCTGTGGCAGAGGCAGCTGTGTGTTTGTCAGCCAGCTTGGACAGGGGTAAAGCCAGAGAGTGGCTGCAAAACATGGCCCAAATAGGCATTGCTGGTGTTGACTGCATCTGAGGGACAATCTGTGCTTTGGACATGTCTGCAGGCTTCAGCTTCAAGCCTTCAGGTGGATTTGATCTTCATGGACTGTTCAGTCTTTAGCTTCTGTGCTGAAATGTGATTTAGGGTGAGGGCTACTGCTGCTGTGGCCAGCAGCCATCAGTTGGTGTAAATGTTCTCTTAAAGCACCCTTGGAATGGGAATGTGTGATTACTAAGGAGCTGGTGGGCTGACACTGAACCTTTATCTGTCTTTTGTCTTGGTTTCCAGGACCACGAACACGCCACCTTTGATGACATCCTGGGTATGTGAATGTTATCTCCTCTTTTCATCTCCTGCCCATTGCAAATGTAACCAACAATAATTAAGACACTCAGCTGCCCTGTGCTTCAGCTGCCACTCACAGAGGTGTTTTTTTCACCCCAGTGACCCCTGGCAGTCAGTCAGCTGCTCTTGGATGTGCTGCTGTAATAAACATTCACTTCTGTGGCTTCTTTTTTGTGTTAAACTCATGGTTTATGGCAGGGAAACTGAGGCACAGAGCAGCATTGTTCATTGTACCTGTGGTGGGGAGTGGGAGCGGTGACAGAGGGCCAGGATGGCTGGGGCTGCTCCAGAGCTGTGGTCACTGCAGAGCAGTGTCTGGTGCTGTTCCATCCCTTCTCTGCCCTGTCACCTGCTGACATTTCCTGCTCCCCACAGCATCCTGGGCATGTACTGAGCACCCCTGCCAGCTCAGCTTCCTGCCCTCAGGACCAAGTGTAAAGAAAGAAATAAGATTAATTTTGAGATTTGTCCTTGGTTCATCTTTTTCTTTTTCTTTTTTTAGAGGAAATAGAGAAGAAACTTAACATTTATCGGAAAGGCTGCAAAATCTGGAAGATGCTGATATTTTGCCAGGTACATGAAAGTTGTTAAACACTTGGGTGATTTGTTACAAATTTGTCTTTTTCTATGGGGAAAGTGACATAGAGGAACCAATATTCCAAAGTCAGCTTCTATTAAAGTCGCTGCCAAGGCACAGCTTTCACTTCCCATTTCCCAGACGTGGAGCAGTCTCAAGTTGCTTTGACAGCAGGAAATCAAATCTGATTTAGTGAGGCCAAGTCAAGAGCTGGGCTGATTCTCTCAAGGAACTCCAGAAAAAGCAGTGTCAGCACTGACCTAGAAAGAATTCCAGTGACAGGAACAGGCACTTGCAGTGTCATAGTTATGGTTTCCATCTGGCTTCAGTGTGACAGTGACAGTGGAGTGTGCTGTGGCTAATGGCTCAGCTGGGAGCTGGAAGCCAGAGGATGCAGGAGAAGGGTCAGGCTGGAGCTGTGCTGGGACAATCCAGGCCCTGCTGGACTTGGGGGTTGCTGGGGTTTTCCTTCCCAAGTTTGCAGTTCCTCTTGGTCAGCTGTGGACTTCCCCAGCACTTCCTCACTTGAGAAGTGAGGGAGGTGACCTGACTTAACTCCTTCCATGTGCCCAGTGCTGCAGAGGAGCAGCTTTGCAGCACACACTGACCTGGAGATTGTGACTTTTAATGTTCCTGGTGTTGTGTCAATCTGTTCATGCCTCCTGCTGCCCAAGAGCAATTCCTCTGCAGTGCCAGCCCTTGCCTGCTGTCCCTGCCGTGCTCAGCTTCTCCTCTGCCCACCCCCAGCATCCCCAAGTGATAGGGACTTTCTTGTCTTCCCCTGTTACTCTCCAGCCGCCCACAGTGGCGTTTTTAATCTATTCTTGTGCCTTTCTAGAGTGATGTGGGCAGAGAGCAGCAAATCCCAGAGAATGCAAGCCCCAGCCGGTGTGTGGCTGTTCCCTGAGCGTGCCCGCAGTGCAGGGCTGCCCTGCTCCCTTGTGGCACTTCTGGGAATGGCTGGGCAGGACAGGAAACACATCCAGGCTTTGTTTCCTCAGGGCCTGGGCAAAGGGGTTTCCATCTGTCTGTCTGTCTGTCTCTTGCAGGGAGGCCCCGGGCACTTGTACTTGTTAAAGAACAAAGTCGCCACTTTTGCCAAAGTGGAGAAGGAGGAAGATCTGATCCTGTGAGTGGCTGTGATGTGTTCTGGGCTTGCTCAGGGGTTTTCTGCTGGGTTTGCTCATCATTTCCAGTACGTGGTGGAGCAGAAGTGAAGGGAGCTGGGGTGGATTGGTCAGGGGATGAGGAGGCACTGAATAGCAGCTCACAGCTCATTCAGGGGCAGCAGCAAAGGTGGCAGAGCTGAGCTTGTCCCTGGAGTGCTGCAGCCCTGTCACCAGGGGATTTATTCTGTCTGTTTAGTGTCTCTGTGGATAGAGACTGTCAAAAGAGAAGGGGAATAAAGGTATTTATTCTACTAAAAACAGCTTTGCTGACCAGAAATGAGAACATGAACCTCAAGTCTCTGGGTAAGCTGGTGACTATGGCAGAAATCCAGAGTGTTCCCCCACAGCTGACTCTGGCCAGGGGGAAATGGAATTTGTCTCTGCAAAGCCTGCTCAAAGTCCAGCCTGTTACTGAGGAGGCTTTTCACTAACATGCCAGCCTTCAGCTGGGAGTGCTGAGCAATTTTGCTGCTCCTTGCAGAGAGTAAAGCTTTGCCTGTTTTGCTGCCTACTCGCTTGTGCTGGCTCAAACTTGCTTGGCTAACAGTGCCTGGCTGTGGGGGAGAGGATGTACACCAACCTGTTCCTACACAACTTTTTGTTGGCATGAGAACTGAGTATTAAAACCAACATATGCTCAGTAGTCTCATGCCCTGGCACAAACACTGGCTGTGGAATTCTCCAGCACGTGTGCACATCCACGATTCTGAGCACATCCCAGGCATAGCTGCTCCTGAGCTGATAAATCAGGGATCTGCAGAAAGCTGTTAACGCACAGCTGAAAGTTTGGGAGCTTGGAAGTGAACATCTCCACCTGGCTTGTGTGTTCGTGGGAGGCAGTGCTGAGGAAAGCTGAGGCTGCAGTCTGGTTGGAACACCCATGGAGGAATTTCTGGGCTTTAGAGCCCCCCAGAAGTCTGCTCCAACTCTCTGCCCAGGGGAGGGGGTCGTGCTTCACATCCCTCCTGGTCACAGTCGCTGCACATCAAGTGGGGGTGACTGTGAGCAGCACCAAGCACAGGCTGACATGGAGCTGCCTGGGCTGTGTTGTCTCACTCAGAACAATCTCTCCAGCTGTTCCCTGCTGATTTCATGCCCTGGAAATGAACCAGTGCACTGATAACCCCTGTGTTCAGAAAGGGCAGCTGTTGATAGAAATGGGAGAAAGGAAGCTGGAGGGAATGCTTGGTAAAACTGTCACTCCAGAAGCACTCCTGGGGGACTTTGCTCCCTTCTCCTCACCTTGGAGCTCCCTTGGCTCCATGGGCTGCTCTTCTTTCTCTGCCACATGACTTGGACCTGCTCCTCAGGCCCTGGCTCTGCCCCTGGTCTTCCTTGTCTGAGCTCCAGTGGCTCTTCCTGAGCAGTTTCCTGCCCAGGCTGCAAACCTTGGGCCCTGTCTGAGTGCTGTGTGCACACACCCTTGGCATTAATCATGCCTGTGAGGAGAGATTTATTTTTTTTTTAATGATGTGTTCTGTTTTTTTCCAGCTTCTGGAAGAGGTTGAGCCGGCTGATGAGTAAAGTCAATCCTGAACCAAATATCATTCACATCATGGGCTGCTATGTTCTTGGAAACCCCAATGGGGAGAAGGTAGGAGCTTGTGGGTCACCCCTGGAATGTCTGCTGGGCCCACGGAGGCCAGAGTCACACTGGGAGCTCTAAACCTGCCTCATCTGCTGGGTGGGAATGTGCTGCTGTCCTGTCCCGTGGGAGAACCACCCTCTGGATTGTGGGGCAGGGGAGGAAGGATTAGTGATGTGCAGGACAAATATCTGAAACCTTGGAGGAGAAGAGTTGTTCAAAGCACTTGGTGTGATAGATGTTTTAAAGGACATGGGTGGAAGGTGTTCCAGAACAAAGATGGGAAATTCTGGCTGCTCAGGAGTCATAAATGTTTTCAGCTGTTAACTCTGATGTGTTTCCCTTTCAGCTATTTCAGAATCTGAAAAACTTAATGAATCCTTATAGGGTTGCCTTTGAGTCTCCACTTGAACTATCAGCTCAAGGTAATTTATTTCCTGTACAAAGACACACACACACACACACACCTTGCTAACCAGTCTGCCTCCTTTGGGGGACATCTTCCTGAAAATGCAATTTTGATTCCCTTAAGTCCTGCCTTGGTCTTTGTTTTGCTTACCTTGTGTAGTTCAGCTGCTGCCCCTGGCCTTCCCCTTGCAGTTCCTGCATATGTTCATATTTCAAATTCCCTGTTTGTTGTGCCTGAGGCTGCAGAGGCCTCTCCCAGGATCCTGGCAATGCAAAAGAGACACATTTCTGGGCTGAGTGTAGGAGAATCCATTATTATTAGGGCATGAGGAGTCTGTGGGGGAAATGCACATGGAGCAGAACCTTTCTGTAGCCAGGTGTGCTGGGGTCTCTTCTCCAGAGCTCAAACCACTGGCACCAAGTGAATTGTGTCAATAAACAACTGGGATATGCCCCATCAGAGCCATTCTACAGCTCAGTCTGGCCCTTTTCCCTTTTTTTTTTTTCCCTGTAGCTCAAGATATTTCAAGAAGCTACAGGATTTTTCCTGTTCACTGGTCAATGTCAGTAATTCACAGTGCAGTTTCACAAGCGATAGATTCTGAATTTCCCCGTGTTCTCTTATCTTTGCTGTAGTTCTTGGCAGATAAAACCATGCAGGTTTCAGCTGTAGGCACTTCTCTGCTGCTCACAGCTCTGGTCTCAGCGCTGCTGGGTTTTTTTTTACTTCCCTTCACCCTCAGGAAAGTGCAGGAGTTGAGCACATTGGTGCTCAGCTGTTCAGGGGTCACAGAATCACAGAGTTCACAGAATCAGTCACAGACTGGTTTGGGTTGGAAAGGACCTTAGGATCACCCAGTTCCAGCCTGTCCATGGGCAGGGACACCTCCCTCCAGCCCAGGCTGTTCAGTTCTCTGTGCATGATCAGTTCAGCTGCACACGGTGCCTGCACAGAATCACAGAGCAAACACACTCAGATGTGTCCAGGAGCAGCTTGCAGGGAAATTCCTGGGTTTGTGGGCAGCTCAGCAGGCCAGGCAGTGGCTTCTGTGTGGAGGCATTAAAGCAGCTGAGCTTTCAGGAGGCTGGGCTGAGGAATACGTCTGAATTTATCCCCTTGATCAGTCTGGGACGTGCTAAGAGTGTACCCTCGTAATCCTTTGCAAAGTCATCTAAAACTAATCTTAATCAGGCCTCACAAGTGAAAATCCCCTCCTTGAGCCCTGAGTGCAGGTTTGTTTGCCCTTGTGTTTTCAAATGCACCTCCTGCCTGCCTGTGAGAGCCCCTTCAGTCAGAGGGGCTGGAGGGCAGAGCTGGCACTGCTGTGTGCTGAGCTCATTGCTGGGAGCACAGGCAGGACAGGGATGGGCTGGTCATTTTAAAAAACACATATTTTCAGATTTGAATCCTCAGTGTTAATTCTTTTTAGTGTTTCTTTACAAGGAGTTAACTCTTGGTTTACAGCCTCTGAAGTCCCTGTGGCTCATGCAGGCTGTGGCTGAGCCTCTCAGCCCCCAGCTCCCCATAGCACTCAGAGCAGAGAGGTCAAAGTCTGGAGACAGACTTTGTGCTCAGTTCCTGCCCCCAGGCACAAACCCTGCCAAGGGATTACAGGGAGCTGTTCATGGTTGAGGAGATCTGAAAAGATGTTTGGTTCTCACGGGCCCCTCCACGTGCCCAGTGTCAGCTGGATGGGTCACCATGAATGAATGTCACCATGGATGGTGACACCCTGCCCACGCTGGCCTGGGGGTTTGTGCTGCTGTGTTCTGTCACCTCCCCCTCGTGCTCCTTTCAGGGTGTGACCCTTCTGCCTCTTTCACTTCTAGGTAAGCAAATGATTGAGACTTACTTTGACTTCCGCCTTTACCGCCTCTGGAAGACCCGCCAGCACTCCAAACTATTGGATTATGATGACATTTTATGAGCTGGAGAAGACTTTGCAAGAGGAAGCTCATCACCAGTGTCCAAGAAGTCATGCTTTATTGCAGAGAGACTTTTTTATTGGCACAGGGAGCCCTTCACAGCCCTACGGGAGGCAGCAGTGCTAAAGGGAGGGAAGGAGGAGCCCTCGGAAGTGTCGGGAGGAAAAGTCTCCTGGGCCAAGAGAGACTGGAGGGAAGGGGGTGACAGTGACACCTCGCTGGCCTCAGTCCGAGCCGTGGGGCCTCGGGAGGAGCTGTGTGAAACGAGGACAGGATGGAGTTCCTGGCAGAACTGAGCTGTTTTGGGTCAGAATGGGCCAGATTTGATTCCAGGTCCTTTTAAAGACTTTTGAAGCTCAGGTTTTCTTACAAAAAAAAACCACCACAAACCCATTTAACCCATGCACTACAGTGAAGAAGTCACCAGAGCACAGAGGGAGCAGGGGGTTGTCCTGGTGGGACTTTCTGTGCTGGGAGTCCTGGAGAGCAAGGACTGCTACACCTACTCCTGCAAGCTTAGAGCAAGATGATCCCGTTTCCATGTGAATATATACTGGGATATAGAATTGAAATCTTCTTTTTTGTTTGTTTAATAGAAAATAAGTGCAATTTTTATAGCGAGGGAGGGGGTAAAATCCCTCCCAATATTTAATTAGTTAAAAATAACACACCATAACCAATAGATGAGATATTTTTGGTCTGCTTGAAAATATATTCAGAACGGTAATATATCTTCTGTAGACATATTTAATCACCAGCAAACATGGTTTTAACATAAGTTAGCAGACCTTGCATGTCTGCTGCATTGGTTTGGTTCCTTTCAGAGTAGCTGTGCTGCACTACCTGTATGTGCTCTCACGAATGTATAGTTCTCCTAGAGTTAGCCACAACTTCATTACTTTATATTTTGCTGCTTGCAAAACTATGGAACTTTAGTTTTGCTGAAATATTTTAGGTTAGAAACACGGGACCTGGCTGGGAGCCTCCGTCAGGTTCGCTTTGGTATAAAAATGAATTAGAAATTAATAGCCATGGTAATTAATTGTTCATGCCAGTGTTTTGCTGTGTGTTGGGAGAGGAGCTCTCTTCCTGTATGGAGACCCCTCTGAGGGGGCTGAGCACTGAGGCATTTGGGAGAAATGCTTCTGGAGGGACACAGCTCAGACTTGGAGCATGAGTTTGACTCTTCTCTGTTCACTTGATTGCCAGTTTGTTTGTGCATAACCTACCCCTTTTTTCCATGACCTGTTTCTTGGTCTGAGCTGCTCAGCCCCTTCCCTTGTAGGACAGAGAAAACCCCGAGCTCTGTCAGAGCAGCCTGAGAGCCCAGGTCTGTACTTGATACTTGATGGTATCTTTTGGAATCTATTTATTTTTGTTTGGTTAGGTAAGGGGGTGCTTTTTCTGTTTTGGGAATGGGGCTTTTTTCACATTCTGCTGTCCTTTCAGAGGACAAATAGTGCTTAGAGTCTGTGTAGGTCACTGGCAATTCTGGGAGGTGACACAAGTTATTTCTTCTACAAGCAAAGGAAGTAACAGGGAAGGATTACCTTAATTTCCTGATTTTCTGGTATCTCAAATTTGTTGATTGTGAAGTGAAGGAAAATACATGTACAAATCTGTTAACTACTTACAAAGAGAACTTGGTGTTCTGATCTGTAGAGTCCTCCTTTCCCTGTGCCATACCTGTGGTTGTGATTTTGGGGAGCAGGCTCCTGCCTAGAACTGCTGAACCCTTTACATTTAGAGCAGTTTTATAGCAAAACTTTGGAAGAAATAATGTACATACATTAAGGAAAGGAATAGAATAGGTGGAGAGAGGTAGTTTAAAGTCACTGAAAGCCACACAGACAGGTGTGGGCTGTTGCCTCCCCCAGGCTGGGAGCTTTGGTAGCCACGTCTCATCCCTGGACTCAGGTTTCCCAGATGTGACGGGGAGAACAGGCACCAGTCTGTAGCTTTTGGAAGAAAATGCCAGACAGAAAAGAAAAAGATCCCCAAATTTATGCCAATTACTGTTTAACACTGGAGCTTCCACCAGCTCTGTGGTGAGAGGTGGGAGCCAGAGGTGCAGTGAAAGCATAAAGTCATGTTATCTGGAGAAGGAAATGGTTGTGGGAGGATTAAAATGCTGACACAAAACTCTCTCCCTTTCTGACCCTTTCACCTCCTAACTGGAGACAGGCAAACAGTTCTCCCTTTCTCAAATCCCAATTCAGTGAACTTGGTAGCATGAATGTAGCATTGTGGAACTATTGCAAATCTTATTTAACCCCCAAAGGGCCCATTTATGTATCCACTTGAGTGATTTCTCTGTAAAACTATTGTATATCCTCACTGACCACTTGTACTTGGGGTGCAAAGTAGAAGGTAGATTGTACAGTAATTTCTGTGTGGAAATGGACACTATGGACTGTTCTGGTGCAGTTTATGGGATTGACAACTGATGAATGCATTTCCCTCCAAAGATCTATATTCCTCATAGCTTGTGATGTTTATGACATGAACATATTTTTTCCTTTGTAGCATTCATTTGCCTGAAGAGATGAAATTCTCTCAGAGCTGTGACTGGAATAGAGTTGTGATGTTTCATGTCCTGTGTGAGGCAGCATCCTTGGACTTAACCACTGGTGACAGAGGAAAACGCTTTTATTCCCCTTTTTCACTGGTGGAGTTTTTCAGGTGGCTGCTGGGAAAGGAAAGGGGTCAGCAGAGGCAAATAAAAATTGCAATTATTTAAACTTTAGAAGTACAAATACGGCCTGGAACTTCCTCAGTCAGAGCAGCCTGTAAAGGATGAGCCCAGCATGGTCCCAGCCAGGACAGCTCCAAGGCCCAGCGTGTTCCTCACCCCCTGTGCCCCTGCAGCATCCCCCAGACGTTCTGGGGCTGCCTGCAGTGCCCCGGGGCACACAGGACAATCTGTCATTCCACTCCTGCCTGTTCCTTCAGCTCTCACCACCCTGCTCTCGGGGTGTGTCTGAAACCAGTTCTCTCCTGTGCCGCCGGCAGTTCCGTGTGCCTGGGCTGGGTGAGGGGTGAGCAGCTCCTGTCCCAGGGAACTGCTGCTCTGGAAATGCCTTCAGCAGGGGCAGGAGAGTGGGGACACCTGCTTCACTTGAAGAGAAGCAGATTAAACCCAGATGGCTGAACTGGGTGCCAGCCCTGGCTGTTCAGCTGGGTTTGTGCTGCCCTTGCTGGAGGCAGTGTTGGATGTGACCCCCAGCCCTGGCCTGGGTAAATGTGTTATCACAGCTGTTAAATGTGATAATTGTGTTATGGCCCGGGCTGGCAGTGTGACTCCAGGAGAGGACAGTGGCAGGAAGGTCCTCAGCTGTCCCAGCCCTGCTCCTCAGCCTGGCTCTGTGCTGGGAGTGGCCCCAGGATGTTCTCTGGTGCCTGCAGGGAATGTTCACTCAGCTGGAGAGGCCTGGGGGATCACAGGCTCTGTGGATGTGGCACTTCCAGAGAGGCTTTTTTCTTTTCCTCTTCTTTGGCTGGGAAGGAAAGGGAGGAAGAAAATTCAAGTTACCCATGGGATGTAGAAATAGGTAAAAACAAAGCTTTTTGCACCTCTGCTCATGCTGCAGCCACCAGCTTCCCCTTGCAGCTGACCTCCAGACCTGGGGTGGGAAACACAAATTCCCAGATAATCCCTTCCTGTGTTAAAAAAACAAAAGCAGAAAAATCCTCGTAGCTCCCAGCAAAACATCTGAGTGTAAAAGGCACCCAGCCAGCTCATCCTGCCCGTGTGAGGACTCTGCTGTGGGATCCCAACCTGCTCCCACCTCTGAAGCCACCAGAGCCTGTGGAGGGGCTTGGCCTCCGTGCAGGAAACTCCAGGAAGGAATTTATTCATTCCTCAGCCTGGGCTTGCTGCCTGGAGCTCAGCACAGGGTTCCTGTTTGCAGTGGTGTGTCCGTGTGCTCCTGTGTCCTCAGCCCGGGCTCTGTCCCTGCTCTGTGTGCAGGGAGTTGTGAGCAGTGTTCGGGATCCTGGCACGGATCCACTCCTGCAGCTCCTGCCCTGCTGACCTGTGCCTGGCAGTTCCTGTTCCCAGGCTCTGCTGGCAGGGCTCAGCACCCTCAGCAGCACAAGTGGGGTTGGCTGCAAGAATGGAAAATGCTGGCTACAAACAGCCAGCCTGGCAGGATCTGGGAACAGGAGCGTGTCCTTAGTCCTGGCCCCATTCTTAATCCCACTGGAGGTGGAATGCCAGGCTCGCTCTGCTCTCTCTGACTGTAAACGTTCAGCCTCTCACAAGCTGGTTTGAGTCACACTTGGATATTATTAATGTCTTAGTCCAGGGTAAGGTACTGTATGAGTGAGAAAATCCTTCCAGGGCCCTTGCAGTTGGCAGCTGCTCTCAGAACCCTCCACCAGGGATTTGCTGGGCCGTGTCCTCCTTCTCGGGGAACCGGGCCCCGCTGCCAGGTGGGCTCAGGAAAAGCTCAGCTCAGCTCAAGCTGAGTTGCTCTGTGCTCTGGGTTTTGCTGTGCCAGTCCCTGGAGCTAGGGCCAGCCCTTCCCGAGGATCCCAGTGTCCTCCCAAGGGCTATTGAGGGGTGATACCATTTTCCACATCATCTGTAAAGACTTTGTGATCCTGTATTTTGTCCCACTGACTACAGCCTATCCCTGGCTTTCTGCATCTTCCACGGACGTGTTTTTTAATTCTCATTCTGGAAACACAAGCCAAAGTCAACTGGAAACTGTTACTGGCAAGTCAGCCTGGTTCTGACTCCCCTGTGGGAGCTGAGGGAGTAAATGGGTGGTTTGAGAGCCGTGACCCTGATTGGGATCATTGTTATTCCCAGGTGATCCTGCTGTGGCACCGGCACAGGTAATGGGAAATAACCTCTTGCTGGGGCAGTGCATGATCTATCAGAAAGCACCAGGAACCAGCAGCAGCTTTGGTTCAGAAATAACTCCAGCCCAATTTACTGCCAGTCAGTGTGAGAAATGTAAAGACTGAAAGGAATAAACATTGTGGACATTAAATGTAAAGAATCTGTCTGAAGAGAAACTACATTGCTTTTTTCCATAAATGTTTAGTAAATATTAAAGAACTAATGCAACCTAATAATTTTTCACAGTATTGTGTTGCTTTTAGAGTATCCATAAAAATAACAGGTAAGGACAATAAGACCCATCACAGGTTATTGCCCTGTATTCCGAGAATGGGGATAATTACTCAGCATTCCATTCTTCCTTATCTCAGCATCCCACTGGCCTGGTGATAATCACAGCAGGAGTGCCCTATAAACCTTTAGCAGGAGGAGCCTCTCCACCTGCACTGCTGAGCTGAGAGAGACCCCCAAACACCTGATGGAGCCACATGCTGGTCCTGTGTCCCCAGGGGCTGGTCCTGTGTCCCCAGGGGCTGGTCCTGTGTCCCCAGGTGTCCTAGGGTGGCCCCTGCTGTGCTTTGTCCTGTCTCTACAGCCACCCACACTGGGGTACAGCCCCTGCCCTGCTCCCCACTGCTCCCAGGGTCCGCAGGGATGTGCTGGGTTGTACCTGGGGGATGTTTCTCCCCTGGGTGATGGAGCTGCTGCTGAGGCTGTGGACTGGTCACTGGACCAGGGACTGGTCACTGCCACTGTCCCCTGGTCTCTGGCTCAGGACCAGCCCAGATGCAATTGCGTGGATTCAAAAAGCTTGGGTGAAAAGTGGGGGGTTATGAGATAATTGGTTTCTAATTTGTGTTTGTAGTGCTAGCTGTCCATTGTAGTAACACAAACCCACCTACACCGTGCTGGGAATTCAAGGACAGGGATCTTTGTCCTTACCTTTGGAATGCCCTGAAAACCTCAGAGTTAAACAGAGCCAAACAAGGCCCCTGAGCAGGGATCCTGCTCCATGCTGTGCCCCTGTGCTCAGAGCTGGGGGTGGCTGAAGGAGCTGGGTGGGTTTGGTGTTCCCCATCCCAGGGAAGCAGGCTGGAGTCGTACCCAAATGTGCTGAATGGGCTGTAGCTTTTCTGCTCCGTATTTCCTGTTGTTCCTTAATAACACTATTCCTGGAACTGGGTGACTTCAGTTGTGATACCAAGCAACAACACAACCTGAGCTCTCAGGGGCTGGGAGCCAGCACCCTTTTGGGATCTTTTTGCCCTCAGAGTTCAGGCAGCAGTTTTCATTTCCAGTTCCCTTTGCCTCCGCAGAGTGAGGGGACATCAGCAGCTTTCTGAAAAGAAAATTCAGTGCCTGAGTAGCAAGGAGAAAAGGAGACAGAGACAGTGGGTCTGGTAAATGTAGAGAAGGAGAGGCTATGCCCAGTAATGCCCCTTATACTCTGAGATGATTGAGCAAGTTTCTTTCACTCAAATGAGAAAAAGAAGCAAAATAATGGGGGGAGCCCCAGACCACTTCAGTGGAATTGATCAGCTGACAAACCTTGTGAAGATAAAGCGCTCTGCTGATTCTGCCTGTGCTCTGTGTGGAGTTCAGAGGGAGCTGACAGCGTGCTGCTCCTTTCCCAAATGCAGTTTGAGTGCAGGGCAGTGTGGCTGCAGCCATCTCTGCTGGGTCCTCACACACCCTCCTGGCACATCCGAGCACTCAGAGCCCTCCTTGCTCTCCCATCCCAGCAGGAGCTGAAGGCACAGCAGGGGCACAAGGAGCTGGAAATGCTGGGCCCAAGAGAGACCTGGGATTGGAGACCCCAACCTGGAATATGCTGGTTTGGGCCCAAACTGAGGTTAATGGAGAGTTTTATAAACAAAGACCGTGATCTCCGAGGTCTCGGTGGGCCCTGGAGCAGCAGGTTGGCTCCTTGGAAAAGTGAGAAGGAGGTTTCAGTGAGCCCAGCACCCTCGCTGTGGTTTCTGGCTGCTGCTGCTCTCCAGGCCAACCCTGCATGACTCAGGAGCCCTCTGCTGCTTTGTGTGGGATAACCAGACCTCAAGTACATGGATGTTTCTAGGGCTAAAGACATGATTTAATAAAAAGAGATGTTTCTGGGAAAGCTGTTTTTTCTCGTTCTTTTTGTTGTTGTTGTTCTCTGGCTGGGTTTATAAACCAGGAGATGGCACTTGGCAGATGCTGTGTGAGGGAAATGATGTGTGATGAGCCTGTGGTGCAGGGGAGGGATCCACAGGCACTGGGCACCTCTGTATGGCAGCAGCTGAACACACGGGAGCAGAGCTCCAGACAGACAAGAGGCCCTGGTGCAACTAAAAGTGGAGGAAAGCAAAAAATCCTGATAATTTAAACAAGGGACCATCTGAGAGCCACAAATCCACTTGTGGGGACAGGACAGGGATAGCTCAGAGTGATTCAGGTTCCAGCAGCATCTGTGGCTTAGTGAGCATGGGGTGCTAAAGGAATTTAGAGCGAATTAGGGATTGTTCCTCTTCCTGGGAGGAAGGCTAATCCCTGAGCACCCTCCCAGACACAGAAACAGAGCCCTGGGGAAATCCAAGGGAGGTTAAAGGCCTGGTAATCCCCCTGGGGAAAACAGACTGGCTCTAAAACACAGCACCTCCCCGGCAGGGCAGAAGGCAAGGAATGGATTCTGATAAACCACTTTCTCTCCCACGGGCCTGTTTGAGTGAATTGCCAAAGGGAGCAGCCCTGGTTTGAACTCCCAGCTGCAATTTTTCCCTTATCTCCAATGCTGACAGTCACCTGCATGTTCATCTTCTGATAAATGTGGTAACTGCAGCCCCTCAGCACAAAGAGAAACAGGCTGGACAGCTCTGCCATTTGAGCCATTTTTCTTCAGCCCTGGGGATTTCTCAGCCTCCATTTCTCCATCCTCCACATTTGGGGATATTCTCCACGTGCCACCACCACAGTGAGGTAGGGTGTGCCATATTCACCTCAGCTAACAGATGACAGGAATCACCTTTAATCCCTTACCACCCACTGCACAGCCTTGTGGCACCACTGGTGCCCAGAAAGATGGTCTTTGTCCTTTATCCTGGAATCGTTCCACGTGTCCTGGTTTTAAATCAGCATCCTGGAGAATCCCAGGGATTACTCTTCCCTGTTTCTCCTTCTCTCTCCCTCCGTGCCCTGTACACACAGTGGGTGATGGACACAAACCGAGTTTAAGGTGAAATCCCACAGAGTCGTGCTGGTCCCTGCTCTCTCCCTGTCCCCTCATCCCGTGGCTGTGCCTGGGGCTGTTCCTCAGCTGCTCCTGCCCTGCTGTATCTGCCACATCCTCCTGCGGCTCCGCAGCCGTGCCCCGGCGCTTTTCCATCACAGCCTCGCAAGCGCTGGCCCCTGTCACCAGCACACCTGGGTTTTGTAATCGAACACTCCTTCTTGTGCCAAAATACGAGAGGGATTCCCGGGAGCTTCTTAGCAGCAGCGCCGGGCACTGGGCCGGGGCTCCCCGCGGCTGTGAACACTTGGGATTAGCTCCAGGGCACTGCTCGCCAGCCAAATCTCACTGCCCGGCCCTTGACTCTGCTCCACTGACTCAGCCGAGGCTCCACGCACTTGACAGAAATGATAGAAGACTCTCAAATCCTGACTGGCAGGGGAGGGGATGAATAATGGCTGGATTTATTGTTTTGTTCTAAAGACAGGCGGGCATGCGGTGAAACCGGCAGATGTCAGGTTCAATGCCCACAAAGGGAGGCGTTTTCTTTGCGCCAGGTGCAGCAAAACTGTGTGGGATTCATTATTTCAGGATTTACGGGCTTTACACAGGCTCAAAAGCCAACCAGACAAGACCACGAAAGAGAAATCCATTGAGATCTCCGAGTACAAAGGCACATTGTTGGCCCTGGACGCGCCTGAGCCGTGAGTCACCAGAGGCGGGGAAATGTCTCTCCCCGCTCGCTCCGCTCTTTATCCTCAACCCCGGCACCCGCTGTGGCCCGGGGAGGGCTGGAGGCAGATGCTGCGTGATACCCGTGCTTGAGGGTCATGTGTGAGCCTCACATCACCCCGGAGTAATTTAAGGTGAAAGGCACGGAGCTGCCTCCTCCCCAGCAGCTCCGCGGGGCACCCAGCCCAGCTGGGCACAGCTTCGGCACTAAAAGCTGTTTCCAGTGGTGTCGTTTCCAGGTCTCGTTTGAAGAGGGTGCGAGCGCTCTGTTGCGGCTCGGGAGTGCAAAGGTAGGAGCCTTATCAGCAGGATACGGAGCTGCTCCCCGTAAACACACCTGTGCCACAGGCTGCGGCTCTGGGACCTCCCCGAGTCCTGCCCAAAGGTTATCTTATGTCACTCGTGTCCCCGGAGTCTCCCAGGCCAGGATTTGGGAGGTGTGGGAAGTGCGATCGTTTCCTGATTGCGCACAATTCCCAAAGACACCTGCGGGCGGCTGATAAACAGGCGCTGACTGAAAATAACGCCGCGGCAGCGCTTCTGTGTCCAACAAGTGGCTGTCAATGAATCACCGAATCACTGAATTACAGAATAGCTGGGGTTGGAAGGGACCTCTGGAGATCGTCCAGTCCAGCCTCCTGCCAAGGCAGGGTCACCCGGAGCAGGTGACACAGGAACGCGACCAGGTGGGTTTGGGATGTCTCCAGAGAGGGAAGACTCCACGATCTCCCTGGGCAGCAGAGTTAAATGGGGAAAATGTTCTATTTCTGCCATATGCCACGGAAAACGCCACTCGTGTATATCAGAGCTCCCCCTAAAACGCTCCTCTGAGGGTCCGGGTACCACAGACATTGCTCCAGAGTTCGGGGCTGGATCCCTGCTCCGCCTGCGACGGTGACCGACATCCCCGAGAGGCGCTTTTCGATCCTGTCCTCGGCTGGCACCAGACGGACCAGCCCGACATGAGGGAACAGGCAAATATTGGGATTCTGTGTCGGTCACCGTGGCTCGCGTCCCGTGCCGGGGGTCTCCTGTGTGTGAGGAGAGGGCGATGCGGGCGGCGGGTTCTGTCACACCAGGTCACAGCACCGCGCCCGGGCCCCTTCCCGGGCGGCGGGGGCGGAGCGCTGGTCCCGGTGCGGCCCATGGGGGGCCGGCCGTGCCCGGCCCGGGGGCGGTGCCGCGGGGCCGCTCCGGCGCGGCGGGGCCCGGCCCGCAGAGCCCCAGCGCCGCCGCCATGAGCAGCGCGGAGCCGCCGCTCGGCGCCGGGCCGCGGGCAGCGCCCGCCTGGCAGCGGGAGATCCTGGAGCGCAAGCGGGCCAAGCTGGCCGGGGCGGGCGGCGAGCCCGAGTCCCCGGCCGGGGAGCGGCTGGTGGTGGCGGAGAGCCTGGGCCCGCTCCGGGAGAACCCCTTCATGCGGCTGGAGAGCGAGCGGCGCCGGCTGCGGCAGGGGCGGCCCGGGCCCGGCGGCGCGGCGCGGCCGCTGCAGCAGCTGCTGGAGCTGTACAGCGCCGTGCCCGGCATCCGCACCATCCGCGCCGACAACATCCTCATCATCGAGTCCCGCTCCGACCCCGCCGCCTGCTTCGCCGCGGGGGACGCGCCGCCCGCCCGCCGCCGGGACCCGGCCGGCACCGACCCGCTGCGGGAGCTGCTGGCCCGGCGCGGCGCCGCGCTCGCCGAGATCCGCGCCGACCAGGTCGTCATCTACGAGACGGCCGAGCCGCCGGAGCCGCCCGAGGCGGCCGAGCCGGGCACCGTCAGCCGCCTCCTGGAGAAGTTCGGGCAGCGGCCGCGGGGCCGCCGTCGCCGCGTTGGGGACGCCCTGACCGGGACCGGCGGGGCCGCGGCTCCGCCGCAGGTGGGACCGGGCGCTGCCCGGGCCGCGCCGCCCGCTCCGCCCGCGGGGCCCGGCTCCCCCCGCTCCCCCGCGCCCCTCCACAAGGGACCCGGCTTCCCCCGGGCTCCGGCGCCAAAGGCGGGACCGGCATCTCCGCCGGCGGTCCCGGCCACCCCTCCGCCGCTCCCGGCTCCCCCCCGGGCCGCCACTCCGCCCGCGGTGCCGGTGGCCCCCCAGCCCACGGTCCTGCAGCCGGCTCCCCCCCGGGCTGTCACCCCTCCGCCCACGGGCCCCCCGCGGGTTGTCACTCCCCCGCCCACAGTTTCCCCGCGGGCTGTCACCCCCCAACCCACGGCACCCCCTCCCCGGGTTGTCACCCCCCCGCCCGTGCCCCCCCAGCCCACCCCGGCTCCCCCCCGGGCCGCAGCCCCCCAGGCGGTGCCAGCGGCCCCCAAGGCTGCGGCCCCTCAGGCCAACTGCTTCCTCCACAAGATCAGCTCCAACTCCTTCACGGTCACTCCCCGGGGGCAGACCCCCAGCACCCGCGTCCCCGAGCCCGGTGCTGTCCCCGCCGGCCGCCCCGCGACGCCCAAGGGGCCACCAGTGCCATCCACCAGCCCTTCCCATGCCAGAGCCAACGCCAGGAGGCCAAAGGCGGAGGAGGCCGAAGCGGCCGTGTCGCCCCTGCCCAGTGCCAGTCCGGCCCCCAGTGCCACTCGGCCGCTCTCCGCCTCAGCCCCGCGGGCCGGGGGCTCCTTCGAAATCCACCCGGCCCCCAAGCCCGACTTGGCGGCCATCCCAGCCCACGACCTGCAGGCACAGGCTCTGGCCAAGCTGCGCCTGAATTCGCGCAATTCCTTCGTCTTCGTGCCCCGCCGGGAGGGCAGCCCGGCTCAGCCCCAGATTGCCAGGCCAGGCCCAGCGCCCTCGGAGGAGAAGGCACCCCAGGAGCCTCCCAGGGCCTCCGCCCCGGAGCAGGAAGAGCCCATCACTTCCCCAGCGGCGCCTCTGGATCCCTTGGTACCTGTGACTTACATCGATGACATTGTGGAGCCGGACAGCGGGGAGCTTCTTCCCAGGGCTGGCCCAGCTGCGAGGACCGGGAGCTTGGCGAATCAGCCCGGAGGAGCTGGCCCTGACCTGGAGATGGAGTTTTCCTCCGTGCCCCTCTACAGACCACACTCTGCCCCCCAGCAGAGGGGAGGCAGCACCTTCACTGTCGTGCCCAAAAGGAAACCCGTGGCCCCGGGGCTGCAGGCTCTCGCCGATGCCAGCGGAAGGCCACAGCGGGAGGAAGAGGAGGAGGAAGAGGACGGCAAAGGAAGAGGCAAAGCCGTGGAGAACGCTGATGGGCCCCAAGTGGGGATATCTCATAAAAAGCGCTACCCCACGGTGAACGAGATTGAAGTGATCGGGGGGTACCTGTCCCTGGAGAGGTCCTGCATGAGCAAGACGGGCTCACGCCGTAAGAAGGTAACCCGGGCACCTCTGTGCTCAGCAGCCAGGCTGGAAGCGCTGATTTGGGTTTGGCTTCTCAGGAGGCACCGCTGGGAGCACGGGCAGAGTGTTTGCCCCAACCAGAGGCTGCCCTCAGAGCTGGCTGAAACAGGGGGTAAAACAGACTCAGAAGTGAAGCCTTTGGGCAGGTGGAAGACAGGAGAGGGCAGGTGGAACTCCACCACACTGATGCACAGGATATTTCAGAATGGTGAGGAAGGAACCAGGGAGTAATATTTCATAGTATCCAACGTTAGGAGAGTTTGTAACTCTTTGCAAGCAGTGCCTTGTTTGCTTTTACTGTCTCCTGGAACTTTAAAGGGAGCCTGAGGACCACAGCTGGGAGAGGGGACTTGGCATTAAACGGAATTTGCTCTCAGGGAGGGGGCACTGGGTGCTGTCCCACCAAGCAGCTGAGGGTGGGATTTGCCCTGTGATAACTGCAGGGCCTCTCCCACCCCATCCCTTCTTGGAGATACGATAATGGAGAGTAAAATATTTCAGGAATTTGGGAGCTCAGGGGGAGCTGCGGGGTTTGAGCAGCTGCGGGCTTGCCCTGTGTCTGAGGGGTTGGGCGTGTTGAGCTGCCCGTGGTCACTTGGGCAGCGTGGCTTTGGTGTCTTCCCCGCATTAGTGATCTATTGATAGAGGCTCAGGAATTTGGTCTCGATTAGGCAGAAAGAGATCAGCAAAGACCTTAACTCCCCTTGATAGGATTATACCACCTGCTCATTCTGAATGTGCAGCTACAGCTCTGAAGATCCAGGAGACGCTGGTTGCTCCAAATGCCTCTGGAGTGAGCGAATGCCAGATTTTCTCACGGCTTGGGGAGTAGTGTAGATCCTTGTGAGCCCTAAATTGAGAATTAATCTTTGTAGGGCTTGGTGAAATGCATCTGGATGTGATAATGGGAGCAGGGGAGAGTTGTTGGGCTCTGGAAGCAGCACACTGAGGTAGCAAATCCCGATTTTTAGGGCTGTGATGTGACATGTTTTTCCATAGTGGGAACTGTCGTGGGACAATTCCGTTACCCAAATCCAAGTAGATAACTGAGGCACTGAATGCACATGGGTGCCTGAGGCGCTGAGCATTATAATTTGAGGAAATCCTTTGAGCAGGATGCATCTCGTTTGAAGGGAGGCAGGGAGTGCTGCTTCCCTGCCTTAACGCTGTCAAATTCCTCCCTAAGCACACGAAGCCTGTGGTAATTTGATGGTGACTAATGCAGGGAGCAGGTCTGGAGCACCTTGAGATCCAGAACAAGCAAATGAGCAGGAGTGTTGATTCTTGCTCAGTGCTCCTGAAGTTTTTCCTTCTTTTACTACAGGGAAATGCTTGGTGAGACTGGAGTTGTTCTGCTGCTTAAACACCTGCTGGCTTGCACTCCCTGCAGCTCTTTTGGCTCTGTTCAGGTTCAATTTGGGGTGTTAATTTGATTTACACCAAATCAGGTGTGTGTTATAAATGGTGAAAATATTAATACAGCATGTTACAGTTGTGAGTGCTCTTAGGATGGAGCAGAGGACACAGAGGGAATCTTGTGGATGGTTATATTTGGGTAAGCCCTACTTCTGACAGAGCTGAGGAGCTGATTTTTCTGAGTAGGGGATGCTGTTGGGGCACAAAGAACAAAGCCCTGAGTAAAACCAGTTAAATGGTGCAGAGTGGAAGGTGTCCTTAACAGTACCAAAATGAGGGAGGGAGATGAGCACAAGTCCAATGCAGTGATTGAATTGTTTTTGGGTTGGTCAAACCTAGAGAAGTCGTGGAATGTCCAGCCTGGAACTTGCCAGGAGAAAGCTTTGAGCAAATGGCAGGTCAGTCCTAAAGACAGGAGTTTGGGCTAGAGACCTCCAGAGAACCTTTCCCAGCCTAAAATATTGTGTGATACTGGTTAACTACTGCTTTGTGTGTCACTGGTGGATTTGTGTGTGACATTGGGCAGGTCAAGGAGCTTCTCTGCCCCTGTTCTTTATCAGCTTAACAGCATTAACTGCCCTGCTGTGCAGCTGAGGTGCCAAATCCTGCAAGGTGCACACACAGCTGTTCCCTGAGAAATGTGTGTGGGGTCCTCCTGCAGGAGAACTTGTGTGTAAACATTTGCTTTCTGAGAGGAGAGAGATTAAAAGGCAAAAGAGAAACTGCCTGTTAATATTTGCAGAACTCAGGAAGATGAAACAAATAGGGACCCTTTGAAAAATAAGCTGAAGGAAAGTAGTCAAGACCCAAGTTTCTGGGGGAAATGAAATGTGGTGTGGGAGAAACACCCATTTTTCTTTTAGTTCCCTTCCTGCTCAGTCAAGCACAGAGTATGACTTTGTAGCCAGGGTCTAGAAGATACTGATGGTGGACAAATGGAAAGATTTCTGTTTACTCTTGACCTAGAGGATGTTTGTGGCTTTTACTCTGGGTAATAAGGCTGAGTGTTGATGCCTGAAAAGGAAGGAGCTCGGATTAAGATGCATTCCTTGGTTTCTTCCCAAGAGATCACTCTGTGTCTCCAAGGCAACCAGCCAAAAACAAGAGTTCTGTTTTGTAGCTGTGTCGGGGTTTTCAGAAACTTGATTTTGGCCTGAATTGGGCAGAAACAGCCAGTTCTTGTGATCTGGGAACTGCAGTTCTTTGTTAAAACCAATCCCCTTTCTCTTTTGGGGTGTCAAAACCTGATGCTGGTTTTACTGAGCAGCTTCCTCTGTCTTTTGGGGTGAGCAAGCCCTTCCTGTGCCAAGCATCTTCCTTTCCAAACCTTGCCTTTAAAAGGTCTTTAATTATGCTCCATACTCAAGAAAGTAGTGTTTAGTGAAACGTCAAGAACTTGGAAAAATTTAACTGTTTGCTGGTGCCCAGCAGGAATCTGGGAGATAAAGAGCAGGTCAGCAGAGTCTGGAAATGCTGTGGCTCAATGAGTGTCTGTGCCGTCAGGGGTGATCATTTATTGGAAAGGAGGGTGTCAGCCCTGCCAGTTGCACCCCACTGTTCTCTGAGATGCAGATGGTGTTTTTCTTCAAATGTAGAAATTCAGCATCCCTTTTCCATGCTCTGCACAGAGGGAACTCCAGCCCCTGCTCCTGGCTGCTGACAGTGCCTGTGGGACTTGTGACTTGGCTGTGGCCTCAGGGATGCTGCTGCCTCAAGGTCTTTCAGGATAAACAGCTTTATTGCTCCTTCCAGACCTTCAGATATGTGAAGCAGCTGTTACTTTGGGGATTGGAGCTGGAGCTTGGTGAGGGAGAGAGAGGAAGATGATGTTTTGGAAATAAATAAATCTGTTCCCAGCTCTGTTGTGGAGCTGCTGTGGGGGGACAGGGGCTGTGAAGATCAGTGTGGGGCTGGGTGTGATGGGACACATCAGGCTCTGCAGGTGGAGGGCAGAGCCCCAGCCCTGCTCACCCTGGGGGCTGGATGAGCTGGAGCTCCTGTGCTCAAGAGGGGTTCAGGTGCCCTCCAGGGCTGTTCATCTGCTCTAGGGCTGTTCTGGGACCTCTCCAGGCTGTGCCAGCAGCAGTTCAGATAAAGCATTGTGGGTGGGACTCCGTCTGGGAAGTGTTTGCAGCTCCAAAGGGATGTGCCAGGAGCTGCTGGGCAGCTGCTGGAGGAGCTGGCTGGGCTCTCAGAGAGGACAGGATACATGTGCAGGGGTGGAAAGAGACCTACTGACCTTTATTCTAAACTGGGAGTGGGGCAGAGGATGCAGCACACTGTTGGTGACCTCTGCTCAGGGCTCCTCTTTGTACTCTGTTATTGCAGAGAAGTAAAGGCATTTCAGCAGCACCAGGAGGAAGGGAAGGCTTTGCTGCAGGATGTGGATCTTTGGGATCACAGAGGATAAAATCTTGCTCATCTGAGCTGACAAGAGGCAGTGGGGTTTGGTTACCTGCCAGAATAACGTCTAATAAAGTTGTCAGCGAGATAGAAATCTGGGTTTCTGCAGAACATGTGTGTTGGAGTGAGAGCTGGGGAAGGACAGAGCACTGCAGAGCCAGCCAGGCTCCCCACGAGCCATAACTGGCTTCAGGCTGTCCTCTCCTTGGAGGCTGGACTCTGCCCTGACCCTGCTCCCGCAGTGCATCCCGAGGGTTTTCCTCTCCAGGACCTCCTGCAGATCCTGCAGGGAAGGTGAACGAATTCTGGTCAGGCCACCCAAAGCCCTGCTCGTAACGGGACCTGAGAGCCAGCAGACATCGGGGTGTTGATGGGTTTAATGTTTTTGTTTGTCACAGCTGGCAGTTTGCCATGTGCTGGCAGGCGAGTCGCACTGGTGAGAGCAGGGATTACAGGAACAAGGCTGGTGGGATCCAAACTGTTGGAGCCTGCAGCTGAATTATCTTCAGAGATGTTCAGCTGAACTTCAAAAAGTTCCACCTCACACAAACTTCAGCATATGGTCCATATCCTACTCTTTTGAGCTGCGTAATGCCTGAATGTGGCTTCCAAATTCCCACTTAAAAGTCTGTTAAACAAAAAATTATTTTAAATACCCCTCAGTTCTGATCATGGGCAGCAGCTTTGTTGGTTGAACCTGCTCAACTTCTTACTCTGCAATTTCCCATCTCTTCAGTTCTGCTGGAGATGGTCTCCTGTGAGAACCAGGTCTAGGCTTGGGATGTTGGCAGGGATCAACATTTCCAGCTGTTGCCCAGACCTGTTTGGAGCAAGTCTGCACAGTGTGGAGTCTAAATACTGGTGGCTGCATGAAGTTTTTTTATGCTGTTTTTTTTTGCCATAACACAAGTAAATTAACCATAACACAAAGAAACTAATCTGGTGGTAGAAGTAGAAACCTCTCTTCAAAAATTCCTTTGATTATGTCATCTCTGTGTTTTGGAGGGGTCAGGGCAGAGATTTGTATTCTTTAGCTCTTGGAGAACTGCGTGTTCCTGTTCTATTTTCTGTCTCTGGCTGTGCTCTGCTGGGGCAGATTCATCTGCCACCTTTAAGGAGGGGCCATGGCATTATCTGACATGGATGTATTGCATTTTTAGGAGATGAGGTCAGCAGTGATAAGTCATGCTCAGGAAATAAGTGTCTTGGATGATGAAGTGCAGTCCCTCCCCTGCAGAGATGATCTCCATGAGCTGTCAGATGGCAGCAAGCTCTTTCACCCAGACAGGGCCATTTTCCTGCCTTTTGCTAATTCCACTGATTTTTATTTTTTTTGCCTGTGATGATGGCTCAAGACTGGAAATCAGAATTTGCTGCAGTTACAGCTTTCAAACCACTTCACAAGCTGCCCCCAAGGCTGTGGTGGGGCAGTGGGTGGTTTTTTGTTTCCCCTCTGCATGCCAGCACCTTGAAGTGCTGAGACTTTGTTGTATGAAGCCCTGGCAGAGCAGATGAATCAAATTTATCTCATCTCTGTAGTGGGAAACTTTCTGTGACTGAGGCTCTGCATGGCCTCACCACTCCCATGCTTCTTTTCATTCTGCAGTGACAGTCTGAGCTGCTCCCAAATTCCCCCGGTTCTCTTGCTCCCATGTCCTGCCTGCTGCTTTCAGCATTGCAGGGAATGGGACAGAAGGGCTAAAATAGAAACTCTTACGCAAATAAAGAGCAGAGCCTGGCTTTGAAGCTGGTTAGAACGTGCCCAGGGCTCAGCCTGCCCCAGAACTCCAGAGGAGATTGGAAGTACTTTGTGCTCTGAACTCTAATCATGAGGATTACAGTTAACGTTTTCTTAATCAGTTTCCCTAATCTGTGGACCAGATTGGAGATGATTTATAATTTCCCTGCAGCTCAAGGATTCAGTTTGTTTTGGGTTTGGGTTTTCCTTCCCACTCTGGTTTTTCCAGTATGTGGTCATGGTGTTCTGAGAAGAGCAGAGGAGGACACTGGGGTGGCTGGGGCAGGATTCCTGTTGGTCTGTGTTATGTGTGGGGAACAGCAGGGAAAATGAAAATATTTAGTTTCTGGATGCAGTGGCAGTAAAGGAAATCTGGGTAAGAGCTGCTGCAGCAGCATCTCCTTCACCTCAGGGGTTGTGCTCACCCCCCTCCCAAGTGAAACCTGAATTTAAAACCTATTTATAACCCAAACTTCCAGTGACTGCAGTCTGTGGGGCTGGGAGGATATCCCTGTTTGCCAGTTTGTGTAGGAAGAGTCACATGAAGTGTCTGTATCACACAGAGCCACTTCACAAACATCCTGGGAAAATCTGGGCCAGAGGAATTCCGTGCTGATGTTTTCCGAGAAGTGCCCTTCGGATGATCTTGGGAACTTGGCAGGATGGAGCTGCTGCTTTGTGGGCATTGCAGGATTGTAGGAAATATCTCAGACAAAACACTTGTGTGTGTAGGGAAATTGTGTCGCTTGCAGGCGGTGGAAATGCAGCTCTGAGCCCTGAGGCTCCTGGTGAAGCTGCTGCACTTGCTTCTCATCAAAGAAGTTCCTTTTGCATGTTAAAAGAGAGGGAAAAAGGGCAAGAGAGACGTGAACTTTTGTGCAGGTGATACTGTTCACATCATGGGAGCCTTTTGGTCCTGAATGAACTCCTTGACAGGGTGGGAACTAATTCTGCTCCCAGCCTCTCTCTGTTCCCATGGAATGATGCTCCATGGGTCCCATTCCAGCACCAAACTCGGGTATTTTTGTGAGCTGCTCTGGGCAGTCTGGCTTGCACAGAAATGTTTGTGGATGGCAGCTCCCAGCAGTGCAACTTGTTGTAGCTACAAAAGGGCTGCCTGTGAAATCCTCTGCTCTTGGGGAGCTCTGTATGATTTTTTTGAGGACACCAAGTCTTGACACTAATTGTACCTTGCTTGTCCTGCTCCCTTTGTGTATTCAGATGAGATTTGTTTTGTGCTAGTAGGGAGATTTGTCCGGTTCTTAGGGGCCAAATAAGTAATTTTTGAATTGCTTGTTAAGCTGTGGCAGGCTCTGGCTCTTCTGCCTGCAGATGTGAGGAGGAATAAAGGGCTCCCAGGGTGAATGGCTGCTCTGTGCTCTGGCACACTGGGGCTCCAGCTGTGCTTGTGTGGGCACTGGACTCTCGTCTTGTCCAGCACAGTGAAGAGTTAACCAAGCCACCTGCCCCACATGCTCTTGGGGCTGTCCCTACCCTGTCACTTCTCATCAGGAATTTGAAACTTGCCAGTGTCTTGCACAAGGAGTTTAATATTTCGAATCTCCATGCATTGCTCCTATCTGCCATGTGCTTCAGCATATTGATTACACAGAGCTGGCTTTGTGGGTTGCCTTGTAAATGGAGACTTTCCTGTTTTGCCTTGTGGCTTGGGAGCTGGGATGTGATCCTGCAGGAAATGTCTCCTTTGCCAGCCACTCTGGGCTTCCCCCATGTGCTCCTGCTGTAAATCTTTAGTGCTCTTCACTCAGTAACTCACTGAGGTGCAGTTAATGGCTGAGCAAAAGTCAGTGTTAGTCTCAGGAAACACTTCTTGGAAAAGCATGATCAAGTGATTCTGTGGTGCCACAGTCACAGAATCTTCTTTTTGTACAGAATGACAGAAGGGTACGTTTCTGAATCTGCAGTTTTCTGGGAATACTTAGAATGCTTCAGCCACAGCAGTACAGGGTTAATCTGATATAGGAACCAAGCCTCAAGTCCCCTCTGTTCCTAGGGACTCTTGTCAGGGCAAAACCCTTTATTTCTGTGTCAAGGAAAGGCTTTAGAGGCACAAAAGCTCCTTATCTGCTGAATGATAGCAAATGCCTTGGAGATGTGCTGGTGCTTCTGCAGTCCCCAGGATACTGTTCCAGGCTGCCCACATAGTTTTTGTCTGGAGTTATTCAACAATTTGGGCTGATACATGACTGAGTTTTCAAAAGGACAAACAGAGACACATAGATAAGCTCATTGCTAACTCCAAAAAAAATGGTTCATTTCCCCAAAAATCCTTTATCTGAAAGTTTCTTTTCTGGGAGCTGTCTAGATCATTGACTGCAGGCTGCTGTGAAAAAACTTAAGGTCTCTGCAGGGCTTTGGAGTTTATGAACTGCTTTTCTGTCTCCTTTTGCTAAATCTGCTGCTCTGTGGGACTGGTCAGATGGGAAGAGCAGGGTAAACCCTTTGGGGATCTTTGTCCACCATAAAAACCTCTGCTCCTACCCCATTTCCAGTCTCACAAGCAGTTATTTGTCTGTGCAGAGACCTTCCCTGTCACTCCCTGGCAGCTGGGAGGTTGTTCTGTGTTAGAACCTGACAGCCTGACACAAGGTTGACTTCCCTTTTCTAAATGAGATCTGCATGACTACTCAGATTTACGCTTTGTTGGGCAATGTTTGCCCTGGCTTCTCTTCCCTGGATATTCTATTACTCATTACTGTTCAAATCCTAGCAAATAAATAAATGATTTTTGCTATGGCAACAAGAACTTATTGGTTGAACAGCACAATATTTCCTGAAAAGCCTGCTTTACTTTTTCCAGTGTGTCTGATTGCTGGGCAGAGTATTTATATATATATTTATATATATGTATATATGAGTTTGGGTTGGACCCCGGGTTTCTGACACAGCTGTGGGTGAAGCCTCCAGCTGAGCAAAGAGTGACAAATCCCTGCAAACATCCACAGCTGAAGGGTGCAAAATTCTTCCTTGCCACAACTGGCAGCTGCTGCTGGGGCAGAGACAGGGGAAGCAGTGCTGAGACAGGCTGAGCAGAGGCCTCTGGCTGGGCTCCAGCAAGCTGGGCTCTGCTGGGACACGCTTGTCTTCTAAAGAAACGTCCCCTGTTGCCTTTTGTGTTCCCATAAAAGTCTCTGTGGTCTGGCAAAGCGCTGCTGGCTGTGCATACCTGTTGTCTGTGCCATGACTGGGCTCTTGGTTTTCCTTTTTAGCTGGTTCCTGGGACTGAAGCTGCCTGTTCCTTGCACACAGCGCTCAGTTGTGCTCTGTAGCCACTCAGAGCATTTCTCTGCCCCCTGTGTCCCCTGGTTTTGCCTGAATGCTTCGCCCTCCCTGTTCTGTTGGGTCAAGCAGAGCTGCTTTGTGCTTCCCTGAATTCCTCTGCTGCTTAGAGAGGGGAGCTCAGGTGCTGCCACAGCAGGTTTTGGGGTTTGGGGCTCTCTCCCCATGGGCAGGGCTGACTGAATGCCCCAGGGCCCATCCTGTGCCAGTGCCTGGTGTTTGCTCTGCCTGGGTGTGCCCAGGGGATCAGTGAGCAGCCCTGGGGCTCTGCCTGCTGCAGGCTCTGGGAGCAGGGCTGGGATCTGCCCTAGGACAGATCCCTGTGGTGTGGGGGAACTGGTGCCACGGTGCCCCTGTGCCACACACCTGCCTGGGTGAGCCTTGCAGGTGATCTTGGCCCAGCTGTGCCCCTGTGCCAGGGCCTGACTGCTCTGTGTGAAGGGCTCCAGCATTGCTTGAGTTGACTGTGGAGAGTGGGAGCTGTTGAGTTTGGGGTTGTTGTTGTCTCTGGTCTCTCTGTGGGATGTTGGTGTCTTCAGACTCTTTCTGCTCTGTTCTGCCCTGTGGTTTTGCTCCCTGCTGAGGCTGTTTTCTCCTCCAGCACTGCATGCACCTTTGGTCTACTCTGTACTCAAAAGTAATTTTCTTAGAGATTTCCTCCAGATAGCAGAAACCCAGGAGCGTTTAGTTCCATCTCCCAAGCTTAAATTCTAAACTCCAAGGCATATCTCTCCTGTCTGCTTTGTTTTCCATGTTCAGCCAAGTACTTCTTGCCCTTCAGTGCCACTGGCAGTGCTGGTCAGTGGCCTGTGTGCAGTTCCTGGTCTGGCAGCATGGCTCATCCCCACAGGACAGTCACCACATTGTGAGCACTGACAGCCTGGCTCGGATCAGGGAACATCTAGGTCAGCAGCAGGGATGGGAAATTCAGGGAGCAGCAGCTGGGATGCTCTTAGCTTCAGGACCATTTAATTCCAACCCCTTTTCTCTGAAATAGAATCTCTCTTCTCCTCGTGTGTCATTTGGGGAGACTCAGAGCGGCTCTGGCTGGGGCAGGGAATGGGGAAAGGCAGCTGGTTCCCTCCATCCTCCTTCTCCTGGGAGCAGCCTGTGTCCAAGTGCCATCCTGCCCTGGGCCAGAGTGGCACAGAGCTCCAGCTGTGGATTTGCAGTGTGCAGGAGCTGCAGCTGCTCCCTCTGTTGCCCAGATTTGACCTAAACTGCTCTTGTGGTTTGCTGAAAAGCAGCAGTGAAATTCTCCCTGTCTGCTCTGATCCCCCCAGGGCTCCTGGGCATGGGCAGCACAGGTTGTGACCTGTTGGCCGCTCTGGCCCTTGGGGACATCCAGATGTGACTTTGGCAGCCCCTAGCAGTGTCACTCCAGTGCTCCAGCTGCTGCTGTGACAGGGAATGGGTGCCCCTGGGCACGGTGGTGCCTGAGGGCTGCTTGGGGCCAGGTGCCACTTCCCAGCCTCTGGGGATTTTCTGTACGACAGAAATATGGGATAAATGTGCTGCACTTGCCCCTGGCCAGTCATTACACAGCATCTGGAGAGAGAGATCAGAACCATCAGGCTCCTGTCCACAAGCTGCCACGTCCTTTCCATTCTGTTCATAACCCTATTAGCTGAATTTTAATTGTATTTAGAAGTAAAGGGATCACAACACCCTTTTAGACAGCTGCTCCTGAACCTTGATCTGTGTTGGCTAAATACTTCCCTACTTTTGGCATGAACTTACTCCTGGCAGGCTTATCCTCCTTGTTTGTCTGATGTGTGCTGGCATCAGCAGTTCTCTTCTCCTTGGTGGTTATTTTCTGGAGTACTTACAAAGAGCTGTTGTGCTTTTTCTCCACCTTCACTTTTGCTGGTGTGAAGTTTTTGCCAGTGAATCTCCTCTGCACCTGTTGAGGTGACCTGTAACCAGATCCCTGGAGCACAGCGGTAGATAATGATTAGGACAGGCAAGGCTGCAGGGGAACAAACCCTTCCCTCAGCTTTTCTCCTCAGCTTGGACAAGCACATCTGGAGCTACTTCCACCACCTGCTGGGTGTCACAGGGAGGAGAGAGCCAGGCAGTCCCTGTTTCCAGCAGAAATGCCTTGCTTCATTCCTGGTTCATTTCAGCAGCATCCTAATGATAATTACAGTCCTACAGCCAATCCCAAATTTTCTTCCTCAGTTATTCACAGGTGATGAACTTCTCTTAGTGCAAGGATTGCTGTTGACTCTATTTTCAGTTGAGTCTCCCTGATAATTCTCCTTTGCTCTTGCCCAGATGAAGATCTCTTTCAACGAGACGAGTTTGCAGACGATGTTTGAGTACCCTTCAGAGAGCTCCCTGGCAGAAGAGGATGAGGAAGAGGAAGGACACACTTCTGAAACAGAGGAGGAAAAATCTCCTACCTTTTATGTTCCACGCCCAAACAGCACTTTGCATCCCAGTACACCTAACTCAGGTGAGTGAGGCACTGTGTTGGCACTGTGGGGTTTCTGGTGGTGTTTGACACTGCTCACGTTTCCCATGAACTCTTAAGGGGCTCCACATGGGTGGAAATGCTGCAGATGGGCTGGCCCTGTTGGGATCCTGGTCCCACTTCTTTTTGGGGTGGTGAGAAATATTTACCTCATCTTTCTCCTTCCAGCAGATTTATCCAGCTACACCCCAAAGCACTCTGTGAAGTTCAGTGAGTGGCAGGAGCAGAAGTATGAGGGTCCTGCTGCAGAGGGACCCCTCCCAAAGGAAGCTGATGCCCATGGGAACCAAGTCATGGTGAGGCTATAAATAATCAACTCCTGTGCTCTTTTGTGGTGTGGGGTTTGTTCCAGGCAGTGGATGGGACAGGATGTGCCTTTCCCTGCACACCTGTGTTTGTGTTCCTGCCCAGGGAGCTGTGTCACTGCTCCCAAGGGACCAAAACACTGCCACTACCATAGCTGGCTCTGTGAAGGAGACTCAAGGCAGCTGGCACACTCTGTGCTCAGCACAGGAAAGACATGGGTCTGTTGGAACAAGTCCAGAGGAGGCCATGGAGATGCCTCTCTGCTCTGGAGCCAGGCTGGGAGAACAGGGGGCCTTCACCTGGAGAAGGGAAGGCTCCAGTGAGACCTCAGAGCCCCTTCCAGGACCTAAAGACAGCTTATAAAAAACAGGGAGATTGATTTTTTTATTTTTCTTTTAAATTGATAGGACAAGGGGGAACAGTTTTAAACTAAAAGAGATTTAGATTAGATATTGGGAAGAAATTGTTCCCTGTGAAGCTCTGGAAGTGTCCAAGGCCAGGCTGGATGGGGCTGGCAGCCACCTGGGATAGTGGAGTGTGTCCCTCCCTGCTCCTGGCACGAGGCTGGAACCAGATGGATTTTAAAATCCCTTCCAACCCAAACCATTGCAGGACTTTGACACACCGGGGCACGTTTGGGGAGGGGGGGGCACTAACTAAACACATCCAGCTCAGCCAGGCTGGGAGCCAAGGCACCATCCAAGGGTGAGGGGCTCTGACAGCACCGTGGTCTCCCTGTGCTCTGCCCACAGCTCACCCCGGCGGAGAAGGGCGGTCTCTCGGATTTCAGCAGCGAGCCCGCGCTCTATTTCTGAGGCTGCTCCGCGGTGCCTGCTCAGCCGGGCAGGACAGGAACCGCCACCCAAACCGCCCCCAAACCGCGGCTTTCCCCGGATCCTGCTGCCAAGGGTGGAACACCTGCTCTCGGGCATCTTCAGAGAATATTTGCACTGGATTTTGGGACCCAATTACTGCTTTCAAGGCATATGATTTATTCTGCCTGTGGCCTTGCATATTCCTTGTTCAAGATCAGCTGCCGGTTAGGCAAGTGTGGGAAGGACTTCTGTAATCCTGGGGTGGATGTTGATTTTTCTTACTGCTAGTCTGAGTCCAGGCACTGTGCAGGCTCTGGACAGCTTTTGCAACCCTTCTCCCCAGTGGAGGATGGCTCTGGAGTTGGAGCTCTGGGCAGCAAGGCAGGTTCACAGCGTGGCTGTGATTTGACACACTGGGTGTCACTGAAGCTTCAGGGTTTGTCCTTTGCGTGTTTCTGGCTCTGGTTTCACTGAAACATCATGGAATTCATGTGCCATGAGTTATGCCATGAAAAAAGCCAGTTACATGCTTGTGGAGTTCACTGAGAACACCCTGAGGGAGGGATGGGAAGAGCAATGAATGCCTTTAGCTTTAGGTGTTATTTTTGCACCAATGAGTAGAAAAATGTCCAGACTGTTTTGAGCCTCTTGAAGACTTCCAAACATTGGCCATAGCTTTGGTCTGTTCTTCCCAACTCTGGCATCCAGTCTCTGGGAATTGCTGGTTGTGCTCCAGTTTGCCAGCTCCTCTTGTTGCTTTGTCCCAGATCTGATTGATCTCTCTTGGTTGCTTCCTTCAAGCCACACTTGCTCTGCTCCTCTAATCAAAGCACAGGAGGGCAGTTTCACTCCTTTCTTCTGCAGAACTTGAACAAGGAATGTGGGTTATTTTTGTTTTTTCTAGGATTTTTATAGTTCTATTGTAATTGTTTAATGCAGCCAATATGCAAAGGACTCTGCTAGAATCTTCCATTCAAGTTTTCTACTACTGTAAACTCAGGGTCAAAATTGCACTCTGGAACAGATGGAGCAGTGCTGCTAATGAGATTTGTACTTCGGGATTAAAAGAGATGTGGTGAGAACAGATCTGGCCTCTTTGGGCTTTATGGAATGAGTGGTACCCCCATGTGGGGTGTGATCCAAAGGAACAGGCTGGTATCTTTGATTAAATTTGATGGTTACTGGTTTGTCTCTTATAGATGGTATCTGCTCAAGTGACACTGGTCTGTGAACTGAAAATGCTTTGCATACCTTGCACTTGGTTTGGTGTCTGTTGTAGCAGCAAGGGAAGGTTGTTCTGCTAAAAAAAACACAGGATTAAATGTTAGGACATACATACTTGTAGCTGTTCCCTTCTGCCCTGGGTGCCTAAATACTTTTGGAAAGATAATGCAAAAAAAAAAAAAAAAAGAAAAAAAAAGAGCTACTCAGTAGTTTGTTAGATGTTGGTTGGGGGGGGCACAAAGAAACATTTTGCACGTCCTTGTCCATTCCAAGCTGATTTCAGATCTGCTGCCTGTGTGACTTGCCAGAAGCAGGATGTGTCTGCAGTGCATCTGCCTGGGACATGACACAAGGACCATGGAGTTCCAGGTGTTGAGGCTTCTCCCATTAATGAAATACTTCAGGATAAGGTGCTGAGACTGGGGTGGAATCAGGGAAAATGTGAGACTGCTGCTGACTGCTACATTTAAGGGATGAGTTTTCAGCAGAGCTTTTCTAGCAAAAAATGCCCCAGTGAACATCTTTCCCTGTGGAAAAGCCCAGGTCAGTTTAAGGCAGCTCTGTTTCTAGCACAACTGCAGGTGGTAAAGCAAAGCTGCTTTCAATTCAAGTTAGGGACAAGGGGTCTGAACTAGCCCTGGCTTAGTTCTCCTATAGATCCATGAGGAATGCTAAAGCCAACACTGTCCTGCAGCTCCAACACTGCTCTGGTTCTCGTGGGAGCCAATTCTGTGCCTGCAGCCCTGTGGGCAGGACAGCTCGGGGGTGTGGCAGTGCAGAGTGTGCTGCTGGCTCTCTGCTCCTTCCCCCGGTGATCCTGCTCTACCTCGGAGCTGGGATTCACACCTCACTGAGCACTCCTTTGCACTTCCCAGCTCCATGCCCTAATCCCTGCCCGGGTCCTCCAGCTCCCTGCGGGCAGAGCAGGGTGAGTGCTGTCCCAAGGGCAGGAGCTTTAGCTGATGGGTCACCTCCTGGGATGTGCCTCAGGATGGCTGTGCTTAAAATGAAGGGTATTTTTTTTTTGTAAATGCCTACCCTGATCTGGAGCATTTGAGGATAAGCTTTAGTGGATCTCTGACTAATACCAAAGCACGTCTAAAAGGAACATGTACTTCTGCAAAGCAAAGGCTTTTATTAAATGTGTGGCATCCTTGTCCCACAACAGCAGCTCTCTCTGGCCAACAGGACTTTCCAGGCTGAAGAAAAAGTTTAGGAATGCTTTTGTCGACGTACTCGTGGTCCTAATGAAGTGCTTTGTGGCTCAATGGCTTTACCAAGATCCCCCATTTCTTCCTTCAGGAGATCTAGCAATGTCTGAGAATTGTCCAGTATCTGGGAAAGAAATAAAAATAGCTTATTTTTACATAAACTGTTTCTCTTATGAATTCCCTTCCAATTCAACTGATCTGCCTTGCAGCAATAGGGGTTCTCCAGCCCTTCAGCCTCTAATTCCTGGTGATTTATTATCCTCGCTGTGGGAATATCTGTGGGAGAATTTCTGGTTTGTGTTCATATTCTGAATATGAAAGGCCCTAAGCAATTTATCTGCCTTGGAGCACTAGGCAGAGAACTGCCTGAAGCAGACTGGGGTGTATTTGGTTGGTTTGGGGGGCTTTTTTAAGGGAGATTTGGTACCTGGGCTTTTTAGATCAGTATTGAATTGTGCTCAGCAGACCCAGTCTTAACTCTTTTCCACTGTTACAACTGCACATTTTGGGTTTCTGACTTCAAGACTAACTCAAATCTACAGTGACCTTATGGCAGACTAGATCTGTTATTAATTTTCTCCTGGTTTTAGCTCACTGTGTACATAATCTAATATCCCTGCTTCCTATGCTCTAGGCTACAACATTTTAGGGGACCCTTCTGCCTGTCCATCTCACCAGTTAAAAATTTTAACACAGTGGACAAACTGTAACCAAATGTGATGGTTATAGTCCCAAAAAAAAATATGTTCCTTTGAGTTTGTGGAAAATCACCAAGTGATCACAGAGAGGAGCTGAGGCAGTGCCCCACAGGACAAGGTGCTGGAGGAAGGTGAAGTCCTGTGGGGGCTGGCAGAAAGCAAGGAGGGACAAAGCAGGAATGTACATCCACAGGAAAGGAACTCTGTTACTTTCTGTCTGTGGGACACCAGCATCTCCTCCTCACCACCTCCTTCTACCTCCTGTCTCAGTTCATTTCAATAAACAAATTCATCCGCAGGCTGGGGGTGTGACTTGGATCTCAGGTAAGGTTTCTTTTTACAGGGGCTGTTGGTTTGTGTACCTTACAACATAATTTTTAAGCTTTTAAATTTTTATATGCGTTTCCCCCTTCACTTCAAACCATCAGGTCTTGAAGGAGGTCGAGGAAACAGCTCCAGCCTCATCTGACAAGTGATTGCCGGGGAAAGCACTGACTTGGGGACAGGAAGAGGAGCTGACACAGTAGTTGGTCACATCCAAAATGCAGGAGAATTTAGGCAGCAGCTAATGGGGAAAGGGGTATTTCTGACACAAACTCTGCCTGGTCACCAAGAGGAAGATTGTTACTCATCTGAAAAGAGGCTGGGAAGATCCTTTTCTATAAAACAGAAAGCTGTTGGTGTTTAATACAGAACAGCTCTGCCCCTGTCTGTGGGGATCAAGCAGATCCTGCCTGGCAGTAACACACACAGGGACCAAAATGACAGTGCCAGCCCTCGTTCTTTCCTCCTTCCCATCTTCTACTGCCCCAACAATTAGACACTTTTAATGACATTATTCCATTAAAGATGAAAGAAACTACACTAAATCTTGGGTTCTCCTCCAGTCTCAACACACCGAGCGCCCTGAGCGCTGCTCGCTGTCAGTACCTGCCCGGAGGCCGTGTCCATGTCGGCGATGGTGCGGGCGATGTGGGCTCGGGCGGACCGGAGCCCGGCCAGGCTCTCGCTGGTGTCGGACAAGCGCCGGGAGAGCAGGGCGAGCCGAGCCTGCAGCCGGCTCCGCTCCACTTCCTTGGCCCGGATCCGCCCGCTCAGCTCGTTCTGCCGGGCGCGGAGCTCCGCCAGCCCTGCGGGACGGCAGCGTCAGACGGGCCCGCTCCCCCTGCCCGGTCCCCGGCCCCGCTGCCCGCCCGCCCGGCCCCGCTCACCCTCCCGCAGCGCCTCGTGGTGCCCCCGCAGCGCGGCCCCGGTGCCGCTCATCGCCGCCGCTCCGCCCCTTCCTGCGGCCCGAATGGAGCTCTCGGCCGCCTGGCACACGCTCAGCACCGCGCTGGTGCCGCCCGCCGCGCTGGGGCTGGTGAGCGGGGACCGGGCGGGGACCGAGCGGGGACCGAGCGGGGACCGAGCGGGCCCTCACGGGTCGCTGCGCTCCGCCGGGCACGGGGCAGGCCCGAGCCGCCGCCCCCCGGGATGCTCCGGCCTCGGCTCCTCCCCGGCCGGGCCTCGCCGGCTCTGGGTCCGCGGGGCGGGTGGGAACGGCCGGGGCTGAGGGAGGAACGGCCGGGGGTGAGGGAGGAACGGCCGGGGGTGAGGGAGGAACGGCCGGAGCTGAGGGAGGAACGGCCGGGGCTGAGGGAGGAACGGCCGGGGGTGAGGGAGGAACGGCCGGGGGTGAGGGAGGAACGGCCGGGGGTGAGGGAGGAACGGCCGGAGCTGGGGGAGGAACGGCCGGGGGTGAGGGAGGAACGGCCGGGGGTGAGGGAGGAACGGCCGGAGCTGAGGGAGGAACGGTTCGGGCCAGGGCAGGAACGGCCGGAGCTCCTGGGTGTGCGGGGGGTGGTGGCTGCTGGGGGCTGTCAGGGAAGGGCCGTGGGTCCAGCCGCCCCTCTCCCTGTCAGCCCAACCAGGAGCAGGACCAAAAGGCCACAGCTTGCCCGGCCGTGCTGTGGCTCTGCTCCCACTCCGTCTGATGGAACTGGTGTTGGCCAAAGAAGGGTTTTGCTCCAGAGCCCTGTATTTTGGGTGCCCAAGGGTGGCTCACAGCATTCCCACCAGCAGCTGTGTCCTGCAGCAGCCACCAGCAGGGACAGCAGTGATGTGTGCGGGTGTGAGCCCTGGGAGGGTGCGCTGGGCATCCAGCGGTGGGCTGAGACCCTGGCAGGTCACCATGGAGGAGCAGCATCCCTGGCAGCAGAGTCCCAGTGTCCTCCAACAAATGCTTACCTTGTGTTCCCTCCACTTTCCAGGCAACCCCGAGGGCTGAAGCTGCGGGGCCGCTGCAGGATGCCGAGCTCCGGGCAGCCCTGGAGGTGCTGCAGTGCTACGACTTGCACTCCATCGTGGAGGAGTGGTTCATCGAGGTGCTGCAGACTGACCTGCAGGCAAATATCGCCCCCGAGTTCTGGATCTGCATTAGCCAGTATGAGAACATGGTTGAGGAGCCCCAGTGCGCAGTGCTGCTCCTGGACGCGTTCAGTCTGCTCAAGTGCCGCCTGGAGCCCTACCTGAACAGCCTGGAGCTCCTGGAGCAGTGGACCAAAGCAGGCCTGCTCCTGGGGACAGGTGCTCAGACGCTGAAGGAGAAGGTCTACACCATGTTCAAAGCTATCCTCTTCTTCTCCACGACCAAATCCTTCCAGGAGATGATCCAGCAGTTCTACAGCCGCACGTTCAGGATATACATGCGGCAGTGGAAGAAAGGAGAGGATGGAACGAATGAGAGTGAGAGCAGCATGAGTGAGCCCGAGCAGGAGAGTGACCCAGAGGAGGGCGGAGGAGAGGGCCAGCTCTGTGCAGGCTGCAGCAGCAAGAGGGAGCAGTGCTGGTGCCCTGAAGCCATGGGACAGTTCCAGCAGCTCAATGACATTCTGTAGGTATCTCATGGGGTGGTGGCTGTCACTCGGAGCAAGGGGGAGTCTGGATGGGGAGCAGCAGCAGGTTTTATTGATCCCTGAGAACAGGAGGAGCTGTGTGAGGTCAGGCTGTGTCATGGTGGTGGGTAGAGAACTCAGCATGGACTTTCTGCTTTCAACTGGTGGTTGAACAAGAGCAGATCTTTAGACAGAACATTCCTCTCCCTGGATATGAGAATATTCTCCTCTTGCTCTGAGGTCTCTGACCACAAAGAAGCAAGCTAGTGCAAGGTGTCCCTGCCCATGTCAGGGCTTTGGACTAGATGATCTTTAAAGTCTCTTCCAACCCAAACCATTCTCTGATTCTATGAAAACTCTTTAAAATTAAAAGGCTTTTGATGGCTGTAAATAATGTCAGTAAGGAAGATGGGATAGCAGTCATGCCGTGTGTTGCACATGTAGCACATCTCTGTGGGCTCTCGGAGCTTGTGGCCTGAGCTGGGCCTGCCTCAGTGGAATGCACAGGGAGGGTGGTGCCTTCAGCTATAAGATTTTCTTGATTTGCTGGTGCCTTTTCCCCCACACATTCCTGACGGTGTCCCTGTGCCCGCAGCCGCCGGCTGAATTTGCTGGAGAGGGTGAGCGCTGACGCTGTCACCACCATCTTGCACAGGATGATCGAGGAGAGGATGGAGCAGCGCTGCCGCGGGGAGTACGAGCACTCCTTCCTCAACGAGTTCCAAGAGGTAAGGCAGGTGCGGGGGCAGTGAGAGTCCTCCCTGGGAGATGTGCAGCTCTTGTTGGGTTTTAGCCAACAGGCTAAAAGCAGATTCCAACTTAAACACCTGGTCCAGGGCTTTGACTTCCAGCAGGCCTGGCAGGAGAGGTGGCTAAAACTCCCAATTTTGGCTGATTGTGGAGGGGAAGGTTTGCTCTGACCTGTGCATGAAGGACTGCCACATTTCACCTCGTGATGTCTGTAGTAATGAGGGAATTTCTGTGGTTCCAGTTTACAAACCACAAGATCAGCACCTGGCCAGCAGAGGGCCCTCCCTCTGTGTAGGTGAGCCCATAATTAGAATATCCTGTATCTTCAATTAAAGTTCCAATTCTTTCAGCTGGGCTTTCCCCAGCTATAACCCAGACTGGGGCACATTTGAAGAGCAGCTGGGGGTGATGCTGTCCTGGTCCAGCTGCCCCTTTCTGCCAGCTGGGGTGGGTTAGGATGTGGCATCCAGCTCTGTGTTCACATCTGTTTCTCCCTTTCATCTGCAGTGGATAGAGAAGGTGATTGGGTGGCTCAGCAGGGTGTTCCTGCAGGATGGCCCCTCGGCACAGCCCTCCCCAGAAGCCAGCAGCACCCTGAAACGCTGGCGCTGCCACGTCCAGAGGTTCTTCTACCGCATCTACGCCAGCATGCGCATCGAGGAGCTCTTCAGCATCATCCGAGGTGCTTCACCCGTGGGCTGGGGCTGGGTGGGTGAGAGAGCTCTCTGATGTGCCACACTGCCTCCCCTCAGAGCCTGGCACTGCTCCTGATCACTGCTTGGTTTGCAGATTTCCCAGAGTCAAAGCCTGCTGTGGAGGACCTCAAATTCTGCCTGGAAAGGACTAACCAGAGGCAGCAGCTGCTCAGCTCCCTGAAAAATGCTCTGGAAATGAGACTTCTGCATCCTGGTGGGTTTTACATCCCTGTCTGTGTCCTGACACTGTGAGGAGCCTGGGCATCAGTGGGGATCTACTTGGAGCTGATCTGGTTTCCTGTTTGAGGAGTGAGGGGCAGTCACCATGCCCATCACACGTTCTTCATGTTCTAGTGGGCATGACAGCAGCAGCCATCCCAGCCCCCTTTGGCCTCATTTTTACACTGTGGTCAGGAGCACAAAGTTTAGCTTCGGTCCAGGTGGGCAAAGGCTTCTTTGCACTGTCAGGGCTCAGCTCTGAGCCTCCATTCATGCTCAAAACTGGTTTCTCAGGCACATGGATCTGATCTGCCCCATTGCCTTGGGCAGTAGGGCAGCAAAGCCCTCCTCTTCCCACACCACAGATGGAACAGAGAGCTTGGACCATCCAAACTCCTTCTATCCAAGCCATTATCCTCTCCTGCAGGAGTCAACACGTCCGACATCATCACTCTGTATATCTCGGCCATCAAGGCCCTGCGGGAGCTGGACCCTTCCATGGTTATCCTGGAGGTTGCCTGTGAGCCCATCAGGAAGTACCTGAGGTAGGAGGAGTGTGGGGCAGTCTGACACATCCCCTTTCCCTCCCCTCACTCGCTCCGTTTCCATTGCTGCTGGCAGGACTCGGGAGGACACGGTGCGGCAGATCGTGGCCGGTCTCACGGGGGATGCTGAGGGCTCGGGTGACCTGGCAAACGAGCTCTCCAAAGCTGACCCAGTGACCCTGGAGAATGGCCAGGAGAGTGATGATGACATCTCAGAGCCAGGGGACTGGGTTCCTGACCCAGTGGATGCAGATCCAGGTGAGATGCTGAGCCCAGCAGTCCTGGCAGCCGGCTGTTTTCCCTGGTGGGCTGGAGCCTTCAGCAGCTCATTTGCTGGTTCTCTGGAGCTGGGCTGGGGCAGGTCCCTGTTAATGTCACACTGGATTCCACCAGGGAAATCGAGCTCCAAGCGTCGCTCCTCAGACATCATCAGCCTCCTGGTGAGCATCTACGGCAGCAAGGACCTGTTCATCAACGAGTACCGCACGCTGCTGGCTGACCGGCTGCTGCACCAGTTCAACTACAGCGCTGAGAGGTGAGGCCCCAGCGCCCACAGCCAGGGCTTCCCTGGAAAAATCACCTGAGTTTTCTTTTACCTGTTGTCTGAAGGGTAGAACTTTCAGACTCAGTCCTGTCAGTGGCTGTTTGTGCAGCCAGGAGTGCCTTTGGCTATTTGCTTTGCAGCTTTGAGTTTGCCTCTAGAATTCCATGCTCAGTCCTGCCCTTGGCTTGTGTTAGAGCAGGAATTTGGAGACACTGACATGCTCTTAGCTCCATCCCACATGTTGATGGCCCCTCAAGTGGAAGGGATGGGAGATGTGTTTTTCTGAAATACAGAAAGTTCCACCTGAACATGAGGAAGAGCTTTGCTGTAAGGAGAGGTGACTGAGGAGTGGAACAGGAGCTCAGAGAGGCTGTGAGGTCTTCCCTGGAGATATTCCAAGCCCATCTGGACACAACCCTGAGTGACTGCTCCAGGGGACCTTGCTTGAGCAGGGAGGTGGAACTGGATGAGCTCCAGTGGTTCCAGCCTGAACCATTCTGGGATTCTGTCTTTAAAAAGCTGCTGGCCTAGAGGAGGTGGCTGTTCCTCCCTTGGGTACCAGGAGCCATCCTGGGCAGACACTGTGCCTTGCAAGGCTTCCTAGGAAGAGCATCCTTGTGCCAGGGACTTCCTTTTTTTGGCTGTGTGGTGAGGGGTGGAGGCCAAGCCAGGTTTGTCCTGCTGAGGGCCCCGTGCCTGACCTGCTGTGTCTCTTTCCAGGGAAATCCGGAACGTGGAGCTGCTGAAGCTGAGGTTTGGTGAAGCTCAGATGCACTACTGTGAAGTCATGTTAAAAGTAACTCCTTTTATTTTTTTAATTCAAGTCCTGTGTGTCTGAGCCCATTGGGGAAGGGGAGGGACTTGAGGAGTGACCCAGAAAGGGTTTCTTAGGAAAGTGGGGGCTCCAGAATGCCAGAGAGGGGCTGATTTGTGGCAGGCAGGAGTGCATTTAAATCATGTCTGTTTTTAAGCCCTGTGGGTTGGATTATCAGCTCTGGGGAGTGGTTGCTCTGGTGCTGCTGTCTCTCCTGCCCTTCCTGCAGTATCCTGGCATTGAAGAGCTGGGCTTGTCCAGCTCCTCTGGGGGTGGGACTCTGGAGTTTGATTCTTTTGGAGCACTCTGGGAAGAACACAGGTGTGGAAGGCCTCCAGTGAAGGCAGTGTTGAGTTATAACTCCTCCCTCTAACATCCCACAAATTTTTCTGAGTACGTAGCAGACTTCCAAGTAGAATATACATGAGATCACATCCTTTCCATCACCCTTTGGAGAGAACACTTTTCACCTTGTTGAAGCCTCTCCTTCAGCACTGGTTAGCACTGACTCTGAAGGGAAGGAGCCCCCTGAGCCCCCTGTGCCTGTTGCAGGACATGGCCGACTCGCGGCGCATTAACGCCAACATTCGGGATGAGGAGGAGAAGCTCCCTGAGGAGGAGAGGCCTCCCTTCAGCCTCGTGGCTGTTATCCTGTCCAGTGAGTTCTGGCCACCACTCAAAGAGGAGAAGCTGGAGCTTCCAGAGCAGATCAAGGAAGCCATGGAAGCGTATTCTAAGAAGTATGAGAAACTAAAGGTGAGCCCAGCTTAACCCTCCTTAGGAAAGCTTTATCCAGTCTCCTTTAGCTGCTGGTTGGCCCACGCTGTTACAGTGGGGTTTGCAATAACCCAGCACTTAGTGGTTCCTGCTGGGAGATCTGCTGGGATCAGCTGCTTCCCCCTTTTCCCAGGCCATGAGGACCTTGAACTGGAAGTACCACCTGGGGCTGGTGAGCCTGGACGTGGAGCTGGCTGATCGCACGCTCTCCCTGTCCGTGTCTCCTGTGCACGCTGCCATCATCCTGCACTTCCAGACCAAGAGTGAGCGCTGGGCAGCCCCTGTCTGTGCTTCCATGGCTGGGAAAGACACGTTCCTCGGGCAGCTGGAGGCTCTGAGAGCTCTGGCAGGAGGACCAAGACCTGGTGCATGGGTTTGGTTCTCCCACAGGGTTTCCAGCACCCAGCAGGGCCACAGCTCTGCACCCCTCTGCTTGTTCTGGCAGTGCCTCCCCTGCCTTACCCTGCTTCCTTCCAAATCCTGGCAAGCTTGGGTGTGGAAAGTGTCCTGTTCTCCATCTCCTGTCTGATTTCCATGGTCTCTGCAGGCACCTGGACGCTGACAGAGCTGAGTGAAGTGCTCAAGGTGCCCGTGACGTCGCTGAAGAGGAAGATGACGCTGTGGCTGCAGCAGGGAGTCCTGCGGGAAGAGCCCGAGGGCACCTTCACCGTCATCGAGGAGGAGCAGAAGGACCAGGTGGAGAAAGTTGTTCTGATTGACAGTGACGAGGAGGGGGACTCTGCCATGGCCTCACAGGCTGACCAGAAGGAGGAGGAGCTGCAGGTACCTGTCCCTGTGGTGATGCAAACATCCTGTCTTTTGGGTTTGGGGAATCTGATCAAGATGATGGATTCAGTTTGCACTATGGATTCACATTTTCCACTGCAAGTGGCCAAGTCCAGCACAAACATTTGGGTTTTCAAGTGGGTATCTCTTGGTTAATCTTTTGATGCTGGATCACAGCCTTCCCTCCAGACAAGTGCCCAGCTGCTGAGTCAGGGAACCATTTGGAAATCTCCAAATTGTTTTTTTTTTTAGTTTAAAAAAAGAAAAAACGTCTGAGACATGATTTCATATTTGAAAATAGCCATAACTACTTTGGATGCACCCAAGCAACACTTTTTGGCACTTCTGACTGCCCAAAAAACTTTCCCAGTACTAACAGCTGGATCTCTGCCTTCTCTCTGTTGTGGTTCCTGGACATTTCCAGTGCCTTTCCTGCCTGTGAGTCATACTGTGTGTGTTGTGCACCACAGCATTGTCATACTGGTGTTCATCCACAGAGGGTCATGTGTGTGCTGCAGGTCAGATCCCACTGTCTAGCTCAGTGTCCCAGCACTTTGCTGCTGTTGTTGGATATGCCCTGCTTGAAGACCCCATGCTCATGGCTGAGAGCAGAACTTAGTGCCAGCTGCATCCCTGCCTTGTTTTTGGGGTATTTGCTTTATGCTGTAGTGTCAGTCATTCACTGTGGCCTGTGTCCCTCTGCAGCTGTTCTGGACGTACATCCAGGCCATGCTGACCAACCTGGAGAGCCTGTCCCTGGAGAGGATTCACAGCATGCTCAAGATGTTTGTGATGACGGGCCCCGTGGTCACTGAGATCGATATCCAGGAGCTGCAGGGATTCCTCCAGAAAAAGGTCCGGGACCAGCAGCTCATCTACTCAGGGGGGGTCTATCGCCTGCCCAAGAACTGTAACTGACCTGGCAGCGTCCCTGGGCACTCCTGCCTGTGCCTGAGCTCTGCTCCAGAGTGCCACCAGCTCTCAGTGTCCTGCTGGGGGTTCTCTGCCCTGGGGGTTCTCTGTACCCCCTTCCCCGAATGGCTGTCAGCTCAGCAGCAGCCTGGACACCCCACGTCTGGGTCTGCTCCACACATTCCTCCCTCCCTCATGTGAGTGCCTGGGCCCACCTCCCTGGTTAATAAATAAATTTCCTTTTTTCAATGGTGTCAACTCTTTTCTTTCCTCTTGGCACCTCCCCATGCTGGAGGGGCAGGCAGGAAGCTCCCCAGTCTGCCAGGCACTGTCTGTCTTTCCTTGGTCTCCATGTGCAGCCCCAGAAGGTTTTGGGAGGGGGCTGTTGGCTCCAGCTGCTGTCTGGGACTCTGTGTGTGGCTAAAGCAGTGTCTTGGAGCTGGATGTGATTAATGAGACCCTGGCCAAAACGAAGGCTTGGGGGAAAACTGCAGGGTGCCCTTGTTTGGGACTCTTAAATTGTGTGGAATAATTTTATTGTGGGATGAAGAATGCTTTAGATGGATGAGATGTTGCTGTTCTTCAGGGCAAGCTGGTTAGTCCTGGAGGAGATCCAGTGGATTATCCAGGCCCTGGTGGGATTGCTTTGTCCTGGCACAGGTACCTGTGTGTGTCCCAGCACCACAGGGCTGCCCTTGGGGACGTTGTCCTGGGGAGCTCCAGGGCTGTTGGCAGCACAGGAGGAAATTGGGTGGGATAATCCCAGAGCTCCTGGTTAAACACTGTCCCCCAGCCAGCTCTGGAGCAGTTTCAGGATTGTATCACATCCCTGCTCCATGGTGTTCAGTTCTGCTTTCCACATGGGTTTTGCTCATCAGGAGGAATATGCTGGGAAAATCTGGCTTTTACTAAAAATATGTTTTCTGTGAAGCAACCAATGGGTTTCCACAGCCCAAGGAGTTGTTCTCCTCCTCTGCTGAGTCTTCAGTCCCAGCCTGTGAGTTTGGAATTGAGACTAAACAGAGCCACAGGTGAGCCATGGGAGCAGCTGTGAGTGTGGCCTTCCACCCAGGTGTGTGAGACACCTGTGGAACATGGAAATCACCCCCTATTTAACACTGAACCTTGCTTTTCAGTGCCTAAAGCCCACAGATCCCTGTGGCATCCCTCCAGCAGCTGCAGGGTGCAGCAGTTCTCTCCCCTTTGGGTACTTTGGTGCTTTCCTGTGTGGATAAAGCACGATTTCTTGATCCCCTGGGGCACTTTGCTCCAGGATGGCAGGGGTGTGGTACTGGGAACCTGGTGCATCCTGTTACAAAGGTTCCCTGTATTGAAGAGAGTCTGGTGATAACTGGATAAACCCCAGCCTGTGATTGCTTCAGGTAAAGCAAAAAAACCCTCAAAGGGCAGCAAATCCACGATGGCAACAGCAGGGAAAGGATGGACATCCATGCCTGAGTGCCCAAGAGACCTTTCCCTTTCTTCATTTCCTCTCCACTTTTTTCTTTGTTATATTTCCTTTTTTTCATGAAAGAACATTGAGCACATGGAATGAAGTGGAAGGGCTGGGGGTCAGTGGGGTCAATGCCTGCCGGCCCAGGGTGTGCCAGCCCCATCCCTGAGTGTCCCAGGGAGTGTCTGGTTGTGCTGTGGCTGTGACAGGACAGAAAAAGGCTCCTTTTGATGTGGGGAGATGAAAGCAGCTGCCAGTTTGGAGCAGAGCTGGCAGCAGGGCTGTCCCCACTCACCACAGAGCCACTGCTGGGACAGCCCAGGGTGACTCAGGGCCGTGGCTGCCTCTGCTTTGCTTATGGATGCAAGAATATCGATTTATTTACGTGTTGTGCAGGTGGATTCATTGCTCTGTGGTGTTTCCTCACCCCCAGTGCAGGGCCTGTGGGGCAGTGAGTGTGTCCTGTCCCCCATCCCAGCAGCATTCCCACACTCTGGGCACTCCCAGCCCTCCCCAAAGCCGTGGCTGTGCCTTGGAAGGGCAGGGGATGAGCATCATTCCCATCCTGACTCTTCCCACCTCCCTCACGCTGCCCAAGGGCTGGACCTGAGGGGTGTGAGGAGTTTGTCCATCCTGAGCTGGAGGATGAGCGATGCCACCACTGAGAGGACCTGGAGTCACCTCTCTGCCCGTGGGAGGTCCTGGTGTGGCAGAGCCAGAGCCACCAGCTGAGCTGTGGTGTGGCTGTTTCAAAGTGTTACAACTGGAAAAATTCTGGTTTAATGACTGCTTCAGCCTTCATGGAATATAGAAGTCTTAAAGTTAATCGAAACAAGCTAGAAATGTGATTTTTTTTTTTTTTTGGTGAACAGAGGAAGCTGGGGGAAGAAAAGGCTTTGTACTGCTCCCTCTGCCACTTGCTGTGCTGTGCTTCAGGCTGGAGCTGTGTCTGCTGGCCAGGGCAGTCCCTGTCCCAGGGCTTTGCAAATCATTCCCACTCCAGAAGAAAAGAAGAAAAACGTATTTATAGCTCAGAAATGCACATAAAACTCTAGAACCATAGACTCACAGAATGGCCTGGGTTGGAAAGAACCCTAAAGCTCATCTCCTTCCACCCTTCATGGGTCAGGACACCTTCCTCGAGCCCAGGCTGCTCCAAGCCCTGTCCAGCCTGGCCTTGGACACCTTTTTTACTCCTTGGATGCTTGGGAATGGCTCCAGTTCTTTGGGGGTGTTTTGCAGAGCCCTTGGTGATGATACAGACCTTGGGAAGGTGTTACAGTGATTTTCTCCAACACAAGGTGATATCCATGGCTCTGGGGGATGCTGGTGGTGGGACTGGAGTGCTGTCTGATACTTCCCATATTATTTCCCAAATTTTCCATTTTTTTTCCTAGATGTGCTCCTTCTGTTTTCCAAAGCAGAGTGAGCTGGTGCCTGCCCTCTCCCCCTGCCTGGTGCTGGGCCTGGATGGTGCCTCACAGCACAGCCAAGACCTTCCCTTTGGCAGATGAGGGGCTGAACCTGCCCAACCCATTTTTCTTAGCTTTTACCTCTTTTTCACCGTTTTAGTGAGGTACAGATGGAGCTCACCTGGAGGAGAAAGAAGCAGCAGATTCAACCCAGGTTTTAGGAGTGGTCATCTGACCCAGCACCCCTTGAAAACAAGGAATGAGATATAAAAATCCTGTGACACAGAGCACTCCCCTCATTTACCTTGATCTATTTATAAACTGTTTGGAAGGGTCACGATAACCCAGGCAGGATGCGGGGGACATTCCCCAGCCCAGGGATAAATTGTTTGGGTTATTTAGGATGTGTTAAAGCTGCTCACAGAGCCTGGAAATTCTTGCTAAGAATGAGATTGGGAAGAGTGAGGGGTCTGGCTTGATGGCCCCAGGAATGCATCCAGGGAATTTCCACTGGATTTAGGATTCAGAAGGGCTGATGGTTCAGGGGGAGCCCAGCAGCAATTCAGGGCACATCAACACAAGGTGGGTGATGTAAAAGGGAGGAAATCCACCCCCAGCCCAATCCAGAGCTGATGTGGCTGTGGAGCTGGGGAATCACACTGCAAAAAAGGGTAAATCCATGCTTGGAAAAAAGGCCTTTGGGTCTGGGAATGACCCTCCAAAACTTGAAGGAAAACCCTAAAGCTGTAACATAAATTGGTGCCTCCTGGTGGGTACCAAACCCAAAGTGCCCAAAGCAGTGGGTACCACTCAGAGGCTTGTACCAGAATCTCTGCTCAGGGCACCGTCCCCCCCTCCCTGGCACATTCTCTCCCCTCTCTCCCCATGTGGGAGAGGCTGTGTTTGTGCAGGATTTGCATCCGTGGCCGCAGGAAGGGCTGTGGCACCTCCCATCCCCATCCCGGCCCCGCACCCGTTTCCTCCCCGTGGGGCCCAGCCGGGGGAACACGGGGGGGGGGGGAACAGGGCTGGTGGCCCAAATTTGCTCCCACATGGCCCCCATGCACTGCCCTGAAGCCCCCATGTGCCCCCCATGTACACCTCCCTCACCTGCAGGCATCCTCACCCCAAAAATCCCATTAAAACATTACCTCTCTGCATGTCCCCCCAGTGTGTCTCCTCCCCACAGCTTGTCCCCAACAATTTGGGGTGCTGGAGGTCCCCAAAGCAGGAGTGGGAGTGGCAGCTTCTTGCTTCTCTAATGTTGAATTTTTCAGAGCTTTGGGGTGGGCTCTGTGTTTTGGGGGGTTTTGCATGGTTACCATCACTCTGCTTGGGGGATGCTCCTCCTTCAAAAACCTGAATTAGCCAGAAGAGCATCTCTCTCGGTGGCTGCCCCCAAAACACCTGCCAAGCTCCTGACAATGGGATTTGTGCTTCGGGTCAGCCCTGCCCGGCTTCCCGAGCCCGAGGGCAGCTCCAGCTGTGCCTTCCTGACACAGAAATCCCCACATTTGCAAGGATTTGGTAGGCAAATCCCGCTGGCCACAGCAGAGGCACCTTCCTGGGGAGATTGCTCAGAGAATCCCCTCCCCTGAAGCTGGGGGGAATTGTGTTCATCACATCCAGGGTGGGATCTGCACAGTGATGCACCAAAACCCCTCAAATTCGGGGGGTTCCTCCTTATTTCAGGTCCTGTGCAGGTTCCAGCTGAGGGCTATCAAAAACCAGGAGCTTGAAATACCAGCAAGAGCTCACTTTGTGCTTCTCTGGAGTTACCAGACGGGTTTGTTTTGGAGGAAAAAGCCTCGGCCAGGTTGTGTGAGCGCAGGTGAGAGGTGGGACCGAAGGAAAGAGGAGAGCAGGTGAGGAGGAGCCGCCTGAACTTTTGTGCTGCTGGGCCAGGAAAACCCCGGCAGTTCCTGCTCAGAAAGGATGGAGCCGCTTTCCCCGGGGAGTTTGGGTGCCCACAGCACAACTTGGTCCCAGAAGTGGCCCTGGCTGTCCCCATGTCCCCAAGGGGCTTTGGGAGGGCAGCAGAGCAGGAACAGCCCAGGGTCCAAACAACCACTCCGGACTTGCTGGGTTTTTTCCAGGCTCATTATTTTTTATGGACTCACTCCTTCCCCCTCAGACTGACTCGATTTTCTCCGTGCTCCTCCTGTTGGCCAGGGGAAGCTCCCAAACACCTCCTCAGCCCAAATGAACCCCTCCTGGCAGCTCTGACCTTTAGGGTGCCGGGTTCCCAGTGACTGAGGACTGCCAGCCCCAGGGTGGGGATGTTTTTGTCGGGGGATGAGCTCACCCTGTGTTTGTGCAGGATTTGCAAACACACACGACAGGAAGGAACCGCTGGAGAACAGCAGGAGCTGAAAGAAGAGTGTCAGGGTTAAATTTTTTTGGTGTCTCTCGGCTTTTTTACACGGTGAAGAGAGACCACTGAAGGTGTTTAAATGTAATTCCAAAGCGTAATTTCCTTGTCATGTATCTTAAGTATTGAATAGACAGGGCCCATTTTAAATGCCTCTATATTCTAACTGAACTCAGTGAAATACAATAATTATTACTCTTGGTTCAAAAGCCTACCACTTTTGCAAGATGATGAACTTCTCTGTTTACTGAAGTTTGTGATTCTGGATAAAGCCGAGCTTTTCTTTTGAGGTACTGAAGTAATATTAAAGCAATTTTCACACATAAAACTAAACCACCCTTAGGTTTTCTTGAAGGGAGGGAAGGAGCTGCAGAATTTTAGAACCAGGATCCAGTTAATAAAAAAACCAGAAGGTACGTGAAAAGTTCTAATGCTGCGGGGATTTCTGCAAAGGCTCCCTGGGTACGGGGAGTGTCCGCACGGTGTCGGGGAGGGCTCCGGCCGGGAGGGGGACACGGACCGGCCCCAGCGGCCATCCCAAGGCACGGGGAGAAGGAAGTGCCGCCCAGGGCCACTCCTCCTCACCATTTCCTCTCTCCGGGGCTGCTTTCTGTGCGGATGAGAGCGGCGACACCGGAGCTGCCGGCCCGTCCGAGCCCGGAGGGCGAGGGGACACCGCGGGTAACGGCGCTGGCATCGGCTCCCCCGTCCTGTCCCCATCCCTCGGGGGTCCCCAGGACACCCCCGGCTCCTTCCAGCTCCTTCCAGCTCCTTCCAGCTCCTTCCAGCTCCATCCCCTCCATCCCCTCCATCCCCTCCATCCCCTCCATCCCCTCCATCCCCTCCATCCCCTCCATCCCCGGTCGCTCCTTTCCGCCGCTTTTCCAAGGATGCTCCCGCTGCTTTGGGATGCTTCGGGCTCGTCCCCTCCGCTTGCTGTCCTTCTCCTCTTGCCTTTGGGGCCTGGCAGAACCTTGGCTTGGGCTGCTGGGGTTTGGTGGTGAGCAGGCTGTCGGGGAGGGCTGCTGGCTGTCACCGCTGTCACCCTGGGGATCAAAGCTCAGCTTCTTCCCGAGAGGAGCCGTGCCCGCATCCCGGGCTTCTCCTCCCAGCCCCCGACCCCTTTATCCGCACCTCCCACAGCTTCGTGCCCCCTCCCCGTGGAAATGCTCCCTTTTGGGTGGAGGGTTTGGCTCCAGCTGGGGGTGAGGGGATCAGTATTTAGAATTTCCCAGCTGTTCCCTTTTCCCGGCAGCTTTACCCATCCCGAGAGGTCGGGGTGCAGCCTCCCCAGCCGAGGGTGCTTTTGACCAACCCCACGGTTCTCTGCTGGCCTCTCCTGCCACCAGAGCCCTTTGCTGCCTGCCTGGGGGCTGTCCCCATCCTGCTGCCCTCTCCCAGGCCGCCTCCAGCTGCCCACACAGGCTCCTCTGTTGTGGAAACGCTGTTTCGGGTTTTGCAGCAGGGTGCACGAATGCAAACACTGCAAGAGCTACAGCAGGAAAGCTGGAGGCTTCCCAGGAGTGTTTCCAAGTGCGAGTTTTCCTGTGGTGTCCAGGCTCAGCACAGAACAGCAATCAGCAGTGTTTACATGAGCACTGGGATGCTGAAACCCAAATTCCTGGGTTCTTTTTTCTGTTGTTTTCACCAAATATTAAATTAAGCTGCCAAAATTGCATCATTGCAGGCTGGCACAGCCTCCTGCCGTGCCCTGACCTGACACTGAGTGTGCAGGGGCTGCTCTTAGAAACTTCCAGTCCTCTGTAAATACCAGCAGGTATTAGGGGCTGAGTCATGGCATTAATAGGCTTATTATATTCATGACTGGACAGATTCATTGCTCAGGATGGGGTTTTGTCCTTCCACCCTGCCTTGCTCGGCTCATCTGGAGGGTTGGGCATCCCACACTGGTGGGATGGATGTGCTGGTGGGTTTTGGGAAGGAGGATTTTGAACATCTCCCAGCTGGTGAGCGCTCAGTCCTCACCATTCCCCACGGGTCTTGTGGGAGCTTCAGGCTCTCTGCATGGACAGGGAGCAGGAGAGCAGGCTCTGGGCTGTGAGCAGCCAAATCACTTTGTGTTTCAGCTGCAGCAGCACCTGGCTGTGGCCTGGAAATGTCCATGGGGAGTGCTTGGGGTGTCCTGTGTTTCCCTGCCAGGAGCAGCCTCCCAGGCCTTGAGGGGAGCCTGTGACAAAGACAGAGAGAGGGAATTTTTAGCAGGTCCTGTTATGACAGGGGTGATGGGTTTAAACTGGAAGAGAGTGGCTTTAGAGTAGATATAAGGAAGTTTCTTAGAATGAGGGTGGTGAGGCCCTGGCAGGGGTTGCCAGAGTGGCTGGCCCATCCCTGGAAACATCGCAGGCCAGGTTGGTTGGGGCTTGGAGCAATCTGGGCTAGTGGAGGGTGTCCCTGCCAGTGGCAGGGGTTTGGAACAAGATGCTCTTTGAAGGTTCCATCCAGCCATAATTATTCCACAATTCTGTGATCCTTCTGTTCTCCAAAACTTTTCCTGTAAATTTCCATAACCTCTCCCCTGGCATTTAACCAACCCCCTCTTCACCTGCAAGGGCTTGGGGCTGAGAAAGCTTCACCCTGTGTTTGTGGGGATGTTTGTCAGTGCTTGGAGGTTTTTCTCATCGCTGGCTGAGCTCTGTGGTGTCCCTGGTCTGTGTGAGCTGCAGGGGCTGTTCCCCAGTGGCTCTGGGGACAGCTTTGTCCCTTTGGGGAGCTGCAGGCACTGAGTGAGGGATGCAGGGTGGAGAAGGGGCACAGCTGTGACTGCACTGGGGACAGCCCAGGGCTCCCAGTGCCATCCTTTGGGTGGCATCGCCGCGATGGTGGCATCCAGCCCTCCCTCCTGCTGCCACCTCAGCCCTACCCTGTCAGATCCCGCCTGGCTGGTTTTGCCTCTGCACACCAAACCCTGCACGGGGTCAGGAATCAGGTCAGCAATTAGCACTCGGGGTTAATTGCAGCACAGCAGTGGCAGGTCCGGCGATGCCGGCTCACGGTCCCGAAACCGACCTGCGCAGGGAGTGGGAGCGAAGGTTTGAGTTTGAGAGCAGCCAGGAGGGCTGTGGGGTGAAGCAGGGAGGCAGAAGGAGCATTTCCCAGTGCCTGTGGCTCCCACCCAGCTCCTGGGCTGCCCTGGGGCTCGGTGGGTGACGGAGGCCGCTTTGCACAGGGGAAGTAAAAGCTTGTCCAGAGCGTGACTTTGTGCAGGTTGGTGGCTTCCTGCTGAGCTGGAGCGAGTTAATAACAAACTCCCAGTCCTCCCTGTCCTCTGCAGACTCCTGGTGCTTTTGGCAAGACCCAGTGTGGATTTTTTTTAAGGATAGCTGATGGAAGTGCCTCCCCATCCAGGGGCAGCTCTGGTCTCCCCTCCCTGCCAGGCACATCCATCAGCACAGCCAGGAAAATCCAGCCCGGAGGTGCCACCGCAGCAGGGATGGCAGCGAGTCACTCCCACAGCCCCGGAGGTGTCCGTGGGTGAGCCAGTGACTTCCCACAGGGTGTGTACGTGCCTGTGTGCATGTGCTGGCACAGAGGTGGGGCTCCCTGCCTTCCTTAAATTTAGCAGGTGTAGGGAAAGAGGAGCGGGCAGCCGTGGTTCACAGCGTGGCTCAGTCTGTCCTGCTGTCCTGCTGTCCTCCTTCTCACAGCAGAGCCTCTGCCTTGGCCCCAGCCAGCTCTGACCTTCCCTTCTGCATCTGAAGGCGGTGTTTGGTTTGTGTTACAACATCAACTTGCATGAATTGACACCGAATTTCATCTGTAGTTTTGCATATCTGTCCCATCTTCCAGAAAGTCAGCTTAGGTCTGGAAATCTCAGCCACCTTGGCATTGTTGATTGCTGCAGGTTTCTGCCCATTAGAAAGGGGAATATCTGTCTAATTCCACTGTTATTCATCACTTCCTGATGTTAGGAAGGTTGATTTTGCATCATTCCTTTTATTTTTAGAAAGAAGATGATGTGAATGGGCTGTAAGAACCAGATGAGATGGAGGAAGAGCTGCCCTGCTCTGAGGTGGATGGAAAAAGTGTCCTCAGGGATCTGGGGGTGGAGAGCAATCCCACAGGAGACACGTCTGGAGCACGAGAGGTGCCCTGGGCTGAGAGCAGCACAAAAGAAGAGGCTCCTTGTGACCCAGAAATTGTCACCAGCGAGGGCAGCGTGGAGGGAGAGATGCTGGGCAGCGACAGAGATGGGGAAGGGGAGATTCCCAGCACTGGCAGTGATGGGGAAGAGGAAATTCCTGACGCTGGCAGTGACAGGGAAGGGGAAATTCCCATCACCAACAGCGACGAGGAAGGGAAGATTCCCATCACCGACAGCGATGGGGAAGGGGAAATGCTCTGTGACGCAAAAGAGGCGTCCTGCTCTGAGAGCGACGCAGAGGAAGTACCAGATGCTGTAATCCCCTCTGCTTCCAAGAAAATAACTTCTATTTCCTCCCCCTTACGGGCCATCGTCCGCCTGCGCCGCTGCTACAGGGGGCTGAAGAAAAGCCGTCTGCACCTGGAGCTCCCTCGGGAAAAGTCTGCCGAGTTTGTCCACACCAGGCTGCTTCAGAGGCAGCTGTCCCTGGGCAGAACTTCCCTCTACAGCCCTTCCATGTCCTTCTTTAACCAGTCTGGCTTTGAGAGCTCCCAGTACTTCACCTTTGACACGTCTGTGGAACATTACTCTGTGAAAAAGTGCAGGCGGAAAAAGAGCCGGAGGAAATCCAGGATGGTTCTGTACCCAGATAAAACAAAGAAATACCTCCCAGCAGAGGAGAAGAGCAAGGCAAAGCGCTGCCTCCTCTTGCTCATTGCCATTATCTTCTTCCAGATTCTCAATGCAATAGAGAACCTGGATGATAACCTCCAAAAATACGACCTGGATGGTTTGGAGAAAACCATGCACCGGGAAGTATTTGGGCAGAAAGCTGCTGTGGAAAGTATTGTGGAATTACTGAAAGACTACCTGGCTACCCACATCCACAACAAGCCTCTGGTGATCTCTCTGAATGGCCCAGCAGGGGTTGGGAAGAGCCACGTGGGCTGGGTGCTGGCCAAACATTTTCGCTCTGTCATGGCCAATGACTTTGTGCTCCAGTATTTTGTGATGCATCACTGCCCCAGCGGGGTGGCTCCCCTCTCGTGTGAAATAGATCTGTCTAAGAAGATTTCTGACATGGTTACCAGAGCTGAAATAGAGGAAAAGACCCCGCTGTTTATTCTGGATGAGGTTGAGCTCATGTCCCCCGTCCTGCTGGACACTCTCGGCCGATTCTTTGAACCCAACCAAACCAACGAGTTCCTCAATGCCATCTACATTTTAATAAGCAACCTGGGAGGTGCTGAAATCACAAAGTTTGTTCTCCAGAATGCATCCACTGAGCTCCTGCATCAGCAAAGGGGAGCTGAGGAGCTGCTGAGCATCATCCAGCCGGTCCTGGTCGGTGTCCACCCTCTGTGGAAGGCTGCAGACATCATCCCCTTTGTGCTTCTGGAGAAGTCTCACGTCATAAACTGCTTCCTGGAGCAGATGAGGAGGGAGGGGCTCTATCCCGACCAGAAGCACATTGAAAATTTGGCAAATCAGCTCAGTTACTACACTACAGGGGACAAGCAGTACTCCAGCATGGGCTGCAAGCAGGTTGTGGCCAAAGTCAACCTCCTGTAGGGATTTACTGCAGAGACCAAGCCCTGCTCTCGGGATTTGCGAAGTTCTGTGCTCATGAGGAGTGTGTTACATGCTCAAGGTGTCCTTTCTGAGCCTGCAATGGCTCTGCCCTGGTCCAGGCAGAGGGGTGGCAGCCTGGACAACCTGGTCCCTCTTCTCCTCCAGATCACTTTTTCCTGATGTTCTGTGAAAAAGGAAGGGCAAGGAAGCCAGAGCCACCTCCCAATAACTGCAAGATGCTTTGTTCCTGACATTCTCATCTGGGATTCTTGTCATTAAGGAGTTTTGAGGAGGCATCAAAAGCTGCAGGGTATAAATAGGATGGAACAATCCCTGGGTCACTGCCCCTGCAGAATTTGTCACCTTGTGTGTCTCACTGTCCCCTGGCTCACAGCTCTTTGCTTCTTCTTGGTCCTGGCAGGGCTGGACCCCTGGCACTGGGACAGCTTGTGGCTTCTGTCCCCCCAAAATGTGCAGGCACCCAGAGCCCTGCCTTCCTCAGTTCCTACGTGACCACATCCTCTGGAGATGTTTTTGGACCTGCTCCTGAGCTGTTGCTCCTCTGAGCTCATCCCTGAGCTCACCTTTGGCACCTGCAGTGAGATTTCTGCCCTGCAGGTGTGTTTGGGCTCGCCTCAAAGACTGCTGAGCTGTGCCAGATGGTGCAGAAATAACCTCTGGATTGTTCCTCATCCTCAGACCTCTTCTGCTTTTCCCCTCTGGGGACACATCACCATGGTCAGTCTTTATCTAGAAAGCCCAAAGCAGCAATTGGTGGACATTGAGCAGCACACACTGGAAAAGAGTTTGGGTGATGGGGTGGGAATCCTGGGTTTGTTCCCAGTGCTGAGAGGCCAAGAAGAAGCTGTTTGCTGTTGAGCCCCAGGTGAGATGTGGCCTGGGGGCAGCTCAGGAGGAGCACACAGCCATGTTTCAAGCAAAACTGAGCAGGTATTTATGACATTGTTTTCTCAGGTTGTGGTTCTGTACAAGATTTCTGCAGCTTGCTGTGAATTCCCAGACAAGAAACCCCGTGGATGTTTGCACTGGGGGTTTGATTCACCTCTTTCTAATTGTTGGTCTCCAAAGACTCTGTTACATACTCCAGCTCCCAGAGCTATTGTCAGGAATAAACCCAAACTATCCTGAATAAAATAATTGAAAGTACATTTCTTTCATTTGACTGAAATGTGGATTTCCTCTCAGATTTCCCTTCTGGAGCCATGTGGCTGCACTGCCATGCCTGTACTTCCCAGTGACTCGGGTTGGGAGCAAGCCAGAGCTTTGTGGTGCATTTTTTGCAGTGTGGGTGCAGCAGCTCCAGGTGTGCTCCAGGTAAGCCCAAACCCACACAGTGCAGCAGTGCCAAAAGCTGGGTGCTGCACAGCTCCTCCATCCAAGCCACCTCCGAAATTCAAGTGTCCCCAAAAACCGACGTGTGGGACCCGAGTTAAGAGAGCTTAAGCAGTGAGCTTAGCTTACTGCTAAGACATTTGGGATGCCTTTATCCTGGACAAGAAAAGACTCAGGGACCAGGATTCCCTTCCTTTCCATCTGGGAGAGGGGCAGATGTTAGTTCTGATTGTTTCAACAATCTCTTTTGTTTATAAATCCCCACCCACGGGGTGTTTGGTTGGTCCCTGGGTGCCTCCACACCAACCATCGGGAAAGGGAAGGGGAGCTGAGAGACACCCAAGCCCTGCAGGAGACAGGCTTGGGATGGAAACCATAAATTGGAGGAAAGGTCTGAGAGAAGGTGCTGCAGAGGAGGGTGGGAGTGAGCAAACGTTCCAGGTGAAGGGCTGAGAGGAAAACAAGCCCGAGGGCATCACAGCACTCACACACCACAGGAGGGATAACAGCCCGGGGCCCAGAACGCCAAACATCCATTAAAATGTATAAATAGGTGTGTTGCATATGCAGGGCATGAAGTAATGCTGGAGCAGTGTGGAACCATATTTGGGCAGGGAGGGAGACCTCGGGGCTGTGCCCCATGCCAGCATCCTGGGGAGCGCAGGCTGGGAGCGATGGAGCCCGGAGAGGTTTCGGGTGAAGCACCAGAAGAGGTTCCAGATGTGCAAAGCACGGGCAGAAAGGAGACAGCGGTGCTGGGTTGTGCCAGCCCTCCCTGGGCAGGGTGTGGAGCTGGCTGGGAGAGTCAGGTTCATGGAAAGGTTTGGGGAAGATGCTGGAAGTGCAGCAGAGGACTGAGAGAGGAGAGAGGCTGCAGAGCTGCTGAGCCCCGGGACAAAGAGGGTGATTTAGGAGAGCCACAGGGCTCAGGGTTGGAGTCTGAGACACAAAGTGTGTGCCTGGCTCTGAGACCCAGAACACTGAATTTCATAGAACATGAAATCTATGGGCATGTTTGCATGGTGATACATGAGAACAGCTGCTAAAGTTAGATAGAAAAGCCAAAAGTGTGAGTGTGTAGATTAGAGACTTTTCTTAAGTCACTGGGTGAAAAAGTTAGAGTTTAAACTACTTTAAAAAATAGAAATCAAGATGGAGGATTTAGGGTGTTGTCTCTTTTCCTTCTTCTTTCTTCTTCATTTTCTTCTTCTAGAGGTTTTTGGGTAGTAGTAGGTGATTGGATAAAAAATGCCACAATGCACACAGGTCATTAAGGAAAGTAATTTATGTGTCTATTGTTAATTAAATAAAAATAAGTATAAAAATAAAAGAACTGCATAATTCAGGGCCATTTTGTGCCATCAAAGCCAAAGTGTGCAGATTAATGATGTAATAAACTAATCTGGAAACTACTTTACTTCCCCTTGACACTTTCCTCTCATCAATCCAGTTTATTTATATATAATATATAATTATAATATATAATTATAATATATAATTATAATATATAATAATAATATATAATATATGATATATAATAATCTATACATGATACATTATATATTATATGTTACATATTATATATTATATGTTGCATATTATATATTATATATTATATATTATATATTATATATTATATATTATATATTATATACTATGTATTATGTATTATATACTATGTATTATGTATTATATATTATATACTATGTATTATGTATTATATATATACATTTTATATCTCTATAAAATGGGAAAAGACCACCTGGAAAACCTCCCCTGAGGTGAGTGGACATTTTTGTGGCCAGCAGGTGATATGTGAAAGAATGTAAAGCATTAATTGCAGACAAATCCTCTGTTTTCACCTGTACCTTTTCCCCTCTCCTGCTCCTATCAAATGTACCTCCCTGTCCAAATGCTCTCACTCAAACCAGACCCATGTGGTGTCTTTGCTGTTCTCCTGAGGAAAAAGAAAAAGGTAAAAGTAATCCAAAATCCTGCAAAAAGACATTCCCAGAATTTATGGTTTCCATTTAAACTCTCTGAGCCACCCAGCACAATTTTTGTGCAGCAGTTGCAGGTGTGATTGTCTGAAATCAGGGAATCCTGTGCTGCATTCCCACCCAGCCATCCCAAAAAGCTGCCAGGTTTTCCAAAACTGGGGCTGAAGGAGTTTGTGCCCTCTCAGCTGGCAGCACCTGCTGATTTTATCCTGTGCCTTTCCTGACACACCAAACAAACTGCCCAGCTCTTGCTGAGGTGGCTCCATACCCCCCTGTGGGATGAAGGTTCCTGAATCACAGCCTTGCTCTGCCTTCACTGAGGGTCTGCACATCCCTGGCTGCCGTGGGGACCTTGGGAAATCAGTTCTGAGCTTTTCCCTCGATGATAAACCGGTCCTTGGATTGAAGGTTGTTGCTTCTCTCTCCGAGTGAAGCAGTGCCTTGGGTTTGCTCCAGCCTCTGCGATGGAATGAGCATTTCTGCCCCTCCTTGCAGATCCCTGCAGCACACACAGCACAAACAGCTCTGGATTCCTGGATTCCTGGCTGGCTCCAGCTCAGGACACGATGCTGAGCGTTGCAGAACTCTTTGGCCTGACGTGACCTGGTGTCCTCAGCTCTGTCTGTGCCGTGGCCTCCATCACTTCCAGATGCAAAAGCCACTCCTTGGTGCTTCCTTCTGCCAAACATCCAACACTTCCAGCTCTGGCTGCTGCTCCCGATGCAGCCACGGCTCAGTTTCTGTCTTTGGTGGTCAGTGAAATTGCACTGAAGTCTCTGGTGAGGAAGGGTGAATGAAATTCAATTCTTTGGATCCAGCTCAACAGGTATTTTTATTTCTCCTTGCACCTGGTGGGCAGAAGATCTGCTGCTTGCAGGGCTGATTCATCTCCTCACCTGAGGAGGATCCAGTGACCTGCTTAGACAAGCTCCCCTGGGAGTTATAAATGCACCCCTGTGTTACACTGGCGTGGCAATAATGGGTAACAGGGATTGGAAACAGGAGCAGGATTTGTCCCTGCAGGTCCCCTCCCATTCCTGGGGCTCCTTCTGAGGCTGGGTTCATCCTGGCCTCCCTCCAGCAGGGAGTTGGGCAGTGCTGGGGAGATGGATTAGGGGGGTGAGAGGTGGAACTTCACTGGAAACCTCGAGGTGATGAACAGCAGGTGATGCCACTGGTGCCAGAGCTGCAGAAAACCCCTGGGTGCCTGTGAACCACAGCGGGGTGACACAGCTCAGGGGTTGGGAAAAGCTGATCTGATCTGATTCCTCCTTGGACAGGATCCTGATTGAAACAAAGGGAGATGGGTGTAATACCGAATCTTTGGGTTTTCACATCCAGCCAGCAGCCAGGTGTGCACCTGGGGCAGTGCCTGTGGCACTTTCTCCTGGCCTGGAACCCCATGGTCCGGGAGGATGTTACTAATCCCCAGCCTGACTCACTCAGCTGTTGGGGCCAGGGTGGGTCTGAGACACCACAGGGCAAAGCAGCAGCAATCCACATGAGCTGGTTCTTAATTGTGTTCTTCTTTTAAACCTCTGAAAACCATTGTGTGCCTTGGGTGCTGCCTGACAGCATTTCACCAGTGCAGACAGGGCTGTGGTCACTGAGAACAACCTTTGCCACCAGAATTAAGGGATGAGCCATCCCACCCCGCTCCAGATGATCTTTAAGGCCCCTTCCAACCCAAACCATTCTTGAATTTTCTGATTCTATTGTCTGATTGTACAGTAGCCATCCAGAGATGACTGCCCAGGGTCTTTTTACAGAAATCCACCCTTTCATTTCCTCCTGTTTGAGGAGGCCCACGATGACCAGACACACAAAGTTTGCAGCTGAATCTCCAAAGTTCATGTCAAAGACCTGAGAGAGCTGGAGCTCTTTCCAGCAGGTTTGTGGGCACTCAGCCCTTTCAGGCTCTGTTTAGTCATTATCAGGCACAAAGAATTCAAACATGAGAGTTGTTTTTTTCCTTTTCTGGGCATATCTGGGATGGAGCTTGCCAGAGCAAGTGCTGAGGTTGCTCATTTTTCTGGGGCTGAGTGCTGAGATTGCACAGGGTCAGAACAGAAACTGCAGCCTCCCATCCCCACGCCTCCAGCTCAAGGCCAGGGTTCCTGCTGGATGGGATGGGATGACAGGGGACAGCATGGCCATCCCCAGATTGTGTTCTTTACAGCAAATATGTGAATTCCAATGAAGGACACGCTATCAAAAGCACCAAAATGTCTTGAGGCAAAGCCTTGTGGTAGGAAGCGGTAATAAAGGAGAGCAGAACTGGGGAGGAGAAAACTTGGACCAGAAGTGGAGAGGAGAAAACTTGGATTAAAATTGGAGAAAACTTGGAGCTGTCCTTCCAGTGCTGTTAGCAGCGAGTGCCCCTGGGCAGATGGTGGGCAGATAGGGGCTGCTGGGGCACAGACATTCCAGAGTGATTTCTGAGCCAGCTGAGCTCCTCCCATCATCACTTCACTCATCAAAGTGAGTATTTATAGCACAGGTTGGAGCAACGGGAGAAATCAAAGAGGAGCTCCCTAGAAAGATGCATAAATCACTCCAAGAGTTCTGCTCTGGGGCTCTGCATTTTTTGCTTTAATGAGAGTGACCAAAAACTCTGGTGCTATTATTAATATTTCTTAATATTATTTCAGTGATCTGCATTTTTGCATTAAAACAATCCTTGAGGTATTTCCATAGAGTTCTCCCAGCTTTTAGAGCTACGCCTGCAAACTGCTAAGGACATGCTGTCTTACACCAGAGAAAACATTTTCTCCGGCACAGATCTGCTGAAAAACAATTCAGAAAATGTGTCCAGGCCGATGTTTGCTGCCCAAGCTGTCAGGAGACCTCCAACAAAGCGGAGCAGGAAAGCCAGGAAGGTGCTGTACCCAGCCCACGTGAGAAAATACTTGCCACGGCAAGAGAAAGATCCAGTCAAGCGGTGGCTGCTCCTCTGCGCTGGCATCATCCTCATCCAGGTGTTAATTGAGGCTCCTGAGCAGGAGAGACTGGCTGGGGAGAAGCTGCTCTGTGCAGCAGCACCACCAGGAGCCGATGGGCTGGCACAGAACCGCTCCAGAGAACGCTCAGCTATTGCAGGAATCATCTCAGCAGCTCGGGGAGCTCTCGGGAACTGCTCTGATGTGCCACGAGCAGCCCAGAGCTCTCCTCTTCCTCTGCTTCATCCCGGGCACAGCTCTGAGCTCCCTGCCAGGAGCTGCCCTGAGCATCACCAGAGCAGCCCTGGGGCTCCTGTGCCCCTCTGAGGGGACACTGCCACCCTGGATGGTGACACGGGGCTGGCAGAGGACACAAGAGGCGTCGATGAAAGCCCAGCAGCAAGAGCTGGGCAGTTTTTCCTGCTGATTTGTTTGTGACTGTGATTAGAGACTGGTTTCCGCTAGCTGCAACAAAAATCTGCAGGAATTAATTCCCCTCCTGGGCTGGGTTTGTGCTGTGCTGACCTACCTGGCACTTGTGCTGTAATTTAGTGTCAGTTCCCAGCAGCTAAAACAGCTCAGCTCTCAAAGTAACCTGAGAGAAAAGCTCCAGAGCGCCGGTCTCCCGCGGTAACACTGTAAGAATAAACTGCTGAGATCAGATTTTCACAGTGTGTTTTACAATTTAGATTTTAAAATGAAGGTTTTGTGGCCGTCCTGGGGAAATGAAACTGTCCAAGCAGCAAGGACAGTGGGGTGGGAGCCATGGCATGGCCTGGACATCAGCTGAGGCACTGGGAGAGGTCCATCAACCTGTGAGAGATGCTACGGCTCTGGTTGGGGAGATGGGGCAGCAGATGAGCACAGCACTGGGATATCTTCTTGGGAGAACCCTGGGAGGTCCCTGAAACCATGGGACATGCTGAGGAAAAGGTTTGATGGAGGGGTGGGTGAACTAGAAATCACCGGTGGCCCTTCTCACACGGTTCCACCATTTATTTCTGTGCTGAGCAGGGGTTACTGGGCATGAAAGGTGGGATTGCCCCAGCTCCAGGGCACTGCAGGTGCGGGATTTTGGGGAGATTGATGGTGTGGGGGGGCTGCAAGGGCAGCTCAGGCTGGGGCAGCTGATTGTGAAGTTCTGTAAACTTCAGGAGTTACAAATATTGTTGGAAATAGACAGAACTCTTAACAACGGTGTTGGTGTCTCTCAGAGGCGATGGGGGAGATAAGGTGTTTCCCCAAGCACATGAAGAAGCATCACGAGAGGGCAGCAGAGACAGGAGCTGAGCAGGACACACAGCCAGGATGCACAGGGGGACCTGAATGAACCCTGATGCACAGGGGACATGGAAGGATACAGGGGACGAGAGTGCTCAGCCCTGGAACCCATGGATGGCAGTCCTTGTTATAAATGAGTAGCAGCTTTGATTAATAAAACAAGAAATTTATTCTATAATTAAAACACAATCATAAAAAGAAACCATCAGCAAAATCAGTTTGGTGCTGTGCTGGGTGAGCAGTGAGAAGGCTTTCCACAGCACTTCTCCATCATTCTTCACAAAATGTGACTGTCCCAGGGTGCTTTTTATATATTTTCAGGCTTTTTGGGGGTCCTTTGGAATCCACTTCTTGCAGACAAATATTCATGCTGTTTCGGGTGTATATGTTGTAATTTGGTTGGGTTTCTTGGAAATACACTTCTTGCAGACAGATATTTATGAGTGAATATCGTTATAATCTTATCAGACAAATATTTACGTTGGCCTTGCTGCATATCACTATAATCTCCGCAAGGAAGGTTTCCTGGATATATGCCAGGATTCTTGTCAGACAAGATTATAACTTTAGTATGAATTTATTCATGCTATGTATTGAAGCGTAGACTTCAAAGAATTTAAGATATTAGAAAAGCTATAAGGCCTTAATTAAAAATAATTTTTGTTAAATCTAATAAAAAAAACTAATCCTTGTTAAATTTAATAGAGAGGCACTATTAGAATTAGGAGCTAATCATTAACTGATAACTAATTGTCTGTCAACCTCATGTTTGTTCAGCTGAGCTTGTAATGAGAAACGAGGAATCTTGTAAGGAACTTCAAGAACATAAGAGAATTGCAAACCAGAAACCAACTGGAAACACGAAACTGGAACATGGCCAGGGCTTCATTTGTCACTTTGTATTGAAAAGGCAGAAAAGTCAGAATGAGGAAGAGATATATTCCTTCCTCCCTTAATGACCCCTCCCCATAACGAGACCACCGACTCATTTCAAGGAACAAATTGCGCATGCTTAATTGCTTTTTCTTAATTAGCATAGAAAGCAGGGAGGGTTATGAATATGTATTTGTATTCAATATCTCGGTAAATAAAAAGTCTGTAATCACCTATATTTGGGGGCTGTGAATTAGGGGTGACCCTGCACATCGGCCCAGCGCTGCTAATAAACATACACTTATTAAACCTAATCGGTTAAAGAGTCTTTGTCCGTTATGGTTGGATATGATGCTAGATCAAATACTTTTGGTAAATCAGTATCACAGTCCCGGTGGTTCAGCGACACTCGGGGAACACGGAAGGACTCCGGCACACAGGGGAGGACGCTAACACACAGGGACACACGGAGGGACGCTAACACACACACAGGGACACACGGAGGGACGCTAACACACAGGGACACACGGAGGGACGCTAACACACACACACAGGGACACACGGAGGGACGCTAACACACACACACAGGGACACACGGAGGGACGCTAACACACAGGGACACACGGAGGGACGCTAACACACACACAGGGACACACGGACGGACGCTAACACACACACAGGGACACACGGACGGACGCTAACACACACACAGGGACACACGGACGGACGCTAACACACAGGGACACACGGAGGGACGCTAACACACACACACAGGGACACACGGACGGACGCTAACACACACACAGGGACACACGGAGGGACGCTAACACACACACAGGGACACACGGAGGGACGCTAACACACACACAGGGACACACGGAGGGACGCTAACACACAGGGACACACGGACGGACGCTAACACACACACAGGGACACACGGAGGGACGGTAACACACAGGGACACACGGACGGACGCTAACACACAGGGACACACGGAGGGACGCTAACACACACACACAGGGACACACGGAGGGACGCTAACACACAGGCACACCCGCCTATCCCCGGCCCCGGGGCACGCTCGGGTGCCCGCCCCGCTGTCCCGTTACCGTAGCGACTCCTCCCGGCGGCCCCGGCCCGGCGCGGCCGCTTTAAGAGCGCGGGGCCCGCGGCCGCCCCCGCCCGCCCGCCCGCCGGAAGGGGCCGCGATCCGCGCCGCCACCGCCCGGCCTGCCTCAGGTAAGCTCCGGGGCCGCCCCGCCCTGCCCGGCTCCCAGCTCCGGTTCCCAGCCCCGGTTCCCAGCCCGGCTCCCAGCCCCGGTTCCCAGCCCGGCTCCCCGCGGGACGGGGCGGGGGCAGCGCGGCCGCTGCGGTCGGAGCGCGGGGCCGCCCCCGGGGCGCCGCTCGAACCCCGCGGAGCTCCGGCTGTGCTGAGGGTATCGCGGAGCCGGGGCTCGCTGTGTGCCCGGGGGCTCGCTGGGTGTCCCGGAGGGTTCGCTGGGTGCCCGGGGCGGTGTCTCTCTCTCTCTGTCCCCGCGGAGCCCCCGAAGCTCCGGGAGCGCTGCCCGGGAGCGCTCGGGGCAGGGACGTGTCCGGGAGCCCCTCACGGTAAAAGCGAGGGCCGAGGCTTTGTTCGGCCTCCCCGCCCGTCCCGGGGGTGCTGGCGGGGTGCGGGTCCCCCTGCCCCGCTCCAGCCATCCCCGCCGCTGGTTTCGCTTCCCGGGCCAGGTGGGAGCGAAGCCCCGGTGGAGTTTGTTCGGTCAGGTCCCGGGCTCTGGTTCTTCCTCGCAGCTTTGAGAGCTGGGCGCTTGTGCTGCCTCATGGCTCGTTTGCCTGGGGTTGTTCCCATCGTGAGAAAAAGAGATTTCCATTTTTCTTTTCCTTAAGCAGACCTCTGTGTGAAAGCTGATTTTATTGTAGCCTTTGTTGGTTTGTGCCACTGCTTGCTCGTTGGTGTGTTTCCCCATCCTTTTTTTTTGTGTTGGATGCACTGTTCCTTTGGCTGCTCTGCCTTCTAATTACTCTTTAATGGAGAGGTAACCTGGGGAAAAGATAAAATATGAGAATCTGGGACTGTTTTGTGTCAACTTCTCTAACTGAAATGCTGTAAGCCAAAGGGGAAAGAAAAGAAAAAGTGATCCAGTGGAGCTCAGGGTACTTTGCTTTGTTGGAGGCAGAGAGGAAAAACTTATGAGGGAATGACTGAGATTTTGTTTCACTTTACTTCTCCTCTTTTGAGGCTGAAAGATAAACAAGCATTTTGAAATGCTTTGGTTTAAAATGCCGAGCTCTTCATTTTCTCTTCAGCTGACTCCATTAAAAAAAAATCTTTAAAAAAAATGTAGAAGCAGTTCTGCAGTTGTGGAGCCAGCAGCAGTGGTGTGTGTGGGCAGAGAGGCCTTGCTGCTCTTCCATCAGCCGTTCCTGCCTTGTCTCTGTGGACTATAAAATTAGAAAGGCTCCGATGTCCATTCAGTCTGATGTCTGGGTAATGTGGGCTGTGGAAATCAAGAGGAGCTCTCTGTGAATTAGCTGCTGTGCTGCTCGTGGCTTGCTCAGCCTGTGGGTTCTGGCCTCTGGTGTATAATTAGGAAAGTAATTGTATTTTAAGAAGCCTTATATCTATTATCCAGGTGTGTGCTTGTCCCCTGGGCAGGTATCAGGTGGCGTGAGCTTCCTTTTGCTGTGAGTAAAGGATCTCTATCCTTCTGATGGTCACAGGCTGCAGTCTGAGATTTGCAGCATCTTAGAGCCACTGAGTTTGAGTTGGAAAGGATCATTGAAACTCTTCTAGTCCAACCCTCCTGCAGTGAGTAGGAATTTGTTCAACTGTCCCAGGTTGCTCCACGTCCCATCCAACCTGGCCTTGGACAGTTCCAGGGGTGGGGCAGCCACAGCTTCTCTGAGAAACCTCTGCCAGAGCCTCACCACTCTCATTTCACAAAACCCACTTCCTCATATCTAATCTACATCTCCCCTCTTTTAGTTTGGAAGGTTTACCCCTTGTCCCACTTAAAATCTGAAACTTCCAAGAGCGAGATCTGAGGCTCCCTGTGCCTTTCCTCCTCTGGAAATGGCCCAGATCATCATCTCCTCCTCCCCCAGAGCTGTCTCCTTGCCTTTCCTAGGAGTTCTTGTCGTTCCAATTCCAGTCAGTGTCCAGGAAGGTTTTTATTTGTCGCACCTTTCCTGGGTTTGCTTTATGTTCACGCTGAGAAGCCTGGCCACGGAGAGCACAGGTCTGTGGTGAGGGGTGGAGAGCCAAGAACAACTCCTCTGGCTGTAATTGAAAACTGTCAGCTTTGCAGTGAAGGAAGATGTTCAAAGCATGTGGCTTGGGGTAGCTCCTTGGGTAACATGGAGTGGAGAACTGGATCTTCAGTTCTAAAGAGAGTCAAAATGTCCAAATCCTGAGGAGTTCTGTTGGCTGGAGCCCAAAGGTGAGATGGCAGCAGGACTCTAGACAGCTTTCCTTGTTGCATCTGCTGCTCTGGAGATGTCCTGAAGTGACTTGGAGCAGCTGAAGTATCCAGGTCATGGTGTCTTGGACAACTCTGCTTGTTGCAGGTTTCTTGCACTTCCTTCCCTTCAAGGTGGCTGTTTCCTGGGGAGGTTGGGTGCAGTGGGGTTTGTGCTCTGGAGGGACCCGCCGCGGGTTTTTGGGTGAGGAGCAGCCGCGGGTTTTTGGGTGAGGAGCAGCCGCGGGTTTTTGGGTGACAGACCCATGAGGAGAGCAGTGTGCCCACCCAAGTGTCAGGTGCATTGGGAAAGTCTTGGCTAGGCTGAGGCAGCACGGGGCAGGTGGGGGCATGTGAGAAGCCTTGGGCATCCAGGAGGAGATTGGAATTTGGGAGAGAGGCAGTTCTAGCAAGAAGCAAACGCTCACTGGAGCAGTAAAGAGCACAGAACAGCTGCTTCTGCCCAGCCTGGGTGAACTTTGGGCAGTTCCTTGATGAGCTTGTGGGTAAAATTCACTGTTTCATTCCCCAGCATGCTGCCATCCTCCTGGGCTGATGTATCTGCTGGTGTTTGCCAGACGTGGCCTAAACTGCTCTTAAACTGCAGCTGTTTTTGCAGGTTCCCAGTTACTGCACAGTTGTTCTTGCTGTGTTTATTTTAGTGGTTATAAACTGATTTTTAAAAAGGACTTGGAACTTGAGCTGGAAAGTCTCCTTTTTCTTCTTTCATGATTTGGTTGAGAAGCTGCACCAGAGGAGCCAGCAGCTGAGCCCTTCAGTATTACCCCCCTCCCTTTATACTTTGAATTTTCTGAGCTGTGATTTTCCAGGAATTTGGGGGGCAGTTGTCCTGTACCTTGATGTTAGTAGTGGACATCAGTTTGGGGGTGGGGGTGAGGGAGGTGTCTGCTCTTAATCTGGTAAAATCAGGAATTTGGCTGGGGAGTAAAAAGCTTGAAGGAGATTTTTCCTCATAACATTTTGTTTAGCCTGAATGTTTGCAGTCAGAGCTATGCATTTCTTAAAGACACAGAAAGCATAAAGCTTTTCCAAGGCAGCTATTTCAAGTTGCTGTGAGCTTCAGCAGGTCATTTGGAGCTAGAAGGTGCCACCATTCACCAAAAAAAGTTACTTTCCATGTGTAAAGTAGCTTTTGCAAGGATACAAATCACCCAGTTATTAACTTTTATCTCTGCTCTTAGGATAATAAGTGTGTTGCCTGATCTTTGTTGCTTTCTGTTTGTTTCAGAAGAGTTACTTCTGCGAGTTGAACTGCACATAGGTGCTGGGAGTGGTGAATAATCGCTTCACTTGGAATAATCCACAGCTTCGAGGAGCCAAGGGCTCAGTCCTCCAGATCCCCTTTGTTAGAGACAGGCTGGCTTTTCCCCCCTCCTCCCTCCTGTGTTCTGACCTGAGCATTAAACAGTGATTTCTATGCAAGAATTTTAAGGAAAGTCTTTCAAAGCACTTGAATGTCCAGAGAGGGGGCAGCTGGGGAAGGGTTGCCTGGGAGATGCTGCTGGGAGCAGCTGAGGCAGGGTGTGACAGCATGGAAGGAAGTGAAGAAGGCAGGATGCTGCTCTGATCTTCCCTCCCTCCCTGCTGAGTGCAAGAGGGGTGGTCCTGCTTCTGGGAGCTCAGGGGATGCAAATGTGACTGTGTGTGTGAGAGCACAGGGCCCAGAGCTGCTCGTTCTGCTCACCACACTGCCCTGGAGAGCCAAACTGGGAGCACAACCTGGGAATCAGATGATGAGCTTTGTCCTTCCCTCTGCAGTGCTGCATCCTCAGAGGTTTTCACTGGGGAGAAAAAAGGTGTTGCCATCTGGGCATGTTGTAGCACAGGGAGGATGTAGGGCTCCTGCAGCATCTCCAGAAATTCAGGTAAAATTCTGTTTCATCACATTGAGTAATCTTAGGACAAAGCTGGCGTTCCAGGGATTTTATTGCTAGTTCATTGCTTTCATTCAGAGCTCTCACTGCACTGGTTATTCCTGTCTTCTGGTGCATGTCTTGGGTTCCTGTGAGAATTGTGAGGAAATGCTGAAATACACATCCAGAATTTCAGAGAATATTCTGGTTTACACATACAGATGATCACTGTTGCATGTTTGATGAATTGCCTTTCTGGATGCTGCTCAGCTTGTAGTTCTGAGTTTGTCCTTGCACTCTTTCGGTGCCTGCTTGAGTTGAGTTTTGCTTAAAAATGTGAGTGTTTTCAGGCTGTGGAGAATGCAAATAGGATGCTGCAGTTAGGTGTTGGCAAACTGTCCTGTCTGGAGTTGTGTGGGAGGAGAAATGGTTTCTTGGTTGTGTGACCCCAATGGGGAGAGGAGCAGCTGGGGTTTAACAAAGTGGTTAAAATTATATAGGCCCCCAAATCCTCCAGAGACTTCTCTCCTTTCCTAGAAGCTTCCTTTAACAAGCTGATTTCTCAGGCTGATTGCTTGCAGATGAGATCATGCAGTGTGTTTTGCAGGGAAAGAATCTGAACTTCGACTGGCGAGCCAGAAAGTTTTAACACGCGAGTCACATGCCCGGTGTCCTCATGGCACACACAAAACCCCAGAGACCGTGGCTGGGTGAGCTCAGGGTGGCTTTGTGCTCCAGCAGGAGCTTTCTGAGCACACAGAATACCCAGGGATGCTCTCAAGTGCTGGGGCCTGCTGCTTGGACAGCAATGGGAGATGATGGCAAGGAAGTATTTCATCTTTCCTGAGCTCTGTTTCTCTCTTTAGTGCGTGTGGGGTTGGGATAAGCCCAAGCCAGGGAAGGCTCTCATCTGCCTTAATTCCACAGACGTTTTGCTGCTGGCTTCAGCAAAGGAATTTATGTAGAATTGATGGTGTTTTTTCTCTTAATGCATGAGAACATTCTGAACAGGAGAGATTTGATGGTAATGTTCTGCTGCAGAGGATCCCAGCAATCTCTGGTCTCGCTCTCATAAGGGATGCTGGTTTCCATTTCTCTTCATGGCAACTGGGTTACTCTTCCAAAATAATCACAGCCATTGTTTGAGAGTGTTGAAAATGAAGCAGAGCTGTTCTGAGGTGTTGTTGGGTGGTGTTCCCAGCACAGGGAGCTTTTGTTGCCAGTGGCTTTGAAGTACAACCTCTTCTCACAGGCAAGGTAGGAAGACCCCTTTCTGATGCCAGAGCCTCTTTGTGCCTAAAATCACTTCTTGCCAATCATGAAGGCATTAATTATGCAAAAATGGATTGGGGGTGGGTGGAGTTTTTATTGGCTGTGGAAATAGGAGGCAAAGAGCCACTCAATCCCAATCTCTCTTTAAAAAGTTAACAATGGAGTCAGACTGGGAGGGGAAAGTATCAAATCCCAAACTTTAAATCTATCAGTGTTTTATGCAGCTTGAAGACAGGAATGCATAAGGCAAGATGTGTTAAACCCTCTCACTACCCCACAGTCATGTTAGCCTCCTCTTGGTCAGTCCTGTGAGCTGTCTTTAAAACAAATCACTGAAAGTAGAATTTACAGATCAGCACAGGCTTGGCAGTTTGTTGGATTTTTTTTCCTGTCACCTAAGCATGTTTATTCCATGGGAGTTTGTCAGAAGCTTCATCCAATGTTTAATTTCACACAGGTGAAAAGTCAAGCACGTGAAAATGGAAAACTTCCCATGTAGGTTATCAAACTTCATTTGGCTTCTTTGAGAGTGTGTACTAATGCAAATGCTACAGATGCTAAATATCTATCTGCTTTTTATGTGGTATTGTTTAATTCTTTAGGTAAAATACTCATGAGCACAAGTTGTTTTGGTACCCTTCCTGGCTAATAATCCCTTCTTTTGATGGAAGGGAGGGGTAGAACACTTGTTGCTCTGATGGATGGCACTGAGGTTGTATATTTTTTTGTAGCAGCTCAACCATTTCACCCTTCACTCTGCTCCTGGATGGGATCCTGCTGAGTCTGTCCACCTGGAGCCTGGCTGATGGGCATCCCACACCTGGCAGGGTACATGTGGGAGGTGATGATCTGCACTCTGAAAAGTGCTGCCTAAACCTTGTTTTGTCCGTGAAGCTTTGAGTGTGGAGCTGTTAGAACTGCAGCCCACTCAGAGCTAATGCTTGCAGAATGCATGACCAAGGAATTAAACTGGGTGGAGTCATTCCAAAATTTGGATTTGGGGCCTGTCGTCTTCTAATGCAGCAGCTTTGGGTGTTTGCTTGGAAGTGCTGCCAGCATGGATGATGCTCTCCTGACCTGATCTGACTTTTCCTTCTTGGTGTTTGGGTGCTGTGCCCAAATTTGTCTGCAGAGCTCTGCAGTGCAGAGCTCTGGTGCATAACGAACCTGAAACAAGTCAGCTCCTGTCAGGAGATGGCACAGGGATGATCAGCTCCTGTGTGCCCTGGGGGAGGGAGGAGGGACAGACAAACAGAGTAAACAGTTGTGTTTCTTCCCCAGGACTGTCCTGTGTCCTGAGGCTGCCAGCTGCAGTTTGGAGGCCAGAGGAATAGGGCGGGGTATTTTCTTCCAACCAGATGAATTTGTGCTGTGAAAATAAGGATTTAGTTCAGTTTCTCTGGGAATAGCATTTAAGGTGTTAAAATGTCCCACCCATCAGTAACGAAGAGCTGCTCAAGAGCAAGCAAACATAGAGATGGAGCCTGCAGAGCACACTGCCTTTGCAGCTCTTCTTTTTGCTTGAAGAATGAGAGTCTGGCCATGTTTTTGTTGCAGTTGTCATTTGGTTGTGGTGTCCATCATTTGTGTTACCCTCCCATGGAGAGCTAAACTAGCCAAGCATCAGGTTTTGTTGTCCATCACAATTACTGTTATGTTATTTCACTTGTGCTTGTTTGTTTCTGCCTGTCAAAAGGTAATAAATAAATAAATTAAATACTGTAGCAGAAATAACTGGTGTATCAGTATTCTCTGATTCTCTGATAGGAAGATGTCAGCCTATGATGTGTGCTTTTCACTGAGCTCAGCCTGTTTCTGCTGCTCCTGACAAGCTGTCATCTCTTCATGCTGGGTAATGTGATCTTCCAGGAATGTTTATCTTTCATTTCTGCATTTGTAGTGGAGCTGAGCTGGGGGTGCTGGGAATGTGCCTCCAGTGCCCTGCTGTTGTTTGGGCTGAGGTGCTGGCCCTGTGCTGCTGAAGGGAACAAATCAGAGCAGCAGAGCTGCCATACAGACTTCCCCCACTTTGCCCTGAATGAGGCTCCCAGTGCTGTGAATTCATCCTGTGGACTTTGTGTTTTTATGTGTGTTTTTGCATTTCTCTGGATTGTGATGGATATTATTCTAATAACTTCACAAAGAGTCCTTCCTCTTCACATGGGTTTGACACTTTCTGTCTGCGTACTTAGCTAGCAGCAGTCTTGTATTTCTTTTATGTTTTGGGGCAGCCTGGATGGGGCTTTACTCTGAGAAAATGAGCTTTGCTGGCCAGTGTCATGTGTGGATACCATGGGTGGACACCTGGAAGGAACAGCACTGATGGCAGTTCCCCTGGTGACCAGCAACCCTCTTTTATCTCAGTGCTAGCAGCTGCTTCCCCATCACCCTGCAGGCAGCACCTCATGTAGACACTCTGCCTTCTTCTCCAGGACTGAACCCACCAGTATCAGTGTGGTTCAGTCTCTGCTACAGCAGTTTTTGGCCTTCTCCCAGCACTGGAAGGACACCAAATAGCAGCAGTACTGTTGAGACCTCCCTAGAGTAAAGACTTATAGTGGGAAATGAATTTTCTAGTTGCTTCTAATGTCTTGAGAGCTATTGGCTGTCTGGCTTTTAACCTGTGTTCTTGGATTATTGCAGGCTATTGTATTTGAATGCATGGCTGAAGTTAAATTGCTATAAAGGAATCTCTTGTGGCGGGTGTTAATTTGTGCAAGGGCAGTGTGACGCAGTGTGCTGACCCTGTTTGAGACCCGTGCAGTACATCAAGGTTCAGATCCTGGCACTCCAGTATTCCTGCCAGGACAAAATTAGCCCTCACTGTGTCAGTGCTGACATCTCTGCTAACCAAACTTTTAATATTATCTAGAAGGATCTCTCCAGACAAACTCAATGTGAGCCTGTTTTGTTGGCAATAATTACTCTGCCCCTTCTCATTTGCCGCCACAGAATGATGGAAGCACTGGTTGAAAGGATATCTGGAGGTCTCTGGCCTGACCTGCTTGAAGTGGGATTGTCTCCAGCATGTGAGTGATCAGCTCAGCCATGGCTTTGTCTGGCCAAGTTTTAAACACGTTGGGAGTGGAGCAGGGTATTGCACCAGATCAGCTTTTGTTTGCTTTTGCTCGCAAGTTATACCTAGTGAACCACCTTGGAGAGTGGGTTATGCATTTAGATTGGGATGACCTCATCCTGCAGGTTTGGAAACGTTTAAGTGAGCTGTGGGAAATGTCCCAGTAGGGTTAATGCAATGTGTAATGGATCCGAATCCCTCTGTCTTTTCTGTGCTAACATGGGAAATGTGAGCAGACCCTCGTGCTGTTTCTGCAGGAAAAGGCAGGGATCCTGTTAGGTGGTTTTCCCGTGTTTACATTGTGGAATTGCAGGTGAAACAGTGCCTGTAGGACATGTCCTGTTGCTGCAGTGAGCTCATGGGTGTTTTCCCATTGGAATTATGTTGTCAGGAGGGACAGAATGAGCACCCCTGAGCATCCTTTGCCCCAAGGCCGAGTGTGGGATGGATGCTGCCCAGACTGAGGCCACACGGTTGCCTTTTATCCACCCTCCTCAGCCCCTTGCCATGGGACTGAGGGGATTTTCCCCAGTCTGCTGCATTTATTTCAAAGAACTCCCATGAGATGATTGTGTGCACATCTGTTACCCACTCAGTTCCTGTGTGTTAAAGGGAGCATAACTGCTATCTACAGCTGAGGAGTAAGCTTGCCTTCCGACATGCCACGAGCTTCTGGACGCAGTGGGTGTCCAGGGATGGCACGTAGTCAGGCCAGACCAGAGTCCTGCTGCTGTGGCTGGGCTGGGCTGGATTTATTCAGACAGAACTGGGGATTGCAACACCCCTGGTGCTTGCTCCAGCCAGGAAGCCTTGCTTGGAAGGGAAATGGCTGAGATGGAAAGAGCTTCTGAGGAGGTGGAAGCTTCCCTAGCCAAGGCCTCTTTGCTAGACTCAGCTCCGGATCCCTGGACTGTGCATCCCCTTGTGCAACAAGAATTATGTGAATGCTTCATGGGCATTGAAAAGGAGATCTCCTGTGGTCTGGTCCTGATCTTGGCACTGGAGATTTGTGTTATGCTCCTGTTAGAGTGCAAACCAGTCCTTGTGTAGGATGAATCTGCTGTTGTGGAGTGAGCAGCAGCGTCCTTGGGTGGGTTACAAATTCTCACTTGCGGAGGGGCCCTTTGGTATCTTGCACATCTGAACTGCTCCTGCCTTTTGTTTCCATGCCAGAAAGGGCAGCCAAAAGAGCTGGGAGCATGGGCTTCTGCGTGCTCTGGTTATTTGAAGATGAGGGTCCTTGCTGAGGAATCACAGAAATGTGGGGATCACTGCTGTCAGCTGTTCTCCACGTGCTCCCTCTGGTCCAAAGTGCAGAGGTCAGGTTTGGGGTTGTATGGCCAGAGGGTCCTGGAGCAGCAGCTGTAAAGGGCTTCAGGGGTGTCAGGGACAGGCTGATGTTGGCTGACAGCTCTTTTGTTACCTCCAGTTTTTCCATGCACCATTTATTTTTGCAGAGGTCTGTCTTTGTGTGCTGCAGTGGGAGGAGCTGCAGTGGCATTGCTGCCACAAGCTGAGCTCTGCCCATTCCGTGGTTCACTTGGGTTGCTGGGAAAATCACATGGCTGGTGCTGAATCTCTCCCTTCCCTCGTGCTGCTCCTCCTTGATGTAGCTGACAGCCAGTGCTTATGGTTTGCTTTGCTTTTTCTGCTGTTGCTTTCCATGTGTCTGCAATAAAATCTCTGGTAAGGATGCTGATTAGCTTTTCTCTGAGCTGGATGTGAAATTGCTACTCAGACATCGGTCTCCTCAGGTCCCCACAGCTTGGAGTTTTGGGAAACTCAAATATGCCAACACAGATTTATCTGGGAAACTTCAAGGAGAGAGGAAGAGATGTGGGGAAGTATCACTGTAAGAGAGACAGCAGGACTTTGTCCCCAGCAGCCCCAGGACCTGCGTAGCTCTGCTTGTCAGGACACCTTACACCATCTCCTTGCTCCAAACTCCTGACAGGGATGATGGGCAGAAAGAGCTGCCTGCTGCCATGGAGGGGAGGAACATGTGAAGGATAATATTCAGGATGTTAGATACTACCTAGTGCTTCAAGAAGAGAGGCCAGCTTTGAAAGAGATCATGTGCCTGCTGAATATACCAACTGCTTCCAGGGATTACGGGTCAAAATCCCAAAGCAGAGGTTTTCTGGCTTGTGGGAACTCAGCCCTTCCTTGATGTGGGAATGATCCTCATCTGCAGCAGGACACCAGAGGGCTTTTGGCTCAACATGCAGACAAGAGAAAGGCTGGAGATGTCCTGCTTGGGCTGGTCCTTGTGTCCAGGGACAGGGAGGGATGTCTGTTTGCAGATAATGGTTTTCTCTGCCCCTTTCTCGTGGTTGCGTCAGCGACGATGGCCAGGGAGAGTGTTTACAAGCGTGTCCTTGCTGAGTACTGCTCCGTGCCAGCAGCTCGGTCCTCGTGGATGACGTGTTCTCTGGGCCTTTGTCACTGCAGCAAATGGAGCTGAGCTGAGCTCACTGCCCTGCTTCTGACCTGGGGTTGCCCCTCTTCACCCTCGCCTTTGAGGCAGCCCATGGTGGGCACCCTGTTGTGTAAGCAGAGGGTAAATGGGAGGCTGCTCCTGTGTGGATCTTTCCTGGTAACGTTAAAGCTCTGAGAGAGGTTTTTGGAGCTGGGGAGGAGTTGTTGTTGTCAACCATCCTGACTTCTGGGAGTGGGAGGTGTGGTGGCAAGGGGGTGCCGAGACCTCTGCTCCCATGTCCCAGCAGGATGGAGCTTTGCTGAGCCCAGAAACAGGGAGCAGGCACAGCTGCAGAGCTTTATCTGCTTGGGACATGAGGATGTGTCTGTCCCATGGCTGGGCCAGAGGTTGTCCTGGTGATTTGGGAAGTGTCTGCTCTGGTACTTTCCCTCTTGAGGACTCCGATCATCTCCCTTCAGAGCAGGAAGAGCTTCCTTGGTGTGGGGTGGGGGGGAATGTGGTGGAAGCAAAGTGTTCCCCTTGCAGCCCTTGTTTTGCACCCCTTGGGAAGGGTGTGTCCCACCTCAGGTATCTGTAATATCACCACATGCTCTGTCTTGTCAGCTCTGAGCCTTCTGTTACCCTGCAGAGCAGCTCTAGTCAGTACCTGATCTGTGGAGATGGTTTGTCAGTATTTCTTGGAAGATGTCACATCTCAAACATGCCCTCCCTTCATGCCAAACTCTGCCCCACTTCCCTCTTTTCCCAGGTTTATGGCTGGAAGTGGATTTCTTTGCAGTGGAGAGATGATTCCAGCAGAGCTGGGCTGAGCAGATGTTTCATGGGGTAGTGGGAGTGAACACACTCACACTGGGTAAAGACAGGACAGGGCTGCAGGGTGTAAACAGAGCACTTTTACAACAGGCTTCTGTGTTCCATCAAAAGTTCCTGGAAAGGTGAAGGCAGGAGCTGGCTTTCACCACCTCTTACTGAAAGAATAAAAAGCTTTAACATAGTGCAGGTCCAGCCTCCGTAGTGGGGCTGTCCTGTGCTCTTCAGCTGTGTCTGTGTCTAGCCCAAGGCCACGCAGGTGTGACCTGGTCCTGTGTGACAGGAGACCTTGGTGCTCACAGGATCCCCTTCCTGGGATAAGGTCCTGCCATAGCTGGGCTGGGTGGGAGGCAAGGAGTGTAAGGCCCATGGAGCAGAGCCCCTGGGGAGGGACAGGAGGTTTTGTGGAACTGTTCTGCTGCTGCAGGAGAGACCTGGTAGACGAAACTCTTGGGTGCTGTTTCATGATGCTTCTTATTCTTGCTTGGATGTGTGTTCCCATATCACTGTTGGCAACTGGGGACGTTGTCTGGTGCAGGTCTCCTGACATCTCCACAGTGGGATTTTGTCACTTTTCCTCTCCAGGAGCCTTGTGCTGGCTACAGAGGAGCGATCTCCTCAAGTGTTCAAGGCCATCAGTCTGTCTTGAGTTGTTTGTGCAGTTGCCTTCACATCAGTGTTAACATAATCACAGGTGTTCACTCATTTATTTCCCCCAGTGCCACCTGTCTGGGGATGGCTTGGGGTCAGCAAAAGGCAACTTCCCCATCCCAATGTGATCAGCTCACCAGTTCATCACCCACAAATTCCTAATTCCTGCTTTGCTGCTCAGCATAGCAGGTTATTTTTAAGCGCTGGGAGGAAAAATAAAACAACTGGAAACCCTTTCAAGTCATTATTTTGTGTTTTGTGAGTTCACCTTTAGGATACTTCTCGGATTCACGTTATCATATAGATGCCTTAAACCAAACTAATTTGGCCTACACTGGGATAAACAATCTTTTGTGTCTAAATTTGTATGTGGAATTTAGTATGTGCTAATGGGTCTTCATCTGTTAATTGGCCAGATATTTTCCAAGGCCAAACAGAATCTGTTGGAGAAACAATCACGATGCCAGCTCTGCCCTGAGCTGGGTCCTGCTCCCTCACTCTTTAGGAACCTGCTTGTGCTGAGGAAAGCTGTCCTGTGCACGACCAAAACAGGGTCTGTTGATGTTATTCCTGGTCCTTTGAGAAGATGACTTAGTGGTCACATGTGCTGCTATGAGGTCATTAGGAAGTCTCTCAAATACCCAATCTGAGAAGCAATGATGCTATTGCAGAAGTATGCTCCCTCTGCGATGTGAGAGGCAAAACTCTCCCAAGTACTTGAGTTTGCAATAGCTCTGAGCGGGATCTGTTATTGTGCATATTTGGGCTCATTCCAGTAAAAAAAAAAAATTAAAAAAGGAGACTGTTTTCTGCTTTGGTTTATCCCTCGATTGATTAGTGGATGTGTACTGTGGGATCAAGTTACATCTCAGAGGGCATCCAGCAGAGAGCCTTTTTCTGTGCTTGAGCTGCTCAAGTGAGTCTGACTGCAAGGTCAGCAGTTTTCCAGCAGTGTTTTGTGCCTCCACAGCAATGTCCTTCCCCAGGGAAAGGAGCTCCTCAGATCTGTTTGTGAGTTGAGCCGTTGCTCTTCCCAGCACCACAGGGAAATTGGGAGCTTTTTCTAGACCCTTGATGTTGTTTGTGTGATATGCATCTGCTTTGATGCTTTTATTGATGCCACTCCTGAACTCCCTGTTCCTGGATGTCCAGCATTTCCTGCTGCCACAATCTGCCCCGTGTCTTGCAAATGGAATTGCTTGGTCCCAGTTTGCCCCAGGGGCCTGTATCCAGCTTGGCTCCCATGTACCATTATGTTCTCAGGGCAGGCATCCTTGTTTTGGGAGGAGAGTGCCTTGGGAAGGGCATTATCAGAATGAGTAACACCCTTTTGGAGCAGGCAGAAAGGGATCTGCTGTCTTCCCACATCCACCCTACTGCTGCTTGTGTCCCAACCATCTGTGAGCCTTATCCCATCCCTCTGGGCTGATTAGCTTACTGATGCCTGGAGGACTTACTGTGGGGGGAAAAAGAAAATAGTTTTCTGTTCTCAGACCAGAGGTGGGATGGGGCAGGGAGGAAAATGGGAGTGAGGTGGCATCTGACTGCATGTTGCAGCTCCCAGCTGTATTTTCCAGTTGGTAGTGGCACAGTGTTCTTTGTGTCTGCTTCCTTTTTTCCTTTGGGATACACAAAATACAGGTGCTGGGGTGGAAGGGCTTTGCAGGGATGTGCAGCCCAAGAGCAGTTTTGTAGTGCCTGTGCTGGGTTTGGGTGTCCTGCTGCCGTCCTGCTTGTCCTGTCACCGTGGAGCCACCTGCTCATGACATCACCCTTGGCAATTACCTCCCCTGAAACGCCACAGCCTGGTTTGAGCTCTTTATTTTCCCTCAGTTTCTGTGTTTTTAGAGAAAAGGCACTGAGTGTAAAGGGCTGTTCTCAGACATTGGTGACCTCCACTCCTGTGGGGCCCTGATCTGAGGGAAGCAATGGGGTGAGCTGTTGTGATGGGCATGCAGGAGAACCCTGGGCTCTCCCTCTTCCAGGAAAGCCTTTGGAAGCAGAAATCCAAATGTCTAACAAGTGCCTGGTTATAATAACAATAATATAATATTCTGCTATAATAATTCTGTTGGCTAGAGTTGCTAATAAATGACTAGCTCTGTTTCTTTCTGCCTTTCCTCGTGGATGGCCCAGGCTGGGGAGGGATGAGGATGAGGAGTGGAGCTGTTCCTGCTGGGGAGGGATGAGGATGAGGAGTGGAGCTGTTCCTGCTGGGGAAGGATGAGGATGAGGAGTGGAGCTGTTCCTGCTGGGGAAGGATGAGGATGAGGAGTGGAGCTGTTCCTGCTGGGGAAGGATGAGGATGAGGAGTGGAGCTGTTCCTGCTGGGGAAGGATGAGGATGAGGAGTGGAGCTGTTCCTGCCGGGATGCTGCGTTAAAGCAGAAGGTGCAGGCTGGCTCTGCGGTGCCTGGCCTGCCCCTGGGACTACACGGGCCCTGCTTCCTGAGCAGGAGAGCTGCTTTATGTTGTGGTTTTACTAAATGAATTCAAAGCTTGGCCTTCCTCCAGGCAAAGTCTGGGCCAGGTGCCAGCGGAGCAGCCCCCAGGGAGAGCACTGGAGCAAGGAGGGGCCAACAGCAGGGAAGAGCAGAGGAATCCAAGAAGGCAGATTTGCCTAGAAAACAGCTCTGTTTCCATCTGCTGGGTCAGGAGTTGCTATAGGAACCGGGATGATAGAGGCAGGGCCATGTCCTGGGCCTGTCTGTGTGTGCAGAGGGAGGGAGGAGTTACTCAAGTTTGAACATATCATGTGTGTGCTGGTGGAAAGTTGCAAGGAATGTCGAAACTACAGCCTGGCTCAACCTGTGGAGTTCCAAAGAGACGGAGCAGCAGTTCCCCGTGCTCAGCAGGCCCTGGCAGAGGCAGGTAGGATCCTTCCAGCTTAACCTGCCTCTCAGTTTGGTGTCAGCTCTCCCCCTGGTTTCTGTCCTTGGATAAAGCTTGCTGGGAGCTGTGGAGGGGGTTTGGGGAGGTGAAGGCTTTTTTTGCCGAGGCAGGGAGAGGGTGGCTCGGTGTCCCCTTCCTGCAGCTCTGGGAGGGCTCAGGGACGCGGGATGTCCCTCAGGGACGCGGGATGTCCCTCAGGGACGCGGGATGTCCCTCAGGGATATGTGCCCGGACACCTCTGGGGTGTGTGGGGTGCTCTGGGGGCACAGCCTGGTGCTCGCTGGGGGCTCTGGGCAGGAGGGTTGGAGCTCTGAGGAGCTGCTGAGATGTTCCAGGGCTGAGGTTGGGGCAGATGTGCAGAAAACAGCTGGCAGCGAGTTCTCGTGCTCAGTGGGAATGTTGGGGGAATGCTCTCCCATCCCCTGAGCCCCAGCAGCTCCTGCCCCACACGGGGCCTGTGGGTTCCTGTGCTCTCACCTCTTCTGAGGAGAGGCAGACCCTGCCCTCTCCTGAAGCACCTACTGCAGTTTTAGTCACTGTTAAACTTTCTCAGGCTCCCATTTACCCTGAAACATGGGAGTGCGAATGTGCAGGAAGGTGCTCCTGAGAATCTTCATTGTTAGGGTTAACCATGGGGCTCTCCGGTAGCAGCCCCTCCAGATAAAAATCTTATTTATTTCCCCAGTAAACCCATTTTTTTCAGGTGCTGAGAACTTTCCAAAATAGCTGTGTTTACACCAAGAGCTTTCCAGGGTCACTCACTGCTCCACAGGTATTTCTTTGGCTGAAATTTCATCTGTTCTTTTTGTGTCACAGAGGATAATCTCTTTTTAATAAAAAAAAAAAAAAAAAAAAAAGTGGGTAGTGTTGTTTCTCTTTTTGAGAAGCTGCACAATAAGCTGCTGAAAACTGAAATGTGATCTCTATCCACAGAGGCAGAGCTTGCCAAACTGGCTGGGATCACAGCCCACCTACTCAGGCACCCATCTTATCACAGGCACAGGGGAGCCCCAGAGCCCGAGTGCAGCCAGCTGTGGAATAACCTGCCCGTGCAGGAGAGAACCCTCTGGTCACATTAGTTCCTGGTTTGTTTATGCCTGGCTAGAGGAAAATTTATCTCCAGTGTGCTCTCTTTCACTCTGTTAATGGAATTGCAGATGTTCTTATTATGGAGATCTACTTCCAATATTTTATTGAATTACTCCCACATTGCTCTGTGGCAATATGTCCCAGAGGCTCAATGCACATGGTAGGCTGTGGAATTTAATTTCCTCAGTTTTAATTTGTTGTTTTTTAATTTCTGTTCATTTTGAATATGGAAAAGAGGTAAATGGGGTCCTTTTTTTTTTTGGTTTAGGCATCATTGTTTTACATGTTTATTTTTTCCCTTCTCATCTCTGTTTCTCCTCCCTTTGCCTCAAACAATACCATGATTTTCCTACTGCTACCTGCCTTGTAATTGCTAAATCTTATTACAACTCTGTGGGCTACTGTTCTTTGTTGTCTTGAGAAAATTTAATCAGAATTGGTCATTCTGCCTTGCCCAAGCTGTGAAACGCTGCTCGAGCTTTTTTTCCTGTGTTCTTGGCTTTTCCATTGTTTACAAGCAGAAGATTTGATTTGATTGCTTGAAATACATTGTGGCAAGCAAAGATCTTCTTTGAGCTGTCTCTAGTCATGGTAGGTATTTTGCTGGAATGTTTAATTAATGGCAACTTAATCTCTGCACATGAGAAGTTAAATTTTATCTTGCAGAGCTGTACTAGTAAATAGTAAACCCAGTGGAACATGGTTGGACCTGCCTGGAAATCCTCACTGGGGTCTCCAGGCTTGGTGCTGTGTTTCAGGTGATGTGTGAGTGTTGCCACTCACTGCTCCCATCTTCTGCCAGGCACTTCATAAATTAAACTTTAAAACCACTTTGGGTCGTAAACAAAGTTTGCTCAAGCCAAATGCAGCAGCTGTGTGTACCCAGACTTGGCTGCCTTGGCTGGAGGTTGTGCTCAGCCTCTGGAGAAATGGTACCCACTGAGGTCACAGCCTGTAATGTCCCCTCTGGCTCCTGGGGTGCTGGGGAGGGCTGGAGCCCTTCCCACCCACTGCATTTTGGTGTTTGGAGTTATTGCAGTCTGTGGAATGCACTAAAGGGACCATAAGTTATGCCTCTTTCTGATATTGGAAAAGCTTCCTCAAATCCGGTATCTTCCTGTGGCTGTAGGGCATGGCTCTTCATTTTTATTAACGTTTTTTGGTGCCACTGGAGCAGAGCCCATAGTGCTCCTCAAGCAAAGGGTGGGGGCTCTTTGCCAGCTACAGGTGCTCTGAGTTTTATTTTTACAAATACTAAGAGAAATTGCAATTCATACATTACATAAATGCAATGTAAATAATTACATAAAATGTAGCTTTTTGATAATATCGGCATTTGTGGTGGTTTGAGGGAGACTAGATTGGCAGCTCAATTAGTAGAGGTTCCAAAATGCTGTTTCTGGCTTTTGATTTTCACTGAACCATCTCTTGGAGTTTGGCTTCTACCCTTGCAGAAATCAGCAGTTCTCAGGTACTACGTGCAGCCCTATGCAATGGATTTGCTTCTCTTCTGGTTTTGCAAAGCACTTGTCCCAGTAATCATGTTTTGGCTTTTAAGTAGGCTCAACCATGAGCAACTTGCAAAACAAAGGTTGTAGATAAGGACCTGTTACTTATTTTTGAAGGGAGGCAGTTGATAAGGAAAGCTCAAGACAACTGAAAAAGCAGAGCAAATGTATCATGGGGCAGTGAGAAATATTTTAATATCTGTAAAACAAAATAAATTTAATCAGCGGTGCTTATGTTGTTGGGAAAGTTTAAACCCAACTGATTGCTGATAACAATGCAGAGAAGTAAAACATTTCTTTCCCATTTTTGTGGAGAAGCTGGATGATATTCTCTCGGAATACCTCCCGTTGCACTGGTAACCAGGGAGGGTGTTAAACCCAAGATAACATTTCAAAGTCTTTTGAAACTTGAGCAACACTGGAACCTGTTTGTTTAAAACAATTTGGCAAAGCAGCTTTCTGAATCCTGGCTGCCAATTTGTAATAAAGCTGGGAAGACCAAAGGAGATCCAAAAGTTTGAGAAAACATAAACGTTGTAGCAGTGTTTTAAAATGGAGAAGGGAGCAGGTAACCAGCGGGCAGTGGAGACCAAACTCTGTCACATTAAAGAAGGAGCATGGCTCTGATGGAAAGCAGATCATGTCCAAAAAAAAATCCTTAAATTGTGGGTTTAATAAGATTCCTGCACTGGTTGCCAAAGTAGCTTTATTGACATTGTATACCTGGATCCTGAGAGATGCAACCCTGCTGTCGACCAAAGGCTGCTGCTCCCAGGAGGCAGGAGAGGCTTTGCTTTGGGGGTGAGGCTGTGTCTGGGCAGGGATTGATCCCTGGCACGTCCTTCATGCTTTCCTGCATGCCTCAGCACGGCTGGTGGGCTCTGAGCTGAGAAACACCCACCTGAGCAGTTATGTGGGCTCTGATCCACATCCCCACCCCTGCCCTCGCCCTGGGCCAGGGTGGCAGAGTCTCCCTGCTGCTCTCAGCACCGTGTTGGACGAGCTGATTTAGAAAGTGCCACCTGATACCCCTCAAAAATAGTCACCAGTGGGAATGTGATCCCTGCACTCCATAGGCAGAGGCTGGGGAGCTGTGCTCCTGCCACGCTCTGACATCAGCATGGGACAAACTCAGTTATTCCCCAGTTTCCCTGTGGGAGTCATGGCAAAATCTGACTAGAGCTGTCCCACTGCATGGAGGGAGCCTCTGTCTCACCAGGGAGAAAATATCAATTAAATTAATACTGAATCTTGGCTTCCCAAGGGAGTCAGGGTGGTTTAGCTGGGACAAGAGGAGGCTCTGGAATATCCAAGAGCAGGTTATCAAGGAGGTGCATAGCAGGAGGATTGACAGTGATTGTCAGATGAGATAACAGGGGTTTCTGCCTTGGGATAGAGGGATAAAGTTTTCCTTCTTCAGACAGCTGAGCAGTGGGAGAGATTGTCCAGAGAGGTGAGGGGAGCCTCCATCCTTGGGGGGCTTTTAAGACACAGCTGGACAAAGATCTGTGCAGGCTGCTCTGAAACTGGTGCTAACCCTGCTTGGAGTAGGAGCTGGGATTAGATGCTCTCCTGGGGATCTCCTCCAGCCCAAATAATTCTGTGACTCAGCAACCTGATCTCCTTCTGAGTGCAGGTTTGAGCACAGTTAAGTAAAAGGTTATGGTGGAGCCCCCTGAGAACAGGGAGGGAGGAAGGTGGTTAAGATTGAGTGCTCTTAATACCCCATCTGTCATCTCTGTGGTTAACATGTCATGGGGATGGTTGCTATGTGAGACTTTGCAGTGGGAGATTGTAGGTCTTGAGAGAACTATTGCTGACTTTTAGTTGATATATTTTAAGGATTGTTAAAAGAAAAAAGCTGGAGAGAGATGCCAGTGTTTAGGAACAGTGAAAATGTCAGTGTGCTGAGTACTGTTTGGGCCTGAGAGGGTGGGAAGGAAGCTCTGGGAAGGGACAGTAAGGGACATTGCTGCTTGTGCAGGGAAAAGGGAGGTACTTGGAACTGCTGGTTTGTGCACAATCTTGTTTTTCTGCCACTTCTGTCCTACAGAAACAGCAGCTCTGGAGCCTGGAGTTGGGAACTGGAGCCTCTGCAGCTGAGGGGATCTGTATTTTGGAGGGTGTGCTGGAGGCTCCCCTGCCCCTGCTGCTGGGTGGGGGCTCTCAGGGAATGGCCATGTCCTAGCAGGGTCCTGGCAGGTATGGCTGGGTCGTGGAAATGCTTCCAGGTTCCTCAGTTGAGATGAGAACAGAGTTCCCCTGCCCTGGATTGGTGGGGAGGCTTTGGTTTTGGTTTAGCTGAGCTAAAACCAGTGAATTTGCATTTCCTTATCTTTGGCTTTGTCTTTCTAATGGTTTCTAATTTTGGCCATGTTATTTGGATGGATTAAATTACATTTAATGCATGTTCATTTATCCCCAAGTCTGTTTTTGTGCTCTGGGCAGTTTCACAAACTGAGGACACCCCCACTCCTGTAGGACTGGCTGACAGGCAGTGGGAAAAAGCTGAAGGATTTCTTGGTCTTGTGCAGAAACACCAGCATGTCTCTGGGCTGTAGGTGAGGCACTGCCTCATGTCTGAGTCCATGGGCTGAATTCTTTCTGCTAAGCGTTTCTCATCACCAAATTCTGTTTGGTCCAAGCTGGAGCTGCGTGTGCTCCAGGGGAAGACTTCTGGGGCTGGGGTCTCTCAGATTAACTCTGAGGCAAAGAGAAATGCTCTGCCATTGTTTTGGAGACAGAGAAATGGAAATCACATTTCCCAGCCTCTTATTTCTTCAAGCATCAGATATTGCCCCAATTATTAGCTTTGCTTCTTCCCCATTGAATTCCTTTAGGAATGCCAGGAGATGCCATCCAGTCCTCCTTGGCTGTTCCTGGACCTCTTCTGAGGATGCTTTGATTCAGGATAGCTCCTCCTGTTGTGCACAGAGCTCTGTGTGTGATACACTCTGGGTCTTGCCCACAACTGTGGAGTTTCTTGGCGTGGCTCTGGAACGGGATCAGGTCCCACTCCGGGGTAATGATCTGCAAAGGAACCAGTTAAAACAAATGCCTGTTTCGGTTGGGATCTAGAGAGGCTTGCAAACACTCCAGACCTCCGTAATGGATCTCTGGAGGGAGAACAGTACCTGGAGGAGCTCCAAGTCCCACCTTCTTCATGCACATCATTGAAGAATAGCTCCCTCCCGTGCTTGCTGAGCCTGTGCTGTGCTGGGGACAGCGCTGGGTCACAGCCAGCTGCTCCTCTGTGGAGGCATGGACTGACTTTTCAGCCATGGTATCTGCTGGCTTTATTGGGGAAAAGAGCCCTCTTGCATTTCTTAGTGAGGTTTTTCAACAAGCAGATTTTTTTTCTTTTCCATTCTCCCAATGATTGTAACAGGATTTTATTCTCCTGCAGCCAGCTGTTAGCAATTAGCAACTTGATCCAGTCGGGCCTGGGAACAGAGTTTAACACTTTCTTGCCTCTCAGAGGATGTTGCTAATCCTGTTTTTGCTGGTTTTGGGCTTGTGCTGTAGTTTTGGCACTTGGTGTGTATGTGTGGGCAGGGTGGGAAGATAGGCATGAGTACAGCAAAGGACTCTAATGCAGCTGAAAGAAAAGTATTGAGCCATTACACAGGAAAACGTCCTTAGTAAGATGATTCCCAAGCAGTTTGTACAGAGAATGGTATTTAGTAGTAATTCCAGTGTGTCCTAGCTCTGGGAAGTGTGCAGTTTGGGAACCCAATCTACTTCTGGGTGAGATTAAGACTCAGCACCAACCAACATCAGTAGTTCCTCAAACAGTGACTTCTGCAGCTGGAGCTCCTTCAAAATGTTTCACCCTCTGAAGGTGTGAAAACCACTCTTGCTGACCATGCTTAGAACAGCAGCTGCTGTGGAGCTCTAAAAGCTGAGATATGGCATTGTTTGCTCTCTCCTCTCCCAGGACTCACTGACAGGCACTTTGGTGATCCAGGACTGAGAACCAAATGTGGTGGGGAAAAACAAACCCAGCAGAACCTGACCCAGCTGCTGAGGTCCCTGTGCAGGGCTGAACTGCTGGGAGCAGATCACCACTGCCACAAAGGTGAGAATTCATGTGACCAATCTGGGAGTGACAGGACCAGTCCAGACCAGCCTTTTCCTCTGTCAACAATGGAGAGAGAGGATTCATCCTGCTTGTCCTCCCTTTAGGCAAGGGCCCAATGCAAAGCCAGCTTTTGTAGGCACAGAGCTGCTGACTGGTGAGCTCTAGATCAGTTCTGGAGCTTTCTTTTCCTCTTCACCTCCTTCCATTCCAGGGAGGGAAGGATGACCTTGGATACACAAACAGCTTCAGAGTGCTTGGTCAAAACCCCTTCTTTGGCCAGACCCTCCTGCTGAGCTCTGGGCTTGTGCTTTGCTTTTGCAGGCTCACCACGGGATCACAGCCCCTTCCCAGCCCTGGCCAGGCTGCTCATGTAGGGAGCCACGAGGTGGCTGAAGCAGGAGGGACCTGGTGGTTTTAAGGTATTTTTTGGTTGTCTGGCTGGGCACAGCAAGGCACAGCTACCCAGCATTAGCTCCCCCTCCTGCCTGTGTGTTTGGCTCCCTTCCCAAGAAGGCCCTTAGTTGTTTTTCAGGCTCAGAGCCATCTTTTCTGATGGAATCCAGCAGGGACAATGGCCAGTAGCATATCCTTAGGAAAGAGAATAAAAACAGGGCAAGCTCCAGTGATTCTAACCCCGATTTAGCTTCTGGGCGTCCAGCAATCTGCAGCTGGGGGATTTCCCAAGCCAAAGGTTTTACCTTTGGATTTAAGGAGCTGTGGTGTGCCTGTCTGTTGTGAATATATCCAGTCCCTTGGGTATCCAGGACAGCTCAGGGCTGTGACTTGTAGAGTTTAATTATGTTGGGTGGAAAAAGAGAGCCTTTTGTTACCAATCTCTGAGCTAATGGCATCTGATGCTCTGCATGCATGCATGCACTGGCACAGTGATGGGCCCTTTTATAGCCTCTCCTCCTTCACTAACAAATCCCAACATTCAGTGTTGCCTTTTTATTAAAACTCTGAGGATTCTTGAGCAAACACCTTCTCGTCCTGGCAACTTTGCATTTATGGATTTGTTCTGTTTTCTTTTCTCCTGGCATTCCATTATGAGACAAAGCCTCTAGCCTGCCTTCTGTTAAATTATCCTCCAGGATGGGAGCCTCCCAAGGCTCTTTGTGTAGTGAATGTGGACATAAAGAATTCACATAACTGCTGATGTGACCTCTTGTTCCTTTAGGTGTTATCATGGCTTTCCGGTGGAATTGCCAGGGTTTAGGCCTTCGCTATTTTCCTTGTTTCCAAACAGGAAATGGAGTGTGCTCACCCATGTGAGTGCACTTGCACTTTTGGCAGCAGTGTGGACGTGCAGGGAGAGATTATTTTCACCCTGTTTTGGACCTTTATCTTAAAGGTGTGTGGCAAGTCCCAAGGTGCCTGCTTGGCTACTTGGTGCAAAGTTTTAGGTGGATAAAGCCTGCTTGGGGAGCCTGCTTGGATTGCCCAGGTTCATTTGCAGCTGCAGTTTCACTACTTGTTAATTTAGTAAGGAAAGTGACGTATTGATTCAGGAGAGATGACTTGTTTAAGAGTAGTTAAGAGGGTACATCCATCCACCCAGGAGTCATGGCAGCTGAGGGCCTGAGAGATGGATTGCACTGGCTTTAGGGGTGGTGTAGACAGTCAAGTGATCCTTGGTTCTTCACAAAGCCTCTGATCTGGTGATGAGCAGAGCAGGGCTGAGGTCAAAGACACTCTTGAAGGCAGGGAAGATTGCCCAGCCTGTCACGAGGTGATGACACACGGCAACCCTGCAGCACAGAGGGCTCTGGAGGACTCATCCTCTCTCTTTGCTTTGTCTTTCAGAGATGTAGATGGCAGCTGCTGCCTTTGAAGGACTCGTCTGACCCTGTGCAGCACCTCCAGTTGCTACCATGATCTTCTGCATGCTGCTGCTGGCCTCCCTGCCTGAGCCCTCTGGCACCGAAGTCAACCCTGGTAGGGAGCTGCCAGGCTGGGAGAGGACTCATCTCCCACCTTTTGTGTGCTCCTTCTCAGCCTTTCTTTGCCTCTCGTGGGGGTTGAGTGTAAAGGTTGCATGTAGAGATAATCACTGGTTTGAATCAATGGATTGAGATATTCCTGGACAGCTGTGCTGGAGTGGGGCACTCTCCTGCCCATCCCAGGAAGGCCCTGGCACAGGGACATCCTCCTTTCTCTGCCTGCCCAGGCCTGTGTTGAGCTCTGAATGTCCCCCCATCGCTTTGGCTCTGTGGCCTGCAGGACAAGCCTCGCTCCAGACTGGCTCAGAGGTTCTGTGCTCGCTCTGGAAAACAAATTACCAGTTAGCAAAGCATCAGCCACAGCTCTCCAGCCAGCAAGGGGCGTTCTGGGGAGAGAAATGTGGAGGGACAGATAGAAAACCTTACCTGGCACAAAGATAGGGTGGAGATATGAGCCTGTGAGTCTCTGTGGAGGGCAGGACCTCTCATCCTACAGCATTTGGCAGGATACACTCATGATGGAAATGAGTAAGATAATGGTCTGCAATGTGTTGCAAAAATTCCTGTAATGAGGTGTTTTGAGCTGGAGACAGCCTGTGAAATAAATGAGTTTAATCCTTTTCCAGCTTGGCTGGAGGTGTGGTGAGGCATCAGCGTTACCCTGAGGGCCTGTGCTGGCTCTGCTGGGGCTGGCTCTGTTTGTTTGGAGCCCTTTGTGGCTGCCTCTGACCCTGCTCTGGCCTGTGGATATTTGCAGAGGTTTGAGGTTGTGCTGCAAGCAGCCAGAAGCGAAGTGAGGGTTGTGGGGGAGCTCAGCAGCACTCCTGTGCTCCCTGTTCCACAGCATTCCCTGCCCTGTGCACCCACCACACACCCAGCCTGCGACTGGGGCTGCCACTGCTCAGCCTCATGGAGGAGGAGGGATGGCAGATGGAGGGTCAGTGCCATGCAGAATCCTTTTGTTGGTGCAGGAATGGCTCTTCCACACCAGCTCCATGGAGGTGGGTGGGCTCTGAACACAGCTCTGAGTGCTCCCACCTCCTGCAGGAATCCCTTCCATCAGGAAATAACCCCTCACACTCCTCAGCTCTGCCTGTGACATCCTCGGGCAGCTTTGCTTCCTCAGCTCCCCCAGCTGCTCCAATGCCTCTACCTGGGGCTGGCCCTGCTCTTCCCAGACAGATTCCAGCAGTGTGGCCCAGCTGGTGCTCCTGGCTGTGATGCCAGAGGCTCCATGGATTATCCTGACCTCCTGGGCTGCTCCAGGAGCAGCCTGAAGCATGTCCTGCATTACCTTATAACCCCCAGGGGCTGCTTTGGGGGTGATTTCAGAGCTGTGTGGCAGGGTCCTGGTGAGTCCTCTTGTCTTGCAGCAGTTTGACCTCCCTGACAGACAGGTTGGGCCACCTCTCTGAGCCCCAGTGTCTCCTGAGTGCACAGTAAAGGCTCAGGAGAACCCTAAACAGAACCCAAAGACGGTTTTGCTCAAGATAAGTGCACGTGGTGAGAGCCTCATGCTGCTGGTTTTGGTGAGAGCTGTGGCCACCCACAGAGTGCATCCCTCAATGCCAAGGACACTCTGGTGCCAGCCCTGGGCTTGTGAACAAATGGGTTTTGTTCAGGGTTGCAGGAGGAGTCAGTCCCCCAGAGCCTTTCCCAACAAGCTTTCCATCTGCCATTGCTGGCCAGTGCGTGTCTGACCTTTAAATCAGGTGTGAGCACACAGGACTCCCACTGCAGGAGCACAAGGAGCACTTTCTGCTTTCAGATGGTGACCCCACCCTTTTGGAAGCTCTCCATATATTTACCCATAGCTCACAACAGATCAGGTTGTGCTGGGCCAGGTGAGAGTGAAGACAATTGAGGTTTGGTTCCCCAAATCACCTGATTGTGCAGGACTTGGAACTCTTGGTTGGCTTCCAGCAGGCACAATTGCTCCTGTCTGAGGCAGACAGCAGTTTCCTCCCAGGGAGTTCTTGACAAACCCCAGGCTGTGAATGTTGTGGGTGATACCAGGAGCACACCCAGCTCAGCAGGGTCCCATCCCTCTGATTCTGAAAGGGTGCATGGATGGGCTGTCACACAGCTGAGCTGCGCCCCAGGGATACCCTCAGATCACTGCAGCTTCCAGAGCCAGTGCTTGGCTATTTGTTTGCTTGTGGTGGCTGTGAGTTTGTTCAGCTGGGTTTTTTTGAACCCATGGGAAATTGTGGTGTTGGAGAGTTTAATAGGTTAAGGATTTATAATTCTGTTTTTGAACTCTCCCACCTGACCTTTTGATGCCTCCTGGTTCTGGTGTTTTGAGAGGCAGTGAGGATATCTGTTGTTCAGTCTAAATGATCTTTGTCATACTTCAGTAATCCCTTTTGTAAAGATGAAGCTGCTGATCTTCATCATCTATGTTGCCCTCTCTGCCTTTTGATGAGGGAAGGAAGGAGCAAGAGCTCTATTCCTTATCTGCTTGGCATCTGACCATGAATACAGGCAGTGCTGTAACACTAATTCTAGTTTGTTTCATAGGTATTCCCACAATCTTTAAAAATATTAAATATTTTTTAATATTAAGTAACCTGGTATCATTAGGAAATGTTGTGACCAGCCATCTCCTTTACCTGGTGATTTAGGAATACTCAGAACATCACACATTCCCTGATACAGTGCCTAACAGCTGCAGGCAAACCCTGTTGAAGCACCACCCTCTGCTTGCAAACATTTCTGCATCAGATCTGTCAGGCAGTTATTCAGCCTGAGGTGCTTTATTCTGTGTAGTGATAACAGCAAGGTGGTTTTCATCCCTCTGTCTTGTCTTGTAGCTTCTGAACCTGCTTGAATGGATATCATGGAATCCCAGAATCTCCTGAGTTGGAAGGGACCCACGAGGATCCTTGAAGTGCAACTCCTGTTGAGCTGTATCCAGGTTTGGTACAAGGGTGGCAGGAGATCATCTCTGAGGTCCCTTCCAACCCAGCTCATTCTGGGATTTTGGGACACCAGGAGGACACCCAGGGCAGCCCTGCCCGAGGGAGAGGCAGCCAGAACTGCTCCTGTGGAGCACAGACATGGTCAGATGTGAACTCCAGCCTGCAGTGACAGGACAGAGCAGATATTTTCTTGACTTGTCATCTGTGATAGATGTTTAGCTTCTCCCTTATATCTCAACTGGTGAAGGTAATAATTGTTCCCATTTGAACACAAGTCAAGCATCCAGTTTATTCCAGGGGAAGAAAAATCTTGAACAAAAGCTCCCTTTTTATGTCATTATTATTATTATTATTGACAAATTATTGATGAATAATTTGTCCTTGTAAAATGGGTCCATGCAACCAGTAACAATAATATGGTTTGGGATTTCATGCTCTTAAAATGTTTCTTTGTAAAATTTTTTTGCCTTGCCTGGGCTCTGCTGAATGATACTTTAAGTCTACTTTTCAGTTTATGATAATTATGAAGTATTTAATCCTTCTTGTTTTTTGCATTCCTTATTTTAGCATTACCATGTTTATTCCCTGGGTGTGATAGCCTTAGAATTAAACTTTCCTGGTGATTTTAAAAGAAATGAGTGCTGATCTTTGCTTGTCTGTGTTCCCATTTGCAGCAATCTGTCGTTATCCCCTGGGGATGCACGAGGGGACCATCAGGGATGAGGACATCACTGCTTCCAGCCAGTGGTACGACTCCACAGGGCCCCAGTACGCACGGTGGGTTCACCTCTGACAACAAATTCAGTCCTTTTTTTCCCCTAAATACCCAATATGTGGTTGAGGAAGAAGATCCCCTACCCTTAAAACCTTGTTTGCTGCTTCCATACTCAATCTGGGCACAGAGAAAGGCCAGGAGGCAATGGCAGTGCTCACAGCTGTGGTACAGGAAATTCTGGTTAAATATTAAAGAAAAAAAAATCCTTCTCCATGAGAATGAAGTGGTGCTACAGGGCAGCGAGCAGTTCCCTACTGAGCAGCAGGGTTGTTTCTGATCACCTTGGAAATTGATGTCTGGGGAAGAAATTATTCCAAGCAGTTAATGAAAGATATCTGGGGCTGAGGAGCTGTTCTGCACAGGGCAAAACTGCCTGTAGGATTTCAGCCTCAGCTGACCATCAAAGGGCAGAGGTATTTGGTAGCCATTGCTGGCTTTGTTGCTTCCTCCCAATCCTCCGAAGTTTTGTGTGTTTCCTCAATTAATCTGATTATTTTTAATGTGTGTGACTGTCCCCTCAGATTACAGAGGGAAGAGGGGGATGGAGCCTGGTGCCCAGCTGGTTTGCTGGAGCCTGAAGATGTGCAGTTCCTGCAGATTGACCTGCACAAGCTGTTCTTCATCACCCTGGTGGGCACCCAGGGCCGGCACGCCCGCGCCACGGGCAAGGAGTTCGCCCGCGCCTACCGCATCGACTACAGCCGGAATGGGGAGCGCTGGATCTCCTGGAGGGGCAGGAAGGTGAGCCTGGGGGGAGCTGGCTCTGCTTGGAGAGCTGCACCGTGCAAGGCACATCCTCCACATCCTGCTTGATGCGTTGTACTTCATCCTGGCTCTGCTGGAGCAGCGTGTTCTGCCTCAGTTCTGTGCTTGCCGTGCATCATCTGGTATCATCCAGCAGCGCTGCAGCGTTGCTGACAGTGGGGAGCACTGGGATCAGCAGTGGCCAGGACTGGAAACTGCTGCTGGGTTTGTCTCTCACACAACTGGTTTGGGTTTTCTGGCCCTGAGTAATAGTGTGCTCAGGAACAGCGGCTGCATGATGTGGAGGTGCTACACAAGGTGTGTCTTCTCCTTTGCCCCTCTCAGGGCAGGATTCTCAGCTGTGAGAATTCTACTGTGGAGCTGGTGCAAAGGTGCTTTTATTCCAGAGGGGATGTCTGAAGTTTTCTTCCTTTGTCCAAGTCCCCTGAGCTGATTCCCCTAAATCAGGAAAACCGTGGCTCTTCTCTCCTCCAGGTGATCGACGGCAACATCGACACCTACGACGTGGTGCTGAAGGACCTGCGGCCGCCCATCATCGCGCGCTTCGTGCGGCTGATCCCCGTCACCAAGGCACCCATGACTGTCTGCATGAGGGTGGAGCTCTACGGCTGCGTCTGGCACGGTGAGTGCCCGTTCCTACCCCTGGCACTGCCCTGGCACTGCCCTGGCACTGCCCTGGCTGGGGCTCCCCCACATCCCCGAGCGTGCACAGGGATCCCCCAGCCCGTGGAACTGCTGCTGCTGGTCCACATCATAAATAAAAAGATCACACTGCTGCTGCTGTGTTTCTGAGGTGTATGGCCTTCTTTTTTAGATGGTTTGGCATCCTACAGCATCCCTGAAGGAGGGACAATAGCAGCTCCTGGCTTCCCCATCGTTTATCTGAATGACTCGACCTACGATGGCTACCAGGAGCGCAGGTAGGAGAAGTTGTCCTCTTCTCTCTCTGTCACTGTGCAAAATTCTTTCCTACTCTCCCTGTTACTGGTGTCTTGTATCCCAAATGCTTCTTTGTGCTTGTAGGATGTTGGAAGATGCTGGGTAACAATGTATTTATATCTTTATATATTAATTATATTTGTGTCTTTGTGTATTAATATCTGATGGTTTCAAGCTGGGCTGATACAGTAGAGCTTGGATATTCAAAAGGAAAAGGTTTTTATATACAGAGTAGGTGTTGCATGTAGCTGACCAGCACTGAGGAGCCCAGGTGTGCTGGGGAGTGTCAGGGAGCTGCAGGTGTAGGCACAAAACCCAACCTGCTAAGCCAGGACTCTTTGGAACTACTTAATCTCTACTTCACTTGCCTGACTGGCCTGGAAGTAGGAATCTGCCTCTTCCAAAATCCTGCTTTGCAGCTCCAAGGCACACGTACCTGTGCTCTAGTGACAGGAGGGCTCACCTGGGGTGGATTTGCAAAGCCAAGGACTTGCAGGGGGAGTCAGAATTGTGCCACACTGGCATCTTCTGCTCAGGAACAGTGCTGGAAAACTGTATGAGGGGCTCTGTACCCTCACATAGGAGTGGAATGAGGCAGGGTCCTGGCAAAGAGTCCAATCAGCCTTGGGAAGAGCCAGTAACACTCTTAGGAGCAATGCCAGACATGATCCTGGGCAGAGCTGGCTGTGGCTCATGTGCTGCCCATGGTCTCCTTCCCCACTTTCCTGTTCTGTGCCTGCCTGCAGGACTTTCCCCACAGGTTCCCCAGCACAGGATGGAGCAGTGTTCCTGCCATGCCTGGTGAGATGTGGGAGATCACACAGTGTCATTCTCCAGAGTGTCTGATTTCATTCTCCAGAGGCTCTGCCTGTAGCTCAGCTTTGCTCCTTGACACCAGTGCAAAATCTTCTGCCTTTTCCCTGGGAATGAGGCTAAAATCCCAGCCCAAACAACACCAAGGTGGTGCTGCATAAGAACAGTGAACAAATTCTTGTCCAGGATGGGTCAAGAGTAGGAAAACTGATGTTTTGCTGGCACCAGGTGAAAGACACGTGTGGTTTCCCCCTGGAGCTGTGGCTGACTGTTGCTTCTCCCTGGCCAGGCACCTGTATGGAGGGCTGGGCCAGCTCACAGATGGAGTGCTGGGGCTGGATGACTTCACCCAGAGCCACCAGTACCGCGTGTGGCCAGGCTATGACTACGTGGGCTGGAGGAACGAGAGCTTCAGCACGGGCGCCGTGGAAATGGAGTTCCAGTTTGACCGCCCGCGGAACTTCACCTCCATGAAGGTAAGTCAGCGTGGCCCCTCTCCAGGGGGACAGGCTTTTTGGGTCTGGGGGCTTGCAGGTTGGCCCTTCTGGACACTGAATGGGTTGGAAGGGACCTTGAAGCTCATCTCGTTCCACCCTCTTCCATAGGCAGGGACACCTTCCACTAGACCAGGCTGCTCCAAGCCCTGTCCAGCCTGGCCTTGAGTACTCTTCCCAAGGCATGAGGACACACAAAGTGCCTGGCAGCAGAATTTGAGCAGGAGATATCCCAAGTTTTCCAGTGTAGAAAGGTGAAGAAGGTGAGCACTTGCTTCTTCAGTGCTCAGACTCTCCTTCCAGTATTTGGCTTGAAGGAATAAAAAGCAGACACCTGAAGCAGTGTTTAGGCAGCTGAGATGGATTTAGGATGTAGGATTTACTGACCCCTGAGGTAAAGGAATGTGGCTGTACTTCCATTTTGACCAAACATTTCTCTGGATGCCTCAGCCTGTGCTTGTGCTGTGGGAAATTTTTTAAACACACAGGAAAAGCACGAGCTGAACTTTGAGTCTGTAGTAAACAGCAGGATCTTTTAAAAAGGATTGGTGGCTTTTCTTGTAGAGATTTCAAATGAAGGAGAACCTACCACATCCTTAAGTAAATTGTTTTGGTGGTTACTTACTCTGGTTTTATTTTGTCTATTTTTAACTTGAGACTGTTGGCTCTTTGCCTGTTTTTGCTGGCAAAAATAAGAGTCCTGCCTTCTCAGAAATCTTCTGCTTCTACACCATGATTAAACCACTCTCTTAATCTTTGCTTCAGTACTAAGCTGGCAGACTTGTCAATGCCTTCCTGGTGAGACCAAGGGTCATTTTTGGAGCAGTCACCCAATCCTTTCTTTCTTTGCTGTCTACTCTTTCGGAGGTACAGAATCTGGATCTGGACTCAGGCTTTCCATCAAACTGCATAAAAGAATGGTACCAATTTCCTGCTTTTGGATGATTCCTCTTTGTTTGTGAATCTTGTGATGATAGTAATCCTCCAAGCTAAGAGGGAGGGAGCCAGTGGTCATTAAGGCTTTGGGATTATGCTAAAATTCAGTTCCAAGTTATTAGTGTCCAGGATAAAAGTCCAGTGTGGAAAGCATCACTTAGATTTTTGTCCCTGAGTTCACTACCCTGACATGAGGTTTCAGTCCTTGAGATTATTTTGGGAAACTCCCTCCCTCCCACTAGTTTATTTTATTGCTAGTGATTCTGCTGTCTCCCTCAGGTCATTGAAAAAAAGTAGCAAATAATTTTGATTTAGGAATGCATTCCTCTTGGAAAAACAGAGAAGAATTTCTGCCTTAAAATTTCTAAGACTTACTAGTTGATGATGTTTAATCAAATTAATATATTGCAGGAGCCCACACTATGCTAATTGGGGACAGATGCCTTCCAAAAATCTGTCTTGTAAACACAATCATCCTGATAAACCAAACACATCAGATCATAAGAACAGCTACTTCATCCAGCATCTAATTAAAAAGCTGTTCTGATTAGCATAAATTAATCTTCATTATTTATTGAATGTTGCCTCCTTCAGCTTTGCATTTCTTTTGTACAGGCCAGGTGGTCTGTGGATCATTTTTGCATCCTCTTACCTTTTAGCTTTATCCCAGTCCTCTGAGCTTTCCCAGTATCCAAAAAAGTATTAAGGATAAATGTTAGCCACATTGCAACTGCATTGTATAGGCTTGCATGCTGTAAAATTGGACTTCAGTAGGAGATGTTTGCAATAGAAAATGTCTCTGTATCTGTCCAGGATGGAAACACATCCAACTCCTGTCCAAATATGGCACAAATTGAATATTCCAGGCACCAGGCTTTCCTGCCTGGTTATGAATGACTGTTTCTCCTTATTGAATAATGTTGTCTAAGCTTCATCTGGTCTTAATTATAGGCAAATACCCTCCTTTTGTCTTTTTGCTGCTCATCAGGCTGCTTGTCCTCATTAGTGCTTCACTGCTTTTCCCTGCAGGACCTCGCAGAGGCCAAGCAATTAATCGGGTTCAAGGCTGTAGGTGGTTTGGAAACTGTTGCTGTCACAGTGGCAAATACTCCACAGTCCCTGGGAAATGATTCCTGGGGTCTCTGGGGAGGGCAGGACCACTGAGAATGGAGCAGGCAGAGGGATATTGAAGACTTTGAGTCGCTTTATTTCTTCTGGTTCCTGGTCAGTGGCCACAGATATTGTGGGTCCTGAGCTTCAGGTCTTCATAACAGAGCTCAAGGTGATGCTGAGCCACCAGGAGAAGATGATGGATGCAGACTTAGGTGAGGGTTTCCTAAAGCTCAGATCCTTACTTGTCTTCAAGGTGCAGCCAGAGCAGGTGTATGCCAGGGGAATATCTGCTTGGGGTTTTCCTAGGCTGTGGTTTTTGGAAGGAATTATCTTAGACTGCAGCTGCTAAAAGTTTCTAAATGCTAAGAAATTTGGGACACAATCCTCATCTAATGGCAGAGATCAATTGTGATGTGTCATAGCTCCTGCTGGTTCCTCAAAAGAGGGACCAAGGACAAAGAAATCCCTGGGATTCCTCATGCCAAGAGGGACAGAAGAAGAATCCAAGAGCAGTATTTGGGTGTGGATTCTCCATGCTCTTCCTTGCTTCACTGTTTCATTACCAAATGGCTGCTGTGTCATTGTTTCCACACTGGCCTCTGAGACTGGTTTCTCTGGGGGTTTTGGTGGGTTCAGTAGTTCATTTTTCTAACATGGTTGTTACAGTTCACAGACCACAATCCATGGGCTGTCCACTCCAGCAATTGATCTTTGAGTAATATTTAAGCTGCAGCTTTGTCCATTCTAACTATTATTAATGATCAGATTGTTACATACAAATTTCACTACGATCCATCTTTACTATTATTAATGATCAGGTTATTAGTTACACTCTAATCCATCTTTGACTTGCAGAACAGAGCCATGTAGTTCAGGTTAAATTCAACTTGTGGCCTAACAATTCCACTTATTAACAATTCTACTTGTGTCAAGAAATTAAAATAATACCAAATTTTTAACTCTTAAGAGTTTAGGTGTGTTTTTTCTTTCCCTTCTTAGGTTAAATGTTCAAAGAGAATTGCTCTGCAAGGCTTTAGATTAGTACAAGGTTTGCTTGATGGATTTTTATATGGGCCTTTTGAAGAGCCTGCCAGAATCTGACCATTAATGTAGATTTTGCAGGTAAAATTCAGAGCTGTTTCAGGATAGCTTTTTGCCCAGTGTTCTCATTGCACACTGGAAGAAATCACTCATTCTGCATTCATACAGGGAGCTACTGGAAATGGAAAATCTTCATGAAAGGAGCATCCCTGGGGCTTGATTTAGGTGCCAGTAAATCTCCTCTCTGACGGATCCATTCTCCCCTTCCCAGGTGCACTGTAACAACATGTTTTCCAAGGGGGTGAAGATTTTCCAGAGGGTGGAGTGCCTGTTCAAACCCCGGCTGATCGCAGACTGGGAGCCCGAGCCTGTGGGGGTGGCCACGGTCCTGGATGACAAAAACCCCAGCGCCAGGTTTGTCACCGTGCCCCTGCAGCAGCGCGTGGGCAAGGCCATCCTGTGCCGCTTCTACTTCGCTGACACCTGGATGATGATGAGTGAGATTTCCTTCCAGTCAGGTGAGTGCTCCTGAGCTCAGGCAGACCTGGAGGAGCACAGGGAGCAGGATGTGTGGATTGACAGGGGCTGCACGGTGGGAAGGGGGAGGCTGTACTGGAGGGGCTGAAAGGTCCCTTTGATTTCCAGGCTGATACTGAAGTACATGAGCAGAAGCACGACCAGGGCAACCAAAAACCAGACTGTAGAGCAGTTGTTCTTTTTTGAAACAGATCAGAGAATCACAGAATCCCCTGAGCTGGGAGGGACCCCCAGGATCACCCAGCCCAGCTCCCAGCCCTGCCCAGACCCCCCAACATCCCACCCTGGGCATCCCTGGAGCTCTGGCAGCCTCGGGGCCGTGCCTATTCCCTGGGGAGCCTGGGCAGTGCCAGCAGCCTCTGGGCGAAGGAACTTACCCTTTCCCTGAACTGCCTGACCCTGACACAACTCCAGCTGTTTCCTTGAGTCCTGTCACTGGTCACCAGAGTGAAGAGATCAGGACCTGCCTCCACTTCCCCAGCTGCCTGCTGGCTATGATATTGATTTTTGCTTCTCTTTACCAAATATTTTGTTAGGAATAATTCAAGTATATCTAGAGATGATGAGATCAAGTTTAGCAGATTATAAAAAAATAGAGGCTGACTTTTTTTTTTCCTTTAAGCCTTAACTATGATGCAGAAGTCAATGCCATGAAATGCTGTAAAAGGCTCTGGAGGGAAAAGGACAAAAGTCTTGGAGAAAACCACCAGGACTGACAGGGAAAGTTGTAACTTTGTGTTCTAAAATCTCTAATCAGCTGTAATGAGAGGACATTGCTGAGGGAGGAATTCCCTGGGTGCTGCTTATTGCTCACCTTGCAGACAGCAGCCCCTCCTGTTCCTGATCTGCCTGAGCACCAGCCCCCTCCTGCTGGGGTTGGGATTGCAGGGACTGCTGGCAGGAGCAGGGAGTTTTTGTTGGGCTGACACATTTCCTTTCCTTCCACAGACATGGAGAGTGTGAATCCCAGTTTTGTTACGGTAGCCACAAGCACCACGGATCTCCTGGAAACGGAGCTCAACGTTACTGAGGGCACCTGGGGTAAGGACTTCTGCCCCTTGGCCACTCCAAGGGCTCAAGTGTTGGGAAATTTCACAGGAACATCCCACTTCATGTGGTCTTTCCCTCCATTTCTGGAGATCTGGGGATGGCTGAGCAGTGCCTCGTGCACAGGGCAGCACGTGAGCCTCAGCTGGCCAGGGCTGCCTCAGAAGGTGGGCTGGAGATTTATGTGGACCAGTGAAACTCTGAGCACTGCCTGCTCTAGGATGGATCCACTGCAGGAATCTGTTCTGCTCACAGCAACCTTTGATTGCAGAAGTGCTCTGCACAGTTCTTAGCTCTTTGAGCCTCCAGAATGAGAATTTCTGGTAAGAGCAAAATGTGAACACAGCTGGTTTAGGGAGCTGCCCAAGATCTTTTCTCTACCAGACTGTAGGAAGTTGGCTGGCACAGAAAACCTCTGGTGCTTTAACCCCGGATTCTCCTTCTCTGTGACTGCAGGAACCACATCTTCTGTAACCAGCACCTGGATAGGGGAGAAGGCAGATGACTCCAACACCTCCATCCTCGTGGGCTGCCTTGTGGCTATTATTCTGCTGCTCCTGATGATTATAATCATCATTCTTTGGAAGCAATATGTGCAAAAAAGGTTGGAAAAGGTAATACAATGGGGCTATTTTGTTGACACAAGTTCAGAACTAATCATTAACCCTAATGAGCTCAGAACTATGTGAAAAGCACAGGATTTCCCCAGCTTCATGGAGTAGCTAAAGCTGCTCTCACAGCAGGGGAGGATGCCAACCTTCTCCAAGATATTACTGGAAGTTGCTGTGGTTGCAGCCAAGGCATTACTTAACAACTGAGCATCACCTCAGTGTTTATGGGTTTTTTTTTCCCATCTCCTCTGCAGGCCCCACGTCGAATCCTGGAGGAGGATGCCACAGTTCGCCTCTCCTTCTACAGCTACACCATTGCCAACAACCAGACCCAGATCCACCAGTCCAACCCCACCTATGAACGTGCTTTCCCACTGGATTTGGAATATCACCAGCCAGCTACACTGCTCCAAAAGCTTCCAGAGCTCTCCCAAAGTGCAGAGGATTCAGGTAACATCGTCAGTCTTCAGAAGCTGCATGTTTCTTCTTTTATTTCTGTCAGATTGTAAAATGTGCCACTTGTCAAAGTTTGCCATCTTTGGCTCCTGTGCAGTGCAGCAGCCCAGGGAGCTCAGGCAGTGTTGTGGAACACTGGCACCTCTTGGCATGGAACTGTGACAGCTGGAGCAGCAGTCCCACTAGAGGGTGGTGGCCTTTTATTCTATTTGACAACTGTTGATGTATTACCCAGGTCATCTTCTAGCAGCTGGTTTGGGCAGTCAGAGCAATCACACTTCATTTGTGGAGATGCTGCCTGCAGCACTCCTGGGAGAAGACCTTTAACACCTTTCTCTGCAGCCAGGGCTCTTTGAAATTCCTGCAGAGAAACCAGAAGGAAATAGAGCAGGGAATTGTCTGTGGCTTGGACAATTTTGGACCCACACAGAAGGGAATGTTTCCAGCAGTGTTTTGTACTCAGTGAAGGCAGTGCTCAGTGGTGAATGGAAGGGCAGTGCTGCATTCCTCACACTGACAAGTTGCTAAGATCCAGCATTATTCTACACAGGGAGACTGGATTGAGCCAGGGTGTGAATTTGAAGCAGAAAAATTATTCTGTGTAATACTAACCCTACAGGGTGTTAATTCTAAAGCATTGTCCCATATTTATGTGAATAAGCTGTAAGAGGGAGGGGAGTTTGCTACCAGAGGACATGGGAGAAATGGAAGCCTCGATCAGTTCTTGTTGCAGGAGGGAACACAGAGCAGGTTTGAAAAAACATCCCCAAGTCAGGTAATGGAAACTGATTGTACTTGGGATGAATCAGAAACAAAAAATCACTTCAGACTCGCCTCCCTGTCTGGACAAGAACTGCAGCTCTCATGGCTGGCTAGAACAGGCTGTGTTGAGCAGGAATTTGCTGGCAGCTCACAGGTATTGCTCTGGTTAAAACAGAGCAGCATCTCCTGTGTAGGTGTCCCAGCAGGTGGCCAAATTCCCAGAGCTGTGGGATCGGGAGGAGTGGAAAGTGGGACGTGCTGGTTCTGGGGGAGTGAGTGTGTGACTCAGCTGTCTTTGGCTCCCCTCAGTGTGCAGTGGGGACTACGCTGAGCCCGACCTCACCAAGTCCACCCCTCACCAAGGCTTCCAGAACAACGTCCCCCACTACGCCGAGACCGACATCGTGCACCTGCAGGGGGTGACTGGCAACAACATGTACGCAGTGCCAGCCCTCACCGTGGACTCCCTGACCAAGAAGGACATCTCCGTGGGGGAATTCCCCAGGCAGCAGCTGAGGCTCAAGGAGAAGCTGGGGGAAGGACAGTTTGGAGAGGTACAGCCATTCTCTGCTGCTTGTTCTCCAGCAGAGAGGAGGTGCCTGGCAGAGAGGAATCTTTTGAGGTGTTGCTTGGTGGTACTGAGGGTCCTGCATATAAAATGTGTGTTTGCCCTTGGGGAAAGCTGATATATCCCCCAGGCTAAGCCACTGAGCCTTGTGCAGCTGTCAGGCTCCTTGGTACCACTGGGGTCTTTATCAATAGATGAACTTGCAAATTTTTCTGTCTGCTATCTGTATCTGTTCATTCCCACCTAGGGTTGGGAATTCAGACTTCTGCATCTTCCATGGACATCTCAAATGTGATGGCTGTCACCCACCTTTAGACATGTGGGTTTGGAAACTCTCCACAGTCCAGCTAACACTGCTAGAGCAGCTTTCCCAGTCACAGATGGACGTTCTGGGGGTGCTCTGCACACTGACCCAAGCAAAGACATTTCCCAGGCACTGTGGCACCCTCATATGTTCTCGCATTGCTTCTTGCTCAAGCCCCAGTTTGTCAGCAGCCTCAGGCAGAATGATGCACACATCTGTCCTCTGCCAAGCTTTCCCTTTGCTCCTTGAGCTCATTTCAAGCTGTCAGTGCTTTCACCTCATCTTTTCTTCTCTCCCTACTTCATTTTCACACCATCTGTAGCTCCATCCTGAGCAGGTCTTTCTCTCTCCTGCTCTCACTTTTCCACTGTCTTCTCTTCACAGATTTTGTTCACTCACAGCCTTAAATTCTGCTTCTCTATCACATTTTGGCAAGCACAGCCCTTCACTGCCTGCTCTGTGATGTTCCCATCTTTGTGGTTCCTCCATTCTGACACCCCACCTTCCCTACCCCAGCCCCTTTCCTGTCCCCTCACTGTTTCCAGGGGAGGTGCTGACATCTTCAGCCTCCTCACCTGGCTGTCAGTGTAGCCCTTTCTGCTCTTTCCTGCATCCTGCTCTGTGCTCCAAAAGTGGGACACAGATGATTTTCTCATTGGCTTGCCTCTGGTTTCTCTTTTCCTCTTATGCTGTCCTTCTAATAACTGCAATAACTCCTCCTCTGTATTGATTGGAGATGGGCTCTCCCATCTCCATTTTCCTTGAGGATGGATTCAGAGCCTGTTCCTTTCCATGGATCACAGGCTCTTTTACAAATACACTGCACCACATTTTCCTGTCTCTCCTTCTCACCTCCTTAGTCTTTCCCGCAATGGCCATGCCATGCTCTGCTCCACTGCTCTGGCTCTGTGTGCTCCTAGAAACAGAGCTCACTGCTTCTTTCAGGTCTCCACTTTTCCTTCCTTTCAGTCTTTTGTCTTCCTTGCTCCCATGGAAGCAGCAGCACCCCTCCCTGGTGACACATCACCTCGGAATTACCTGTGCTTATTCCTGTGGCTCTTCCTTGTCCCAGGTCTCATGACTGTACTTTCCCCACAGCTGATTGATTCTCTGTGGGACTGCAGCAGCATCTTTGTCCACCTTTGTTTTGTTGGTTTTGTCCACCTTTGTTCCCGTTCTGCAGGTTTGTCCCATTTTCTCTGCTGCCTCGTTTTTCCCCTCGCCATGCTTGTGACGTAAGTCCATTTGTCCTCTTCATTATGCCCCCATTCATTCACAAAATTCATTATGCTCCCATTACATTCCCCTCACTGCTGCAAGTCTTTGACTGACACATCCAGTCTGCTCCTCTTTTCCAATCCTTTTTCCTATCCACACCTTCAGGTCTGTCTGCTTTCCCCACCCAGTTCTTCGTTTGGATGCACATTCTGGTAAATTCTTAAGCAAGTGTCTTGTCACCCCTTCTTGTACAACCCTGGCAGTTATTTTATATCATCAATCTTTAATTTATTGGAAGAAATTTGGGATTGTGTGTAGTCATTAGAGTACTTATTTATCTTTGGGTATGTGTGCAGGTGAGGTGTTCACATCAGGGACACGTATGCACACACTTTCCTTCCTTTTTTCCTCTGGAATTTGAGGATTTTGGATAACTGGCTGTAGTTCTTGGATGCTCCTCAGTGAAGTCTGAGCAATGCCTCAAGCCAGGCCATGGTTTGATGGTTCTGGGGTTGTGTGAGGTGCTTTAGTGCAGAGCAGACAAATCCAGGCTCTGGGGCCTTCCTGAACGTCCCCAGTAGGTGCTGGGTGAACTGGGCTGCCCCAGGCAGCTGCAGCAGTGCAGTAAATGCAGCTTGTTGGGAACTCCTCTGGCTTTGATCCCTGTGTGCTCCTGTGTCATGGGCTGTGTCCTGGACACGTTGTGTCAGGATCTAGGGCCAACCCTTGGGTCACTTCTGATCACAGCTGTGTCACCTTCACCAGATCATCCACTGGTTCATTCTGCCAGCAGCGACCAACCAGTGACCTGGCTGTGATGTTGTTTTCCCTCTGGTTTTCTGCCTGTGTGTGCTCTTACAGCTGCCTCTGCCTCCTGCCCTGCAGGTGCACCTCTGTGAAGCTGATGGCCTGCTGGAATTCCTGGGAGTCTCATCCTCAGAATTCACTCACCAGCCGGTTCTTGTGGCGGTGAAGATGCTGAGATCAGATGTCAACAAAACAGCCAGGTAAGTGCAGCTGCAGTGCCAAGCAGCTGGGGAGGAAAGCAAATACTCCCCAAGCAGAGGTTAGCCCTGCTGAGGCAGTGCTGTGTGTCTGTGGTGTATATTCCACGTGTTCATGGCAGGAGCAGGACACAGCAGGGAGTGGGGGATAGGGGAAGCCTGAAATGCTGCATTCATCCCGTTTGAACACGAGCTCAGAACCAGTTTCACACCTGTGTGTGCAAAGTGTAAATCCTTCTGAACTGAGAACACACCTCTTGTGCTCTCCCCAGATGAAGGAACAGCTTGGGATTCAAAGGTGTTTTCTGTTTTACCAGGAATGATTTCCTGAAGGAGATCAAGATCATGTCCCGGCTGAAGAACCCGAACATCATCCGGCTGCTGGGCGTGTGTGTGCGGGACGACCCCCTGTGCATGATAACAGAGTACATGGAGAATGGAGACCTCAACCAGTTCCTGTCTCAGAGGGAGATCTACAGCAAATTTGCCATTTCAAACAACATCCCCTGTGTCACGTAAGAGAAGCTGCCTGCCTTGTTGGGATAAATCAGAGATACAGAGACACCAGATTTATCTGCTGTGCCTTCCCAGCAGGGACCTTCCTGCAGCCTGGCCATTGCCATGGCACGTGGGCACCTGTCCTGCTGGTGTGGGGCTGTTCCTGAGCCCTCTGGAGGTCCCTGAAGTGTCCCTGACAGAGCTGTTCAGGTCACAGAGGCCACCTTAGATGTATTTATTGAGGTGACCATCTCCTTGTTAGTGGGCTTGCATCAAATGTTTCATTGGTATGAAAATCAGTTGCATTACAGCAAGAATTTTGGGGTGAAAATCAGGAATGTCTCTTAGGCTTTTAAGAAGGTTCATATGTTCTCCAGTGTCCAAAAAATATTGCTTGAGAGGAGCTGAGTGTGGAGCTTCAGTAAAAAGAAAATTTCATCAGCCAACAGAAGGAGAATATTTGGCAAAGAAAAACACATTTGTGAGCAGTGGCACTTGTCTCTTTCCTCAATGGAAGGATTAAATCTGCCATAAAAGCGTCTCTGCTATTGCAGAAATGCTTTCCCCAGAGGAGAGTCATGTAGGACTAATAGATTCTGCTTAATAAGAAGCCCTGCACTGACCAGAAGCTGCAGCACTGTGAGCCTTTGGTGTGCTCCTCATCCTCCCCAAAGGATTTCCTGTATTTGTGGTTCAGGCAGGCAGAGCCAGCTCTGATGTGCTGGACAGGAGGTGGCTGGGGCTTACAACAGCCAGACAACACCAGCCCTGCTGCCAGGACCTGTCAGTGGTTCTGTCAGGAGTGTTAACCTGGTGTCCTGCAGTCAGGACATGCCTGTAGGAGGGGAGAGGATTTGTGTGTGAGTAGGAGTAGATTCCAGCTCTCTCCTGCCCTTTCTGCCCATCTGAAATCTAATTCACTTTTAGACTTTTAAGTTGTTTTTTTTCCTGGCCAAAGCCTCCAAAGGTTCTGCCTTTATCTCCTCTTCATTTCTCATCTGACTTTGAGCACTGTCACTCACATTGTTCTACCTTGCTTTCCATTACTTGGCTCTGCCTCTAGTTTTTCACTGTCTCCCACTGATCTTCAGCCTCTCCTTCTGTCCCTCCCAGGGAGAAAGTGTCCCACAGAGGCAGCTCTGAAGGGGCTGTGTCCTGGCAGGAATGCTCTGCCTGCTCCAAACTCTGTATCCTGCAGCTTTATTAATCCTATCTTCATTTAGCTAATGGAGGAATTAAAAATAAATTAGATGGAAAATGCATCTGTTTCTATTTTCAGTAATGTTTAGCATATTTAAAACCAAGTCAACTCTCTTTAAAGTGAAGTGACACACTTATGTTAATATAAGCATCCAATAGTGGTGTTGTTTGAAATACCAGGCTAAGTGGTTTTTAAGAGATGAGATTCTGAGCTTAATTTTTCATGTCTCTCTGCAAAAAGTTGGTGCTTTGATGCATGAACTCTTTGAAAATCTCAAGATTAGTGTTTGATATTGAAAAAATAAATCTAAAGGTTGTCAGGTTGTGAAGGCCTGAATTTCAGGGACAGCCTGTCTGTTCCTCCTTAGTCAGCTCAGGATCTTGTGGCTGTTCATGCCCTGGAACGAGACAGTTTAGTTCCACTGTTATGGCAGAAAATAAAACAACAGTTCACTGACACATCAAATACAATAAAGTCTTGAGTGTGGGGGAGCTCCACTGATTTTTCTTTGTTGTATTTCCCTTTACTGCAGCCACTCCAACCTGCTGTACATGGCCACCCAGATCGCCTCGGGGATGAAGTACTTGGCATCCCTGAACTTTGTGCACAGGGATCTGGCAACTCGCAACTGCCTGGTGGGGAACAGCTACACCATCAAGATTGCAGACTTTGGCATGAGCAGGAACCTCTACAGTGGGGATTACTACAGGATCCAGGGGAGAGCTGTGCTGCCCATCCGTTGGATGGCCTGGGAAAGCATCCTGCTGGTAGGCACTGCACAAAGCCCCTCTTTGTTCCTTCCTGTGATCCTCAGCAGTGACACAGCTCTGTGCCGGACACTCAGCACCAAGATCTGTGCTGCACGTGGCCCCTGGTGGGAAACCCATGGGGTTGTGTTGGACATAATTCATGTCCTAGGAAAGCAGCATGCCCTTGGACATACAGAACATCGTGGAATGGTTTTGTTGGAAGGACCCTAAAGCCCATCCAGTGCCACCCCTGCCATGGCAGGGACACCTTCCACTGTCCCAGGGTGATCCAAGCACCTTCCAACCTGCCCTTGGAGACTTCCAGGGATCCAAGCTGCTCTGGGCACCCTTGACTGCAGGAGTTTCCAGATAAGCCTGGGTGTAGTGGGGCTTTGATGTTTTCTGCCCAAACAGGCCCTCCAGCCCCTCAAGTGTTTTGTGTTATTTTCTGAGCAATCTTCTTTTTACTTCTCCAGAAACACATTGTTTCAAACACAGCCAGTTTGGGCACATTTTTTGAAGACAGAAAACAGGGACAGCAAGAAGATTGTCACTGGCTTCTTAAATGTGCAAAAATCAAAATTATCTTGGGCTTTTCTCTAAGAGTCTGGAGACTGCTCTGGCTCTGCTTTCACCCTGAGGGCTTTGCTTCCCTTTCAAAGACTTTTCTGTGAGCTCTGCTGTTTTGGGTGGAGGTAGGCAGTGACTGTCTCCCCTCCCTCAGCTGATTTTATTCTGCTGCAAACTGTCTCAGGAGGGGCAGAAGTCTCTGGCCTACTCTGGGACCTGCTCCCTGTTACAAAGCTTTGCCCCTGTGAAAAGTGCACCTTCTTAGGGCTTGTGGGACCCCCACGTGCTCCTGCTGCCCTACAAAGAGCCCTGACACCCCTGTGTGTGTGGCTGGGAGCATCTCACCCGCTGTGCTGGCTCTGTGTGGAGCCTTTCCCCAGCCTGAGCCCCAGAGGGTGCAGGCTGAGAGGCTTTGGCTGAGCAGATCCTCTCTGTCCCCAGGGCAAGTTCACCACAGCCAGCGACGTGTGGGCGTTCGGGGTGACCCTGTGGGAGATGTTTGTGCTGTGCAAGGAGCAGCCCTACAGCCTCCTCACGGACGAGCAGGTCATCGAGAACACGGGCGAGTTCTTCCGCAGCCAGGGCAGGCAGGTAAGGAACACAACGGGCTCTTCCAGGGCCTCCCTGCTGCCCTCACCTCACCTGCAGCAGTCTCTGCTTCTACTCAGCTGCTCACCTGTGTCCTGCCTCTCCTCCCCCTTTTCTGGGCCCAGTTTTCCCTCTCTGAGTCTCACTGGAAGAATCCCTCGGCTCTGTCCTGCCTCTTCCCTGTTCTAAACCGCTTCACTCTGCCCTGGCTTCGGCTTTTCCGGGCTCTCCCACACAATCCTCTCGCTCCTTCCTTCTGTCAGCACTCTCCCACCAGCATTGCCTCTGAAGGATGAGGAAGCAGGAGGGAGTTGTGGTGGGAAGGAGCAGTTGTTAGTTCCCAGGGGATCAGATTCCCCCTGTAGGATCTCCACACATGCCAAGAAGCCTTTGGCCATCCCCAGCTGCTGAAGGGCTTTTGTGTGGTTTTGTCCCCACTGCTGCTGCCCTCAATAATAGATACCAGTGATGGTGCAGGACATTCCATCTCCTCAGTACCCAAAGCTGTGGAGTACCAGTTCAGAGCAGTTCTCCCCAAAATTCACCTTCAGCACCAGAGAATTAAGGGAAATAAAATGATGAGGAGTTTACTCACCATCTTCTAAATACTGATTAGCCAAGAGCCTAAAAAAATGAGAGGGAGAAGTAGAATCATTCTGCCAAGCTGTGCTGTAGATAAGCTCTAAAAGGTGTTTTTTCTGTCTCTGCTAACAAGCTGTCACGATGCTTAGAAAGCCTCATGGGTTGTCTGCGGTGAGTTGAAAGTACTTGGATTTTATTGTGGTAACTTTGGTTTTGGTTTGTGTTTTGCTGTCTCTTGGAAGACAAAGCCCTCAGAAGCATTCCTGTTTTCTTGGGGGACAAAGGCCTGTTCTGTGACCAGCTCATCAGCCAAGCTGGCAAAGTGTCCGTGGTGCTGTTTGAGAGGCTCTGTCCAGACTGCAGTGCCAGGCTGGGGCTGGAGGGATTCCAAACCCTGCATGGTGGCTGTGTCTTGTAAACCTGGAATGAAACTGTCTTTTGGTGTTACTTTAGTAAAGGTTCAGTTCTTTTGTGGGACCCCCACTGAAATACCGTGACTCTCTTCCTTTCAGATCTATCTCTCCCAGACTCCTCTGTGTCCTAACCCTGTGTTCGACCTGATGCTGAAGTGCTGGAGCAGGGATATCAAAGATCGTCCCACTTTTGACATGATCCACCAGTTCCTGCTAGAACAGATGGAATCAAACATTTGACTCCAGGAAAGAGGCAAGCTGTTGAGAGCAGAGTGACTTTGGGGTGTCTTTGCCTGTCCCTCAGGTCAGGCCCCCTCGCTCCCCTCCCTGGCCTATTGCAGTTGGGACGTCCATGGCAGCTGCTCATTCTCTTGGCCATGGTCTGACACACAGGACCAGAGGATCTCATTTGGTTGAAAAATCATCTCCTCTTCTGAATCATTTCCTGGGAATACTGTGAGAGAGGGTTTGTTTTTTTTACCCACACACCTTTGGGCAAAAGGAATGAGTAAAACTTGGAGGGACTTGGAGCTCTCTCCTGGCTGGAAGAGAAGGCACCGGTCGGTGAGAGCGCTGCCGCTTCTGCGAGGAAAGACTGCAGCCTTTTAGAGTTATTCCATGGAATCTGATGGAAGTCTTGTGCACATGAGCAAGTGTTTCTGTGTGCTCTTGCTACAGACAATGGTGGGAGGCCAGAAACATCTGGAGCTGGGAAATGGTTTAATGGGCTAGGGAACTGACGGAGCATTTAGGGACCCTTCGGGAGTGACGCTGCCAGGGTCCACAGAAGATGCTGAAACAAGAGTCCAAGATGATGTTCTGTTTTCCTGTGGTTGTTAAGCACTGCTTTGGTTATATATGTGCGTTTTCCCCACACTGGATTTTTTTTTATTTTCTAGGAAAAATGATTTTAAAATGAATGTTAAAGGTCTTTGGGAGGTCACTGTGTTAGAAGGTCTTCCTCTGACCTACAAGTTAGGGTTAGGGTAGGGAGTTTGTATTGAGAAGTAGCTGATACTGTACTACTGTCACTATGTAGATTTATTAACCTAATGAACTTGTAGCCACAATGGACTGATGTGCAATTAATCCTGTATAATTACCCATCAATATGAGATCTCTAAATCAATGCTGTTACGTGTGAGAGGGAACTTAGATTTGGTGGAAGCGGATGGCCGGGAGCAGAACCCTCTGTCACTTGTCACAGCTCCCAGCAGAGGGGCAGGAGCAGCACACAGGTGTGTGTCTGGAGCCAGATGTTCCTCTCCAGATGTGCAGCAGGTTGGTGCCATGGCCAGGCTCTGTCACTGCTGTCACACAGGGCTGTCCCCTGCCGTGGCCTGGCCTTTATCTCAGTGCGGGGGCCTCATTGAACTTGGGGTTGCTTTTTGTGTGTCCTGTCACAAGCAGCTCATTCTCTGCAGGGTTTTAGAGGGCTCTGAAATCCGTTTGGAGCGAGTTAGAGAATTCAGTGTGTTTCTACAATAAATCCATTGTGGATTTACCAGGTGCCTGGGGAATACTCTGCTATTCCCTCTCTAATCATTTAGCAAGATACTTAGGACCAAACCAAATATTTCATAAGCTGGGAGAGGATGAAAACTCAGCACTTGGCTTTTTTTTTTTTAAAGTAGAATCCAGCATAAAATGTATTTCCAGTAAAGATTATAAAGATAATTTTCATTTTAGCCACAAGCATAGATGACTGGCTGGCTGTGCTGTGAGAGGGCACTGCTGAGAGGGGAATGTCTAAGTGGTTACAACACAGGGATAATTGTGCTAAAAGAAAAACCCCGCTTCTGGATGGGCAGATGCCAGGCTGGAGCGTGGCATGGCTGTGTCTGCTCCTTGGGAAGGCTCCAGCCATGCCTGGGCTGTCCTGCTGGGGATGTGTCCCCACCCCAGCTGCTCCTCTGAGCCCCTTTAGGGAGCCAGAGGGTGCTCTCACCTCCCTGCAGGGATTCCTGGAAACTCACCCCCAAACAGGTTTTCTCTTTTCCCCTCTGTGACTGGAGGGGCTTGGGGTGAGCTGCCCTTCCCTGTTGGTGTCAGAGCCAGCAGGTTCCTGCTGCTGGGTGCTGCTGTCTGGCAAACCACTCAGCCAAGGTATCTGTGGAGCATTCCTGCCCCAGGAGATGTCCCCAGTGCCACCCAGCCGTGTGTGAGGTCTCCTGGGGCACAGAGTGTCCCTGGGTGGGCTCTGTGACATCTGGACATGCTGTTCCTCCATTGACATGGTGACATACAAAGTTTGTCTCATATCAATAAATTCTAATGATAACCTTGACAAAAGTGAATTTCCACTTCTTTTTATGTACCCAGGTGTCTGCCCTGAGAACTGACATTTTGGTGGGGTCGCTCAGCAGCTCTTCAGGGACTGTGTCACCCCTGGGTTTGGAGGGAGCAGCCACTCACCATGAAGAGAGTTTTAAAGGGAATTTCTGGAAATGCTGGGAAGGTGGCAGCCCAAATCCCCTCATGCTGGTGGGACCTGGATGGGCCTGGGGTTGTTGGTTGGTGCTGCATTTTAATCAGCAGCTTTTTCATCTCCAGAACAGGAGCCCCTGTGCACTGGCCATGAGGGGTTGGGAATGGGAACAACCTTTATCCTGCAGGAATCGGGCAGTGAAGGATCATCCCATCCTCAGGAGGGGTGGCTGAGCCTCCACTGCAGCCAGCACAGGGCCTGGGGCAGGCACAGCCAGGCTCTCCAGAGCCCTGGTGAGGGGTGGGAGCCATGGACACGTTTTTGGGCTGGGGCCACTTACAGGGAACATCTGGCACCGCTGTCTCTGGGGCTGGGAGCCCTCAGGAAGCCGGACAAACGCTCTGAAATTCCTGTGCTCATCCAAAACTTCCAGGTGGGGAAAGAAAGAGCTGTGTCCAGCAGAAGCTGAGGGGTTTTGTGCTGCAGGTGGAAGCTGTTGGGGGCTGACATCACAGAGGCTCCCCTGGTGACTGCACTGAGCTGTGTCTCCTTCCCCCCTCCCCACCACGAGCTGTAACACCATCATGGCAGCCTACAAGGGAAACAACATCTTCCCTAAAAACCCCTACTACATTCCTGGGTAAGTTCATCCAAAACATCCATTTCCAACACAAATGGCTCTGGTTGGGATCAGGGAGCATTTATGACTCAGGATGTTTTGGGTTTTTACAAAAGACACTGTTCAATATTCCGTGTAACTACACTCTGAAGGAGACAGAGCTCCAGGAGAAACAGAAGGGCAGAGCTACACACTGTGCCATAGCACATGCACAGCAAAGCCAAAATGGTTCTTTCCCCCCCATTTTTCCCCATTTCTTTTAAGCTGCCAAATGTCACCAGAGCTACTGTGCAGGGTTTGGCTTCCAAACTGTCTAAATATTTGCATCAAGGATTTTTGGAAGTCTCCTTTGTCTAAGTGGTTGTACAGATGTGACACCCTCTGGTCACTGGGCTGGAGCCATGGCCTGCAGCTGGGTCAGACTGGAAAGTTTTGTGATCTGCTCCATAAGTAGCTGGATTTCTTTCCAAAGCTCTTTGTGACACTCTCCTCTAAAGGCTTGGATAGAAGAAAGCCTGGATGTGAGGCGGTGAGTTACAGGGGAGAAGGTAAGATGGGAATGGGAGGAATGAGGGATTTGCTGTGAACTGAGATGTGTGTGAGGTCCTGTGGTGAGACCTGGTCTGGGGTGGGAAGGGCCCCCAGGGGAAAAGCAGCTGCTGTGGGTCTGGAATCCCTGGGATCAGCCCAGGCTGGGGTGAGCGCTGGCACAGGGAATGCCAGCCCTGTCCTGTGGTGCAGGGCAGGTCTGGGGAGGCAGATCCTGAGCCACAGGGAGAGGCTGGAGCTCATTTCCTTCAGGCTGCTCCTGCAGCGACCAACTCAGCCCTTCCCCTCCCAGTGACAGGGCAGGATTTTCCATTTCTGATCTCTGTACCTTCCCACTTAGATAAGCTCTGAGGCTGAGGGGTTTTTAACTCATTTCTGCATTGCTGTGGCCATCTGATGTGACGTTCCTTGTGTGCTGTCAAAGTGGCTTGGGAAACACCAGGGACAGCAAGGAGGGAGCTGTGGCTGGAACTGCAGCCCCAAAAGCCTCAACACCTTCCCTTGCTCACCCCTCCTGCCTGCAGCTCCCTCAGGAGCAGCTCCAAGCCTGGCAGCAGCTGGGGCTGCTCCTCTCTGGAGGAGGAGGAGGAGGAGGAGGAGGGAGCAGGTCCTGCTGCTGTTCCTGTTGGTGCTGTGCAGGCTCAGGGCTCTCCCTGAGCCCCCCTGGCTGCTGGAGGAGCTGCTTTGCATCTGCTTTGGGTGCTGAGGCTGAGGAGGAGCTGCCTGAAGGGCAGAGCCCTGCGCTGGGGTGTCACAGGAGGAGGGTTTGTGTCCAGGCTGTCCCCAGGTGTCCCATGTGCTGCACCCCCCTGTGCCAGTGAACCCACAGAGACCACCAAAGCACCTTGTGGTCACTCAGGCCAGGCAATGGTCACAGCAGGAGCTTGGAAAGCCACCACAGTGCTCGAGAGCACTGGGAAGCCTAAACCCAATGAGTGGGATGGCTTGGGAAGGTCTGGGGGGGCAGAGAAGGGGTCAGTCCGTGAATCCTGGGCTCAGCCTGGCTCTGCAGAGCTGGGAAGGGTTTGGAGACAAGTGAGGATGGGCCCAGGGCCAAGGCTTTGCTGGTGACCAGGGAGGCAGAGCAGGTTTGGGTGGCAGCCTGGGAGTGGTGATGGAACAGATAAGGCTGAGCAAGGGAAGGGTGAGATGGGCTCAGGCTGTCACTGCTCACCAGCCTGAGCCCCAAACAGGGATCCCCAAAAGGATCAACATCAGCACAAACAGCCCTGCTGAGGCTGATCCTTTCCCAGGCTTTTACCAGCAGCATTTGTAACTCCCTCCGTGGCAGATCCCTTCTCGTGCACCCAGACCGACTCACCCAGGTCACCTCGTGTTTAATTGCAGGGGAACAGAGCCCTTCCTCAGCCCAGCTGTGATTTTGTCCGTGATCAAAGTCCCTCTGGCCATCCTGTCATTATTTGGGCTGTGTCATCTGTGCCCTTGCTCGTTTTTATCATCCCTGTTGCAAGACTCATTGAGAATCCCTGGGGATGAGCTGCTCTGGAGGGAGAATCCTGCATGCAGAGTGGGGAAACCTGCCAAGAGTAAATGCACAGCTCTGCTGCCTGTTGTTTAAACTATTTGGAAGGGAAAGTACTTACTCATCATCTTATGATCCTCATGCATCATCTGGCTTTATCCCCAGACCAGTGCTGGGCTCATTGATGGAATATTTCTGTCTGTCCCTTGCAACCGGCTGCTCTACCTTTCCTCAGCGCTGGAATGACATCACCATTAGGAAATCTGAGACTGGAACAGCTCGAGTTTCTCTTGGTGGCTCGGAGCAGAGCCAGAGCTCCAGCACCTGCCCTGCCCTTGGCCACCAACAAGTCACAGTGCCCATCCCAGGGACTGGGCACTGCAGAGATCCCAAAAAACCAGAGCTGTGTTTGTTCCAGGGACTCACACCTTCCCTGTGCCAGGCACTGCCTGGGTGAGCTCATCAGCCAGGGCCCACTCCTCACTGTGAGCAGAGGCTGCAAGAGAGGAATTATTCTGATTTTTGAGTTTCAATACTGGAATTATTCTGATTTTTGAGTTTCAATACTGGGATTATTCTGATTTTTGAGTTTCAATACTGGGATTTTCTCAGTTACTCACAGTGTGTCAGAGCACAGAGGCACTGCAAAGTTTAAACTGGGGCACATTGAACTGGAAATGTTATTTTACCTGGGGGATTGTTGATGTTGGTCCTGCCAAAGCCACCGCAGCCCAGGCTGTGCTGGGAGTTTTCCCATCCACAGGTGCTGCTCCCTGACCTCATCCCGTGTTTCTCCACAAGCCAAAGGCCTGTGCCTGTACATGCCTGTGAATTGATGAGCCAGTTTTCATGCTGCCAGGTGGGAACACACATGTGGAACACAGACACTCCCTCCTGGCCTCCTGAGTACCCCATGTGTGGTCTCTGTTCTCCCCCTGTGCTCATCCCATCCATCCCCTTCCCTGCCAGGACCTGTCTGGGGTACAAACGCTCTGCACTGCCAGAGGGCAGGGCTGGATGGGATTTTGGGCAGGAATTGTTCTCTGGGAGGGTGGAGAGACCCCAGCACAGGTGCTCAGAGCAGCAGGGGCTGTCCCTGGATCCCTGGCAGTGCCCAAGGCCAGGCTGGACAGGGCTGGGAGCAGCCTGGGATGGTGGAAAATGTCCCTGCCATGGCAGGGGGTGGAACTGAATGAGCTTTAAGGTCTGTTCCAGCCCAAACCTGGGATTTACCCCACCAGTGGATGTCTCCCACTGCCATCTCGGTGATGGCTCCTTTTTGGTTTCCTCCTCAGCTATGGGGGCTACGTTCCTCAGTTCCCCTTCAAATTTGGGAACACCTATGGCAGAATCACCCACGATGTGCTGACAGATCCCACCATCAGCAAAAGCCCTCGCTCCTTGCTGGCACCACTGGACAACCAGGCAAACCTCCATAAGTTCCATTACCACATCGATCATCCAGGTGAGCAAATGGACCCTGCTAACGAGCACAGGGTTAATTACCAGCCGTGGGGTCTGTGCCCATGGTAGGCTGCTGGATGAAATGGGATGTTTTCCTTGGAGCAATCACAGCTCTGGTGTAGGAGCACTGACTCCTGGAGAGCAGCAGAGTGAGGAGTTGGAGCTCTTGGCCTCAGCTCATGAGGATGGGGATTCTTGTGCTGTGGAGAGTTTCAGTTCCCAGGTTATCTTCAGTTGGCTGAAGAGAAGTGATTTTATGACATGTCATTAACTCACTCCCCGGTTCTTCCAGAATTCCTGGCTGGCAACTAAACCCCTACAGCTGCCTGCTCACAAATCCAAACCATGGCCTGTATTAGCTGCTATAAAGAAAATCATCTCTATCCCAGTCAAACCCAGCACAATTCCACAGGCTGAAATCCATCTTCCTGGGGAAGGTCTGGTCTCCTCAGATTCTTTCCTGGCTCAGCTGCCTGGTGCAGAGCTCGCCCTGCTCTGACAGCTTGGCATTGACTCTGCTTCTTGCTGCTCCTCCTCAGCTCAGCAGAAAACCTCCTGTGCTTTCCCTTTCCCTCTTTGCTAACAGTCCCCATCTCCACCACCAAACACTGAGACAGGCTCATGTGGATTCCCAGCATTGGGAATTTTCAGGATTCTCCCTTTGGGCAGAGTGCCTGGTCCCTGCTGGGCAGAGCTGCCCTGTGATCCTGCTCAGCCCCCTGGGGACGTGCCATCCTTTGGGGACACGTTTGTGTTTCTGTGGCTGTTGTGGATGCCCTGGACAATGGGAGTGAGTTTCCTCCAGGCTGAGCACGGGGATAATGTGCCCCTGTGGGATCTGGGTCTTTATTTCCCTGGGGAAACACCAAAGCATCACTTTCTCATTTCTCATTGGGAATTTGTGCTGTGCACCTTCTTGCAAACTCGTGGCCTCTCTGCTCCTCCTGGCCCTGTTTTCCAGGATCCAGACCACCACACAGGTTTACAGCCTTCATTCCTGGAGATCTGAATTTGCATTTCCTTGGCCTAAACCACAGCTTGGGCAGACCCAACTAACCAGTTGGCCGAGTTGCTCTCATTATTCTGCTTTTCTCCTTGCTGCCAACGCTGCTGCTCCTGAGTGAGGTCCTGCAGAGCCACCCCTGGCTGTGCTGCCAAGGGCGCCAAGAGCTCCTTCTGTCCAGCTCTGCAATCCCTTCAACCCTCCCCAGCTGCTGCCTGGAGTCCTTCTGGGTGTTTTATGTGATGGTGATCAAAGAGCTCATGGCAGTGTCGGGGCTGCCTTTAGCAAACTCAAGGCTTTTTTCTGGAGGACTGGCTTTGGTAAAGTCTCTTTATGGCACCAAGTGCTTTGCTAGTTTCTGTCAGCTGAATCCCATTTGTTTTCTTGCTGGGTGTGAAATCAGGCTGAGGGTCCCTCCCAGCTCAGGAGGTTCTGTGATTCCATGGGATCAGGGATGTGCTGAATTATCCATCAGCCCTGCTGGAACTGGTTGTGGCACAGGCTGAGTGTGCAGGCAGGAACCTGAACCTGAAAATGTGGATATTTACTCAAATTAAAAGCACTGTGCTCTCCTGGCCTTTCGTTTTGTGCCTCACTGTGCAGCCTTTCAGAATCAATCAGTTTGAAAACCTCAGGGTCATAAAAAGCATCTCACATGGATTTCCCAAGTACAGAACAACCTAAGTTTCCTTTTCCTTTGGTTTGTGGGAGCAAGAGAGTAGATTCAACATTCTTATTAATAATGAAGTAAAAAATAAACCTGCTTTAAAATTGGGATTGAAAAATCATTTTAATCAAGGATTTTTCTTTATTTTGGTGCCAGCCTGGACACTTGATAAATCAGTTGCATAGAGCATATGATATATATTTCACAAAGTTCTAGACAGAATATATACACATTATTATATAATTATGATTATTCTGATTTCTGCAGATTTGCAGAAATCGTGGAATCATTCAGCTTGGAAAAAAAGCTGTAAGATTGAGTCTGCATTAATCCAGCGCTGCAGATGGAGCCTCTGCTGGTGCCTCATTCCCTGGGATCGGGCCTGGGATGCAGATGTGCTCCCAAGGGGAGCTCAGAGCAAGGCTGTAATGACCTGGGAAAAAATGTAATGACCTGTGAGCATGAAAATGGAAGGAATTTGGTTTGTTTTAGAAAGACAAGGCTGACATAGAAACAGTTTTCCAATAAGGAGAAGGTGGCTGTGGGGTGGAGGGGAAAAATCGGCTTCAGCTGGCACAGAGGAAGAGAAAGTTCCTGGGTTGGGACACCTGGGGGGCCACGTCATGGGGGATTTTTAAGGGGAAATCAGACAAAAGTTGCCAAACTCAGCTGTCCCAGCAGAATCTCAAATCACAGGGCTCTGCCCCTTGTTCACAGTGTAAGGAAATTTTTTTCCAGCTGGTGTTACAGCAGATTCTTTCCTCAATGAGCAGCAACGGGGCCAGAGCAAGAATTCCTTGGAGGGGGCTCTGTTTGGGGTGGGCTGGCACAGCCACGTGGAGTTGAGGATTGAGGGTTTTTCCCCCCTTTCCTACTTTTTAGCTTGGCTGGTGATATTTTACCGTTTGGCAGTCAGGATAAATGTTTTTTAATTGGGGTTTGTGGTGGTTTCTGTGCAGGCTGGTTCATCATGGGGCTGATGACAGAGCTGTGGGATGTGCATGGATCCTTGTGGTCTCTTCCAACTCAAGCTATTCTGATTCTACCATTGACCTCCAGGCTCCTTCCATCCCCTCAGAGGGGATAACGGGGATCCTTCACCCTCTTTGGGCCACTCCTGTCCCCTAACTCGGCGTCTGTCCCTCAGGGTATGTCACCTACCAGCCCATCACAAACCCTCCTGAGATCCCCCTGGGGCCACAGCCCGTCCCCAGGCCGCTGGAGGAGCCGATGATGACCCACATGGACCCCAGGAACTCCCCAGAGCCGGGGGAGAGCAGGACCTGGCTGCCCCTGGAGCCTCAGCGAGGGCTGGCCCTGCACCCTGCAGCCCAGGAGATGGAGATGGAGGTGGCCAAGCCACCCCTGGCCAGTGTTCTGGGAAAAGGAACGTGCCAGTGCGACTGTGGAGGGAGCAAAACGGTGAGTGGGGGCTTGGGGATGGTGGGGGTGAGCAGGGAATTTCATGTGGGTGTGAGTGGAAGGAAAGGACACAAAGTTAAGGGTTTGTGTAAAGAAAGATCAGAAATGTTTCCAGCAGCAGCAAATCTCTAGGAAATGGTTTTGATTGTTAATTATGCTTCCCAATCAAAAAGGCTTCGTTTCTCATTTGGGTGGGTTTGGCTTCAATCCCAAAATCCCTGAAGTTGTGTTGTGCTGTGCTGGGCAGCCAGGCTTGTGCTTCCTTAGGGTGTCTTTGGAGGAATGCTGCTGCCTTCCTCCTCCTCCTCCTCCTCCCAAAGAGAGCAGTCCCAGCACCTTTGGTTTGGTTTCTGACACTGCATCTGCCCCCACCTGAATTTCCCACCACCATTACCTCTCCTTTGAACACCAGCGCTGGGATTTGCCTCAGCACAGCCAAATATCCCTCCAGACCAATGGCTTTCATGTTTTGTTTAATTTTATTTTAAAAAATATTGTTATATTTATTATATTTCAAAAAAAAAAACCCTTTTATTTCCTCTGGAGCCAGCAACAGCCCCTGTCACATTCCTGCAGCCGTGGCTCTGAAATCCTCTGAAGGCAGAGATTAAAGGTTTGACGCAAGGAGTCAAAAGCTGGCTTGGATGTAAATCCCAGGCAGGGGCATTCCTGCTCCTTGCCCTCAGAAGCAGATTTACATCCCTTGCTCTCCATGGGGATTTTGCAAACCCCTCCAGGTCTGCTGCTTGCTCATCTCCTAATTTGACTTTCCCAGAAATGGTTGGGGTATCTCTTAGTGTGGGAAGAACTGGAAAGAGCAGTTGCCATTCCCAGGTCCTGGCAGTGATTTAAGCAGCAGAGCCGAGGTTTTCCTGGTGTTTGATTTAATTAATTCCTCTTTTTGTTTTAAGCAGATAGCAACTGGAGGTGTGGCACTGCCAGGAGGGGTTGCAACAGCAGATTCCACATTGCCAGTGCTGCCTGTCCCAAATGCCATCAGACAAAAAGCCACTTTAGGTAAAACACGGGGAGGGCACCTCTGAAGAAATGATGGGACCCTTCTCCCCCATGGATAAACCTCAGTGGTGTTACCCAGTGGCTTCAGCTTGTTTGGGATGGGAAATATCCCTGCTGCTCTCCCTGCAAGGGGGTTTTTTTGGGATGCTGTCACCCTGTGGATGTCACCATGGGATGTGGAAGGGATTCAGGAAGCTCCAGAGGGTGAGGAGAGCTGGTGCTTGGGCTCTGCCCCACCCTGCTGGGGTGGTTATTCATCTCCTAAAAATCAGATGTTTTCCTGAATCACCAAATCCACACACAGGGGTGTATGGCACAAACACTGCCACAATTTAAAAATTGTTATATTTATTATTTTTATTATTATATTATATTATTATATATATTTAATATGTATTTATATATTTATTTTATTAATATATAGCATATATATTGAGTATATTATATATATTATTATTATTGTTATTGTTATTATTATTATTATTATTTATACCACAAAGGCATAAACTCTGTCCTCCAAGGAGTGTTCTGTAAGTCCCCCCTTGCTCTGGGAGAACATTTCAGGAGAGCTGTGATGGGATGAGCTCCCCCATCAAGGATCCCACTCCAGTGGATCACAGGAATCCAGGGATCACAATATTTCAGTTAAAATCAGGGAGTGTCCATGCTTTAGGGTGAAGAAGACAAATTTCTCTCTCCAAAGTGTTCCTTTAGAAAGAGGAGTTTGGGCTGCTTTTAGGTTCTATCTCGCTAAGTTTTATGTAGTTTTAGACTTTATACAGTTTCTATTGTGGGAATTTGTTGGATGGGCAAAGCAGATGAGGAAAAAAGGTTGGACATCCCATTGTTAGCCCCTGAATGTATATTAAATTGTGAGGAAACATGTAAGAGCTGTAGATGTAAAAAAAGAAAAAGAACTAAGAAAATGAAATGGTTCTTCCATACCACATGGAGACCAACAAAAACCAGTTCATGCCATTGTGTTTTCCTTGGGAATCATAAGGAAAAAAAACTCTTTCAGAGAAGATACCTCACATGCAAGAGTCAATTTTACAATTTAAACAGATTAATTTTTTTCCTTCCTATACTCTAAGGTTTTATATCCATCTCAGGCTCCTCCACTCTCAGGGTGGTCGATATTTAAATGATCATTGTATGTTTTCAAGCAGAAAATGTTCTCTCTTGCCTCCACCCAAAGGCTACGCTGGATTCATCCCCCGAGCTGCTGAAAACTTTGGCATGACCTACATTGCATCTGTGAAGAAAGCCATGAATCAATTTGATCGAGAACAGGTAGATTATAGATTATAGAAATAAGAATGTGCATGATGCTGATCCACCTGAATTTTCAGTGTAGCAGGATTAGAACTGGGGTACGAGCAAAATCAAACGCTGTTAGGTAACGTTGAAGAAAACATCAGCAATTAAATTCTGTAATTTGTTTCTTTGGGATGTTAAGGGAGGGTAAATGAGTTCATAAAAGGATTAAGGAAATCTATTGAGGGCAGGGTCAAATGTTAAAAATGTTGCTCTGAGTGCAGAAATGCAGGATTCAACTATCTGCACTTCCCTTATGGAATACATCTCCTCTGGCTGGCAGTGCTGATGTGTCTTTTTATTGGTTGTAAGGCTTTTTCCTTTCCTGACACAATTTGTCTTAAAGGGATCTCGACCTTCTTTCTCCTCCCTTTGGGAAGGATGCAGAAATCTCCCTTCTGAAAAACTCTTGTCCCCTTGCTGTAAGAGCTCCCATCCAATGACACACAATCCTCTGCACGGGTAAAATCCCTCCTGCAGCAGTTGATAGTTTGTATTCAGAGCTACACATCCCTCCCTGAGCCCAGGATGGTGGGAGATCCTGGGGATGCAGGGAGATCCTGGGGATGCAGGGAGATCCTGGGGATGCAGGGAGATCCTGGGGATGCAGGGAGATCCTGGGGATGCAGGGAGATCCTGGGGATGCAGGGAGATCCTGGGGATGCAGCAGCCTCGCTGGTCCAGCGGATCAGCACATCAATTACAGGCTGAGACGTCCCAGCCCTTCCTGCACCCCGGGACACACTGCCGTGTTTTCATACCCAAGCACACAGGGCTGATGTAAGAAAAACGTCCAAAACTGAGGATCCCCAGCTCAGAGAAATCAGCTGGGCAGAAATGAGTCAGAGGGGAGAGCAGCAGGGCAGCGTCGTGCTTCGGGTGAAATGTTATTTCCCAGCGCTGGTTTCTGTCTCCTTCCCTGCTGCCGTGATTAGGAATTGAAATGGAGCTAAGAGAACAAAACCCAGGCATTTATTCCTGAATGTGCTGTTTGCTGATCCTTCCTGCCCCTGATGCCTTCAGCCATGGCAGTGCCATGCCAAGGAGGTGTCTGTCCACCCGGGAATCCGGGCTGGCAGCGGCGGAGGAGCCGACACGCTGAAAGGAGAATCACATTTCTAGCTAAGATGGCTTCTGACTTCAATCCACTAATCTCCTGCCCTAAATCTTTGTTGTCCTCGGTTACAGATGTGCCATGGATCACTGCTCAGTGCCTGCAGCAGGCACAGCAAAAATCCTGGGCTCCATGGCAGGCACAAAGGGTTCTGTGACCCCATGGGACCCACAGCCCCTCTCCACATCCCAAACACAGCTCCAGGACACCTTTAGGGGTTCTGTGGCTGTGACACCCAGCTGTGACACCCAGCTGTGACACCCAGCTGTGACACCCAGACACTCACCTGTGTCTGGTCTCAGAGGGCAGGAGATGATTTACACTCTTCCTTCACTTAACGCTCCCTAAGCCTTCCTGTTCCTCCTGGCCTGGGAATTCCAGGCTGTTCCTGGGGCTCATGGAAACACAAAGGGGGTCAAACCCAAACCCAGCACAGCAGCAGCTCCAGGGACAGCAGAGCAGGAGCACGAGGCCTTTGGGAATTGGGGATGATCCCAAAAGGAATAAACTCTGCAGCCTGTAAGGATCCCAAGGACAGCACCTGGGCTGTGCTGTGGGCATGGGGGGTGAGCTGGCAGGAGAAAAAATTATGGATTGGGAAAAGGAACAATACAATGTAGCTCTTAATTAGAAGAAAGCAGGACTGGAAAGAGAATTGCTTTATGTTGGCTTAAATATTTCATATAATGCAAAGTCAGAGCACATGACTTTGGTAAAAATAGTGTGTTTTAAAATAAACCATTCCATGTTGTTGTGAGATTTTTGATTTGTTTTGTTTTCCAGCTTTTGCAGAGAAATCCACCTTATACGCTGGGCACAAGATTCCCCCGGACGCACTGGCCAGACACCAAAATTTACAGCCGTGCTGGACTCATACCTGACTACATGGGCTTTGTACCATGTAAGTTCATCAGCTGCTGGCACTAATTACTGGGTTGAGTAGCGCTGTCACTGGCTGGATTGGCACAGAAGTGAACAATCACTGAGATGTTTCACGTGGGTTGGAGGTTTTTTCTGGTCTGTGCTGAGGTGCTGGAACTCTGCCATGCCCTGGCTGCAGGAGAGCCCGGCATTCCCACTGCCAGCCTCTCCCAGGCTTCACATTTCCAGGCACCATCCCCTCCCTGAGGCAGGGGAGACTCGATGACATCCCACCTGTCACATGCCAGGAAAGGGATTTGTTCTAAAAAGCCTGAAGTCTGATAAAAAGGGAAAAGGTAGATGGTGTGGAGGGGTTGAGAAAGCACAAAAAGCATAAGGAAAAGGTGTTTGTCCTGCCTGAGCCCTGAGATGTCTTGGGCTGCCTAGGAGAGGTCTGGAGGAATTCTGTAAGGGGAAGGTGTGTCCGTGCACCTGAGAGCATTTATGTACCAGGTTAAAAAACCTCAACAAATCGGCAACGAATGCATTGCTGTGTTTGGTCACAGCTCAGAAATGTGGGTGGGAAATCATGGAGTCCAGCTGGGAAGAACAGAACTCTGCTCGTCCTTGCTGCAGTGCAGAGAGGGGAAATGGGACAAGATAGAAAATATGGCAGGATTGAAAGCAAAGAGTGGGAAAACAACTCTCCTGGCAGGGCTGGGCTGCGGCTGATGGGGACGTTGAACCCTGAAAGGAGAACGTTGAGTTCAGGTGTGACACTGGGCCCTGTTCCTGCAGACATTCCCACTTCCCTGCCTCTGGAGCCACCAGTCAGCAGAGTTTTAACTGCTCCAACCAGTCCAGCTCTGGGTGGAGAAGATTAATTAAGGCAGAAAACCTTCAAACAAAAGCAGTTATAATTTAGAACGCTGAACACAATTTCGTTAGCAGGGAAGGAACCTGCTCCCTCCTGTCCAGCTCCTTCGTGACAGCTTTGTCACTTGAAGTGATGCCAAACATGAACTGGTTCCATTGTAAAAACCTGCTGTTAATACAGGGTTTTCAGGAGACAAACCAGTGTCAGACACCTGTCAGGTGTCCAGCTCACCCCAAACACAGAGGCTGCACCAACACTGATTATCAAAACCTCTTCTGTGATTTTTGAAATCACTGCAGAAGGGCTGTGGGCTTGGGACAGCTTTGGTGTCACCTGTCATGAGAGCTGTGCCCTGCAGCCCTGGGCCAGGCCAGGGCTCCCTGCTGGCTCTGCAGGGCTGAGGAGCTGCAGTGCCAGCTCTGGGGCACCGTTTTGTGCCCCCATGCAGCTCAAACCTCCCGTGGCCCCTGCTCAGCTCCTGCCAAGCCAGGCTGCAACAGGCCACAGGGAGGTACCTAAATTTAGATCCAGCCTGGAGTTGGTTCCACCCTCCCTGTTAAACGTGCCCCCCTCCAGCAGTACCTGTAGAGAACAGCAGGGAATTCCTCCAATCCCCACAGCGGCAGGAGCAGGACTGCCATCCTGCCAGGGCCACAACAGGCGTCACCTGGCTGAGGGCAGCACAGAGGGGTGGTTGCCATGGCCAGGGTGGCAGTGCTCCTGTTGTTTTTTCTCTTGCAGACCTGCAGGGACTCTGTGGGCTCACTTACGGGAACAGCACGCGGGAATCGTACCGGTGTGAACAGAGGAGACGGGGACGTGCACTGTGAAAACTGCTTTAATGGTGCCTGTACAGCATTGGGAGTGACTCGGAAACAGCAATAATAACACAACACAAACAGAACTTTTGAATGAGAGAGTTCATACAACTTTAAACAAAATTTACAGGTGTTCAACTGCATAGCTTTACTCTGCCTCCTCCTCAGCCTCCTCCTCGAACTCCCCCTCCTCCTCAGCTGTGGCATCCTGGTACTGCTGGTACTCAGAGACCAGGTCGTTCATGTTGCTCTCAGCTTCTGTGAACTCCATCTCGTCCATGCCCTCACCTGTGTACCAGTGCAGGAAAGCCTTTCTGCGGAACATCGCAGTGAACTGCTCAGAAATGCGTTTGAACAGCTCCTGGATGGCCGTGCTGTTGCCAATGAAGGTGGCAGACATTTTGAGGCCGCGAGGTGGAATGTCACAGACTGCTGTCTTAACGTTATTAGGGATCCATTCAACAAAATAGCTGCTATTTTTGTTCTGAACGTTTAGCATTTGCTCATCCACCTCTTTCATGGACATGCGGCCCCTAAAGACGGCGGCCACGGTCAGATAGCGGCCGTGACGAGGGTCACACGCCGCCATCATGTTCTTGGCATCGAACATCTGCTGGGTGAGCTCTGGCACCGTTAGAGCCCGGTACTGCTGGCTGCCACGGCTTGTGAGCGGGGCAAAACCGGGCATGAAAAAGTGCAGACGTGGGAAGGGAACCATGTTCACTGCCAGCTTCCGCAGGTCAGCGTTGAGCTGGCCCGGGAACCGCAGGCAGGTGGTGACACCGCTCATGGTGGCCGACACGAGGTGGTTCAGATCACCGTAGGTGGGGGTCGTTAACTTCAGTGTTCTGAAGCAAATGTCGTACAGCGCCTCGTTATCGATACAGTACGTCTCGTCCGTGTTCTCCACCAGCTGGTGCACCGACAGCGTGGCGTTGTAGGGCTCTACTACAGTATCTGACACTTTAGGGGAGGGCACCACACTGAAAGTATTCATAATTCGGTCTGGGTACTCCTCACGGATTTTGCTGATGAGAAGGGTACCCATGCCAGAACCTGTGCCACCACCCAGGGAATGAGTAAGCTGAAAGCCCTGGAGACAATCACAGCTTTCTGCCTCCTTTCTTACAACATCTAATACAGAATCGACTAATTCAGCACCTTCCGTATAATGGCCCTTTGCCCAGTTGTTTCCTGCTCCGCTCTGACCTGGAAAAGAGCCATTTTCGTATTAGATTACGGTCACTGCTTCCTGCTTGCAAGCAAAGCTTAAGAGCATCAGGCTCCACAGAAGCTTTCATCTTATCGAGCACAGGGCTGTGGTTTCACACAGGCACCTCTGCAGTGGCTCGGCAGACAGAGGGAAAACATTAATTATCAATGATACAGCAGCCACTCCATTTCTCCCGGTGGCACGCACGGAGGCGGTAACGAAGAATCGGAAGAGCAACGACCTCTGGTGCCGCCTCAGAGCTGCTCCCAGCCGCAATCCCGGTATTCCACGCCAGGATTAGCCCCGTCCGGGCCGGTCCCTCAGAGCATGTGCGGCGGGGCAGCCCCGCAGTGCCCTGCCCGCCCCACCCCGCGGCTCCTCCCGCCCCCGCGCACTCACCGAACACGAAGTTGTCTGGCCTGAATATCTGCCCGAAGGGCCCGGAGCGCACCGAGTCCATAGTGCCGGGCTCCAGGTCCACCAGCACGGCGCGGGGCACGTACTTGCCGCCTGCAATACAGGGAGAGCCGTCACTACCGCGCCCGGGGGGGCCCGGGGGGAGCCTGGTGGGGCGGGTCCGGGCCCTACCTGTGGCCTCGTTGTAGTAGACATTGATGCGCTCCAGCTGCAGGTCGCTGTCCCCATGGTAGGTGCCGGTGGGGTCGATACCATGCTCGTCGCTGATCACCTCCCAGAACTGCCCAAGAGAAGCGCGTCAGCGGCGGCCGCGCCGGACCGGGCGCGCTCCCCTCCCGCCCCCGCGCCCTCTATCCCCGCCCGGACCTTGGCTCCGATCTGGTTCCCGCACTGCCCGGCCTGCAGGTGCACGATCTCCCTCATGATGGCGACGGCTCCGATCACTCTCTACGAGCCTAGCTTTCCCCCAACCGACTCTGGCTGCGTGAGGCAACCGCCAGCCCTTATATAGCAGCGGAATGCGCGCGCAGCCGTCTTCTCCCCGCCCAGCCGGCCATTCGCAGCAACGATTGGATGCTTATAGCGAGGCTCTAAAAATGACAGGATCTGATTGGCTGCGCCGCTGTCATTCAAGCCGACGGCTCCTATTGGCCCCGCCCTCCTGTCTGTTGGCTTTACGGTTAGGCAACCGGGAGCGGCGAGTGCCCGCCCCCACTCGCTCCCGGCGCTCCCCACTGGCCCAATTGAATGATTGATGTCGAAGCCGATTGGCCGCCGGCCCTGGGGGATGAGTTAACGCCCTTTGATTGGCGGAGAACGAAGTGCCCTGGTAACCGTCGCAGTGACTCCGCAGCGGGCTCTGGGCGGTGGCCGCCGCAGCCGCCCATTCACAGACCCGAGTGCGCGCTTTGCGCAGCGGAGGCGGCGGCTCCTCCTCACTGCGGGACAGGGCGGGTTCCCCGCGGGTCCCCAGCGCTTCCCCTCCACCCCTCGCCTCCGCTCCTCCAGGCAGAACTCCCTCCCTCCTTCCTTCCGTGCCCGTGCTCCCCGTCCCGCTCCAGCCGGCGCCGCAGCGGGTGGGGGAAGGAGCCCGCGTGCGCACGCGCGGGCTGCAGCGACGTTCCAGCAGTTTCTAGCGCGCGGTCCCGCCCGAGGGTGGCGGGGCCGCGCGCGCGAGCGTTGTCATGGCGACAGCGCGGGCGGGTGGCGGGAAGGGGCTGGGGCGGGCGGTGTGAGGGCTCGGGAGGATGAGAGGGGCTCTGACGGCTCAGGGAATCTGGCTCCTGTGGGGGCTCAGGGGGTCTGGAAGCTGGGAGACGACTGTGGGAGCTCGAAGGTCTGTGAGGGGTTGTGAGGGAAGTGTGAGGGCTTGACGGGCTGTGGAGGCAGAGGGGGACCCTGGCAGCTGCTGTGAGGGGCTATGAGGGCTTAGGACTGCTCTGAGCCGTGCAGTGGCAGCTCTGTAGAAGCCCGTGTAATGTGAGGGGAAGGCCCCAATGAGGGGCTCCTGCCCGTGAGGGGATCTGAGGTAGACGTTGCTTACCAGGGCTTCCCCACATGAACACCTCCATCCTGGGCTGTGTGTGGGTACTACAGCCCCGTCATTAGGCAGCCAGACACCTCATGCTGGTTAAATACCACCCTCGCCTTTCCTCGTCCCTTATTCTACCTCCCAGCTTTGTGAGCACATTCTTGCCCAGACAGTGCATCTATTGGTCACAGTTTTATTAAGCATATTTGATTATTGTTTCAGCAGAATCTTTTTACGGTTGTGTGTATTCATTGTGATGCCGGCTGGATCTACAAGTCCCAGCATCTCTTCTTGTTTCATACTGTAGGAAAGACTTGAAAGAGGCTCCTAATGGAGCTCCCAAGGCAGGGAGTCTCATCCTGCTGCCTTGCCGTGGGGTGGGCTGAGGCAAATGCAGCCATGACCTCAATTCTGCTGACACAGGCCAGCTCTGTGTGACACACAAACGGCTTGTACACAGCCCGGAATCTGGGCCTGGATAACAATAATCCAATCCTGTGGCTGGGTCGGGTGAGGAGGTGGCAGGATATAGAAGCCCTGTGAAGTCTTTGGCTGGAGGTTGAACTGCCTCTGGTAGTTGGCTTAATGTAAAGGTTATAAGGATCGATATTTCTGGCACATAAACAACATATTCTTGCAGAGGTGCTGGAAGGAGTGCAGGAACACTTGGAGCAGCCCCAGAGCATCAGGAGTGACCCGAGAGGGTCCTGGGAAAGGCCTGTGTCAGCCTCCAAGGTGGCTGGGGAGACACACACATCTCATCATTCACATCCGCAGCTGGAATGCAGGAGCTTTCTGCAGTTCCCTTTGAGATAGCTGAGTAATGCAGAGGCATTAGGGTCCAGATTTATCCCACTAATTATAGGCATTGATTGAATAGTGTTCACACTGGAATCAGTGGAAAGGGATGGCTTGGCCTGCTCCAGCTCAGAGCAGTCCTCTGACAGCGCCTTTCTGTTCTCTGTGATGCTGTTTGAGGTGACCAGTTCCAAAAACTGCAGCATCATTTAGGTTCCAAAGGCAGCCAGGATGAATCTGGATAAGACTTGCTCAAGATTTCACACAAGGCTGTGCTAATCAGTAAAGACAGCTTTTCCTGCAGGATGTGATGCTGTCTCTTCATAGTAATGTACAAAAGGAATCCTGACTTCTTTCTGATTAAAACCGGGGAATGTAGAGTGTGTTGCCTGTGTTGTGCTGTTCGGGAAGGGACATTCAGCATCAATTCTCATCAGCTGTGCTCAGCACAGCGTTCACAGGCACGTGTGCTTGGGAAACCCTGGAAATCCTGCCCTGAGATGGAGAGGGGGAGCCACTGCAGGGCTTGGGGGAGGTTTTCTGGTACAATTGCTGCTGCCTTTAATGCAGATACAGGTTTGGGTTTTTTCCAGCCAGGGCCAGAAAGCAAAGGCCTGTGCATTAGTGTCATCCACATCCTCACTTTGTGCTTCCCACAGCCTCTACTCCAGCCTGCCCTGCCTTTCATGTTTGGGAAGCTGCTCTGTAATGCGTGGAGTGAGCAGTTGTTGCCACCCCCAGCATTCCCAGAGGGAGTGTGAGAGTGGAAATGCTCTGCTCGGTTAAGGCTCCCATACCTGTCTGCAGAACACCAGCGGGATCGCTCCCGGTGGAGCAGGGCCAGAACCCTATGGAGGAGCTAAACTTTGCTCTCTGAGTTTCCAGAGGTTTCCCCAGGAGGTTCAGCCACCTGAATATCCATGGAGGACGCATTATTTGTGCATCATTAATTTTCTGCTAATTCTAGTCTAGTCAGTGAGTATTTCTGTTCTTAGCTATGTGCACTTCCACAGGAAATGACAATTCTATCTTAAATATTTTTCCATTTTTTAAATTTAAGTAAAATGTCAGTACTTCTAAGATCTCTCTGAGAAGGAACACAGTCAGGAATCTCCATGGAGAGCTGCTGACCATGCCAGCCCTGCTGTTTCTAACGCTGTGGCAGGCCAGCATTAATTAGTCTGTGCCGGGAGGTGAGCTGGCCAGTGCCACAGCGGGTCTGTGCCAGAACCCTGGCTTACATGGAGCATTCCTCCCAAGGCAAGCCTCTGCATGGAATACTGAGTGTGAGGCAAATTCTGGGATAAAAAGCTGCACATTCCATGGTCCTGCCTGAGCCAAATACCAAAGTGCATTTCTAGTGGCTGAGAGGACAGAGAAAGGACCAGCACTGAGGTGGGATGTTTGTGCTCCCACATTGTGTTTTCATTGCAGACGTCTGTCTTAGCTGGTATTTGATTACTTTGAATGCTCTCTTCAAACTCTGCTGCAAGTGACAAGCAAGGAGGTTTCACCTCATTTAGGGGCAGATCCCATCTCTAAGTGCTGCATAAATTAATGCTGTAAGAGGGGTCCTAAAAAACATCGGAGCAGTGTTACATGGCCAAAGACCCTGGGTATAACCCCAAGATAGACACAGGGAAGTTAAAACAAGTTGGAGATAATATTCTGTTTTGTTGAATTATGTATTAGGGTTTTAAAAAATCTTTTTATTGCAATTGTTTTTGTTTTGTAACTAAGTGTATTGCTTTTGGCTTGGAAACAGATTTTACTGTAAACACAATTGGTTTGAACAGAGTGGGGAGGGACTTTCTTTTCACTTTTGCATATTGCCTTCCCCAGTGTTCTCTGCGTGTGAGTACAGAGCTGATCCCTCCCAGGCAGACAGCGACTGTCGTTCCTCTCTTGGTGCTTAACCAGCGAGATTGGAGCCTGTGTCTGTGAAACAGGATCCAGTCTGAACTGAGCCTCTACCTGGGGCTGGCAGGAGCCCCAACAGAAATCACAGAATTCATTCTGTTTCTCTAGGTAAAAACCTGAAGTTCTGAGTTAAGGGAGGGTCACTGGAGGTGGGTGGGAGCTGCCTCCAGAACCAGAGGGCTTTTGGTATTGGGGTTGTTCCAATACCAACACTGGTAACACTGAAGTGAGGTGTGGGTATGTGCAGGTGTTTTCTTATTCTCATCTGATTGCTGCTTCTAAGGATAAACAGTCTTGTTTTCCAGAAAGTATTGCTCCTGTGAAATTGAAGCTATGGAGGTGAGAGGCTGCTTCCAGAAACCAGTGAGTGAGTGATGCAGTTGTGGGATTCCTGCCTGAGGGAAATCAGAACAGCTGAATGGGATCCAGCCACAGGTCCACCCAAGCCAGTGCCTAATGCTCTGCAGCAGTTACCAAAGAGGAACAGGGCAGACAGGTATGGATGTGGCAGGTGGTTCGGGCAATTCTTCAGCCACAAGCAACGTTCTGTTTAATAGCCCAAATGGGTTATTATGAATTTATCTAATCACTTTTTGCAGCCATGTAAACTTTTGCCATAAACAGCCTGATAAGTGGTTTAACCATGATCTATGTGGAAGAAGAGCTTCTTCCATTTGGTTTGATGATTTCCACTGAATAACTCCATTCACAAAGCCATGAGTGTGTCCCTTCAGAGCTTTCACTCCAGGACTGCTTAATATTTTCCATGATACTGTGAGACAAAGTAATGCTACACCAGCTTTTACTTTATGTAATGTTCAGCATTTACATCTCCTTCATCTTTAAAACCTGTGAACTTTGAACATTGTTCCCATGAAGGTTCCACAGCTCTGCTGCTGTTCCTTGTCCAGTGATAAGCCTGGTAGCTGTTGCCTTCTTCCACGTGGAGGATCTGTTTCTCCTGAGACTTTCCACCAAGTGCTGACTAATTTGGTCATGAGGTGCACATATGGTGACACCCCTGCTGTGAACAAAAATAAGCTTTCCTTCACACAGAAGTTGATTTTATCATTCCTCTGTCTCTCTCAAACCTCCTTTTCATTCCCAGGGCACTCCTCTTCCTGGCAGGGATTATTCTTTCTCCCTCTTGTTTCCAAAAGAGCCTTCATCCATCCTCCATGCTAGTGCCTGTCTCCCTGCATAGAGGACTTCTTCCAATGCCATGGCTTCTTCAATCCCTGGTCAGAGCAGCTTTCACATCCCACACAGAGAGCTTCCATACCACAGTGTCTTTCCCTTGCTTCCCAGAGAAGCCTCCTCGCTAATTGATGTCATTTGTGGTGGGAGAAGCTGCTGGCTGTGTCAGAGATTTCCTAAGGCTTTCCCGGGGAGCTCTGCCAGCCTCCCTCTCGTGACTGATCCCTGGCATTGCACACTACTCGGGGAGCAGCAGTTCCTGTTCTGTGTTTATCTGGCTTCAACAGGGAGCTGACAGCATCTGCCTGCAGGAGAGCTCTGAGTATCTCACATGGAGGGAACCTGGTCACCTCAGTGTACAAGTACACAGTCATGTCTGCACTTGGAAAGCACCAAAACACTGCGACTTGCCTGGGTTTGATGGCATTGTGAAAGGACTTTTATATTAAGAAAGCTGTGGCAAAAAAAAAATTGCAGATTTTATGATTCTTCAGGCCTGTTTTTCTTCAGTGTGTTCAGAATTAGCTCTTGAAGTAGGAGTGACAGTCCATGAGGTAGGATATAAACATCATATGGCTGCCTGCTTCTCTGGAAAGATTCAGATACAGGATCAGAGGCAGGGTAGAAGAACAACATGAAAATATACTGATACTAAATCCAGCCATCCATAAAAGTCACTCCTCTCATCTTCTGCTGGATTTGCTCCACGAGTGGTTCTGGATTCCAAGGCCTCAACTTGGGTTTCTCCTACCACAGAGAGCCTGGGTATGTCAGAATGGGAAGAAAGAAACAATTCAGGCCCTGTGGGTACTGCAGAGTGGAGCTGCAGGCAACAAATTAATTCTCTCAATATTCCCTGGGACAACCCAGATGGGATGTACTGGTTGAGAATCCATGGTGCTTTGGGATGCCTAAATGGCAGTTAAGCCCCATAGACAGGAGCAGGTCAGTCACCCTGTTGTGTGTCTGGAGCTAAAACAGAGAAAGTGCTTTCTGGTGTCCATTTTTGGATCTAATACTTTTTATTTTCTTCTTATTGGTATTTGCTGACAGCAGCAGAGCTGCACATGAGCAGACTTTATTGTCTGCCAGAAGATCTCGGCCATGGTTCAGCCTGAGTGAGAAGTGAGAGCCCTGTGTATAAACATAAAGAATTTACAGACAGTTAGAAAATCTTCAGTATTTATTATTTCCACAGTGAATTGTAACCAAATGCCTGTAAGCATCTTTGTTTCAAAGTGAGTGAGTTCACCTAGAATCTCCTTTTAAGTAGATTTCTGCTTCCAGGCAATCTGGGGATTTATTCTGCAAACTTATTGTGGGGCTGACATGAACAATCTGCTCTATAGAGAGCTGGAAGGAAGGAATGTTACCAGTATTAGTATCCTTTCTTCTCACAGGTTCCCCATTTTGTTATTTTATGCCTTTTTTTTTATTACCAAAACACCAGCTTTAAAATCCCAATCTATTTTATAATCTAGTAGATACATCTATAAATATTTTTATCTGTCAGAAAAAGAAATGGTTGTGGGTTTTTGCATGGCAGAACAGTGGTTCAGTGTCAGGGTGGCTCAAGGGGCAGGGATTTAATTCAGTGGCATGTGCAAGGCAAAAGTGAAGTGTCAGGAGGCCACGCTGAGCTCATTGCCTAATTACTCACTCATTATCTGTGTGGAAGTCCCAAAGCTTCTAAACAAGAGCTTGGGGAAGGTCTGGCTGATATCCTTTTCTCTTGGATCCTGTGATCTATTCCAAGTCAAGAAGGTGCAGTGACTGACAGGCCAGAGCTCCTGGAGTCCAGGAGTTGCTGGTGTCTCACTGGCTTGTTTCCATTTCTGACAGTGGTAGGATTCTTCCTCAGCAGGTTCCAAATCTCAGCTAGGAATCCCAGAGCTCCCCCCTGCTGCCAGGTCACCGAGCCAGAGCTCTGTTAAAGGATTGCGTTTCCAGGTGCAGAATGAATGAAGTCTCAGGAATTTCCCTGATATTACTGACTCCATGATAACCTTTATTTTTTTCTATGCCACCTTGCCTGGACGCCTCCTCCCTTCTTCAGATGGTTTGAGCAAAGAACACATCAAAAGGTGTAGGCACATCTCTCATCAACTAAATATCAGCAGTCAGGTTATCTGAAATCTTTTTCACTAGAAAGTGCCTTCAGGGGTTCTCATTGTGTACCCCAAAAGTACACAGCAAAACAGCTCTTGAGTAGAGGCAGCAGCAGCACCCCCATCCTGCTCACTGAGACACTGTGTTCACAATAACCCCCTGCTTTCATCTCTTGCCAAGAATAACACAGACAGTCTATTAAAACATCTTTAATGACATGATATAATTAAAAATATCTAACATGCAACTCAAAGAAATTAATATAAAGCTTGTTTAAGTCTGTTTCCACACCCCTCTAAACTTGACTGGCAGGTTCCAAACCTTCATTAATTTGCCTGAAAAATATATGAATGCCCCAATATTATGGGGTGTGTGTGTCCTATATTATCAGTTGGGAGCACAAGGGATGAATAATCAGATTTGAAAGGATTTAGGTGCCATGGTAGCTTTAAAAATCCTGCAAGGCACATCACTGCATCTGTGAGCATTTACATTTCTGTTTAAAGTGGTCTGAAAAGCCTTGGAGACACTTGTCCCTGAGGCTCTTAACAGTCTGTGTGTTTTAAGTCTCTGAAGCAGTTGAGGAGTGAGCTCTAAAGCTTTAGTCAAAGGCCAGTGTTTGTGAATTGATCCCTTTTCTCCACAGTAACACAGAATTTGTACAGCACCTCATCCTTCAGACATACAGAACAGACCAGAGGAGCCAGGATGACTGCCAGGTCCTAGGGGAATCCTGATTATTAAATCATAAAGTAACTCTGGTCATGGTCTAATATGAAAGTGACAATTAGGAAAGCTTCTGTTCCTGAGTCTGCTCTGGTCTAAAGGACAGTGTCAGCTGAGACACTTCCAGAGTCAGCAAGAGAAGCAGGTCAGTGCAAATGAACAAACAGGTGAACCTCAGCCCAGCATGAGCTCAGCTTTAGCACACATGAAATTAAATGCGTTAATTTGAGTCCTTGCTAAAGAGTTTAAATTGGCAATTTTAACCCTGTGTAGCTGTGACTCAGCTGAGAGACAAAAACTCAGCTGTGTGTCTGTGCCCTTTGTTTCTCCTTTGATCCTATGTGCATTTTGTAGAGGCCAAGACTAAGAAGGATTGTTTTTGGAGGATTCCTAGTCAACAGGAGCATTCATTAGAAGGGGCATGAGGCCACCATCACTGAGATGGAAGCACAGACATATCAGGCAGAAAATACCTGCATTTCCCCTAGAATATGGGAGCTGTTGGCTGTTGGGTTCTGTATTTTAATGCTCTTCCAGTCTTCACTAATGTATTATCTCTCTTGAGAGGCCACAGAAGAGGACAGAGCACTTTTTTCAGACATCACCTCTTCTGATTTGACTGATTATACAATATTAACTTCACAATAGCTCAGGGCCTGCCTGCTCAGAGGCATCATTTCATGTTTGACATGAGTAATCCCAGCTGTAGCCCAAGGAAGAGCCATGCAGGCTGTTCTTGTTTGGAGAATGAATAGCTTGCCATCCACCAGGAATCACAAACCTCCTGTGGAGCAGGATCCATTGTCTCAAGGTACAGCAGTGCAAGTACCAGCAAGTTGCAGGAAAATCACTTTCATCCTCCAGTGACTTACACCTCTGTGATTTCTGTCTGAACCCTGTTAACTGTGCTCTGACGAGAGTCTTGAGTCACAGAAAACTGTCAGTCATCAAAAGCTCTGCTGTTCCTGTGACTGGAGCTGCTGTCACTCGGTACGAGATGCGCATGAAGGAGCCCATGAGCAGCATGACGAAGAGGATCAGGAGCAAGGACCAGACCCCCGGCTCAATCCCCTTGAGGAAGCTTGGGCTGTCCTGGGGGATGGTGCTGGTGAGACTCAGCAGGTACCCAAGAGTCCAGCCAGATGATCTATCACCCATCTATTGAAATAAAAAGGAGAGGTCAGAAGAGAAGAGCCTGGACCCCAGCTGTGTTTCTGTGCTTGGGCCCAAGGCTTTGTATTATCTGAGACTGGTCCAAGGATTTAGCTTGAAATGAGGAGCTCTCCCAGTCTCAGTGCCCCAAGTACACATGAATGGGTGTCATCTCTGGCTCTCTGACACTGATTTTCTTGCTTATCACAACTGTGAATCCATTTTGCAAAACCATCCCGCTGGAGAAGCCCAGCTGGTTAGGGCTTGTCAGTGTGGGAACAGGCTGGCTGTACTGGGACCAGCCCTCCTGCTAACTGGGAACACTGTGCTGTAGGAACTGACCTTCTGGAATGCAGTCCAAGCAGGCCGGTCAAAGTCGAGCGTGTATCCTGTTGTACTGAGATGGAAGATGAAGGCAGACACAGTGCAGTAATCAACAAGTGTATCCAGGCTTGCTTGGGACTCCCTAATCAGCTGGTGCCATTTCCAGGAAAAAAAGAAAAAGGGAATAAAATAAAAGAAGTAAATACTCAGTAGCTGAATTTCAGGCCTGTTACAGCCTCTCCTTTCCTGTCCTGAGACTGACTGTGGGACTGGAGGAGGGGTTTGTCTCCTGTGCAGACTGAAACCACATTTTGTGCACTCGCTGGGCTCTGGGGTAGAAATATATTACTGCTTTTCTTCCCATCTTATTAAGCCAGATCCATGAGCAGCAGGACAGACAGACAGGTTGCCTTGCTGGTGAATTGCTTGGTAGGATTGATTCCCTACTCTCTAATTAGGTTGAGCAGATGCTGCAGCCTTTCTCCCAGCTGGAACATTGGGATCTTTCTCCTCCTTCCAGAAGAGACTGCTTTAGGGGACTGCTTATGGGCTCATTAACAAACCCTGGAGAAATTGTCCCATTTGAATGTTACTGTGGATGCTCCATCAGTGTAAGTGCAAATGAGGGTGACCTCATAACCACCAACTCATGGAAAGAACTGACAAATTCCCCTGGCTTGGGGCCAGGTGAAATGGGAATAGCCCTGGAGTCTGAGTGGACATGTCCCTTGCACTTAAGGACAGAAGGATAACAGCAAGACCAAGGTGATGTACAGGAGTGAGTAGAAAACCTTCCTGTTTACTCTTTAAAATACTGTAAAAGGTATTTGTGGTTTTTCATTTAATTGGGTCCAGGTGTTACCAGCAGCAGCTGGGATTTGAGAGGAAGGAAAATAAGTGGGCCCTATTTCCTTAAAGTAAGAAAAAAAAAAAACAACAAACAAACACCAAAGAAAAGCCCCACAAAAAACCAAAACCCACAAAATCCAGACAAATCCAAATTTTTCCCTGAGTGAGCTAGTAAGTTACAACTCTGTCAGTCTGAGCCCTGAGGGCTTTTGCAACAAACTGCTCCTTGCTTCCCACTCTCCCTGCACACAAAGTTATTCCACAGTTACCTCTTTGATGGACATCCCACACAGCCTCTTGACAGCCTGACCCAAGTCAGGAGAAGGTACAGTTCCTCTCATGAAGTCCATGGCCTCAGAAACCACCTACAACAGCAGCAGAAATAATCATCAGGCTCCATGGAGCTCCAGAGCTGGTCTCAGCAGCAGACATTGAGGAGACACAGATGAAAAAAGCTCCCCCACAGTCACTGTGGGAAGCCAGTGGTCCATGCTTGAACACATGTGTGGCAATGATGAGGAGAGAGCAGGAGTGTCAGGGTCTGGATGTTCCCACTGTATTTATTAATGGTCAAACTGGTCCCATCTCATGGGTTCCTCACACCAGCTGCTTACCCCACTGTAAACGAGAACTCACCAGAAACCTGGTCTGAAGGGGCTTGAGACCACTGCTGGGGGAATGCTTGGAGAAGCTGCAGGAGGAGGAAGAGTTGAGCAGGCTTTGCACGAGGCTCATGCAGGCTGTGGGGTTGCTGGAGCCCGTGATGTTGAAGACCTCCTTGGGGCCAGGGATGTCCCGTGTGTCATCACTGGCAGCACAAGGCCCAGCATGCACTGATTGCCACTGCACTTCCTGGGAGTAGGTGAGGGGCCAGCAGGGATTGGACACGGTTTCAGCACTTCTCTGATCCTGGAGGCAGAATGAAACAAGGACAGAGGCAGCAAGACATTCAGGCAAGTGAGATTTATAGGGGGGAAAGTGAATGGGCAGGGAGCAGTTAATTCCTGAAAAACACGGTTCTGATGAGGACTAAGGTGATTCTTGAGTTTGTACCATCCTTTACCACTCTTTTCATTCCCCCATTCCCCAAGTGAAATAGAGTTTGGAAGAACCAAAACACCTGCATGTTTTCAAAGTGAAATATTGCTCTTTTAAAGATGCTTCAGGGTTAAAGTCAGCAAAGGAAATACCCCAGATGGAAGGTCCCAGTTGGTTCCTGGGTGCTCCCATTCTTGGATGGGGGAGCAGTTCCTAGGAGCCAATGCAAGCCGTGCCTCTCCTCACCCTGAAAGTGATGTTGACACCTCTGGAGAGCAATTTTTTGCTTGTGTGTATTAAGCAGGAGCCAAATAGAACCTGTGAGTAGGAAACCCTTGAATTGGTGCCTGTGTGTCTACTTGGAGGGAGAGAAAGTTTTACAAATGCCCTGGCATTTTCTAATATATGCAAACAACCTCTGCTAAAGAGGGATTGACTTTGAAGTGACTGACACCTTGCCCATTAGCACACCCTGTGCAGCTGTCATTTAGTGATGTTGTGCCCCTGAGCAGACACTGACCTGGATGAGCACGGAGAGCAGCCTGTGGCGGAGCTGCTCCGTGCCGTGGCAGGGGCACTGGCGGGTGTGCACCCTGTGTGTCTGCCCATAGAGCTGCAGCCTCACTCCCTCCTCTGGGGCCTGCTTCTCTTCTTCCAGCTCAGAGGTGAGCTGTGCTGAGGTTCCTCCCACGGACAGGACTCCTGCCATCCCCTTCCTGGAGGGGACCAACTGTCCTCGCCAGTCATACTGACCCAAAAAGAACAAGAGAGGTCAATCCTTGAGACTTCTCTGTCTCAGTCACAGCCAAGTGCCAGAATTAGTGCATAGAGAGAGAAAACAGCTCGATGGTGCCCACAGCCCAACTCTTTTTTGCCCACAGGACATAAGGATGCTGAACCAGTGGCTTCAGAGGGAACAGAGGAGACATTGTACAGGCACTGCCACCTGCACAGAGCCTTCCCACAGCCTGTGAGGACAAACAGGGCTGCCCAGCCTGGATGGCTGCACCAGGCAGTGGTCTCAGCAGGCAGGAGAAGGGGACAGTGGAGAGGGTGGTGGGAATGGTGGCAGGGACGTTTCCAAGAGGGCAGATTTGGGTTTCAAGTGCTGCCTTGATGCTAAAGCAATTCTTCTGTCAGAAGAACCCTGTGGCATCATCTCCTGCAGTCTTGCAGAACTGACTTTGGTGATGCTGAAGTTGGCAGCACAGGCAGGAGAATTTACATGGGGTAAACACTCTGTGCCTGGCTGGGGGAGGCTGTATTGTTAAAAGGTCTGACATTTCCCTAACCACTGTGTGCTTGCTGCTGGTTATCAGAGCTGCTTTTCACATCCCTGATGAGGAATAACTCAGTCTAACCCACCTTTTTCTGTCTCCCACTATCCCAGGTTGCTCCAAGCCCCATCCAACCTGGCCTGGGACACTTCCAGGGATGGGGGGAATGGGGCAGCCACAGCTTCTCTGTTCCAGGGCCTCACCTCAGCCAGCTGGGTGAGGATCTAGGCTGCCTCCTCTGAAAGGCAGTGGAAGTTGTGCTGAAACATTAAGTACAGGGGTTTACCATCCCACCACTTGTCTCTGAGGCTGTCTGTTAGCAGGAGCTGCTCAGCCCAGCTCTGAGTGTCCCAGGGAGAATCATCCTTTACCTTGAAGAAGTTCTCCAGGACGTAGTTAACAGCAACCCAATTGAATGCTTCTTCCTGTGGGCTGGACAGGATTTGTGCCCCTTGAAAGTTGAAGGGGGATGACTTCAGAGTGCCAGTCAGAGCTGCAAGGAGACTGTCAGAGAGGATGGGATGGGTGAGGCTAAACACAAAAGAAAAAGAAGGCACATTTGATGTTACAGGACCCTGCCAGGAGCAGCCTGCAGTGAGGGCACACTGCAGGGCTTCTGCTGTGCTCCCTACTTTGGGTAATAGCCCAGAGACACAATGACAATCCCACTCCTGCTGCTGCTTTCCTCTCCCCTCTCATGGCACTGGAGGCAAGAACAGCAGACAGATGGTTTGAACAATTGTGCCACCATTTAAGAATTTAGGACCTTAGTACCCTTTGTCACTGAGGAAATCCTCTGGCCCTGTCCCACTGGCCTGACCCCTCCAGACCTTACTTTTCCCCAATGTCTAAAAGGAGATAAAGGTCTCAGTAATATGGTGACTGAGAAGAGGGTCCACAAAAGTGCGTGTGATAAGGTGAACCTTCCCACCACCGTTTCCAATTTGCTGAAAAGAAACACTCCTGCAAGCCCATGTGGGCTGAAAACTGAAAACACTTGAGATTCCAGACTGAAGGGTGCTTTCCTAAGCACTAATTGTGAAAGTGTAATTGTGAAGGAGACCAGCCTGGCAGCCACTGCAGGACTGTCATCGGCATGGCTGCCTGGGGCAACACGTGAAGACACAGCCATGCCATGCTCCAGGGCTTGAGGAAGATTTACCTGACTAGCAGATTAGGGATGGCTCACACTGCAGAGCAGACAGGGTGAGATGTGCTGATCTCTGGGTGTGGGTTTGCAACATTCACTCACTTCAGCTGCCTCATGCTGGTGGTGGCTCCCAAGTACAGGGGGGTTTGGCTGTGCTGCTCTGCTGGGATCTCATTCCGGGCCCAGTTCAAACACGGCTCCAAGCTCTTGCCAGCTTTCTGAGGAGAATCGGAGTAGCTGGAGACTCCTGGACCTGAGGACCATGAAACAGAATAGAATTTTAAGGGAAGTTACAGGATAACTGTGAAAGCTGTTATCCCAGAGATTGCTATCCTAGGACATGATAGAACCTGTCACAGGTGGAATGAAGGAGGTCTTCCAGGCATCCATCCTGCTAAAATACGGAACTGGGACCAAAACACGTGTGTATAGAAATCCCAGATTATACTAAGACTAACCTAGCTCTGCAGCTGAGACATCTATACCAGCCACATGACTGCTGCAACAGCTGAGGCTGTCTCAGCCCACAGAGGAGGAAACGTGGCTTTAGTTGCTATAAAAATAAGCAAAGGACACACAGAGGCTGATGTGTCACCTCTCTCCTCTGGCCACCGAGCCCATGCTGGCAAGCAAGATGCCCCTGCAGAGGGAAGCCAGTGCTCTGCAGAGGGAAGCTGTGCCAGCCTTGACTCATTTTTCCAGTAAGTCACTGGGGTCTTGAATGTTGGTTTTGAGCTACTACCCAGGAAGAGCCTTTCTTCCCCATCCTCCTGCTTCCCTCACCGTGTGCTTTGCTCTCTGGGGCCCTGTGCAGAGCTGAGCTGCAGCTTTCCTGCAGGGCTGTGGCTGTGCTGCCATGCAGACAGGGCCACTCACACCTGGGCTCGAGACCTGCCTGGGCCTCTTGTGCTGCTGCTGACACCAAACTGCCTCACAGAGCTGCTGCTTAACCCAGCTGCTGAATGAGGGACACATTCAGGGTTTCAGGGAGCTCTTCTTGCATCTTCTATGTGTGACTTGTGCTGTTTACAGCCTGCAAGGGCAACAAGCCTGTTCCCTGCTTGCTGCCCTCCCACAGCATACTGCTCCTGAGGGCTCAGTCCTTCCCAGCACCCCACTACAACCAGGCTTTAACATCAAAGCAAGATTAGAAGGGAAGGAAACTCCATGCATTAATGCAATGCCCTCTCAGCTGGCATTGGCGGGGGCAAACTGATTCAAATTTGTGAGGAAAACCCCCAAATTCTCTGAAATGTGACACCTAAAGGCAAGCTGAACTCATGCTTGTGCTGTCAAATGCCACATAGGGGATTGGAGTCTGCAGCTCTGTTGTCTTGGAGCCACCCCACTTACTGCCCAGGGCACAGTCAGGAGGAGGCAGAAGATACCAGGAGCCATCCTGCAGTCAGATTTGTCTCCACTGCTGTTCGCTGCCTCTCCTGGGTGAGAAGCTCCAAGCAACCTTGACTCTACCACTGGTCCATGTGGACATCAGGACAAACCTCATCTTCTCTGCCTGCTTCCCTGGTGCAGCAGCCCCAAAATCCTGCTACTGCCAATGCCTGATGTCCATCTGTGTGTGGCTAAACCTGCCCAGTTGAGAAGAGCCATGCTGAAAATAAACAACTCGTGCTTCACTATTTCCCTGCCCAGCTGGGTGGTGCAGGAGCCAAGGAATTCATGGCACTGGTCCTTGCACAGGTTTTCCACCCATCCCATGCCAGTCCCACAGACCACTGAGCAGGAATTGGGCACCTTACCTTGCACAGGACAGGAACTGCATCCTCTGATCACCCCGGTCTTGTTTGCCTTGCTGGTTGTCCACTGGTAGATGAACAGGATGGTGCGGGATGGGCCAGCATCCAGAACAATGCCATACTGGAAAAACCCCAAAACATTCTACTGAAAAACACTACTGAATGCATGCTGATTGATATTGTAGGGTTATAGATATAGATATATATATATATATGTAGGTGCTCTGGGTGATCCCTGGGTCTGCACTGCAGTGTTTGAGTTTGCTTGCTACATTCAAAGAACAGGCGAAGCCAGAAGGTGATGAGGATTTGCAGGGAACCATCTGCATTTCTGAATATATATGAGGAACAGCAGGAATGGAGAAATGCCCAGAAATACATCAGCCCTGCTGTGGTATGTGCTGGAGCTGCTCCTGAAACCAGGCAGAGGGCTTCCCCTGAGAGCTGAGCCACCTGGAGCTCAGGAAAAACAGGTCCTGAAGCAGTGGGAGATGGCACTATATGAGTTCTCCAATGATTCTGGACTCAAACTCCTGCTGATTGGTTTGCTCAGGCTTTTGTGCAGGAATTGGAGCTCGCTTGTCCTGAGGAAGCCAGGACTCCTGTGTCTCTTTGATGTCCCACTGCAGCGATGGTGTGACACAGGCTGCGTTTGCCCCGACGTGTGCGGAGCTGTGGGAGCTGCAGCAGCCAGCACAGGCAGTGTACAACACAGCAGCCCCTCAGACACAGAGATACTGTCTTGGCAGGAAGAGCAGCAGCAGTGAACATGACCAGCTCAGCCCCCTGTCCCCTGGCAGCTCTGCTATTGCCCAAGCCAAGGGCTCTGTCTCTTCGTCCCCAGTGTTTGTCTGTTTGCTGCTGACCAAGCCTTGCTGCTCCCAGTATATGAGTGTGAGCAAGTGGAGGCCACTGGACTACCCTGCAGCACAGCCCTGGATGTCCCCACACCCAAAATAGCTCCAGAATTAGCCCAGGGCTCCTCTGCCCCCTATTACATGACCCCAGTTTGGGATATCTCCTACACAGACAGGAAAGAAACTCATGAGCTCCCTGGTAGTGCGTGGTTGAAGCTGTATCTCACACACAAATAGAGCTGTGACTGAGTGGGAGGAGAAACCTCCTGAGAGGTTGATGTTAATGCCACCAGAAGGGTTTCAGCACCAGACAGAGCTGGCTGCAGCCTCTGAGCGAGGCTGGCTGGCTGCTGCCCTCCTGGAGCTCCCAGTTGCACCAGTCCTGGCACCCAGGCCAGGGGCTGGTGGGGCTGGGCTGGAGCAGCAATGAGGAAGAAGGATTTTGCTCCCTGCCCAAGCCTGCTGGCACCCTCCCACACCAGTGACAGCTCAGATTTCTAGCAGGGACATGTTGGCTGCCGCAGAAGAGGAGGAAAGAAATGGCATTGGTGGAGAAACGTGGATTTATTTTTTTTTTTCCCCCTCCTTCAGAAAATTAGAGGCTGCTGCTGGGAGCGCAAGGGAGAAGGGAAGGGATCACCACATTTATGTCCAGCTCAACACCAGGAAAGGACAGAACGTGGAGCAATAAGGGGGTTTTTAATCCAGTTTTATTTCTGAGAGGAACATGGAGGAGGGGTGCTATCTTTAAATACACAGGATAACTTCCCTCAGCTGGGTTAAACCATGGTGTACCACTGAGCTCACCTCAGCAGCACAAGCATCAAGAGACGGAGCAGGTGGGCATTAACCCCCCTAGACCTGACCCAGCTGTGAGGAGCATGCTGGCTCTTTGAAATCAAAACAGGACCAAAGAGAAGAAGGCATAAAAGACAATTTAAGACAGAAGCAGCAGTTCAGGGGCACATTCCTACTGACTTTTGAGAGGGACCTAGCTCTTTCCCTGCTCTGACACCACTGGTTCCTTGTTGCTCGGGCACAACTCCTGCCATGGGCTGCCTCCCTCAGCCTGCCCGAGCATCTCCACTGATCCATGGACCATATCCAGTCTGTATTTCCCGACCAAGCAAAGGGGTGGGCTTGTTTCTGCTTCAAAAACCTACAGTGCTGAAAGGTGCCAACCTGTCCTGACAGTCTTGTTCCAGTTCCCTCCTCGGTTTGTAAGTAGCTCAGTAATAAAATAACGTCAAAAGCAACAAAACAGCCCAGTTTAACTGCCTTGTCACCCCTGGAGAGCCCTTACCTTGGTCCTGAGCGGGGCCACAGGCACATCTTTGGTGGAGACACAGAGCAGCAGGATGCCCGTCAGCCCCGCTACAATCACCAGCCAGGGGGGAAGGAGCTCACGCCAAGACATGTAGAGATTTCTCCTTTCACACAGGAGGAAGCAGCGGAGCAGCAAACTGACAGCGGCTGCTTTAACAACCTTTAAAAAGAGCAGAAAGGCGTGGTTGGGGCCAGGCTCTGAGTTCAGCCCAGCCCCAAGCCACAGGGACCACAAGGACGTGTGGGCCAGGATGCGTCAGGCAGCTCTTCTTTCCCTTCCATCGCTGCTGCAAATAATAACAGTGAAATAATATCTGTGAAATAACAGGAGGGCTCCGTGCCCGTCCCACGGCACCGCTGCAACCTCGAAACTGCCCCAGGCAGCCGGGTTGAGGTAAACAGAAATGTGGGGTTAACTCAGTTGTGTAATAAGCAGAAAGGAGGCAAAACTCATCCCTTTGGTATTCCACGTCTGGCAAGTGTGAGCTTCCAAACGAAGAAGAGGGGAAACTGCTTGTGGCTGGATTTAGTTTATGTCTGAGGGCCTGAGCCCCCTCCCCTCCTCGCAGCCTCCCTGTGAAAAATAACCAAGGCTCAGGCTTTATGAAACACATGTCTGCTTTCCCCTGACAGCGTCACAAAGTCTCGTCCCTGAAAATGGAAATTCAGAAGAAAACTCCGTGGCTGCTCGCACCGAGGCAATTGGCTGATTGCCCGTGTCTGGTCACAGATCTGAAGATCAAACCAGGACTGGGGAAAGGCCACTTCTCTGTTTTTTGGTGACGTTTCCTCTTTGCATTGCTGTCTGCCTGTGAAGCCTCAGGCACCCCCAGGAACCCCGAGTTTTGCTGCACAGAAAAATGGAATCACAGAATCTCCTGAGCTGGAAGTGACCCACGAGGATCAAGTCCAACCCCTGGCCCTGCATAGGACAGTCCCAGAAATCCCACCATGTGGAAACTGCTGGGGCACAGAGATGCTAAGTTGGTCAAGGTTCTGGAACATTTTCTTGTGAGGAAAGGCTGAGGGAGCTGGGTTTGTTCAGCCTGGAGAAGAGACAGCCCAGAGGGGAACTCATGGATGTGTTTGAGTATCTAAAGGGTGGTGTCGGAGCATGGATCGTGACCAAGAACTGAACAGGCAGCCCAGCCAGGGTGTGGAGTCTCCCTCACTGGAGAGATTCCAGAACCTTCTGGACACAATCCTGTGCCATCCTGAGCCGTGTGCTCTGGGATGACCCTGCTTGGAAAGGAAGGTGGGACAGGATGACCCTCTATGGTCCCTTCCAACCCGAACCATCCCTTGATTCTGTGATTCCATGCGCCTGAGAGCGCTGTCCAAAGGCTCCTGGAGCCCTGTCCGCCTTACCCGAGCTCCTGGGGCCGCGGTGGCCGCGGGGAGTCCGGGGACACCCACGGCAGCGCCCGCGGAACCTTCGTGCGGCGGAACCTTCGTGCTGCGGCGCGGGGCCCGCACGGGGCGGGGGCGGAGCGGACCGAGCGGGGGGGCCGGGATTAGGATCCGGGCCGGGATCGGGGCCGGGATATCGGGATCGGGGCCGGGATATCGGGACCGGGATATCGGGATCGGGAGCTGGAGCTGAGCCGGGAGCGGCCCCGCGGAGCCGGCCAGGCCGAGATGTACGCGGGGCTGCAGGAGCTGGGAGTGGCCAACGGCGAGGACCTCAAGGAGACCCTCACGAACTGCACGGAGCCGCTGAAGGCCATCGAGCAGTTCCAGGTGCGCTGGGCGCCGCGGAGGTGCCGTGCGGGGCCGGGCTGTGCGGGGACAGGGAGCACGGGATGGCCCCCAGTGCTGCCTGGCCGTTCCCTCGCTTTATTTGTTATCCCGTGTGTTGCAGACGGAGAACGGGGTGCTGCTGCCCTCGCTGCAGTATGCTCTGCCCTTCCTGGACCTGCACGGCACTCCCCGGCTCGAGTTCCACCAGTCCGTGTTCGATGAGCTGCGGGAGAAGCTGCTGGAGAGAGTCTCTGCCATCGCTTTGGAGGGGAAGGTCGAGGAAAGGTTTGTGGGTTCCTTGGGGAGAGCTGTGTGTAATGAATTCTGTACAGAATTCCGTGTGTAAATGCAGTGGATGGATGACTTCTGTAAAGGAGAGTTTGGCTCCTCAGAGACTGAGTTCCAGTGGCTTTGAGGTGGCCACTTGGTTCCTTTACTGCTCCATGGTACTTATTCTCGTGTTTTTCCATATTTTCAGATACAAGAAGCTGGAAGATCTCCTAGAGAAGAGCTTTTCCCTGGTCAAGATGCCCTCGATACAGCCTGTGGTCATGTGTGTCATGAAGCACTTGCCCAAGGTGGGACCACTGCACTGGTTGGCCTGGTGTGACATCTCTGGTGTGTCACTGGTGTGACATCTCTGGTGTGACATCTCTGGTGTGTCACTGGTGTGACATCTCTGGTGTGACATCTCTGGTGTGTCACTGGTGTCACATCTCTGGTGTGTCACTGGTGTGACATCTCTGGTGTGACATCTCTGGTGTGTCACTGGTGTCACATCTCTGGTGTGACATCTCTGGTGTGTCACTGGTGTCACATCTCTGGTGTGCCTCTGGCAGGTGGGCTCTGCTCCCTCTGCACCTTCTACAAGTGTGTTCAGTATCAGGGACTGACTGGAGATTCAATACATTCTGCTAATGGACTAATTCAAAATTAATTCAGTGGACTAATTCAAAAAGTGTTTTACATTTTCATAATCAGATGAGACTATTTCCCTATTTTTTTCAATGCATGGAGCTTCCTAAAAAGTCAAGTTTGCTGATAGGTGAATTTTTCCACAGCTCATTTACAAATCTCTGACAAGTGGAAGTTAAGACTTGAAGAGTGCAATTAAAAGTAGGCAGGAGGGACAATCAGGTTTGCAAAACAAAAATCTCTAGTAGTGTCCTTCCTAACAGCATCATGTTGTACTCAGGTAATGGATTCAAAACACTGCTGGAACTTCAGTAAATTACTGAGTTTAGAAACAGCACCTCAAATCTCAGCACTGGAGATTTAAAGGAGATAATTTTTCTTCTTTGGAAGAATTAAGGGTGGGTGAATGCCCAGACTGCCTGAGAGCATGGAGAGGGTTGTCCTTCCCTGCTCTGCACTGAGGCAGCCTCCCCTTGAGTCCTGGGGTTGTTTGGGCACAAGATAAAAAAGCATCTAAAGCTGTTGGAAAATGTTAAAAGAATGGGAAGGGTCTGGAGGGGCCCATGAGGAGCAGCTGAGGGCACTGGGATTGTTCAGCTGGAGCAGACTGAGGGCAGAGCTCCCCGGGGGCTGCAGCTCCTCCCGAGGGGCAGCTCCGCTCTCTGCTCTGGGACAGGGACAGCAGGCAGGGAACGGCTGGAGCTGGGCCAGGCCAGGCTCAGGCTGCACATCAGGGCAAGGTTCTTCCCCCAGAGGCTGCTGGCACTGCCCAGGCTCCCCAGGGAATGGGCACGGCCCCGAGGCTGCCAGAGCTCCAGGGATGCCCAGGCTGGGATGTTGGGGGGTCTGGGCAGGGCTGGGTGATCCTGGGGGTCCCTTTCAGCTCAGGATATTCTGTGATTCCATGATTTAAGATGCCTCCTGCAGACAGTTCTGGTTTTGTGGACAGGAAGGCAGGTGAGGTGCTGCTCACTGTGTAACTGCTCTGTGGACTGCAGGTCCCTGAGAAGAAGCTGAAGCTGGTGATGGCTGATAAGGACCTGTACAAGGCCTGTGCTGTGGAGGTGAAGAGACAGATCTGGCAGGACAACCAGGCTCTCTTTGGGGATGAGGTGTCACCCCTGCTGAAGCAATACATCCTGGAGAAGGAGAACATTCTCTTCAGCAATGATATTTCCTTCTTGCAAAATTTCTTCAGTCCATCTCCCAAAACGAGACGTCAAGGAGAGGTAAGGACAAGGAAACCCTCACAATGTGCTGGTGAGTGGAATTTATCAGCTTCCAGTCAACCATCACTTAACAGGGGCTGTTTTCCCCTGCCCACCTTTGCTGCTGAAGTTGCTTAGCTGGACAAGCTCTTTGCAAGAAACACCAGGCCATTTTCTCCTATACATCTTGATGAAAGCAGCAGAAATTATTTTACTTGTTGTGTAATAAATGATCAATGTGCTAAGCTGTTTATGCACTTTAAAAAAAGAAAGGGCAGGCTCTTTCCTCTGTTGTTCAGTCTGGCTTTAATACATTTCAGCTGTTCTGAAGGCTGAACATCTCTATCACAGCAGTTTGAGTCTGCTAATATGTTAAATTTACTTTCTTGGGAATTTTTGTAGTGGATATAGCTCAACTGAAGTTGCTGTTTTGTTCTTTTTTAAAGGGATGTAGAAAGCTGTAGTTAATTGGCATCCAGAAAAGTTGCTCTTTGAATGAAATTAACTATAAGGTAGTATAAAACTTTAATTCCAGAGAGGGCAGCACATCTGTTACATGAGGGGCTGCTTCAGGCCTGTTTTGCTTTCAGAATAATTTGGTGTAAGTGCCCTTGTGCAATTTACTCCAGGTTTGCACTGCAGAGTTGTGCTTTAACCCCAGCTGGACACTCAGCAGCACACATCCACTTGGTCACTCCCCCTGAGGGGATGGGGGGAGAATCAGAATGGTAGAAAAAAGAAACTTGTGGGTTGAGACAAAAACATGTTATAGCTGTTGAAGATTTGGTGAACGTCTCTTGAGCAAATCCTTTTGGAAATCTTGGAGTAAACAGTTCCTTTTCAGGAGCTCACGTCCCTGCAGATGCTTCAGTCTTGGTAGATCACAAAACATAATTAATTTACATTTGTGTATGCATAGAATTGAGAGCATCTCTTGGTCCTGAGCCCACATTTTTCCACTCTGAGCTCAGGTGGTGCAGAAGCTGACGCAGATGATCGGGAAGAACGTGAAGCTCTATGACATGGTGCTGCAGTTCCTGAGGACGCTGTTCCTGCGCACCAGGAACGTCCATTACTGCACGCTGAGGGCAGAGCTCCTCATGTCACTGCACGACCTGGAGATCAGCGAGATCTGCACTGTTGATCCCTGCCACAAGGTACCAATCATGGGGGACAGAAGGGGGTGTTTATGGAGAATTTTCTGGAAAAAGCCCAGACAAGATGAGTCCTTTCCATAAAGAGAGTTCACACCTTGAACCTAAATATCATTTTATATTCCTTGGACCTTCAGGTGAAAACTTCTTAGTTAACCAGCAGTTTACTTTCATTTCATAACCCATGAATCATTCAAATTTAGGGTACTTTGGCAGTGTTATAAGCAATGTCTAATCTGACATGTATTCCAGGCAGATGCTGCAAAAATAATAGAAACCATCAGCTGGCCCCAGGCTTTTACTCCAGGCTTCCCTCCCAGCTGTGGATATCCTCCATCTGTAAATAAACTGTATGTGTAACAGTGAATACTTTGGATATTGGATTATAAGAGAACATGAAACTATTCATATATTGGGAAGTGACAGATGTGGTAATGTCACAGCAGGATCTTGTTACTGGCCCCTTGTCCATGGTAGCATCACTGACCTGGAACAAGGCTTTTTCCCTGAAGCAGTTGTTAAGTTTTACATGTATTCTGCTTAAAAAATAGTTCAGTAATAAGGCTTTAAAGCAAGAACACCTCCACTGTGATTATTCCTTTATTTAGAGAGTGGGAGTGCTATTGCAATGGCCAAAATAAACCACATTTTTATTTCTAGGGGATGCTGCTTCTTTCTCAGTCTTCTACTTGTGTAAATCCACAGGTGTGCAGGGCAGTGGTGGATTTAATCCCTGATTCTTAATTGCCAGGGAATGCCTTCCCTGGAAGTGGAGAAAGTGACCCCAGGTTAACTTTCCTGGGCATTCCTAACCTCCATTTGACCTCTGTGCTTGTCACCAGTGTGGTACTATGCCTAATTAAGGTGCATTAATGAAACATCTCAATTGCAGATACTTTGAGGTCATTCTGAGGCTGTTTTCTCTGACATCATGTGTTTTATTGCTGGTTTAATGAGTTCACAAAGCTCCCTCCATTTGGTGACAGTTCACCTGGTGCCTCGACGCCTGCATTCGGGAGAAGTTCGTGGACAACAAGAGAGCTCGGGAATTGCAAGGATTCCTGGATGGGGTGAAGAAAGGACAAGAACAAGTGTTGGGGTAAGGCACTTGGGCTATTTATTGGGAAACTGGACATGTCTTCCTAACACTCACAGCATCTGACAGAATAACTTATTATGAATGACTTGTCTGGCTTTAAACCCAGAGAAAATGGGCTGCTGATGTTTTGTGAGTTAAAGTACTTCATTAGCTTCACCCCTGCTGTGATCTGGTACACTTCTGTTTCTGGAAGGTGCCCTCACAGTATTTTATTTAGCTGGTACTTTCAGATTTTTGTCCATTGGTATTTAAAAGTATTGGAGAATTCACTTTTAGCTGTTGTTTTTCCAAAGCCTCTGAGACCTTTCTGTCCTCAGCACTCTGGAGATGGTCAAAACCTGCCAGCTTAAAGAGCTGAGGCCACCAGAACTCCTGTGGGCTGTCTCCCAGCAGACCTGCAGCTGGCTGTGGGAGATTTTGTGCTTGATCTCAGTGCAGAAGACTTTCATCAATTGTTTTTTGTGCTCTTTCATGTCAAATCCACCCTGAATGTGATTTCTTTACGAGGCAGGAGAAGTTTCATCAGGTGCACACAGCTGGGTTTGGACCTGTACAATGGGGGTTGCTGGTTATATATAATAAATGTTTGATTTTTACTTCTTCTCAGGGATTTATCAATGATCCTGTGTGATCCCTTTGCCATTAACACCTTAGCCTTGAGCACCATAAGGCACCTGCAAGACCTGGTTGGGCAGGACACCTTACCCAGGGTAAGCACTGCAGCTTGTGTACCTGAGCTGTGCTCTTGGCTGACTGACAGCCATCAGGGAGGGACTGGCACTGTCCAAGTGTCATTAAGTTCCCAAATGTGGCAGTTGGAACAAGGGAAACATGATTCCTGTCCATTTCCAGCACCTGCTGCAGAACTCTGCAGGAGCTGTTTGGACATGGGCATTTTGGAATTCTCCAAACTGATCCTGAACTCTTTGCATGGCTCACTGTGCCTGGCAGCTGTGCAAATACAGAATGATGTGTAAAATCTGTGCCTCCCTGCTTTGTCCCTCCATCAGTTTGTCTGACAGCAGCACCTTTCTCCTGCTACGGTGAATGCCATGGGTTTGTTTGCACAGTTCTGGTCTGGTGGCTGAGATAAAACACAGCTCCTGCAAGTGGAGTCTGCAGGAGCTGCTGAAATGTTAAAGAAGGGCACCCTGGCAGGTGTCTGAACAATGGGAGCCACTTGCTGTTTTATCCCTGAGTTGTTAAATGTTATTGTTGCATGGACTAACTTCCTTGTGGCAGTTTAAGACAAAGTCGTTTGGGTTTCAGCACACAGTATAAACAAAAAATCCATTTTCATTCTTACACACCCTTTCTCCTCCTGTCTTCTGCTGCAGTGGTTTGTCCTCTCACACATTATATTTTAGTGCGCTAATTGGGTTGGATGCATTTTAAAAAGATGTGCTCAGATGGCTGCAGACTTCCTGGTGCATTATAAATTTACAACCCCCCACAAACCCTGAGGTGTGGCAGTTATTTGATGCCCATTTGAGGTTCAGTTTTCAATTACCTTGAACTGAATGCCTTTAGCAGTCTTGGACAAAGCTGCTAATCCAGAAATAGCTTTGAGTATAAACAACTGCTTCCAAATAAATATCTCATGTGAAGATCAAAATAGCTGTTTTTGTTCTCCCCTTAAAATTCGAGGAAAGCCCGGATCTGCTGCTGCTCCTTAGGATGCTGTCTTTGGGACAGGGGGCCTGGGACATGATTGACAGCCAAGTCTTCAAGGAACCAAAAATGGTGAGCCCATTTGATGTTAAGAATTTAACAAAATTAACCAAATTTAGACTTGTTTATTGTTTTGTTGCATTCCTGATTAAACATTTGTTCTCCAAATGTCTCATCAGAGCTTTCTTGGGAAAAAACAATGGTCACAGAGCAGCTGTTCTGGACATGCTGTGAGCTTCCATTACCTACCTTTTTATTTCCCTGGGTGCCTGCTCCTCACAGCCTGTACCTCTCTGAAATACCCCACTGGTTGCTCATTGCTGTCTCATTTTTCCTGCTTTTACACAACTGATGGGTTTGTAGAGCACATCTTGCATGAGAAAAACAGGATTTCCAGGACTGGTCTCAAATTCTGGTAGCAGTTTAGAAGCTTTTCATTGACAAGAAAAATATTTTTTCCCTCTGTTACGGCAGAAGGTAGTGCCACACTGAGCTGTTATCTCTGCATGCTTTGGAAATCCCTTCCCAGTATTCCAGGAATCCCTGGGGTAGTTCAGCTGAGGACAGGAGGGCCAACCCTGGTGTTGCACAGCAGGGCTGTTCCTCAGGAGGAATTTGCTGTTTCTATTCTGAACTATAAAGCAGTAAATGTTTTATAAATACCGTGGGGCACATTTGAAGTCTCCAAAACACATCCACTCCTGGCTGCTAGGATGTTCAAATTCATCCCAGGGAGGGTGTGCATTAACACTGGGATGTAGCAGTGAGAGTGACCAATCCTGTGATTTGTGCTCTCTCATGAACCTGTAAGGGAAAATGCTTTCTGAAGGGAGTCTCTGAATCAGTCTTTAAAATCTGATTTATTTGTGGTTGTATTACCCCAAATAAGCCTGGGTCATGCTGGGAGTCTGTAATTGTTGGTATCAGCAGTTTGATGTCATCCTGAACACATCCCATGCCTGCAGCAGTGCTGGGAAGGTTTCAAAAGAAATGCCAGAAAATTGTCCAAAGAAAAGGTTTGAGCAGGAGTATTTTGGAGTGAGATGAAGTAGAGTTTTCCTAATTACCGTGGAACATGTGGAAGTGAATTATTCAGGAATTTTGACTGGAACTGGATGTCTGTAAACTGTTTTTCCTCAGTGTACCATGAGGCTCCCCACACTGCCTTGCTTTTGTCACAGCACTTCAGGACCATTAGGTGGCATGAAGTGACTGATGATGGATTTCTGCTTTTCCCTCTGTCCTTCCCTCCCTGCCAGGAAGCCGAGCTGATCACCAGGTTCCTGCCCCTGCTGATGTCCTTTGTGGTGGATGACCACACCTTCACTGTGGATCAGAAGCTGCCCTCGGAGGAGAAGGGACCAATCCCCTACCCCAGCACCATTCCCGAGGCTTTCACCAAGTAGGTGCCAGCCACTGCAGGGTTTGGCACCAAAGCAGCAGGGAGCCAGCCAGACCTGACAGGGGAAAACTGCCTGTGGTAAAGGCCAGGCTTCCTGGGATAAAATTCAGTGCTAATTTAGCAAGTCTGAACTTTAACAAAACAGGTTTCCCTTGTGCTCCCTCAAATAAAATTTATCCACATAAATATTTCCTGTAATGAAATATTCTCTCATTCAATATGACAGTATTTGATGTTTATGTTCAGCTTCCCAGGCAGTGAATGCTGAGTTTTGGGTGATATTTGGGTGCAGCTGGATGAGTGCCCGTGTTGAAGAGCACTATTGGAAATCATGAAGTTGGCATTCTTGATACTCACACTCTTTCTCTGTTGACCTGTCACTCCAGGGACATCAGAAAGATAGATAATTAAAACTTCTCTGTGTTCTGTTGTGTTCAGATCTTCCAAATTTCTAGCACAGTTCTTGTCTGTGTGCCAGAATCTGGGATACTTGGTATCTAACTACAGTTTGGTAGTTGTGCTCTCCTCTTTTACAGTGTTGATGTTTGACTTTTGTGAGATTGAAACAGTATTGGACTTTGTATAATTTTTGAATATTTGGGCTTCTTCTAAACCCCATTTTGAACAGCACTTTTATCATGAATACATTATAAGTGTTCAGTTAAATCCAACTGTTTGCTGAATGTTCAGTTTTTCTGGAGTGTGGTAGTGAACATAGGGATGATCCATCTGCTCACTCATTGAATAGCTGCTCTTCAGTGGCTTTGAGGTTAGCCATTGCTGTACCTGCTTGATAACTGTCCCAAAAGTACTTTAAACCTCTTTCATTTTTTTTTTTTAAATAGCTTTATTATTGAATAAACTTTGCTTGTGCCATGACAGGTTCCTGCAGGAGAACAGAATAGCTTGTGAGATTGGGCTATATTACATCCTTCACATCACCAAACAGAGGAACAAAAATGCTTTTCTGAGGCTTCTGCCAGCACTAGGTAGGTTTTTGTCTCATCTTCTGTTCTATGGCTGTTTGCCTTATATTGGACACCCAGGAGGCCACTAAACCTGGAGTGAGAGTCAGAGCCAGGGACATAACGTTCTGCCTTTGGCTCTTCTGGTGACAGTTGTGAGACTTTGCAGGAGTGTTTGGGTTCTGGAATTTTCTGCTGAGGTCAGGTCCTTACACCAAGGGCTCCATTAACAATGAGATTAGTTGAGGACTCTTTGGAATGAATCTGAAAGATAACAGAGCAGGTGCCCCAATTCTGCTGCCCACAGTGATTGCAGGTGGCCAGAAGCTGCTTTGTGTGGTGAGAAAACTGGTAACAAAATAGGACTGAACACAGCCTTAATTTTTTCACCAGTATTATCTTGTTGACTGAGTCCTCTGGGATGAGCTGCAGGAGAGCTCTGGAGCAATCTGCTCCTCATCTTTTATGTCTGAAAGATCAAAGCCACCTGCCTGGGCTGCCTGTTATCAAAGGAAATGAGAAGAAAATGACTGAAAGAAAGTAGGCTTAGATTAGGTACTGGGAAGAAATTCTTCCCTGTGGGGTTGGGCAGGCCCTGGCACAGGGTGCCCAGAGCAGCTGGGGCTGCCCCTGGATCCCTGGAATTGCTCAAGGCCAGGCTGGATAGGGCTTGGAGGAGCCTGGGATAGTGGGAGATGTTCCTGCCCATGGCAGGGGTGGCACTGGATGTTTTAAGGTCGTTTCCAACCCAAACCTATTCTATTATTTATTATTCCAATCCAACTCTGTTCTATGATGAAACATCACTGCAGGGTTTTCAGCAGGAACAGGAGCTGTGTGGACAGGTTTTGGCACATCCTTGTCAGTCTCTGTCTCTTTCCATGTTTTATAGTTGAGACATTCAGTGACTTGGCCTTCAGTGACATTTTCCTGCATCTGCTCACTGGTAACCTCACCCTGCTCAGTGATGAGTTTGCACTCGAGGAGTTCTGCACCAGTCTCTTTGATGGCTTCTTCCTTACTGCCTGCTCCAGGTAAAGCAGATTTTCCTCACTGGAGAGAGGGAGTTTACAGAATGCCTGACAGAGGTTTTACTGCTTTGAACAATAGTTCACCAAATTCCTCACAGGCAATGGAAATATCAGCCAGATGCTGTTTTCCTTTAAGGAAAGGTGTGTGTTTTGGGATGTAGTTTTTGTCAGCAAAATGTCTTGAGTGTGAATTATTATCTAAACTGCAATTAATTATTCCTAAGTTGGAGTTGCAAAGGAGAATATCCTTCAGGCTTTGCAGTAGCTCTGGCTATGCAGAGTTAACTTCAGCTCTTTGCAGTATCAGCAGCACACAAAATTCTGTTGTTACCTCTGCTCAGTCACTCTGGTGTCTGCAGACAAGTTCAGCCTCCAGAAAGCTTCCCTAAAAGTGTCTGAAATTACTGCTGGGGCATAGCAGCATGTGCTGCTGCTTCCTCCACACACTCTACACTTAAAATCTCAGCCTCCCTCCTCATGGTTGTGCAGGTAATCCACTCCTGTTGAACAATTCCTTGAATCCTTGAAGGTCTAAGGCAGTGTTTGTGCTTACACTAAGTTAGTCCCTCACAAAAGCTCCAGTTCTTAGGAGTTTTGGAAAATGGTAACAAAGTCTGTGGTGGGGTGAATTACTCTGGTGCTGTTCCTTGTTCTCATGATGTTTGTTTGTTTGTCTTGGTTGTTTGTCTTGGTTGCGCTGGTTCCAAATGGCTCTTGCAGGAAGGAGAATGTGCACAGACATGTGCTCAGGCTGCTGCTGCATCTGCATCACAAGGTGGCCCCAGCCAAACTTGAGTCTCTCCAGAAAGCTTTGGAGCCCACCAAGCAGGTAGGAAGGGAAGCAGGAGAAAGGGAAAATGATTGCAAATGAAAGCAGCTGCCTTTCCAGACGTTGTTGAATGGAACACGAGCTCTGCTTTCCAAATGTACCAAGCTGTGGCTTAATCACCTTGTGGCTTCCTCCTGCTGTGCTGGTTTGTGTTAAACACGCAAGGTGAAGGCACACGTGGTGTTCTGGCTAGAATGGAGTGTGACTGTCTGTTTCCCCATCCCTGATTCTCTTCCTGCAGAGTGGGGAAGCTGTGAAGGAGCTTTATAACCAACTCGGTGAGAAACTGGAGCTCCGCAAGCCCAGCCCAGCAGAAGTGACTGAGACTCCCTCCATGGAGCTGCCCTTGCCCACGGTGCCCACTCCAGCCTCACGCTGAGCTGTGGCTGCAGGGCAGGACTGGGGGGACAGGAACTGAGCCTGTGCTGCCTTCTGAGTGTCTCTGCCCACGTGGTGGACACAAAAACAAAGCCACTGAAGCTCCTTCAGGAAACGCTGCAGCTCACCCAGCTCACTGGCTCCTGCTGGTTACAAAACTGTATGCAGTGAATTGCAACGTTTACTTTTCTTAAAGATAGCTGAGTGTCTTCTTGCAGATCCACTTAAAATCTGACTGTACATTTTTTAAAAAAAACAAAATGAAATGCATATTTTTAAGCTTGGCATCCTGTGTATTTAAACCCTGCTCAGTGAGGTGGAGCCCTGGTGTGGCTGAGCAGGTGGTGTGTGCTCTTGAGGCTGATCATGGCTTCCTTTGGCCTTGGTCTGTCCCTCAGGGTCTCTGGAGAAGATGCTCAAGAGGAGGAAGAGTCAGAGGGGATGAGCTCCACTGAAACCAGTCCCTGAGGTTCCAGCTCTTGTGGGACATGGTAAGATGTGCTGCACTATCAGAGGTGTCCACTGCTGCCACCAGCCCGAGCAGCAGTCCCCAGCCTCTTGTCAGATGCTCTGGGTCTCCTTGCCAGCACTCCCCTTCCACCAGGGCCAGGCTCAGCATTCAAAACAAGGGGAAAATGGGATCTCAGAGCTTCAGGTGGGTGTAAAACACGGACTGAGGGCAGCTCCAGCCAGGGTCACTCAGTGCTGAGGACACATCAGACAGGGTTGCTGCCCCATGGCTGCTCCAATTCATGGACATCTCTGAATTCCCTGCTCTTTCCCAATCCCTTCCCTGCTCTTGCCCTCTGTGGTGCAAAAAGGACCATCAGCAAATTGAGGAGAATCCAGCAGCACGTGGAGCCCACACGAAAGATAACGAGGTCAGTCCAGCTGGAAGGAGAACTTGACAAAAGCAGCTGAACCATCTGTGTGGGTGGATTTTGGCCTGCTGGACCTGCCAGGGGAGTTTGAGGAGAAGGACAAGGCTGAACAACTGGAGGCAGTGAAACCTGGTTCCTTTTCTAGCAAAACAATTGCACAAGGGACAAAGGTATCTCACCTTGGGGTGAGTCTGGGCTCTGCTTCTCCTCTTCAGCAGGGTCAGCCTGGGGAAGGGGAAAGGCATCCCTGGGAGATCACAGCCTCACATCTGCCTGTGTTAGAGACAGCAGCCCAGGAGTGAGAATTGGGGTCTTTCCTTCTTCAGCAGCTTCTGTGAATGTCATTTTATGACAAGGAAGTGAGAAAGAATCAGCAGGGTTTGAGTTGGGCCCTTAAATCCCATCCTATCCACCCCTGCCATGGCAGGGACACCTCCCACTATCCCAGGGTGATCCAAGCCCTGTCCAGCCTGGCCTTGGGCACTGCCAGGGATCCAGGGGCAGCCCCAGCTGCTCTGGGCACCCTGTGCCAGGGCCTGCCCACCCTCAGGTATTCCTGTGGTAATTCCTGTAGCCAGCTATCCAGCTTGAGCCAGAATAAACCGTGCTGTCCTTGTGCCATTGTCATAAAAAAAAAACCAGTCCAGGACTCAGGAGACAATTGTTATTGTAGTTTTAATGTTAATTTTTTCCCTCAGGCCAGCATCAATTTTCTGTGCCAAAGCTGAGCTGCCTGCTGAGGGTTAACAGAATAAAGAAGTGGTGAAATGTGTACAAAATCCTGGTAATGAGTCATTACCAATCTGATACAAAGCAACCCAATGATTAGGAATGCAGTTTCATATTAGCACTTTTTCAGGCACAGTTGTAGGTAGAAGCAAGTAAATACCCTCAGAAGAAATGTGTCTCATAGCATCTGTTCTTTCTTTTGTTAATTATCGACTCCTATGAGCCTGTGGAAAGAGCTGGCAGATTCTGCAGTGCCCCTTGTTCTTTTTAACTCTGAAACTCCATTTTCCTGTCTGCTCTGAAAGCTGAGAGCTGCTCTGGAACTTCGTGTTCACTCTGCTCTCTGCTTCCAGGAGTGGAAGGAAGGGAGCCCTGGTGTGCTGAGAGGAAAGAGAGGGCAGTGGCTGCAGGGCTTTGTTCCCCTGAGCTCACACATTGCTCAAGGTGTCATCAGTGACTTGTGAAACAACAAAACATCTGCTCCAGTGGGTCCCAGCCAGGATTGTTCCCAGCCCACGTTCTCCAGACCAGCACCGTGGTCTCTGCTCCATCTCCACTCAATAATCACATAATTGCAGAAGGAGTTTTACAGGTGGTTCCTTGAAGAGCAGCCAAAGGGCAAGGGAAGGAATCTGTTTTCCATCTCACCCAGGACAACATTCATGGGCTTTGGAGATGCAGGAAACAGCCCTGAGCCATTTTGGATTCATCCAATTCATCCAAACTGGGGATTTGGAGACACCAGGACCTCCAATCCACCTTGGCCAGTGCCGTGCCTAAGCAGAGGGACTTTCACTTGCAGGTGTTTGTGGCCTGACTCTGCCTGGGGGGGTCACTGCACCTTTTGGATGCTCACAGGAATTTTGGGCCATGACCTCGTGGCCTCTTGCAAGAGCTGCTTGTCCTGATGTTTCAGTTCGAGCTGTGGCTGGGAGGTTTGGTGTTCTCAGAACTTGTCTAGCCTGGTAGCTGGAGGGATCCTGCAGCCCTTGGGCCCCAAAAGGGAAATGCAGATCACTGTCTTTGCAGTGAAACTCAGGAGTTCCTTCTTAAAAGCCAAAAATTGCAGCAAGTTTTGGGTCAACCCCGATTTACTGTAACAAAACAGTTGTTGCTGCCTTCTTGTGATTCCCCTTGGGGGCTGTGAGACTTCTGGGTCAATGGTGAGCCTTAGGAAGGTGGGTTTTCCTGTTTGCTAGTCAGTCACACCGCATTCTAAGTGGAAAAATGGGATGGTGGATGCTTCCCAGGAGCCTGAAGTGATTGTTGGTGTTGCAGGGTGCCCTTGGAGCTGCAATGAATATTAATAAATATTAACTGACTAATAGATTTTAACTGACACCTACCACCTCTGTGTCTTAAAATCTCTTTAGGAGTGAAGAGGCTCAGATTGGCACCCAAACTGTGGAAAATAGTCCCTGGGGAGCGGAGGGACATGGTCCTGCTCCTCAGGGCCTTTGCTCCATCAAAACACAGCCCAAACACTGGGAATGCTGCAGCAGTCAGGCTTGCAAGGAGTGAAGGGCTGGGGACAGCTCAGTTATTCTGGGTTTTAATTCCAGTCCAATCAGCTGGACTGAGCCTTGGACAGAGAAGCTTGGCCTCATGTCCACCCTGGTTTTACAAAAGAATTTCAAACCTGCCCTTGCTGCTGCTTAGGAATGAGATGTTGTCATTGCTCAGGAGCTCAGCTGTCCCTTCTGTGTCTGCTTCAAGTTTCTCCTCTGCCACCACAACTGGGGCAGACAAAGTTTGCTTTTCATTCCCTGCTCTTCAAAGCCTGCCTGAATTCCAGGCTCTCTGACATCACCCCAGGTTCAAGCTGGGGAGTTTTCTCCTTTCCCACAGCCTCCACCCAGGGTCCACCGCCTGTCATTTGTGTCTGAGAGCAGCAGAGGGGACAGGGTGCCTCTGCTCTGCATTAAAGCGTCTGCAGAGCAGTGGAGAATGGGGAGCAGCTCGAGGCTGTGAGCTCTGTTTGGTGCTGTGTTATGTGATAATGTTGTACACACATTTTATTGGCTTATCTCTGGGTGCTGATGGTTATCAAACAGCAGAAGAGCCCAGCTGGTCATCAGAAATCCACAGTGAGTTCACAGACTGCTGCTGGGCTCTGCTGGGAGTGATTGCACACCTGAAGGATCCTCACGGGTGCTTCTGCTCCCATCTGACTTCTTCAGGAGAACGCTGAGGCTGTGCCCTTGGGCTGGAGTTGTGGAATCACAGAATCCCAACTGGTTTGGGTTAAAAGGGACTTTCAAATTCATCCCATCCCACCCCTGCCATGGGCAGGGACACCTCCCACTGTCCCAGCTTCTCCCAGCCCTGTCCAACCTGGCCTTGGGCACTGTCAGGGATCCAGGGGCAGCCCCAGCTGCTCTGGGAATTCTATTCCAGGGCCTGCCCACCCTGCCAGGGAACAATTCCTGCCCAATATCCCATCTAAATCTACCTTCATGCTGAGGGCAGAGGGGAAACACTGCTGTGAGGGGTGTTCTGTGCCCCCTGTACCCCATGGTCCCTCAGCAGCAGTGCCTCTCCCACCCTGCCCTCCCAAACTGGCCTTTAATCACGCTAAAATCTAAATATTTTTTGACTCATTTGTCAAAGAGCTTACTGTTCATGACCAGTCACAGAATCAGCTGCTGTGCTCTCAGCTCACAAATTGTTGGCTTTTCTACCTTATGTTGCATTAAGTATTATTTTTGTTCAGCTGTTGGAGCATCTCTTACAGATCTGAGTGAGTTGTTAGGAGTTATTCCGCTGCTCCTGCCCTGGGAACGTCTCTCCCTGTGGGAAAAGCTTCTCTCCCCTGGAACAAAGGAGTCACGTTGGGTTTACTCATCAAAAATTGCATATGTATAAAATATCAGTGCTGTCCTTGGTCTCCAGTGCCTCACCACGCCTGACTCGTACCACACATCAGAACCCATCACCCGCAGCCTGGCAACTCTCTCCGTTGCCATGGGAACAGCTCCACTATCCCTTCACAGAGAACCTCAAATATTCCCATTTTCAGAGCTGTTAGAACACCTCCAGTCCTGGCAGGTTTCATTCACTTGCTCACTCCTCTCCACAAGCTCTTCTCCTCCCAATTTAGAGAGTTACTCAGCACTTCTGGGCTCCTCGTGAGTTGGCTGAGGGGAAATCACCCAGCACTTGGAGGTGCACATTTGTCTGGGGCAATGATGCTGCCCTTGGGTTTATTCCATCTGCAGATCTGCCATGGAATTAGCTATTGTGTGTTAAATTGGTGCTTAAAAGAAAATTATCAAAGCCCTGGCTACTGCACACTTGTCTGCACTTACACACACAAGGGTAAGAGTTTCTGAGGAACCCCTGACCTCAGGTGGGTGAGGTGAGCTGGCTCAGCTTGGAAGCAGCTTCCCCGTGGGGAGTTTGTGGTGGGAGGGCTGTGAGGTGTGAATTCACTCCCCAGCATGTGGAACCCCAAGCCCAGCTCTCCCTGTCTGTGCAGGAGCTGTGGGATGGAGGATCCTGGGGGTCCCTGGGTTTGCCCCTCCTCTGAGCTCCCTTTTCTGCAGTTGGCACAGCTCCACTGGGCACAAGTTTGCTTCTGGATAGCCATAAATAGTTATTGAGGCCTTATTATTTCACTTATGGAAATATTGCAGCAGAAGAACGTGAATTTTGAGTGAGATGGTTTTAAAAGCAGTTCTTGGTGGGGACATTTTTCTTTTTGCTTCATACAAGTGTCATAGCGAGACACTCTGTGCTTTTGTCCTGCTAGAAATTCCAGGCACAAGAACTGCCTTGTGTCCATGGAGGAAAGAAGGGAGAGGCTGAGGGCATCTCAGGGTGTGCAGATCCTGGCACAGGGTGCCCAGAGCAGCTGGGGCTGCCCCTGGATCCCTGGAATTTCCCAAAGGCCAGGCTGGACAGGGCTGGGAGCAGCCTGGGACAGTGGGAGATGTCTCTGCCATGGCAGGAGTGGGATGGGATGGGATTTAAGGTCTCTTCCAACCCAAACCAGTCTGGGATTCTGTGATCTGGTGGCACAACCAGATCTCAGCCAGATCCTCCACTCTAAACAGAAGGGCTGGGAGAGGAGCTGTGGTTTGGGAAGCCTGGATGCTGTGGCCACAGCTTTCCTGCACATCAGGAGCCTGTCAGAGCCTCACGCTGGGAAAACAGCAGCTGAAGATTCGGGTAAGGGATAATAGCGAGGAAAACACAATAAGAGAGTGAGAAAACACTCAGGAGAAAAAAAATCTCAGCCGCAAACCCCTGAGTAACACTCCTAAACAAGATTGGCTCGGTGCAGCCCCGGATCCTGAGGCGCTGGGAAGAGCCAGCTCAGAGAATCCCCAGCCAGTGACTGGGGGTTTGATTTACTCCTCAGAGCCAGACAGAGCTCTCTGCTCTGCCAGCTCTCCCCTCCACCCCCGACAGGGGCGGCTGCTCCTGCCATGCCCGTGTGGGCAGGGGATGCTGAGCCAGAGGGGCACCGAGGGCTGCAGCCCCCCGAGATGTGACCCCTTTGTGCTGCTCCAGCCACAGGCACGGGGCTCTGATCCCCCGGGGGATTTCTCCAGCGCTAATTCACCCTGCACAGAGCCCAGCCCGCTCTCCAGCAGCAGCAGCAGCAGCCTCAGCATCCCCGCGGCTCCCGGAGCAGCAGCAGCGGCTCCCCCCGAGCCAATGCCACCCCTACCCAATGAAGCAGACCCCGAGGTGCCACGGATGGATCCCAGGATTCTCATTTTCCTCCTCTACGTGATGATCCTGCACGAGCTGGTCAGCGGCTGGATGGAGTACCAGAAGCAGATGGCCAAGCCAAAGAAGCAGGCAGGTCCGGTGTGGTCCTCCAGGTGAGTGGCTGCTCCCAGAGGGGCACCGGGATGTTCTGATGGGGAGGATTGTTTTTGTGTGCATCCACCGGTCCTTGGAGCTGTGTCTGTGCCCTGTCTCATCTGCCGGGCATTAATGCACTGAGCTGGGGATTAAGGTCTGTTAATCCTCTGAGCCTGCATTGTCTGAGCATCCCCTGCGTTTGACACACTTGCAGATAAACACGCCTGTCGCTTGCCTGGGGGGTTTTTTTGGGGGATTTTTCTATGGAAATGTGCTGTAACTCAGCATATTTGCTGTGAGTCAGGTTCCCAGTCGCCAAACCTAGAAGAGAAAAATGTGGGTAGCACAAGGAGCTACACTTCATGCATGATATTCATCAATGAGGCACAAACCTCCAGAGGCTGCTTGCAAGCAGAGTATTTCATGTTAAATCACTACCGTGCATGTCACTATCTCTCCGTCTCCTCCCACTCCCTGGGCTGGGCCCACTACACCAATCCCTTCTTTTCTGCCCAACAACAAAAATGAGCTGGAGAAATAAGGGCAATTAACGAAAAATGCTGCAAATATTTAAAATTCGGATCTGTTCTTGCAAACGTTGTTTATGTGTTGTTCACATGTAACGGTGTTTGGGGTCATGGTTGGTTTGGCTGAGGTCTTTCCTGGACATCAGGCATTCCTTGTCTTCCTGTGATTAGGGAATCACACCCCAAAATCCACCTCCTGCCAAATCACAGGCCACAGCATACCAACCCCTCAGAGCTTTGGACCTAAAAATGTGCCCATGACCCAGTTTGCTCCAGGTCTGGCTGCTGCAGCTCGAGTGCACAGAGCTCTCAGCTCAGTCCTTATCCTAATCCTCTGTTGTGCACCATTCCCAGCCCCAATTCCAGCCCTGCTGCTGCACAAGCTCCCCCCAGAGGTGTCTCCATGGATGAAACCCCCAGGAGAAAGCAGTGAGGATGCACCCGTGGCTCCCTTCAGCCCCAGTTCAGGAATACATTCCCTGGCTGGATTTCCAGAGCAGCAGAGCTCAGCTGCACCTTGAGCGAGTGAAATGATCAGCGCTGGGAGCACTGCCATGGGTGGAGACAGCACAGAAATAGCTTGAAGGGGATGGGGCTGGCTGGGTTCTGATCGAGGTCAGAGGCAGATTTCCTCTCTGTCTCCAAGGCAGAGTGCAGGGTGGAATTGGGACACAACTTGAGCTCTGGGACACCCTGATGCCAGAGAGAAAATCTAATGGAGTTATTTGGTTTACTGGAAACCACCGAACCACTTGCCTCAAGCAGCCAGAATAATGCAGCAAGACTGGGGGTTTTTAAAGAGAATTAGGTACCCCAACAAAACCAAAAATCCCCAAGAGCTGCTACCTCACCCAGCCTCATTTTGGGATGTGGGACCAAGCCTGATGATCTGTGCAGGGCTCCACATCCTGGAGACATCCCAGCCCTCTCCATGTGAGCTGGGTGTGCAGCCCACCCTGCCCACCCTGCTGCTCCTCCAGCTGCCCCCAGCTCTGTGGGGATCACCTGGATAATTCCCAGCTTGCACCACAAACAGGTGGAGCTCTCAGAGAACTGGAGAATTATGAATTAGTGGAATTAAGATTGTCCCGCAGGTTCATCTTGACTGATGAGCCCACGAGGTTCCCAGTGCTCAGAGAGCACAGCTGGAGCCAGATGTTCATCCTTCAGTTTGGTCCTGGGCTTAGAAAGGGCTCAGAAACAGCTGCCACATCTGGAGCCTGGTTATCCATGGAGCTCAAGCCGTGGCTCAGCAGTGGGGAAAAAACTTCCTCATGTCCAGCACCGGCTCCAGGGTGAGCCCAGGGAGCTGGGACAGCCAGCCCAGCCCAGCCCAGCCCAGCCCAGCCCAGCCCAGCCCAGCCCAGCCCAGCCCAGCCCAGCCCAGCCCAGCCCAGCCCAGCCCAGCCCAGCCCAGCCCAGCCCAGCCCAGCCCAGCCCTGGAGGGGCTGGTGTCACCTGGAACTTAAGGGTTATAGGATTTTCAGGAGGATTTACAGACACTGCCAAGGCAGCCACCCAAAACCTTCCTGGAAGAGCTGAACCCTGAGGTAAGAGCAAGGCAGAGTTGGATGTGAGGGCATTCTGCTTCCCAGCACAGCCTGGAGCTGGGCCAGCGCTGGGGAGGTGAGCTCACAGCTCACAGCCACCCCCCCGGCCTGGCAAGGGTAATTAACATGAAAACCAATTAGGAAATGCAGTTATAAAGCAGTGAGGTAACTAGGAATTAGGACAGGAGGGTGCTCTCTCTCGGCTGTAGCCTCAGCCCAGGCAGATTTCAGGGCTCTTCCTCCTTTTGTGGCTGTTCAATAGTAACAGGCTCTGTTGTGAGGCAGCTTTTTCTCACATTCACAGTTTCCCACAGCTCTGCCTTCCTCCGCTCCTGGCGTGGCGGCTCCCCCGCCCCTGCTCCATTGATCCTCGTTCCCGGCACAATCCAGGGGGAATCCATCCCAAAATCCCGACACAATCCAAGGGGGGATCCATCCCAAAATCCCGGCACAATCCAGGGGGAATCCATCCCAAAATCCCGACACAATCCAGGGGGAATCCATCCCAAAATCCCGACACAATCCAAGGGGGATCCATCCCAAAATCCCGGCACAATCCAGGGGGGATCCATCCCAAAGTCCCGACACAATCCAGGGGGGATCCATCCCAAAATCCCGACACAATCCAAGGGGATCCATCCCTGAATCCCGTCACAGTCCAGGGGAAATTCATCCCAGGATCCCGGCCCGGGCTGGCTTGGGAGCTCAGCAGCTCTTTCCAACACCTCCACGAAGCGGGGCAGGGAAGGTTCCCATTCCCCATCGCCCTCAGGAGAGGCTCAGCCCCGATTCTCTGCCCACCCTGAGCACCAGGAGCTGCAGCAGGACCCAGCCCTTGATCCCTTGGCAGCAGCGCTGGGGAACCAAAATTCCCCGTCCTTTTGGGAGCCTCCTCTGTGTGCAGACGTGTCGCAGCCCTGTCCCAGGGCAGTAACGATGCTTTGCTTTGTTCCTCAGCAGCAGCAGCAGCAGCAGATCAGCCTCCTCCAGCTTCTCCAGGCCGCTGGTGCACTCCGTGCGCAGGGAGAGGAACCGGGACTGGAGGAAAGCGGGAAGGATCATCAGGAAAGCCTGAGCATGGATCTGCTGCTGGGCCAGAGGAACCAGCCCTGAGGGTCTGCAGACCTCACACACGGACAGCATCCTCCAGGGACCTGCAGCTCAGATGGAACGAGCCTCTTCCAGCTGGGAATTCATCCCTGCCTGGGGAGGAGCCACCACGGAGCGGTGGAAGAGCCCGAGGTGGGACTTTTGCCACCCAACACCACGAAGTGACTTTTCTTCATTCTTCCCCGAGGGCTGAATGGATGGAGAACAGATTTCCCAAGGAAAAAGCAGAATTTGCTCCCCCATGGGCAGCCCTGGGAAGACTCCCAGTGCTTTCAGCCTCCTCCAGCTCCAGGACTGCGTGGCCACTCAGCATCATTTCCCAAAGTGACTGGAAAACCTTCAGTGCCCCGTTTGTCACCACTCCCAGGAGGAGCTGCCTCCCCAGGGACACTTTGGGAACTCTGGCTCCCTGTTAAGGCTCATGCACCAAACGCCTGCCAATTTCTTCTCTGCTTTTCCCCACCTTTGTTAAATAAGTTGCTCCGGGGAAGAGGAGGGAAAATGAAAAATGCCCTGAACCAGTGACTCACAGTTATATCACCAAATGCAATTTACTGCAATGGCCTCGTAATTAGCATTTTTGGAAACTTCCCAGCGGCTAAAGCAAATAAATGTAAAAGCCACTTTCTAAGGAGCAGAAAGGTGGGGAGGAAACACAATCGTGCTCTTGTAGACTCTTCTGTTTAAGCATAAAATCACATTTTAGAGGCAGAAGTCATCCTGCAGCTGTTGTGGGCAGGATGGGAGTGGTGGAGCACGGGAGGGATTCTGACACTGGCCTCTAACAGCAGCTGCCCATGGCAAAACTGCTCCTTATTTGCTGAGCATAATGTTTGGCTCAAACACAGCCTGTTTTCCTCGTTGCCAACCACTTGTGAGCTTGACTCAGGCTCGCAGAAGCATTATCCAGAAGCAGATAGCAAGGGGAGTTGGAATAGATTATGCATTCATTATCCAGAAGTAGCCACCAGATACATTTGCACATTTGTCTGCTGCTCAGTTGTTTGCAAATCGTTCCTGGTGCTTGAGGCTGTGTTTGTTCAGTCACACAACTCCCAATCCTCTCTCTCAGGCAGGCTGGATCACTAACCTGGCTGTAAATCTCTGCTTTCACCTACAGGAGATGAAGTTTCTACCTTAAAGTTCACTCCTTGTGTTGAGATGGTTTTGGAAAAGGAGGCAGAAGTAGCTGTTAACAGTTTCTGCACATTTCAAAGCATAAATTGTGGAATTGTGCCTCAGCTCTGGGACACGGGGGCTGCTCCCCTGTCCTGATCCATGCAGGTACAAGTGACAGCAACAGATGGAGATGGCAGGAGGGAAAACATCCGGGCAGTGTTTCTGTGCCCTGGAGGAATTCACTTCCCTGGAGCTGGGTGCGTTTGGGGGATGTTCTCCCCACTCTTCTGCCAGAGCCTGGGTAAGTTTGGGAGCTGTGGCTGTAGAAAAAGGGTTTGAATTAATTCCTGCAGTGGCCCCAGGGACCAGGCTGGGCTCCCAGCCTGAGCAGGACAGAGCAGGCACAGAGAGATGCATCTTTAAGGAAAGGTGAAGGGCCAGGACTGCCTTGCCCTGATGATCACATGCTGGATTTATTGCTGTAAATATAATATTTACTCCAAATAAACTCTTTTACACACACAGAATTCAGACTGTCTCTGTTCTCATTCAGCTCTCGTGTCTCTGCTGGTTTTGGTTTTCCCAGCCCAGGACCCAGTGAAGGTGTTGGCTGGGATCTGGTGGTGATCCAGTATGGATAAAAGCTGAATTTAGAGCACAAATATTCTTGTTCTCATCCTTTCTGCAGAGGAAGCCAGGACTGCCAAGCAGAGTCTGGTATTGGATGGCTGTAGGTTTTTTTTGGTTTTTTGACATTCAGGTCACTCTGCAGCTCTGTTGGAGAAAGTCCTGCCCAAGGAATGTACCCTGGGCTGGGAGCTGCTGGTGGTGGAGAGCTCAGGCTCCCCCACTCTGCCCAGACATTCCTGCCTTCCCCCCCCTGCAGCACAGCAGGACTTTGGGGTTCTCTCTGTCCCTCCAGTGCTACTGAGGGGTTGTTCCTGTGGGCAGGGACTCCCTGGGCTGTAAGGAAGCTCTGGCCAGGCGCCTCTCCTGCCTCTTCTTGTGCCTGGATCTCCCAAATGTGTGACTTTTACACTGCTGAACACCCAGACCTCGCTGGATGCAAGGGCTAAGCAGGGAAAGAATTTACAATGAAAGCCATAAATCATGGGGAAGTCCAGCAAAAATTGCCATGGATCTCCTGCCCGTGAATATTTTGTGTTTTTTCTCTTCCATCAAGAGCTGGTCTGAATCCAACACCCCAACACAAGGGAAAACAATCCATGTCCAGGCCCTGGTGTCCCTTGGCCACCCGGAGCAGCTCATGGAGTGACCCAAACTGTGGGAAAGAAGGGAATGAAGTGAGGATTGAACAGGGGAGAGAGGAGATGCTCCCTGGGTAAGGCAAAAGCAAACCTCAGGGTTGGTTTTTAGGATGTGCTGTAAACTCAACCCATGAGTGTGACACAAGATCTGCTTTTTCCTTCTCCACCCCTCCAATCTGTCTGAATTGTCCTTCCCCTTTCCATCTCGCCTCTTTCCATGGAAAACCTGCAGGTAACAGAGGAACTTGGATTTGCTTTTTGCATCAGCAAAGTCGGGCTCAGAGACCTGGATTTGCTCTGGGTTTCTGGAAAAGGCTGCAGTGAGAGGATGGGAAGAAGGAATTCCTCATTTTCCAGGAGGAACAGGTCAATAGTTGGGATTTTCATCAAGGTTTTTGTTCCCAGTATCCTATTTTGTGTTGGGGTCTGCTCTAATGTAACCCTACAAAGAACCTGTTTATCCTACAGCCCCGTACCAAGGCCAGGACAGAAGTGACTGACAGACTCATTTTCTATCTTGGCTTCTCTGTGCTAATTAATTCCTTGATTAATCCCTACCTGCCTGTTTCACCAGGGTTGCTGTGAGGTTTAATTGAATTTGTGTCTCTCATGCACCTGGCAAGCTCAGAGGAAAGGTGCTGTTCCCTGCTGGACACCCTTGTTGGATAAATCCTGTTGCCAGCAATCTGCACCTTGGATCTGGGCTCTTATTTGGAGGAGGAAAAGCTTTTGGGTCAGTGATTTGATGATTGAATAAGAGGACATTTGTATATATCTGTGGAAAATGTGGCTGTCCCCCTGCCCACATTTGCCAAAGTGCCCCAGCAAACAGATAAAACCTCAAATTTCAACATTCAGCTGAGCAGGAACTGAATCAGGATAATCCCTTTTTATTCCACCAGGGAGCAGAACTCCAATGATTTTGGTACTAAACACTTCTGCAGGTCAACATTCACCTTTTTGTTCTTCACCAACTCTTCATTAGGGATTCCCTCGGGACAGGCAGCTGGGAAACGCAGAATTGTTCCCAGGCATGGCAAATAACCAGGAATTAAAACATATTTACAGCCCTGCAAGCAGTGGTAGCTCAGGCTACATTTAAACTTCAAAACCTACCCTGAGCATCCTCCAAAGCCTCTCCTCAGTTTGAGCAGTTAACTCAGCATTTAGTAAACCCAGGAAAATCCTTCCATTCCAGACACTTTAGATTTAAAGGAACTTCTGGGATTATCGTCTCTATTCACTTTGAGGAAAATGGTTTTATAGGTTTTAAGGTTTAATGGTTTAATGGTTTTAAGGTGAAAATAATATATAATATATAGTATATAATATATACTATATAGTATATAGTATATAATATATAATATATAATAAATATATAATATATAATATATAATATATAATATATAATATATAATATATAATATATATAATTATATATAATTTTTCTATATTATATAATATGTAATATATAATATATAATAGATAATAGATAATATATAATATATAATATATAATAGATAATAGATAATAGATAATAGATAATATATTATATATATAATTATATATATAATTTTTATATTATATATAAATATTTTATATATTATATATAAAATATAGCTAATATATATGAAAATTCTATTGTATATTAAAATTGTATTATAGCTGTATGAAAATTATATAATATATAATGATTCTATTTATATAGAATCATTATTATATTTATATAGAATATGTAATTGTTCTATTTATATAGAATATTTCATTATTGTATTTATATAGAATATGTAATTGTTTTGTTTATATAGAATATTTAATTCTTATATTTATATAGAATATGTAATTGTTTTGTTTATATAGAATATTTAATTCTTATATTTATATAGAATATGTAATTGTTTTGTTTATATAGAATATTTAATTCTTATATTTATATAGAATATGTAATTGTTTTGTTTATATAGAATATTTAATTCTTATATTTATATAGAATATGTAATTGTTTTGTTTATATAGAATATATAATTCCTATATTTATATGTAATATATAATTCTTATATTTATATATAATATTTCCTTATGCCTTTCTGAATGAACTCGTGTGTTTGTAAGGATCATGGCCACACCATTCCTTTGTTAATCCAGATTTTTCACTGCTGCCAGGGAAACAGGGACAGATCCTACAGGCACAGCTCAGGCTTTCAGCAGAAACCCTGCAAACGCTTCCTTCTGCACATTCCCCTTTCCCCACAGCCCTTCCTGCCCAGCAAACATCAGTTATTTTGCATATTAATACGGCTAATGAGTGTTAATGATGATGATGTCAGAGGCAGTGGTCCCCAGGGTGATGCCAGCAGTGCCAGGGCTGCCCCAGAGCCTTTCCCCACATTTTTGGGTGCTGACTCCCAAAGTTGTTTCCTGTTGCTGAGCTGGCCAAACCTCGCTGCAGCAGGGATGGAAGTGCCCAAACCCATCGCGCTCCTCTGGCTCTTGGGAGGGATTTGTTCCTCCTCCACAGAGTTTTGGAGGTGGGAGGAACCTCGTGAGGTCAATCTGAGTGTCCCTTCCTCACTGCCACCACCTGCCCTGGCCACTGCAGACAGGACAACCTCAGCACCTATTAAATTATTAAATGATTAAATTATTAATTTTATATATATATATATATAATTATGGAGCTGGGACAAGCTTCTGGTCCCACAGAAGAATAAATTTGACTTTCCTTTGTGACTTTTCCTGACTTGTTCTGTGGTCAGTGGAGCCAGGAGGGCAGCGGAGCCTTCAGCAGCATCTCGGGCACAGCGGAATCAACACCTGCCATGAGCCCATTGGGGACATCCCAGAGCTCCTCGTGTTCATTACCAAGGGGTAATTAATTAATTTGCAGCGTGGAGAGGCTGGAGGGTGGAAGAGGGGGAGGTTTAAGGTGTGAGAGCTGTGCCCTGGCTGTGTGGGAAGCAGTGCAGGTGATGCAGGAGATGAAGGAGCTGCAGGTGATGCAGGAGATGAAGGAGCTGCAGGTGATGCAGGAGCTGCAGGTGATGCAGGTGATGCAGGAGATGCAGGAGATGCAGGAGATGCAGGAGATGCAGGAGATGCAGGAGATGCAGGAGATGCAGGAGATGCAGGAGATGCAGGAGATTCACGTGATGCAGGTGATGCAGGAGATGCAGGAGCTGCAGGAGATGCAGGAGATGCAGGAGATTCACGTGATGCAGGTGATGCAGGAGATGCAGGAGCTGCAGGAGCTGCAGGAGATGCAGGTGATGCAGGAGATGCAGGAGATGCAGGTGAGAGGGGGAGCAGAGACAAAGCTGCTCCTTGCACAAGGATTTTGCTGCCAGATTTGGGGCATTTTAAGCACATCTGGCTGCTTTGCTCTGCAGGAAGCTGCCAGAATTTACCTTTTCTTTGTGAAGAAGCTGGCAGAAAGGTGGTTTTCCCTAGAAAAAAACCCTTTTGCCACCAAAATACCCACCCAGCTGCACCAGAGGCCTCACACATTGCACCTCTTCAAGGCAGCCTTGTTCTATCAAAGGTCAAACCCTGCAAGCTCTATAAAGTTGCTCAATTATCAATCAAAATAAAATAATAATAATAAGATAATTTTACTTTAAAAAAATAATAATAAAATAATTATTTTACCCTTTAAAAGTCCCAGCTCCTGAAATCATGTGATTGCAAGGAGATGACATTGCTGAGGAAAGCACTGGGTTTGGGTAAGCACTGAGAAAACAAAAACCACCAGCGAGGAATCTCCTGTTTTCTTCAGAAAAATCCCCTCGTGACTGGGCCAGAGCAAGTGGAGCTGCTCTGAAAGCTCTGCTGGCAGCAGCCAGGGGCTGGGGGCAGGGAGGGAAGTGAGAGAGCTTTGCATTTGTGTAAGGCTGCAAAATGGGCTTGCCAAACAGGATACAGGCTGGGAAACCAGCTGGGCCAGGAGGTGGATCAATCCCTGCTGCTGATAATTCTATTTACATTAAAAGGGAGTTCATCTTTTTGGTGGTTTGCTGCTTGTTCAGACTCTGAGCGCTCTGCTGCTGTGGGAGCTTTGATGCACTTTGAGGTGTTTGATATTTAGTTTTGCTGAAAACATTCAAATTTCCCTGGGTTTGCACCCCAGGATTCTGGCTGGAGCCTGGGGAAGGAGGTCACAGGGCAGCAATCATAGAATTGTAGAATCATTAAGGCTGGAAAAGACCTTGAAGATCATCAAGTCCAGCACTGCTCACCACTAAACCACGTCCTCCACACTCACACGTTTCTTTGAACACTTCCAGGGATGGGTGACTCCATCAGTTCCTTGGACAGCTTGTGCCACTGCTTTACAAGCTTTTAAATAATTATTATATTTTTTTCTTAACATCCAACCTCAATCTCCCTTGGTACAACTTCCATTCTGTCACTTGCCCTCTCCCTGAAGCCAAAAGCTGGGTGGGAGCCCGTGGGTCAGGGCTCCTGCTCCCGGTGTGGGGAGCTCCAGCTCTGGAGAGATGAGAAAAGAGTTCCCCCCATGAGTCAGAGCCCCTGGGTCCCTCTTTGCAGAGATCACAGGGAAATTGGTCCTCTTTTGTCACCCAAGAAGCCCTGGGTGGCTCCACTGCCCCACTGAGCTGGGGCTGCTTTGTTTCTCTTCCCTCCTGGCTCTGAGCGATGCCAGGGAAGGTTTGGGTGGAATTCCAGCTGGTCACTGTCCCCAGTGGCTTTTGTGTTCCTTTTCCTGCCCTGGCACTCTCTGTTTGGCTGGAGGTTGTCCCCTCGGATTTCCCTGCTCCTTTTCCCCCAGTTTCTTTTCCTACAGCCTGAGGTGTCACAGGATGACAGAGATTTAGAGTAAATCCAGGTGAAAGCTCCCAGGGAAGCTGTTTGGGGTTTATTCTGTCTGTGGGCTGGAGGAGGAGGATGCTCAGGGCAGCTCTTACAGATGTCCACACCCCCTGAAGCTGAAAACAACCTCCAAAATATTGTTCAGCTGCAGAAAAGGAGGCTCAGAGGCTTTTCCAACCTCACTGATTCCGTGATTCTGTGGAAATGATTTCTAAGAGCTCTCTGCCAGCAGAGCCTAAGGCAGCTCTGAGCTGTGAGGCTGCAGGGGGAGCCCTGCAGGGAATTTATACATATAAATATGTATTTACATTTACATTTATATTTATATTTATATTTATATTTATATTTATATTTATATTTATATTTATATTATATTTATATTTATATTTATATCTATATTTACATTTATATTTACATTTATATTTATATTTATATCTATATCTATATCTATATATCTATATCTATATCTATATCTGTATCTATATCTATATCTATATCTATATTAAAAATGTATATATAATATTTATATCAAATATGTATATATATAATATTTATATTTAATATAAAATATATGTATTTATATGTTATATATGTATTTATGTGTCATATATGTATTTATATGTCATATATATTTGTTTATGTCATAGGTATGTATTTATATGTCATTTATATGTATTTTAAGTGTCAGATATATATGTATGTCATATACATACGCATTTAAATGTAATATATATGTATTTAAATGTAATATATATGTACTTATGTGTCATATATGTGTATTTATATGTCATATATATGTGTTTATATGTCATATATAGGTATTTATATATCATATACATATGTATTTATACACCATATATATATGTATTTATGTGTCATATATGTATTTATATGTCATATATATATGTGTTTATATGTCATATATGTATTTATATGTCATATATATGTATTTATATGTCATATATATATGTATTTATATGTTATATAAATATATATATGTATTTACATGTGTGTTCACAGAAAAAGGGATGGCAGCACTATTTGAATGGAGGCAAAGCAGCTTGGGCACAAATCTGAGGAGATTTGCTGTTGCCTGAATGTGTTTTAATTGTAAAGAAGCATCAGTTCAGCTGGCTGGCAGGAGAAGTGTAAAAGTGGGTGTGTGCTGGGGGTTTGGTTTAAATTCAAATTCAAAATTAAATTCAAAATTAAATTCAAAGTTAAATTCAAAATTAAATTCAAAATTAAATTCAAAATTAAATTGAGAATTAAATTCAGGGGAATGGGCACTGGGTGGTCTCTGCTGGACCTCTCAGAGTGGCTCTGCCCCACCTTGGCCACATCCCAGTTCCACATCCCTGCTGGAACCTTCCCCCACAGCATCCCCCTGCTCTCCTGGGCTGGAAAAAGCCATCTCTTCCAGCTCAGTGCAGGAAAATCCCCACCTGCTCTGCCCCCAGCCCCTCTAATCCCTTTATGGTGTTTGTGCCGGGCTCCTCCTGCCCATCCTGCTCTTTGCCTTCGCTCTAATCTCGCCTCCGAAGTGTTTGGAGGGCAAAAACCAGCCCGGGATGTTCACCTGGAGCCTGGGAATGCTCTCCCAGGGCTCTGGGAGGTGCTTTAGGAGTTTAACAACCAGGGCAAAGCTCCCTCTCCTTTCAGCCCTGAATCCTGGAGGATGATTCCGAGTAAAACCCAAATTCCTCATCCCAAAATCCCCGCGCTGTGCCCAGGGATGATCTTTCTTGGGAGGGATCCGACAGCCGAGGCTCAGCCCCCTGCCCTGCTGCAGCACCCGGGGAAGGTGTAAAAAGTCACCCCAGGAGCTGAATTAATCCACGTTTAACCCCTTTGTGGTAAAACCTGTTGTCTTACTGAAGATTTTCAATCTGAAAAAATTCCTAATGATTTCTTACTATCCTATCAAAGCAAAAAAAATATCTGTGGTGCATTTTGGCAAGGCTGGAAAATGCTCGAAGGCTGATAAAGCCTGAAGTCAGAGAGATAAAAACTGGAAGTATTTAGGGCTCGGCTGGGTCTCCAGACTGATCCATCAGCCCCAAAAATAAAAGACGGGGAAGGGGAGCAGCCCTGCTGCATCCTGCATCCCTGGGGTGACATCCCAGCTGGGCTGGGCTGCAGCAGCAAAGCAGCATCAGCTTCTCTCCATGTGGAGAAACCTCTCTGCTGCAGCTCAGAGGGCTTCACAAAGTCCTCTGGAGATTTAATCTGTGACATTTTACTTCTCCAAGGACACTCCTGCTCCCTTTCCTGCCCTCGGCTCCGCCGCCCGCCCGACCTTGGGCCGGTCACTGATTCCCTGGTCGGGAAGTTAATATTTACTGTACCTGGCGTGGAGGGGAGCAGGCAGGAGGCTGCTGATTGCACAGAGCGTGGGCTTGCTTGGGGGAAAATGTTATTCCAGAGCCTTGAGGATGCAGGTGTGAATTGTGCCTGCTGTCATTGCTGTGACAGGGCTGGTGCCATAGGAATGGCTGGAATTAGGCTGTGGTGAGGTAAGGCTTGATCCCAGGAAAAACTGCCTGAGCAGGTGCCCAACCTCACAGGGCAGAAACACTTTTTCCTGTTGATTAAAATCCTTTTTGGCATGAAATAATTCTGTGTATTTGGTGAGCTCCCTTGGGGTGGTGTTTGGGCAGGGATGGTCCCAAGGCCATGGCTGGGACCTGGTGTGGTGGTGGCCTTGGCAGTGCTGGGGTAACAGCTGGACTTTTCCACCCTTAGGAATTCTGTGATTCCACACCTGTGTCCCTGCTGTCCCCAGACATCACAAACCCACCGTGTTTGCCCTCCTGGGGCAGGTTCTGAGCAGCTGAGGGGTTGCTGGTGCTTGTTCTGTCTCCCCCTTTTGGGTGTTTTGGTGCCCAGAGGAGCTCTGCTTCCCAGTCCAGTTTACTGGCTTAACTCAGCCTGGAATTTGTTTCATTTCTCTCTGAGTTTGAGCCCACTCGAGCTCTGAGGTGTTTCTGCACAGGTGGGCACAGCCAGGGCTTTCACTGGGAATAAAATGAGCCTCTTCCCCGACTCAGGGAAGGTGCAGGGTGAACTCTCCTATCGCATCACTGCTGGTCCTGCTGTCTCTGAAGGATGCAGCTCCCCTCTCCTCGGGTGGGGATTGCGATCCTTCCCAAGGGATGCAGATCCATCTCTGTGCCTCCTGCTCAGCATCAGCCGCTGTTTCTCCAGCCCTGAGGCCGGTGCCAGGCAGGATGGAAATTGGGATGGAGAAGGGAGCAGGGAGCCGAGGATCCGGTGGAGCCGCTGCCGGTTCAGTGTCGCAACGCCTCCGGGAAAGGGCCGCACACCCAGGGGTGCATTTCCTCCTGCCCTGGGACGATTTCCAAACAAGAATGAGGAAATGCTGAGCTTTGCAGCCACATTGGCGGATGTGTCCCTGAAACACCCCGCAGAGGGAGGCGGCCGCTTTGGAGCTGCACCCCGGCTTCAGCCGCAGGAGACCCTGAATGTCACCGGGGCAGCTCCAAGGACACGGGGGAGACCCGAGTGGCTCTGTCAGTGACCTTGGGCACATTCCCGTGTGCCAGCCTCCCTCCCAGGCGCTGTGCTGGGAGCAGCACCCAGGGCTGTGGGGTGGGTGACGTCCGGCCCGCCCGCAGCCCGCTGCCACTGATGTCACCGCCGGTCACCAAAATTGCTAATTAAGTTTTGCTTCTCTCGCTGCCAATCTCATTTCCTGGTTCTTGTGCAATCCCAAGTGCTTTCAGGTTTCTTCCCTGTTCTTTATCTGCCTGCGGGACCAAAACACCCTCAGAGGAAAAACAGAGCCGAAGTCTCGGCTCAGGGAGGAGATGTCCTGCGGGGGGCACTCAGCCGTGAAAGGTTTTTTTTAGCTGCCCCTGGTGTTTTGCAGAAAAAACATTCCTGGGGGTGAGTCAGGCAGCCACAAACATGAGCCTGCCTTAAGAAGCGGGGGAATTAGCAAAAACACAACTGCTTTAGAGCCCAGTCATGCCTTAAAGCCTTTTCTCCTTTTGTAACATCGGAAAACTGCTTGAAAGCCGGGGCTGGAGACTCGAGGCGCGCTCACCCCGCCGGGTTTGCTGCAGGGGGGGTTCTTTGGAATCTTGTCCTCCTCCCAGAAAAACAATCCGGGAGTATTTGAGATAACCCCCGGAGCGCTGGCTGTGCTCGTTTGGGGTCTGTGTGCCCCGACACGTGGGAGCCTCTCACGCAGGATCTATGGAAAACTGGGAATGCAGCGAGGCGTTTAATTCACCTAATTGGATCTGCGTTCGGCTCAATAGCTGGGAATTGCTGCTATATTGAAATAATCGACTCAAATTCACACCTGTTGGCTGAGGATTTTTAGCTGCCTGTAAATCACAGCAGAGCACGGACTGAGCGTGGAGAGTTTAGGGGTTTAAAGAGATTCTACTGCACTCCGGTGCTTAAAAAACTCAGTGGTTTCTAGACGGGGAGGGCTGACGTGGGAGATTTCGGTGTTTTCCCTGCAGCCCTCAGCCTTTCCTCCCTCCGAAGGAAAACCTTGGGGGCAAACCCAGCCCTGCAGCCGCGGAGGGGCTGAAGCCGGGTGGGGAGGGGTCATTCCTGGGGTATCCAGAGCAGGATGGGGGGAGAGAGGTACTGCTAGGGCTGCCAGGCATCTGTCTGTCCCTGTTCCCGGGAATCTGTCTGTCCCTGGGAATCTGTCTGCCCCTGTCCCCGGGAATCTGTCCCTGGGAATCTGTCTGTCCCTGTCCCCGGGAATCTGTCCCCGGGAATCTGTCTGCCCCTGTCCCCGGGAATCTGTCCCTGGGAATCTCTCTGTCCCTGGGAATCTCTCTGTCCCTGTCCCCGGGAATCTCTCTGTCCCTGGGAATCTCTCTGTCCCTGTCCCCGGGAATCTCTCTGTCCCTGGGAATCTCTCTGTCCCTGTCCCCGGGAATCTCTCTGTCCCTGGGAATCTCTCTGTCCCTGTCCCTGGGAATCTCTCTGTCCCTGGGAATCTCTCTGTCCCTGTCCCTGGGAATCTCGATGCCGCTGATGTCCCAGGACCACCCAGATCCATTCCATCACACAGGGCACGGTCCCAGCCTGGCTTTTGGGGTGCTGGGGGGAGCTGGGAAATAAACACCTGCACTCGTGTACGAGGGAACCCTCCACAAACAAGGGGCCAAAAAGGGTCACACACACACACACAGAGGAGACCGGAGGCGGTAAATAGAATTTTCAGCGAGTAACACCTGGCTATTTTTAATAAAAAGCTATTCAGCCAACAGCTCACTACTTTTCAAACAAAGCGGCGCTTTAGCCGCTCCATAGCCGCCGTTTTTAATAAGTAATATTTTAATAAGAAAAGAAAACAATGCTGAACGTCCTTCCTCAGTGGGTGTCCCGGAGGTGGCGGCCGGGGCCCGGGGCGGAGCCGTCTCCGCGCCTCCCCCGCCCGCGGCCGCTTTAAAGCGCGGGCGGAGCGGGCGCGGGCAGCGCTGCGCCGGTGAGCGCGGGGACCGCGGGTTCGAGTCCCGCCCGGGGAGGTGTGGAGGGGGGAGTTGGGGTGGCTTGGCTGGGAGGTTGGTTTGTAGGATATCGTGGGGAGGTGAGGCCGGGGGGATGTGGCGCTCACCTGTGCGCCCCCGCAGGGCCGTCGCGATGTCGGTGTCGCACAGCTCCAGGCTGAACAAGCTGGTGCGGGAGCAGTACATGAGGCTGCCCCAGGACGGGAGGGTTCAGGTCACCTACGTGTGGATCGACGGCAGCGGCGAGGGCGTGCGCTGCAAGAGCAGGACCCTCGATAAGGAGCCCAAGACCATCGAAGGTACCGCTGCTGCTTGGCTCTCCGGGTGATGGGTGGTGTGGTGCAGGGCCCTGAGCATCGCCTGGGGAAAGTTCTGGGGTGCTTCGAGCTGGGACGGGCTCTCCCTGGTTGCGTGGCACCAGCGATACCTGTTGCAGCTGTCTGGTGGGGTTGCAGGGTAAATATCCAGCCTGCGTCCCTGCGGTTCGCTTAATCCGCTAATCTCTGCTATTAGCGCTGGGTGGGAAGGGGAGGATGAGTTCCTCGCCCCTTTTCACCAGGCAAACAGGCATGGAGACGTGTCGGCATCTGGATGGGGTTTGGCAGAGGGAGGTGGAGTGGCTGGGACCGATCCTGCCCGTGCCTGATGGTGCTGGGGGGATGAACACACTGATGCTCAGGGAGCACCGATGGGCTCGGGGGATGTGCGAGAAAACCTTTGTGGCTGACATCCCGCGAAACTCAGCGCCCCTTGGGTGCTCCATCCCGGATCTGAGCCACCAGCATTTGGCACAATCCTTACGCGGACATTTTTCCCACCTCCGCCCCTCTCCTGCCTCGCAGATGTTCCCGAATGGAATTTCGATGGCTCCAGCACGGCACAGGCAGAGGGCTCCAACAGTGACATGTTCCTGGTGCCGGTCTGCATGTTCAGGGACCCTTTTTGCCTGGACCCCAACAAGCTGGTGCTCTGCGAAGTGCTGAAGTACAACAGGAAACCCGCAGGTGAGCACCCCCAGCTCCCGAGGGTCTCCCCCTCGTTATTTAGGGTGTCGCCTCCCCCGGGGGCCGCTTGTTCCGCACCGCTGGCCCTGAGCGCAGAGCGCTTGGCCCGAGGCTCCGGAATCCCAGCGCTGGTGGCTGTTTGCAGGAACCTGTTTTAGTGGCACGGGGCGAGGAGAAGAGCAGCGAGACGTGGAGCTCACTCACGGCACTCGCCAAAGGCGTCTCCCGGCTCTCGAGCCCGAGCTCGCCCAGCCCCGGGGGAACAGGAGCTGAAGTGCCGGGGTTTTGGAGTGCCGGGGTTGTGGTTGCTGGGAGGCTGCAGAAAAGGAAGGAGAAGATGCTGAGGCGGCGTGTGCTCGCTCAGAGTGACCTTTTGCAAAGAGCTTCAGAACTCGGTCTTATCACCGAGTCTGCAGTCCGTCTTGTCCCTCTGATAAAGCCCCAGACACAGGAAAAGGAGCCTGTTTGCAGGGACGCGCTGAGGGGCTCCCGGAGGGGTTGTTTGCCGGCAAATAACCGGATATTTGCCACTCGAGCAGGGCTGTGCCCCGCTGGGTGCGAGGGGGAGGAAGGGGGTATCTGTCTCAGGGGAAAGACGGGGCTGATTCCTCCTCCAGCAGCGTCCAGACACCGGTGGGGGAAGTGTCTCGGTTGAGATTCCTGTCCGGCAGCTCCTCCGCTGGAGGAGTTTGTAAAGAGAGATCCTGGGCTCCTGGGGCAGAGAGAGCTCAGCCCAGAGCCCTGCTGGTCAGGGGGGTGCAGCCTCCAGCCCTTCCCGTTTCCATGGACCTGAAGAACTGTGGGGGCTCAGTGCTCCCCCTCTGCCGCTGCTTCCCCCCAGCCCCACGCTCCACTGTGGCTGCTCTGGGGTTATAATTCATGTTAAGGCAGAATATGCAGCCTGGAGCCTGCCTGTCCCTGTCCCAGCAGTTTTTCAGCCTTTTTTTTGCTGATGTCTTGGTCCAAGCTCTCATTCCCCTTGCCTGGCACGTTGTCCCATGTCTGGACAGTTCTCTGCTATCTGTGTTTTCCTGGCAAAGCTCCAGTTGCCTTGAGCACCTCAAAAGGCCAAGGCAGGGCCAGCCAGTCTGGATGGTCACCAAAACCATGGAGCTGCAGAAAGATAAGGAAAATTGAGATGCAGCTGGTAGAAAGAGGATGGGGGTGAAGGAGTGATGGAAGTCCCTGTTCCCAGGTCTGCTGAGTGCCTGGAGGATGGGACTGGGGTAAGGCTCCTGGTCTCCCTGTGAGTAAGAGGATGTTCATGGACCATCAGCTGTGGTTTGGGGAACAGGGTGATTAAACCCTCTTGACGTGTGGCCTGATGCTCTGGTGATGGAGTAGCTGTGAGGAGGAATTTGGTGAGCAGGAAGGGGGATTAGCTCATGATTTCCTGGAGGTTTCTGTGGGAAGCACTTGGCGGTGGTGGAGCCTTGGTCTCAGGGTGGGATGGAGCAGATTGTGGTGGGTGCTGGCTCACAGCACGGCTCCAACCCTGACCTCTGTGTTCCCAGAGACCAACCTGAGACACACGTGCAAGAAAGTCATGGACCTGGTTCGGGACAGCCACCCCTGGTTCGGGATGGAGCAGGAGTACACACTGCTGGGCATCAACGGGCACCCCTACGGCTGGCCCGACAACGGCTTCCCCGGCCCGCAGGGTAAGAGCTCCAGAACCTCCCCTCCCCTCCCACCCTGCTGCTTGTGGCAGCTCCCCATGGCCAGCCCCGGTGCAGCTTTGCCGGCAGGGATGAGCCCGGGTAGGGGCTGTTTGCCCAGAGCGCCTCAGCCGCTCCCGGACCCTGCTTGCACAAACAGCTCAGCAGCACGACTTGTTTGGCAAGGGCCGGAGAACCGGGCTGGAAAAACCTCCTCGCCTTGGCTGCTGGGGAAAGGGCTTGGCATGGCGCTTTGTGCCCTCCTGCAGCAGCGAGCCAGCTCCTCAGCCTGCGAGGGAGACAGAGCTTTCCCAACCTGAGTTTTGTGTGCACCGGCTGCTTGCAACATCTCCCTTCCCCCGGGCGGGGAGATGATCTCTGCCTGACCTGCTTGAATGAGGAAGATATCAAACCCCATCCAAAGCGATTTGGATTTTCCAGCCGTGAACAATGCCAGCTGTTGTCAGAACAATCTCAGACCCTTGATGTGCTCAGAGGGTGAGGGAGGTGCCCCGGGGCAGACCAAACTCTCTTTATCTCGAGGCCACCTCCCAGCAGATGTGTTACAAGTATTATTTAACTGCCCAGATAAGGTTGAGGTTGCAGAGATGAACTGCTCACACTGCTGGAGCTGGGGTCGGTGGCTTGATGTCCTGTGGAAAGAAAGATCATTTTAATTCCCATAAATCCTCTGCCCATGGCAGCAGGTACCTGGGAGTGTGGGATTACCCTACAATGCTGTTGTTGCTACCCGAAGTTTTCCTTGGGTGCTGACTCCTTGTTTTTTGCAGGCCCCTATTACTGCGGGGTTGGAGCAGACAAGGTGTATGGGCGTGATATCGTGGAGTCCCACTACAAGGCTTGTCTCTATGCGGGGGTGAAGATCTGTGGCACCAATGCCGAGGTGATGCCCTCCCAGGTACGTGTGGATGGCTCCAGACAGCCCATTCCCCGTGATGGATACGAGTTATCCTGAGGCTGGAATAACCCAGCTCCTCTGGAACACCGAATCCAGTGACCCCCCACATCGATTTTGCTCAGGTGGGAGCAGTTGCACTGCTAGAATGGAAATGTGCACTTGATTTTCTCCTGCCTCGCCCTGAGCTCCTGGCACAGCTCAGCCTGAGCTCTGGCCTGAGCTGGGAGCTCTCCAGCAGGAGCAGGGATGTGTGGGACAGGCTGCAGGAACACCGTGTGGAGTGATGTGCTCTGAGCCCTGTTCTGGAATTGGGAGCTGAGAGGCTCGGCTGGGACATGGCCTTGGGGAGCACTTGGGAGGATTTGGGTTTATCTGGGAGTGAGCAGCAGGGAGCCCCTGATTGCATTAGGAGGGTGGCCAGACTGACCGACTGCGGGTGCTGACTCTCCTGCTGCTGATGTGGCGCTGATAAGTGGGGGCTTATCAGCAGTGGAGACGAGACAGGACTTTTACCGACCCCGCCGTTTGCCCCAAATTCTTAAGGATCCTTCTTGGCTGCCTTCCGCATCCTGGGCTCAGCCTCTTCCATGCCAGCAGACGTCACCCTGTGCTTAGTCACCGTGGGTGGTGCAAGCCTGGCTCCAGCCGGGCAGGGAGCAGCCCTGGGAAGGACTAACAGGCTCCTCATTAATCCTCTGCCCTGTTTGCAGTGTCCTGCTCACAGCAGCCCCAGCCTCAGTTAGACGTGGTGCTTTATTTACCTCTGTTTTGATTAGAAACCCCCCTGATTTGTTTTACATAGTGATGAACAGTTTATCCCCCTTTATCTTTGCATGCCAAAGTTGCCCTGTTGCTTGACTCCACGCTCCCCATCCTTGCTGCCGATTCCCAAGGGAATTCAGGCACAGCAGTGGGGGGATGTGGCTGGGGAGGCTCCCACCTGCCCATCCTTACCTGTGCAACTGCTCGCCCCTTCCAGTGGGAATTCCAGGTGGGGCCATGTGAAGGCATTGAGATGGGGGATCACCTCTGGATGGCTCGGTTCATCCTCCACCGCGTCTGCGAGGACTTCGGGGTCGTGGCCACTCTGGACCCCAAACCGATGACGGGCAACTGGAACGGGGCCGGGTGCCACACCAACTACAGCACCGAGGAGATGCGGAGAGAGGGGGGTCTCAAGTGAGTCCTGGGAGGGTCTCAAGGGGAGCCTCAGGGCTCAAGTGAGTCCTCAGGGGCTCCCTGGGTTGTACCTGGGAGGTTGGGGATGCCCTGGGCCGTATCAAAGTGTCTCCCTGCCTGTGTGGCTGCAGCAGGCAGGGTTGGGGCTGTCCCAGCTCAATATTTTAAGAGCAGCTGATCATATCGGGGTGTCCCCTGGGCTGTCCTTGTCCCTGCATGGGAGGAGGGGGTGCCACCCCCAAAATGGACCTGCTGAACCCCCTCTCCTCTGCCACAGGCACATCGAAGCCGCCATCGAGAAGCTGAGCAAGCGGCACCATTACCACATCTGCGTGTACGACCCGCGGGGCGGCAGGGACAACTCCCGGCGCCTCACCGGCCACCACGAGACCTCCAACATCTTCGAGTTCTCTGCCGGCGTGGCCAACCGAGGCGCCAGCATCCGCATCCCGCGCCAGGTGGGCCAGGACGGCTACGGCTACTTCGAGGACCGGCGGCCGGCGGCCAACTGCGACCCCTACGCGGTCACCGAGGCCATCATGAGGACAACCGTGCTCAACGAGACCGGGGTGGAGACCAAGGACTACGCTGACCACTGAGGCCACGGCGTGGGTGGAGGTTCTCGTGCCTACAGCAGCTTCTCACGTGGGATTTGTGCCTGTGCGGTGTCTTCGGCTGCAAGCTCAGACTCTTTAGGAACCTCGCTTCTGGTCTTGTGAAACGTCGCCTTAGAAATCTGTATTTTATAGCAAGAGGGAGGGGCCCAACCTATTTTCTCGACCACTTTGTTTTTTTTCTGGTTCCTGATTTTAGATCGTGAGGGTTTTTTTTAAAAACTTGGATTTTTTTTCCCCCCCGATGGACTTTACACTGTGATGTACATAGATCCCAGCGTGGATGCTGCAGCTGCTGCTGTTTGCACCTCTGGAGGGTGGGTGCTTTTTATTTCCATCTCTCTGTTGCAAGGAAATGATAATAAATAATTTTCCTGGCTGCGTGGCAGCTGGGTTATGCTGGGGCGAGTACATTTTTCTGTAGCTCCTAGAGATCTGTGGAGGTTTTAATTTGGGTGGTGCCGGTGGGTTGCAGGAGCTGGAGGAGAGAAGATGCTGGAGGATCCTTGAGGCAGCTGCCTGGAGCTGCCTTGCCTCATTTTCTGGACCAAAGGCCATCTCCTTCCATCGTGATCCCAAAGGCAAACAGAGCAGTGCGGGCTGAGCAAACAGCGGCAGGGGCAGCAGCTGGTGGGAGTTTACACAGGGTGTGAGCTGCTGAGTCAGCACAGCCAGCCCAGCCCCAGGCACAGCCACACAGCTCTCCCCTCTGGGGACACCTGTGGGTGCAGGAGGGGACCCTGGGGACATCCCCCTGCTGCCTTGGTGAGCCACAGGGTCATGGTGCAGATCCTTGGGCTGGAGTCTCTTCATAAGGTGGAGGTCATGGATTTATTTATGGAATCACAGAAGGGTTTGGGTTGGAAGGGACCTTAAAGCCCATCCAGCTCTACTCCTCTGACATGGGCAGAGACATCTTCCACTATCCCAGACTGCTCCAAACCCTGGTCTTGGACACTTCCAGGGATCCAGGGGCAGCCACAACTTCTCTGGGCACCCTGTGCCAGGACCTCCCCACCCTCCTAGGGAAGAATTTCTTCCTAATCTCTAATCTAAACCTACTCTCCTTCAGTTTGAAGCCATTCACCCACACCCTATCAAATTCATGTAAAACCCTGAGGAAGGGCATTTCCACGTCCATGGGTTGTTAACAGCATCTCCAGTCCCAGACCCTTGGGTCCCTCCACAATGCAGCTGTGGGGGGGATGGATACAAGCACAGGGGACATCCCTTTAATCCCAGGGACATCTCAGATGGGTCCAGGATGTGACCCAGCTGCAGTCACCCACAGGGACTCACTGGTGGTAGGAGGAAGCAGCAGCATGGACAGAGGACATCGCCTCCACCCCAGTGCAGTCATCAGGAATTTGAAACTGGTTTTATGTTTATCCTTGAATCTGCCACAGGTGACAAGCTGGGCTGGAGGGAGGCCTCTGAGTCCCTCCTGCAGGGCACAGTGCTGCCAGTGGCACAGGGATAAGGGCTGTGGGAGCTGGGAGATGTCAAGCCCTGAACCACAAGCAGTCAGGAACCCTCAGTGCCTCTGAGCTGTTCAAGAATAAATATAACCCAGTCCCCACCCTAAAAAGGAAAGATTTTCCTTCCAGAAGTTGCTGTTTGGGATGTTTAGCGTTTTTCATCAAAACCACAATCCTGTCTTGTTTTCCTCTCATTTCTGTGATCTATCTCTAATGGGTAATTTGAGCACTGGGACAATGACTGATGGATGCAGCTGGAAAATCAATAAAGAGCTAAATCTGGAGTGGCGAGACTCCTGTTTGCTTCCCTGGCTGTACCAGTGGCTGAAGTACTTCAGCTTTCATCACCCTGTGCTGTACAGACACTGTCAAATTTGGGAATCATGTGAGTTCCCATTCCCAGCATGAAAACATCTGTGGCTGGACACGGCACCGTGGGACATCCAAACATTTTGTCTCTGGGTCTCAGGCTGTGGCTCCCCTGCAGGCAGGCACCATCCCCTCCAGCCTGGGGTACCGAGGCTCCAGGAGCAATCCAGGAGCTTTTCTCCTGCCCCCATGTGCCAGGAGCCACTGTGTGCTTGGAGCTGTTCATCCTCTGCCAAAACACAGCTCTTCTCACTGATACTTTTTGAGGTCAGACTGGGCCAGAAAACACATGTCAGGGTTTTGGGTTTTTCCTAAAGCAGAAGTGATTCCCACCCACAAGGCCCACAGCACAGGGGAAACACGGACAGTGGCACATTCCCACAAGAGCTTTTCCAATAGTTTTGCTGTGTTTGCCACAGCTGGAGGTGGAATTTTGGGTTCAGCGAGGTGCTGGGGATGGAGACAGCTGTCGGGCTGAGACCTGAGGCCATGGCAGGGGTTACAGGAATGGGGCTGCTGGGGCTGGGTCAGTGTTATCCAGGACATTCCCAGGAGCATCCCGAGGTGGCTGGGTCGGTGTTATCCAGGACATTCCCAGGAACATCCCTGGGTGGCTGGGTCGGTGTTATCCAGGACATTCCCAGGAGCATCCCTGGGTGGCTGGGTCGGTGTTATCCAGGACATTCCCAGGAGCATCCCGGGGTGGCTGGGTCGGTGTTATCCAGGACATTCCCAGGAGCATCCCTGGGTGGCTGGGTCGGTGTTATCCAGGACATTCCCAGGAGCATCCCTGGGTGGCTGGGTCGGTGTTACCAGGACATTCCCAGGAACATCCCGGCTGTCCTGGCGGTGACACCGGCCGGGGGGGACGGGGACATTTGGGGCTCTGGTGCCCTCTGCGGGTGCGCACAGGGAGCGCAGGGAGCAGCGCTGGGAAAATCCTCTTGGATCATCGATCCCGCCGTCTCCCAGCACTGCCAGGGCCATCACCCACCCGTGTCCCAGGTCCCCACATCCCCACGGCTTCTAAAACTCTCCAGGAACTCCAGGAAAGACTCCAGAGAGGCTGCCCAGGGTGTGTGAACACCGTGGCCACCCCATGACAGAGAGCAACAGGGCAGGGCTTTGCACGTTTCTCCCTTTTCAAGTCTCTTTTTACCACTATAAATTCCATTACTTTGAATTTAGTCAAAGCCTTCAGGATTTATTTTTTTTTTTTCCAAGCCAGTTATAAAAAGGACATTGGAATTACAGTTCCAGTGCTAACAATAGCATTACTCAAAGCTGCTGCCCAGGAGTGGGGAGCTCTGGATAGAATAAAGACCTAAACTAAAATGTCAATAATAACTCCTTTTTTCCTCTCCCTGTCTTCCAACCCACACAATCTGCTTGGGTCCCCCTATCTTAATGAGCATTTAAATGGCTTCAATTTAGATCTACAGAAAATTGAAATTTTTTTCCCTCAGAAGCTTAGTCTGGCCTTTAAAGGCCACTGATGATATTTCGGTTTTGTGTAAGAGCTTCTTTGATCTCAAAGGCTCTCAGCTTGTGGAGAGACACGGCTCATTACCAGCAATTTGTTGCTGGTAAATGCGAGTGGAGGGGGACAAACACCATGGAGAGAGGTTTGGCTGGGGGGTCCTTGGCCCCAGACCCCCGTGTGGCTCTCCTGGCCCGAGCCTGGTCCCCAGGCTGGTGCTGGGTTTGCAGCCAGCTGCTCTCAGCTTGGTTTTGTCCCCAAAACTGAGGGATAAAAGAGCCCCATGAGCCCGACCTGAGCTCCAGGTGGGCTGTTTGGGGAGTCCTTGGGGACACCCCAGGTGACAGCAGTGCCTTGCTGACATGCAGCAGTGACCTGGCAATGCACAATGGCTTTTCCTGTATTGCTTCTGCTAAATCCCTCTCCACATCCAAGCTGGGGCTCAGTCCTGGGGCTCTGGGGAGGGGGTGAGGCTCCCTGAGACCTGCTGGGAAGATGCAGCAATCAGACTTTCCAAGAAAGCCTGTTACCATGGGAGGGCCTGGCTGCTGCTGCTGTAAAAATACATCTTGATGGTGCAAAGCTGAGCAATCCTGAGCACTGCAGTGCTCACTGTCTGGGGATGTTTGTACGGCACAAATGGCCTCAAGGTGAGCAGGCTGGGTTAACTGGAGCTTGTACCTGGGTGTAAGAGGAGCCACCAGGCCTGTCCTGCTTCTGGGAGAGAAGGCAGCAGAGGCTGTAACAGTGCAGAGCAGACCAGCCCCTGTCCCCACGTGTCTCAGTCACACTGGGGTGGGCAGAGTCCCCGTGAGGTCACAGCAGCACTTGGTTGTTGGCTCGAGAAAGTTCTGCAGAGAACGCAGCTGCCCTGGGTGTTCCTAGAGCAGCCTCATCAAAGGAGTCCTTAATGACCTGCAGCAGCTCCCTCTGCTCAGCCAGCACCTTCCTGAGCCTCAGTCCTGCTGCTGGGGGAACAGGGCCAGGAAAGCCAACACAAGCAGCCACCAGCTGCAGGCTGAGAGCTGCATGGGGTGTCAGGCCACCGACAGGCATTAATGGCCATCACCAGCCTCACCTGGATCCCAGCCCATGGGCCCTGAGGTGTTTATTTAAGCTCTGCTAGAGCCATCACTCTCTGAGTTTTACTGAGGAGTGTGGGTCTCCTGTGTTGGCCACCCAGACCTTAACCCATGGACTGCAGAGCTGCCAGAAAATCCCCAAGCTGTGTCTCACCCTGACTGCCCTCACCCAGCCTCATCCTGACCTGCAGGTTGATTCTTCTGGCTTGATTTCAGACCTGCCTTAGTGTAGAGAACTTTGCTGATGACCTGGACTCCTGGATGAACATCTCTACCCTCCCAGGACGGGCTCCTTGGGAACAGAGGGACAGGGCTGGTGACACTCTGCCCTGTAGCTGAGGGGTCTCTTCCGGCTTCCTGGACCTCTGGAAGCACCTGGCCCATGCTGTGCCCTGATGGGTGGAAGAGAGGGTTGTACAAAGGAGAAAATCAAGTGTTGGGTGTGGGGAATTCAATTTCCTCCTCAGCCCTTACTTCCTGCAGCTGCTGAGGAGCAATGCCAATGATGGGATGTTCAGAGGATGATGAGGTGCAATTGCCATAATACATTTCTCTTTTTCCTTTGAGCTCTTTGCAGTCTCTACAGGTGCTTGGGTTGCAGCAAGTGAAATTATTTCAGCAGAGCTGCCCAGGAGAAGGAGGGAGAGGCTGGGCTGTAGCTGCAGCCAGGCAGGTATCTAGAGGAGAGATGATCCAAACCCAAATGAAGCTCTTTCTCCCGGTATTTATAAATGAAGCTATTTCTCCTGGTGCTGCTCTAGCCTGGTAACTGTCATAACACAAATTGAATGCATTTGTTGGCCTTGACTGCCATCAGGGCAGGTGTTTTCAGTGGCTGGAATGTCAGTGCAGGGCAGGTTTTAGAAGGACTCTGTAAAAATAGCTGTAATAGCGCCGGGATTGTGATATTTGCCCATGCCAGGAGTGTGCAAAGGTGGTGGGTGCTGTTGGGAAACAGCTGCTAGTAAATGAACTGGTTTAATTCTAAACTATCTTCAACTCCCACCATAAAGTGAGGCTGGGGAAATATAACTGTGATATTGTTGTTCAGGGAAAGTAAAAGGTTGACAGATTTGGCAGGAGCTGATCTATAAGAAAACTCCAGCCCTGAGGGATAAAACCAATAAAATAAAATAAAATCTGGGGAGATGTAGCTGGGGTGATTGTCTTGTCCTGGAGTGAGCTCCATGGAGATGGATCCACACTGTGCCTGGGATGTTTTCACCTCACCCACGTGTTCTCAGGGAGCTGAAGCATGCTGTTACCAATTATCCTGGCTGGATTAATTCAGGCATACCAAGTTCTTTCCCCTCCTGCAGGAGCAGCGTCCCAGGGGCTGCTGCTGGAACCTGTCACGAGCTGCTCCATCCTCTGGGGACAATGGCTTTGATTTTTGGCAGTTGGCCCAGTGCAAGGGCCACAAAGCAAGTGGCTGCACAGGTGTCATTGCTGCATGGTCACTGGGTGAGAACACACTGTAAACCTCCCCTCAGCTGCTTTACCTGCCAGCTCAGCTGGTGTTGGCACGGGCTGGGGGTTCTGGCATGGGCAGGGACTCATCTCATGCAAGCAGCACTGTGCCAGGGTGGGGATGGGGAAGGCATTGCTCCTGTCCTGGCAGTGGAGGACGTTTTAGTGCTGCCTCCTGCTCTGGCCAGGGCAGGTTTGTCAGGTGTGACTCACCTGCCATGTGATGGCTCTGGCTGGCCTTGGAGTCTGGTGTATTAGGTCATGGAAACTCAAATAATGACTTGGGAAAGGGAAATAGCTGGAGAGAAACAATCCCTGGGCAGCCCCGATGAGCAGGAATAGGAGCAGCAAGGTGTGTGTGGGGGGAACACCTCTGCTCTCCCAGCTTTTTCCCCCAGCATCCCCCTCTGATGCAGCCAGCCAGAAAACTCCTTTGGAAAGCATTACTTCACAAAGAGAAATGTGCAGCTGCTGACGGTGCCCTCGGGCAGAGCCAGAGCGCTGCTTCAGCAGCTTGGGCTGAGGGATTAACTCCTTCCCTTGCATGCCTGGCTCGGGGCGGTTTTCTGCTCCTTGTGGCAGCACTGCTGGGGTGCCATCCTATCCCTTACCCTGGGTGATGGAAGAGCTCTGCACGTAACCTGACACCACGAAGGGGTGGTTTTGTTTGGAAGGGGACCCTTGGCTGTGTCACCAGGTGTTGGCTGGGCTGTTCACCCCACTGGAGCCACTCGCATCAGCAGGTGGAGGGGGGTCAGTGCCACTGAGCCTTGCTCCTCTGGACGCATCTGCTCCTGCACCAAGCCATGGTTTGGCTCAGGGATGTGCCCCAGGATGTGCCAAGAGGGCTGCTCTCTGAATTCCTGCAGGAGCAGCTGCTGGGACATGTTTCTCCATGCTGGGGACTGCTGTGTTTTGCTCTGGACACATGGAGTGACTGGTGATGAGCAGGAAAATGAAGTGGTTTTCTCAGCAGTGGGGTGAGGAGATGTGAGCTGAGAGAGGGAGTGGGACTGGCTATGAGCTGTGACAGGCAGCCAGGTGTGGGAGAGGAGAAGGGGTGTTTGTGGGGACCCCTCACCCCAGGGGTCTCCAGCTGTGTCACTGACGTGACCCTTAGTGCAGCATCCCCTGTCCCCGGACACCTCCTCCTGGGTTGTGTGGAGAGTTGAGGGATTTCTGAGAGATTTCTTGGTGACTTTTGTCCCTGGCATGTAGGTCAGGGGCCATGCCACAGCTTTTTTCAGCTAGAATTGGTACATCTGGGCTGCTCAAGTGAATTAATCCCAACAGGGGGCTGCTGAGCCTCACAGAGATCCAATCCTCTGGCTGGCAGAGGTGGTGGTCTCATGTCACCGTTGTCATCACTGGCTCTCTGTCACAGGCTGTCTCCCCTACAGCCAAAAATGTAGGAGTGTTCCTCAGCCACTTCTGGGAAGAATTCAGTGGATTTAGGTGAAAGTGCTGCAGGAGGTGTGGTTGTGGACCTTGCCTGGGAGTGGCTATTGAGAAGTCACTTCCCTGATTATGAGTCTGTGGTGGAGAAGTCTGCTCAGCCTGCTCCTACGTGTGGAAAAGCATCTGCTGCCTTTCCCTGGCCCAAATAAACATGGTGTGATTCTTGGTGTGGTCCTGTGCAGGGTCAAGAGTTGGACTTTGATAGTCCTTGTGTGTCCCTCCCAATTCAGGATATTCCATCAGTCTGTGAAATGCCATTTTGCAGTGAGGTAGAAATGCAAAATCCTGAGTGGTGCTGGAGTATGAGAGTCCAGCCTGTGGTTTCAATTTTTTCTCAGGCAAGATCCCACTGGGATCACTGAGGTCGAGTGAGTGAATCCCTCTATTCCCATGCCCTGTAAATTGTGCAAACAAGCTGCCATCCCTGCAGATGCTGAGCCCCACAGGGAAGGGAGGACAAGCATCGCACCATCTGATCCTTCTCCCCTGGCTCACACTGAGCAACGGGAACTCTTCCAGCAAAGGAGAGCAGAAATCCAGGCAGTGCAATTAGAATTATAATAATAGTAATTAATGCCTTGCCTCTCTCTAAGGATTTTCTAGTGAGGCTTGCCAGGTGCTGCTTGGGCATTAACTGATCAAAGGCACCCACGTGAAGGGGATGGGTGCCAGCTGGGCCGTGGGACCTCAGCTGGGGACTTGCTCTCCCTGCCCTCATCTTTCTCCATGGCTTGGAGGGGAAGATTAGGAGGAGCTGCTTTAAGAATCCAAGGATGAGGGTTAATGGATGGGGGGAAAGATCAGGTCAGGAGCACCCTGTGTGTTCCCCAGGGGTGCTCATCTGGCCCCAGTGATGTGAGCTGAAGGGCCTGGGTGTGTCTCTGTGTGCAGGGGCATAAATGAGCTCTGATGCATGGGCTGCTGTCTGTGCACATGTCTGTATGTGGGAGGCTGCTTCTGCACACACGTTTCAGTTGACACACAAATGCCAGCCTGTGGGCTTGCACAGACACAAGCCAGCATGATAACATGGGGGCTGGAGAAAATGCTTTACAGGGAGAGGCTTGAAGAGCTCAAATTGCTCCGTTTACCACAGACATTGAGAGGTGTCTTTATTCCGATGTGTAAACACGGTCACAAGGAGAGAGGATGTGGCACCAAAGGACATCTTTAACATCAGGGAACAGCAGAACAAGAAGCAAGGGCTGAAGCTGCCTTGCAGATGAACCCACAGGAGAGGGACGGTGAGCAGAGAGGTGTGGATGAACGGTACCACCTCTGCCTGAACTGCTGGAAGGTGTCAGCCTGAAACAAATGAGTAATTGTTGTTGCTGTTGGGATCAGATGACGTTATTTACCCGCCAGCAAATCAGCTGAGGTGAGGCACTGAGTGAAGCAAGGAAATTATTCAGAAAGGTAATAAACCTAAGTGTAATATAAATATATCAGGGTAATGGATTTTACGTACACAGGAACACAGAACGGCTGTCATTGATGTAGGGAGCACAGGGAGCCCTCCATGGCAGTTCTCATCTGTGTATTTGAGTTCAAGGGAAACTTAAGAAACCTAAAGGTTTCTTAACCGCAACTTCCATAAATCTCTGCTGCTTTAATTCCCTCCTCCATCACAGCCGCTCCTGTGCCTGCCCTTAGGGGTGTGGTGGGCTCACACAAGCCATGCCCTTCTCAGAAGGAAAGGGGAGAAGTTGGAAACGCAAAACCAAGAGAATCTGAGGCCAGAAAGACGAGAGAGCAGGAGAGGCTCTGGGTGTCCCCCCGGTGCCGGGCAGCACCTCCCAGGCTCGCCACGAACTCCGCAGCTTCGGGCAGGTGGAAATGAGCTGGAGAGATCCAAAATGCCCCAGGGGGAACGTGCTGCTGCCTCACCCAGCCCTCTGCCGTCATTAACCGGGCATCAGTCACGGCCCAGCTCTGCCCAGGCATTTCCGCGGTGCCTCTCCCTCAGCAGCCCCAGCGCGGGGGAAACTGAGGCACGGTCAGGTGGGGCTGGGCCTCCTCCGCCTCAGCATGCACAGCTGGAAACTCCTGGAAAGACAAGAGAGGAACAAATTGAAGTCACAATGTCTGTGATTTAATGGTGGAGGTTTGTGTGTCTGGCAGTCACAGCTGAGCTCTCGGTGGGCACGTTTTGCCCACATGTGGCACCACCCACAGCTGCTCTCCCAGCACCTGAGCTTGAAGTTCGTCTGTGCTGCTGAGGGGGGATTTATTGATATTTTTTTTACTTTTAATAACTACTATGTTCTTTGTCAGAAAATTTCACGTTCCTTGAAGTTTGGCGAATGTGGTGACATCTGAAAGGGAAATTTTATTCTAAAGCTTGTCTTGACATTTGTTTTTCTTCTCTCTTTTTAAATTTCCCTTTTAATAAGGGGAAGAGGAGGAAGGGAGAACGCACAGAATGCAGAGGAAGTGAGATTTCCCAGCACCACAACAGAACTCTTCAAACCATTTTTTTTAAAAGCAAAACAATAGTAAAAAAATCAGAAATCAAATTGTCTGATGCAGTTTACCAAGCATCCTTAGCTTACTTTTTTTAGAAACTGCTCTGAGTTTTAACTCCAATGACTCCTCACACAAGTAGATAAGAGGAATGACTCTGGGGCACGGGCAGGTGAGCAGGGAGACAGGAATGTAAATATGTTTTGACTGCAATGAGTAAAATCCTCCTGAATCCAGCATCAGTGGGGGAATGATGGGTGCCCTGGCACTGCAGGCATTGAATACATTGAATTACAGAACCACAGACTGGTTTGGGAACTTAAAGATCATTTCATCCCCTGTCATGGCAGGGACACTTCCACTGTCCCAGGCTGCTCCCAGCCCTGTCCAGCCTGGCCTTGGGCACTGCCAGGGATCCAGGGGCAGCCCCAGCTGCTCTGGGCACCCTGTGCCAGGGCCTCACCTCCCTCCAAGTAAAGATTTTATTTCCTAACATCCAATCTAACCCTGCTCTCTGCCAGTTTAAAACCACAGCCCCTCATCAAATTTTGGCCTTTTTTGCTCATTTTGGGCACTTTTTACCCAAATCCATTTTTCCCCCCAAACCGGGCCGGAAGACATTCAGGACCCTCAGGATGGATCCAGGACCTTTTGGAAGTCCCTCAGGACCCTCAGGATGGATCCAGAACATTCTGGAAGACGCTCAGGACCCTCAGGATGGATCCAGAACCATCTGGAAGACACTCAGGAACCTCAAGATGGATCCAGAACATTCTGGAAGACACTCAGGACCAGCAGGATGGATCCAGGACCTTCTGGAAGTCCTTCAGGACCCTCAGGATGGATCGAGAACCTTCTGAAAGATGCTCAGGACCCTCAGGATGGATCCAGGACCTTCTGGAAGAGCCTCAGGACCCGTGGGTGATCTAGAACCTCAGCACCGTTCAGCACCATTCAGGATAGTCTAGAACCCCCGGGGTGGCTCCAGAACCTTCTGGAAGTCTTTCAGGAACCTTTCATGGACCTTTGGACCCAAACCTGCACCAATCTACCTCCTTTTTTGCCCTTTTTACCCCATTTTTACCCCAAATTTTGTCTCTTTTTTCCCGTTTTTGACCCAAATTTGGCCTCATTTGATTCTTTGGGGCATCTTTGGAACCAAATCTGGATGAATTTTGGGATTTTCACCCATTTTTGCCCCAAATTTTTTCTCTTTTTTCCATTTTTATCCCAAATTTTCTCCTTTTTTTCCACTTTTCCACCAAATTTTGTCTCTTCTTTTTCCCCTTTTTCTTCAGATTTTCTCTTTTTTTTCGATTTTCCCCCCAAATTTTCTCATTTTTTTTCCACTTTCCCCCCAGTTTGGCCTCATTTTCCCTTTTTTGCCCCTTTCCCACACAATTTCCTGCCCCTTTTTCCTCCTTTCCCCAACTTTTGGCCATTTCTGACCCAAATCTGAATTAATTTTGGATTTTTTTGGCCATTTTTGACCCAAATCTGGATTAATTTTGAATTTTTCCCGGGTTTTACCCCAAATTTTGGCCTTTTTTGCTCATTTTGGGCACTTTTTACCCAAATCTGAACAAATTTTTTTACCTTTTTTGGACCATTTTCCCCAAAATCTGCCCCAATTTCGTCTCTTTCCTCATTTTTAACCCAAATTTGGCCTCGTTTTCCTCTTTTTCCCCACTTTTCACCCGGATTTTGTTGATTTTTCCCAATTTTTTCCCTTTTCCCCTCAAATCCTCCCCTATTTTCCCCCTTTTTTCCCATTTTTCCCATTCCCACCCAAATTTTGTTCAGCTCCTGGCACAGGAATCCTTTTTACTCACGTTGTGACCTTGGGAGAGCAACTTTGCTGTGCTTAAAATTAACTTCTCTGCAAACAAGGCACATAAATCTCCGTGTCAGGAGAAGCTGCAGCATGGCACGAGGGGCTCGGGTTTGGTGAAGGGTTTTTCCACCCTGAGTTGTCACCTTTGTGGTGTCCCTCTGGGGCAAGGGTGCCAGTGCTGCCCCAGAAATGGGGTGGCCCCACGTGTGCCTCAAACCACGAGCCTTTGGCCACTTTCCGTGGGGGAAGAGGGTTCAGGAAAATCTGCTGTAGCTCACGGTGTTTTCACCTCTCCCTCCCTTCCCCCCTTCTCCTAATTTGTTTGGTTTTGCTGGCAGAGCTAAATAGGGGCTGCAGAGACTGATGAAAGAGGCTGCAGGCTCGTCTTACAAAATAAAAAGGCTGGAGCAAATTGGCGTGCCTAGCCTGGGAAAACAAAAGCTAAGGGCAGCACAAGGAGAGCGGTGTGCGGACGGATCCCAGGGTACGCCCTGCGGGAGGAGATGAGCTGCGGAAAGCCTTGGCGCAAAGCTGCTGAGTGTCTGTAGCCTGTGACTACACGCAGCCTGGAAACCAGAGGTGGCTCTTAAGCACCGGAGGAGGGAGGGCCTGGAAAGGTTTCCCAGCAGGAGCCGTGTGTGCCCGGAGTACACAAACTCCTTCGCTGCCCTGTGAGGGGCTTCAGGTTGCCACAGGCACCGTGAGGCAGCACGGAGGGTCCCGCAGCCCCGCATACTCAGGCTGGTGTCACTGCCCGGCCGTGGGAGGACGTCTGTCTGTCCAGCCAGGTCCGGGCTGGGTGTGCTCTGCAGATAAACAGCTCCTTTTACACTTATTAATTCTGCCTGTGTACACAGCCTGCTTGCCAGCAGCCGGGAGGTGCCTTTTCCCGGCGTTACCTTTGGTGTGGGTTTTACAGATGGTTTTTATTCAATCAGGGAGACATGAGGGGAGAACGTGGCGAATGTATGCAGTGTGCTGGTCATCCCTGGCTTCCTGGGACACCCTGACCTTCACCCACTGATCCACAGAGAGCGTGGGGTCATTGCTGACTCCTTAACCCCAGTCCCAGGTGGTTGTCGGTCCCTTGTATTTGCCTCTTACTGGACACTTAAAGCGACTGGGGTTATAAAAACAGGAGCAGGGAGAAGCGACAGCTGGGCCTGGAGAATTACAAAGAGGAAATGAGATTAGAGGGAGCAGGGATCACCAGGAGGCAAGATGGCCCCACGCTGGGCAGCCAGCTCCTTCCCTCACAGCCTGACCCCACAAGTGGTTCCTTCCCTCACAGCACTCAGGGATCCATCAGCTTCCCCTTCCCTCACAGCTCAACCCCACAATCTGCTCCTTCCCTCCCAGCCTGGTCCCACAAGCAATCCCTTCCCTCCCAGCACAGCCCAACCCCTGGAGCTGCCCTTTCCTTCACAGCCCAGCCCCACAAATAACTCCTTCCCTTATAATAGCCAGGGATCCATCATCTTCCCCTTGCTTCATAGCCTGACCCTATAGCAGTGAGGGATCCATCTCAGTGGATCTTCCCTCACAGCCCAGCCCCACAACCTGCTCCCCTCCCTCAGCCTGGCGGCACAATTGGCCCGTTCCCCCGGCACTCAGGGGCTCAGCAGCAGCTCCCTCAGCCTGGCGGCACAATTGGCCCTTGGCCCGTTCCCCCAGCACTCAGGGGCCCAGCAGCAGCCCCCTCCCCGTTCCCCCAGCACTCAGGGGCCCAGCAGCAGCCCCCTCCTCAGGGCCCGGCCGCCGCGGCTGCCCCGCGCCTCAGGCCCGGCCCGCTCCCTCAGCGCGGCCGGGGCGGGGCGGGCCGGGGGCGGGGCCCGCCCGGCGGGGCAGGCAGAGCGCGGGCCTCAGGTACGAGCGGAGCGGGGGAGCGAGCGGCTGGGCCGGCGCGGCCATGGGGAAGGTGCAGCTCTTCGAGATCCGCCTGGGCGACAGCCGCGTCGTCTACAGCCCCGGCGAGCCGCTGGCCGGCACCGTCACCGTGCGGCTCTCGGGCTCGCTGCAGTACCGAGGTGAGCCCGCGGCCTGCCGTGCCCTGCCGTGCCCGCGGGGCCACACGGCGGGGCGGATATCCCGGGTAGGGGTTCACGGGCTGCCCTGGCCCGCTGGGCGCCGTGGGGATGGTGCCGGGCAGCGGCCGCGTTCCCTTCCCCGGCCCTGGGGACCGGCGGCTCCGGGGCTGCCCCATCGCTGCTGCCCCCGCTGCCATGCAGCGGCCGGGAGGGGCTGACGGGGGCAACCTGCTGGATTATTTCCTCCTCCGCTTCCTCCTCTTACTTTTTGCTCCCATCCCATAAATAAGCAAACATCCTCCCAACCCCCTTCCCAAAACGAGCCGGCGGTGGGGCTGTGCCACAGCAGCCTCCGGAGCTGGCGGGTGCCCAGGGTGGCAGCGGGAGGTGGTGGAGGAGCTCGCTCGCCTCGTTCTGCTTTCCCGGAGTCCTGAAGCTTCCCAGGGCTGCCGGCATCTCCCTGGCACGGCCCCCGAACCCCGAGCCTGCTGCCCCTGGCTCGGACGGAGGCGGAATGTGTTAGGGCAGGGAAGAGGAAGATGCCGAATGTGTCAGGCGATGGGAGGAGGTGGCGATGCCGGGTCTCGGTGGGCAGCAGCCCTGCCTGGACGGGAGCGAGGAGATGGGCGATGCCGTGTCCTGGCAGGAGCGGTCCGCACTCACCGGCTCGCAGCGAGCAGCCGCGTTTTAACATCTCGAATGAACTCGGGCGTTTGAGTTGTGGCTCCGCTAGTGTGGGAGATGTCCGGGGTTTGTACGAGGTGCTGTGTGTGCCAGGGCAGAGTGTGCACGTTGGGCAGCAGTGGTCTGGAGCAGGGGGTGTTGAGCTCCACGCGAGGCTCAGGCCATGCTCCGTCAGGTCGGACTGCAGGGAAAGGAGCTGCTGGGCTCGGATCATCCAAACTGGGAGCTTCCTCCCCCGCCTTAGAGAAGTCATTCGCATTTGCAAGTCAGCTTTGTGCTCAGTGCTGTGGAAATGTGAACCGATTTGCTGTTTTCCCTGAGGTCTTGCTTGCTTCTCGTGTGTGCATGCTGCTTTCTTTGTAACAAATTATTGGAGAGGGGAAAAAAAAAAAAGACCAAGTAATGTAAAATGTGAAGTCTCTGTTCAAGAGCTGTCAGCCTGGATGATGGTGCCTATGCTTGCCTGCGCCTTGCTTTTGCGAGCGTCTCTCCCAGTTGTCTGCAACAGCTTTTGGAAGCTTCGCGTGGAAAAAAAGTATCTAGTACAAGTGTAAACTTGTAGCCTCTTTAAGTCCTGTCAGAGCAAAACAGTTGCAGATCCAGCGTTTATCTCCTTGGAGAGTACTCCCAGATACACTTCTTCCAGCAGAGATGTTCTAAATGAAGTCTGGCTGATTTCCCTCCTCGGCCCATCCCACTGACTTCCATCCATTCCCGAGGGTGCTTTTTGGGAGGGACAAGAGTTTGGCCTTGGAGGGTTTGGTGTGCTGGCCCCCTGTGCTGCCAGCTGGCCAAAGCTGCACCTTGCTGCTGCCTCTACAACTCCGGTTTGGAGAGGACCTGCCAGGTTCTGCTCTACACCAGCTCTCCTTTGCTTCCTGGTGTTGTTGTAGGGAAAGAGGAAGGTATCTCTTTCTTCTGGACCTTCTTTCTGCTTCCTTATTGCTTTGATTCTGAGAAGCATCAGCGTCTGGTGTTAAATACAGGTCCTGAACTCAGGAAGGATTTTGCTGTGGGATCTGGTGTTTGGGGCTAGTGCAGGGATTTAATAAATGGGGCAGTTGAGCTCTAGAAAAGTTGGCAGAAACATCAAGCCAAAATCTGACATGGGCTCCATGTGGTTGATGCTTGTGCTGTGCTGAGGTCACCTGAGCAGCTCTTGTATGCTGAGTTTCCTGTACAGTGCCTTCATGAGCTGGGGTAGAAACTTTCCATTACTGGAGTCAGAACTCACCCAGTTAAAACACATTTGGATGTGAAACCAGCTTCTGCCAAGCACAAGGTGGTTCTTTGCTGTGTGTTCTCTCTCCTGTTGTGTGTCTTACTGTCTCTGGTGCTTAAACCCTTCACACCTGATCTCTTGGGCATCCTGTCCTTCTTTCTGGATGAAGGAACTGTCTCACCCTCAGAGGAAGTGGGTGAGAAACATCTGAAACATCCTTTTGGTGTAACAGCAGGTGAAAAAGATCTTCAAGGGACTTGTGAGCCCCTTTGAGCTCTGTGGACTCGGCACTGGAGGGATCAGACAACCTGACATGCTCTGGCTTCCTGCTGGGCTGTGGGGAGAGCTGGGTGGCATCAACTCATCTTATATTGTATATACCCCCCCACACCTTCTGTGGCCAGCTGTGACTTTCCAGGCTAATAAACTGCTTCCAGGAGAAGACATAAAGTCTTCACCCCTGGCAGGTGTGGCCCACAGCACCACGATTTGGTGCTTTCCATTTCCCTAGCCAGGCGAGTCCGGTGCGGTGACTTCTCGGTGCTGTGGTGTGTGAGATCACAGCCAGAACCAGCCTGCAGGTGACTCCTCACACGGTAACTTCTGCCTCTTGAAAATTACACCTTCTGAAAGGTGACAGTGCAAACAAACAAAGCTCGTTGTGCCTTGCTAAACACAGGAGAAATCTTGGGTCATGGGACAGCATAGCTGGGGACACACCTTTTGGGATTATAAATGTTCCCACTTAGGCTGGCGTCAGTCCCTGCTGACTGGCAATGAGGGCTGTTCAGGAGCTCATCATCTTCAGCTGACCTTGCAGCAGCATCACAAATACTCACTGCTCCTTGGTGACCCACGTGGACCTTCTGAGGAGCCACACTTCTTCCTGTGCCTGTGCCAGGGTGGAAGACCTGCGCAGAAAACTTCCAAGCCTCAGGGGAGAGCGCTGATGGAAATGGAGAATTCCTAATCATTGTGCCTGGTTTTCTGGGTAAATCATCAAACGTGTGTGCACAAAGAATAATTAATCTTACAGGAAGCTTGCACAGGGACAGCTGGAGATGGAGTTAATTTGTGGGGAAGGAGGAGGGAAGCCAGTTCATTCAGAGCAGGGCAGGCCATCCTGGTTGCCAGCAGGAGCATGCAGGAACAAAGGTTTGTGCTGCCTGGAGATGCTGGAGCACTTTCCTCTCAACTCTGTGGCTTCCAGGGGCCATGTGGATTATTTTGGTCCTGCCTGCCGTTCAGCGAGGCTTCAACAAGCATAATGTTAAAATAACAGCCCTCTCTGCCAGATCACCGAGAGTAAAGAAACAGCAAGTGCTTTCCGGAACAGATTTCAGCACTTTGCTGTTCTCCACTCTGTTATTTGCCTGTCCAGGTTTATGCAGGGATAACTTGACTTTAAAATAACTCCCTTGAACTACAAAGCTCCAGACACAAGTACCCGTGTTTGTTCATGCTCTAGAAATACAGATACATAATTCCCGTTTCTGCAGAGCGGAGAGCCCATGAATCATAATTTTCTTCTCTGATCTTAAATATAGTAAATATTCTCACTTCTCATATGGAGAACAGAGAAAGCTGGTGGTGAAGGAGGATGAAGAGCAGGGCTCTGAAATCCTGGGTCATGTGTCCAAACTAAAAGGCAACTTCTGTTTCCTAAAAGGGCAGTAGGGAGAAGTTTGGGTCTGGTGGTTCTGACATGTGTGTAACCTGTGCCCTTCCTGAGTGGAAGGAATGACACCAAAGGACTCTGCTGGCCACGATTCTGCTGCCACTTGACCTCTGGTACAGTGGAAAGCATTGTTCCTGCAGGAAGGCTGTGGCTTGTGAAAGTGCTGGAGAAAAGGTGGATTCAGTCTTTGCATAGTGATCTGGCTCTCCCCTGAGTCAGAAGTTTGTCTCTAAAGGAGGATTGGAAATCCCTGTGCTGGCAGCAGGGGACCCCAGGGCTGCTCCCTGCTTTGGTGTGGGGAGGGAGCGCGGTGCCTGCAGAGCTGAGCAAGGCCTGGGGGTTTGGAGGGCAGGAGCAGCACCATCGCTGTCCCTGGTGATCCTGGCCATGTCCCATGAGGTCCTCGAGCTGTCTGGCATCCACCAGCAGTGGTGGGTGCCAGGATGAGGCCAGGCTGGCACTGCTGCCCAGGAATGCTCACGGATGGCTCCACAGCATCAGCCTGGATGGCTCCTGCTGTAGGGGAGCTGGATTAACTTTCTTTTCTCATTGTGTGAAGCGAGACAGCAGGGAGCTGTGTGGCCAAGTTTGTCTGAGGCTGGGGAACAAAAGAGGAATTTTTGCTCTCCTGGCTGGCCTGCTGCTATAGCTCCAACTCCTCTGGAGTCAATAACTCATCACGAGATGGGTTTGTGTCTCATTGCTGCAGTGAGCCACTCTCTGCTGCTCCCCCCGCCCGCGCACCGCTGTGCTCGGCTGAAAAACTGTTTGCTGCTTTCCTTGGCGAGGAGACATGCCACGGCCTCCCATCCCTTGTTTAACAAAATGGGAGGACAAGTGGAGTGGAGTTCTGTCTGTCTGATTTGCTTCCAAGTGTGACAAACGGGGTGTGAGTGCTTATCCCTTCCCTGGAGCAACGCAGAGCTGCCAGAGATGTGGCTTGTCTTTCAGGGCTGGAGTCAGGTAGGCGGCAGGGAGGCTCCCTGGTTGGGAGGAAGAAGCCTGTGTGTTTCCATCCCTCTCGTCCCGAGGCAGCTCCCTATCCCTGGCTGTGTTGGAAGAGGAGGAGCAGCTGGGGAGGTGTGTGGACAGGCGTGCTCCGCTTGGAGCGTGTTGCGGAATACTTTGTGCTGTAAGTCATCCCCAGGGAAGAAGTAGGTGTGTAGAAGACACAGAGCTGTCACTTGATTTGGTGAAGGGTTGTTAGAAGCTCTCATGGCCAGTAAGAGGGGGAGGGACATATGGATCATCCTCTGCTGTCCAGAGAGAGGATGCTCAGGCCCTTCCAAGAGAAGAAGGGAGTGGGGTGGTTGGGTTGTGCTGCAGGGCTGCTGCAGACCTGACCTGTGCCAAAGCATAGAGAAAACTGCTCTGCCAAGTGTTGGGGAAGGTCTTTTCCTTCTCCTGCTCAGGGCAGCTACTCTTGAAATGGCCTGGCAAACATGTCAGGGGCTGGGCTTTGGTTTGGTGCCTCTTTTCTTGGGGGCTGATTGCTGAGGTAGCCAACGGACAGTCTTCAGGCTACTGGTGTGACCTCTGGAATCTGGCAACAGGAATTGCTGTGGAAGTTAATTGCCTATTTGTGCTGCTCTTAAAATCTGTCACTCTTCAAATCTCTTGTGGAGAAATGCAAAGTGCTTAGGAGAGGAGAAAATGAGCAAAGGACCAGACTGTTGCCAGTCAGCATATTTTCTGCCTTGTGCACAGTTGTGCCTGCATGTGCTCAGAGTCCCTGGGCTGTGTTCGGGATCTGAAATGGATCCATACCACAAAGGTGTTCAGGCTTCTGTCTGCTTGTGATGGCTTTTAAACAGCAAATCCACATTCCCCACTCTCAGATGGCAAATTAAAAGTTGGTGATGGGGTGCACAAGTCAGCTGGGAGTGAGGTGTTTTACTGTCCCTACATTTGTGGGGTGGAGGCCTTTTCACAATGTGGGTGGGTACCTGTGGCTGGCTATTGCTCTGTGCAGAGGGGTGCCCACTGCCATGGGTTTGAATTGCATGGCTTGAGTAAATTCTCACAGGTGTATTGGGATCTTGAGATGCTGGATGATGGCAGTGAAGAGGATATGGGGTGTCCTAAGGAAAGCATGAGCTGCTTTTGACCCCCTAGACAAGATGAGGGTGGCAAGCTAGTGCCAACCTGGAATTATTTAGAGACCTAGTTTAAAAACACCCTGATCTCTGAGCACCTTAACCTTCATTAAAAACCGGAGTTTGTCAGATATCTGTAGCAAAAGCTGTTTCCAAGAAGCATGAATCATTTCTGGAGCACTAATGCTTATGACTTCCACTCCTTTGCTCTTGCTGACGGCACTCTGCTCTCTGACGGTCATTTTGGCTCAGGCAGCTCAGACTAGAGGTAACAATGCTGCAGCAATTCACTGTTCATCCCTTCCAAACACACCCTCCTGAATCCCAAATATTCCCTGCAATAAGAGTGGGATAAAACTGGCTTGGAAGGTAACAACCCTAGGGAGGAATGCTCAGTGTATGGGTAGAAATTGGAGGCTTCTTGATGGGGAGTATCAGCAGGGGTCTGAATGTCAGAGGTTCAGCTCAGGTCCCAGATGTTCCTTTTCTGTCTGCTTGGATCTCTGAGGAGCTCAGCCTGACCATGAGGACTGTCTTACCAACTTGTAGCACTCCCAGCACAGCAAGGATTTGTTATGTATCTGGTGCTCTGGTGATAACAAGAACATAAGTCATCTTTCCAAACTGATGATCTTGCTATAAATAGAGAATCCAGCTGCTTGTGTTGAATGGCATCAAAGAAAATCATAGGAGCAGCTCTTATGCTTAGTGAAGTGGATTCTGGCTGTTTTCTCTGAAGATGCTGGGGTTGGGAGATTTCTTGACAGCTGAGATGTGCGAAAGCAGTGCATGAGAGCTCAGTGTGACGTGGGGAATCTTCAGCAGGGAGCAGGTGAGGCTGGGATCTCTCATCCCATGCTGGAATCTTCAGCAGGGAGCAGGTGAGGCTGGGATCTCTCATCCCATGCTGGAATCTTCAGCAGGGAGCAGGTGAGGCTGGGATCTCTCATCCCATGCTGGAATCTTCAGCAGGGAGCAGGTGAGGCTGGGATCTCTCATCCCATGCTGGAATCTTCAGCAGGGAGCAGGTGAGGCTGGGATCTCTCATCCCATGCTGGAATCTTCAGCAGGGAGCAGGTGAGGCTGGGATCTCTCATCCCATGCTGGAATCTTCAGCAGGGAGCAGGTGAGGCTGGGATCTCTCATCCCATGCTGTGCCTTTCTGCTTTCCCAACAAGAACCTGCCTGTGCTGGTACCTGGCCAGGATGAGGGGGCAGTAAATTCAGGCTCGCTTTACTGCTTATAAATAAGGCTCTTCAGGAAAAAGCCCTTGAAATCTCCCCTTCTAGGAGGAAGGGAGCTGGCTCCAGGCTCGTGCTTGGGAGCTGCAGCAGCATTAAATCATTTGAAGGTGTCTCAGCAGTTCTGTGTGCTGAGTTGCAGAGTTCAGCGCCTGGAGCAGCAGGAGGATGGACCTGGTGTGGTTCCACGTGGTTGCCTGACTCCTTGCTCCTGCCTCCTCTCCCTGGAAGTGGGCTCCAAACTCTCACACCAAAACTGTTCCCAGGATGGCTGAGCAGTCCTGAGTGTGCCACTTTAGTCCTTCTCCTGCCATGGAGGCAGAGGCTCACTCAGGACCAGGATTGTGACAGTGTGGTCTGTGCTGAGTCCTTGCAGCCCCAGGGGCATCCAGCCTGTGACAGACCTCCTGTCCCACCAGGTGCTGGGCTCACATTACCTCACATTACTCCTCATCTGGAGAGTGGGTGCTGGGGAATTTGTGCCCAGGAGAGGATGGCCAAGTGTCATCTCTCCCAAACTTAAATCTGCAGGGCTGTCTGTTGCTGGGAGAGGAGAGCTGTGTCTGGCTGTGTTGTGGGCGGCAGTGAGGTGCCAAACTGAGCACCAGCCAACAGGACTTGTAGCCTTACCTCTTAGAAAAGGGTATCTGAGAGTCTCAGAAGAAAATGAGCGTGACTCAGTCCCACAGCAGAGCCTGGCCCACAGGAGTCCTGCTGCTCTGGTGTTACAGTAAGCCTGTTAAGCATGAATTTCCAGAAGTCTTTGAAGCATTTATTTAGAAAGAGTCTGAAAAGGGAGTAGGCTCTGGTGAATCAGCCTCTTTGTGGTGAGTAGGGAAACCTGATCAGTCGGCTGTTTATCTTCTGCAGTGGCTTTTGCACTCAGCGTGGAGGGTGATGCTCCTGCGGCGGGGGCAGAGGGGCTGTCTGGGGAAAGAGCTCGGCAAACCTGCTCCAGGGTGTGGGAGCAGGGCTGGCGGTGGTCGCACACAGAGGTGCGTTCCCAGGACATCAGAGAGCTCAGCCTCCCTGGCTGCTCCTTTTCCATGGGAATCGCAGCTTGTTCTGCCAATGAGGTGGGAAAAAGTGCTTTGCACTTGCTGGGAAAGAACAATTGAGTTAATGAGTTTAAAGGGGCGTTTTCTCACACCAGCATCCAGCACATTCCCCCTGGGATCTGCAGTGCTCTGGTAGGTTGTGGTGAAGTTTCTTGCCCAGTTCTTTTTTAAGACAGCCAAGTCAATTGTACTAGAATATCTTGACTCCTCTGGCCTAAAGTAGTGTTAAATGCTGGGTGGAAACCTATTTCACTTTGGGCAAGCTATAAAAAAAGAGATTCCTCACTTCTGTTTTAGCACTGCTCAGCCTGCGGAAGGGTGGCTGTGGTCCCTGGCTGGCTGAAGTGCTGAGTGTTGGCAGGTCCTGGCATCCATCAGCATTCCTGAGAGCCAGGGTGAGCTGCTGATTCTGTTCCACTTGTCTGGCTGCATGTTGGGCATCTGGGACTTGCATTCCCTTCCCACAGGGCTGCTCTAGAGGCCAAGTGCTGAAGATTAAGATGCTTTGACTGCTTATGTATGTACAGCCTTGTTTTGCTTTGAAGAGCATAGGCTTACTTAAATTCAGGGCTCACAAAATCCAACTTATTACCCAGGTCCCCTGAGAAGGATGGAGTAAATTAAATCTACATTAAATTTAATAAAATAAATCTGTCTCATACAGGGGATCATGAATAAAACTTTTCTGGACTCTGCTGAGATCCTAAATATGAGATGTTCCTGTGCCAGCTGCAGGCCCTGCCTGGAGTTGGTCCCATCCCAGCTGAGAGCAACAGAGGCTGCTTCCTCATGGATGACATTAACAGAAGTGAGCCTCAAATGCAGTTCTAGGAGGAGGGCAGGCACTGCAGTCTCCAAACAGGTCACAGTTTCCCACTCTGAATTTCTGTCCAGAGTAGCAGAAAGGAAAGAATTTTTTTGAGATTAAAGATCCAGGTTTCACACCCTGGAGCAGTTGAAGCTCCACATGAAATGCTGCTTCCATCTCTCCTCCAGCCTTCTGCTCCTCTGCAACCTCTCTGCTTTTCCCCTCCAACACTTGGAGGGATGGATGCTGGGAGAGGAGGAGGCTGTGAGTGCTGGCAGTGTGGCTCAGGTGGGTGGCTGGCATGGAGATATTCCTGGGGAGCTGTGAGATCTGCCTCTCTCTGCCAAAAAGTTTCTTGCTGCTGTTTGATCTGGCTGTTCCCAGCACTCAGGGGTGCCTGTGTCTGCCAGCCCAGCCTGGGAGGAAGAGGATGGTCCCTCAGCACGCTGGGGTGGGGCACAGTTGCTCTCCTTGCAGGAGTACCCAAGGAATGACATCACTGACCTCTGCCCTGTGTGTGGAGCAGCTCTGCTGGACTTTGCCACCTGCTTAGGATGGGCTGAAAATTTGGGTTCCCAAAAGTGGTCTGAGGCACTGCCAGGACATGTCCAGACTCTGCTCTGCCTGGCTCTCAAGCAGAACAAGCCCACTTCTCCCCACCTCTTCCCAGTCTGTGCAGCTCAGCACTGGGGACTACAGCAGTTTGAAGCTTAAAAAATCCCAAACTTGTGCTGGTTTTGCAAGAGGTAGTTTTGGAGAAAGGATTACCCCAGCATCCCCTTCTGGAGGAGGTCTGGGGAACAGTGAGGTGGTTGTAGCAGCAGTAGCATGATGGGATCAGGGTGAAGGGCTGGAGGGGGTGAAGCCCCTCGGTCAGGCCCTGAGTGCAGGTGCAGTGGTGCAGGTGCAGTGGTGCAGGTGCAGTGATGCAGGTGCAGTGATGCAGGTGCAGTGGTGCAGGTGCAGTGATGCAGGTGCAGTGGTGCAGGTGCAGTGATGCAGGTGTTGTGCTGTTTGTGCTGTGCTGTTTCAAGCCTGTTGCTAAGGAGCTGCCTCTGGCAGATCCAAGGCACAGACTTTGTGGCACGTGTTCATCCCTCTCCCGCAGCCTGTGTGGCCTTGTTCACTCGTGAGTTTTCCCCCTGCAGCCTGACATGTGTAGAGCCAGGCTTGTTAAGTGTACTCAGCTGAGGATTTAATTCCAGATGTTCAAGATGACCCCCTTCCTCCGAGGGCAGCCAGCATGCTGATAAAACACTGTGATGCTATAAATAAACCTGTCGGCTCCACAAGGGAGAAAAGCCTTCGTTTTGAGCAGGAGTTTGTTCTAAACAGGAGCCCGAGAGTTGGCTTTCTTGTCTCAGGATTTATGTTGACCCTTGGTTTTGGGGAGGAGCTGGAAAATGTAGGTTTTCCTGTTGCTCTCAGCCTGATGGAAGAAAATGCTTGCAATGGGGGGAGGATTGACCTGCCTGGGAAAGGACTTAGACAAGATTTGTTCTCCTGCTTTTCTGCAGGTACACACCTGCCCAGCCTCTCTTCAGAGGCTTCTGCATTGCTGGGATGAGGACATCCTTGTGTGTCCATACCACCTGCCTCTCCTCGTGCTGGGCTGGACTCTGGCTAAAACAATTCATGCATAGCCAGGATAATGACTGTGGGTCACTTTGCCCCTGTGGCAGAGCTGTCACTCCCCTGGGTTGCTATAGGTAGCAACTCCCTTCCTTCCCTGCAGCAGGGATGGCTGGAGCCTCTGGGCCCAGCAGACACAGCTGAGGCCATGTGGTGACCCAGGTAAGCTTCAGCTGGCAAAATCCCAGGGCTGTTTGTAAGTGCCATTTCAGAGCTCAGCTGTCAGAGCTCGGTTGTGTTCGTCTGTCCTTGCGGAGGAAAGGGAATGATGGCAAGGTCTGTTTGTCCTGCCTAAGCTGCTGCCAACTGCAACAGCCACCACCTCCAACTGTGTCAGGTTGTGTCAGGGGATCAGGGAAAGGTTCTTCCCCCTGCTGGCACTGCCCAGGCTCCCCAGGGAACGGGCACGGCCCCGAGGCTGCCAGAGCTCCAGGGATGCCCAGGGTGGGATGTTGGGGTGTCTGTGCAGGGCTGGGAGCTGGGCTGGGTGATCCTGGGGGTCCCTTCCAGCTCAGGGCATTCTGTGATTTTATGAACTGGTTTTGCTGTTTCCCCTGCCCAGCCTAGAAAACCCAAACTGACCAAGGTGCAGCAGCCTCTTCCCTCCCCCTCTGCCCATACCTGTTGTGGCAGATGTGTGACATAGGTGAGACTTGATGTCAGAGGCATTTGCTTGGGACTGGAGCTGAGTGCAGGGTGACCACTGAGCTTGCTCAACATGTGGCTGGATTTTGGAAGCAGGGATGTGCACACACAGCCTGCCTCTGGCTCAGGAGAGGATGTGTGTGCTGTGCTTTCCTCCTGCTCCAGGTGCCACACCAGCTCCCCTGAGGAGGGCAACCCACTGGGTCAGGAGAAAAAACAGTTTGGAGTCTATGGCTGCTCTCCTTAAATCACCTTGGAAGAAGGCAGACGTGCCCAGCTCCTGGCATCTCTATTTTTACTTTGTGCAGAGATGGATATGGCTGAGCTGTCTCCTTTTATTTCCAGCATTTGGCGCGTGCTGCAGCGCGTTGCTAAAGATGTGTCTGGCTGGATGCAGAGCTGCCCGCTTCCCTGAATCCCTGAGGGACTGCAGGGGTCAAGGGCTCTTGCCTTCTGCACGGCTTCATCATTCATTTCTTCTCTTTGCCTCCCCCTTCCACTCCCCTTACAGTTTTTGGACTTTGTTTTTTCCTGTATTTATTCAAATCAGCTTGGGTAAACAGGGAGCAGGAGGGAGGGGACTGGGGCCACTGGTAGCACTGGATTCCAGAGGCATTTTTAATGGGTTTCTAATAGCTAGAACTGGCCTATTCTGATGCAGAAACTATTCTTATTTCCTCTGCCTGCAGCTCGGCAGTTCCAAGATTTCCTTGGAAAGGCTCAGACTTTTCCTTCCTGACAGGCAGGCTGACAAGCTCTGTGCTCAGGTGGCTCTGTTGCAGCAGCTGTGATGGTGCTGGTTTTGCCAGGTCTGTCTTGACAATGCTGTTTTTAGGTTCCAGCTGCCCCCAGAGCCACGTGCCTGAGCTGTGCCTGTCACACATCCCTGTCCCTCCTCCTGCTTGTGGGCAAGAGAGAGCCAGGCAAGTCCCCAATATCTCCCTCTGCCCATGGGATGCTCATGGAGAGGCTGATTTTATGGTTCACTGTTCCAAAACCTTGTTAGGAGTGAAATGAATGGTTTGATCTGTCGAACAAGGCACTTCTGAAACTTCCCAAATAACCTGGCCCTGTATCTGCTGGTCTTTCCTGCTCTGGGGATGAAACTGGGGGGCTGTCTGGCTGTCCTGGACCTGCTGCCTTCAGCATCACCTCCCCTGCAGGGGCCTGGGGATCTGCTGGCTCCTCCAGGAGCCTGGGGATGAGGTGGGATATGCAATCCCTGTGTCCAGCCACACCGTCAGCTGTGGGGCAATAACTCAGAGCTGTTGTCCACCCCATTCTTTCCCAATGAGGTGTGGGGAGCTCATGCATCTGGAGCAGGCTGGAGAAGATGCTCCATAACAAATCTCTGCCCCCTGAACTGCTCCAAGGCTTGTCCTAAGTGTGGTGACTTGGTGTGCCTGGTGAGGGGACACTGGGAATTTTGGAGAGCATAGAGGGAAGGGGAGAGTGAAATTCCTTCAAACTTTTCAGCTTGAAATGCTGCTTTCTGTTGCTTGGCACTGGAGTCGCAACCCCAGGGCGTGTGATGGTCAGGGAATGTGGCTGGAGAGGTCTTGGTGGAGCTGAAGGACTGGAACCCCTCGGAGCAATCCCTCCAGGGACTGTCCCTCCTCTCTAGGCACAGCTGGCTGTGACTGTGCCAGTTTGGGATGTCAGTGGTTAATTGAGAAACCTTGAAGCTGACATCTCCTGTGCTGGAAAACTGTAGAGGGATTTTTGACACGGTCTGACTTCAGCCCTAGTGGTTGACCATGGCAGCAGGGCCCCAGGCACAGGCTCTGAGTGTCAGACTGAAACCCACTGCCTTTGCTTTGTCTGCCATGGGAAGGGAGCTGGGCCACAGCTCAGTTCCTGAGCATTCCCACCCACCTGCCTCCCTGGAACTGGGAGCCTCCACACTGCAGTGCAGCATCGGGCTGGAATCAGAGCCTGTCAGCCTTCTCTGGGCATTGAACAGATGGTGGTGATCTATAAACTCCTGTGGTGCCTGCTCAGGGGCTGCTTCTCCTGAAGGATGTGAAAGTTCTCCAGTTTTTGGTTGGGCTTTTCTTGCTCGCATCTCCTGTGTGAAAATGAGGGAATGGAGTGGGTGAGTCTGGGCTTGATTTGAGTGGCTCCATCTGTGTTATGTGGGCTAATTCAGAGTGGGACAGGCTCATTGTGAGCCCAGAGATGCAGCAGTATGTCTGAGGTGGGAACATGGCACCGATGTGCAGAAACACAGGACACCACCCTGCTAAAACCTTTGCTGCTCCTGATGCTGAGGCCCCTCTGTGGCTTTGGCTCTGCCATCTGGCAAAAGAGAGTATTGGATGTCACCTGGGGATGTGTGGAGGGTTCACTGTGATGTGTCTGCTCAGGTATGCTCTGTGCTGTGGTGGGGGAGTTCCCATCCCAGGCCACACTATCCTGTTCTTTCCCTGCCTTGGAAATGCCGAAGCACATCACAGACACAAACCAGGCAGTGATGCGTCAGCCTCGCTGCTGCATTGATGTTTGGTTAATGAGAGCTGGCGTCTGGAGCTGCTTATCCTTTGTCCTTGAGTGTAGAACAACACTTGGACTGCAAGAGGCTCTTCATCTCACTGTCAGGATCAGCTGTGAGGGTATGGCAGGAGATCTGGTGGGGGAGGCTCTTCTTCCTTGTGGGATTTCAGACTGTAAGCCCTGAGGAGCTCATTCCACCTGGCTGCGTGACCCCCTTGCTGTGACTGGGGTAAGAGCTGTGTGTTGCCCCTGCAGAGAGGGCTGGACTTGGGGTTATTTCTACCCTGTCTCAAGTCAGTGTGGAAGACAATGTCACATTGGCCAGGCAGGTGCTCTGGAGAGCTGTTTGAGGTGGTTGCAAGAAACAATAACATGCAGCCCTCAGTTTTTGGGCAGGTGGGTGGGGATACTGATATCAACAGGGCTGAGAACACTTGTGGAGGGGAGGGGAGAGCCCCTAAGCCAAGGCAAACTGGCCACCTGCTTCCAGCGAGATGCTTCCTGTGGATGCAGCTGGAATACAGGGAAGCAAATAGGTCAAACAGGCAAAAAGTCTGTCTAGAGGATCCTTTTTGCCAGCAGAACTATTCACCTGGCAAATGGGGGAAGGGAGTTCTGTGGGTTCCAGTAAAGCTCTTGCAAAACCTGATGGGTTTCAGGTGGGAGATGTTCAGGCTGGGACAGCCCTGAAGGCTCTGTTTGTGCCACAGTAGGTCTGCCTGTGTCCTCCCTGTTTGGGGGTAGCAATGCAGATCATGTCTTGCTGCGCAGCAAGGCCAGTCTGTCACGTTTGTCTGTCTCTGTGGTCCGGTGTCGACATTAGAATCTAATTTCAACCTGCTGAGTATTGGCCAAGACTAACTGAAAATGTCTGTGGGGAGCTCCTGTGAGAGCCACGTAGCTCTCCTGCGCCACGCTGCAGGCTGAGCTCTTGGGGTGACTTTCTATAGGCACAAACATAGCTCAAATTACTGTCCTTGCTTTTGGGAGGGTCAGATGGTCCCTCTGATGCTTCCAAACCTTCCTGTGTGGCTTTGCTGAGCCTTGTGCCTCTAACAGAGGAGGAAGCCACTCCCTTAGATCTGGTGTCTGGCTGGGAAGTGACGTGTGTATGGATATTTTGGAGGTTCTGGTGCAGGACAAGTGTTAATGGGCAAAGTGCTTTTGCTGCAAGCTAATGAAGCTGAGACTCACCCCAGGAGCTGGGAGCAGGCTCTCAGGGACTGGGAATGTCCTCTGAGGGTGACAGGGCTGTGAATTCAAGCAGCAGAGAGCTTGTCCAGGCTGAACTGGGCGGTCCAGCTCTCTGCTGCTTCTTCAAACAGGGCTGTTTGAACCCCTTGTTCAGCTGGTTAATGTGTCTCTGCTCCCAGGGATGCTGAGACACTCTGTGGGATGCCTGGCTCCTTGTGGGGTGGGAGTCTGCTCATCCCTGTCTGGACAGTGGCACCCAAGGCTTTTGCTCTCAGCCAGAGTGTTTTGGGAGGGAGGTTTACCTGCTTCATTTGGGAGAGAGGTTTAGGGTTATGTGTCAGGGAGATGCAATCACTACTGGTAAAGGCTTCCACAGTGCAAGGAAACCAGCCTGAGGATTTCAAAGGTGATAATATCTGGGAATAGTACTGGGGTAGCAGGGAGTGCTCAGTTGTGCTGGGAGTGCTGGAAAACATACTTTTGGAATGAAAGCATGACCTGATTCCTCTGCTCCATTTTCCCACCCCGTGTGTGTTTTCATGAGGCACTGCTCCTGCACAGTACAGTACCTGAAGCAAGTCTGAACCTGAGGTTTTGCTTTCTCCCAGTGCTGACGTGTGTCCTGTCTCTCCACAGCCATCAAGGTGAGCTGCATTGGATCCTGTGGGGTGTCCAACAAGATCAATGACACAGCATGGACTGTGGAGGAGCAGTACTTCAACAGCACCCTGTCCCTGGCAGACAAAGGTATGGTCCACAAAGGCCTGGTGCAGATCTGTGGTTCAGAGAAGCTTTCCAGAAATGTATCTCCAAGACTTCAGCATCCCCTCGATGTGAAACACCCCTCACAGGCTGCATTGGCCTGTGCACAGAGGATGGGAGACTGCAAGAGCTTAGCGGGAGCTGTGCAGGGAAGGATCCTGAGCAGAACTTGGCAGCCACCTTGCAAACACTGCTGGCATCCTCTGGCCCTGGTCTGCCTGAAGCAGAGCTGTCACAGGGACTGCTCCCTGTCTCAAGGCTCTGTGGGTTCATCTTGTTCTGCTTCTCATGTGTGTTTATGGAGGTCACAAAACACTGATCAAAGCTGGTCAGCAGAAGCCAGTGGTTTGCTCTGAAAGGGCTATAGAGGTGTCACTTGTTCTCCAGAAGTGCTGGGAGCATGACAGGACAGCCTAGGACAGCTACCCCTGTTCCCAGTGAGATGGACAGAGATAGCCATGGGGTTCTATTGTCCCGTGGGTAAAGTGACACCAGCAGCCTCTGGGGGATCTGGGCCTGAATGAATGCTGTCTTTCTGCTGTTAAATGGGTCAGCCTTACCACAAATAATTCATGCTGTGCCCTGGGTCCTGTTGAAATCAAGATGTGCCAGTGTTTACCTGCAGAAGGCAGTGGCTGTAACAGGAGCATGGCAAAAGCCCAGGGTAGCAGGAGCTCATCCCTCTGATCCTGTTTTATCTAATAACAGGAAATGAGTAAAACTGAAATGGCAGATTCTGCTAGCTCAGCAATTTTCCAAGCAGAGCTTTTAGCATCATGGGGAGACTGAGCTCATTGTCTGAGCAACCGGTGAGGGTGCTGCTTGCTCTCAGCCCTCCCTGTGACACTGGTGTGTGTCTGGGCTGGCAGAGCAGGGGGAGCTGGGCTGCTCCTCCATGTCCCTGCCACTGTCTGCCTGTCTGTCTGCCTCCTCTGAGGGGCTGCTGGCAGCACAGTGTCCTGGCACAGCTCAGCCCTGCAGTGAGGCGGTGGCAGGCTGTGCTGGGGGAGCCCTGCCGTGGCGTCGTGCAGGCAGAGCCTCGGCACTGACTCAGCCGTGGCGTTTTTAGGCTTTCCAGGAATAGCTCTCAGCTGTCCTGGCCTTTTCTGAGGAGAGCATGAAGGAGCTTCAGACAGATGGGGTGTCCCATGTGGGTGTTCCCTGGGTGCCTCCCTGCAGGGCTGACCCAGCTGGGAAGGGAAGGGAAACTGAGGCAGGCTGGGCTGCTGGCTCTTGGGGTACGGGGTCACTGATGGCCATGGCAGGAGCCCAGGGCGAGTTAGGGGAGCTGGAAGCATTTCCAAGCAAGTGCTTCTAAAGGAGCATGAGGCCAGCCCAGCTGCTGGCCCACACTGCCAGCACACAACTCCTTCCCTGGCCAGCACCAGCAGCCACCTGTGACAGAGCTCCACCAGCAAAGGTGACTGTGGTGGCACCTGGCATGGTCCTGGCACCTGTGGAGGTGCTGCAGGGAGGCAGGCTCAGCCTGAAGAACAGCCTGCCTTGCCCTGGCCCTTCCCACATCCTGAGCAGAAACTTTGAAAAACACCGATCTGTGATCTTTGAGGACACGTGGGGGGAAGGGGAGAGGAGGTTTGCAAAACAGCCGAGGCTCAGATTGCTCTTTAAGCCTCCAGGAGTGACTCCACACTTCTCCTCCCACACACCTTTGCATTGAAATAAGTGAGGGGGCAGCTCGTCCTCTGTGGCATCAGCTGCTGCTTGTATTACACTCTGCTTGGGGTTTTTTCTTAGGGCTGTACATTGCATGAAGAGGGAGGCAGGCCCTGAAATAACCCAGATGGCCACTTTGGCACTTATTTAAGGCACTTTCCTTTCTCTCCCCACCTTGGAGCGGGGTGTGGGGGATCCGGCTGTGCCACTGGAGCAGGTTGGTGACGAGTTCTGCTGCAGAGGACCCCGCTCCCCTCAGGGCTTGTCCCCACTCAAGCAGGGCATCCTCTGTGCTCTGGGAAAGCCTCTCGAGGAGCTGGGCAGGAGCTGGAGGCAGCAGGCAGCCGTGAGGAGCAGGGCATTGTGCTCAACCCTTGGCAATCACACACAGGCCAAAGGCTTAATGAACTCGAGCTCTTTACATAAAAGCTGCTGGGAAGTGTGGAGTGTGCCAGCTGCTCCCGAGCCTCTCGCTGCTCTGTTTGTGGAGAGGCTGCTGTGCCACACAGGTCACTCAGCCCACCCAGGGCTCCCAGGGGGGCTTGTTACTCTCCTCCTGGAGAGGAGGCTAAGAGGGTATTTACTTTTCCCACTTGGACTTTGAATGCTCACTGCTGTTGGTTTTTCCTTTTGCAAAGAAATGCAAGAGGGGTGGGGGCTGCTGGGTTTCTGTAGGTGTCAGTAGGGCAGGGGATCAAGTGGCAGCGAGCACAGAATGGCACCGCTTGTACCCGCAGCTCTCGGACACAGAGATGCTTCTCTTGATCCAATATAATGGAGTGATTCAGCTCTGCAGAGCCTCCTGCTCCTCTCCCCCTCCTGCTGTGGCTCTGCCCTTGTTCAGCCAGAGAGGAGCAGGTCCATCATGTGCCCCACAGGGCTGTCCCTTCCCTGCATCTCCAGCTTCACACACAGCTCTTGCCCTGTGGAAGGGTTGTGCATGCACAGGTAGACTTCTGGGGTTCTTTTCATTCCCTTCTTGTACCTGAGTTGAACTCATGCAGGGAGCTAGCTGTAATTTCCAGCTGACCTTTCTTTTGGCAGCTTGTTAGTTAGCTTGAAGGCACTGCAGGGATTTCCTGGCAGCTCCACACGCTTCCTCTGCCGGCAGATTTCTTGCACAAAGAGCTAAAAAGGGGCAGCTGTGCATCACCTCTTCCCTGGGGTGGTTCTCTGCCGGCCTGGCACACCACCCTCATGGCCAGCAGTTGGCACAGGGTAACAATCCTGGCTCCCAGCTGAATTTAAAAATCTTGGTGACCTGACTAAGCAGAACTGTGGGATTTGTGCAGCTTGTTCTGTGTGGGCAGGAGGTCTCAGAACTGTCCAGTGATGCTCCTGGACAGCCCCTGCCCAGGTGAGAGCAGCAGGGTATCCATGGGCAGTGGTGAGCCACTAAGGATGTGCTGCTGCCAGCTCCTGGCCACACTGTGCTGCTGGGTTCAGGGGCAGTAGCTGCAGGTTCAGCCCAGGAAAACCACACTGAAGGATCTACAGTTGCCTTGGGTCACAGCTGCTTCCTCAGCACTTCCCAATTTCTTGCCTCAGTAGACCAGTTAATCCTCTGGGGTTTTTTGCAGCACTGCCATTTCCAGATCCTGCTAATTCATTGAGACTGTCTCTGGAAACTGCTGACACAGAGGGTGAGTGGAGCCCTCGCCTCAGTGCTGGGTGCTCTGTGTTACAGAGAGATTTATCTCAGCAGCATTACCTGTGTGGAGTGCTGGAGGTTGTTCCTGCTGTGTTTGTGTGTTTGCAGAGCTGGAGCAGAACTGCTGCCTTGAAAGGGATTGTGGAGCCTGCTGGGGCTGTGCTCCATCACTGCCACAGAGAGCAGGGAGCTCTCCTTGGAGATGAACACCGAGGCTTTGCTGGCAGGTTGCTCTTCTGGCTCTTGGCTGCTGCCTCCGTGTCACCTGTGCCTGCTGATGGCACCAGCAAATGTGTGCATTTGCCCTCCTTTGCTGCAGTTTGTAATCCCCTGTATTAACTTCATTCACCAGAGGCTGAGTCCTGTGCTAAAGCTGCAATGGCTCAGCATCACCTCAAGTGCCCTGGCACAGACTTAATGCTTCCCTTCTGACAGCTCTGGTAGAGCTGAGAGCTAAAGAGCTCTGGCCCCTTGCTTATATCTAATATTCAGTTTTCTGGCTGCAAAAGTGGATGAGGAGAGAGGCCAGGACAGGGGTGAGCAGGGAGCTGCCTGCTGGGACTGCAGTGAGAGTAAAATCTCTCCTGTAGCTGGGGGCTTGGGCTCCTGTGGCACAGTGCAGAGCTCGGGCTGCTCATTTCTGAACCCCAAAGTGGAAAACACAAACCTTCTGCTTTCCTGCTCTCTGCCTGGAGAGCCTTGAGAGGAGAGTAACATCAGCAACACCAGAGTCAGTCTAACTCAGCACCTTTGGAGGAGCTCACCTTCCCCAGGGCCGGTTTTAGGCAGCAGGAAGAGACATCTTGCTACAAGTGGAGGCACAGGGAGCAGCAGGCACCAGGTACCTTCCTGTACTCCTTGAATTGGCCAACACAATTAATGTATCACTCGTTAAGTAGCCAGGGAGAAATTGCCATATGGTCTGGCCTGCTGTTCCTCTACTAGAAGAACCAAAATATCTGTGTACTCCAAAGGTGCAGCCTGTTCCCAGGCTCCCAGGAGGGAGCAGGGACTGGTGGGGAGGGACAGGAGCCCCATTTCAGCCACTCCCTGTCTCCTGTGCCTGGGATGCTGTGTCCTTGTTCCTGTGGGCTTGGCTCCTCCTGAGCTCCAGCCCAACGCTGCTCTTGTGCCGGACAGAGGCTGCTGGAGGACATTTCCCAGCCCTTGGGCAGCTGCAGGCAGGGCAGGGTGTTGATCTGGAAGGATGATGGCTTTGAAGGGCCGGTGATTTCTCTGGCACCAGCCAGGGAGGCTGCACGGCTCAGTCCAGAGCCCAGACACTCTCAGCAGCTGTGGTGAAGTAAACTCCATCTGGATCATTTAACTGTAAATACAGACGTGTGGTCATCTCACCCCCAGTGGGCACGATGGTGGCAGTTTTACCATGCAGTGTGCTGGTTTGCAGTGAGTGCAGGGAAACCTTTGTTTGGGTAGGAAGGGACCATAAAAATCACCTTATTCCACCCCCTGCCAGGAGCAGGGTCCCTTCCCACTATCCCAGGTTGCTCCAAGCCCCATCCAGCCTGGCTTTGAACATTTCCAGGGATCCAGGGGCAGCCACAGCTCCTCTGGGCACCTGTGCCAGGGTCTCACCATCCTCACAGGGAACAATTCCTTCCCAATATCCCATCCAGCCCTGCCCTCTGGGGAATGAAGCCAAGATGTTGTTGCTGCTCCTGCTATCTGGACCTGAGTTTTTTTCTAGGCTGTCTGGGGCAGCAGCTTCTTTCCCTCCAGGAATTTTTTGGGAGGAAGTTTCCCAAGGCTACGTGTGGGCGGCCAGTCTGCTGGCTTGACTCCTATCAGGGGGAAAGGCTGCTGCAGGTCTGGCCCCACAGCAGAACCCTGCTAACCCTGCTGCCTCTGCTGCCTAATGACTTTCTCAAAGTATTTTTAGCTGCATGTTAACTTCAGGAAAAGCTTTTTTGCAGCTGAGGACACTGTGGCCTTCGTTCAACAGCTCAAGACTGGAGTCAGGGCTCTGTGGCCATGAGCCAGGAGCTGCTGTGATGCCCTTGGTCTGTGTCAACTGTGGCAGGACACAGCTTCAGTCTGGGGTGGCTGGTCTGGGAACTCCTCTCTGGCTGCTAAGAGCAGGAAGGGCCTTTTCCAGAGCTCATGGGCAGCTTGTTGCAGGCAGGAGCTGCAGGAGGGATTTGCAGGCTGTTCAGTGGGTCACAGCCAGCAGGTCACTGGGCACTTGGGCCTGGTCAGGACCATCAGGCTGGGCTAGCCTGACCTGTTCTCATGTGGTGCCCTGCCCAGAGCTTGGACTACCTGTGCAGAAACTGCCTCAGTGCCAGCCAGTCTCACAGTGGCTCTGACAGCCAAACCACATCCTCTGCAGGTGATGCTGCCCATGGGTGTTCCTGGGAGAGTTCATGGCCTTGATCAGTGATGCTGGGTGAGTTAGAAACTGTGAAAGTGCTCACAGGTTCACTTCCAGCCTGACTTTCTGTTGATGCACCTGAGCTGGGCAGGACTTGGACAGAAGTGACTTGGTGGACGGTGCTGCCTGTAATGTAGAATAGGGACTTGTACTTGGTGGAGTCTGTGGGCTCATCCTAAGGGTCCTGGAAAGGCTGTGGAATTAGCAGACTTGGAATTACTGCCTGCACCTTCATGTGGGGCTCTGCAGGTCACACAGCTGGGAATTCTCTTGGTGGAAACTCGGTGACTGCCACCCTCTGGAACTCCCACCTCCCTCCCTTCTGCAGGACAGGAACAGGACTTGCTCCCGCTCCTTGTCAGGTGGAGAGAGTCCCTGTACTGCAGTGCAGAAGCTGCACAGGACAGTCATGTATTCCAGTTATCCATTTGCTTTCTAAAAGTAGGGATAATGGGTATAAGATCAATGTTGAATGGTGCCCATTAAAAGACAGAAACCCTCGGGGCAGCAAACAGGGGCTGGGATCATGGAGTCATTCCCATGAACCAGGCTTTATCCTGGACCCAAGCAGTCAAGGCACCTGCTGCAGCTCACCTGGCACCTTTCCTGAGCCAGGCTGCCCAAGAGGGAACAGGAGAGGCTGTTCCACACCTGCCTCCCAGCCTGCCCAGCTCTGGAGCTTCAGGCCTGGCTTGGTGCCTCCACCTGGTGACAACGCTGGGTGCTGCATTTTAGCCTACATAGTTCGGGTTTGTTTGGGGGACGGGAGGGGAATCAGCAGGGCGGTGATGGCAATGAGCAAATCTTGCTCCTCTTTGTGAGGCCAAAGTGTATAAATGGACATCTCTGATGTCCCTTTGCAGGGATCCACGATGAGGAGCGTGTTGGATTATTTATCTCTCTGTCCCTGCACCGTGGGTGGGACACGCTCACTGGGGTGGCTGAGTGATCCAAGAGGCAGAGATCTAGCTTTTCATGGCATGAATGATGCACCAAGTCCTGCCTGGGCTGCTGTGTCAGTGGGGGGATTTACTCTTCTCTTCCCCACCTCCCTCTTCCATGTAATCCACTTAATCCCCTGACGACAGGACTCAATTACTGTCAGCTCTGCAGAGCCAGCGTTGCTAACGGGCAAGCTGCCTCCTCCTGTCTTGAAACAACAAAAGCACCAGCCAGATCTGGGCTTTTGCTACCTCCAGCAATGATCCTACAAAGCAGAACAAACACAGCTCGATTTACTGGGCATCCAGGGCTCCTCTCAGCTCTGCCACTTTAAAAACAAAGCCTCTCATGTATACATGGATTTAACAAATATGGATAAACCTCAGTGGTTTTCTTACTGAAGGCAACTTTAGGAGCTGCTGGATGACACTGTGGGTTCAGTTCAGCTGTCACGCTGCACTGGAGGGAATCTGGGAGTGCTGGAGGGTGGATGGAGCTGGGGAGTTGGGATCTGATGTTTCAGCCATGCACTGGATCTTGGCTCTGCCCTGTGCCCTCGAGGCTGTTGCAGAGCAGTGGTTGAAGAAAACAAGTGCTGAGGTTTTGATGTTGTGGCAATGTTTTTCTGGGCTCCTGTTGTCTCAGCAGCCAGGCTGAGGTGGTGTGTGATTCCCTGGGTGGTCGCCTCTCCCAGATCACACATTCCAAGGTAACAGCCTCTCAGCCTGTCCCATGTACTCTTCACTCTTGTTTCCACAGGGGTCCTGACAGCTGGAGAGCACAACTTTCCCTTCCAGTTCCTGCTGCCAGGTAAGATGTAGAAAACTGGCTGAAGGCCCTTCCCTGTAAGCCTTAATTTTGCACATACTTCCAATTCAGAAACTGGCCTGACTCAGCCTTGTGATCTCTTCTTTATCTCTCAACTCCAGCTTCTGCTCCTACATCATTTGAAGGCCCTTTTGGCAAGGTCCTGCATCAGGTGAAAGCTGTGATAGACACACCTCGCTTCTCCAAGGACTACAAATGCAACAAGATCTTCTACGTTCTCTGCCCTCTCAACCTGAACGACATCCCTGACATCGAGGTAAGAACGAGGAGGGGCATGGCTGGGAAATACCAACACTTGAGCACTTGTCCTGCTGTCTGAGGAGTCACTGAGTGCCTGGATAACTCTGACTGCATGCTCTGACTTTGCAAGAACAGGACAAGGACTTCTCACCTCTCCTGCCTTGCTGTCAGTACCTGCTCCAGGTGATTTCTGACTTGTGTGTTGCTTTGAAAGATGTACCTGAATTTTCAGCATGCAGAGAGACCAACAGCTTCAGCTGCTTGGAGACACTTGGGTTTGGGGAATTTGCTTTGGAGGGGAAAGCAACTAATAGGACAGTAGAACTGTGGGGCTGGAGAAGTGAGACCTTTTGTCTGTGGCACTGCCATGTTGCTGGTTCTTTGCATCCTCTTAAATGCAAATATTTCTGCTTGCTTGTTTTGAATCTCTTGAGTGTTTTCCTGGAGGCTCTCTGACTCTCTTGAGCCAACACCTCTGCCTCTGCCTTCCTGCAGCAGCCCAACACCATGTCCATCACCAAGAAGTTCAACTACAAGCTTGTGAAAAGTGGCAACATCATCCTGACAGCCACGTCTGACCTGAAGGGTTACATCGTGGGCCAGGCCATCCAGCTCCGCACAGACATAGAGAACAAGTCTGGCCGGGACACCGGAGCTGTGGTGGCCAGTCTGCTCCAGGTGGGTGTCCAGGGGGACCATTCTCTGCTGCCCCACCCCATGGAGGCCTCTGTGAAACTGGGGCAGCAAGAAGGCCAAATCTTCAGCTCTGTTCCTCTCTACCTTCCTGGGGAAAGAGGACCTAGAATTTTCTTGCTTATCCCTGCTCAGTCTGTCACACAGCAATGCGTACTCCTGCTCTGGAACACACCTGTTAGGTTTGTGCTTGTGCCTATTTGACAAAGCAGTTGGGTGGGTTTGTGTCCTGGCTGGCATTTGTGGGACACACAAGACCTCCTGCAGCCTCTGTGCAAGCTGAGGTTCCTCCTGTCTGTGCAGAAAGTGGCCTATAAATCCAAGCGCTGGATTTACGACCTGAGGACCATCGCTGAGGTGGAAGGCTCGGGGGTGAAAGCCTGGAAACATGCAGAATGGAAGGAGCAGATCCTGGTTCCAGCACTGCCCCAGTCCATTCTGCAGGGCTGCAGCCTCATCCACATCGACTACTACATCCAGGTGAGGATATCTGGAGTATCCCTGGGCTGGGCTGCGGCTCTGTGCCCTCTCCCAGGCTGAGCAGTGTGGTGGGGCTGGTCCAGGCATCAGGTGCCCCTTCCCACTGCCATGTATAATGAGGATGCCACGTTTTCCCTCCTCTTCCAGGTTTCCCTCAAGTCTCCAGAGGTTTCTGTCACTCTCCCCATCTACATTGGAAACATTGCTGTGAACAGGCTCCCGCTGAGCCCCTCCCGCTCCATCCAGCACATCCCATCTGTGGTAGTCCCCAGTGCACCCCCAGAGGAAGAGGAGGCTGCCAGTGGCTATCACCCCATGGACAATGTCTCCATCCCCACCAAAAGCCATTCCCAGCAGCAGCCCTTCAGCTACGCCCCAGGACTGAGCTTCCAGGAGATCCGGGCGGACTCGGAGCAGACGGGCTCCCCAAACCACCCCACGCTCTGCCTGTCCACGGGAGCCACTGTCCCCTACTATGCTGAGGGGAACGTGGTGCCCGTCCCCACAGCCAGCTCACTCATCCTGCCCCCAGAGTACAGCACATGGGGATACCCCTACGGTGAGCAGCGCTCCCGGGATCTGCAGCTGGCAGGAAACAGCTCCTACCAACAGTCTCTGCTAGCTGTGAGCTGTTGGGAATCTGGGGATTGAGTCAGTCTGCTGCAGGCTGCTGTCAGAGGGGATTGTGACATCTCTCTGCCTGCTTTAGCCTCTGGAGGAGTCCCCCTCTTGCAGCTGTAAAAGCTGGCTGTCCTTCCCACATCCACGCCCATGCCTGCCCTGGGCTCTTCGTGAGAGGATCTCCCTGTTCTTAAAAGAGCTTTCAGCCTCCCACTGATAGAAAAACTTCTTGGCTTGTAGTAAGGCTGGTGGGAGCAGAGCCAGGAAAATGATGTCACAGAAATCTCCTGTCTGACTTGGAGTGGGCCTGCAGCTGGTCTGAAGCTGTGGGGGTGGATGCTGAGAAAGTGTCCGGGGTGGAACAGCCCAGGGAAATCCCAGTGTGCAGGATTCCTGCAGCCCTGCTGGGGTGGCAGGTTCAGCAGTGTGTGCTGGATTCCTGCAGCCCTGCTGGGGTGGCAGGTTCAGCAGTGTGTGCTGGATTCCTGCTGGGGTGGCAGGTTCAGCAGTGTGTGCTGGATTCCTGCTGGGGTGACAGGTTCAGCAGTGTGTGCTGGATTCCTGCAGCCCTGCTGGGTGTTAGCACAGTCCTACCCAAATCAACCCCTCTGCACTGGGGTAACAGAACACTCCATGTGTTACTTCAGCTCTGGGTTGGGGCACACAGAGCACGGGTGATCTGGAGGTGCTGGAGGACAGGAGGATGCTTGGGAAAGAAGGGGAAGAACAGAACAGGACTGGGAGGTGGTGATTTTAACCTCCATGGACACCAGGGCAGGGATGGCACTGGCTGGCTCAAATCCTACAAACCCCATGTACCTCAGCTGGGCAGGCTGTGGGGCCCTGGCAGGGAGTGTGTGCTGCTGGGTTGCTTCACTCTGCACTGAGTTACACACACCGGGGTGAAGGGAGCCTCCCAAACACCCACCACAACCTCTCTCATTCTTCCTTTCCCCCACAGAGGCACCTCCATCCTACGAGCAGAGCTGCAGCAGTGCCAACTCCAGCATCAGCAATGGCAATTAGCCCTCCCCTGCTCCGAGCCCGCCGGCACTGCCCACCCTGGCACCACGGGGCACCCGCCTGTGGCAAAGTCTGGTACAGCACAAGGCGTCTTCTTGTCTCTCTGGCTGCTTTGGGGGTGGGAACTGCCACATCCCAGCCTGGGCTTTTTAAGTCTCTTTGTAGGGAGGGGGTAAAAAACCAAAAAGGGCAGCCAGAGCAGCCTGCATGCTTGTAGGAGAGGTGTGGAAAACTGAAGTGTCTCCTGCTGCTGCACCAAGTGCTGGAGAGCTGGATGTGCCCTGGGATGGCCTGGGCAGCAGCCTGTTCCAGCACTGCAGTCAACACTAACTGCTTTACTATCAAAGCACCTGCGATGCCTTATCTGAAGCGCTCCTGACTTGGCACAGCTCCACTCTAGGGGAAGGCTGGGCTGTGTAGACTTCATCTCCTCTTTTAGGAGCCCTGTGCTCTCCACAAATGGAGCCCTTCCTCCTTGTGCTCAGAGGTCCTAAGGGTAGCAGGAGGTTTCTTGGAGTAAGCAGGTTTGGAAGGTCAGGGACTTTTAAAAAGCCAAAAGCACAAGCCCTTGCTGTACCTGAGCTGTGGGGGGACTCACTGGCAGTGTGAGTGGCCATGGGCACAGTGAGGGCTCGTGGAGGCACTTGCTGATAAGCCCTGGTGAGCTCTGGGGCTGATCCTGGTGTTCCATGGGGTGCCCTCTCCTCCCAGGCCAGAGTTACGTGACCATCAATCACAAAATCTGTCTGATGCTACCTCTGAGTGTGCCCAGGGCCCCTGCCCGTGGGATCCCTTCCCTCTGGGCCCACCCTCGGTGGGGCTCTCCCTGGGAGTGGCTGTCCCTGCCCAGGCAGCCCACAAGGGCCTGTTGTGTGTCCCCTGAGTCTGAGCAGGGTGTGACAATGGACACAAACCGTGTGGGAGCTGCTGCTGCTGTGCCTGGCAGTCGGGGGAACAAGCTGGCTTTTCTTGCAATTTTTCTTTTGTGCTTTTTTACCCCCCTCACCACACACACCTTGTTTAGTTTGTTTAGCATTGACTGCCCAAGCTGAGGACACCACAAGCCACGTCCCACAGGTGCCCAGCCAGGCTGGAGTTGTGGCCTCCAGACCTCTGGCACCTCAGAGCTGGGCAGACAATACCTGACAGACCTTCAGGAGCATTTGCAGCCACTGCCTCCTTGCTCAGGCACCTCTGCACATCCCTCAGGCAGCTGGGACAGGCCCTGCTTTGCACTCTTTCTTTGCAAATGCTCTTTTATTTCATTTTTTTTTTTGAAGCATTAAACTGCTTTAAGGGTAGCATAGCGAAGGTGCCGTTCTGAGCAGTGCTGGCACAATGTGCACCGATGCTGATAGAGTGATTGTCATTGTTCCTGAATATATATAAATATATATATATATATGAGAGGAAGTTGTTTTTAATGATTGAATTCAGAAATACAAATTTTAATGTTGTATTTAATAAATTATTCTATGAGAAATGCTGTGCTTTTTCATCCATTTCTGATGCTGATCCATGTGCCTGTTCATGCCAAATCCAGGAATGCACCTTGCTGATTTCTTACAAAATGAAGTGAGGTTTTTTTGCTCTCACCAGGAAGGGTGGTGAACTCTGCCAAGGCAGCTCGGGGAAAACAAGCACGGTGTGGCCTGCCCACAGTGCCAGGCTCATAATTCCACATGGCTGGAGGGAATTTGGCACCACGTGGGCTTGGCTCTGGAGACAGCAGCCACTGCACTGCTGCTTCCCAGGCCCTGTGTCCTGAAGCCAGGATTTGTCCAAGTGGCCCAGGAGCCCAGGGAAGGGAGTGGGAGGAAGGGGAGAGCAGACTCTTCCTTAAGGAGGATGGAGATGGCATAGCCAAGGTCTGGCTGGAAGGGCCCTCTCCTAAAGAGCCATTTGGAGTAAACTCATTAAAAGAGGAGGAAGGCTCCTCTCCACAACCCCACCTTGGTGATCCCATGTCTGAAGCATGCAGGCATTGCCTAAATGTTGTCACTGCAGGTAGCCTGGGCTGTGATCTGTGTCTCAGACACAAAGATCCTTCTCCATTCTCTTCTCAGCTGATGCTTCTGCCCAGCTTCCATGATTCAGACTCTCCTTTGCTGGCTGGTCTGGCCTGCCATGAGCAGAATTCTTCATCCACAAGGGGTCAAAGGCAGGTACAGCTTTTCCCCAGTTCTCTTCCTCTTCCTCCCACTTGGCTGAACCTGTTTTGCCTGGCTCAGTCTGCAGCTCCCATGGCCTTCCCTGCTGTTGGCTGTGCATATCCTTGAACCCAAATCCCTTCCACACATCTGGAAGAATTCCTGTGAGGTGCCAATGCTTCTGGAGCTGCTGTGTTGGGCTGCAGACTCCTGGCCCAGCCAGGCTCTGGGAGAGGCAGACGGGGCTGGGACCAGGACTGGGCTCCCAGCTCCTTCTCCATCCCTGCTGATGTGTCCAGCCTGTGTTCCTTGGCTGGAAAATGGGATTGCTGTTTGGTTGCTGTGGCCAGAGCCACTGGGCTGTTTTTCCAGACTCCCAGGCAGCATCTGTCCTCCTTGCTCCACCTTAGTTTTGGGAATGTCCCGTCCATGGTGGAGGCTGTGGAGGAGCCAGCCCGTGCCCTGAGTCTCCTGTGCACCTCAGCTCTCTCCCAAATTATATTTGCTCCAAAATGGTCTTTGGGGGCCTCTTGCTGTACACAGAGTCCCCTTTGCAAAGCAAGGAGCAAATTGGAACGCTTTTGGCTGCTGAGGAGTGTCCATCACCGTGGAGGGAGCAGGGAGGAGCTGGAGCTACACCTCAGGGTGATTCTCATCCCTTTGGATGCTGTGCAGGGGCCCCTGTCAGCCCTGAGAGGTGGCTCTGGCCAGGGTGCAGCAGGCCATCACCCCGGGCTGGTCTCTGAGCAGCTTCATTGTGCAAGAGAATTGATGTGACAAGTGACAATCAGTGTTTTCCAAGCCTCCTGTCCCAGGCTGCCAGGGAAGTGAAGCCTGACACAAAGAGCCTTGCTGATGTTTTCTGGAGCCCTTGGAAATGGGCCAGGACTGCAGAATGGAGGAGTTAATCCAGCTCTCCTGCAGGGGTGGCCCCAGGGCACTGTCAGCAGGTCCTTGAGGAGGGCTCTGGATGAGCACAGGGGCAAACCCAGTATTTGGGTTTGGGGCTGAGCTTGTCTACTCATCCTCTCCAGAGAGGATTAATCCCTCTGCCCTCTGCCCACAGCCTTTCTGGCTTCCACCTCTTGAAATCCTGAGGAGCTCCTTTCAGCCCTTGGTCATCCCTCCCTCCTCTTTCTGAACACTGAAATAAAGAGGAAAAAGCCCATTTTTGCAATCACATCTTTGGGTAGAGAACTTCAGCACACAGGGATTAATTCAAATTCCTGGCTCAGATTTTTGAAGCAATTGTTTTTGAGTTTGTTTGAAAAGGGGAGGGGGAGCAGTGGGGCACGAGAGAAGCTTGTGAGTTAATTGTTTCCAAACTCAATGTTCAATGGAAAACACCAAACATATCATCAGTCTTTGTTTTGTTTCTTTCTCTGCTGCTTTTATGTCCTTCATGGTTTTGTTCTTGTCCTGCTCTCCACATGTTCCACCTCTACATCTTTGGCTTTTTCAGTGTTGTTTGTGTCCTAAACTAAACCCTGCTTTGGCATCTGCTGTCCCACTGCCTGCAGGAGGTGGGGAAAGGGGAGTCAGGGGATGCAAAGGCTCTTCTTTCTTTTGGATAATGATTCTTTTTTAGCTTTCCACTGAACTTCCAGGAGTTTTGTAAAACTAAATATTTTCTGCTAGGTTGTTTTCCTGTTGAGCCAGCTCAAGACTGGATATACAGGGTGTTCTAGGCTCCATTTGGGTTTTATTCTATATTTTAAAATATTTGCAACTGTCTGCAACAGGAATGTCCCATCCCTCGTCTCCAAGAGAGACTGGTGGGGCAAAACCCTCAAAACTTGTGCCCTTTCTTGTACCACTACTTGTGGTTGTAATTCTTTATTCCTGTGGTTCTCTTTACAGATTTTGGGGTTTTATACAACAATTTGTGATGGCTCTGTACAACTTAAGACTTCTGTGCAATTTATAATTGGGTTTTGAAATGTAAACTCACAATTTTCCATGTTTACCACTGCTTCTGGGGAGTATTTTTGTCCTGGGTTTTAACCCCCCAAATGTAAAGAACTGGAAAAATGTAAATAAAGATGATCTTTTTTAAGACCACGGGTGTTTTGCTGTGTGTATGTGATTATCATAAATAATACCTCAGCTGTATGGATGCTGAAACCTGATGGTGAGAAGTGGTTCAGGAGGAATCTCCACTGGAGCTGGAGCTTGGAAGTTGGTTTAGAGCCAAGGTTAAAGCAAAGCCACAGCTCCTGCAGTTCAGCAGGGGAATGGCTGGGGTGGGAACACCCTGGTGGGCTGAAGGAGCTGTTGCTCGTTCCAATGGAGAATCACAGAACCATGGAATAACCTGAGCTGGAACGGACCCACAAAGATCATCCAGCCCTGCCCAGACCCCCCAACATCCCAGCCTGGGCATCCCTGGAGCTCTGGCAGCCTCGGGGCCGTGCCCATTCCCTGGGGAGCCTGGGCAGTGCCAGCAGCCTCTGGGGGAAGAACCTTGCCCTGATGTGCAGCCTAAAATCCCCCCCCCCACAGCTCCGTGTGCAGGTGCCGCTGGAAGGAGGCGGAGGAAGCTCCGGGCCGCTGGGGTTGTGCTCTTCCTGCCTCCAGGAATCCCAGGATGTGGAGCTGCGGCTCCGCTCGCCCGGCTCGGGCAGGAGAGGGCGATATCTGCCCGGCTGGAGCTCGGCTCCGGCTGCCCGGCCGAGCCCCGAGCCCCTGGCCCGGCTCCCAGCAGCTGCTCCAGGAAAACAGGGATTTCTGCCACAGCCCAGCCCGTCCTGGCCCCGCTGCCCCTCGCTCAGGATGGGTTTGAGGTGGACAAGAGCAGCGGCCGGTGGTGATGGGCTGCAAAAGCTCCGCGTGTTCCTGCTTATTTCGGCTTCTGGGAGCCTCTACCCTCCCTCATGGCTTGGAGGAGGTTTGTCCCAGTGGCCGGTGCGTCCCTGTGTCCATCCGGGAAAGGCAGAACTGCAGCAAATGCTGGAGAGGAGCCACAAGAGCTCGTCCGGATGCGCGTCCGGTCTCACCCACCGCCCTCATCCCTGTCCCGGTGCCACCCCGGCCTGCCCGGGTCTGGTTTGCAGGAGCGGGGATGAAGGCAGGCAATTCCCAACATCCACGTGGGGCATCCCCGGTGAGGGATTTGGTGATGCTGGGCATCCCCAGTGCTGGATTTGGAGATGCTGGGCATCCCCAGTGCGGGATTTGGAGATGCTGGGCATCCCCAGTGCTGGATTTGGAGATGCTGGGCATCCCCAGAGCTGGATTTGGAGATGCTGGGCATCCCCAGTGCTGGATTTGGAGATGCTGGGCATCCCCAGTGCTGGATTTGGAGATGCTGGGCATCCCCAGTGCGGGATTTGGCGATACTGAACATCTCCAGTGCTGGATTTGGCGATGCTGAGCATTCCCAGTGCGGGATTTGGTGATGCTGAGCATTCCCAGTGCGGGATTTGGTGATGCTGAGCATTCCCAGTGCGGGATTTGGCGATGTCCAGGCTGACACCGGCCCTTGCTGGAGGAGAGGTTTCCAGAGATGTGTTTTTGTGCGGGGAGCAGTCGCCTCATCCCGGGGCGATCCCAGGGGAAGGACACGCACCCCGCACCAGCCTCCTCCGAGCCTCAGCTCATCCCCCGGGAGCGATGGGACCCCCGGGGCCCCTCTGTGTCCCCACCGAGGGGGAGGCAGCGCCGGGGGCTCCGCGGGGACGCTGCCACGGCCCTGCCGGTGCTCCGGGGATTCTCTGGGGGGAGGGTTCGGTTAATTAATTAATTAATTAATTAGCTGCTGCTGCCAAACTGAGGGAGAGGCTGCTGGGAGGGGATGGAGAGGGCGGGGGGCGGGTTCCCAGGCCCAGGGACTCTTATTTTGACCGCGGCGCTGCCGGGCGGGCGCTGCCGCCGCTGTCGGGCCGCGCTCCGGGGCCGCCTCCGCCTTCCCCTCCCGGGCCGGCAGCGCTGGGAGCGGCCCCGGAGCTGCTCACGGTGTCCTGCGGGCTCGCCCGAGGCTCTGAGCGGCTTTGGGAGCCTCTCGGGGTCTCTCACACATCCTCGAGTGCCTCCGCTCGCCGGCACCGCGGGGGCTGCAGGGTCCGGGTGTCCCGGTGGGGACCGGCCCGGGGTGACCGGAGGGACACAGAACCCGAGGGACACACGGCCGGAGGGACACACAGCCCGGGGTGACCGGGAGGGACACACAGCCCGGGGTGACCGGGAGGGACACAGAACCCGAGGTGACCGGGAGGGACACAGAACCCGAGGGACACACAGCCGGAGGGACACAGAACCCGGGAGGGCCCCGCTGGGGATGCTCCGACAGAGCTGGGGCGCTTTGCTGTCACAGCCTGTCCCCGCTGTGTGAGCACAACTCCCCCCGGTCAGTGAATGCATCGAGACAGCGACAGCGACAGTCCCGGGGTTGGCAGAGCTGTGCCAGGAGTGTCCAGGGGCTGGAGGTGTGGGATGGGAGCGGGATAACCCCGGCTGTGCCCCAGCACCTGAGCAGGGCTCCCCATGGCCCGGAGCGCTGCAGGGTGAGGGATTCCCTGCAAAGCAAAATAAGAACCTCAGTGGGAAGGGACCCCCAGGATCACCCAGCCCAGCTCCCAGCCCTGCCCAGACCCCCCAACATCCCAGCCTGGGCATCCCTGGAGCTCTGGCAGCCTCGGGGCCGTGCCCATTCCCTGGGGAGCCTGGGCAGTGCCAGCAGCCTCTGGGGGAAGAACCTTGCCCTGATGTGCAGCCTGAGCCTGGCCTGGCCCAGCTCCAGCCGTTCCCTGCCTGCTGTCCCTGTCCCAGAGCAGAGAGCGGAGCTGCCCCTCGGGAGGAGCTGGCACAGAACTGTCCCTTTGCCCACTCAGAGGAGCGAGGTGTAAGCTGGGGCTGCAGGAGAGCGGGCTGAGGACCAAGGGATGGAGTCTGTCCCTCCAGAGAGCTGATAATAAATGTGTAAATTGATTTCAGAACACTCAAAGGCTCCTGTTTCCCTCCACGAACACGAATTGCCCTGTCCAGGAGGCTGGTGCAGCAGTACCTGCCCATCCCCGTGTCTCCCTGGGGCAGGTGTGACTTCCTCAGGCTGGCTTCTGATGCAGCTACAGGGGAAAAAGGGCCCTTGAAGGTGTTTATCTCCTCTGTTGTGCTATTTTCTGCTTTACTGGAGAGCTGTAAAAGGGATAATTGTTTTACAGTCATGGGTTTAGGGCCTGGGCATTAGGAGGGGCCCTGAGGACTTGGGAGGGTTGAAGCTGTTGTGGGTGCTCGAGGTGTGGGAAGGGAGTGAAGTGACCCCTCTATGGGGCAGAGCCAGGATGAGCTGCTCCCCCTGCCCCATCCCTGTCTTCAGGTGGCACAGACACCAAAAACCTTGCATGAACTGGGCTGAGATGACCCAAATGCAGGAGAAGCTAAAAAAGGAGGTGATTGTTTTATGGTTAACCTTTTGGCAGGAAAGACAGAGGGACTTTTTGACTCTTTCTAGGATTTTTTGCAGGGATTTTATGTAGTTTTTTTGGCAACTTGTGCTGCTGGGTGCTGCTGAAAGTTTGGGTGGCTCATGATGTGCTCAGCTGGGAACGGCGGCTGCTCTTCCCCTCGAGGTCTGGGGGTGCGCTGGGGACTCTGGGGATCTTGGTAGGCTCAGTGAGGAGCCGCGGTTTGTGGGTGCCGGTGCGGCGAGCGCGGGGTCCGTCCCCATCCCCAGCAGCCCCGTCCCCATCCCGTACGGCACCTGCCGATGGGCGCCGCCATGATGCCGTACGGCCAGCGGGGCCCCTGGGGGCCGCCATGCTGCCGCGCGCATGCGCTGTGCCCGCCCGAGCGTCTCCATTGAGAAGAATGAGGGGCAAGGGGCGGAGCCAAGGCGCGAGGAGCCGCCGGGGGGGCGGGGCTGCGCTCCGGGGCTCCGGCCATGGCCACAGTGGATGCCGAGGTGAGTGAGAGCGGCGGCGTCCATCTACCCGGGCGGGGGGAAGGAAGATGGAGGAGCGTGGAGTGGTATCGCCCAGGGCCAGGCGGGTTCTGTCGGAGGCCGGGAGGGGGGCCGTGCCCCCGTCGCCCCATGGTTCAGTCCAACTCCTCTAGGGGGAAGAATGTAGGAGCTGCTGCCATTGTGTGTAGGGGGGCCCGGGACTCTGTATAAGTTACACCCCTGCCCGGTGAGTCAGTGGTATGTGCCATACAGATTCCGGGGCTCGCCCCAATGGGAGCGAGTGCGTGCGGCGGAGCCTGGAGGGGGGAGCGCCGGGGCCGCCATCCATGTTCCGGGGCCGCCCCATGCGGCGGGGCGGCGCTGGCGCGGCTCCATCCAGAGTCCGGGGCCCGGCCGGGCGCGGCGGCGGCGGCGGGCGGGCCGGCCGGTGCTATGAGCCATGCAGGGTCCGGGGCCGCGGCGGGCGGGAGCCATGCAGGGTCCCGGGCCCGCGGGCGGGAGGAGCCCCACGGGGAGCCGGGGCCGCGCATCCCGGGGAACCGGGGCCGCACATCCCGGGGGAACCGGGGCCGCGCATCCCGGGGGAACCGGGGCCGCGCATCCCGGGGGAACCGGGGCCGCGCATCCCGGGGGAACCGGGGCCGCACATCCCGGGGGAACCGGGGCCGCACATCCCGGGGGAACCGGGGTCGCGCATCCCGGGGAACCGGGGCCGCGCATCCCGGGGGAACCGGGCTCGGGAATTCGTGCTCCCGGCGCTGCCGCCCCGGGAGCGCAGGAGCGGTTCTGTGCCTCCCCTGAGCCGCGCCGAGCCGCCTGGGCGCTCCCAGCGCGGCCGGGGCTGCCCTGCCGCAGCGGGCACGTCCAGTCGGTCACCGAATGGTTCGGCTTGGAACGGACCCGAAGATCCAGAGCCACCCCTGCCCGTGGGCAGGGACCCCTCCCACTGTCCCAGGGTGCTCCAAAGCCCGTCCGGCCCTGCAGGGATCCAGGCGGAGCGGCCCGGGGGTGGCGGGCCCACATCCCCGGGGAAGCGGCGCTGCCGTGGGGTGACAGCAGCAGCCGGGCTGGGGCCGTGCCCGGGGATGTGCGGGCACACAGCGCCGCTCCCTGTGCCGGGCTCCAGCTCCCGGCTGAGCAGAGAATATCGAATTGTCACTCGTCTGTGCCCTCAGGTGAGCGCTGGAGCGCGGCTGGGCTGCACAGAGAGCCACGAGGTGACACAGCTGTGCATCACACACGGGCTGTGACACAGCTGTGCAGCTGTCACACAGGTGTGCATCGCACACAGGGTGCAGTACAGGTGTACTCATGTATGGACTGTAATACAGGTGTACTCATGTATGGACTGTAATACAGGTGTACTCATGTATGGACTGTAATACAGGTGTACACTCAGTATGGACTGTAATACAGGTGTACACTCGGTATGGACTGTAATACAGGTGTACACTCAGTATAGACTGTAATACAGGTGTACACTCGGTATGGACTGTAATACAGGTGTACACTCGTATCTAGACTGTAATACAGGTGTACACTCATGTACGGACTGTAATACAGGTGTACACTCAGTATGGACTGTAATACAGGTGTACACTCGTATCTAGACTGTAATACAGGTGTACACTCATGTATGGACTGTAATACAGGTGTACACTCATGTATGGACTGTAATACAGGTGTACATTCAGTATGGACTGTAATACAGGTGTACACTCAGTATGGACTGTAATACAGGTGTACACTCATGTACGGACTGTAATACAGGTGTACACTCAGTATGGACTGTAATACAGATGTACACTCAGTATGGACTGTAATACAGGTGTGCAGCTGTGCAGAGACTGTCACACAGGTGTGCATTGTACACACACTAACACAGGTGTACAGTTGGACAGAGACTGTCAGATGTGTACACTCATGTATGGACTAACACACTCATACAGGTGTGCATTGCACATGGGCTGTGACACAGGTGTACAGTTGTTCAGGGGCTGTCATACAGGTGTGCACCATACACACACTAATACAGGTGTACTGTTGGACAGAGACTGTCACACAGGTGTGTATCACACATGGGTTGTAACACAGGTGTACATTTACACACAGACTATAAAACAGGTGTGCACTGTACACAGGCTAACACAGGTGTACAGTTGTACCCAGGCTATAATACAGGTGTACACGTATGTACAGACTGTCATACAGCTGTGGATCACTCAGACTGTCATGCAGGTGTGGATCACTCTCAGACTGTCATACAGCTGTGGATCACTCAGACTGTCATGCAGGTGTGGATCACTCTCAGACTGTCATGCAGCTGTGGATCACTCTCAGACTGCCATGCAGGTGTGGATCACTCTCAAACTGTCATGCAGGTGTGGATCACTCTCAGACTGTCATGCAGGTGTGGATCACTCTCAGACTGTCATACAGGTGTGGATCACTCTCAGACTGTCATGCAGGTGTGGATCACTCAGACTGTCATGCAGGTGTGGATCACTCAGACTGTCATGCAGCTGTGGATCACTCTCAGACTGCCATGCAGGTGTGGATCACTCTCAGACTGTCATACAGGTGTGGATCACTCAGACTGCCATGCAGGTGTGGATCACTCTCAGACTGTCATGCAGGTGTGGATCACTCAGACTGTCATGCAGGTGTGGATCACTCAGACTGTCATGCAGCTGTGGATCACTCTCAGACTGCCATGCAGGTGTGGATCACTCAGACTGTCATACAGGTGTGGATCACTCTCAGACTGTCATGCAGGTGTGGATCACTCTCAGACTGCCATGCAGGTGTGCACTGACTGTGGTCCAGGTGCACACTCGTGTACAGGCTGACTGGAGCTGGGGCACAGCCAGGTGTGGTCACTCATGCAGGTGTGACAGGCTGCCTGCTGCCTTTCCCAGCTCTCTCTGCACTGCCGCGGTGCCAGGGCTGTTCTGGCCCGAACACCTGCCCTGTGTGGGGTGACATTTGTGTCACAGCCCCACAGGTGACACCGGCAGTGCTTCGGAAGTGCTGCAGACAGCTTGGATTTATTACTCAGACGGGATTCCCTTCAATTTGCTGGGAGATTGTCCAAGGCTTCCTTTATGTTTTCTGTTCTGTCACAATTGGCCTGATCCTGCAGCCTTGTGCTTTTCGAGGGGATGAGTGTTAATTTTTCCCTGCGACAGAGAAATCAGCCCTTGAGTGCCTCTGTGACTCCATGGGCCAGTTTTGCTTCCAGGAGAAGGGCAGGGCTGTAGCTGGGGCAGGAGTTGGCTCACAGCTCATCAACTCCTGATGCACAGGTCACTCCTGACCCTGCAGACACACCACACAGGTTTTATTTTGGGAAGCATCTCCCAGGAGCCCTGGCTGGGTCTGCCCTGCGAGCAGAGCGTTTAGATCCCCTGCTCGCCGAGTCAGGAGCATCCCCAGATGTTGCTGTGGATTATGGGGAGGGAACAGTGACTCAACTGGAGTTTAATTCCTCCCCTCCCCCATGAACTCAGTTCTGTCTGAGGCCACATCTTGCTTGTACCTCTCTGAGGCCAGAGGGGAGGAAGTTGGTGCAAGTCAGGCTGGAATGTGGGGACTGCAGGAGAAGATCTTTGCTTCCCCAGTGCTGCTGTGGGAGAGCAAGGAAGAACATCCCACATCCACGGTGTTCTGCCAAATGCAAGATGGAATTGTTTCACTTGGTTAAGAGAGGTGCAGAGGTGTGTTTTTGGGAGGAGATCCTTGCTGTGTTGATGTTTGTGTGTCTGCAGGGAGTGCTCAACCAACTCTGCTCCCAGTCTAGAACAGCTTCTTGCCACTTCTTAGTGTTGATGGCTGAAGGAGAATCTCCTTAAACACCAAACTTGGTGTTTAAAGTTCTTGCCAAACCCTGTCTGTGACCTTCAGTCGTTGTTCTCTTCTGTTACCTGTCCCAGGTGATCTCTGTGTTGGGGAATGGCTGTGCTGCAGCCCTTAGGTGCAGTAACCACGAGGCTGCAGAAAAATCTGATTTTGCTGTTGGATTTCTTTAGTAGATACCTTACATCCAGTCCAGCTTGGGGTTGTTACATGCTTCAGACCTACTGCACTAAAGTTTAAACTTTAGGGAATTGAGTTTTAAGGAGCTGAGCCTTGCATGATGGTGCATGTTTGTTGGATTTGATGCTGCTCCTGCAGTTTGCATCAGTTTGGTGAAGAGCTGCCCTTGTGTCTGTGTGTTTCCTAAAATACTTGTTTGGTGCAGGTTTGGAGTTGAAGCCGTGATGTTTTTCCTGGGGAGGCTGGTGCAGGAAGCGAGGTGTGTGTGTGTGGCTCTGAGTGAAGTGGTTCCCTTCAGAAGTCACGCTGCATTTTTCACCATTTTTTTTTCCCTTCTGTCTGTTCTGATCTGTAAAATCTCTCTTCTGGAGGTGCAGCTTTGATCTCTAAAGCGATGAGCGGGCAGAATTCCTGGCTGGGGCTGGATCTGGGATGGACTCAGCACCCAGCAGCTCCCCGTGCTGGGGCTGAGCATTTCTCAGATCAGCGCTGATGCTGAGGCTTCTCCCCAGCTTTGATCCCGGCTCTCATCCCCTCCAGCCGGTGCTGGGAGCTCGGCTGAGCCCCCTGCCAGCATCCAGGGACAGCATTTCCCCAGCTCTGGCTGGAGAGGGGCTCCTGCAGCAGGTGCTGAGTGCAGGAGGGAGCACAGGAGCAGCGCCTTGGAGCAGGGAGGGAAGAGCTGCAGATTCCCACTCCGTGTCTGCAGGTGTCACACAATCCAGCTCTGCTTTCAGGCCTGCCCTCCCTCATTCCCTCCTGCCAGCCAGGAGAGGCCTCTCTGGCTTTTAAATCCCATTTCAGTCACTTATTCAGGTTGTGGGGAGGGAAGGTGTTTTAAGCCCCAGCAGCCTCCTTGGAGCTGTGTCCTGCAGGAGAGCTGCTTCCCAGGAATCCCTGTGCTCTGAGGTGTGAACACAGCACACCTGTGTTACATTTCCAGGTTAATGCATTTATTTGTGTCTTTGTACAGAAAAAGAAGGTTTTTCTTCCATCTCTCTGATCCTCATAAGGAGGTTTTAGAACTTTTCTGAAGTAGGGAGGTTACTTTATTGACATGATTATAATTGCACACAGCCCTGGCCCTGGCAAAGTCTTACCCTGTGTCAAATGGGTGCTGACTTTTACTTTTTCCATGAATTCTCACGTGTTGTGGGCTGGCAAAGGCCCATGAGGAACTCATCCTTTTATTCCATCGAGAGAAACTTTGAATAATAACAGAATGAGCAAATAGGACTTGTGAAGCTTTAAGAAAGCCTTAGAAGTGCCCTTCAGCTGTGCTAAGCTGATGTGGCTGAGCCAATGTGACTGAAGAGAGCATCTGAAGAACATTTTGTCAGTCAAGGCTGAATCAAAGGCCTGGGTTATACTTTAAATAAACTCTTTCAATATAATTATGCTGGCTGGAGAGAATGAGTTTTCATTTCTTCTTGCTGAAATTGTAATAAAAGTCCTTGCTTGTGGATGCAGCTTTATTAGTTTAGAGGTGATCCCACACCAAGATGGATGATATTTTGCTTTCCAAAGCAGAGCCTTGGTCTCCATTTGAGAAGTTTTGCCCACGTAGTTCTCTGTCCATGAACACAAAGCAATTCCTCTCCCACTGCTGTGTCAGCAGAAGCCCTGGGAGAGATGCAATTACCAGCAAAAACCCCAACAGCAGCAAGGAGAAGCAGCAGCTCCTCCATGGAAGGAGTCTCTGGGGCTGGATCCCTCCCCTGGGAGCAGCTGAGTGAGGAAGGCACGAGCATCCCTGAGCTGGTGCTGGTGCCCTGGGTATCCCATTTCCAAATGCAGCTGGAATTGGAATGATCAGGGACTGATCTGGAATGCCAGTTTGAGGCTTTGCTCTTTATTGGCTTGCCTGGCCTTTTGTGCTCTGTCCCTTCCCCTCCCTACCCCAGAACTGCTCTTCCCCTCTTGCTTTTCCCTGGCACAGTGCTGGTTTGGGTCACTGCACCCCAGAAAAGGAGGAGGTGAGGGGGGATTGTGTTTTGTGCAGGACTGTGAGAGGTTCAAGGAGTCTGTTTGGGTGCTTCAAGACACATTTGGCTGGAGAATTCCCTCTTCCTGACTGTTGTGGAAGCCAAAGGTGACGCGAAGCTCGCCCGGCTGTGTGGAGCAGGGAGCAGCCCCGTGAGTCTGTGCTCCCTTGGCGTGGGGCTGTGTGGGCAGGGACATCCCACAGGAGTCTGCCTGAAGTGGTAAAGTGAATCCAGCTGGGAATGAAGGGTTTGGTGTGGCCCTCCTGGCTCTGGGAAGTTCATAAAGCCAGAATAAACTGTGCTTGGGAGAGCGCTCAGTGTGGTACTGTGGTGTCTAAAGCAGAAAAGCTTTTTAAAGCTTTCCTGCTTTTAAGTAAAACTTTGTAGCACAGCAAAGTGTCGAGCACATCCAGCCCATCCTCTTTTCAAGCAGGAAATATTGCTCCAAGAGGTTTCCTTAATCCCCACTGTTGTCTTGCCATTTGCTTCTATCTCAGTCCATTTGGGATGGTTCCAAGCTGCTGATTCATGGACAGGCAAATCCTGAGCCAGGTGAGCCCACCTGAGCTGTCTGTGTGTACCAGGGGCTGGCTTGAGGGTGGGGATGGGCTCTTGAATATTAAATCCATCCTTTTCAGTGTCTCCTTGCAGGAGAACTCTCGGAGGCAGTGTCAGTTCAGGACAGGGAGATGCTGAGTGGCAGAGCAGAAAATTCAGGTCCACTTCTGTTTGCATAAGTCTGATCATCCTGCAGAGCCAGCACATGGACAGGGAGGAAATTTGCAGGTGGTGCAGCTGGGGAGGAAGTAAATATGAAGCAAAATAACCAGGCTGACATGGATATAAAGCCAGGTAAGTGACTTAGTGCTACAGGGAAACATGAAATTTTGCCGACAGGGATGAAAATAATGACAGTGATTATATATCCTTGGGTCAGCTGGGCCAGAACCTGCTCCAGAAGGTGCTGTGAGCTCAGTACAACATTTACAGCAGCAGCAGAGACCGGGGAGCTGAGCTGAGTGCGGGTCAGTGGTGCTCAAAGACGGTGCAGGTCCATTCCCTGTGGTGTGGGGAGAGCCAGTCCAGGATCCCTGGGATGCTGCAGCAGCTCTGCCCGCTCCTGCTGCCCTTGCTGGTGGAAAGAATGAGGTGGTGATTGCTCCTGGGGGCAGCCAGGATGAACCTGATGGGCTGAGCCATCCCTGGAGAAGGGAGCAGGGCATGAGGGCAGCTCGTGGAGAGGGAATGGCACTCCAGGTGTCTGAGCTGCAGCAGGCTCTGCTGGGGCCTTGATTACGGTAGAAGTTGTTCAGAGTGCTGCTTCAGACTTTTAATTAATTTGGAACTCAAGTGCAGATGTGGACAGAAGGATTTGAGTGTGTTTCTTGCAAAAGGGAGCCCTGATCTCCCCAGGCTCTTGGCCATGACCTGCAGGTGCATTTGAGTACAGCCCTGAGAGCAGTGAAATACATATTCCCCTCCTTTTTTTTTATTTTTAAGCATCAGCTCCTGATTTCCTGAGAATCTGAGCTACCTCTTTCCTCTCCAGTTGCACATTTCCAATCCTTGCAGTTTCAGAGGAAGTTTTAATAGGTAATTTCTCCCACAGGCTCAAAGCCAGAAGGCAAATTACCCCAATGCTTTATCCAGCTTCAGTGGGAATTGGGGATGTTTCATACTGCTGACCCAGAGCATTCAGAAGCTCTGCTTCTCTCAAAAATCATAATATTGTTTCAAGAAGTGGGAAATTAAACATGCACATGGTAGAAGACTTAGAAAGGATTAATGGGTTTCAAAATTACATGCTTCATCCAGCTGCTGATTTGGGAATTGAAAGTATGCCTGTTGCAGGATTGGGAGGGAGGTACTGAAACGTGGTGTTCCTCAGCATCCAGTGAATGCAAATATCCCAAATCTGTCATTCCAAAGCCTTGCCCAATCTCCAGACTGACTCCAGGTTTGATGCTGGATCAGCTCAGCCCAGGTGGGAGCAGCTGGGTGGAAAAGCCCTCTGTATATTTTATTTTGTCTTCCCTGTAGTTTAATTTGTCCTCTCTTGGTTGTCTCAGCTGCTGGGGTGTCACCCAAGGCACGTTTTTAGGCTGCTTGGACTGAAGTTCATTCCCTGTGAGTGAGTTTTGCTTTAGGCACGTGGAAGGGACTCACAGAATGTGCTGGAGGCTCTTCTTGGCTCTTCCTGCCTTGTGAGGAGGATTTGGGATCTGAAGGGGCAGCACCTCCAGCCTGAGGTCACAGGAACCTGCACTAGATTGGAGATGGGTGTTGAAGTCACTTGCATTTTTGGGACCTGAGAAATTTTCTTCCTCTTTTGGTGCATTTCTTGTGTCCACTGGGGTTGGCAGGAGATTTACAGCCTGTCAAGTGTGGGTTTGGAGGTGTGAAGAGGAGAATATTTGTATTTGGGAGATGAAAGCATTAACAATGGGCTGGGAGCTGGTTTGTGTGGTTCCATGTAGGATCCTGCCATTATACATAAACCTCCAGATTATGAGAATCTAAAACATGAATCCAAATATTTTATTAATTGAAGAGTATTATTAATATTTGATCACTTAAATCAACAGCCAGAAAGCTCTGCAAAAAGCACCACTGCTGACCCGGTAACCAAGACATGAGGTGCTTTTAATTGCAAACTTGTTTGTGATGGCTTTTATCAGCTCTGTGTTTTAAATGTTAAGGATCTGTGAATCCCATACATTAGAAATCCTTTTGTTCTTTGGATTAGGAAGGATGTTATTTAGTTTTGCTGAGCTGGATTCAAATTGGTGCTTTAATGCCTTCTTAATATGCAAAGGTGGTTGTTTGTAAGGTGTCCTGTTGGGCCTGGAGGTGACATCTGGAATATTTAATCCTTTTTACCACACTTTGAGGACAAACAAGGGCTGTTCCTTTAAAGATGGCCCTCGGATGAGCTGGAATATTTCCTCTTGCTGTAGTGCCAGCTCCTGGAGCTCCGGGAGCACTTGTGGAGAGGTGAGGTTGAGGTCCTGGCTGCCCTTTAATCACCATCCCCCTGCACCAGGGAGATGCCACCAGTGAGCAGCCAAACTGCAGCTCCTTCTGCTCTGAATTTGGGAATTCACAGCGCCAGGAGCCAGCACAGCCTGCGGCGTGCAGCGTTGGGAAAGGCCAGCGAGGGGGGATCATATTCTGTCTTTTATTTCCACTCTGGTTTCTAGGAGCTGCAAGTTGTATTTCTCATCTTTTTTTTTTTCCCAAGATTTTTTTTTTTTTAAGATTTCTGCTACACACAGTGAACTTCATGCCTATCTCACACTTCTTCTGGTTTTGTTTTGTGAGTTTTGTTGTTTCCTTCCCTGTAGAATGTGCCCTTTGTGCTGGTGATCTGGTCGTGTTCTTGTGTTTCTAGGAGTTTGCCTTTGATAAGAGCACATTGGTATTAATCATTTATGGCTTTCATTAAAACCTTATTGGTTTGATGTTTTCTCAGCCTTCCAGGCTGCCCTCACAGAGGCTGCTTTATAGACATCATTTATCTCCTGCCCCTGCCTGACAGCAGCCCCAGATTTTCCCTCCTGCTGCAGATGCTTTGTGCAGGGAGGACGTGCACGTGGTGTGGCTGTTGCTGCTGGGATTGTGTGTGGGCTGAAATTGGGGTTTGAGGCTGTGTCAGTGACATGGGACACACAGATTATCCCCATCCCCATCCCCATCCCCATCCCCATCCCCATCCCCATCCCCATCCCCATCCCCATCCCATCCCATCCCCATCCCCATCCCCATCCCCATCCCATCCCATCCCATCCCATCCCATCCCCATCCCCATCCCATCCCATCCCATCCCATCCCATCCCATCCCATCCCATCCCATCCCATCCCCATCCCCCTCCCCATCCCCATCCCCATCCCCATCCCCATCCCCATCCCATCCCATCCCATCCCATCCCCATCCCCATCCCATCCCATCCCATCCCATCCCATCCCATCCCATCCCATCCCATCCCATCCCATCCCATCCCATCCCATCCCATCCCATCCCATCCCATCCCCATCCCATCCCATCCCATCCCATCCCATCCCATCCCCAATATGTGGCTCAGTACTGGCCTGGTGTGATCCCAGGGCTGTGTGAGAGGAGGAGAGGGGCAGGAATGTGATGGGGATGAGGTTGATCTGTCAGCTCTGGGCCTTGGCCAGTGCTGGGAAGTCTCACCAGCCAACTTTCCTTTCTTCACCGGGCCTTTGTTCCCAGCCAGGCTTCCCATGAAAGGCAGGAGCGGCAGCAGCTCCAGTGGCTGCAGGAAACCCCCTCCCCACCCTGCACAGCCCTGCAGGGGATGAGCCCCAGGGCTGCCTTGGGGCTGGGAGCCCCGGGCTGGCACTTGTGGCGTGCCCAAGCTGCCTCCTGTGACAGGGAGGAGAGGAGGGATTTCCACTGTCTGCCTTGGGATGAGCCTCAGCACCCTGTGCCTCTTTAGGAAAGGGTTTGGATATTCCCAGTGAGCTGCCAAGAGCAGGGAGGTTTGGTCTGGTCCCCCCAGTCCTGACCCAGCAGCTGGAGGCTGGCGTGGGCAGAGCTGCAGGATTTGCAGACGTGGCCAAAGAGCTGCAGGAGGAGGCCCCGTGTCTGTGTGTGTTTATACACTGCATGCCCAGGGATAGCTGAAATTCTTCTTTAAATGACCAAAAGTCCGCAAGTGGAAGTCGGCGTGGGGCTGCCAAGAGTAACTCCTGATGCAACAGTGTCTGCTCTGAAGAGAGATGTAAATGTTTCCTGCGTGTGCCCAGGAGCCCTCCCTGCCCCATGGTGATGCTGATGCACTTGCTGATCCCTGCCAAAGCAAGCAGTCCACACAAGGAGATTAGCCAACAGTCCCTGCTCCCCTGCTGGGTGCTCGTTAACATTTCCTTGCTGATGTATTATTAATTAAGCTAATTTTTATTGCCCTGTAAGTGTGGAGGGTGCTTTGCAAGCGCAGAGCTTGTGTCCCAGGGTTCCTGAAGCACTGTGCGAGGTGAGGCTGCGTGGTTGAGTGTTGAGGAAAGGTAAATCTGTGGGTTTGGCTTTCTTTTTTGTCTCTTTGCAGCTGCCTGGCTTCGTGTCTGGGGCTGGGGCGTGTGGTGCTGTCTGAGCAGAGGGCTGAGGAAATGCTCTCTGTGCAGAATTAGTGCAGACAGCAGGACTCAAGTGCAAGCAGAGTTTGCAGCATTGACCCCTCCATAAGACAGAAGATTACCCAGACCTGGAGTATTATATTTAAAAGAGTTCTGGGAGCTGATCCAAACCTACAGAAGTCAGGGAGGGATTTGCCATCAGCTGCAGTGAGAGCAGCCTCCCTGCAGTGTAGCCAGGCAATGGGGCAGGCAGCAGCTTAAACAAAAGAGGTTAAACAAGAGTCCAGGCAAGGCTGGTTGAGGTTTTGCTGCCTGTGGTGCTTTTCACGGATGTAAAACAGGTAATATTTTCCCAAAGTTCAAAGGTCTGACTTGGTGCTGGAATGCTTTAACTGGAATTGTTGAAGAACTGCTGAATGTTAATTTTTAAATGTACAGATTATCTTCATTAGGTAAGAGATGGCGAGTTACATAATGGTCATTATTTTATTTGCTCTGGTTTTTGGCTTTAGTCCTTGACATCAGGAATGACAATCAGGCCAGGCCTGATGAAGGGAATAGAAAACTTCTAGAAACACTTTGTAAAGTATGAACTATTTGTGATCAAAGCCAGTGTAACTCTGAATGTCCAGCTCTCTTCTTTGGACTTGTGATAGCAGCCTCGGATTCACCTTGAAAATGGGACCTGTGATCTTTCATATGTTCTTATTTCGTTCTTAAATTAGGCTAATGCATCCTGTTCCAGCTGATGCAATTATTAACAAACCTGGGCAATTATGGCATCTATTGTACAGACATTCTGTGCTCCTTGCTAGGAAAAATACATTTTTAACAAACAAATCCACTTTGACAACCTGTCAAGGACTTTTCTAAGGCAAAATTGAAAGAATCACCTCAGTGACCTTTCTTTTTTGTTCTGTTGTGTTTGGGTTTTTTACATGGTCTTGCAAGAGCACAGCAGCTTCAGCTGGAGGTTCAGGCCTGGTTTCACAGCACAGGGGAATGGAAGAAAGCAGGGATGGGATCACAAGGGCTGGATCTCCCCATCAGCATCCCCTGCCCTGCTGAGTCACAGTGCAGGATCCCAGGCTGCATCTGGCCTTGCAGAAACCCTGGGAAAACCTCTGCTCTCTTGGTTGGTTCAGCTGTTTTACTTTTTAATTTTTTTTTTTTTTTTTTTTGGCACAAATTCTCAATGCTTTCTTCTATTCCACATGTGACAAACATATGTGGTTGCTCAGCCTGGGTAGGATCCACTCCCATCGTGGGCTGCCACCAGGAGTTCAAGGCAGATCTTAAATCCTACTTAAACCTCCCTCTCCAGCAGATCAGCTTTGTTTGGCTCTGGGCACAGGAATGGGAAGGAGTGTGCTCTGTTCAGTCCTAGAAGTTAAATTGCACGGAAGGAAGATCAGCCAGGATTGTTTTCTCACTGCATTATCAGAACTGTGTGAAGGTTTGGCCAGTGCAGGGTTGTGCTAACTGGAAATATCCCTGGGTGTCACATCAGCCAGGGAGGAAAGGCAGGAGGAAGGAGAGGGTTTCCTGCCTCTGCCAGGCATTCCCTGCTCCCTGGGTGTCTCAACAGGTTGTTCTTCCCTTGCTGCTGGGGGCTGAGGGACACAGGCCACCTCTGCAAGGGAATTCCCAGGAAAATGGGTAACTCAAAAATCACAGGATGAATCAGGCTGGAGGGGCCACAGTGGCTCCTCAGGCCCATTTCTTTCTGTGGGAATACTCAAATCAGAATGATTGTTAATCTCCATGTGAGTTGGGCAGTGAGTTTTCCTGAGATGAGTTTCAGAACTCTGTGACCACTGCCATTTTCTGGGTGCTATGTCTCCTCCCCTGAGCTCCCCAGCTGTGCTGTGGCCCTGGGCACATCTGTCCCTCCCCACAGGAGGCTGTATCTCCTCACTGCCTGCTGGGCTGGGCAGCCTCAGGGAGCAGCACTTAACATCTCTCTTTTCTAGCTCATCCTCTGATGTGACAGCAGCAGCTTCTCCAAGGATGTGGTACCCAAAAATCAGATTAAAACCCCTTTCCTTGCCCTGACAGCCCCCAGGGGTGTGATGAGGGATCTACCTGGGGTGTGGGTCGTTTATGTGAGCACAATTCCATGGGGGAATAGCCCATGGTCCAGGGCAGACCCAAAGCAGGAGGAAGAGGAGCAGGGCTGTGCTGCTGAAGGCTCTGCTCTGCAATTACCCAGCGAGGCCAGGCAGGTGGGTTTGGGACTCGCAAACATTAATGCATCAGAGCAGTAATTACTGATTATTATTACAGTAATACAATTGCAGAGCATTCAGCACTGCAGGGAGAGCTGTTTGTGGTGACACAGTGGCACAGACACGGGGAGCAGGCTGCAGGTCCAGGCCCTGGCTGTGTGGGCAGGTGTGAGCCGTGCCTCCATCCAGGAATGCTGCCTTGGAACGCTCTGTGGGTGGCTTGGATGGCTTGAACGTGGCTGCAGCTTTTGCTGGCAAAATTAGCCTTCCTAAGTGAAGTGAGCTGCTTCCATGGCATAAAGATCATTTTGGATGGGCTCCTGGGCTCCTCCCAGCTCTCCTCAGCAGAGCAGGAAGAAGCAGATGTGACGTGTTTTCCCCTCAGTTACAGGTTTTTATCCATTGGATTTGTAGAAATAATTGGCAGGATGATCATGGCAGCTCCTTTGCATGTTGAAAGCAATGACTATTGATGAAGATTGTGTTTGTATAATGTTGATACCCAGATTGAAGCTCTTTGTGGGAAGACTTGGGGCACAGCCCTGTTGGAGCAGCACATTCTGGCAGGAGAACATTCCTCTTGGTCTAACTTTGACCTGTCCCAACAGAGCTGTCATGTACAAAAGTGCCTTTATCAGGGATGGCTAAAAAGATGCCAAAATTGTGGATGGACCAGTCTTCAGGAACTTGGACTAATTTACTTATTTTTTTTCGCATTGTACAGTTGCAGCATTTGTCATTCTGTCTGTTTGATTTTTTGTATTTTTCTGTGGTTTTTTGTTGGAATGAGGAAGAAGCTGTTTTGGGATTGAGAAGCTGGGCTGGAGCACATCCCAGAGCTCTGCGTGCCATGGGAAAGGTGCATTGCTGAGCAGAGCACAGAGGGGACAGAGACTCTCCCAGAGCTGTGAGCAGGCACCAGGAGGTGTCTGGGCATGGATACTGGGCTGCTTTGGAAGGTCACAGTCACAGCCATGGATATATCAGGGCCTTGGATGAAGTTGCAGCAAACTCTTTGGTTTTCCTCAGGTGTGGAGTCTCACACTTGGCCAGGCAGGCTCTGGTGCTGGCATCCTCAGCAGTTCATGTGAATTCTCCATTCCTGAATTTTAATCCAGATGTGGGGTAAATACTGTTCATCCTCTTTGCTGCTTGGTCTGGAACCTATGCAGGTGGTCACAAGGAGGTGAGACCGGCTCTGAGCCTGGCTCTGAGCCTCACTTCCCTGGAGCTGGTCCTTCCTTTGCTCATTTTCATAATCCACTCTGAGCATTTTTGTGTCTTCATCACCTCACTGATGAAGAATTTGCTTAAGCTTTGAAAAAAAATCCCATTTTTTTTTTTTGCTTTTATACTTGAAGCCAGACACCTCCAGGACTTCTGTCCCTCCCCGGCTCCAGGGGTGACAGTTCCAATCAGGACACTCTCCACACATCTTGGGTGCAGTGTCCTTGTGCTGAACATGCCAGAAGGGACAAAGGGAATCTCTGAATCAGTCTGATTTGAGGATTATTTCCTAAAGCATCCATGTTCCTTACAGCAAGGGCTGCTCTGCTGAGCCCTGCAAGGTGCAGTGGGATCCCATTGTCTACCCAGCTCAGTCAACTTCTGAAATGCCACCTAATTTGGATTTGTCCAGTGAGAGGAATTCTGGCCACGTCTCCTGCTGCAAGGACAACCTGCTGGACATGCAAGCAGGGATTTACTGTACCTTTACAGGAAAAATATCTCCCTAATTCCTACCCCTGTGCACCAAAGTCAGCTGCGAGTGGCATCTTTGTGCTGGGCATGAGAGGATGGATCACGGAGAGGAGCAGTGCTCTGCTCAGTCATGGGGCTTCCTGACATGGGGCTGAGCTGCTGGAAAACTTACTGGGATGATCTACTTGTTAAATGATCATTGTGCCCAGCAGAGGATGGGAGATGGCAGCTCCCTGCTCTAAGGGAGGTCTCCTGGTCCCATTTTCCATTGTTGCTGTCTCCTTGATCACATCCTCCGTGAGGCTGTGGAGTCCTTTTGTTCTCTGCTCTACTTTCCAGCATTTTTGTTGCTCTAGCAACACTTCCAGCCCCAAAGCAGCGGGATCCTGGTGCTAACACAATGCTGCATTTGAAAGAAGGAAGCAGAGCACGACAGGTGATCCCCAGCTTTTGTATGGAATGGCTGTGCCTTGAGATGGGAGGATGAATGGCAGGTTGTGATATCTTGTTGTCTTGCAACTGGCATAAAAGGTGAGGAATAGTCTTGTGTTACTGCCACAGCTGTGGTTTGTGAAGTTGCTGTGTTATTTTCCTTGTGTGGAGCAGGACAGCAGCAGTTCCAGTGGGGATGTGGGAGCCAGGCCCATGGCAGGCAGCTCCTTTCTGGGCAAAATAAATAATGTTTTCCATGCTCAGCAAGTCCAGCAGCTTTGCAGGCTCCTCCCCAGAGCTGTGCTGCCACTGCACTGTCCTTCCAGCACGGATGCACCGACCTGCTGCTCATCTGCACATCTGGAGGGGAAAGGAGAAGGGTCCATATTTTATATCAGAAAACTGCAGGTATTGTGTGGAAACCTTTCTGGTGGGTTCCCTGCAAAACTCAGGAGCCACTGGTGCTCTGCAGTGCGGTTTGTGGGATCCTGTCAGCTGCTCTGGCATTTTGTAGCTTCTCTCTAAACGGTGAGAGTGATACAGGAAGATGCATTTAACACCTTTTTTTTAATCCTGGGTGCTCTGCTCTGTCTTGCCACGGTGCTGCAGACAAGGCTGGCAGTGGAAAAGCCACCTGTAATTGCTCTGTGGGTAAGAAGAGAAGAAATCCTTTTGAGATTTTGGGCACAGCTTCCTGCTGGCCCAGGCACTGCTGGAAGGACCTGAGTGCACTGTGTGTAGATGGAAGTGAAAACCTCAGTAGGCTCCTCAAGAAGTCCTCAAGAACTGCCACATACAGTTGAAATAATCCATTATCTGCTGCCTTTCACCCAACCTTCCCTCCCAGACCACTGAAAAGTGTTAAAGACTGAGGATATTTAGAATATATCCTCAGATACCTGAATTTTGTGGCAAATGAAGATGGAGTACCAGCTATGGGATTGATATTGTTTCCAGTGAGTCACCCCTTTTTATTTAGATATTAGGTTCAAAATCATGTTTTTTTCAAGCTGCTATGATTGCAGATACTGATTTGGTCATCATTATACAAACATTTCCCTTCCTGGAACCAATGGTAGGATATTCCTAAGTCATTCCTTTTCCTCTCTTGGGTATTTTGCACTTTTTGGGCCCCTGGCAGCCAGCCTCGATGGAATCACTGTGGTGTGGTGGTGGAGCTGCCCCAAACTTGACGAATCTGGGACACTTCTGTAGCACCGAAAGCTTCACAGGCTCCAAGGGGCTTGGATTTACAGTGTTTGGGCAGCTTTTGGGTGCCTTGGTTGCATCTTCCTGTGCCCCTGGTGAAGACAGGCCACCACCCTCCTCCAGCAGCACCAGCAGGATTACTGAGTGTTGCTGCTCTTTGGATGCTTTTGGGCTGTTTCCATGACTTGTGCAAGAACCCATGGGCAAACAGGGAAGTTTCTAGAGTCTCCAGAACTAGATGGAAGGTTGTGTTTGCCCTTGCAATGACAGATAGATATTTAGATATTTAAACATTTAGATATTTAGATGGATAGATAGATGGATGGATGGATAGATGGATAGATAGATGGATAGATAGATGGATAGATAGATAGATAGATAGATAGATAGATAGATAGATAGATAGATAGATAGATAGATAGATATTGGCATTGCACTGTGCTGGCATTCCAGCTGCGTGCTCAGTCTTCTGCAAATTAATTAGGCAATTTTTGTCTCTTTTCATATAAATGAGCCTGTAAAGGGAGTCTGCACTGAGAGCATAAAATGCCTCCATGAGTTTTCAGCTGGTTTTCTTTGTTGTGCTGTTGGCACCGCTGGGTTTAAAGCGTCGCCTCTGGGTCACTCTGAAATGCTCAAAAGGAGCCTTTGGCTCATGGGCTTGTATCATGTTTAGGCCATGAAAAAGCGAGGAAGAGCATTTCCTGGGGTGAAATGATTAATTGTACACCCAAGGTGCAGAGGTCACAGCAGGGGGATAAGAGAGGTGCCATTTGCTGTCTTGGTGGTGTTAAACACGTTTTTGTTGGGGTTTGAGGCTCCTGGTGAGCAGCAAGGTGTGTCCCAGGGGTTGGAGAGTGTTTTGGGAAGGCTGCTTTTCCCCTACGAGTCATTGTTTGAAGGAGAAGGGTTTTACTTCCTCCTCTCCCTCTCATCATCTTCACCCAGCTGCCACTCATGCTACTCCTGAGAGATGAGGAGTGTGAGGGGTGGATTTCAGCACATCACCTTCTATCTCCTGTGCTGTAAATTAGTGATAGCCACCACACTGTTCTGCAGGAATCCCCCTGACCTGGCTGCTCTTCCAGCCAGTTTGAAGGCTGGGTGGGTTTTTAAATGATGGTATTTTAAAATTTGAGAACAGCTTTGATTTATTGACCTGCTGCCTCCACAAATCGAGCTGTCTGGGCTGGCATCTGCAGATAAGAGGCTGTCAAGTAATTGCTTATTATTGACTGATTGCCAGCTTGGGCTGTTTGCTTGCAGAAGAATCAATAGTAGTCAATCTTCAAAGTCTAAACTCTCAGGGAGTGTGACTGGTTTCCAAATTAAGAATGACAGGTCAGGATAACTCCATAGTTGCTATCCCACCTTCACGCGTGGGTGTAATCCTGCCGTGGAGGAGGAAGCACGGGACATGATCTTCCTCCATCGAGGCTTTTTCACATCTGTCTTCTCCAAAGTCTGGGGTTTTCTTTGCAGAGGTTCTCAGGGTCAGATCCCACCTGGCTCCAGGCTCAGCAGCACCTGAGATCCGTGGGAGGTGAGGGCAGGATGAGGTGCAGCCATCAGTCATTGAAGTCCCCAAAGGATGGAGCGGGGAGAGCTGGCTGAGCAGCCTGTGCTCTGACACATCCAAACCAACCAGTTTGGATGCTTTATAAATAAAACAAAGCCTCTATTTTAACGCATGGTAACAGAGATTCCCTTTCTGGGGGTGATTCTATTTAGGTGGCAACAGAGCAAAATATCCAGTGTCACCATAGGTTTTATCATTTCTTGCGGGGACGGTCGCTATGGAGAGCGTGCCGTGTCAAACGCAGCCATAGCCCTTCTTTAACACTCTCCTGACATCCTGCCTTGTTGTGGATTCACTTGTAGGGCTTAAAACATTAAAGGGGCTTCATGGCATCAAACACACTCAAGACTTTTCAAAAAATAAATCCGTGTTTAGGTGGTTGTAATGGCCAGGGCGCTGCATCTGGGAAGTGATCTCTGAGCTTGGGCTGCAGCCCCTCTGGGGTTTTTCTCCCTGGGCTCAGAGGTTGTGATTTTCCCTGGACTCAGGGGTTGCAGTCTGGTCTCTGTGTGTCCTAGACTCAAGCTGGGTTTAAAACTTGAAATAAGAGCCTTTGGGGGGAGGGGGAGGCTTGGATCTCTTTCAGCTACAAAGAGCAATTAAGCAACAGGACATAAAATAGATAAATGGGAAGGGCAGAACCCTGGAATATGAGAAGATGAAAATGGAAGAAACTGTTTCTGCAGTGTATTTGTCCTTAATTTTTGAGCTTTATTTTCACCAGGAAGGCTTTGAATTGAGGTACATCATTTGAGATGAGGGAGAAATATCTCAAACAGAGCAGTTTAATCTACAGTGGTCTGTGAGAGAATGGACAAGATTACTTGAACAGCCTTGTTTAGATACTGGATTTGTTGTCTACCAGCAAATCCTCATTTGCATGGGTCCTTAATCTGTGGAGTTAAATGTGTCTCAGGATCTGTTACCAACTGTGATGCAGAGTTGGGAACTAGATTTTTAAAGCTGTTCCTTTTTATATGAATGTTTCCCCTCCCCCCTCCCCGCACCCCAAATTATCTTCCTGATTTTTATTTTTTTTTTCTGAAAAGCAAAGATGAGCCAACAAGTGATGCAAAAGGAAAAAAAAAATAATCTGCCAGCGAGAAGAAGTTATTTTTGACTCCAGATTCAGTGGATGAACCGTCCACCAGGCTGTAGAGAAAAGCCAAGGTCAGACATTTCAAACGAGTGTCGCAGGGAAACCACCGCCCCCCTCCTTCCCGCGAGGGGCCATGGACGTCAAATCTTTCAACCTCCTTGGAGCTGGAGGCTTGGGCAGAGATCCTTTGTGGAGCCCTGGGAAGGGCTTTAGCCCTTGGTTTGGGGGCTGCTGGCTCTGCCTGGAGCCCTGAAATGGCATTTCCTCATGTGTGCAGCAGCCCTCACTCATGAAATGGATGCAAGTGCTGAAAAAGCTCCCGCGTGAGCATGCTCACTGGAAGATTAATCCTTTAGAGGGAGTTGGAGAGTTAAGCTACTGTAATTTCTCTGCAGTTGGCTGCAGTAAACAACTGCTCTAAAGACACGAGGAAAAAAATTGACGGAGGTATATGGCATTAATGTACATATCTTTTTGTGTTTCTCCTTTCAGGTTGAGGGTTTGAGAAAGGTTTTTTTTTCTCTGAGAGCCGGGGAAGAGGGAGCTGTGTAATGATTTTATGGGTGACCTTCATGTTGTGGTTTCTTTTTTTCCTCCAGGCCAAAGTAATCCTATTTCCGTGCAAGGCCACACTGAGGCTCGGGCTGACTTTCTAGAGCTGGGGTAGAGCACCAGGGTGGCTTCGTGTTGAGTTAAATGATTAGAGGAGGTGAGGCCTTGCTGCTCGTTGAGCTGCGTTGGCAGAAGGCAGCTGAAAACACCTCGTCCTGTTCAGTTGTGAGCAGAACCCAGTGGGACTCGATCTATCATGCTTCTGTTGGGAGGAAAATGTGTGACAGGATTAGCTTTGCCTACAGAAGAATAGTCTTTTGCTTTTGATTATTACTATTATTTTGCTCCCCCTCCTCCCCATGCCTGAGGAGCTGCAATCCCGTGTCAGATGGGGGAAGGAAAACAATCCTTGAGCTATTTTGGCTTTGCTTTGAAGGCTGATGACTCTCGGCGTGTTGAGGAGGGATGCCTTGGCAGCCAGGTAAGTGTTGCAGGCACAGGGGTTGTGTCAAGGTGAAACTGAGCCCCTTCCTCCCCAGTTCCTGCTTTGTGGGGGCATCCCGGAGGAAGGGAAACCTCGGATGGCTCCTAATGAGCGAAGAGTGTTTTCTCTACTCGCCTCCAGAAGCGTGGGTGAAGGAGGATGTGATTTACCCTCCCTGGTGCTTTGTATCAGCTTCCTCTGAGCGCAGCACAAGCCATGGAGGGCCAACCTGGGGCTGCCAGGACGTCAAGCAGAAATGCCTGGGTGGCTTGATTTTTGTCAGGCTGCTGGAGGCGGGAGAGGCAGCGCTCCCTGACCACGGCTCGTGGCTTTACCTCTTACAAGCATCTCTGTAAATCCTTGGGGATGGCGAGGAAATGGAGGTGATCTGTCAGCAGAACGTGGGGGCGGGGGTGGGGAAGGGCATTGTTCTGTTCTGTACCTGACTGGGATGAATGGGAGCTGGAGGGGCTGGAGGTCACCCCTGGGCAGTCCCCCAGGGCTGAGCGAGCCTGTGAGGAGGGCACAGCCTTCCTTCCATGAGGAGGGAATAATCCGGGGTGCAACTGCAAATCCCGCCGCCGCCCGCTGTGAAATTTACGTCCAACGGCTTTTATCAGAAAATGGCTTCACGTTTCCTTGGAGTGGTGTGAAGAAGGGAATAATAATTCAATAATTTAGCAAATGTCAGTGGCTCCCACTAGGTTTGTCCTGAGGTTGCTGTCAGCTTCCATGTGATACCCAGGTGGATTCTAACACTGCTGGATGAGTTCAGAAGGGCAATTCTATTACAGACTTGGCTGAGCTCGAGATGCTGCGGATTTGAAGAAAATTTTGCCACCCCAAAGTTGAGGATTTTTTTGCTTAGTCCTTCCTTTTCCCCTCCTTTCCAGAAGCTCTGGCTAGCACAGACTGTCTGTTCTGTGGATGGTTTTAGGGAACATTGGTGGCTGTGTGCGTAGGGGGAATAATTAGCTACCAAATGCAAATAGATTGTTTCTTGCTGTTTCAAAATCATTGTAATTTCTATTGATGATGGGTTAATTATAACTTCATTTTGATGGGCGTGAGGGAAATGATAGAGATATAGCAATATAAATCTATATAGGGAAGGATGTTGTTGTCAGAATATTGTTTTGGAGATGATTGTGAGAACAAAGACTCGTGTCGTGGAGGACCATGGTTGTGTCAGGGTTCTGTGGTGCTGCTTGTTTCTCACTGGTGAATGAGTGTTTTTCACATTTTTAACTGATGCCAGCGACGTATCTGTCACCATGACAAGGGGTTTTAGTTCAGAGGAAAATGATCAAATTCTATTTAAAAGCCCGTTTGGTGGAAAATTGGGAAATGGTTTTTTTTTGGAGAAGGAAAGTTGAAAGCAAGAAAGTTAAAGGAAACAATAAAAAGCTGTGATCAGGGTATAACAAAAATGCATTTTCAGGCTGAGGTGTGTAGGTGGGAGCTGCTTTACCAGTACAGGGCCCAAGGTCCAGTGACACCAGGACTGGTCCTTGGTCTGGAACGAGGTGCTGGGCCCTGGCTGTGCCCCAGTGCAGGTCATTGCTGTCCTTCCCTTTTCCAGAGGGTGACTTTAGGGAGCCTGGATCCATCATCTCATTCTTTGTTTCACCCTCACTGGGAAGTGTAATCAGGTTCATCCCTGAAATGGTTTGGACCAGCTTTAAACCTTTTCCTCCTGTTTCCAGTCCCAGGATGGGGGAAAGGCTCAGCAAAGGGACAAAGATCACACTGTCTATAGTGTCGTGGGTTTTGGGTCAAAGTCAGAGGATAAAACCCTCCCCCTCTTCTTATTTTAGAGTAAAATGGGGGAAATGAGCTATTTCCAGTGGCTGAGGAGAGTCCCCTGCACAGAGCACCGTGCCTCAACCTTACCAAGCCTTTGGTGTTCTGGGGACTTGGTGCCTCTGGGTCAGAGCAGCTTTTGGGAGAGCCTCATCCCACAGCTGCTTCCCTCCTGTGCAGGGCTCCCCTCTTCCAGGGAGACATTCAGCTCCTTTCCAGCAAGCTCTGGAACTGATCAATCTGGAAGGAAAAAAGCAGCTACAACCAAATCTAATTTCATTTTGTGGGTTTGAGCTCTCAGAGGAGTTCTGCAGGTCCCTGCTGGGTGTTCCCATGGAGTGGGCACCTCTCCTCTCCTTGCAAACCCTGAGCACTCTGGTGTGGCTGAGCTGAGGGAGATTCTTCCTCCCATGGAACTGTGTCCAGTGCCTGCTGCAGGGTGTGGGATGTGCAGGGCAGCGACTCCTGGATGCTTTCTTTGAGGTGGGTGACTTGGACTTTGCAGGAGGATTCACTGCTTGAATTTGCACATTCCTGTCTTTAGATTTGTGTGAAAAACTCTGCCTGTCTGGCCAGTTACCAGCACAGCTTTGTTCAGTGGAGGAACTGAAACCTGAATTTGGGACTTGCTCATCTTTTTGGTATCATATCAACCCAGGACTGTATTCAAAGCAGAAAGAACAAGATGGAACCGAATCCTACAGGTGTATCTAAGAAAACCTCATGCAACTTTGGCACTCCCAGGGAGGAGGAAGGAACTCTGCTGGATGTACACGGCACGCACGTCCCAGTCTTTAATAATCAAATGGTGACCACTTCAAAGCCTGGTGGCTTTGCTTCTCTCCCTTCTAACTGCTTCAGCCAACCTGGACTCAACTGGCAATGCCTTTAAGAGCAGATATTATGGCAGGAGCCTTGTAATTATTTGCTGTGGTGAATCCTTTCTGTGGTGACGCTGTGTGGAAGGGTTCACTGTCACGCACAGCATTTCTCCACCTCCAGAGGAGTTTTATCTCCTGCCTTCCTGGCCATTTTGAAACCAAATTTATGGCTGAATTTTGGCTTTTTTAACACCCTGGGCTCATTCCTTGCTGCTGCAGCGTTGTTTTGTATCCTTTGGCAGTGCTGTCCCCCTGCCCTGAGTGAAGCAGGGAAGGGTTTTGGGGCATCCCGTGCTCTGTGGAGCTGATGGAGCCCTGCATGGAGAGAGCACCTGAGGAAGCCTGGAAGCACCAGCTGGCAAAGGGGACTCCTTACCCCCCTTTTCCCTGAGGATTAGTGAGTGAAGTCACAGACACAGGGGAAGGAGCTCTGATTTTTGACCCAGATGTGGAATTATAGAATAACTCCATTCCCTTGGTGGATGGGGTTTAATGGATCGGCCAGCATAGAGGACATCCAGGGTTCTGAGGGTGAGAGGAGCGTCATGCTGGGAAAAATGTGGTTGTGGGAAGGAGAAGATGGAAGAAAAATCCTGCTCTAAGGACCTGCAGGGGAGAGGTGGAGTTAAACAGCTGGGAGAGAGCAGAAACACAGGAGACAGGGCTGTAGGGAAAGGGATGGGATGGGATGGATGATGGATGATGGATGGATGATGGATGGATGGATGATGGATGGATGATGGATGGATGGATGATGGATGGATGGATGATGGATGGATGATGGATGGATGGATGATGGATGGATGGATGATGGATGGATGGATGATGGATGGATGGATGATGGATGGACGATGGATGGATGGATGATGGATGGAAGGATGGATGGATAGATGGATGGATGATGGATGGATGATGGATGGATGGATGAGGGATGGATGGATGGATGGATGGATGATGGATGGATGGATGATGGATGGATGATGGATGGATGGATGATGGATGATGGATGATGGATGGATGATGGATGGATGGATGATGGATGGATGGATGGATGATGGATGATGGATGATGGATGGATGGATGGATGATGGATGGATGATGGATGGATGGATGGATGGATGGATGATGGATGGATGATGGATGGATGGATGATGGATGGATGGATGATGGATGATGGATGATGGATGGATGATGGATGGATGGATGATGGATGGATGGATGGATGATGGATGATGGATGATGGATGGATGGATGGATGATGGATGGATGATGGATGGATGGATGATGGATGGATGATGGATGGATGGATGGATGGATGATGGATGGATGATGGATGGATGATGGATGGATGGATGAGGGATGGATGATGGATGGATGATGGATGGATGATGGATGGATGGATGATGGATGGATGATGGATGGATGATGGATGGATGGATGGATGATGGATGGATGATGGATGGATGATGGATGGATGATGGATGGATGATGGATGGATGGATGATGGATGGATGGATGATGGATGATGGATGGATGATGGATGGATGATGGATGGATGGATGATGGATGGATGATGGATGGATGGATGATGGATGGATGATGGATGGATGGATGGATGATGGATGGATGGATGGATGGATGGATGGATGGACGAGGTTTGAAGGTGATGGTGAAGTGATTTGGTGTCTCCTAAAAACCCAGAAAGGCAGAAAAGGGGAGAGGAAACGAACTGCAGGTGATTCTTCAGGCTCTGTCTGGTCTGTGACCTACTTGCTGCCACATTGCTCTGCAGCTGGAGGAGAAACAGCAGATGGCTGTTCCCTGTGGGAGGCACAGGGTGCTGGGATGTGCAGGAGCTCTTCCCAGTGGTGCTTCCTTCAGCTGCTGGGATGTGCCTGTGCCAGGACACTTGGAGTTTGTGACTGGAGGAAGGACAGGGAGAGTTTGAGCCATTTCCTGCTGGAGGGAGAGAGTGCTGGATCCTGAACCAGATCAGATTTGTGAGCTGCCATAAACACATGGGCTCCTGGATGCATTAGGTGCTTCCCTTGGGGATGTGGAGCACTGGAGAACTGTCCTGTGTGGACACACAGACTCCCTGGGAGATCCAGGGGGGATCACCAGATCCCTGGACAGTGGGGATTATTCACCCCCCACCTCCTCGTAATCCATTCCAAACTGGAAATCTGCATTCTTCTGCTTCTGTTCCTTCAGGAGCCCCCACTACCCTGATCATTCTTAATCTTGTGTTATTTTCCAGATGATCAATTTGATTTCTCAGTACTTCTACAGTTCTTAGTGTTCCTGGGAATCTGTGCCTCCACCAGTTAGCTCTGTTTCTTTTTGAGGCTGTAGCAACTTTGAACCACAGTTTCCATCCTATTTTTATAACTCATTCTGTTTATTAGAGGAGTCCTCCAGATATAACTACAGTTCTTACCAAGATACCCCAATTTTTTCTCAGTAAACAATTTCATCTCTTGCTAGTATGGACTTGAAGGCTCTCCTCTTCCGTTTGTTCCCTTCTCCCTCTGGGGTTTGGGAGTGAAACACCTTTAATTTAATTCATGGATGTAGATGTACATGCACAAGGGCTGGTGTCCAATAGTGGCTGCTTCAGATTTACCTTTGGTCCAGATGAGATTGGGAAGTGGCCTCTGTTTCTTTCTGAGGGGCTGTTCTGATTTGCAATATTAAATAAATATATAAAGTGGCTCTGAGAGTGAAATGTCAGCCTTCCTCCTGCTGAAGGCATAGAGGCAGTGATTTGTGAGTCAGCAGTCCAAGGTTAACTCCAAAACTTCTGCGCTTCCCTTGCAACTGCCATGCCAGGAAATCATTTCTTTGGAAAGGAAAATGAAAGAAACCTGTCCTCTGTTTCTCAGAAGTTGTGAATTGTGCTCCTGTTTAAGCTGATTATTTTATTTATTCCAATAATCCTCTCTTCCAGAATAAAGGAAAATTAATTGTCTTCCTATTTCCATAATGGTTTGCCCTTCAGACAGTTGCCAGGCAAAGTGCTTAAAACTGAAATGAAAAGATGGTGAATGCTTAAAATCACTGAGCTACTGTTAGGAACATGTTTGTATTTAATAGGGTGGTATCACACAGTCCCAGAGTGTTATTTGCTCTGGGTTCTGTAGGATTAGGAGGGGTTCTTTTCTTTGCTTCTGCATTTGAAGACGGGGTCAAGCCTGCTGTGGTAGATAGTGCAAGTCTTAGGTAGGATTTTTGTAGAGAGATGGGCTGCCTGCAGCTGAGACCCTAAAATTACCCAGCATTAATGGGGAGAGTTGTCATTGGGCTTGGTTGTGTTTGTCTGCAGGGACAGTGCCTGGAGATGGGCAAGGACTTCTGTCCTTACAGGTGTGATGGGAAAAGATTTTCCCTGCTGGAGTTTTTCACTGACACCTACCTGGATCTTGGTTATTTTTAACTTTGTCTGGCTAAAAAAAAAAAAAGTTACCTGATTATTATGGGAAAATGCTGGAATGTTTCCTTAAAAGGCTCCAAAGTGATGGAACATTCAGTGATGAATCTCAGAGCTAAATGAGTGCCTTGGTGGGTGCGTTGGTTGGGGAAGGGAGTTCTGTGTTTTATCACCCAACACATTTATTTTTCATCCCAGGGCTGCTCTGGGGAAGGTGGTGTGGGAGCACTGACAGAGCTCCAGCTCCAGGTCAGCATCAGGGCTTTACTTTCCTGTTTTACCCCAGCAAGCTTTGGGAAATAGGTAAAAACCTGGAGCTGGGGATGGTTGTGCTTCCAGTGGGGGTTTGCCCTGAGGGTGGGTGAAGAGAAAAGCCCAGTGTGGTAAATGAGAGCCGTGTGCAGCCACCAGGGTTTGTTGCCCAGTCATTCATGTCCCCTCAGGCACATCCAGGCACAGGGACAGTGGAGTTCATCTCCTGTGTATCCAGGGAGAAGCTGCTGGCAGCAGCCACACCTGGATGAGCCCTGGCTCATTCGTCCTCTTGCGGCACGAGGCAGCTCCGGTGTTGTGTGTCCACACGAGAAACCACATGGGAATAAATCCATGTTTCCCTCTCCCCTTTTGTGAAATTGCTCTGAAGGAGCAGAATGTAATCCATCCCAGAAGAGAGGAGGGCAGGAGTTAATTCGTTTTCATGATCTCTCTGTAGCACTTACTCCAGCAGTGAATTGTCGTGCTTGGCCACCTCCAATCCCATGAGGGACCCAGAGGGAGAAGGCTGGGCAGGAAGGACCCGTGGCCCCTGGGTATTTGTGTTAGCTGAGGAGCACATGAGATCATCTGCTGCATTTCCAGCCACTTCTGAGCTGCCATCCCAAGCAGGAGAACAACAGGGGCATCTCAACAGCATCCAGCTCCAGGAGACAGCTATAGCTCATCACCTGAGTGTCCCTGAGCACAGGGAGCCTCTCCTGCCTAGAGGGAGCTTAGGGAATATAAAACCAGGTGTGTGAACAACCTGCCCAGGTCTCAGCTGCTCTGCCCTGCATGCAGCAATCTTTTGTTTTCCTTTAAACATCATAAACCCGGCAGGGGAATTCATTAACGCCAGTCCCCACAGACTTTGATTTCAAATCACTCTCCCTCCTCTTAGTAGGTGAGATCTCTCTCCTCTCTCTGTTCAGACATCTTGGGAAGGTGTAGGTGTGGGCTGCAGCAGAAACCTGCCCAGATTTATTCATTCTGTAGCTGACAGGGATTGCTTTTCCTTGCTGTTGGTGCCTTTGGCTCGTGCATGGGATGGAAGACGTTATCCCAGACCGGCCAGCTCCTGTCTGTCGAAAGCTGCTGTTGATTTCAGTATTTTCAACTCAATCTTTTCAATCCCAGATGGAGCTGTATTTCCAGCTAGTACACACCCATACAGTTCATTGAAGGAGGTGAAAATGCTGCATTTTTTCCAGCAGCCACGGCCCTGCTCTGTGGGCAGTGTCAGCTCCCTGGGCACGACGTGGGGAGAGGAGCCTGGAGGTATCAGTCATGCGCTCGTGGAAAATAGCTCCGTGCTTGCTGCTGTGGCTGCCACAAGGGCTTTTGAAATGGCAAAGGTTGTGAAATCGTGGCAGGAAAAACCAGAGGCCAGAGCTGAGCCAGAGGAGGAGCTACCCCTTCTTACAGCATGGCCAGGACTGGAAAAATGAGCGTTCATGGCTTTATTTTTGCATGAGCTCTTCCCTGTGCTGCAGGCATTCCATGTGCCATGTGCCTGTAGGCATCTTTCAAATGGCAGGAGTTGAGCACCTGTAGCCTTTGCTCCTGCTCTTGGATGGCTCTGTGCAGCAGGAGCTGTGTTTGGGACCTGTGTTTGGGACCTGTGTTTGGGACCTGTGTTTGGGACCTGTGTTTGGGGCTGTTACAGCTCCCAGGAGACAAAACAGCTTTTGAAAATCAGTAACTTTTATCTAGTCCCCACCACGGTACTGATAATCTTGTCCTTTTGTCTCCTGCTCCTCCCTGAGAGGGTTTTTGCCTTTTCTGGATCTCATCCTGATCCCTTTCCTGCAGAACTAAATCCTGGCCTGGTGCTGAAATGAGTTGCTGCATTGTCTGTGGCTGTGCAGGGAGAGGAGGAGCTGGTTAATGTTAAACATTTTGGCCAAGGGCACCAAGGCTGCCTTTCCTTGCGTCCTGTCTAGCTGAAGGAGGAGAAGTAAATCATATTTGGGCATTGTAAAGCATTGGAAGGAGCTTCCCAGGGCAGTGGTGGAGTCACCATCCCTGTGAGTGTTCAAAACCCACGTGGATGTGGCACTTGGGGACACGGATTAATGATGAACATGGGGGTGGTTGGACTCAATGATCTTGGAGGTGTTTTCCAGCCTTAAGGATCCTGTGATTTTTCTCTGGGTCCTGTGGTTAGGATTGATTATTGCACAGCATTTCCATCGTGCTGTGCCCTCAGCACATCAGGGCAGGTGGGATGAAGGGGCTGATGGATGCCCACCAGGAGCCTGTGAATCAACGTTTAACACTGGCAGCATCACAGCAGGTTCTGGTTTCCATCCTCTGCAGCTCATGGACAAGAAAATCACACAATCCCAGAGTGGTTCGGATTGGAAGGGACCTTCAAACTCATCCAGTCCCTCCTCTGCCATGTTTAGGGACATTTTCCACCATCCCAGGCTGCTCCAATCCCTGTCCCTGGCCTTGGGCACTTCCAGGGATCCAGAGGCAGCCACAGCTTCTCTGGGCACCTGTGCCAGGACCTTTTTCTGGCACCTTTGCTGTTATCCCAGCGTGACAGCTCCATCCTGGTCCTGTTGGGGACTTCAGGAGGAGAGGAATTCACAATGTAGGCTGTGAATTATTATCTGTATTAAGAAATACAGTTTTTTTCTCCAAGTTTTGTAAGATCATTCCTGTTGTTCGCTCTGAATGCTCTTTGTGCCTCTTCATGGCTGTGGTTTCCTTTATCTCCTCGCACCTGTGATGTCACAGCGCTGAGCATGAGCTTTAAATATAAAATCTGAGCCATCTGGGAGGTCTGGGACTGGGGGTGGGGAGGAAGGGGAGGAGTTCCTTCCAAAAATCTGGTTAAAAATCAAACTGCTGGATTTTGAGTGGCATTCAGTTGTAGCTGCTTCTCTCTGTTTATTTTTCCTTGGGATTTGGAAACTCACACCGGGCCTGGATGCTGCAGTAGGAGATGGACACCTAAATTTGTGGTGTTTGCTATTGAGCCTTTCTTTAGAGAGAAAACTGGAGCAATATATTTATATATACATTTTATACATCAAATTGACTGAACAAACTCTTCTTACCAAGTCACTGCTGCGTTTTGAAGCAGGTGGAAGAGTTGCCATGGCTGCAGTGATGGTTTTTGGGCCTTTCTGAGGTTTTTAGGGCTGAAAAAGGGAAAAGAAAAATAAATAAAAAATAATAAAAAAAAGATGATTTAGGTTTAGAGAAACACTACCAACAAAACCCCCCCCAAAACAAACAAATCTTTATCACATTTCCAATCTTCCATCTCCCCCCAGTTCCAAATGTGCTTTTTAAAGAGTTACAAATGCTTGTTGGCATAGAAACTGCAGAATGGAAGTGAAGCATGCAAATGTAAAAGGAGCCATTCTGCTGAGCAACATGGCCTGAGCCTCTGCAAAGCTGACTGAAATCTTTTACGAGGCCAAGAAAATTGTCCAGATGTTGCTTGAATTATAATGGCACTAAATATTTCAGTTTTTTTCAATTTACATAAATCCAAAGCGGCTTGAAATGTAGGGAATGCAGCTCCATTACCAGTGGGCTTTCTTCTCTTATGAAAGAATTTGTAGTCCAAAAATATTGCTAAAATGTGTTTGGCTCCGAGTAGTGCCAAATCCTCATTAAAACATGTGGATATTTCTGTGGTTTAATCTGTTAGAAATGCATTCAGGATCCAGTTATGTTAAATTAAGCAACAATATTGGCCTGGATGTTGTTTGAAATATTAAATGTGGCAGTCGGAACACCAAGCAAAATGTTTGCACATTTTAATCGTTCGAGGAGCAAATTTTTTTTTAATTTTTTTTTTATTCCAAGGAATGATCAAGAGTGCTTAAAAACTATCCCTGCTCTCCTCAAGCTGCTTCCTTGCCCCTGCCAGGTCTGTGCCATCCTGGTTCCTCCATCCCACCGTGGGATGGGGATGGATTTGTGTTGTGCCAGGAGGATGCTGCTCCCTTTGAGCATCCTCCTCACCCCCTTCCATGCTGTGGGCCTCCAAAATCCCTGTTGGGAATGTAAAAAAACCACCGTGGCCAGAGGGATTTGTCACCCCAAACTTGCCCTAAGAGGTTTTTCCTGCTGATGCTTTGCTCTGTTGGGGTTTCCTGGAGATTTCCTGGGACAAAACACCTCTGAACTCGCCTGGCTGGTTTGTCCCAGTGCTGCAGGATGGAGCCTCTGTGCTGTAAAATGCTGTGGCAGGAGGGCTCCTTCCCAGCAGGGATTGCAAGGACACCTTGGCTTGTTGAGGATTTATTTCCTATTTATTTTCCTCCCCTACCCCCAAGTTTTTAATTGTCCTGTGGTAAGGCAAGTCCTTCTTCCTGCTTTAATGCAGCCATGCCAAGGAGGGAATTTGCAGTTGGGAATGTGGGAGGGGGTGGCACAAAGAGCCATGAAACTCTGCCTGTGCCCTGGGACATGGGGATATAGAAAATAATACATGTATCATATATCCTGGTACATGAGATATAGAAAATATCCCCATGGGAGGGTTTCTGATGGGGAAGGAGGGGCTGTTTGATTTTAAATGTGACCCATTGCCAAATCAATTCTACACCGGTGCCTTTGTAACCCTCATTTAAAGTTAAAAATGAGGGGAGTGGGGTATGTGGTATATAAAGGGTTTTGGGGATTTTTGAATGGCACCTTGTGCTGCATCAAAATGAGCTCAGAGCAGGATGATTCTGCCTGTACCTGTGTGTGATTTGATAGCATTCACACCTCTTTGTTGTCAGACATCAAAAGGGTGGGAGGTTGGTAGGCTCGAAATTCAAACAAGTTTGACTTTCCCTTTTTAGTATAAAGTTCATATTTTCTGTGGGATGGTTTTGCAGCTTTGTTTTAAAAAATAACATACCACAACAAATCAAAAACCCCTCCAAACCCTGAATTCAGTGCAATTTTCTTTATTCTTTTAATTTCAAGCATATGCAAATATATATATATATATATATACATATATATATATAAAAAAATCAATATATAAAAAAGTCAAGCTATATATATATAACTATCTGATGATAAATGGGGTTGGTTAATGATTCATGATGGAAGAAAGCAAGCACAGAAATAAGGCACAGTGGAATGGGGTCACTGCTGAAAATGCCTTTGCTAAAGCAAATGGGAGCACTGGGGAGGGCAGGCAGAGCTCCAGAGTGGGAAGGGAATCAGCACAATCCCAATTTTGGCTGGGTTTTGTGGCTCTGGAATGCAGCACATGGAGGGTCCCACCAGCACTGAGGGAATGTGTCCAGGGCTGGGAAGGGGCTGGAGAATTCCTGAGGGAGCTGGGAAGGGGCTGGAGAATTCCTGAGGGAGCTGGGAAGGGGCTCAGGCTGGAGCAAAGGAGGCTCAGGGGGAATTTCTGGCTCTGCACAAGTCCCTGCCAGGAGGGGACAGCTCAGGCTCTGCTCCCAGGGAACAGGGACAGGAGGAGAGGGAACGGCCTCAGGGTGGACAGCAGCAGGAATTTCCTCCTGGAAATGATTCTTCAGTGGTTGCCAACCATTGGAACAGGTGGAGTGTTCAAACAACGTGTCCCCAAAAACTTGGGGACATGGGTTAGTGGTGGCCACAGGGCTGGGGGAATGTTGGGACCTGATGATCCTAGGGGATTTTTCAGACCGTAATGACTCTGTGAACTTTGGGAGGTTTGATTTAGCAGTAAAGCCTGGGTTTTTTGAAGGGGGGCAGCTGGGGCACTCACTGGGATGTGGTGAGCAACAGGAGGTGTCAGTGCCACCCCCTGTTTTACCCACCAGCTTTATTTTTATTATTTGCTGCAAGGGGTCTTTCTCTTCATCTTTAAGTTGGGTTCCTGGTTTTGCTGCACTACTTGCTTAACAGTTCATTCTCCATGTGGGATAAGGGCAGCTGTTTGAAAACTGAATTTTCTGATGGGATGCAATATGTGTTTAATAGTGAAGCATCATTAGCTGTGCAGGACAAGTTAGGCCAAACTTGCAGAAAAATCTCCTTATAGAAATCTCCTATAAAAAATGTCTGGAGAAGGGTCATCCTGCAGGCTGTAGGTGTGAGAAGTGCTCTGTGGGGAAGCCTGGAGATCTCCCTCTGCTCCTGGGCCTGGCTGTGTATCCTCAGCTGGCAGGGAATCCTGGAGATCTTTTTTGGAGGGCCCTGCTCTGCCTCCCTGGCTGGTTTTTCTTGGCTTTTGCATGAAAACACGGCTGCAGCTCCATTCCCCAAGTGCAGCAGAGTCATTATCAAAGCTGCCTTGGTGCACTGCTCTGGGCCTGGATTTGAGGTCATGATCCAGCTGCTGAAAAGTTTCATGTGAAACTCCAGAGTTACCAAGTTAATGGCTTGCAAAATTGCTGGAGGAAGGGAAGCTGACTCCAGCAGTCCTTGAGTTTGTTTAACTGGGGCTCAGGAGTGATCAAGGCTGGCATTTGGCTTCCTGTTCCAGAAGAGAAATACTCAGGATTTATTTTTTTCCTTATTTCCTGTCTTATTTTATTTTATTTTATTTTATTTTATTTTATTTTATTTTATTTTATTTTATTTTATTTTATTTTTATTTTATGTTTTATGTTTTATATTTTATTTTATATTATATATTTAATTTTATATTTTACATTTTATATTTTTATATTTTTATATTTTTATATTTTATATTTTTATATTTTATATTTTATGTTTTATTTTACTTTATCTCTGGTGTTATCACCAAACCAGAACCAATGATTTCTACTTCTTTTTCCTCTGGGGTGAGGCTTCATGAGAGTGGAAGAGAAACTTCCAAAGGTTCACCATACTTTTGATGCACATTTGAATTCAGCAGATCAGCACTGGGAGGAAGAGTCTAGGCCCTGTACATCCCTTTGCTGTTTCTTATATAATAACATATAAAAATGGTCTTTTTTTAAGTATGCAGAATTTCTCCCTGGTAGAATCCTGCCTTCCCTTGCTTTGCTTCCCAAACAGATTCTGTTTCCTGTGGCCAAGAGTGGGCAGAGGAGGAATGGGGCTGCTGGGCAGACGTTCTGCAAAGTTCATCTTTCCCAATCTCTGGTTCACAGCTCTGAGAGCTGCTTGTTATTGCAGCGTTTTGTGGTTGGTTTGGTTTTTTTCTTCCTAGTGTTTCACTGTATTTTGGGTCCTTCAGTTGAAAATGTTAACAAAATGAAGCTCTGTGCCTCCTTGTGAGGCAAATGAATGGGTTTTATATAGGGGGAAAATTGGAGAGAAGTTATTTTTGAAATAGTGGTTTAATTTTTGTTGTGAAACCACTGCCTAATTTTAAAGTGCACTGACCATTTGCCTCGTGCTGTAATGTCTGTACACAGGGAGGAGATGTTCTTCTGGAAGAATGGTGTGGAGCTGTGTCAGGAGAGGTTTGTGAAGATGAGGGCAAGGTTCTTCCCCCAGAGGCTGCTGGCACTGCCCAGGCTCCCCAGGGAATGGGCACGGCCCCGAGGCTGCCAGAGCTCCAGGGATGCCCAGAGTGGGATGTTGGGGGGTCTGGGCAGGAACAGGGGCTGGGCTGGGTGATGCTGGTGGGTCCCTTCAATTCAGGATATTCTGTGATTCTAAAAATAGATTTAGAACTTTATCTGAACTGGCCACCCAAAAATCAGTGTGTGACCCTTGATTTAAAACTTATTTTTTTGTTCTACAGAGCTTTCCTGTGGGAAAGCATCACAATGAGCTCGCCAGTCTTAGCCTTGAGCTCCACATGCTGTCCTTGCCTCTGTCCTCCAGAATACAGCAAAGCTGTAGCACTGTGGCTCTGGAAGCCCAAGCAAATAGGGTGGTTTAATGCTTTGGATATTGAAAGAAATCCCATGAATGTCACCCCAAATGCAAACCTGAGTTCAGAGGTCTCCAGCATCCATCAGCTCATTATCCCTCCCACAGCTGCAACAGTTAAATTTGATAGGAAGTGCTGTCATCTCCCTCCCTTCCCAAGTTTCCTTTTGTTTGATCCCATCTTTTCACCCAAACCTTTGCCAGGTGTTTCATGCATCTGCATTAAAACCCCATAACGAGCTCATGCCCTTGCCCCCAGGGGCTTTGACTTGCAGCCCAGTTATCTGACAAAAGGAACTTCTCGGAATTTATTGCTCCTGTTGGTTGATTCCAATGTGTCTGACTCCTTTTATGAGTCTGGCCTGTGTCCTGGTGTCACAGACTCACCCACATGGCATCCACCCACTTTCAAACTTGGCAACCGGCATAAAGAGCTCCTTAGTGATTGCAAGATCACTATTCTGCATAAATATTTCCCCTCCCCTCCAAAAACATGTTGGTTAAGGGAATATCAGACAGGGGGAGAAAATACTGATGTGTTTGTTACGTACATTATGTGGTTTGGGGTTTTCTGGTTGTTTTTAAATAATGGAGGATTTTATTCAAGGGAGCTTGAGGTGCTCAGACTTCACTGGAATTTCAATTTGACTCATCTCATCTGGGCTGTCCAAACACATTCCTTGCTGGCCCAGCTTGGCCAGTTGAGGTGACTCAGTAAATCAGCAGCTGAGCATGACTTCACATCGAGTTCTCCTGTACCCTGTTCCTCTGCTCCATACTTTTGTGAAGGACCACTCCAGAAATTTTTGGCAGTTAGCTCTCCAAACCTTGATTTTAAATTGATTAAAAATGGATACATTAATATTGTCTACTATTCCCATCTTTTATTATAAATTGCTTTATAAAGACCTAATTATTGTTACAATATCCCTAAGCAAATCACCATGTATCTATCAGGCTCTTTTTCACCTGATCATGTTTAGATGTTTTTTCAGTATCTGCTTTGCTTTTGATGAGGAAGAACTAGATGGCTTTTCTTGTTCTTCCCCCAGAAGTCATTCAATAGTCTCCAAAACTCCTTCAGGCTGTGGCATTGGTTGGAATAAAATTTAGTAAATTGCTGTACTTGGGAAAGGATGCACATTGTTGGTAGTCTGGGGGATTTTGTTTCCAGGATTCCTTGACAGCAGCAAGATTGGAACCTTGAGCTGATGATGCTGAGTGCTCTTCAAGTCAATGGACTGAAAAAAACATTGAATTTTTCAAGCCTGAGGGCGGGACCCTGTGGAGTTCTGTTGGACATTTGCAGGGTTTGGGGTTTTATGGTACTTTTTGTTTACAGATTGCCCTCCAGGTGATTGATTGGTCCTACTGTGGACATGTCGAAGAGGAGAGCAAGGCTGTTCAGTCAGGAAAGTGGCCTTGGAACTCCTTTGGAATACCTGGAATGCTGGAGTGCAAGGCCTGAAGTGTGAAACATCCACAGTTCATATCAGATTTAGTGCTGGCCACTCAGTCCAGTAACAACTCTGGGATTCTCCAGGGACAGGGAATGGCGAGGCTTTGTCCCTTATGTGGAGGAAGGAGGATTTTCTCCTCCTGTTTGTGCAGCTCCCATGGCTTTTTCTACCCAGTGATCCTATCAGGAACAGGAGAAGTTTGGAGCTCTGTTCCCTTGGATGTAAAGGTCACCTTTTCAGGTAGAGATTGCAACCCAGCCTCAGCCCAGGCACGCTGGGAATGACCTCTGGGAGGGCATTTGAGGAGCCATAATTTTATTTGCTGTTCCCTTGTGTCCGTTTTTCGCAATATCTGACGGATTTGTGAGAGGTGCTAAACTCCAGAGGGTGGGGGCACTGATTCCCTTTGTAAATGAGCCTATGGATAACTCAGCTCTGACACTTTTGCCCTCCCTCCCGTTTCACGCCCTCGCAGAGAGGTTGTGTGTCACTGCTTTAGGATTTACTGCCTTCCCCAGGAGGATCTGGTGGGAGTGGGTCTGGGAGAAGAGTTATGGCTGCACAGAAGGTCTGGCTTCCCACTTCCCTACCGTGTGTCTGGGGGAAAAGTTGGGCTTAAAACTGCCAAAACATATCTACAAGATGTTAGCACTTTTGTTTTTTACGAAGCTTGTGTTGACTCTTCAGCCTTTGTTGGAGGCAGGTGTGTTTGAGCTGTGTCTTTCGGAGCGATGTGGCAGGAGCAGGACAGCATTTCCCTCTTAGATTGCTCCTCTACGGGACCCACCATCCCTAGCACAGGGTAAGGAAATCACTCTGGGTTTTGCTGGTTTTTTTCTACCTGTCCCCAAGGAAACAATACAAATGCTATGCCTCGAGTGTGCATCCATTGAGGGAAAACGGGATTCTTAAATAGTAATGAACTCTGGTTTTCCCTTAGTGCAGTAAACCAATGGTTCATTAGTGAAATACATTAATAATTCTCTTATGAACCCTGTTGGTAGGTGAATCTGCTTTAATTCCTTTGTGTCAACAAGAGCTGCAGGTATGGATGTCTTCGCTACATAAAATAAAAAAAAGGGAAGAAAGCAATGCTTGCAAATTGGTCTTTGTTTCCAAGGAAACAAATTTGACATGCTTGAGCTGTGCGAGATGCAAACACCGCTCCATTCAGCAGACATGCCTCAGGATTTTATGGTCTGAATATTATTTTTAAACTACCTCCAATTTCCAGGCAAGGCAGAGGATGGGAATAGAATTTGTTGGCAGGGTTTATCAATCAGTGAAGGCGCTGGGCGTTGTCGGGGATTGCCCAGGGTGGCGCGGAGGGAATTGATCCTGCGCTGGGAACAGAGGGCTCTGATGAACCCCCTGGGAAGGGCCAGCCTGGGGCCAAATGGCCTTTGGTGATCCTTCAGCAGGAGGAGAGGTCTGAGAGGAGCACACTGAAGTAATGTGGTTTATCCTGGGTCACTTTACCAAATGTTTTGTGCTCTAAAAATATTTTAGTAAAAAGCAGCTCGCCAGCGCTTGGCGTGCCAGGCTGCCTGGCGCTCCCGAGGCGGACACGGGCCCAGAGAATTTGCTAAAAAGCTGTGACTTGGTGTTGAGGACTGGGCTGAATTTATCAGGGAAGGGATGAGGGAACAAGATCATGAGTTGTTTGCGTAGTGCATCTGGCACAGATGTGCTGGGGCCTGATGAAAATCTTGGCGAGGACTTGGCTCGTGGCGTTGTACAGAACGGCTGTAGTGTTGTTGTGATTCCCTTGGAAGTTTTGTTCGGGAAAAAAGCTGGTTCAGTGTTCAGCTGCCACCCTGGTGTTTCCTGAAACACTGTGAATTTTCCTCCAACTCCAGCTCTGGAGCAGACAGTGCCCATGTTCCACGGGAAGCGAACATGGCTCAGCAGAGCACACACAATTCACGGATTTCAACATCCAGAGTTGGTTTTGGCCTAGGCCCAACATGAGGAACAGGATATATATGTTCCAACTTTGTTGGGATTGAATAACCAATTTTTGTCCTGGGAAAGCTTTACTTTTGCACTGTCTTTGCTTTGTGGGGTTGTTCAGTGAGCTGGAAGGGATCTGCAGGGGACATGCAAAGGATATGTGGGGAAATACAAGTTTTAAAGGAATAGTCAAGCTCCTGTGCACATCACTCAGAGTATGCAGGGCTTTATTCCCTAGGTGTGCTCTGACATTGTGTGTCTTTCGTATTTTGTTGCTTGAAAACCTGGGAAAGATTTAAAAAAATATCCTCTATTAATTCTTCCTTGAAACAGTCCTACTGCATCGAGGGGACAAGGCAATGATGGAGGAATTGCAGAGCTGAAGAGTGAAAAACAAACCTCTCTTAAAATTCAGGTCCTTAGGAAAGCGTAGCATGACGTGTGTTACACTGCAGTCTCTTTTCCTCTCTTTCATCCTGCTGTTTAACTTTCTTGCAAATGGAGTTAAAATAACCTTCAAGGAGTTCAGGGTAGACTGGGGTAGGTTTAGCTTTAAGATGGCTGAGAAGCACTATTTGCATTGCCAGCTAAAAGCCTTGCTTGAAGCCCGTTGAGCGAAAAAATAATATTAATGGCATTTCATGAAAATATTGTAATTTGTGGAAGGCCCAGAGTGACAAATTGGCTGGTTTGAATGTCACTGGGAAATGCTTCTTTTGCACAAGGCTTGCCTGAGACAGGATTTTCCTTGCTTTTGTTCTAAAACAAGATGCTCGCTGCCTAAAAATGCCTGTGATCCCCGCAGCGAGAGCTTCGCCTCCTTGACAAGAGGATGGGAAGAGGAAGGTTGGCCGGATCGGGATGAATCCTGCACCTTTTTTTTTTTTTCTCCCCCCCTCTTTTTTTTTTTTTTTTTTGTTGCTAATGACACTTCCTTATGCTTACATTTCATTAAAGCTCTGAAATGGCTGAAGATCAGCCCGTACTGAGCATGCTCCGGGGTGGAGGCTGCACCCATGGAGTGAGATGGATTTGTGGCTGGAGGAGGGATAGGCCTGGAGTCAGGACCTGGAGGGACCCGCAGCCGGGATGGAGGTAGGGCAAATCCATCGCTTCCTTGCCGTGCCCCTGGGCTGGGGCAGCCAGGAGACCGGATGGAGAGCAAACTGTTGGAATTGATTCAAAAAGCAGCGCAGTTAAACCACTGACACGAGATGGCTTCAAACGCTTCCTGCGGATCTGCGGGGAGGGGTTTGGAACGGTGACCTTTGCCGGCCGGCTGGCCAGCATGGAGAAGGGACCTGTGCAACGTCAGGGTGGTGACACGAGGTGACAGCAGGCAGGGGCTGCAGCCAGGGCTGAGCCTTCATATTGGCAGGCACGTGATCGCGTCTCATCGTGAGCTCGGGCGCTAATTATTATTAATGGGGGAACCTCGCAGGGCTCAGACCCGCTCGGAGCGGTTTCAACCCAGATCCGTCTGGGATTGTGGGAGGGTGAAAGAATGTTAAACTCAAACTCCCCTCTTTCAGACTTATTTTGCATTCCAGTGGTGGCAAACAAACCTTGCCACATCAGGTCCTCCAAAGTGGCATGGAGAGGAGGGAATGTGCACCTTTATTCCTTCGGCTGAGGGTTTTTTCTGTGCTCCTTGCAGGGGTTCACTGTGTTGGTGAGTGGGTTTGGGGGAAGGCAGTGCGAGTTGTGCTCGGTTGGGCTCTTGGATTTCACTTTTTCCAAGGAATGTGTAAGCACCAGCAGGTATGTGCTGCATGAGCCGATTGACTCCAGTTGTTGTACAAGCACGCTGCGTGGTGAGGTGCCAATAAAACATTTACATTGGCTCTGGATGTTTGTGTTAGTGAGGTGTAGGGGGGCTTTGGGTTGGTGTGGAGCAGGGGGACATCAGCTCCCTCTGACCTGTCCCCTCACACGTGGCGGTGTGGCACGGGGGGCACACCCCTGTTGTGGCCTGGTGTTGGTACAGGTAAGGCGAGGGGTTTGCTCTGTCAGCGCTGTGAATCCTTGGGTGGCACAGAGTTATTGACTTTCTGAGCAGAGATCTCTGTGATCACAGGCTGGCTGTGTGCTATAAGGTACATCAGCTCTTCCTCCAGGGCACCTCTGGCCGTTTTTTACAGCTTGGTTCAGGGGGTGACTGGCATAGATTTGATTTTATTGCTGTGTCCCAGGTGATGGGCATTCTGCATGAGGAGTCACTTCATTACCTGAAGTAACTTGCCTGTTTATTGCCTGGTTCCATCTTTCTTGTGAACCCAACTCTTCCTTGGTGCTTTCTGGGCCTGTTTTGCTCCATCAGCCCTGTGCTGAGCTGGTGACCAGCTTGCTTACTGGGCTGGCTTTTATGTTCCCTGCATAAAATCCTGCTGGAGCCCAGCTTGCTGGCCAGGCAGAACTTCTCCCGCTCTTTAATGGTCACTGGCTTGTTTATGGCTGGATGAACGCACAAAGAGAAGCGTTTCTGTAAAACAAACAGCATTGTGATCGTACAGCAAGAGGGAAAAGGGGTTGATTTTCTTTGGCTCAGATGGGGGCTGCCTTCATGGCTTTGCAGAATTCACCCCCGTGGCTTTTCCTCCTTGTGTGACTCTGGCAGCGGAGGCGATCTCAGCCCCAAGTTTTCATGTAAGGCCTGGTTCTCTTGATGAGGAAATTCGACTTAATCAGTTTCAGCTGCTGGAAACCCACTGGCGTGCTCGTTCCTATTGTGCTGTGGGAAGGTGTAAGGTAGCCTTAAAGACCCACTGCCACCTTATGGCAGTTGCTGAGAAGCAGCGTCTGTGGAGCCAATTCCGTACACACATCATGCTCGCTCCATTTCTCCGCTCCTCTTAACCAGGGATATTTGCATGGAGGCAGGAGCTTTGTTTTTACAGAGTTCATCTGCGCCTTCTGTTCCTTGCAGAAATTTGATAAAGCCAGCAGGATGGCTGGGAGAGCCATCAACAGGCACTGTTCCACAGGAGCTCATGATCTGGGGAGAGACACAAAGGCTTTGTGGAGCACTGCTTCTCCTCCAGTGAAGAACTTGCTTATTTTCATGGCAGTGCCTTAATCCTTTTAAAAAATAGGTGTGAGGTCAAAGAACAGGGCCACGCTGAACACGTGAGGCTCGCTGGCAGGATCTCCAGCGCTGGTTGCAGCAGGAGGAGGAGGATGGAATGTGCACAGCCATTTTCCCAGGGCACTGCAGGATGGCTTTGCACTGACAAACGGGGCCAGTGTCCCCAAATAAACCAATAAAACCTTGGTCTGTGGAGCAGTGAGTGTGCTGGGGGTAGAGAATGCTGGATTTAGGAGCCTTCTCCAGCAAGGCTGTGTTTGTACTGTAGGAGCTCTTGATATGCCGTAGCTGAATGGAGTGGAGAAATGGTGGATTTAGAGCTCCAAAATAGAAGGAGCTGTGGTTACTGTAAGTTAAAGCTGAAGGAATTTATAATTGGGAACTGTTAGGAATACAGTATGTTCTAAATTACAGCTGTCTGGCCAATATGCTGCTAAATAAAGTTCTAGGATTGCCCTGTAAATGAAATATTCAACGCATATTCTTATCAAAACATAGCAACATCTCCCAGAGAGCTCACATCTCAATTGCTGTCCAAGAGGATATTTTTCCTTTTCCGTTTTTTTTTTTTTTTTTTCCTTTTTAGCATGTATGATTTACTCAATGCAGCATCTCAGGGAACATTTCTTGTTTCCTATTGAGTAAATACAGTTTTCAACTCTGCTGGGGAAAAGGGGGGAGGAAGGGAGATGGCTTGGAAGCTTTGGGGGAATAAAACCAGGTTTTGAAAGCCAGGGAAAGCTCCATTCCAAAAGATGCCTGTTCTTTCAAAGCTCTTACCTGAGCCTGGAGGTGGACACTGGAGGGTGCTGGGGGTACCCAGTGTGTCCTGGGACATTGTGATTGAGAAATGTTGTATGTAACAGTTGAAGAGCAAAAGGAAAGTTTGAATAGTGGTGGAGCTGGAGAATGGTTTACAGCAGTGCAGAAACAATCAGGATTCCAGCAGAAATGCTCATCTCATACCCAAATCCCTTCAATTTTTGAGATTCCTTCTGAGGAGGCTGGAAGGGAGCATCAGATTTGATCAACTGGAGGGTCTGCAAGTAGAGGAGCCTGATGGAAAAAAGGAAATAAGGAAACCCCTCTGTATTTTGCAGAGCTAAATATTGTTCTTCCTATAAAAAGAAAAACCTCCTTTTGCCTCCCACTTGGGCTTCCCCTGCAAGGGAGCTGTGAAAATGCTGGACTTAATGGTGTCATTAAGCAAGAGCCCTGAGGAACCTGGTGTCCTTTGTGAAGGGAGATGTTTGTGCTGCTCCTTTCCTCCTGAAAATGTGGGATTTCTGAAAGGGGTATTTGAGCGTTCAGTCAGAGAAGGGAGGCCAGAGAGCCGTGGAGTGAAAATACCCTGTAATCTCTGGGTCCTGGCAGGTTTGGAAAGGGGATGTCAGGCGTGGTGGGAAGGCTGCTGGAGGGCACTTGGGTTAAATAAAGGGCACAGCTTCTCAGGGCACGGGCCTGTTCTCATCCTCCATCATCAGCAAAACTTCTTCCACAGCCAGCCTGGAAAAGGGACTGTGACTGCGGCTGTGCAGCACCCGACTCCCACCAAGGAGGGCAGGGGGGTCCCGGGCAGGAGGCACCTCTCCCACTGCTGATGGCTGTGCCCTGGCAGCTTCTCGCTCCTTCTGGATGACATAAATGTGGGGTTTCACTGACTGACACCCCGGCATCCCCCGTGGCAGAGATGCTGCTACGGCGCCGATCGATCGATCGCTTTACTCAAGTTGGTTGTTGAAGCATCTGCAGTGCCCTGATGAGCTCTGCTTTTTCCTTTTTGTTTTTAAACAGTGTTTAGTGCTTTCAAGGATGGCCATGAGATGTGAAAAGCGTCTCTGGAAGCATCTGCTCTCAGTGTATATTTAACCTCAGCAGTGAAAACACGTCTGGTGTGGAGATGCAGTGGGGAGGCTGCGGCTGTGCCGCTGTTCTCCGGCGTTACTTTATCTCAGAAAGGGAATGTTGACTGGGGTGGATCATTGACACTGCCTTTGTTAATATCTTCGTTTCTATTTCTGGGCTTTTAATGAAAGCTTGGTAATTTCATGCTGCAAGGAAGGGCAGCACGTCAACTGTTTTAAAGCCATCTTTGGTTTGAAGTACAGTAATCTTTTGATGCGGTGGATAATGCAACTTCTGTCTGCATAGCTGGGGTTTGTTGCTTTTGTTTGGGGATTTTTGAATTTGTCTTTAAATGAGTTACCTCTGTACCTCTCAGCGACTGAGAGAAAGGCCAGGAAAATCTCATTTTGTGTATATTAAAACTTAAGATTCAGATCAAACGAAAACCCGGTGGGTGAAAGAGCGATCCTTTCTTTATACTGTCACCTCAAATACTCCTTGCCTATGAATTTCAATCATCTCGATTTAGCCTTGTGTGTTTTAACTGTTTAGTAGTGAAACTTCTCCAGAGCGCGGAGAGGAAAACAGCATCCTCATGGCCGAGGGAGATCCGTAGCAGCTCTTTGCTGCTTTAATTATTGCAGCTCTGCAAATGTGCCTGGCCACAGTGGTGAAAGAGCTGCTGGGACTGGAGGAAACGTGGCTTGTGGAGGTTTCCAGCCATGGCTGTCGTGCTGTGCCGAGGCCTGGACTCGCTTGGTGCTGGGCAGGGCAATCATCATCCCCAGGCTCCACCAAACCTCCCCACGGATTTGGATGGCTTTTTCCTCCCTCCAGTGCAGGCTGCTCCCTGCCCTCCCCTCCCCAGCTCACTGTCACACATTACACTCCACTCTCTTCGCTGTAGTTTCTCCTCTTAAAGAGAACTCTCCCTTCAGGAGGACGCTCTCCTGTGCTCTCCTCTTTTTGGAAAGCTGTTTTTCCTTTGGCCAAGAGCGCGCGGGTGGTGCCACGGGGCCATGGCGGAGTTTCCTCTTCCTCCTGGTCTCTTCCCCTAGGTTGCCAGCCACCCTCCCCCTGCTCGGGGGAGGTTCTCCAGCCTGACACCCGGCTCCAGCAGCCTCCTGCTCCTGCCTCCGATAAATGCCAGTCTTCCTTGAATCCCTTCCAGCCGAGCTCTGCTTACAGATGTTCCTGAGAGCTGCTCTGGCAGTTTTGCTGGGAGCCTGAGCAGATATGAAGGTTGCCAAGAGTTTATGCTTAATTGTGAAGTGGAACAGAGACAAACTACTTTTATTTTGAAGCTAAAATTTCTTCTGTTATCTTGCCTGGCTGGGCCGGTAGTATTGTAGGGTTTGACATAGGCTGAGCTTAGAGCTCCTGCACCTCGTCATGAACTATCCCTTCGTTAGGGTGAGGATGAGGATGGATCCATGAGGATGTCCCTTCATTCCATTCCCCCCTGCTTTTCCATGACTGTGTTCGTGATACCCTTTCAAAGTCAGTTGTACCAGGTCATGTTATTAATCCCCAAAGTGAAAATGATCTCCCTTTCAGATCAGCAGTTCGAATCTCGAGGACACTGTCTTGGACACTGCTCGCTGCATCAGTTTAACCCATGTGCCTTCATCCCAGCTCTCTGAGGTCGGGGGCTTTGCTAAGCACAACAAAATCAGCCCGGAGACATCCCCAAGCCACTCGCATCCCTCCCTGTCCCTCCTGCCTCTCCTTTTCCCACGGGCAAGTGCTACTCTTGAAGGCCACGAGACAGCACTCTGGTTTAAAAAGCTTTCTCTTTTTTTCAGGCGAGTGATCAGTTTTGAGGCCTGGCGCCCTGTCAGAAAGTTGACAGATGATCTGCATTACCGGTGCGTCCCCGGGATGCCCGGGATAATCGCGCTCCAATGGACGCCCTGGAGCCGGCAGGTTCTCTGTGAAATGGCTGCAGTGGAGGGAGCAGTGAAATGGGCTCTTCTGGGCATGCTCACTCTGTAGAGGGAGCTTTATCACATGAGCAGAAACTGAATCACTGCTCATGAGGATCTGGAATATGCAACTCTTGGAGTCTTCACCAGAAGAAGACAACAGCTGCCCGCAGGTACCGCAGGGGTCTGTCCACCTCCCGTGCCTGGCGAGGCCCTGGCAGGGCAGGCTGCGTCCTGCCGGGGAAGGAGAGGCCTTGGAGAGGAGGAGCAGAGGCCGGGGAAGCATGGCCGGGGCTGTTTGTTCATTTGTTTGGATATTCCTGCGCGTGGCCGCCCCGTGCGCGGGAGGGCAGGAGGGCTGGGGTGACCCATCCCTGTGGGATGACCCATCCCGCTGGGATCGGTGTTCCATGGGCTCCGAGCGGCCTCCGCACCTGGCATCGCAAACCTCGGGCTTTGTTTCCTCCTGCCTTTCATTTGTCTCCTGGGGTGGGGAGGCTCGCTTGGGGTTGGTTTGGTTCTGGGGTTTTTTTTTGGTGTTTTTAGGATTTATTTGTGCTTTTTAAGTGTGAAGTTTCTGGAAAATTCTCCGAGGAGCCCTCCCTGCTTGTAGCTCTTAGAAGAAAAAGGAGCAGAGCCTGGGGTGCCCGAGCTGCTCGAAGACTGAACTTCTGAAGGGGAGGAGAGGGCCTGTGGCCGCATGGCACCTCCTCACTGGGTCTCTTTTGACAGCTTCTGCCTCTGGCTCACTTGGGTGGAGGCCAGAGGCAACAATATTTTACCAGGAAGAAACAATCCTTTTTTATTTTGGGGTGACTTCCTCCCCTCTCTCTTTGTTTTGTTGGGTTTTTTTTTTTTTTCATAGTAGCAATCCAAGGAAACAGCTGATTAAAAGGAAACATCCCTAGTTGATTTCGTGGCAGGAGGTCCATGCCTGCAACATATTTTAAAACTCAGCCCCCTGGTTTCTGCCCTTGCTAGTTTTTTGTTTGGTTTTTTTTTTTTTTTTTTCCCTCTGTGATTTGTGTTGAGTGCAAGAACTGTTGGCTGCCACAGACCTCGGTGAGACTTGGGATGGACACAGAAGGTCCCAGGGCCGTGGAAGGCACGGGCACCCCTGCAGAACACTGGCCTGAGCTTGCTGTGCTCCAGGGAGACCCTCAAAGCTGCAATGCAGGCACAATATTGAATTTTCAGTCAAGGAGCAAGATGTGAAGATGGCATTTAAAAGATTAGGGAGCTTACACAGGACAACCTGTGATACCTAATCTAAATATCTATCATGTCTCCACTGGACTATAAATGTGCTCCTTGTTCATCATCCAGAAGAAAAGGAAAAGGCATCAGAAGTCACGAGGAGAGAGATGAGATTTCTCTTTAACAGTGAAGAGCTGAGGCCTTGACTTGCTGCCTGAGCAGCTCCACCCAGGGAGGAAATGGGCTTTGGGTATGATGAAGGCTGAGGAGACAACCAAAAACCTGCTGAGGTGTGTGAGGTGTGCTCCTGTGTGCTGGTGGCCACGGTGACACCGGTGTGGCACCGGCTGAAAGCGCCCAATGCTCCGTCCCTGCCGGCGGGGCCCTCGGGAAGCGTCTGCAGAGATGCAGAAAAGCCTGACCTACTTTGCAGGGAGGAGAGCTGCTGAGGTCTGGGTTTGGCACTGCTTCTCAGCAAGGGTTAAGAGACCAAAGTGGAGCCTTCGGGTCTTGGTTTTGTTCCGTTTCATGTATTTGACTGAATGTGCAGTGCCAGCACGAGCTCTTGCCCTCATCCCAGAACATGTTTGGGTAGAACTGGGCTCCGTGGCACACATGGGGCATATTCCTGCAGCTCAGCCTCTGTGAGACCAGCCCTGGGCAGGGGGCAGAGGCAGCTCCATGTCCTGACTTCCCTGAGCTCTCCCATGCGGTGCCCATCTCCTAAGGAATGTGTGCACCTCATGCAGTGGCAGCGAGTTGTTTTATTCAGGTAAACAAGGAGTTCTAAGGAGCTTCGCTCTCCTGGCCAGCTGGTTTGGGGGAGGGCTGGCTTAGTTCCTGCTGCTCCTCTTTGTTTTCCTTTTGCTGCTTTTCCCTGAAGTTTTTCCTTCTCGCCTTCCTGCTCGTGGAGTTGAGAGTGGTCGAGGAATGGCCGCAGCGGGAGAGTGACCGTGTGTTGGGGTCAGCCCAAAGGCTCGGGGCACTGACGGCATGTGCTCCCTGCTTGCAAGCCTTGGAGGACCATATGTTCCTGCAGTGACATGGAATGTCAGTGATTTGGAAATGAATCCCTGAGTTTATAATCCTCAACCACCGTTTTCAGCCAGGTTTTTTTGGGGTTCTTTTTCTGACTCCTCCGAATTCAGAGTTTTGACACCGGCCCCTCTTTGCAGACCCTTGTGGCCCCTCGTGTTTCCAGTGGGATTTGTCCCTCTTGTGCCCATGTGAGATCTTTGGTCTCTTGGGTGGAGGATACGTGTCTGGCTTTGCTGTAGGGTGCTGTCAGTCCTGGAGGGGGGCAGAGGAGGAGGGCAGCCTGCCAGGATTTACAGTAGTGAGGAAAGCAGCAGGAGCGAAGCTCTCAAACTGTACAAGCTAATTGGAAAGCATCCATTAGAAAAAAGAAAATATAGAAGGGGAGAAAATGTTGAGCAAGCTTTTAAAAGATATCCTGGACTCCAACACAACAGCTTGCATCCTCCAAAGCAGGTGATTTATTTATGTTTTTTCCTTCAGTCCCCATCAGGAGGGGGAAGGACGTGGAGAAGGGTCGAGGCAGTGGGGGTTTAGAAGGTCTGACGTGCAAGTGTCCTCCCTGCAACGCTGCCATACTGTGCCTGAGCAGCACAGTGGCTCTTGCAAAGGAAGCTTTTCACAACTTGTCCTTGTTCCAAGGATGAGGAAACCTCCAGCTCTTCTGGCATTTTCTCTCTGTCGTAAGTCAGGGCTGCTTTCACCTGTGAAGTATGATCAGCACAGACAGGGAGAGGGCTGGAATGGAGTGGGGCTCTGAGCAGCCTTGCAAGGCTTTTCATGGAGTTCTTGGTGTTAAATGAGGAACATTTCCCCTCCTCCTCTCCTCGTTTTCCTGTGTGCCTGCAAAAATACTCTGGTTTGCATTTAAAGGAGAAAACTGTATGTGCTGGGACTAAGCCAGCTTGTTTATTTAAGGGAAATACCATATTTCCAACCCCTTCTCTCACAGAGGAAGGCTCGGCAGAGGATGGCAGACTGGGCTGGGGATTATATTTTTAGGTGACATCAAAGCACAGTTGTGATTCGAAGAAGCTAAAAATCATGGCTGGCATTTTGCATTGAGCCCTGCGAGTTCCTCCTCCCCACAGCCCCCACAGGGGTTAACCTCTCCCTCCAAAGCAGATGGATTTTCACCTAAATCAAGGAGGAGAAAAGGAGCAAAAAGAAACAAAAACCATCAGGGAAAAAAAACCCCAAAAAACAACAAACCCACCACCATCACCCCCCCAGGCTTCTTCTTTTCCATGCTTTTGCCGTTTGCCTGTCCCCAGGGGGGTGTTTGTGGCGGGGGCTGGGGCGCTGGGCAGGGACACGGGCCCTGTGTCCCTGTCAAAAGATGGCAGGTCCGTGTGTCCGTAAACAATGCGGTTATGAAATGGCAGCGCGGCCGCGCTGAGCATGCTCGGGAGCTGCCTGTAGGGGGAGGCGAGCCAGAAAGATGATCTAATTCCGTGCAATTCTTGGGATTGAAGGAAAAGACCAGGCTCCACTCTTAATGACAGAGCAGAAAAACCAGGCCCCACGCCGGGGACGAAGCCCGTAGGCCATGGAGGAGAGGGTGTGAGGATCTCCCACCTCCAGGACTTCGGGTGCTGGGCAGCGCTGTGTCGCTTTCTCGCCCTCCAGCAGAGTAAGGCCTTGGTGAGGTTTTGCTGTAGTTATTAGAGGGACAGGCCCGAGGGTGCAAGTTTTATGATTATGATTATTTTCATTATTATTTTGTTGTTATTTTTTTCTTTTCCCCCCTTCTCCCCGTCCGCTTTCCCGGCTCGCAGGCACCGCTGTCTCGCTGCTTGGCCGCGCCATGGCCGGAGATGAGCCAGGTGGAGGTGGTGTGGGCAGCTCAGCCAGCTCCTCGTGGTCCCATGGGAACCCACGAGGGGCTTTCCCTCCTCTGCTGCCCCATGTGCCCTTTGGCTGGGCACCATGGACATGGGCAGGGGGACAGGGACCTGCTCCGCTGGCTGCGGTGCTTTGGGTGGGATGAAGAAGAGCGTGGAGGCTGAAGAGGTTCCTGAGCCCCGTTGATGGGGGTGAGCTGCCTCCCAGCAGGAGACTGCTGGAATCTGCTTCCTCCAGGCTCCTCTTGGTGCTCTGGTTTTGTCCTGGCTCAGCCAGTTCCTGGGGACTGGGTGTTTCTGAAACGGCTGGTTTGCTTTTGCTAGAGATAGTGATGAATCTTGGTCTCCATTTTAGGGTTTTCTTCCCCTCCTCCCCTCCCGGGGGCTAGGAGAAGGCAGGCAGCAGCTGGAATCCTTGCTACCCTCAGCCCGTGGAAGGAGGGGACGCCTTTGTCTGCTCTGGATTTACATTTGCCTGCACACACAAGTTGCACTGGCTTTAACTCTACTGGGATGCAGCTAGATGGGCCTGGAAGCAGTGAGGAAGTGTAAATCGATCTCCCCTTTCCAGGAGGGCAGGGGCTCTGCAGACCCCCCTTGCCTGAAGCCTGCACGCCGTCGTGGAATGCCTTGTCTTGGGAGAAGTCACTTTAAGTCCTGTTGTGTTTCATGCACGTGTCTCCGTGTTCCCAGCTGTTGCATGCAGGGACTTGCACCTCTCTCCTTCCCCCCTTCTCGGGGAGTTGACGTGTGTGGCTGGAATAGGAGAGAGGACATGGGGGTTGAGAAGGAAATGTTTCTTTTCTATGGAGAAGGGTCTGGATGAAAGGATTTCAGGAGACAAAAGAATTGCAAAGAATTTGATTTGGGAGCAAACTTCAGGCTGAGGGCAGTGCTTGTTGTGAGCTGCAGATAAAATTCCATGTTCACATGATTGCATGAGGCTTATAAGGAAGTGGCCTTAGCCTGAAAAAAAGGAGCTTTGAGACTGGTGACTGCTTTGTAGGCCAGGTATGCTGGTGGTTGTGTTTCCTTCCTTCTCCAGATGAAATGCTTCTGTTGTTTCTAATGACAGGCCCGTGGTCAGCGTCCCCACGAGCCTTGAGCCCAGGCCTTGCCCAAGCACAGTGCTGAGATCTGAAATGAGCAGCCTCCCCGTGCCTACAGAAGAAACACTCTCTTTCTACAAACATTCTCTTAATCATTGCTTCCTATATAATTAACTACAAAATGTTTGTCTTCTCTTCAAGGCAAAGGTTATTACGAGCAGGCTGGTTTGGGTTGTGTTATTTTTATTAATATTTTTTTTTTTTAGGAGAAGGAGGGAAAAAATGAGTGAATAAGAATCTGCCGCTGCTGGGGTTGCATCATTTGGTGAGAGATTTGCCTCTGTCTTTCTCCGGCATTGCTGCAGCCCTCGTTTTCCTGGCTGGTGGGAACTTTCCCTGGGGCTGTGTCCTGACTGGGGTCTGGTGTCACCTCGGAGGGGTTGGTGAGCAGCTGGAGGCTCCCAGGCAGGAGCAGTGCTGTCCATCCCAGAGGTGTTGGTGCATCCGCCGCCCCAGATGGGAACAGGCACTTTGAGGGGGTCTCCTGCTCCCAGCCCTGTTCCAGATGGACCTGCTGTGTGTGCACGGCTCTGCTCACAGTAACGCTGCTGCCGAGCCTCAGGTTCCCAGACCGTTGATTTTTAAGACATAAAAAAAAAAAAAGAAAGAAAGAAAAAAAAAAAAAAGGAGAAAAAAAGACCCTGGTGAAGGTAGACATCTTGGCACCTCAGCCTGCGCTCCTTCCCGGGCTGCCGGGAGAGCAGAGCTCGGGCTCATGATGTAACTCTGGTCCCTTGGGCTCGGTAAGCTGCAATATGTTGGAGTTTTGCTGTGCATGTGTTGTCTTTGCCTATAAAACCTGTTTGGACCTTTGCGAAGGGCACCCGGATTGCTGATGAAAATGCCAAGGAGAGGAGGCTGCAAAAGCTCTTTCCGTTTTTCCTGGCTTTGTTCTTTTTATCTTCTTTATTTTCCATTTTTTTTTTTTTGGTGGGCTTTCTTTGATTTTTTGTGGGTTTTTTTGTTGGGTTTTTTTGGGTTTTTTTTATTTGTTTGTTTTAAAGGCACCACTGTTAGTTTGTAGCCATCATCTGTTTGGAAATGCTGCAGAGCCTTTCCTTGGCCGGTCTGACCTGTCTTCCATCCCCTCCAAAGACCTCATGGAGGACAGGAAGCTTGTTTTGTTGTAAACAGAGGCAGAGAGGAAAAAACTAACCCAGCAGTAACTCCTCTGCTTTGCTCCTCATGGCTCTTAAAGCCCTTTCAAAGACCCAATCAGTCTTTCTTCAGATGCACTAATTTTTTCTACCCTTTGAAACCTAAACATGAAGGCTTGGGGAGGGAAGGGGGGGTAAGAATGCTTCGTGGCTGCTGGTGTTTGCTCTTTATGGAGGTTCTCCAGCCACGGATGGTTAATAATCAGTCTGGGGTGGGCGAGGGAATGGAGGCAGACGGCTGCGGGAAAGGGGGAAAGGAGGAAAAAAAAAAAAAAAGAAAGAAATGGAGCGAGTGAGACTTTTATTGTGAAGCAGCGTGTGCTTGGCAGTTGGCTTTGTTGGGACTGCTGCAAGAGCAGACATTTCTCGGCGGGGAGGGTGGGTATAGGATTTCCCTGCCAATCGGGAACGGACGGATGGGGCATGGGGAGGGTGAGCAGAAAGGGAAGTTTGATCTGGATTTAAGGGAGGGGAGGGCAAAAAAAACCCCAACACACACACACACACACACACACAAAGCTGGAGGTAGTGACACTTGCGGTGAAGTTGGTGCTAAGTTGGCTGGGTGGAGCTGGGTGGGAATGAATGGTGCTGGGTATCCCATGGGTGCCCCTCGGTGCTGGGCGCTGATGGAGCAAGGATGGGAGAGCGCTGGCCTGGGGGGATGAGGCTTCGAGGGCTTTCCTGTAGCTTCCTTCTGATCAAAATGCTTCAAAATTCACAGTTGGCTTTTTATTTTATTTTATTTATTTTTAATTATTTTATTTTCTACCTCGACGCCGAGTTTCTGTTGGGAAGTTGTAACGTTGTCGCCTCTGCTAGCGAGGGCTTTGTCTCTGAGGTAGGAAGCAGGAGAGCTGTGAGATGCCACCTCGGCCAGCCTTGCCTTGGCACCCAGCTTTTGTCCTCTCAAAGGACAAAAAGTGGTGGTTTCTCTCTTGGAGTTGGGAATTCTGCTTGGAGAGCTGGGCAGGCAGCTCTGAGCTGCTGGTGAGCAGGGAGGGCGGTCAAGTTCTCATTGACTGCAGGCTTCCTGCAGTGGCTTTTCTTCATGGGTGAGCAGCATGTGGAAGGGAGAGCCTGGATGATGTGTGGAGTGAGGATACTGCTTAGAAAATACAGAAAAACTTAGGCTCAGATGGCTGAGAATGGCCCCTGGAAATCCTGGGGCGTCTTGTATGAGTCAGTGGAGTAGCAGGAATATCAAGACCTCTCCTTGTTGCAACAAAGGTTGGGAAATCAAACTGGTCCCTCTTAGACTGACTGAGGCTCTTTTATTTGCTGCTGGTGCCTGTGGCGAGGGCCTGGGTGCCCTTGGCTGGTGGGAGCCAGGGGTGCCCTCGAGCTCTCTGAGCTCTCTTTGCTCAAGTCTTGCAAGCAGGATAATCCTTGAGAAAAACCGAGTTTACTCCCAGTTTACAAGAGGTCTGACTAGAGGAGAGGTAGGGTTTACAAGCTCATGTTTGCAGCAAGGATGTATATTACTACTGGCTCAAATAAATAAATAAAACAGCTGCTCTATGTTTGGGCTGTGTTTTATGATCATTTCTCAATGGAAGCTGTTGGCCAGTGTCTGCTGAAGGTGGGTTCTGTGTCAGGCTGGGCTGAGCTGAGCTTTCCAGTGCTCACTTTTTGGTCTGTGACTGGAGATCTGAAGGTGCTGTGCTCGGAGCACAAGTTCCTGGTGCTGAGAGCCCTGAGATGTGACTGTGTTTGTGTCTGATTGTGCTCGGGACAGGTTGGGGACAGGCAGGGACAGGCAGGCACCCACAGCCTCTGTCCTGTGCTGCAGGAGCCATCCTTGAAGTGCCCTTAGCTCCGGGCCTGGCAGGTGCTGGAGGCTTTCCCAGGATCTGGGGCTGGGTGAGCCCTGCCTGGAGCTGGGGGCTGCTCTCAGGGCATCTCACTGAGTTCACCAGCCTGGCAGGGTGACAGCAGGTGACAGCAGCACCCAAGCCCATCTCCCCTGACAGCCCTGGACAATGCCACATGGGCACGGGCGAGCTGCTGGGAAGGTTTGGGAGCTGCCACACCGGGCTCCACGCGTGCCTCATCCCCCTCACTTGCTTTAAGGGAGGTGGGCAGGTTGTTTTTCTTTCTTTATCACCCAGTGTGCTTTAAACCCTGTGATTTGCATGGCTGCAGGCACCATCTGCTCCCCGTGCTGGCCTACAACAGTTGGCTTGACCTGGGCTTATTCTTGTGCCGGCAGCGCTCAACCCGGCACCGACCTCCCCATCTCTGCCTCCACACCAGCTCTCTCCTTAAACACAGCTGTGGCAAAGACCCCTTCTAGTTCATTTTCTTTCAAATACCATTTTCCTTCTGGTTTTTTTTGGTACGGTTTTGGGGTTTTTTTGGTTGTGTTTTGGTTTTGGTTTTTTTTTTGTTTTTTTTTGTCTGGTTTTGCTGCTTCAAAATAGAAAGCAAAAGAGATGGTATTAAGGCTGCAAACCTGATCTAACAACATGATGCCAGGCATGTGAAAGGCAGAAGAGATGAGCAGGTGTTCCCTTTTTGAATAATTTTTTTTCTTTTTAAAAAGAGGGGGGAAAAGAAAAATTGCTTTCTATAGAATTAAAAATAGAGCTCATTAACTTTAATAAACATGGATGTTATGAATGAGGAGTTAGCTGTAGCTGACTGATGGTTTGCATTTTGGGATGTTCATTTGAATGAGCTACAAAAAAACCCAACCAAGCCACCAAAAGGACATGGGCTGGAAATGTTGATAAATGAGGTTGTAGTGAGAAGTCTGATAGATCTGCCTGCCCCACCCAAAGCCTAAAAAGTTTTTTGGGGGGGGTCAGAGTCACCTCCTTGAGATGCCTTTCACACAGACAGACTCAGCTGGATCCCCAAGCACGTTGCACTGGGAAAATCTGTCTGGCTGCCTCCAAGCCAGAGCTGGGAGGTGCCAGCCCTGGGCACAGCCTGGAGCCCCTGTGCTCTTCGGGCTGTCAGCTGGGGCCAGCCTTGCCGTGTTTTATCTGTGACCTGTGCCTCGGTGGCAGCTTCCTGGCAGCCTTCATTCTGCAGAGGGAGGTTTGGCTGTGTTGTAAACAGGATGTGTCCATGATTGTCTCTTCTTTTGAATGCACCGTGTGTCCGAGCACTGAGCTCAACCCTGACATTTCTGTTTTTTCTCCCCCACCGTAGCGAGCAGTGCTGAGTAAGGGAGAGCCAAGGAAAGACGGCTGCATGAAGACTGAGCTGCTGAAAGACATCACCAACAACAAAGAGGAAGGTGAGCACCTGCCCTGGTTGAGGGTCAGAGCTGGCTCATGAGGTGGGCATGTGATGGGGACAAAACTGGGGGCTTGGAGATGTGCTCGGTGCCCCCAGCACCTCAGGTGTGCTCCCACAAACACAGGCTCCCTTCTCCTGTGTTTATTCTCAGCAGGGCTCTTCCACTGAAGATGCAGATTTGCTTTTCAGTCCATCCCTCACCACTCCCCTGAAGAAGGAGATCTAATTTTCACTTCTGCTTTGGTGTGAAGCGCCCAGGAGTTACTTTGAACTTGCTGTGTGTGTGACAGGTTTTAGCTGAACTCTGATCCCTCCCCACACTGACCTTTTCCTCCCTCTAGCAACGTTGACATTTTGTTTTGCTGTGGGTTTCTCTGTTGCTGCAGAGCAGCCCCAATGGCTGCAGGGTGGTTGGAGGGGTCACACACCCCACACCTCGTGGCCCCTGTGTGGGTTCTGCAGCTTTCACTGCAGCACAGGTTCTGTTGACAAAGTCTTTTCCTGCAGCATTGTCTGTGAGTTACATGCACACAAATCTGAGGGCTTAATAAATGTGTCAGTGGGATTAGGGAAAAAAAACCCCACCACCCTTTAACTTTCCCCCAACTCCCTCCTTTCATGGTTTTATTATTCCTGGACTAGTTACTTCTCATAGCTCTTCAGGGATTTGGTGTATTTTTGTTCTCCTTTCCATAATAGAGCATTAGGAAAGCACTGAACTGGCCCCACTGAAATCCCTACTCTTATCTAGAAGCAAAATTTTGGACTTAATTCAGTCGTGTGCGAGTACAGCATTGCTTTTTCTTTCTTTTCTGTCCAGCTTAAGTTTTGTCAAGCTGCTCTAGTTAGGAAGTAAAGCTCAGAACAGGCAGAAATACTAAATGCTGTGTCAGGTGCTTGGATATTAACTGGGAGCACAGGAATCCTGCTGCCAGCAGGATAGGGACCTATGGTCTGGGCAGAGTGGAGACAGTCTGAGGTGTCAGAGGTGCCAGTGGGAGGTTGTGTTGGTCTGAGGAAACTCAGTTTGATCCCTTGCCTTTCTTAGCTCAGGATTATAGACCTTGTTTGTGTAGCTCTTGGTTGATCTTACCGTGTTAAGAATCTGTGGAGGTAAAAAAATCCAAAAGGAGCGTAGGAAGAGACATTTCTATGCCTCTTGACTGATTTTGACTTGGAGCAATTGCTGTGTCAGAAGGAAGCTGAGAGCCCTCCCTGTGCAGGAACAGGAGGCTTCACAAGGTGCTGAAATTCCAACCACTCCAGTCTACTGTCCAGCTCTGTTCCCAGGGAAAGGAGGCTCCTAAATGTGAGTCTCCATTCTTCTGGAGTGTTCAGAAGGTGTCTCCCCAGGCACACCACGAGTGTCACAGACCATGGGGTGTGTGCTGCTGTGCTGGGACATTGTCCCTGCTGCCCCTGGCTCCCCAGCTGGGATCCTCAGGGGATCATCACCACCAGAACATTGATTCACGGCCCCAAAGCCTGCTAATAACAGTGTTTAGTGCTGGCACAGAATTCACATTTTTGACTGTTGCGTGAACATGAAATCATTCCAGCAGACTTGCAGGGTGGCATGGAACAGTTTCTTTGAGCCCAGTTTTCTGGCTCGGAGATGGAATTGGGAACTGTGGACTGGAAAAGCACCCTGAAATCTCAGCTTTCTCTCTTCAAGTTTTCTTGAACAGTCATTTCCCTTTAGTGAGGAGGGTGATGCTGTCGAATATCTTTGTCAGTGGCACAAACACAGGTTTAGTTTGGGCTGCTGAGGGTGTGTTTGATGGGAGCCTGCTCTGGATTGTGTTCCCTTTGGAAAACCCCCCTGGCAGGTCACCTGTCAATATTAAACCTGGCATCTAAACTTCCAGAGGCTTGAAGCTGCAGATCCAAAGGCTGACTAAAGGTGCTGTTTGGGCTAAAAGTTTACTGTGAATTGCTCTGTTTTCTCCTCTTTTCACTCTCCCCTGACTCAGAAAGGTGCTGATGCCAAGGGCAGGTCAGGTCCCCATTGGAACTGTGTTAGCACATCCCATAGCTCCAGTCTGCCTCTGAATGGCCTTGCACCAGTTCCACCTCTGTGCAAACCTGAGCTTTGCCTGAGTCCAGGCCAAGACAGGAAATTCAGGTAGCTTGAAGCCTTGGCTGATATTTAGGGGTCTGAGCCCAAGCAAGGCCTGTCAGCTGCAGTGGTTCCTGTGAGCACTGCCTGACTCCAGCACTGGTGAACACCAGCCTGTTGGAGATCTCCATGAAGATCTGCTGCAGGGAAAGCTCCTGCTCTGGTAGGAGTTTGCCATGGGAGCAGCAGTTCAGAATCACAGAATCACAGAGGGGTTTGGGCTGGAAGAGACCTCAAAGCTCATCTCGTTCCATCTCCTGCCCCGGGCAGTGACACCTTCCATAGAGCAGGGTGCTCCAAGCCCAATCCATGCTGGCCATCATTGATGTGCTGCTTTGAGGCAGTGGACCTTTCCTGGTGGTCCTCAGCCTGCCAGCCTTCATTTGGGACATCTCAGCAGCTGGGGGTGGGTTGTTGGTGTTTGGGATGGGGTGGGTGCTCTCAGGGAACATCCTGAGGGTGGGAGGCCTTGGGGTTGTGGAGTTCTGTTCTCTGTTCCTCAAGAGGGAGGTGTTGCAGAAATGCCCTGTGATTCCCACCTGGCCTGTCCTCTCCTGCCTTCACCCTGATAAAGAATTGAACTCTGAAGGTGACATGTGTTTGTAGGAACAAGCTCTTTGCACGTTCAGCACTTTCATTCCCGGTTCTGGGGGTGAGTCTCAGCCTGTGGAAGTTGTTCAGTAGGCTCAGTGTCCCTGTCTGTGTAAAACTGCCCAACACAGATAGAAAAAAGCTGTGGATGAGGCTGTTTTGTGGTCCGTGGGAAATGTTCCAGTTCAGTTTTACATGTGGGTGTGAGCTTAGGGCCATACTTCCCTTTGACAGGGTGGGGAAGGGGGCAGGGAGATGGGAGATGAGTGGAAAAAAGCTTTTATTAGGCCATATTGTCTTTAGTCTGACTCAGAGAGAAACTATTAAAAAGTGGTTTCTTTGCAAGAATTGCAAGTGAATTCAGCTCTCCTCATGTGCTTCACTCCCAGCTCTGCGTCTCCCTTGACCTTTCAAGGCAAACCACTCCTTTTCTGATTCCCCAAGCCCAGGGGTGGAAAGTTCCAGTAAAGCAGCAGCACAAAGGAGCAGGAGTGGGTGTTGGGAATGAAGATTTGCTCCGGTGTTTCTGAGCCTTCAACCAAGGCTTTACAAGAGCCACAGTGCTGGGTGAGACCTGCACAGTCACTGCTCTCAGATAAACTTCAGCCTGCTTTCAGAGACTGCCAGGGGGTTAAACTCCTGGAGGGGCCTTTTTTTTTTTTTTTCCTTTTTTCTCCCTGTTATTGCAGGTAGGAAGCTGCTGTGAGCACAGGAAGTGCTGATTTCCACTGAGCAGCTGCAGCCTTTGCATTCCCAGGTGCAGGGATGGCAGCTTGAAAGGAGGGAAGGACTAATCTGCTCTCCTCAGGTACTTGGCACTGGGATCCCTGCTGAGGCTGACAGCAGGAGGCCAGGCAGAGCAAAGTGATGCTTCAGGATTTTACATCTTCACCCAGCTGTGCACCAAGCACTCCCTGGGTTTGGGAGCCTTGCTCCAGGAGGGATGTGCAGCCCTGGAGCAGGAGCATCCCTTGGGCACAGCTGGGCTGTGACACCACGGCCCCATCCCATGGCACAGGGATGAAGGAGTTTCATGGAGGCTGTTAACCTGCTCTGAGCATTAAACTGTTGAGCCAGTTTAACTGTTAATGTTCAAGCTGTGTCCTGGGGGCTAGGAGGGCCAAGGGAATGCTGGAGGGTGTTTTGGTGTGGCCAGCAGGTGAGGGGAGATGATGCTTCCCTTCTACTCAACCATATCTGGAGTTTTGGGTTCAGTTCTGGACTTTGTGGTTCAAGGAAGACAAGGAGCTGCTGCAGAGGGTCCAGCAGAAGCCACAAAGGTGATGAGGGGTCTGGAGCATCTCTCATATGAGGAGAGACTGCAGGAGCTGGGTCTGGTTAGTCTGGAGCAACATCTTCATCCTCCTGATGGCATCTGGGCTCTCCTCTGCTTGGCAGATTTCCTTTTCCTTGGAGTTAGAGGAGGAAGAGGGACAGGAACTGTAACACAAAGATTAAAAGCAGGTGCTTTTCTTGCTTTTATCCAGCAGGACAGTTGGGTATTGAATCAAAGGCTGTGGGATCTGTGGTGTTTTAAGGATGATCTGCAAAGTGGTTAAGGTAGAACATCTGTGAGATGTGTGTATGTATAAATACAGCTGTGTGCACTTCTTGGTTTGCACTTCCAAATCCTGAGCTTTTCCTTTAAGCTCTGGCTTTGCTTAGTTCATTTAAGCTAAGTTCATTTAAGCCCTGTCTTTGATTAAACATTTCTCTTGCAGCAGCTGAAGCCTCTTGGCTCTACTTGGGTTCTGTGCTGAGGGCTCTGGAAATTCATGGAAAATCCCATGGGCAGAGAGTGTCTTGCCTCCACCAGTCCTCAGCACCAGGATGCTCAGAAAAGTGTGTAAAGGTTCCAGATAAGATGGTAGTGCATTTGTAGCAGAATATATTTCCATTTCTTTTCTTTTTCCCTCTCTTTTCCCTCAGACCTGGTGGCTGCAGTTTGCCCTGGAGCACAAGGCCTCCTAACATTTCCGTATTTTTCTTATTTTGTTTCACTGAGCAGTGAACTCCAAACTTAAAAAATACATTTAAGCCTTTATTTTTTTTCAGAATATTATCAAAGTAACACTGAGTTTTGAGTTGCTACCTGGCCTCCCTCAGGTGGGAAGTTTCTGAAGGTGCACAGAGGTGATCGTGTCCCCTCTGGCTGTGGCCAGGATGGCTGCTGGGGACAGTGACACATCTGTTAGACACCCTCTGCCCACAGATAAGTTTTGGCAGGCTGGACCCAGCTCTGGCGAGCTCCAGGGCAGGATTGGAGCCAGGTCTGGCTCTGCTGAAAGGGCTGGAAACCCCAGCAGGCAAAGACAGCGAAGAGGAACCGATATCTGGGCTGGGAGAGCAGAGGGGGCTTTAATTTTGCCTAATTTAGGGGGTTTTTTTGAAGTTACTGTTCTAATTCTGAATTAATCCAGCTTGTTTCTACTTACACATGGCCCAGGCAGGGCTGAGTTTTCCAGAGATGTTTAAAGTCAGCCTGTGCTGCTTTTGAGCTCTCTGTGGGTTGCAGTGGTGGCTCAGGGACCCCCAGAGCCTGAGATGCCTTTTAGACACCTAAAATTAGATGGGGTGGTCTCATCCTGTCTTAGCTTCTCCCCAACTTCCATCTGAGTCTGTTTTCTTTGGGAGAATTTTAATTCCATTTTAAACAACTGTGATGCTCTGGGATGAAAACTCGAGCCTGACCCTTCTGCCTGAGCCTGGGGAGGGCTGGGAGCTCTGCAGTGCTCTCAGGGGGTTGTTAATTCACAGGAGAGATTTAAATTGATTATTGGGTATTCTTTGCCTCCTCAGTCTTAAATTCACTGTGTTAATAAAATGTACCCTAAAAAATGTGTTTTTACTGAAGTTTGTGCCAACTTGGTACTTCTAGTACCACCAGTAAGTCTCTTGGGCACGTTACCTGGGTTTTAAGTGAATCCAAGCTCAGATGGACGTTCAGGCAGTGTTGGGGTCCATGGGAGAAGCTTTTCCTGCTGCATCTGGCATTGAGGATGCCTTAAGGAACTTTGAAAAGGCTGAGATACTTCTAATTAATAATGCTTCTTCATGGGTGCAGGCTAGAACTTCTTACCTTTTATTTCTTTTTAATTAAAGGAAGGATGGGTGTAGATTAAAGAGCAGTGAGGGAGTTGGAGAGAAAACTAAATGTGGAGAAAACCTCGTTTTGGCCTACTTAGAAGGGATGAATGCTGTAAAGTCACAAAGTTTTAGAGAAATGCCAATTTTAGTTTTATAATTCCCTTGCACTTGCAGCACAGGAGCAGAAAAGCTGCTGAGCAGCATTTTCAAGGGGAGAGCTCACTGCCACGAGGTGTATTTGAAATGTGGATTTTAGCAGGTTTTCAGTGAAGCTTTTTTTTTTTTTTTGGAATGAAAAAGTGGGGGGATGAAAAGGTCACGTCAGGAAGAAGTGTTTCTTTAGGTGTCTGGAGCTGTTGAAGAGCTTCTGTGGGCTGTTTGATTCAGTATTGTCATCGTGAGGCTCCTGCTGGCTCTGGTTTGTGTTCCCATCCCTGTCTGTGGGCCAGAGTTCAGCAAGGCTGTGAAATATGTTGAGTTGTGCCTATTCAGCAGTGCTGTGCTGGTGCCCTTGGTGAACCTGGGATGGCAATTCCTGTTTTCCTGTCACCAGATCAGGTGTCTTGGTTGGGAAAACATGACCAGCTCAAACTGTGATGCAGCTCCTGAGATAACCTGATTCCCCAGGAGCAGCAGTTCAGTTTGAAATGGGGATGGTGCTTCTTGCAGGAGCTCAGTGTGTACAAGAAAATTCTTTTCCAAACTCTTCCTGGGTTTGTTGTAGTGCTGCCAGAAGGGAGAATGGGAGAATGGAGGGGGTTTTACCCCAAAGAAAGGGAAGATCCTGCTTGCAGCATCTCAGCCTTGTTGGAGGCTGGAGGGAAATGTGGGTTCTCTTCCTTCTCAGTCCTTGTGGCCTCTGCTGTGAAATTCCTTATCTCTGTCCATCAAATCTCTGTTCACACAGGTTTGGAAGGGCTGGTGCCTCTTCCACAGGCAATCAGATTGCATTTCACAATAAGGGAAATAAGTGTGTGTGATTTTAATTTTAGCTTCATGGGTTTTTCATAAAGCCCGTGATGCTTTCTGGAGTAATGCAGTTACTTTTTCCCTGGGGCAGTGCTCTAATTCACGTTGTTTTGGTTGCTTTCATGGCAGGTAGAGCAACTCTTGCTCTCTGCTTATTCAGTTTATCTCATAGTCAGCCACTGAAGTTATTTGACTGCTCTGGTGGGAGAACACAGTGTTTAAATCAACAAATATTGAAGGCTTCATTCAGCCAGGTGCCTAAAGCTGGGCTCTAGAAACCTCCAGCTGTGGTTAGAGAGCTTCTTTTTTGTTGCTTTTCTTTTTTTTTTTTTTTCCCCTGGCACTGACTTCGCTGCAATAATTGCCTAAATGGCCTTTTAAAGACCCTGAAACAGAAACAAGAATTGAAAAAAATAAAGGCATAGTTGTGGCTCCCTCTGCCCACAGCTTTTCAAATAGTTAAATAAAACAGTGAGAAAAGGAGCACTTGATCTTCTCCCAGAGTTCTTGCTATCAAAAACAAACCCTTGTGCCACAGGGAGGTCTGGGTGGTGTGAGAGGGAGCAGGTGGAGGTGATAACTTTGAATCCTGCTTGGAGAACCCGCAGTCACTGCTCCTGCAGGTGAGGTTTGTGTCTCTGTGTGCTCCAGAGAGCAATTTTTGAATGTTTTGGAGATCTCTGGAGGCTGTGAGGCAGCAGAGCCCACATGGGAGGCAATCCCAGGCTGGGTTGCCTGGATTTTTAGGGGGAATGGATCTCTTAGTGCAGTGTCTCATCAGGAAAAATGGCCAGAGCTGATCCCCAGGGCAGAGTGACCACTCAGGGTTTGGAGAGACTTTCCAGATCCATCTGTTGAGGTGCTTTGTGCCCAACATCTGTGGCTTTCAGCTGGAAATGAGGAGCATCAGAGGCACTGCCCCCTCTTAATTGATGGGCAGTCTGGGGCTGGAGGGGTCAGTGCTGCAGGAGGTCTTTGAGATGCCCATGGACAGACCGTGGTGTGAGTTCAGCACTGCCCACGTGTTTTTCCAGCCTTGATTCTGGGATTCAGAGCGTTGTTTTCCTTGCCTGTTTGTGAAATGAGGTGCTGAGACCCAGTGGTCTGGCTGTTCCTCCAGTGTGACTCCAGGCTCTTTGGATCCCGTAGGTGAAAATTGCTTTGATGGGAGCTGGTTTGAATCAATCCCCCCTGCTCTGACAGAGCTGTCCCTGTGCTTCTTGTGTTGCTTTTCATAACTGTCTGGTCTCTGGAAGGAAAACAAGCCAAGGAATCCCTAACAGCAGGTTGATGTAATCACTGCACTGAGCGTGCCAGTGAATTGTTATCGCTCCTGGTTGCCTGGGGAGCTGCTGGGCTGTCATGTCAAAAACTTTCCTGCAAGTACATGACACAGTTGGATTTTTTTTCAGCTTGGATTTGAAATGGGACAGTCATTGATGGAGGAACAGGGAAGTGTTTAGAAGGGAAGGAAAAGGAATGTTTTATATGTGCATGAGCTTTGTCAGGCTGCAAAAACCTTGCTGCATTTGAATCACAGAATTATTTTAGTCTAGAAATGCATTTACCACACTTCACTCCTGTGTTTACTCCTGCTGTTACCTCTGAAATGACACCATGAATCCTGGTCCTGTTGTGCTTTGTCATGCTGAAAGAGCCAATTCCCACTGAGCAACATTCCCAGGAGAGCTGGGATGGCCAGGGAATTCTTCCTTGTGATGTTCCCTGTGGCAGCAGAGCCCTGATGTGGACATTTGGCTGCTGGGCTGTGTGTGTGCCACAACAGCTCACTGGGAGAGCCCTACCAGCAAAGCTTTTCCGTGTCAGACTGGCTTTGGGAAGGGCTTTGCCAGAGATCCGGATGCAAGATGGGGCAGAGTTCTGTTTGCCAGGTGAGGTGTTGACATATGGTCCAATAAATGCAGTTATTGGAAAAGGCAGAGATAATATTTACCTTGAAAAATATTGGGAATAAATGGCCACATCTGCAGCTGAGGCAAGTGGGAGGAAGTGCCCTGCTGTCACCTGGGCCAGCCGCTCCAAATGTCACCGTGTGAGGATCCAGGATCCGGGCAGGTGGGTGAGGGAACAGCCTGACAGTGCTGTGCTTTAGTTGATGTGGTGGTGTTTAATCCACTGTTGGATGATCTCAGTGGTCTTTCCCAACCCTAAATATTCTGGGATTCTGTGATTTCCATCAGGCAGGGTGCTGGAGGAGAGGGTTGCTCCTACACTGTGAGTAGCTGTACCTTTCCTCAGGAGTTCCAACACCGCTTGTGACCCTTTTCTCATCTCTTCCTCCCTCTCCTCCCTCTCCCTCCAGGGTTTAATGCCATGGCTGCAGATGAAAGCGCTACAGAAAAGCAAGTGGGGGAACCAAAAATGGCGGTAGATGGCGAAACCAACGGTTCCTGTGAGCACAGCGAGGGTGGGGGCCACCCAAACCCAGCAAAAAACACTCAGGACAACACGAAAGTGAGCCAGCAGGACTCTACTACTAAATTAAATAGGATAGCAGAAAACGGCATTTCGGAGCGGGACGGCGAGCCTGGGAAGCAAAACCATCTGAAAGCAAATGACTTCACACAGACTTCTGTCACAGGGAGCAATGGATATATCCTAACCAAGCAGATGGCACAGGAGCAGCCTCTAAGGACTACCAGCTTTGCTTCTCTCACTGGCCACGCTGCAAAAACGCTGCCTGGAGGGGCAGGCAAGGGCAGGACTGTGGGTTCCTTTGCCCAGCTCCAAGCCACCATGCCAAGCAAGCTCGGGGAGGGCAGTAAGGACATGGATGCTAAAAAAGCCCCCGCTGCTAACGCTGAAGTCAAGGTCCACCGAGCACGGAAGACAATGCCTAAACCCACCCCCAGCCTGGTAATGTACCTGCCCAGCACAGAGCTGCTGCTGCTGCTGCTGCTGGGCTTGCTCTTGGCTTTCTCTGGGGGTGTGAGGGATACCTGACTGCATGGCAACACGTGGTGCTCACAGCTTGCCTGCTGAGCCCATTGGGATTTTTGTTTTATTTATTTATATATATAAATAAATATATTTATATATTATTTATATATTTTTATATATAAATAAATAAAATTGTATTTATTTATATATAAAAATAAATAAATTTTATATATATAATATATATTATAATATATTATATATAATTTTATATATTTTATATCATATATTAAATATTTATTATATACCAAATATTATATATACCAAATATTATATATATTAAATATGATATATTAAATATTTATTATATATTTTACATATTTATTATATTTATATATTTATTAGGTATTATATATATATATATATATATATATATATATATATATATATATATATAAAGCTAAAAATTTTTTCTCTTCCTACAGACAGAGATATTAAAATAGATGGTCACATGGCCACCACCAGCTCCTGTCCCTATTGTGTTTCTAAATATATAATTGATCAATTGCCTCCTCCAGCAGATCTGTGTGAGACACTAAATGGCCTCTCTCTCATGGCTCTGTTGCTCCTCAGCCTCTGCTGGCATCCAGAGATGCTTGTGAAACAAATCTGATTTCTTCTAAGGTCAACCCAAAGGAAATTAAGCATAGCATGTAAACTTGAGGCTGCTCCTAAGCTTGGAAGCTGTCAAGGAGCTGATCTGTGAGGCAGCTTGATTGCATTGCTGTAGGAGTCATTTTAGGGTTAAAACAGATGATGTTTTCCCTCCATGTCATTGGGAAATGTTCTCTGCAGAATCCTTAGGGGTGGATTTACCATCACTTAATAAAGCAGAGCCCTGCTTTATTTTTTTTTGGAGGCATAAGGAGCTGTCATTTGGTGCATTCATGGTGGGGAGGACAGAAATGGGCCTTTCTTTGTCATGGGACGAGTTTGGTTATTTTTTTGTTGTTGTTCTTTGCCAGAGGTAGGGAATAGATCCTGCAACAGGCAGATCTCCACTGTAAGCAGTTGGTTTTCATCCCTGTGATGCTTTATATGACTACAGTGAGCTGGATCCTCTCATTGTGCTGTGTCTGAGGGTGGAGGGAGACTGGCCTTTAGGTCAAGGAAAGGATTAGCCATGGGAGTCATTCCCAGAAATGCATGGAAGCTGCTGCAGCTTTGTCGAGGTCGGTGGAATGCATTGGTGCTGTGATCCAGCAGATCCAAAGGGGCCCTGAGATCCCACTCATCTCAGCACAGCAATGGTGAGGTGGGAAGGGCTCAAAGCTGTGAGTCCCTGTGCTCTGGAGCAGGGAAAGAGAGAGAAAAAAGGGGAAAGAGAGAGAAGAAGGGGGAAAGAGAGAAGAAGGGGGAAAGAGAGAGAAAAAAGGGGAAAGAGAGAGAAAAAAGGGGAAAGAGAGAGAAAAAAGGGGAAAGAGGCACCTCGCCAGCTCCAGATGGGGAAAGGTCCCTTGGCTGCGGCACCACCTGTGCCTCTGGAAGCAGCTGGGAGTCCAAAGAGCACAGCAAGATCAAAACCTGTGGGCACCAGGCTGGGGAGAGGGGCAGAAGCCACACCTGCCTGCCAGGGTTTCCAGGCAGCCCCCTTCACCACTCATTTCCCCTCTGCCTTTCCCTGGCTGCATTTGAATTCTCTGCTCCCACCCTGGCTGTGTTTCCTGGCTCTCACAGGGAAGCCCAGCTGCCATCACTCTCCCACCAGGATGTCTCTTACCCAGGGAAGGCTTTGCAGCCCAAACTGCCTCCAGCCCCCAGTTGTGAACTGGAATTCGGCCCGGCAAACCCCCAGACCCTTGTGGAATTTAACACAGAGAGAGATCCTGTGGGGCTGAGAAATTGAAAGAGGGAATTCCCTCCTAAAAGGTGACTCCTAGCTTGGGAGGGAGAGTTTTCCTCATTCATATTTCATGTTGCATCAGAGGAATATTTATATTCAACCCCTTGGGCTTCAAGGTTTGTCTCTGGGAAGTGGTGTGTGGTATTTGGGAGCTCACTGGGATGATGCTGGTGATCCTTCTTTTGCTCACACGACAAAAGCAGCTTCAAAAAAACCAAAGCCTGCACTTGTTGGGCTGCTCTAGAAAGTACAAAGCCTGTCCTCAGCTCCTCTGGCCATTTGTCTTGGGCTTAAAATAGGGAGAGAAGCAACATTCCCAGGAAGGGTGGTGAGAAGAGGCTGTTCCCATGGTCTCTGCTCAAGCCTCTGCAGCTGAATGGGAACCCAAGATTTGATCTCAGTTCTGCAAGACAATAAAACATCTGTTGTGTTCAGCCTTCCTGATAATTGCTATCTCATTTTCCCCGTTGTCTCTGGAATTTACATGCTATTTTCTTTGGAGCAGCAGAGTCCTTGCTAGTTGTCATTTTTCTATCCCCATTATTCCTTTGTTGAGCTGCTTAAAGGAGGCTCCTCAGCTCAGGAGCTTTTCCTGCACCAACCTTCACACCTTATCCCCTTCAAAACCTCCATGAAATCAGGTGCTGTATCCTGGGAAATAAATTGTAGAAATCACCCAGGAGCTGATGTTACAGGACACAGTAGTTTGCTTGGCTAATATTTTTTAGGGCACTTTTGTTTTCTTGGTGAAACTTGGTTCTGCCCAGGAGGAGGAGAGGAGGAAGGTATTTTGCTGCCTGCAAAGTGTGAATATTTGTTTTCCCCTGGCTCCTGTAGAAACCCACTGGGGCCAAAAAATTGTTTTCTGTAATCCAATAGCTGTCAGGGGACCTTGGTAACCTTTTCCTGCACATGTGAATTGGTCTCTGAAAGGAAGAAGAGAATTTTCTCACCAATTTAACCAGCTTTTTCTCTGTTTAGGAGTTGCTTCCTGAATTGGGATCGAAGCTGAATCTGAAACAGGTGACAATTTTAATTGATGTTGTCGCATGTTAAGGTGGTTTTTGAACAGAGATCTTGGAAGAGTTGTTGACAGCATCATTTCTGCTCCCCTTCTGAATAGAGCAGGAACACAAGCATTACCCTTTTGGAAGAATCTTTCTTTCACTTCTAATCCATTTTACAGCCCTGTTAAGAACCCAAAAGTTTCCAGGGCCAGGCAGCAGACTGAAAGGCAAGTGTGTGTCTGTATGTGTGTCCTGTGCTTGGAGAAGGCTCCTCCTGCTTGGGAACCACCGTTTCTGAGCTTAACTTCAGTAAAACATAAGGGATAAAGGGTGATAAAGGTAGTGAGGGCATCCCAGAGTTACCTTTGGTGGCAGGAGGAGCAGATGGATGAACTGGGAATCCCAAGTTGTGTTTCCTTTCCTTGGTGACCACGAGGCTGCAGTCTGGGGTGTGTGTCTCTGGTGATGTTTTCTTTATGCTGTGCAGAGGACTGGGTCAGCAAATAGTGCAAAAATCCTTTAAATGAGTGTTTTGGCCTGATTCACAGTGTTGTCCCCAAAGTGCCAGGTGCCAGTTGAACTGGGGGAGACAGTGTGGGCAGGGAGGAAGAGCTTGGAGCAGGAGATACTTTGCTTATGTTGGTCTTAAGTAGCATTGCTGTTAAATACCTGATCCCAGAGCTTTTAAACTGCTTCCTTTGTGTGTGCACACAGGTGCTGCTGTGCTGGCCTGGGCTGGGGCTGCTCTGCAGGAGCCTCTGGCCTAGAGAACACCCTGTGCCCATCTCCTGGGGCCAGGCAGGTGGCAGCCAGGGGATTGCAGGGGTCTGGGATTGCTCAGCAAGCTCTGACCCTCCCATGTGCAGGAAACAAAGCAAAAGGGCAAGGTCTGATGGGGGTGATGATAATGGGGATGGGATGAGCTGATACCACACGAGAAGCTGCAAGAAATGAAGATGTTGGTGTTGCAGTTTCTTTTTCTCTCTCATTTGTAGCCCTTTTTTTGGCCTCCAGTGGCCCACAGGGAGCTCAAACTGCATCCTGGAGTTTCCTTTGCATGGGGTTCTGCTCTCAGTCGTTCTCTCAAACTCTGATTTAAAACCTGTTTAATAAGAACAGCAATGATGTAACTTCTGTGTAGCTGAGAACAAGGAAAGGCGGTGAGAAAACTGACTTTAAAATTTGTGCTGATCCTTTTTGTTGCAATCCTTAGATGTAATATTTTATACACACGAGAATTCTCTTCACCCCTTTCTGGGAATTCTTGGGGGTTTTTTTTACCATTGCTGCATATGCCTCCAAGTAAATCTTTATCTCACAAGACTTAATTTGATTTAAAAAAAACTTTCAGCAGAATTGCCATGGAAAAGTCACTTTTAGCAGTTGTTGTGCAGCCTGTTGAAGATTTTAAATTTATTTCTGCGTTGTAATTACAGAGGGAGAGAAAAACCCCGAGCTAATAACACAATACTTTTCAATTTAATAATTGGATTGTATTCTTTCAAGCAGTCTGGCATGGCCTGAGTGTTAATTCCTGGTGTTTGGGAGTAACAGCACATTTTATCAGAGACCAGTTGCAAAAACCTGCACTTAAAGGACACAAAATGCAGCCCTTGTTTACACTCGTGTCAGATCTGCCTGTCCCAAGCTCATTTTTAATAAATTTAATTTAGAAATGGAAAGCACTGGATATTTCAGGGGACTTGGGAATTCTCAGAATAGTTGTGTAACCAAGAGTTACTGTTAACCTTTAGATCTATAAACTCAGGACTTTTAAGAGGTATAAATAGTATTGTTGAGACTATTCTTGGCATGCTGTGCCCTGCACTCCTGACGTGCATTTTTTAAGGGGTAGAACAACTGTGAGCAGACCCAGGAGTGATCCAAGGTCCAGAAAATGATCCTATGGCCACTCAATTTGCTCATTCTATTAAAATGATTGAAAAGAAAGTTTTAAAAGAAAGAAGTTGGTCATAGTCCATAAGTATCTCCTGGGAGTGTGAGGTTCTGATGAGACAGGGCTTTTTAATTTAGTTGCAAAAGCCATAATGCATTTAATTATTTGACAGTGTGAGCAATTAAGCATTGGAACAACATATCAAAGGCTATGGTGGATTTGTCGTCTTTGAAATCGTTAATCCAAGACTTGCTGCCCTTTTAGAAAAGCGGTGGCAATTGAGCCATAAGTTATGGGCTTGATGCAGGAATCATTGGCACTTTGGCCTTTTGCTGTGGGTCATTTCTGATTATCATTAGAGCTTTGCTGGGCCTGGCTCTGCCAGCACCACACACGTGGCACAGCCTAATTAGGGGAATCAGGCTGTTCCCGGTTTGTTCCCAAGGTCACATTGCTGGAGAGCAGTGGCTGGGGGTGCCTGGCTGAACCTGAGTGCTTTTATTGCTTCCTGCTTTTTATTCCGGCCTTGCTTCCGCCTGGGTTCCTCTTTCTGGTTGGGTTTTTCGGCTGTTGCTTCTCAAGTCCCTTAAGAAGAGTTCTGTGAGTGGAGCAGTGCTTAAACCTTAGAATTGTGGAAAGTTTGGGTTGGGGAGGAACTTAAATCCCATCTCATCCCACCCCTGCCATGGCAGGGACACCTCCCACCGTCCCAGGCTGCTCCCAGCCCTGTCCAGCCTGGCCTTGGGCACTGCCAGGGATCCAGGGGCAGCCCCAGCTGCTCTGGGCACCCTGTGCCAGGGCCTGCCCACCCTGCCAGGGAACAATTCCTGCCCAATATCCCATCCAGCCCTACTCTTTTCCAGTGTGAAGCCATTCCTGACACTCTGTGCCCTTGTGAAGAGTCCTCTCTCTCTCTTGTCACTCCTTCAGGCACTGGAAGGCCACAATGGGGGTCTCCCCAGAGCCTTTTCTTTTCCAGGCTGAAGAATCCTAATTCTCCCATCCTTTCCTTGTGTTCTGCTGCTTGTGCTCTTGTTTTGCTGCCAGACCTGCCTGCTGTACAGCTGGATGCAGTGGGATAAATCAGAGGGCAAATCCAGTGTAAAATGTCACAGCAGAGGCAGCTTTCACCCCGGTGTCTGTTGACACTGTGGGAGAGAAGGACAAGCAGGGGCTTTGTTTCATGTTCCTCCATGTGTTTCCTTTTCTCACCAGGTACCTCCTTGCTGGGCTGTAACAGGAAAATGTTTCAGTGAACTGGACTAAGGGGCCTTGCCCTGACCTTGGCTTCCCTTTGCCACACTTGACACAAAAGGCACAGGAATAAAAGCACCATTAAACCAAGCCATGACTGTTTAAAGAATAAACACAGATGGAAAAAGGAAACGCAAACACAGTCTGGACCTCTCTGTCTGAGGCTTTTAGGGTACATAAAATGGAGTTAGATGCTCAGGAAGGGGATTGTTTCCTAAATTAGAGGAGGAAGACATTGAGGTAACATCAAAAGCTGAGAAATGATGCTCAGGGACATGGCTGAGTGGTGGACTAGACACTGCTGGGTTAATGGTTGGACTTGGTGACCTTAAAGGTCTTGTCCAACCTCAGTGATTCTCTGTGGAGCTGTAGGAACTCTTGTTTCCTAACCAGAGGTGCAGGATTTGGTACAGTCTAAGATCAGAGCAGGTGTGAGTGGCTGTGCTGCCTGGGAGGGACTCCAGGAACAGCTACAAAATCCCTTGGTTTGCAGTGGGAGCCTGGGGCCTGCCTGGGGCTTGGAACAGCAGCAGCTGGAGTGGGAATACGTGGGTTAATGGAAGCTTGGACATCTCTCTGTAGGTGCACCTCAATGCCAAGGGAAGAGCTGCTTGGGCTGTGTTTGTTGTGTGCTGGGCTAGAGGGGGGAGCCTTTGCTGAGGCTCAGTGGTGCCAAATGGTGTCCAAAAGGAAAACATTCCTTTCCTCTGCTGCCTGCTCCTCTAAAACAGCTCAGCAGGAGCGTTGCTGAGTGTGCTGGGGGTGTGTTCCAGGGAATAGGTGCTTTGGTTGAGTTGGTTCCTCCTCTCCAGGGCCACCCAGAGCTGTGTGAACAGGGTCTGCTCCTTGTCATGACCTCTGCGAGGTCACCTGCACAGCCTTCAGCCCAGGGGGGACTCACCTCAGCCAGGCTGGGGTTTAGGCAAAGCCCCCTGACATGCTGGAGGAGGGGCTGTGTGCTCCTGCTGGGAACGTGGTCCTGCCTTCAGCTGAAAGTGATTTTGGTCGAGGGAAAGCAATTAAATAAATATCCTAATTTTTTTAAATGACTCAATGCAGAAACTCAATTTAACTGCCTTTTGATTTTCCAGCATGCAAGTAAAGACCCCAAAGACGGGAGAGACATCAGAGATCAGAAGGAATCCAAGGAGAAGGAGTTTGAGAACATGCTGGACTTTGTGAAGCCGTTGTCGTTGCCCTCTCTCCCGGGCCTTCACCAGTCACTACCTCAGAACCAGAGCTATGTGGCCACCACCAAGTCGCAGACAGGTGAAAAGGGGAGGGCTGGAATGTTGGAGTCCCACCTCCCAAACCTGTGTGTGGGGCTGAGAGGGAGATGAGGAGATTAACAAGGATTAAAACCTCTGGTAGTACCTTTTTGCCACTCAGGTTTCCCTTCCCTGCCTGTGCTAAAAGCTTTTCTTAGAGGAGACACTTTGATCCCTTTTTTCCTCTGGGGTGTTCTGAAGAGGTTTCTGTCAGTTCTGTAGGGCTTTGAATATCTCCACAGCTGCTTACCAAGAATTACAGCCTTATAAATAAAATTAATTGGGTTCACAGAATTTTTTAGTGGTCACTTCATAAATTCTGGTGAAATTTCATTACGTGGAAGACAAAAGAAATGTTTTCAAGGAACAGGCTGTGCAAGTGCAAACAATAACAGTGGTGCTGAAGCTGGCTGTTCCTGAAAGAGCCTGCACCAAGCATCCTTCTGCTGTGCAGTCAGCAAAGACAGCAGCAGGCAGGGAGCTGTGATGTCTGGTTTGATTAGAAGGCCAAGAGGGAGACTTAACAAATTAAGACCCAATCAAAGGAGTGAAAGGAATCAAACAGACTTCCATAGTAGGTGTGAAATGAGGTTAAATGACAAACAGCTCTTTATGTAAGGTGCCTTTTCCCTGTGTGTTCTTTGGTTATTGTCAGATTGCTTCCATTGTCAGTTGGTATTGTTGGCCTTGCAGTCTCAATTTGAGCAATTGGATTCCATTCAGCCTCCTACAACATCAGCAGCTGCCAAATGCAGGATAATTTAAGGATTTGATGCTGTGTGTGCTGATGGGGGGGCCAGAAGGAGTGTGCAGAGGGCACTCAGGGTTTGGGAAGCTCTGCAGCCCTGGCAGAGTTCGTGTGCCTGCACATCCGTGTGTGTCATCTTCTGCTTGACTTGAAAATAAATCAGTTGGAGTGGGAAGTTTGCTCAGGTTGTGCCCTCAGATGTGATTTCATAGAATCACAGAAGGTCTGGGTTGGAAGGGACCTTTCAGATCCCACCCCTGCCATGGCAGGGACACCTCCCACTATCCCAGGCTGCTCCCAGCCCTGTCCAGCCTGGCCTTGGGCACTGCCAGGGATCCAGGGGCAGCCCCAGCTGCTCTGGGCACCCTGTGCCAGGGCCTGCCCACCCTGCCAGGGAACAATTCCTGCCCAAGATCCCATCCAGCCCTGCCCTCTGGCACTGGGAGCCATTCCCTGTGTCCTGTCCCTCCAGGCTTTGTCCAAAGTCCCTCTCCAGTGCAGCCCCATGTCTCTATCCCTTCTTCTCATTCCTGAGCAAACTTTGGGTTCCTTCTGCTTCTCTTTTCCAGCTGCTGCAGTATCTCGGAAGAAAAAACGGAGAATGGGAACCTATAGCCTGGTTCCCAAGAAAAAGACCAAAGTGTTAAAACAGAGAACAATGATAGAGATGTTTAAGAGCATAACTCATTCCTCTGTGGGTGCCAAGGTAAGGGCAGCACTGAGCCCACTGCACATGTTTGTTGTCACTTATTTGTCCCTCTTTTTAGACACCAAACCCATGTGGAGGTGCAGGGATCAACATCTTCCCTTCTGAGTGTCCATCTTCCCTCAGGCAGCATCTTCCTGGTGCAGACTGCTCCAGACTGGCTGTCCAGATACCAGCTCCAAAACAAACTTTTTCCAATGAATGTTCCCCTTCTGTGCAGCTGGACAACTGGAGAGATTTCAGGCATTCTCCTTTTTGTTTTGGTCCTCAAGGTCTCGTGCTGCTGCTTGAGGCTGTAAAGAAAAACATGTGGTTACTTATAAAAGTTTAGATATGGACTCACTCCTGATTAAATTCTGCTTTTGCTGCGACTTGTGCCCTGAAGTTTTGGTCTTAGAATTCAAGGAGAACAGTGCTAGGATTTCAAGGAGTGATATGAAAATCCCAATGTGATGTAATTTCCCTTTCCGTTCCCTAGAAACCTTCCTGCATCCCTGGTGGAGCTGCCCCTCCATGTTGGAATGGGCTTCTCCTCCCTAACGTGCAACCACGTGAGTCTGGAGTGACTCCCTGTGGTTCCTGGGCTCCAACAGGGTGAGGTGACACATGGCAGGAGCTCTGGAGGGACACAGAACCAGCTTTAGAGCACAGAGGAGAATCTGGCACGGATCCAGCTGCTCTGTCCCAGGAACTGATGTTGTCTTTGTGTCCTGTGTGCTTGGGGGACTTGCAGAGTGACAAGGAGCTGGGGGATGGCAGCCCTCACGTGAACGGGGAAAGCCTGGATGTGGACTCTGAAGAGGAGGACTCAGATGAGCTGGAAGAGGAGGATGATCATGGAGCAGATCAGGTGGCCGTGTTCCCTGGGGATGACAACAGGACCTCCAAGGACAGCGCGTCCGACGCAGACAACACCAGGAAGGTGATTCCTGTGCCCTGAACAGGATTCCTGTGTCCTGAGGGACTCTGCTGGGGTATCAGGGATAGCACTGAAGCAATTCCTAGGGTTTTTGTTCACCTGCAAGATGACAGAAGGATCATCAATGGCAGAGAGGCTCTTTGGTGACCATTTCCTGCTTCCCCTTGTACCTGTGAGGGTCTCCCCACCTCCTCCAGTTCCAGCCCTACACAATTCTGGGATCCACTGTGCAGAACCCCCCCATGTGTAGTTCTGGGATTCCCTGAACCAATAGGAGACATCTTCCCAATCCTGCTTGGGAAAGCACTAAAATAATCTTGTTGTGCTTTTTTTCCCCAAATTTTGATACACAGTACAGGCATGAGGCTGGTTTGAGATTATCAAAGAAGTTGAAATTTAGTCAGAAAACTTTATTCTGGAGTAGAATTTTTCTTTTTCTCCCTCTACCATCCCCACAGATGTTCCATGATGTGATTGGAACTCGCTGAGCTCAGTGCATATGCAGCTTGGGGTTGGGGGTGCTCTGATGTGTGTGGGGCACAGCAGGATGGTGGGGGATGCTCTGTTTTGGGATGCCCAGGATGGTGGGGGATGCTGTTTTGGGATCCCCAGGGTTGGGGGGATGCTCTGTTTTGGGATCCCCAGGGTTGGGGGGATGCTCTGTTTTGGGATGCCCAGGGTTGGGGGGATGCTCTGTTTTGGGATCCCCAGGATGGTGGGGGATGCTGTTTTGGGGTCCCAAACCTGACTGACCCATTCTGTTCTTGGGTAAATGGTGGCTGCAGATGGATGACGGCGAGTCTGAGGAGGAGCAGGAGTCTGTAGAATCTGGGGAGGAGGAGGAGGATGGAGACGAGTCTGACTTGGTAAGCTGGGCTGCTAAACGTGTTTTTCAGCCCGTGGCCTGTTGATAATAATTTTTCCCCTTTGCACTGCTGCCAGAAGAGAGAGATAGAGCAAAGCCAAAGCTGTGCAGTTGCAAAGTCTCCTTGACAAAATTCATTCTCTGAAACCGCCCACACAGCGAGTATTGTTTTCCACAAGGTGCTTAACCCTGATCCGTGGCACAATTAATTGCTTTCTGATGCTAACTAATGGGCTTTTGTTGTTTTCAACACGGTGTTGACTGCTTTTAATCATTTGAATGTTAGCAGAGGTGTTTAAGGGTGCTTGAGTTCCTCAGATGTGCAGTTGGCACGGGGTAGGAGCCTGAAGTTCTGCTGGGGTGGGGTTGTTCCCAGGTCCACTGGCCCAGCCCACAGCCTAAATCCACTGTTCCTGATGAGCAGCTCCCACCAGGGAGACAAGTAGCACTCAGACAGACAGACAGACAGACAGACAGACACTCCCTGGAACCTTGGCCGTACAGCACCAGGTCAAGACTTCCAGCAGCTGCTGGGGATTTCTACTTTTTATTTTCAGATGGTTGGTGAAGAGAAACCGATGAGTTTTTAATTTAAATTGTTCATTGATTGTCCCTGTCCGCCTCCCTCCCCTTTCCTTAGAAACTGTCTTTCCACAGCCCCTCAAGTTGGGGAGCCAGCATTTAAGGCACCCCAACTCTTCAATCACCTTGAGAAAATTCTTGATGCTTTGAGCTGGAGGTGGAATCATGCACCCCAAACACACCAAGTGACTCACTGAAGCTCTTTAGGGTTTTGTTCCCCGTGCTCTGACAGCCCAGGAGCCGGGGAGGAGCAGGGGCTGTGGGGCTGGGGAAAAGGCTGAGCCCACACTCGGGGGTTTTGGGGCAGTCTGGAGAGCCAGGGCTCAGCTCCACGTGTTCCCTCACTGGGAGAGCAGGGCCTGGCACAGCTGCCCGTGGAGGTAGGGCCTGATCCAGCTGCTGGTGGTGCTACCAGGAGGTTTTTCCAAGGCTTTGCTGGCAGCTGGATAAGCATCAGGAGCTGGCAGCTTCAGTCTGAATATGAATTTTATGATTGATGCGTTAAACCCTGGCAGGGTTGGGGTGCCTGATTCCTCTTCTGATGTTGACTTGGAAACCCCACCCCAGACAACTGAATTTTTTTAAACCAAAACCCAAAGTCTGTTGAGATTGATACGTGTGGCTGAGTGTTTGCTGCATGATTGGTCTGTGCTGCCCTGTGCCTGGCTCAGGGAGGGGGCTGCTCTGCTGCTGTGGAGTTCAGTTCCCCTGGGTTCACTCCAGCCCTGCCAGGTGGCTCTTCAAATGCAAAATGGGTTTTTTTTGTGGAGAAATACAAATATTTTAGTTAAAAAACCCAACTGCCAGAGTTCAAGAAGCGTTGGGACAACCCTCTGAGGCACAGGGCGAGAGGTGTTTGTGCAGCACCAGGAGCTGGTGATCTTTGTTGGGTCCCTTCCAGCTCAGGATATTCTGTGATCCTACAGTTATTTTTTGGGAGAAGCTGGAAGTCTGAACGCCCCTGCCAGCTTGCAGTGCCGCTCATGAGCGTGGCGTGGGGCCTCCGTGGAAGAGAAAGTGCAGCCTGCCCTGCTGAACTGACAGGAAATCCACCCACACGTGTGCCTGAGTTTCCTTTTCTGTGCTATAAAGGCATCTTAGCACCCCTTGGTTTCAAACCCCTGGCTCTTCTCACACAACCCGAGCTGGGTGAGGGCTGTTCCACAGAGGGACCCTGGTGCCACCATGCCTGACGTGCACGTGGCCTCTCTGCTTCCTCAGAGCTCGGAGTCCAGCGTCAAGAAGAAGCTGCTGAAGAGGAAAGGGAAGACAGACAGTCCATGGCTGAAGCCCACCCGCAAGAGGAGGCGGAGGAATAAAAAGAAACAAGGCGGTGTGCTAGGTAATGAATGGGTTTTGTTCCTTAATTCCACCCCAGTGAGCCTCCAGCTGCAGGGGATGGACCTGAGGCCTGCAAATCTGCAGGGCTCACTCTTCCTTCCCGAGGCTGTGTGATGAGCCTGGGTGAACTTTTCCCTCCCTGGCAGGAGCTGCTGGTGTCACTGTGGCAGTAGAACACCTGGCTTTGTCCTTGGAATGCTGGAGGAATTCTGTTTTGCTCACAAATCCCTTCATTTTAGGGTATACCAAAAAAAAGGTTTAGTGTGGCCTTTTGGAGGAAGAGGAAGAGGAGATAGAGGAGAAGGGGGAATGGCTTCAGACTGAAAGATGGGAGGTTGATGTTATCTATACAGGAGGAATTGTTCCCTGGCAGGGTGGGCAGGCCCTGGCACAGGGTGCCCAGAGCAGCTGGGGCTGCCCCTGGATCCCTGGCAGTGCCCAAGGCCAGGCTGGACAGGGCTGGGAGCAGCCTGGGATGGTGGGAGGTGTCCCTGCCATGGCAGGGGTGGAATGGGATGAGCTTTGAGGTCCCTTCCAACCCAAACCAGTCTGGGATCCTGTGATGTGTGTCCATGTGGACTCCTGTCCCATGAGCTCAAGGGAGCACGTTTAGATGCAGAAGGAAGAACCACCCTGGAATGGTTCTTCATTGTGTGGATGCTTGTGCAGGTTGGCTTTGCTCCTTGTGGAATGACCATGATGTTTGGAAGGAGCTGCCTCAGGTCCATCTCAAATGTGGGTGCTGTCTTCAGCCTCATTGCTAAGGTTTCATACATCCACTGCCACCAAAGGGTTTCATTTTTATTCTTCTGGGTTTGCTAGTTCAATGGAAAAATGTCATATTTGTACCAGCAGCTTTTTGGTACTTCTGAGTGAATTGACCATTTTTCAGCCCCTGCTCTGTGCCTGGGCTCTGTCACTCACCTGGCTCCCTCCTCTTCCTCCCAGGACACCATGGGGACCCTTGATCCCTGTCACAGCAAATACCTAATTCTGCATTTCAGATGCAGACTGGTTTTCTGCCCCTTCAGTAAAGCTGGGAGCTGCTCTGAAAGGGTAACCAGACTCTGTAGGCCAGGCAGAAGGAAACAGGAGAGAAAGTGAAGCCAAGGGAGTGATGACGCTCTCAATTCCCTCCCAGGCTCTGAGGACTCTCCCACAATATCTTCCCTCTGTTCACTTAGAGGCAGAACTTGGCTTTTTTGTTTCCCCTGCCACTAAACTGGATGTCACCTGTCCCATCCTCCTCCTGAGGTGCAGCTGGCTCTGCCTGGCCAGCGTGGACCCGAGCCCTGTAGGGCAGCAGGTTGGGAGCCGGGCTCAAGCCCTGCTTCATCCCTTCCTTGTGCCCTTGCAGAGGTGGAACTCATCTCGTTTATTCCCTTCTCTTGTTCCCTGCCTGAGTGGAGGTGGAAGCTCAGTGCCCAGACCATGTGGTGTTGGCACATTCCGTGAGCTCTGTGCTCGTGGATCCCACAGGGATCCCTGGCCTGGCTCGGGGTGCCTCTGCCTGTGGGGTCTGTGCACATCCCCTGTTCCCATCCAGGTGCTGAGACCTACAAACCCTCACTGGGCAGCAGGGAGGGCCCCGGCCAGGAGAACAGCATGGAGTACATGGAGGTGTCCCTGGATTCCCTGGATCTCCGGGTGAAGGGGATCCTCTCCTCACCAGTGGGAGGTGAGTGCTGGGGCTGGGGCTGGGGCTGGGGTTGGGGTCAGGGCTGGTCTTGTGTCTGGGTTTGGAGTCTAATTTGAATTTGAGTGTGGGGCCAGGACTGTGGCCAGGTTTGGGGTCAGGACTGTGTTTGGGGGTCAGGTTTGGGGTTGGGTTTGGATTTGGGGTCAAGTTTGGGGTCGGGTTTGGATTTGGGGTCAGGTTTGGGGTTGGGTTTGGATTTGGGGTCAGGTTTGGGGTCGGGTTTGGATTTGGGGTCAGGTTTGGGGTTGGGTTTGGATTTGGGGTCAGGTTTGGGGTCGGGTTTGGATTTGGGGTCAGGTTTGGGGTTGGGTTTGGATTTGGGGTCAGGTTTGGGGTCGGGTTTGGGGTCCCTTTGTTCCACCGGTGGTGCCGTGCGAGGCCCCGGCTGCCCCCTGGTGGCTGCAGAGCACACGGAGCAACGGGAATGGGAATGGGATGGGAATGGGAATGGGATGGGATCCATGGGATGGGATTGGGATTGGGATTGGATCACCCTGGGATGGGGATAGATAAGGGGCTGCGTTGGGCAGGAGCATGAGGGTAGGAAGGATGAGGATGAGATAGGCATGTGTCTGGGATGGGAAAGAGGATGATGATGGGGACTGGACTGGTTGGGATGAAGATAGAGATAGGTCTGGAATAGGAATGGGAATGGGGCTGAGGGTGAGGAGGAGATGGGAATGGGGCTGGGCTGGGGGTGAGCATGAGGATGGGTATGGGCTTGGGATAGAAATGAGGATGGATTTGGAATGGGAGTGAGGCTGGGCATGTGGGTGAGGATAAGGAGAGTGCTGGGATGGAATGAGGCTGTAGGTGGGATCCCAGTTCCAGTGAGGCGCGTTAGCTCGGGAATACTCTCACCAAGGGTGCAAGGTACTGCCCCAGCCCTCCTGTCCCACTCAGCAGCTCCCCTCCACTCCCTAAAATGTGCTGATTCAGCATCCCCCCGGAATTGCTGCTGCTGTCCCCTCAGGAAGGGCTCATTCAGCCCTGGGAGGAGGAGGGACTGGTGCTGGGCCCTGGGTGCTGAGCCCCAGCTGCTGCTCCCAGTGCTGAGCTCTCCTCTGATCCATCCCCTGGCTGGATCCATCCCCACTGCTGCCTCAAAGGTTGTGTGTCTCCTTTGATAGAGGCACATCAAAGAGAGGGTGGGAGCTTTCCCCACCAAGGGAGGGTCAGGAGGGATGAGGGATGCTTTCACCAGAGCCTCTGGATGTCAAACAGATTAGGGAAGTGACAGCACAGAAGGCGAGGAATGAGCTTTGTGATTTGTGCTCCCAGAGAAAACTCTGAAACCTTTAAGATCTTGATGGGATTTTACACGGAAATGGCGAGGACTTTCCCTGGCCTTGTGTGTCTTGAAATATCCCTTTGCTAGGCTTGGCCTTGCAGCTTGTTGGGAATTCCTGATGGGATGAGAGGGGCTTGTGCTCGGCTGGAGGGGTCAGAGCCACGGGCAGGGTGCTCTGGGGGAAGGCTGCCATTGCCAGGGCAGCTGAAGAGGAATCTCCCCCAGGGATGAATTAAATCTGCAAAACCTCACAGCAAGATAACTCTCCATTCCCATTCAAAAGCTTGGAAAACAGCAGCAAGCTTCCTTCTCAGTGTGAGTCAATCCCATAGCAGTGGGTAGGGAAAGCTTGGGATGCTTCAGGGTGAACCAGCCCAAAAATTCTGTGTTGCAAGCATTGCAGAGATGGTTTGGTGCAGGACTGGAAGAGCAGGGTAGGATTAGCATCAACCCCATTGTCACAAGGCCAGTGTTTGGCAATCTTGGGTAACCCAGTGATAGATTTCAGTCCAGAGGAGCCACAGGAATATTCCCACAGTGACTCCCCTCAAAAGCCCTCAACCACCTTTCCATAGGTTTGTAAATGTTCAGTATCTGAGATGACATGAGGAACAAGAACATTGGAGCATCTTGCTGCTTTCTTTTCCCTGGTTTATTCTCTTTCCAAAATAAATAATTCTTGGCTGACACCAAACAGTCCCAGGAATTTTGTTTTCCCATCTGTGTAATAAGCCTTTGCAAATAGGAGTTTGTGCTTTCTTGATCATCTCTATTTATCACTCCACTGCCTGTTCATATATCCAGCTCTGGGTGGTTTCCTCCAAATTTCCTGGTGCCAGATCCCAGTGTTGTGGGGAGGGGAGAGAGGCTGATAAAAATCTGTACCTCATTGCTTTGCCTTTTTGAGGTTTTTCTCAGAATAAACTGATCTTAACTTATCACTCTTGATTTCAGCACAGTCAGCTGAGTGTGGCTGGACTTGGAAAAGTACAGGAGGCTTTTGCAAACTCCAGCTGGTGTAAAAGGGTCTTTTACAGGGTGGTGCTAAAGCCTGGAGAGCATTTCAAGACGTGGCTGGTGTTGATGGACTGAATCCTTTCTCCTGGAAGAGAACTCAAGTTAATTCACTGTTTTTCCATGCCCCAGGTCTCTCCAATGGCCCTGAAGCAATGGAAGATGGTCTCCAGGAGGTTCCCCTGTGTAGCTGTCGAATGGAAACCCCCAAAAGCAGAGAGATCACCACGTTAGCCAACAACCAGTGCATGGCCACGGAGAGCGTGGATAACGAGGTAGGAGCCTGTCCTTTAGCTTCCCACAGCCTTTCCTGCTGAGGACAAGGCCAGAAAGAGTGAAAAGCTGTGCCAGGAGCACGTGTGGGGTCACGCAGGGGCTCTGCTAGACTGGGACCCACTGGTGTGAGGAATGGCAGGGCCGGTGTCCCCCTCGCTCAGCCGGGGGCTCCAGCACTCTGTGCCTGTCACAGCACTGGGATCAGGCCACTGGGAAGGGAGCAGGTGCTGTGTCTGCACTGGGAGAGGCTCTGGGTGGGTCTCGTGGGCCTGTCCTGGCCTGTGTGGCTGGATGTGGTTGATGTGGCATTCACACTTCAGGCCAAATGGGCTCAAATACAGGAACCTGCACCAGAGGGAGAAATCCCGTCAAGGATTGGAGCTGGTTTCCCTTGACTACGAAAGAACTGCTGCAAACCTTTCTGTGGCCAGGTGTTGAGTTCAGGAGCTTGGCATGGCCTCTGCTGCCCCAGCCTTCTTCTCTCCTCCTCTCTTTCTGTCCCAAAGCTTCCATGTCCCAGCAGCTCTGCAGCCCCAGGTCTGACTGCCTGACAGGGATTGCACTCCATGCCCTCGGTCACAGCTGGGCTGGTTGGGCTCTGCTGGTTCCAGAAGTGTGGAAGGAAGCGGCAGAAGTGACTCCATTCCAAAATCTGGGAAGTGAGAACTGCAGGACAGGAATGCTCTTGGTGGATTCTCCTTTTACTGGGAGACACTCGGGTTTCTTCTCAGCTTCAGCTTCACTCATGCTGGGAGTGAGAATATCCCTAGCTCTCCTCTGGGATCCCAGGAGAAGGGTGGATGGAGGGACAAGGGGATAATCAGGTTTGTAGACCAGCTCTGCCTCTGTTAGTATGTGCTGGTACCTGTAGAGAGAGGAATTTCCAAAGAATGGCAAAATTGATTCATTAAGGAGAAAATGTCCTGGGAGACTCATCAGAGAGAGGGGGACCCCAGGGTTTCTAAACAAACACAGGGTGTGTGAAAGAATTCCTGCTCCTGGCTATGGTGAGTTGACAGTTCTGTCCCTGGGTAAATCACAGGGAGGAATAGCAAAGGCCATACTTTATGTTAGATTCTTTTCAAAAATGGAATAAGTGACTCAGAGATGTTAGAGGAATTATATGTGTGAATAGTGGCTTCTCCAGACTGTCCTGTCCTTGGAGAGTGTTATAAATAGTTATGAGCACCCTGCTGCACTCTCTAATGGTTGGAAAATAGCAATTAATCATGCTGAGCTTCTTTTAGAGTTTCTGACAAATAATAAAGTGTGGCATAACAGTGCAGGGTCTTCCTCACACAGCTAATGCAACTTTCCACGTGTCAATGGGATTTCCTCAGCTCAGTAAAATTCCTCCTCAGGAGAAGATCCTTGGTCCTCTTGTGCCACCCCTGCAGCCCCTGGGGTCGGGTGGTGACAGGGACCAGTCTGGCCAAGATGTCCCAACCACAGGAAGTCTTTGCAGCTGGAATTTGGGAAAGCTGAATTGGAGATGAATGATGAGCCTAGGTTAAAATCCATTCTTTATTCCCACAGGGACGTTGCTTCTGCAGCAGTGGAATTTTAAACAATAGGAGAGAAAGTTTAGTTTTGTTGAGAAAAAGTGGCAAATCCTTGGCTGGAACAGAGGGACAGTTTGTGGCACTGACAGTTTGAGTCCCTGACTGACTCTGTCATGAGGACAATCAATTCTTCACCTTCCTTCCAAGAGACCCTTCCTTGGAGCAGCCTTTCACCTTTATATTCCTAGTTTATAAATCTCCTTTGCCAGGTATTTGGGGAAAGCAAGATTATTACCAAGGGGAACTTGAAACAGGACCCAAAGAGTGTCGTGTCACGCTGGCAGGTGACAGCTGGGCTGGGACAGTGTGGTGGCTTTAGGAGGTGCTGATCCCTCCTGGTGCAGCAGAGCAAGGAACACTGGCTGGGAGCAGGGAACCCCAATTATGGAACCTGCTGCCAGAAACAGGACAAGGTGGAGCATGAGAAGGAGTGATAGGAAAAATGGCTTTAAGCTGAAGGAGGACAGGTGAAGATTGGGCAGGAATTGTTCCCTGGCAGGGTGGGCAGCCCCTGGCACAGGTGCCCAGAGCAGCTGGGGCTGCCCCTGGATCCCTAGAAATGTCCAAGGCCAGGCTGAAACAACCTGGGATAGTGGAAGGTGTCCCTGCCCATGGCAGGGGGTGGAAGTGGATAAGCTTTGAGGTCCCTCCAACCCAAACCATTCCATGATTCTGCGATTCTCTTGATTTTTAAGCCCAGAGCCGTAGATTGGTGAAATCCTTTGGAAAACCTGCTCCAAACATGACTTTAGCTGAGCTCTCATGAAAGCCTGGCTCTCCATCCCTGTGGTCTGGGCAGGGGCCAGTGCTGGAACCAGTACAGACGATAACTTCCCTGGCAATGAGGAGCAATTATTTTTCCCTTTATCTTCCTGTGACTCGGAGTTTTGAGCAGTAACAAGATTTAGCGCGTATGGTCTCGTTCTCTTGGTCACTGACACCCGCTCTTCCTGGCAAGAGGAGAGTGTGTGTTATGTGAGTCAGGCCCCTGGGACTGCCCCTTCTGCTGCTTGGCTGTTGCCTATTTCCAGTTATGATTTCGTTGTCGTTGCAAGGAACAAATGACTCGGGGTGCACGTGCATGTTAGTTAGTAAATGATGCATTCCTTCCTGAGAGCAGCTTTCACAGCTTCCTGCTGCACTGCTAATGCTCTCTGGCACACAGCTGAATTCCTGTGAAAAAGCCAGGGCTCCTCGAGGCAATGTGCAAAACCTTCCTCTGCACAAGCACAGGGAGTGTTGTGGTCTCCAGTAATTTCATTTCCTTTAATTTCTCCTGTTCCAGCTGGGCCGATGCACAAACAGTGTGGTTAAGTATGAACTGATGCGCCCGTCTAACAAAGTCCAGCTTTTGGTGCTGTGTGAGGACCATAGAGGGAGGATGGTGAAACACCAGTGTTGCCCTGGCTGTGGATACTTTTGCACTGCAGTAAGTCCGTGCTCTCGATCTAGGGAAGGGGGTACCTGTTGCAATAGCTGGAAGCTGAAGGTGGAGATGATCCCTAAAGGGGTTTCCCTGACTTCCTGGCATCAGCCCCACCTCGTTCCACAGCACATCAGGAGGTGTTTTCAATAGGAATGTGTCTGAGGGTAGCTGAAATCATCACCTTTATCTTCCCGGAGACCCCCAGGGGGTGTTGCCAAAGGGATTTCACATGCTGGAAGTCTTGCCTTTGGAATTTCTTTGGATCGAGGGTTTGTTGTTTTTCTTTCTGTGTACACAGATCAATCACATCCAAAAAATGTCATAGCTTGGTTTGTAAATGAACCTGTGCCCCCACCTCTGTGTCCCCTCAGGCTGGGGAACCTGAGTGATGGCACTGGAGCAAGGCAGTGCTGGAGATCTCAATTAGGTTAGTTATTAGGAAGATTAAAAATTAGGAAGAAATCCTTCCCTGGCAGGGTGGGCAGGCCCTGGCACAGGGTGCCCAGAGCAGCTGGGGCTGCCCCTGGATCCCTGGCAGTGCCCAAGGCCAGGCAGGACAGGGCTTGGATCACCCTGGGACAGTGGAAGGTGTCCCTGCCATGGCAGGGGGGTGGAACCAGATGAGATTTAAGATCCCTTCCAGCTCAAACCACTCTGTGACCTGTTGCTTCTTCCACCTTTGCCACCGAGGCTTTGAAGGGACTTGGTGCAGTCCTTTAGTGGTCAGTGTCCTGCTTTCCCTGTGGATAAAGCTGAAAGGCAGCACCTGAGGCCTCAGGAGTGATGATGAGGCTTAGTTGTGTGTGACACTGGTATTTTCCAAGATGACTCAAGGGAAGATGCTGCAGTAGTCTCAAGCATTATTGTAGCAAATGGAGCCATCCTGGGTTTTCTTGCTGAGTCAAAGATCATTTAGAAGATAAAATCCTCAAAACCCTTCAAGGCATTTTGCAAAGCTGAAATAGAGTTAATTAGATGGCTTGGGAGGACTGAACTCAGGAGAAGAGGGGGTTTGACTGGCCTTTCCTTGCACTCTCTTCCATCTCTCAGTGCTGTGTGCTGGTGCACAGAGGTGAACCTGGGGTGTTTGTCTGTGCCATCCAGAGCACAGCAGAGCTTCAGGCAGCACTGACACCACAGGCAGGGAGTTCTGGGGTCCTGCACAGCAGCTGCAGGGACTTTGCTAGAAAGGGAGAATAATTTGAAGAGGAACTGTGCAGTTTGTTGCATGAGCAATCAGTTTGTTTGGGTTAATTAGGCTGGTCCAGGCAGAAGAGTCACATAATTTGAGTTAGAGTGGGGTCAATGACAGATTCATGCAGGTTCTTGAATGGTTTGTGTACAGCTGTGTTTCAGGTAGCTTTAATGCTGGCTCAGCACAGGTCTGAAGTTTTCTTTTCCAGTTGTGGGGGCGTCCTTACAGTGCACTGGCACTTCTAGAGACAGAAGCGAGAACTTCAAGCGTTAGAGGGAAGAGCTGGAAATCGGGACTTGTTTGTTCTGTTTCCCAAGCACAGTTCAAAATCTTGCTTTGCAGTCCTTAACCAAGTGAGTTTTTCCCCCTTTACCTTGGTTTTGTTCTCTTCTAAAGAAGTGGCAGTGCTTGCTTTACTGTACTGGACGCAGCAGGGCCGAGAGAGGTGGTGAGAGGAGTGGCATGGAGCGTGTGAAGGGGCGAGGCACGGGCCGAGCCGGGGCTGAATTCCTTCTCTGTGGTTTTTTAAGGGCACTTTCATGGAGTGTCAGCCCGAGAGCAGCATCTCCCACCGCTTCCACAAGAGCTGTGCCTCGCAGGTGAACGACACCAGCTACTGCCCTCACTGCGGGGAGGAGGCCTCCAAGGCCAAGGAGGTGACGATAGCCAAGGCTGACACCACCTCCACGGTGTCCCTGAGCTACGAGCAGCAGAAACCCGCAGCTCTGGAGGGCAGGGCCGACACCACCACGGGGAGGTGAGCACAGGGGGGATCTCAAAGCTCCTGCCCGGAACAGGCTTTGGTTTGGGCTCCTCCTGAACCCAGGCTGGCTCAGCTGTGGGAATCTGCAGGGGTGTTCTGTCCCAGAGCTGCCCCAGAGCTGAGGGAGAGGCTCTGGAGGTTCAGGAATGAAACCATTCCTCTCTCTTATTGTTAGGAATGGATTAACAGTGGAATTAGCTGATGCTGCCAGGTTTGCTAAGGGACAGTGATTCCCATCTGCAGCTCCTGACTGGCACCCACAAGTGCAAACGGAGCAGGAAAACACAAATCAAAGCAGCCCTGTGCTGAGCTGGGCTCTGAATTCCCATCCCATCTGGCCTTGTCTGGGTGGCTTTAAGACTTGCCCCATGTGCCTGGGTCTCCTGTAGCACAGAGAACCTCAAGATGTAGTCAGAGGGCAGTGCAATTCCTTTCTGGGACAAGTTCTTACCGAAAAAGCTGTAAAATAAATTGGTTTGGGTTTCGATTTCAGTTACACTTATCTGTATTTAAAATGCATTTGCTTTCCCTTTTTTGGCACGAGAGACATTGTGTATTTTAATGGTTGTGATTTGGCTGTCTCTCATTTTTCCTCTTCAGTGGCACTGGGACGAGGTTGTCAGAGGAAGACAAGCCAGAAAGTTCGGCTGCTGAAGGCTTTGACATCGCTGGGTCTTCAGTTTTTCCAAAGCCTACTACTAGCTTGACCCAGGGACCAGTGAAAGAAACTCTGGAAAGTGCCCTGATTGCCCTGGACTCTGAAAAGTAAGAAAAGGACCATTGGGTCACTCCAGTTCCCAGCAAAGTTGCTCAAGCCTAGAGAAAATGAGGTTTAGGTTTTCTGGATTTTGGTCCAACTCAGAGCTTTTTTTGTTCACTTCACTCATTAGTCATCCCCAACAGATTTGGGAGAACTGTTACAGCTCTAAATGTTTTATTGATTTCTCTGGAGGATTTAGTTTTTCACTGGCTCTTCAGCTGCAGCTGTAACTTCTGGGAGCTCCTGTTCACAGCAGTGAGACCTAGAACCTGTTGTTGAGCAGCACTGAGCAGATCCAGCCCTCACTGGAACAGGACTGGCTGGAGCTGGATGGAAGTTTTAAAACCTCCTCCTGGAGACTTGTTTTTCTGGAGCAGAGAATCACAGAAGGTTTGGGCTGGAACTGGCGTTAAAACCCATGCAGTGCCACCCCTGCCATGGGCAGGGACACCTTCCTCTGTCCCAGGCTGCTCCAGCCCTGTCCAGCCTGGCCTTGGGCACTGCCAGGGATCCAGGGGCAGCCCCAGCTGCTCTGGGCACCCTGTGCCAGGGCCTGCCCACCCTGCCAGGGAAGGATTTCTTTCATATATTTAATCCTGAATTTCCTGTCTTTCAGTTTGAAGCCATTCCCTGTGTCCTGTCCCTCAATCCCTTGTCCCAAGTCCCTTTCCAGCTTTATTGGAGCCCCTTTAGGCTCTGGAACAGGCTCTGAGCTCTCCCTGGAGCCTTCTTTCCTCTGGGTGAGCACCCCCAGCTCTCCCAGCCTGGCTCCAGGGCAGAGGGGCTCCAGCCCTGGGATTATCTCCATGGCCTCCTCTGGATTCACTCCTCCTGTTGGGGATCCCAGATTTGCAGGCAGCTCTGCAGGTGGGGTCTCACCTGAGCGGGACAGAGGGGCAGAACTCCCTCTGCCCTGCTGCTGCCCACGCTGGGGGATGAGCCCAGATGTCTGTCAGGCCCGGGGGTGGCATTGGGGTGACATTCCTGTGACATTCCTGTGACATTCCTGTGACATTCCTGGCTGCTCATCCCTGGGTTCTCTCTCCCCGCTCCTGCAGGCCCAAGAAGCTGCGGTTCCACCCGAAGCAGCTGTACTTCTCTGCCAGGCAAGGGGAGCTGCAGAAGGTCCTGCTGATGTTGGGTAGGTGCCTCCTTCCCAGGCCAGGGCCCCTCTGGCAGCACTCCCAGCACTTCCCAGCACGGCACTGCGTCATCTTCCCAGTGCCCCCGGGAGCAGAGAGACTCCTCTGTGGTGTGTCACTGGAAAAGGCTTCATCTCTCTGGGAAATGTGCACTGTTCCCCACTTGTGTCTGCATTTGAGCGAGGTTTTATCCAGGCTGTGTCCCCAAAATGACCTCCATGTGGTTTTTCCTGTCCCCTCTCCGTGTGTGGAGGAGATATTTGCATCCCGTGGAGAGGGAAAAGATGGGAGTCAGCTTAAGACAACACCCATCAGCAAGAAAGCAAAAAGGAAGAGCCTTCAATCCGTGGGGTTTCATTTGGGGTGCAGAGTTGCCTATCACCAGGTGCCTCTGAGCTGCTGAGCTTGTTTTTAGTATCCAATATTCCCCAGGAATTTCCCCCTCCAAAGGACACAATGTTTCCTCAGGATGCTTCCTTTCCACTCCAGTACTTTGCTGTACATTTTTGGATGCTTTCTGTTCTTGCCCTTTATCAGTTCCTTCTTTTTTTTTTTTTTGTCTAGCAAGTGTTTGCTCCATTGTTCCTGTCTTCAATAGCACAGAAATGTTATTCATTGATATTTAACTATGGCCTCATCATACACAACATGTTATCATGCCCAGACATCTTTGTCTGGCTGTCAGCATCATCTGTCAGTCTCTGCACAGCTGTGAGAATCTCTGGCCAGATCCTGAGGCTGTGTGGAGAAATTCCATCCATGTTGCAGCTCTGTATTTGCAGGGGTGCCACAAGGATCACTGACATTAATTGCAGTTAACAGTGGTGAGACAGAGGCCAGGTGGTACCAACTCTTTGCTGTTCCCAATTTCTGGGTTGCTTTAAACCAAACAGTGTTTTTTTCCTTTTTTTAATCCTTGTGTGGTGTTTGTTGTTTTTGAGATGAGTTGTGCAGCTGAGGGATGTGGCCTCTGGAGAGACAGTAATGCCTTAAAAAGGTTTTGAATCCTGTGGTGTTTGTAGCTCTGGGTTTGAGGGCTGCAGCATATTGAATGTGCAGGGGGACTGCCCTGAGAGCTTTCTGGTGAAATGTGCAGTGAGACAAGAGCAGGGCTGAGGATGGGAACCCATCCTTTAAAAGCCTTTAGCTGAGACACGATTCTCCTGTTACACTTCAGTCTCTGAACCGTGGTTGAAAGTGTCTCTGCTCTGTTTTGCAGTGGATGGAATTGACCCTAATTTTAAAATGGAGCACCAGAGTAAGAGAACCCCTCTCCATGCTGCCGCTGAGTCTGGCCACGTGGACATCTGCCATATGCTCATTCAGGTCTGTCTGCACTTCCAGCCCTCTGTACAAACCATTTGCTGTGGGCTTTGGTCTGCCCCACCTGGAAATCTGCAGTGGAAAAATCCCTCCTGTAAAAAACCTCCTCCACCCCAGGGTTTGCTGAGGGAGGAGTGGGGCAGAGGAACGGGAGGGCTTGGAGGGCACAGCTGGAATTTTCCTGCTGGGCTGTTCCCCAGGCAAGGAGCAGGGGAAGATTTGGTGCAGGGCACTGTGGGGCAGGTGGGGATCTGTGCCTAAGCACAGCCAGAGCTGGGCACTGCCAGATGTGCCAGATGTGCCAGATGTGCCAGATGTGCTTGGATTTGATCTCCAAGCCAGGTTGCTCTTGGTGATGAAGGCCCTGTCTTCCCTTCTGTCAAAGCCTGAGGAGCTCCAGCAGGATTTTCCTCTGCAGCATAAATGTCTCACATGTGACAAGGAGTGAAGGGAAGGTGCAAGTTTGGTTTGTGGTCTGAGATTTGGATTCTAGCTGAGGGAAGAATGGTCAAAGGCATAGGGATGTTGTTGAGCCTGCTCCACAATGATGTGAAGAAGAAAAAGAAGGATGAAAGAAATTGTAGTTTTTTCTTTATTTATTACCGGTGTACTTGGTCTGGAGTGACTGGAAGTGTGTTTTGCTTACCCTGTGGGATTGGGAAACCTTAAAGGGCTGTTGAGAAGGCAGCAGAGACTGGCCCTTGGAAAAGATCCTGGGTGGTGCATTTCAGCAGCTGGAATTGGAGGCTTTCAGGTACTGTTTGAAGGCAGCAATGGGCTTTCCTGGCTGCTCTCCCTGAAATTACTGCATGTGAAGACAGTGGAATGAGGAAAAGGAGTAAAACTTGTGAGATATTACAAACAATTTAATTATCAGTAGACTTGGTTTGTTTCCAAAGTGCTTCATCTTGTCTCTCCCTGAGGTCTGGCTTCTGCAGCAGCCCAGTCTTTGGCTGGGAATGGCCCCAGCTTGTTCCACTTGAAATGCCTGGAGATGCCTCTCCTCTGCTCTGGTTTAAATAGCTCTGGCTGGGGAAAAAAGAGTCAAAAGAGAGGAATTCAGTGGGAGGCACCTGAAAACAGCTCCTTGTGCCAGGTGAACCTGAGTCAGCTGCTGTGGACAGGTCTGAGCCTCACACACACACACACACCTGCCAAGAGCTGTGTCTGAGACATTCTGGGTTGAAGTTTTGGGTGGTTCCTGAGCTCAGCCCAAGGGCTAAAGCGGGCAGGATAACCTGACACAGCCATGGTTTGGAAAAGAGTGAGGCTGAGCTGAACAGAAGCTCAGAGACCTCTGTGGAAGTGGTGCCATTGACTTCCACAGGAATATTTAGCCAATCCCCAGGATATTTTCTGCAGCTCCTGCCTCTGTTGCAATCAGGGGGTTGTTCCTACTGCTTGTGACATTGAGAAGAGCTGGTTGTTGTAGCCTAAATGATAGACCAGGGAAAACAAAGCTGCTGGAAAAAGGAGGGGGCTGACTTTTCCAAATTGTTACACAAACAATATCTAGAAAGTAGGAGTACAAAATCTATTAATAACAGGAGTTATTTAATACCAGCTGTTGGCTTCCTTACAGTTCCTTCCTGGCTGGGGAAGGCAGGAGAGGGGGCAGGCAGCGTGTACTATTTCCAGAGCAGGTGGATTTGCACTGCCTTCTTTCCTGGGTTTATTTCTTCTTTTTTCTTCTTTTATTTTTTTTTTTTTTTCCTGCTTGATATGGCTAAATTTTGGTATTAAATCTTGTTATTAAATTTCTACTCCCACGTCCTTCCTCTGCTAATTGTCCTTGTCCTTGCCCTGGCCTCCCAACAGGCTGGTGCTAACATTGACACCTGCTCCGAGGACCAGAGGACCCCGCTGATGGAAGCAGCAGAAAACAACCACCTGGAAACTGTGAAATACCTGATCAAGGCTGGAGCACTAGTAGATCCCAAGGTAGCAGTTTATTCCTTACCTTTTTCTCCTGAGGAAGCCTCTGTCCAACATTTCTTCCTCGAAGTTTTGGGTGGAAGTGCCCATGTTGAGGAGAAATGGACTGGTTGGTCTTGGGGTAAAGGCTGGAGGTGTCATAATCTCATTTTTCTGCTGGCCATGAGCTGTTTGGGGCAAATGTTGTCACTTGTCCCTTTAGGTTGTGGCACCAAATGTCAGGGAGATTTGATTTTATAATTCTTAGTGTCACAAATCCGTCGCAGTGGAATTGGATTTCTGAGTTCCCTTCTCTGTCTCTACAGAGTAATAATGATTTTTAATAAACTCTCTATAATGATAGTTTTGGGGTGATGTTTTAAAATGGGCTGGTAATTAGGTGCTTGCCAAGCCAGGAAAAATGACAGAGGAAGCTTTCCTTTCCAAAGGACTGGTGTGTGGATTCTTGCAGTCGTGCTGCAGTGGCAAAATCGAACCCCATCTTTAAACTCTACCCCTTAATTTAAATCAAAACAATAAAATGCAGCTGTCTCTTTGCCTTTAGCATGCTCTGGTTGCTTTGCCATCTTGGAAAATACACAGATCATTTATTAGTACCATAAATCAGATGCTATTTGGAGCACAGGAACCCTCCCCGTGCGAACTCATTGTCACAACCTGCTGCTCTTGGCTGGGTTTGGGAAGGAACTGGCAACACAAGGTATCAGGTGCTGCCCAATCCAGACCCTAAATGCATCCTTGGGAGGTTGGTTCTGAGCTGGGAAGGGGAAAAGGACAGGACAGGCACATGTGGGTTCATCTTGGGGCAGCCCAGACATCCCTCACCTGATTTATTCTTGTGGAAAAAAAAAGAGGGGGAGTTGGTGCCTCTGAAGGTCAAAGGAAGGAGATAAATTCTGAGCTTCCAAAAGCAAATCAGGAGCCTCAGATCACATCTGAGCTCTAAGCTAGTTTATTACATTAATTAGCTTCTTGCACCAACTCAGGCCTCTGTTTGAAAGCAGCAGCACTGGTTTGGAAGCAGCTGGGAAATGCAGCCCTTACCTGGGCCAGGTGTGTGCAGAGCCCTGGCACTGCAGGATGGAGGCTCCCCAGCCCCCAGGGTGAAGATGATGGTCCTGTTACCAAGATAGAAAAGCCCCACTCAAAACCAGAAGAAACTTTACAATAAGATCTCCCTGCTCTCCCAGGGCTGAGGAGCTGCACTTGCTTCTTACCAATCCAAGGGGAAGGCTGTGGAATTATTCAGCTGGAGCAGGCACTTACGGGGGTGGAGAAGCTTTTTCTGTGTCCCTCATGGAGCTCTTTCTGTGTCCCAAGGAGCCCTCATGGTGCTATTCCTGACCTGAGATGTCCCCTCCTTGCTCAGAGAGTTGCTTCCTCACCCTGCATCACATCAGCTCCATCCCAAACCTCTCACCTCCAGCATTGCTTCCAGGGATTTAGCTGGAAGGAGTCGTTTGGTTTTCAGCTTTTCGCTTCCTCCTCCTGATTTCCTGCTCTCTGGGCCTTGCTCTGTGCTCAGCTCTTGGGATATAAATGCCTGAAAAAAATCGGGCTGCAGCCAGAGAGATCTTTGGTGTGAGGGTGGGAGCATCTCCATCGTGACTCACAGCCTGTCCATCTCCTCCAGGCCTTGTATTCCCAGCTCCCAAAGGCATTTTTCCTTTCAACCTTGGGGTTGTTTTTATCTCCTGTCTGGGCAGATGGCTGTGGGCAGGCTGGGGGCCTGATCTCTCTGGAGAGAGACACCACACCCCTGGGCCCTGCTGCCAGGTGCTGGGCCTAACAAAATCCAGAAAAAAAATAAAAATTGAGAAATGGAGCATTTCAAGTTGAGACAAAGCAATTTTCCTGGTGTAAAGTGCAAACTTTGTCTGTGTAAGGGATTTCTGCTTCCCTTTGGCTCTCCAGCACACAGAGAGAAGGTTGGAGAAGGGAGCATCACTGCCAAGGTTTGGGGCTGGTACCTTCCCCAGGCTTTGCAAAGCCCTTTGCACTCTCAGCCTCCTTCTCTGTGCAGGTGGCACCTCTTTGGTGTGAAGCTCCCAAGCTCTGCTTAGTGCTGGCCCTGGCTCCTGCTCTTGCAGGACTTGCACTGCCTTCTTTCCTGGTTTTATTTCTTCTTTTTTATTCTTTTTTCCACCCCTGCTTAATATGGCTTAATTTCAGGGAAAATAAATCTTGTCATTACATCTCTACTCCCACATCCTTCCTCTGCTAATTGTCCTTGCCCTGGCCTCCCAACAGGCTCCTGGCAGTGGGGTGGAGACTTTTGGAGTCCTCTGCTCCATCTGGGAGCTTCTCTGCTGTTCCTGAGCATGGCTGAGGCTTTGTTCTGTGGTTGTGTGCAGGATGCCGAGGGCTCCACGTGTCTGCACTTGGCAGCCAAGAAGGGGCACTATGACGTGGTGCAGTACCTGCTCTCCAACGGGAAGATGGATGTCAACTGCCAGGTGAGACCTTCCCTGGCCCAGGAGCTGCTTTGCCCAGCTCAGGGACTCCCTCAGCAGATTTGCAGTTTCTCCTTGTAGAGCCTGTTGCTCCAGGGTGTCCCTGTGCTTTTCCTGGTGAGGGGATCACGGGCAATGGTGTGGGATGGGCTGAGCCTGGCCCTTGTGGGGTTTGCCCATTGCCCTGGGGTGAGACAGAGCTGCGCCTGGGGCAAGGGCAGGTCCCCCAGGCTTCTCAGGGAGTTTCTCCAAGGCCTTTTACACACCCTGGGTGTTCTTTGTGCTTTCTGGACAGCTTGAACAAGCTGGGGATGCAGAGCCAGCCTGCTGGGCTGGAATAAACTCCAGCTGGCTCAGGCGTGCTGCTCCCAGTCACGCTGGGCTCTGCAGGACCTGCAGCAGAAGGGGAAGGAGGAGAGACAGGGGAGGGCAGCAGGAGGCTGTGTCTGTCCCCTGTGTCACCCCTTGCTGTCCCTGCCCAGGATGACGGTGGCTGGACGCCGATGATCTGGGCCACGGAGTACAAGCACATCGAGCTGGTGAAGCTGCTGCTGGCCAAGGGCTCGGACATCAACATCCGTGACAACGTAAGGCTCCTCTGGAATCTCCTGCCGAAATTCCAGTCTCTCTTTAAACCCCAGACACGCCCAAGGTGATGGATTTTGGGCTCAGTCCCTTGTCACAGTGTGAGTGAAGAGAGTTCTCACAGAGTGAGAGAGTTTTCCTGCATTTTGGGAAGAGGTTTGGCAGCTTGTGGAATGTCCTTTCCCTCCAGCTGCTCTGTCACAGCCTGGGAGGAGGCTGGAGGAATTCAGCTCTGGTTCCCATCCCTCTGTGCCCTCTGTGCTGCCACTGGACACTGCACCAGGCAGATCCCCTGTAGTCCAGACTTACCATGTCCCAGGCCAGTGATTCTGGGTGTGGGTTAGGGGCACCCTGTGTGCCTTTTGAGGAGAATGAACTCGTATTTGTGGGGCTGGGCACTCTGCCAGCAGCTGTCAAAGCCTGGCTTTTCCTGGGCATCGCTGCCACGAAGCTCTGATGTGTCCAGAGCAGGGCCAGGCTGGCAGCTCAGGCTGGAGCTGCTCTGCCCTTCAGCTCCATAAATCCTGTTCCAGTGGGATGCACTCACGGAGTCCCTGGGAGCTCGGTGGGACCCCCCTGGGGCTGTGCCAGCAGCTTTCCCAGGGATTTTCAAGGAAATAGAAAAGATACAAAGGAGATACTGTCTGCTTTTTTCCCAGCCTTCTCCAGGGGAGTCATTGTATCAGCACTGCTCCTCTTTTCTTCTTATGCTATGTTTCTGGTGTTTTTCTTGGAGTCTCTATGGATATTGCAGTGTGGTGTCTCACCCCACTCCTGGCAGGGTCCAGGGCCAGGTTGGACAAGGTTTGGAGCAGCCTGGGAATAGTGGAAAGTGTCCCTGTCCATGGCAGGGAGTGGCACTGGATGACTTTGAGTTCTCTTCCAAACCAAACCTCTCTGTGTTTCAGTGGTTTAACCCCAGCCAGTCACCAAGCCCCTCACAGCCCCTGGCTCACTCCCCCACCAAAGGGGAGAGAATCAGAAGGGTAAAAGGTAGAAAAAGACCTGTGGGTTGAGATACAGTTTAATAGGGAAAGCCAAAGCCACAACACACACAAAACAGGGAATTCATTCCCTGCTTCCCATGGTTGAGCAGCTGTTCATGAGAGCAGGGCCCCACCCTTGCAACAGTGACCTGGGAGGACAAAAAACATCACTCCAAGCATCCCCCTTCCTCCTTCTTTCCCCACATGATATCCTGAGCTGATGTCAGATGGTCTGGAATATCCCTTTGGTCAGGGTCACCTGTCCTGCTGTGTCCTCCCAGCTCTCTGTGTCCCCAGTGAGGGGGGAGGACCAGAGCAGGCTCTGTGTCAGCAGCGGTAAAAACATCTCTGTCACCACCCCTGTGTTCAGATCAGCCACTGGGAGAAAGATTAACTCTACCCCTGCCAAACCCTGCACATTTAGATAGTTCCCAGTTCCCAGGCAGGTCTGGATCCAATCCTATTCCTAAAAACAAAAGTCAAGGTGAGAGGGGGCTTTTGGGGCTGTACATCTGCTTGCTGACTCTGAACAAAACACACTCTTTGATCTGTCACAGCTTCAAGATCACACATTAATGATGAACATCAAATCAACAATTTACTTGAAAGAAAACTCTGCTCTTACCAGCTGTGTGTGTCACACATCCATCCTGGACCCGCAGCTGGGGTGTCCCGATGGATGTGCTTGAGAACAAATGTCACTCGTGCTGGGAAACATCCTGCTCCGAGAGAAATGCTTTTGATTGTGATGATGCTGCTTTTCAGGCAGGAGCAATGCAAGGCAGAGCACCTCTCCAGGTGTCTGTGACCTGTCTGAGCTGCAGCACGTGGGTGCAACCCACAGGGTGGATGTTTTCTCAAGATTGTATGGGATTTTTCTAGATGATGCTGTCAAGGGAACCAGGAGCTGGGTAGAAAAGTGTCTCCCCCTTCCCTGATGTGTGGCAATAGCTCCCTATTTAAGGCAGGACCTTAAGTTATGTGGTAACAGCTCAAACACTCCAGCAGCAGCTTTGTTTTTGCTTTAAAAAGAAGAAAAAAGGAGAATAGCTGGGTGATCATTACTATCATTTCACTGTTGTCATCGACGTCTTTAGAGCCTGTCATGGGGAAGGGATCGACGTGTGCTGCAAATTGCAGTGTAACAGAAAACAGGATCATCCCTTAAAATATCTCCATCAAAAAGATGAGTGTTCAGCTATTTCCAGTGCTGCTGGTGAGAGATGAGTACATACAGTATTTAAGAGATGCCTGGAGTCAGATTGATTGCTTACCCCATGGCTCCTGGTTCTCTTTTTGGCACCTTCACGTACCCTATGTGCTCTTTTTCTGCTTAATTTCGTGCTGTGCTCTTTTTTTCCCTAATTTTGCTGCCCTAGGAGGCACAGTAGCTTTCTTGGCTGTTGGGGCTGGGGAAACTCAGCTTCCAGCCTTTTCCAGCATGTTTGTTCATGTCTGTCACCCCTCTCCTGGATTGATCCAGATTGGTTTGTGGCTTGGAGACAGACGAGCTGTCTGTGCGTGTGTAGGGAAGGTGATGGATTGCCTTGTGTGCAGCCTCCCCATCCCTGGTGTGCTTGGATGGAGTGAGAACTCCCTGTTTGGCTGCTCTAGGGTTTCCCTGTCCACTCTGGCATTCCCAGGGTGGGGATGGTGGGGATGAACGCTGCAGGTGCGGAGCTGAAGGAAGGTGGCATCCCAAAGCCACGGGGTTTTAAACAATCTCCACTCTGTTCTCTTTTCCCTCCAGGAGGAAAACATTTGTTTGCACTGGGCTGCTTTTTCTGGCTGTGTTGACATAGCTGAGATCCTGCTGGCAGCAAAGTGTGACCTGCACGCCGTGAACATCCACGGGGACTCGCCCCTGCACATCGCGGCCCGAGAGAACCGCTACGAGTGTGTGGTGTAAGTGCCCTGCTCACCCCACTCCCTGCCTCCCTCAGTGCTGCCTGCCAGGCTCAGGAGAGCCTCTGAAACGCCTTTGGTCTTCACACAGAGCCCAGGATTGGGATGGAGGCCTTCTTTTTCTCCCAGGGGTGGGGTGTGTGAGGTACCAGCTGCTGCCAGAGCTGGTCAGAAAATGCGGCGTGTTCTGGAGTCTGAGGGGCTGTGCTCAGCCTGGGCTTCCCAGCAGGAAGGTGTCAGGCTTCCTTGATTAAAGCTTTTTTTCCCCACAACTAGCATGGTAACAGGGCTTTTCCTTTGCTTCATCCCTGCTCTGAATAAAGCCATCATGTTCTCACCAAAAGCTGGTGAGTATAAACAAGGGCCATGTCCACCAGCAGTTTCCTGTGGCACTTTTCCATTTCCAGCCTACTCTTCCCACCCCATATCTTTCCCTGCCAGAGAGAGTTTCAAGCCTGTCTGAAGTTAGGCTGGTACCAGCAGGGTACCTGAAGCAAGGCAAGGTTTGCCCAGAGCTCTCATGGGTGCCCAGAGCTCCAGTCTGTGGCTTCTGTCAGAAGGATTCATTGAACCATGCTTAATAAAGAAAACTCAGGTGATTATTCACTACTACAGATTCTTCCTTGTCCCCTGAGGGCTGGCTGGAGGATGTGATTCAGCTTGTTATCCCCTTGCCTGGTTTCTCCTGGGGAATCCTTACCCTTCCTTGCTGTTTTGCAGTCTCTTTCTTTCCCGTGGCTCGGATGTCACTTTAAAGAACAAGGAGGGTGAGACCCCGCTCCAGTGCTCCAGCCTTAACTCTCAGGTCTGGGTGGCCCTACAGATGAACAAGACTCTCAAAGAATCGTCTTCTGAGAAGCCTGCCCAGATAGACAAGGTGGTGAGCAGGTGAGAATAGGGCTGGCTTTGCTTGTGGGTCATGAAGTTGAGCCTTTGCACAGGGGCCTGGCTTAAGAAAGAACTGTGTAGCTTCTTAAACTGGTGTGAAGGTCAGTGTGAGCTTAGCAAGAACTAATCCCATGTTGAATCAGCCCATGGCTTGCAAATCCATCCTCCAAATGGAAATATTCACAAGCACAAAGAACCATCTGTAAGGCAGGGTGGGAAAACGTGAGCTCTGTTCTAATCTGAATGTCTTGGAGTGCTCAGCGCTCAAAGCCAGTGATTCTGCCCCAGGATGGCATTTGAATGGCCCCTTGTCTGGGGGGACTTTCCTTCTGTGACAGTTTTTTCTCCACTGACAGAGACATTGCCCGGGGTTACGAGCGGATCCCCATTCCCTGTGTCAATTCCGTGGACAGTGAGCCCTGCCCCAGCAATTACAAATACGTGTCACAGAACTGTGTCACCTCCCCGATGGACATTGACAGGAACATCACTCATTTACAGGTGAGGGGTTGTGCTTGGGTCCTGTTCTGGGCTGTGCAGCACTCCTCAGGACAGATTTGTAGTTCCAGATGGGAATGTTGAGTCCTGATATCACCAACAAATTCCAGCTAAGGCTGAGTGCCTCACCTCCAGCTCTTATTGTAGGAGATGGGATTTAAATTTTCAGTTTTGAGGCTTTAGCTGTAGCATTGGCCATCTGGTGCTGGCTGATGTAGCTCCCATTTATCCTTCTGCTCTCCTCTGAGGCTGGAGAGTCGGGGATTTGTTGGGACACCTTCCCCGTGCTGCCTTCCCGTGGACTGCAGCGCCCAGGCCGAGGTCTTGGCTGTGACACTCTGGTGTCACTTGGAGCTTTCCTTGTCCTCAGGTGTGGAGAGCAGCTCACAGGGCATGGGGAGGGTTAACAGCAGGGGAACATCCTCTCCTGAGGCTGGCTCAGAATGAGATCCTTCCTTGCCAGGCAGAGTCCTTCGGTGCTCATTGCACACAGAAATAAAGAATGGAGTAAAACTGCCATGGAACGGTGGAGCTGGTGATCCTTCTGGCCCAGAAGCTGCAGCAAGAGGAGGAGATGTGGTTTCCTGACCCAGTCACCAGTTGCAGTCTCAGTTGTGTGGGTGGTGTGGAATTAACCCTTTGTTTCTCTTGCAGTATTGTGTCTGTATAGACGACTGCTCCTCCAGTAACTGCATGTGTGGCCAGCTCAGCATGCGCTGCTGGTACGACAAGGTGAGGACACACAGCCCCCTCCTGGCTCACACCAGGGCTTGGGAGCTAAATTTTGCCTAATTCAGTTCCTTGCACAGCTCAGAGCCAGGCTGGACAGGGCTTGGAGCAACCCTGGTCTAGAGGGAAATGTCCCTGCCCATGGAAGGGAAGGAGCTGAGCTTTAAGGCCCTTTCCAACCCAAACCATTCCCTGCTTCTGTAATTCCAGCTCCTTTCTTCTTGACTTAAAATGCCTGAAGTTACAGTCTCAGCTCTGAGACATGTGTGATAATCCAAGCTGTGTGCTCAGGGCAGCTTTTCTTGTGTTATTTATTTGTGTTCCTCTCGTGCCAACTGAGCCATTAATTACACCCATGTGATAGGGAGCATTTAATAATCCATGCATGAAATCAGCTTCCATTTCAGAGCAACGTGGGAAGTGCTGTAAGATGTAAACAAAGGGAGAAGAGTAGACAGAGAATTTTTTTTTTTAATCTGCTTTTATTTGTTGTGATTCCTCTGGATGAAGGAAAAGATAAGGTTTTTTCACTGTCAGAAAGTCAGGTTTGTTTTGGGTAAATGCTTCAACCCTCCAGGGAGGTTTTGAGATTCATCTTTGGGCAGGTGCTACAAAGATCAGAAGTTCTGTGAATCTCTGCAGGTTTCTCCCAGGGGGAGTGTTGGCATCTTTCTTGGCTTTCTAGCCATTTATTTACACATTAATAGGTGATTACACCTCTCAAGCCTTAAAAGCCACATTTGTTAAATATGATAAATTGCATCCATCACTTCCTTAGTCCTGTATGTTGGTAAATAATTGAATTGTAGCTTTTTTTGGGAGTGTTATTTGGGAAGGTAGTGTGGTTCACAGAACTGGCCTTGGACTCTGCAAGTTCAGGCTTTATTCCAGAGGCAGACTAAGCATCCACTTCTCCCCTCCAGCACAGCAAATGGCAATAATGATGATGCACACCAGTTTTCTGCACAGCACTGGGAGGTATTTTTTTAATGCTGTGTAGGGTGATAGCAGGCAGCAAAAATCCAAATTCTCTGGCTGTTTGTCAGCTGTGGGTGACTGTGCTGCTGTCAGGGTAGAGCAAAACCTCTGCAGAACCTGAGCTCTGACGCTGGGTTTGGGGCATGACTCCACCGTGGGGTTCTCTGGGCTGTTTTTACCCTTGGGGGAAATTTCTGCCTGTGGTTTTGGGGGTCCCAGGAGCAGACAATAACCCAGTGTGGGGTTTTTTGTCCTTCAGGATGGCCGACTCCTGCCTGAGTTCAACATGGCTGAGCCCCCCCTGATCTTTGAGTGCAACCACGCGTGCTCGTGCTGGAGAACCTGCAGGAACCGGGTGGTGCAGAACGGCCTCAGGTGAGCAGGAGGGGCAAACACAGCTGATCTGGGCAGGACCAACCCCAAAGCCATGAGATTTCTGGCTCTCAGCTCCCCCATAATCCCACAAAACCCAGCACAGAAGCTGGGGCTGGTGGGATGGAAGCGGGTTCCTGCCTGCTGCCGGTGGGAATGAAGCAGCAGTGGGTTGATGAGCTCAATTAACATCTCAGTTAATATTTGCACCCTGCCCATGGCACCATCAGGTGGGAACTGCAGTGTTCTTTCATCAGCTGACCATAAAACATACAAATGGCTTGTGGGTTTGCATGCACTGCCCAAGTGTCTCAGGGGGGGAGCTGAGAAGGACATGACAGCAGCAGAGTCTGAATTCCGAAGATCTTGTAAGCCAGCAGTCTAGATTGGAAATACAGGCCAGCATGCCCAGACTTGGCTGCTTAAAATTTCCATGTTCTTGGCATGATTCCCCCTGAATTAGATACCTGAATGCCTGTTGGCCTCGCTGCTCCAGCTTAGACCGTTGGGATTTTGGTGCCTAGCTAAAAATGCCAATGTTCTGGTTTGGTTTTGGTGGAGTTTGCCACTGCACTAAGTTCAAAGGGATCCCACTTGAAAAAAAAAAAAAAAAGACCTTTTTGAATTTCTTTGTGGTGCTGACAACACTCTTTTTGCAAGCTTTGTAGTTTCAATGACATTTTGCAGTGTTAAAAATAAGCAAGGAAGAAACTGGATGTGTTTCCTCAGAACTTTACCTCTCCCTGGTTTTCCCTGCCAAGCTCCGGTGCGTCCGTGGGTGTTTCTTTAGGAGCTGTACAGCTAGAGCTGTTGCTTTGGCATTTTTTTGCCTTGCTGAAGTGTTTTTTTCTGAAAGATGGGAAGGGTTGGGAACACAGCCACGAGCTGGGGGGAGCAGCTCTGCTGGGAAGGAGGGTCTGGGCAGAGCTCACAGTCCCTGGGGAGGCAGAGGGGAAGGCTCCTGCCTTGGGGCTGCAGCTGCCACAGGGGTGCTGCTGCTCCGTTTTCAGTGTTTTCTTGATCAGATTGGCTCCAAATTACCTCTGCCTGGCAGAGCACACGTATCCAGCTGGCAGCCTGGCCCAGCTCAGCTGGCAGGCTCGGCTCAGAGCCACGGCCCCACTGCCACCAGTGTCGGCTCCAGCGCAGAGCTCAGATCTGAGCCGGGCTCTGCTCTGCTCTGCTGGACAAGCCAAAACCTGGGGGAGCTTCCCCAAGGCCCAAACCCAGTGTTAGACCTTGTTTCTCGGAGAGCAGTCACTCCCCTGAGGTCATGCTTTGCCCTGGTGAAGCTGTGGGCAAACAGGATAAAACTGACATCCCTGGTTTGAGCTGACAGTGCAGGAGGGAGTGGGTGGGGGGAAGAGAAGTACTGGGAAAAGCAACAGGGTGAAGTTAAGGTGAGCATCAGATTTCACTTAATTCCGATAACAGCGTTGCTGAGAGTGGGTTTTGGTTCCCTCAGGGATAGAGCAAGCTTTTCCTAGCCCTGGCGACTGTTCATCCTGCACTTAACTCAGGTTCTGGCTGAGCACGAGGCAGAATGACTTACAGGATTGTTTCTCTGCCTATAAACCCCATCAGTAAAATTCCACAGAGCAGCTATTATACCAAGAAGTCTCAAGTTGCAGCTTTTCTTTCTTGTCTTTCATCCAGGCAGCTGGATATGATGGAATTGCTGAATGCCCTGGCTTTGGCAGAGGGCAGAGGGGTCAGAGCACTTAGCTCAAGGTGTTCTTTAGTCCCTGGGAGCTCCTTGCCTTCCCCTTCAGCACCACTCCCTGCACGGCTCCACTGCTGTAAATCCTCTTCCACCTTCCCTGCTTCTCCCAGGGCTGTGTGGAGGGGGAGGAAATGCTGCTGGTGGCATTCTGATATCCTCTGTAAATCATCATCACACACAGCATCTAGCCCTGGTACCTTTCCCTTGTCCCTGGGCTGTTTCCATGCCAGCATCTGCCCACAGCTGGGAGCGGTGGGAGTGGAGCATCCCTGCAGGGTGAGAACGGGAGGGTGAATATTAAAATCCTCTGGGAGCGTGTGGTGATGGAAGGTGCTGGCTTTTTGCTCATCTCTCCGTGAAAATCCATTCTTTCCATGGAGTGCTGCCATCAGTGTGGCTTCATTTCCTCTCTTCCTCTTTCCCAGGACTCGGTTGCAGCTTTACCGGACCCAAAAGATGGGCTGGGGAGTGCGGACGATGCAGGACATTCCTCTGGGAACCTTCGTGTGCGAGTAAGTTGGGCAGCTTCCACCATCCCAAAAACCCCAGCACCTCCCAAATCCAACATTGAATTGTTCCACTTCCACCATCCCAAAAACCCCAGCACCTCCCAAATCCAGCTCTGAATTGTGCAGCTTCCACCATCCCAAAAACCCCAGCACCTCCCAAATCCAGCTCTGAATTCTTCCACCATCCCAAAAACCCCCAGCACCTCCCAAATCCAACATTGAATTGTTCCACTTCCACCATCCCAAAAACCCCAGCACCTCCCAAATCCAGCACTGAATTGTTCCACCATCCCAAAAACTCCAGCACTTCCCAAATCCTGCACTGGTTTGTTCCACTTCCACCATCCCAAAAACCCCAGCACTTCTGCAGGGCACACATGGTTTGCTCCCCTTCCAGGAGAGATTTTCATGGCATCGATCCCAGCTGCCTGCCCTCAGCCAGAGGTTTCCTGACTCCACTTCCTGCCCTGTCCATCCTTCTCCCAGTGTGGAGCTTTCTCCACTGCCCTCTGTCCTGCTGGGATCTGTGCTCAGCTCTTCCCCCTTTTTGAAACACAAGTGATGGGTGAAAAACTCTTTGGGTTGTGCTGCAAAATGTGCTCAACTCCCGTGTTTGCCACAGATGTGGGACCCTGCAACTTCCTGTGCTTCAGTCCTGCCTTCTCCAGAGGTTTTCCAGTGGCACAGCTCTGATTCAGCAGAATGATGAAGCACTTGGGGTTAAGCACATGTTTTGGCCCTGACTCAATAAAGTACTTAGGCACAGAAATGTTCAGATTTATGTCAAAACCTGTCATCAGAGCTCATGGTTTGAGGCTTTAAAGTGGTGTATGTACTTTATTAAATAGTTTGGGAAGTGCTTCCTTCATTGCAATACTACACTGACTGAAGACCTTCTAAATAAGGCTGGACTTGTGTCCATAGTGGAAACAGGTTTTTAGGGCTAGATATTGAAGAAACACTTGGCCAATTCACTGCAGTGAATCAAAATTATCTTTATTTTTTCTTTTAGAAATAATCTTCCTCAATCCCCCCCCCAAATCCATCACACATCAATAACCCAGCTGTTTCACTGCTGGGTGTTATCTTCATTAGCTAAATTGCTCAAAATATCCTGGGAAATACATGAGGGGCAGACACAAATGTTTTGTTTTGGGATGTGAATGGTACAAGCACTGCAGTGGGACAACCTGAGTCTGACCAGGAACTTCAGGAGTTCATGTGTTGATCTTGGCCAGCAGAGAGATTTGCAAAAAGGAGCCTTAGCCCTCAGGAAAAAATAAATGGACTTTTAATATGAAAGGGGTTTTAATATCATTAATTTAGTTTTAAATATTATTTAATTTTTATTATGATGTAATTATAAAATAATTATAATAATTATTATAAATTATATATTATATGGTATATTATATCTATTATATCTGTTATATCTATTATATCTATGATATATGATATATGGTATTGTATGTTATATATTATATATTATATATTATATATTATATATTATATATTATATATTATATATTATATATTATATATTATATAATATATATTATATATTATATATTGTATATTATATATTATATTATAATGAAATAATATCTATTGTAATAAAATATTATATCTTTTATATTATAATAAAATATTATAAATAGTTATAAATAACTATTCTAAATAAATAATAATAAAATATTATTTTAAGAGTTGCTCTGAAGAGGTTTTTCCAGAGAAAACCTGGAGTTTGGAGCCAGATTTTCACTGCTGGAAGTGAACAGAGCTCAGTTTGGTGGTTTGGGGCTGGCCAGCACTGCAGCTGTGGTTGCCCATCTGTGGCTGGGCTGCATCCCTGTGTTTCTCTCTCCCCAAAAAGAGGAGTTTGAAGGTGTGATCACCTCATTGCTGTCCCTGTGCCCACAGGTACGTTGGGGAGCTCATCTCCGACTCCGAGGCCGATGTCCGCGAGGAGGACTCCTACCTCTTCGACCTGGACAACAAGGTACAGTGTCTGCAGCTGTCCTGTCCCAAAGCTCAGCTCCTGACTCCTCAAAAGAGGAGCTGCATCTTGATCTGCAGCAAAATCCTGCAGGGAGCAGGGCTGCTGTGCTTTAGTGGGAGCGTGGTTGAAGGCAGATTTGGGGCTGGTTAAACCCAACGTGTGCTGCCCACACCCCCTGGAGCATCCTGAGCTCAATTGTCCAGCTTTTGGTACTCCCAGCCTGGCATCTGTGTGATTGGCAGCTCTCTGAGTTCTTCATAAAGTGGTGATGAGCTGAAAGATTTAAAAAAAAAACCCCAACAAACCCTGTTCACTCATAAAACATCCACCAGCCACCCTGGCACAGGGGCTTGTTCTGCTGTTTGTTCCCCTGCACTGCTCTGTGAGGGCTTTCAGGGCAGAAATTTTGCTTTGCAAAGTAAAATCTCAAAGTTTTCAGCGAGGCCATGACTTCAGACTCCCCCTGGGAAAGGAGAAGTGAGGAAAGGTGAGCTGGGGACTCGCAGGAGTGGGGTGGCTTCCAAGGAAGGCTGTAAAACACTCTGTGCCTTGTTTCTGTCATCAACTTGTGACAAAAAAGCTTCACTTTATTTTTTCTGTTCTCTTTTTTTTTTTTAAAGCAACACCCATTTCAAGAGCTGAGGAAAGATAAATGATGAATCTGGTGTGAAAACAGGGGGTCAGTTAAGAAGTTGAAAAGGATTTTAGCCTGGTTTATGAGGCACCTGGGCCCTGCCCTGCCTCTTGCTCAGCCCTGACTGGCAGCCCTGAGGGAGAACCTCAGTGCTGGCTCCTGGGAATCCTTCAGGGAAACAGGGAGACCAAGCATCTGCAGAAAACCAGGCACCAGATCACTGGGGGATGGTTAAAGCTGCCCATCAGGCTGGGCAGAGAAGGGCAGGGCAGAGCCAGAGGGTCCTGTGTCCTCCAGAGTGATGGGGCATTGCCAAGGCTGGGAATCCCAACCCTGGGGGGCCTGGAGGTCCTGGTGTGTCCCAAAGGAATGGCTTGAATGGACCTGTGCTGTGGTGAGAGTGGTTGGGCTGTCATTTGTGATGTCCCTGTCCCTTGAGTTGTCACTCTCAGCCCCCTGGGAGGTGATCCTGGAGTGTCCCAGGTGCTGCTGTGGATGTCATCCTGCCCCACCGTGGTGTTCCTGTGTGTGAAATGGAGGGAGGGAAATCACTGATTCATGAAATCAGGGCTGGTGACACCGTGTGTGCTCCAGGCCCGTTGGGGTGATGCCTCCCCCAGTTCTGGGGATGTTTTGGATTTTTTCCTGGGCTCCTGCACCCCCAAGTGTGCCCTGGCACAGCTCATCCATTAATGGTCCGAGGTGCTTGTCCAAAAGGGACTTGGAGCACCACTAATGGATCCTTTTGCTTTTGGCCTCTTTGCAACTGAAATTAGCTCCTGTAATTAAAGCCTCTGCTTTGCACAGTCATTCTCTACTGGAATAAAAAAGCCCTGAGGGGGGTTCTTTTATTTTCAAGAAAAACAAAGTATTACTGCTCTCTGGAAAGAGAATTTCTGTGTTCTCACTTTCGCTCTTATCTGCAAAACCCTGTGTTTTCTCAAGGCTCTGGCTTTGTGTTTCCAAGCTGTCATGTTCAATTAGAGGACAGAACAGATGCCTGTTCCCCTGTCCAGGGGCTGGTACCTGTAAAGTGTCTGCGCTGAACATCAACCCCATTGTGCCAAACTGGTGCTTGGACTGGGAGAACTGGTGTGCCAGAGTGTTAAAAACCAGCCCCTGGGGTGTGTGGGGGGTCAGAGTGCCGTGCACTAAACTCTCTTTTCAGGCTACTGTTGAATATTAATTAAATATAAAAGTGTGTGTGTGTGTGTTTTCAGTCCTTTGAAGCCCACAGCGAGTGCCCTGCCCTGCCCTGGCTGTCCCTGGAGCTCTCAGGAGCGTTAATGGGGGGACCAACAGCCTGATTTAACCCAATAAAGCCCAGGCCTAAGCAGCTCTGCCCCGTTTCTCCCCAGGATGGAGAGGTTTACTGCATCGATGCCCGTTTCTATGGCAACATCAGCCGCTTCATCAACCACCTGTGCGAGCCCAACCTCATCCCCGTGCGGGTGTTCATGTCCCACCAGGACCTGCGCTTCCCCAGGATCGCCTTCTTCAGCACCAGGCACATAGAGGCTGGGGAGGAGATCGGGTACGTGTCCCCCCTGCCCCAGGAGAGCTCTGCTGCTCCCCTGCTGCCTCACCCCATCCCTTTGCTCCAGGGCTTTGTCCCCAGGGCCCTTTGGGATCGCCCTGAGGTTTGTAAAGGGTCAGGTTCAACCTGGTCATGCCCTGGGCTGAGCCCCCCTGCCCTGGGCTGAGCAGTGGGGGCAGCAGGGGAGGGGATTCTGCCCCTGTGCTCAGGTGAGACCCCACCTGCAGAGCTGCCCCAGCCCTGGGACCAGCACAGGGAGCACCTGGAGAGATCCAGAGGAGGCTGGAGCCAGGCTGGGAGAGCTGGGGGTGCTCACCTGGAAAGGAGAAGGCTCCAGGGACACCTCAGAGCCCCTGCCAGGGCCTGAAGGGGCTCCAGGAGAGCTGGAGAGGGACTGGGGACAAGGGATGGGGACAAGCCAGAAAATGGCTCCCAGTGCCAGAGGGCAGGGATAGCCTGTATAAAATAAATGAAGAAATCTCCAGTGAGGGTGGGCAGGCCCTGGCACAGAGTGCCCAGGGGAGCTGTGGCTGCCCCTGGATCCCTGGAATGTCCAAGGCCAGGCTGCTGGAGCTCTGGATCCCTGGAATGTCCAAGGCCAGGCTGCTGGAGCTCTCACAAAAGGTGTCCCTGCCCACTGAACAGAGCAATCCTTGAGGTTGCTCCAACCCAAACCCCGCCGGGATTTTCGGAAGCTGTGGCAGTTCCCTGACCCCTCTCGTGTCTCTCTCTCGCAGCTTCGACTACGGGGACAGGTTCTGGGACATCAAAGGCAAATTCTTCAGCTGTCAGTGCGGTTCACCCAAGTGCAAACACTCGAGCTCGGCGCTGGCGCAGCGGCAGGCGAGCACCTCGGCCCAGGACACGCAGGAGAACGGGCTCCCCGACACCAGCTCTGCCACAGCCTCCTTCTGACACCACCTCCCTCCACCCCACAGCTTCACCTACTGCATTTCCATTTAAACAGAAAGAAGAGAGAGACAGAGAGAGAGAAAAAAATAAAAATAAAAAACCAACAAAAAGCGACACAAAACCATGCAAAAAAAAAATTAAATTAAAAAATAATGAAAAAAAAAAAAAAAAAGAAAAGGGGAAAAAAAAAATCAACAAAAAAAAATTGAATAAACCCCGCTCAAGGAAAGCCAAGGGTTTGTGACACTTAGGGCTGTGCCACCGACTGTTACTTGAGGAAGGAGTGAAAGCAAACCCCGCCTCTGTGACGTTCTCCCCTCCCTGCTCCTGGAAAAGCTGCTGGGTTTCACAGCTGTGTGTGCAGGGGTGGCTGTTGCATTTTTTTAATTTCTTTTTTTGCCACCTGAGCTGTCCTTGCCTCCTCTCTGAACGTGCCGAGTGTCGTCAGGGGCAGGGGGAGCCGCTCCCTGCCTGGATCCCTCACCACAATAAACTCTGGATACTTGCTGGGACTTTCCTGGGAGGGAGCTGCCTCTGGGTTTGCTTGGCACAGCCCCAGGGCAGGTTGTGCTGGTTGGTTTTTTTGTTGGTTTGGTTGGGTTATTTTTTTTTTTTTTGGTTGGTTGGTTGGTTTTTTGGTTGTTTTTTTTTTTATATAAATGAATAATTCCTCCCCCATCTCGCAGGACGTTGTGGTGGGGCCCTACAAACACCCTCAATTCTCTCTTTTTTTTTTTTTTTCTCATCTGATGAGAAGAATCCCAGAATCTTTCCAATCCCTGTGATCCCTGGCTCTCTCCCTCCTGGATTTTCTCCGTTCAAAGCAGCTCTGCTCCTGTTCCTGTCTCAGTGTTGGGTTCCTCCGTGAAGGAATTCCCCTCTCCCTCTCCCACCAGTGGTTTTAGAGAGAGAAGGCTGAAGAGGATTTTACAAGACACTAATTCCTAAAGAAAACCAAGTTTCCCCCCTCCTTTTTTTAAAGATAAAGTGAATGAAATATATATTATAGAGGACCTGGACTGGCTGGGGTGGACAGACGTGTGACGGTGAGGAGATCCCAGCTGCCACCAGCTCGTCTGTTCCCATCCCTTTGCTCCACGCTGGGCACCTTGGATCGATTTTTAAGCCACAATGCTATGAGGTTTCAATGAACTGATTTATTTTTTACCATTATTGAAACATCGGGGACAAGCATTAAAAACGTGAGGAAAAAAAAAAAACAAACAACAAAAAAAAGCTTAAAAAGAAAAAAAAACAACAAAAAACAACAAAACCCACAAAAAAAAAATCCCAAAAAAACCAAAACGACAACAAAAAAGAAACCACAAAACAAAACGGTGCTGATTCTGGTGTGATTTTTGCTCACCACGTGAATATAAACTTATCAATTGTATAAAAAGAACAAAGTGATTTTAGTATAAAAAATGCAGGAAAAAAAAAACAAAACTTTTTTTAAATTGTTAGTATTGTAGTGTGAATAAATTTGCCATCACCTTTTGTGTGGTGGCTGGGCAGGTCATTATCTTAATTTTTTGGTTTTTTTTTTTTTTTTGCATATATCTTTAAATACTGTAATTAGTGCAGTAACAAGTTTTTTTGTTTTTTTGGTTTTTTTGTTCATCTCTTCTAGAACATTCATAATGCCATCATGTTTATTATTATTATTTTTTTCTGTTAATGTTTTTGACAGTTTTAAAGGAGCAGCCTTTTGGCTCTGATCATTTTCTTGTTCTGTTTTCAATGAAATCAATAAAAAAAAAAAGTAAAAAAAAAAAAGTGCTTTAAAAGGAGTTTGGGGTTGTTTTTTTTAAAAAAAAAATTGTGTCATATAAAAATTTGGGAGGCTGAATTCCAATCAGGATGGGCAGCACTGAGGTTTGGGGATCCTGGGATGTCTCTCCAGGGGAGAAAATGAAATAAAATCCCCTTCCCTCTCTTTGTGCTGCTGTGACCTCCTCTGATGAGGAAATATGAGCCAGGCTGATGGTTATCCTGCAGCCCAGGTAAGAGTTATAAAATCTCTATAAATGTAGAATTTCACCCCACATCTCATTTCTGAGCCTTTGCCAGAGCTGGAAGAAATATTACTTTATCTCCCTGCTAGCACAGAATATTCCCTCGTTGTCTGAAGGAGCTCCCTTATCACCCTTTTAATTTCCTTTCTGGTGCTCCAAGCAGGATGAAAATCCTCTGCTGCTGTCACTGGAGGCAGGGCAGGGGCTCCATGTCCTGGCTGAGGGGGAGAAGCAGCCTGAGTTTTAAGGTTGCAGAGGGATGGCAGAGATGAGAGCACAGCAGAGGTCAGGCTCAGCCCCCCTGTCCCTTCCCCAGCCCCAGAAATTGCCTGAACACCCAGAAAAAATCAGATATTGCTGGGTGCTGCCTGTGGGGAACAGCGTGCTTCTCCTGGGGAGGTGGGACAAGCTCAGCCCCACAGCTGAGTCTTCGCCTTTTAATCTCAGTTTAACAGTGTGGGAGTCACTGAAGAGGGCTGGGGACTGGGCTCGGGCTCTGCTGGTGGCACTGGGGACACAGCAGCTCTTGCTGGAGGTGCCTGTGTGCCTCGGGAGGGGACCTGGCCAGGGAGTGACACCTGGGCCACCTCTGCAGCATCACGGGGACCCCAGCAGGGAAATGCCCCCGTGGAAGTTTTTAATGCAGAAATGCTCTCCAGCCCTCTGGGATGGGTGGGGAGTGGAAGGAAGGAAGGAAGTTGAGGCAGGAGCAGTGTCCCCACCACGTCACACCCTGCAAAGGGGGGGTTGTGAAGCAGCTCCTGGAGCTTTGGGAGGTGGGATCAAGGTCCCAAACCTGCACTGGGGGTTTTCCAGTGCTGCCAGCAGAGCCTGGTGCTGAGCTGGGATTAAATTCCCCATTGCAGAGTCCCAGCTGAGCTGGGAGCAGGGCCTGGGCAAAGCCAGGCTTTGTTCAAACACCCGGAGCTCTGCACGAGAGGTGACATTAAAGAGGGCTGGTGTTTACCTGGGATCCATTTGCCAGCTTTCCTGGCTGCAGGGTCTGTAACTCCTCAGGAATTCACACTGACATCCTCCCTGCCCCTCTGAGAGGGCTTTGCAGGAGCCACAAACCCCCTCTGAGCCCAGCAGACATGGGATTTTGGGGTGAGTTCACATCCAGGAGGTGGCAGGGAGCCCTGGGCACCGCAAAGATTTCGTTCTGGGTTTGGGATGCTTTCTCCCTCCCCAAGGAAAGGGGGGACAGGGGAAATGCCACCCCTGATCCTCTTTTCAGACCAATTCACCCCATTTCCAGCCCCTCTTCCAGGCCATAAACCCCCAATGCTGGGGGCTGGGGCCTGACCTGGGCTCTCCAGTGTGGACAAAGCCTCAGGGAGATGCTCTGTAACCAAAAAAAGCTGGAGGAGAGGTAAAATGAGGATTTGTGGTGTTGATCAGGTAGAAAACAAAACTATTTTGGGGCTGGATTTTTTTTCCCCTTCTGGGGGTTTGATTTTTTGCTCTGTGCTCATCCCTTGGGAGCCTGGGAATGTGGAGCCCACTGTGAGGCGGATGGAAAACACCTGGATATGGAGAGCTTCCCCTCCAGAGGAGCCTCCATCTGTGTGCTCAGAATGAGGCTGATTTAAATGTGATTTATTTGTCTGCAACGTGCAATAACCTCAGGAAAAAAAAAACCCCAAACCCTCAGCAATCCTGGTTTGAAAAAGCAAGAAATCATTGAGGTTTTTCTCCCTCCTTTCAGCAGATCCAGAGGCAATGGAACAGCAGTGATGGGTGAATAATAAAACCCTTCTGTGGATAAAGTATAAAAGCCCACAGAGGCAGGGCTCAGGGTGAGCAGAAAATATTCCACCTGAGCAACAGCAATTAGTGCACCTGGCTTTGCCTTTGTTGTGCTCTGTAAATACAATTCTGAGCAGCAAATAGGCAGATAAGCTTTACCCAGACATAGTAAGACAAATCTCCTTTTCTCCCACCTCTGCTGGGAGGAGAATTTCTCTCTGGTTGTGCAGCTGTTGGGGGAAAACAGCTGGAATAAATTGCTTGGGAGTTTGTGAGCAGCAAACATGGCCTGCACTGTTACCAAAGTGACTTTATAAATGAATTAAAGGGGAATATTCCCACTCACATCGTGAAAATGCCTTTGACACAGGTTTGAGCTGGGAGGAGTCGAGGAATTTGTGTGGTGTTTTGCTCTCCCAATGCCTGCTCTTCCCTCCTGCTGCAGGATATAGAAATATAGAGAAATATAACTATAACTATAAATACAAATATAAATATACAAATGTATTTGTATAGGCTGCACATCAGGGCAAGGTTCTTCCCCCAGAGGCTGCTGGCACTGCCCAGGCTCCCCAGGGAATGGGCACGGCCCCGAGGCTGCCAGAGCTCCAGGGATGCCCAGGCTGGGATGTTGGGGGGTCTGGGCAGGGCTGGGTGATCCTGGGGGTCCCTTCCAGCTCAGGATATTCTGTGGTTCTGTCAGCACAGATTTTCCTGGATTTGCAGTGGGAAGGGAGGTGCAGCTGCCCAGGGAGCTCCTGGGGCTGATCCCTCCCCAGCTGTGCTCAGAGTGATCCCATCACATCCCACAGCCCTGGAATGAAGGAAACTCCCCCTGGCTCCTGCCAGGGCAGAGGATGGGGACACAAAAGGGGTCCCTGGGAGTCCCCCTGGGAGGCTCCACCAGCCACACCCCAAATAAAACATTTCTCTGAACCAACAGCTTTGCTGCATATTGGATTCTGTTAAAGGAATTCAATTTAGAGAACATCAGGCCAGGAGGAGGAGGAGGGCAAACCATTACAGCTAAATAATTCCAATTAACCATTCCAGACCTTTCTGGCTAATTCAGTTGGAGTAAGTGTTGCCTGGTGTAGGGATCTGCAGGGCTGAGATCCTCCTGCAGCTCCAGGGAATGTCTGGGATGCTGAGGGCTGCACTGGACCTGAGCAGAGGCTGGTTTGATGTTACTGAGCTCCACTTCTTGAAACAGAACAGGGAAGGAAGAATCTGGGCTGGGAAGCAGAGCTCGGGTACCTCTCCTGCAGCCAGTCCTCATTTCACTTCCCTGGGCACATGCAACCATTTCCAGGCTAATTCCTAAATCAGTGTAAACATCAAAGCAGCGCCTGGAACGAGGCAAATGGTCCAGCTCAGCTCTGCTGTGCAAAAACAACCCAGATCCCAATGGGAAGCTTTACCAGGAGAGCAGCCCTGCGTTTTAAAGCAGATTTTTGTGGTAGAGAAACTTAATTTCACTCTTCAGGTTACTGATTATTCTTTGATTTTCGAAGTAGCTGCCCCTGGTATCGAGAGCTACAAGTGTCAGGCTCTTTTGGGGCAATTCCCAGATTTGGATGGCAGCAATATTGACTCATCATTGACTGCTAAAAATTCCTGAGATTTCAGCTCAAAATCAAAGGAAGCTCAAACCCGTGGAGGTTTGGGAAGTGCTTTGCAGCTCTGAGCAGCCTGTCTGGGTTTTACCCTCCCCAAATCTCTGCCAGAATCACAGAATATGCTGAGCTGCAAGGGAGCCACGAGGATCATCCAGGTCCAACTCCTGACCCTGCAGAGAGCAGCCCCACAAATCCATTTTCCCTGAGTTTCTAAACCACTCCTCATTCCTTCAGTCCCCATCCCAAAAAAGTGACAATAAAGACTCAAAAATTGTGGGTTTGTTTATTTTTTTAGCTCCCCCAAAATGTTTGAGTAGCTCCCCACCATACCTCTTGTCTGAAAACATCTCCCCTCTGGTTGTTTTCCTTCCTGGCTGGAAATCTTAATTTTGATTATGAATTCTTTGGGTCACAGCCCCAGTGTCTGTGTAATTTCACGAGGTTTATGGCCACTGATTCAAAAACCTCAGAGTGTAAACTCCCAGATCTTTCATTGCCTTTGGTTTTGAGCATCATGGAAAACACTGGTTTTCTGCTTGATTTATCAGCTTTTCCATTTTTCTGTGTTTTCATTCTCTAATTTGATATTTCTCTCTGCCCTCTCCTTTCTGAGGCTTCTCCCCTCTCTGGGTCTGTTTGGGAAAACACAAAAATCTTGGATTTTCTCTTAGCAACACTAAAAGGCAGCTCTCACCCAGGGTGAGCCAGGCCTGAGGTGCTCAGGGTTTAAAAACAAATCATTTCTACAGTTTAACAACAAAAAAAAGATCAAGAAGTGCCATTAGCTTGGGGGTTCAGCTGTTCTGAGACCTCCAGCTCCCCACACCTGAGGGAACCCAAACTTGAGTTTCTTCAGGGGTTGTGCAGAGCCTTTTTTTCCTCCTCCTCCTCTTTGCAAAGCTCTTGCTGTTGGTTCATGAATCTTCGCTCTGCTGGAGAGATTCAGGTCTGGAAGCTGTCAAGGAGCCTCTTTTATGAGCACTTGAAAGCAAAAAAAAATATAAAGAAATGGGTGCTTGAAGAGGAGCTGGGACTAATGAAGCTTTTTTATCTTGGCAATTTGTGTGTGTACACAGAGTGGGGGCAAGGGGAATCCTACAGAGTGTTGCAAACCCATGTAGGGCAAGGCAGTTAATAGGATGAAAATGAAATCAATACCCAGGGCTTAATTAAGAAGCTGTTTTTATTCAGAGCCCAGGAAAAAGCTCCCCCCCAGCCCGGATCAGAGGTGCCAAACACTTGCTGGATTTCAGCCCCACATGGGCTGTGCCTGCAGGTCCCTGACACCCCAATGGCCTCGGCAAAGGGGCTTTTTTAGCCATTCCTTCAGGAAATAACAAGAGAAGGCAACAAGAGAAGAAATGAGGATGCAGCCCAATGGTCCTTCATGAAGTACAGCTTCAAACCTAAAGAGAGTAAACTTAGCTGGATATGGGAAAAAATTCCTTCCCTGGCAGGGTGGGCAGGCCCTGGCACAGGGTGCCCAGAGCAGCTGGGGCTGCCCCTGGATCCCTGGCAGTGCCCAAGGCCAGGCTGGACAGGGCTGGAGCAGCCTGGGATGGTGGGAGGTGTCCCTGGCCATGGGATGGATTTTAAGGTCCCTTCCAACCCAAAGCACTCTGTGATTTATGATCCCGTGATATTTGGGGTCAGTCCCAAACCCCCATCGCTTCCTGAGCAGGATTTGTGGAGCCCCAGGGTGGGATGAGAGGGAAGAACTCGTGGAAATGGCTGAGCTTTGGCTTTGATGCCACTTGCAGAGCCAGCCTGATGTGTTTATTTCCCAGGGAAGTGAAAACTGCAGCTGTTCCCAGGAACTGATCCTTCCATAAACCATCTGAAATAGGAGCAGAACAGACCCACTACAGAGAAATATTCCACCCCTGGGCTGCTCAGATATTGGGTGTTACCAAATGTTTCAGGACCAGAGCAAGCAGCCAATTTCTGATCCCAGTTCTGATTTGTTGTTCTTGTTGTGGTTGCCTGTAAAATGAACATGGAGCAATAATCTGATGGGAGGTGTTTTGTAATAGAAATATAAATATAAAATTTGTAATGTAAATAATAATAATATAAAGAAATATACGATAAAGAAATATAATATAATATAATATAATATAATATAATGAAATATAATATAACATAATATAATGAAATATAATATAATATAATATAATATAATATAATATAATGTAATATAATATAACATAATATAATGTAATATAATATAACATAATATAATGTAATGAAATATAATATAATATAATATAATATAATGAAATATAATATAACATAATATAATGAAATATAATATAATATAATATAATATAATATAATATAAATAATTAAAATATAAAATATATATTATCTTGGAAAAATAATATAACTATTATATAAATATGATATAAATATGATATTAATATTATATAAATATAATATAGATAAATATAAATATAATATAAATATTAAATTTATTATATTATATATAAGATTATATAATTTCAAATTAATATTATTATAAAATAAATATAATAATGATATAAATAATAATGCAAGCATGGGCTTGAATCGAACCTTTAAGAATGCATGTGACCCCCTCCTTTGGAATCCCTTTGGAATCCCACATTCAAAAATGAATTCCATTCATTTTTCTCTTGCAAAGAAATGCTGTCAGATGTAAAAAGCCTTGGAGCTCCTTGGGTGCCTCTTGCAGAGGAGCTCGTGGGAATCCCACAGGGCTACAAACACTTCTTGAAACTTTGCCTCGATTTTTTCAAGATGGAAATGCTTGAGGCCATTGCCAGTGTGTTTTGTGTTCCAGACGCTGGCAGTGCCTTTAGTGCTTGTGAAAAGCTGCCAGAGCCCTTCAAGGCCTCTCTGACCACATGAAAATGGCCTTCCCGCTCCTAAATCTGCTTTTCTTCATTTTATTTATTGTTTTTAACCCCCGTTCTTGCCAGTTCTTGTGCTGTGAAATTGTCAGCTGCGGTTTCTTCCTGTCATTTCCCATTTTCTGGCATTGCTGGGCCTCTCCTGCAGCACTCCCTGTGAAAAGCTCACTCAGCTCTGCTGCATTTGGGCAGTTTTTCCCTCTTTTTGGGTCCAGCCTGTGCAGTTGAGGCACAGCAAGGTTGGAAACATCAACTCGAAGAAATAAATGTTTGGCGGTGGCGTGCGCTCCGTTCGCTGATTAAAATGATCTCAGCAATAGAAGCTCTCTGATGTGAGGAGGAATAATTAAGTTCTCTCAGTAATGCAGATAAATAATGCCTTTGCAGAGTCCTGAGTGCATCATAAATCAGCAGCTCCCGAGGTGCCACCTCCTCCTCGTGTCCTGGTGCTCTGCTCACCTGCTGCTCCCCGATGTCACCCCTGATGGCACTGCCAGGGGCTCAGTGTCCCCAGGGCCTGCCTGCCACCTGCCAGGCTTTGGTGGGAGCTGCCCATGGGGATTTTGGGCTGTTCCTCCTCCTGTGTCAGCTCAAAAACCTCTGAGTGTAAACTCCCAAATCTTTCATTGCCTTTGGTTTTGAGCATCATGGAAAACACTGGTTTTCTGCTTGATTTATCAGCTTCTCCTCTTTTCCATTTTTCTGTGTTTTCATTCTCTAGTTTGATACTTCTCTCTGCCCTCTCCCTTCTGAGGCTTCTCTCCTTTCCTTTTGTGTTTGGGGAAACACAAAAATCTTGGATTTTCTCTTAGCAGCACTAAAAGGCAGCTCTCACCCAGGGTGAGCCAGGCCTGAGGTGCTCAGGGTTTAAAAACAAATCATTTCTACAGTTTAACAACAAAAAAAAGATCAAGAAGTGCCAACCTGGCCTGGCCTAACAGAATCCAGGGCTGTGAACACACCAACACACACATATCTACAGTTTAATTTATAGATGTGTGTGTAAATAGCAAAGTTTCAGGTTTTGTCTTTAATTTTGGTGTTACTGGAACTTTGGGAGCCCAGACTGAGCATGTACTGGATATAAGGGAAGAAATAAATCCCTAATAAAGAGATTAGCTGGGGAAAAATGGGGGAAATAGGAAAAAAAGTGCAACTTTACCACCAGCAGGGCTTGGCTGTGAGTTCTGAACTGTTTCTAGCATGCTTATTTCTTGAATCTTAATTTATTTGCTCTCTGCTGGAGGTTCTCAGAAGATTTTCTGGGTCGGAGGAGGTGGTGGTGCCTCTGTTTCAAAGCATCATCCCTGGCTGTGTCATCCCTGGCTCTCCTGGCCTGGGGGAAGGCTGGGGTGGTTCCAGGCATGGACAGAGCCGGGGGTTTAGACAGGGAGCAAAAATTCCTGCTGGAAACCTGGTGTACAGGTTTGGGTGGAGATGTTCGGGTGTCCCCCCTGCCCAGCCGCTCCCTAAATTTGGGCTCCTCTCAAGACTTGAAGTTGTGGATTTCCCACCAGGAATTTTCGTCCGGGAGGAGGAGGAGGAGCTCAGGGTGGGTTCCCTGCTCCTGCCTCTCCCGGGGCCGGGGGGAATGGGCAGAAAGGGAGCAAAAAGCTCTGGAAACACCCGGTGGAGCCTCGTGTGGCCGTGCCGAGGGTGGAGGAGCTGTCCCACGGCGCTGGCAGCTCCTCCATCCAGCCCCGAGCTGTGTCCTCCCCCCATGGAGCCAGAGATGCCCCCGGTGTCCCCAAGAGCCGCAGTGCCCCGGCTGGGGGGACACCCTCGGGGTTCATTTAATTAATTGAATTCCCTCGGGAATAATGAGGCTTCCAAAGCCCAACAGCCAGAGCTGCCTCAGCGGGTGCCAGGGCAGGCGACAGCCAGGGTGGCACCGAGGGAAGCCACCCCCAGCCCCAGTGTAGGGGGGAGAGGAGATTCAGTTCTGCCCGTGCCGGAGCAGAGGGCGCTGGAGCCCCAGAAAAATCCCGAGGATGCTCCAGAGCCGCTCCCGCCGCTCCCGGGGCTGCCGAGCGGATTCTGAGGGATGCGGGAGCCAGGGATCCCTTGGCCAGGGATGGGCTGTGGTCCCCTGGCCAGGGCTGGGGCTCAGGGGGGCCGGGGGTGCCCAGCTGGGGCCGGGCAGAGCGGAGCTGGAAACTGGGGTGATGCTTTTCCTCCGAGGAGTTTTCCCGTCCTCCGAGGAGCCCAGACCCTCGCTGAGTTCCTGTCCCTCGGCCACCAGCTCAGGGCAGCTGCTGACCCTCCAAGGGACCTCTTGGGTTTCCAGAATCTTCTCCTTGACATCCTGAAAGGGAAAAGAGCCTCAAAACGCGGCTGATCACCCGTTTGTGTATTTGGGATTTACAGTAATTAGCACCCTCTTATCCCCCCCATGCTGGCTCGCTAACTCGAGTCAAATCCTCACATGGTTTATTTACCACTCTAATGCGATAATCTCGGTCCATTGACACTTTCCCCCTGCTCCCTGGGGCTGGTTTTCGGGCTTTACCACGTTTGTGTTTGGCCGAGCTCTGCTCCCCCCCCAGATATCTCGGTAAGACAATAGGAAATGTCTCAAGTTGCTCCAGGGGAAGTTTAGGTTGGATATGAGGGGAAAATTGTCTCTCTCCAAAGGTGTCAAGGATGGAATGGGCTGCTCAGGGAGGAGGTGAAGTCACCATCCCTGGAGGGGTTTAAAAGTCCTGTGGATGTGGCGCTCGGGGACGTGGTGGCCTTGGCAGCGCTGGCTGAACGGTCGGACTCGGTGACTTTAGAGGCATTTTCCAACCTAAAAATGCCGTGATTGTATTTCCTGGGGAGCTCTGGCTCCTTCCCCCGCTCCCGTTTGCAGCGAGTGAAGCAGCGGCTGCTGCCTGTGCCTGGGGCTGCAGCGCTCCTGGCTCCGTGGCATCGCCAGGCTGGGACCCCTCAGGTGTCCCCAGAGCCACATCGGCCCTGGGGCTGCCGGAGAGAGCCTGGGGGCTGTGGAAGGTGGGGAGAGCAGCCCTGGAGCTCAGCAAAGCCGGGCCGGGTCCGTCGTTCCCCGCTGCAGGATGAGCTCTGTCCCTGCCCTGACCCAGCGCAGCCTCAGCGGTTCTGCGGATTCGGAACCCCGATCTTCTCCCAGCAGCGAGACACAGCAGCTCCCCTGCCCTCCTTTCCTTCCCCTCTGTGCCGTGGGGATCGGTTTAAGGGATCAGCTCCTCGTGTTCCTCTCCTCCCTGGGCCGTGTGAGCCACCAGAGAGAGCGAGAGAGAACTCCCTGTGACCACAAGAGATTAATTAAACAGTAAGCCCTAATTACTGAGGCTAAGGCTGACCGACTTACCGTGTCTGTAAAGTAGCTGAATACTTAATTTAGACTGTGGACATAACTTTCACCATTAGCTGAACAAACAAGGAGCAGCCGAGCTCAGCTGATGGATGTGAGGCTTCCACCGGAGCTGTCTCCGGGCGAAGATCCGGCCCTGCTGCTCTGTCACTTCTGGGGATGCTTCTGCCTCTTGCATTCAGAGTGAAGCTCATGCCGAGCTGAGCCTGTACACGACTCCGGTTCGGATAAAGTCAGATTTGAAAAGCTGTGTCGACATGGAGATGCTGAGGGAGGCACCCAGACATCTCACGGATTTGGGTAAGGGGGAGCTGCTTTCTAAAACACGAACCTGCCCCTGCCTGGGGGATTCCCTGCCTGCCAGTGTTATTCCGCTTTCAGGCTGCTTCTCGAAGTCGTTGTCGTTTGCATTTCACTGCAGGTTTGGGAAAGAAAGCAACAAAACAAATGGTGGAGAGAGTGAAAAGCGTGAAAGCAAACCCAAACCCCAACTCCCAGCGCAAGGCGGTGGAAGTAGGGCAGCCAGCTCCTATTCCTGCCTCAAGAGCTTCCTTAATAACAATAACAGATCCTAGGAAGTGAGAGTTAATCTGTAGCTGCAGAGCTTTTTATTGTGTTTCTCCTTTTCGGCGTGCATTAACCTTTCAGATTTCGAAGGCTGTGCAGTGGGCATGGCTTTTTTTTTTTATAATTCCTATTATCTGTGCTTGCTGCATGGCTCCAGATCCAGCCCCAGACAGAGTGACAGCCATTCCCCCATTAACCGCAGCTCATTGAGCACTTCATCAGACCTCGAGTTGTGTTTTCGGCGGACTGGAGGTCCCGAGAGGGTTTGAAGCCTCGCTGAGCACTCTGCAGAGAAGGAGAGAACACCCCAGCATCACAGAACAGCCGAAACAGCGGAAAACACCAGCAGAGGAATCTCGCCGCCTGTTTTGAGATGGGGGAAATGGTCATTTAAGGGCTGGAGGTGTGTCTGAGTGCCCGGGGGTGTTAAAAGTGCTCGTGACAAAGCCTTGGGGACTCCCAGGTGTCCTGGCTCTGCTTTCAGCTCTGTGAGAGCACAAACACCAACACTCTGCCCGCTCCCTTAATTCCACAGCAACAGCCATCCTCCAGCTGGGGAAGGAGAAGGCTTGGAGACGTGGTGCTCTTCTCCTTGTGTGGTCTCCAGTCCCCAGGTTCTTCACAACTTCAGAGAACTTTGGGGATCTGGGCTCTCCTGCACTTTGTCTTCGGGTGTTTCATCCCAAAACGTGGCGTTTTCCTGGCTCTTCATTTCTCTTCCATGCCTGAACAGTTTCTCTCACCCATCACTGAGAAGATGAAAAGCTCTCGGTTTTTAATCAGTGACAATGCTGACAATAACCCAGGCAGGGTGTGACTCCTGCTGCGCTGGGGTTTGACACCTGAGAGCTTTGAGTTCTGTCCAGCAAACTCCTGTAGGGTCAGGCACAGAAGGGCTGGGCTTTTGTCTTCAGCTTGCATTAAACTTTGGGAAACTGACTGGTGACATCCCCAAATTTCTCTGATTTTTTTGCCCGTCTGGCTCCAGATCTGGCCCTGCTGCTCTGTCACTTCTGGGGATGCTTCTGCCTCTTGCATTTCCAGAGTGAAGCTCATGCAGAGCTGAGCCTGTACACGACTCCAGTTCAGATAAAGTCAGATTTGAAAAGCTGTGTCGACATGGAGATGCTGAGAGACATCCAGGCAAGTGTTCAGAAGAGCCTAAGGAGGGGAGAGACCTGAATCTTAAGGAGGATTAGATGTCTAAGCATTTACCACAGACAGATATGTACTGAAAGACAGGCAAAGACTCTCAAATCTCCCTCTCCTGGTGATCAAGTCCTCGGTTAAATTGAGGTCCAAATAATGGAACAGAAGGTGTGAAGTTGTCTTTCCCTTCTGGCCGGTCTTGGGGACCAATGGGGTAGAAATGATCTTAGAGATGCTGTGGAAAATAAAAATATGATGCCTGCAATACTTTTAAGTTCCTGTCTGTGTGCAAACATTGCTTCCCCACAGAGCAAACCCTCTTCTGGTGGTGCTGGAGCTCAAAAGGGAACTCTGGGCACCGCTGAGGTTTCTTGTCCCTCTTCATCCCTGTGTCCTGTGATTTCCTGGGGATTTCCTGTGAATTTTCCTGCGTGGTGCTGTTCAGGCATTGGTCCTGCTTGTTGAAGTGTTTTCTGAGCTGAAAACCTCATTTTTGAGCTACCTGGGGCTGAACCCGGCTGCCACAGCCAGCAGCTGGGTTTGGAGTTGTGATCCAGCTATGAAGGAACTCAGTTCAAGAGGAACAGAAGGAGCACAAGAGCTCCTGGTGCCCTGGGGCTCACCCAGGGCAGGGAGGTGACGTGGGGAAGGTGCTGAGCAGGGACTGAGCCGGCTCCTGCTTTCTCTCCCTGCCCTGCTGTGGGCTCCAAGCGCTGTCCCCCCATTCCCCTTCCCTCAAATCCATTTCAGCTGATCCTTCAAACGCTGCCCTTGGTCTGTGGGGGCCTGGGAGAGCTGTGTGGTGCTGTGGGGTTGGGATGGTTCCAGCCCGGGGGGGCTTTGCCAGCAGTGCCCCCACCCCAAGCCATGAGCTCAGGGTGTCTCTTGCTCCACGTTTGTGCAGCAGCTGAGGGCAATTGGCCCTGGAGGTTTAGGACACTAAACAATGCCATGATCAGGACTTGCACAGGAGGAGCTGTGACTTCAAAAGGCCTCTTTTCCCTTTGTTCACTCTCTTATTCTCCATAAAAAGTATCAGAGCATCTTCCTCATGGATTTTACATAAAGCCACTCTACATCCTCTGGCAGACCTGAGCTCCAGCTTTAACAATTCCCTCTGCCTGCTCTGGCAGCAGGATTTTCCTCCAGCACAGCTGGTGCAAAATGGGAGTGAGGAGAGCAGAAATCCCTGGCCAGGAACACCTTGGGAAGCTGCTTTTCTTGGCCTGAAGCTCTGGACCTTCCTGTGGGCTGGAAGGAGATGTGCAGTCTGTATTGTTAGTTTATTTTTAAAGGAAATGTGCTCCTGGGAGTTGCTCTGCTTGGTAATAGCCTGGATCCAGAGCCTCAAGATGGCATTGAAAAGGCTCCTCTGTTCCTCAGCCTTGCAAATTCAGAGTAAATCACAGCCTACCTGCATTTCCCTGAGCTCACCTGGACAAAAGGTGTGCTGGGGAGCTTTGACCTTCCCTCCGAGCTGCTCCAGGTGTAGGGCAGGATCCAGGGAAGTCAGGGCACGGTGGGAGTCCTTTCCTCTCTTAAATGAAGAAATCTTCTTTCCTGCTGCTGTTTTTGCAAATGTCCCCCCTCTGTCCTGCTCAGAGGGGGATGTTGGGGTTGTGTCCCTAAATTTTAGCCGCTGTCCCTGATGCTGGCAGCCTGTGCTGCTGCCTCTGGAGCACAGCAAATGCAAATCCACTCTGTGATTTACCCAGAAACCCTTCCAGAGATGGATCCAGACTGTCCCAGCAGCTCCTGCCGGGACAAACAACCACAGCCACGGGTGTCTGCCACGATCCCGGTGTGCCAGGCACCCTGCAGGAACACTCCTGCCCTTCTGGGCCATTTTCCCTGCCCTGCCAGATGGAAATGCTGCTCCATTAAGCCCAGTCACCTGCCTCAGGCTTGGGATGGGAGTGGAAGTCCAGGGAAACGCTTGGTTGCCTGGCAAAGCTGCTCGGGGAGGAGGAAGGCTCTTTGCTAAGCAGTGCTGGAGAGCAGAGTGATTTACTCACCTCTGTCTTCGGGGCTTGCAAGGAGGAGTCACTCATGACCGAGCCCATTTTTAGAATTTTCCATGGAATGCTCTTTGCCCTCCCGTAATGGGAGATTATGGATGTCTGACCTGTTTCAGTGCTCCAAATTTCTTGCTTTCTCTTAACTCCCCTGCTTTTCTCCTAATCTTAAAAAGCCCAACTAAATCCCGACGCTTCCCCCTCTCAAAGCCAAATAATCCTCGCAATTGCAATCTCCTTCTCTTCTTTAAGGCTTCCGATGCTTAAGGTCTGCGTGATCTTCCTTAGGGTGTGAAAAAAAACCCAAAAAAACAATCCAGGGAAAAAAGCCCTGAGCATGCAGATTGAGGAAAGGGCAAACTGGTTTAACAGAGCACCCTCACGACACTCTCACATCATTTTCTCTCTGTCACGAACACCCCCACCGCCCTGGCTGCTGATTTCACTGCAGTGCTGTGGTGGGGAGTTTGTTCTGGGAGAGGCAGAGTGGTTCGGTGGCTGTAGGAGGAGAGATGGGGATGTGGAAGTCAGGATTTTCCCTGGTTCTCAATAAGACCTGATGCAAAAGACAACTCGGTTTGTTTTTTTTTAATTATTTTTTACCTTTTTAGAGCTGTTATGTCATCCATCCCCCTGGTTTTGTGAGCACAGGAGGGTGAAGATTTGTGGAAACCAATGTATTTTTTCTCCATCTACTGATTTCCGTCTGAAGAGGTGAGTGATTATTGAAAATGGCATTTCCTCTTCTAGTGGTCACTGAGAAAAAGCCAGATTTTTCCACTGAAAAAGAACCTAGGAGATGTAGTGGCCAGAAGCACAAAAGTGAAAAATTAAACCTCTAAGTAAGCAAGTTTAATAAAAATGAAATGAGTAAATAAGTCAGCTGGGGAAATGACTTTCAGGTGAAAGATAAATCCATCACAGAATACAATGCAGTGAGGGTAAAAAAAAGGTTTTGGGGAAAATTTTAAAGAAAGAAGAGCTCCCTGCACCCTCCTTCTCCATCCACAAAATAAGGCAACTTTCCCATTTGTGTGGATCAGCTCGGCAGTGCTCGGGGGTGAGGACTCCGAGGAGGAAACACTCGTTTGCATCCCTGCCCAGGGCCTGGGGGACGCTGAACCACTCCAGCCTCTGTCTCCGGGCAAAGTTTTTCCCAAAGGCTCCAGCACTCAGCTTAATCTGCAAATGACCCAAACCTGGGCTGGGGGAAAAGGCCTTTTCTTGCATTTCCAGCAAGTGCAGGGGAAGGCAACCTCCAGGCTGGAGCTGCTTCTCTCTGCCCTGGTCCTCAGGGCTTGCAGACCCCTGTCCGTGTCTGTTCCTGCTGCGTGCCACCCCGGAGGCAGCAGGATGTGATTCACCTCCTTCCCTCGCTGTTTTCCGTGCTCAGAGCAGCTCCCGGCTCCCCTCGGCTGCCGGTGCCGCCTCCGGGAGCATCTCCGGGCTGTGCTGCAGTGTGCCAGAGCCCTTCGGACACCGAGCCCCGGCACAAGGACCCAGTTCCTTCCGGAGAGTCACCCTTTGCGTCTTGCCAGACCTTATTTGTGTCACTTGTGGCTGCTGCCAGCCCTCCGACCGGCTCCTGAAGCCAGCAGATGTTCCTGCTCCAGGCTCGCCTGCTCGGTGGGTTGGTTTTGCACCGAGCTTGGATGACTAAGGCAAAAACCACATTAGCGGCGGAGTCCAGGCTTTCCTTGCCGTGGAGGAAGTGAAAATGCCCCCCTGTTGACAGCCCTGACTTCTCCGGAGGGTCCCTTCTCAAAGTTAATAGTTTATATCCCAAATTTAGCCTGAAATGCTAAAGCATTTCCTCGCCAGCTACTGCAGTGACTGTTGCCGTGCGGCGCTCCAGGAACAAGGAGGAGTTATCTCCCTGACTTGTGCTGGAGGGAAGCAACAGAGGGTGTTGGAATAAACAGGATTAAAGGATTTCATCCATAAATACAGGATTAAAGGTATCCAGCGCTCTGCAGGAGTCATTCAAACCAAGGAGAAACAAAGTAAGTTGTGCAGAAGGGCGCAGCTCTGCCCGTGCTGCACATCCCCGCATCGCCCCAGCCCCGTGAGCGCTGCGGGGACCGCAGCCCCCGCCCCGCATCCGCCCGTGCCCCGGCCCCGAGCCCCTGGGGGCCGCCAGCTGAGCCCCCTCCTCTCCCCGAACCCCATTTCCCACCGTGACCCCCCCACCCTCGGCGTCCGCGGGGTCCTGAAGGCACAGGAGCGGTGACGGGAGCTGCGCTGCCCAGCGCCGCGGCTCGGGGCACCCGTGGGTGCAGCAGCTGGGCAGGGCACATCTGGGCTGGGCACATCTGGGCAGGGCACATCTGGGCTGGGCACATCTGGGCAGCGGAGCGCAGGCGCGGGGGCTGCCCCGCCTGTGCCCCCCACCCATCCAAGCGGCGTCAGCCCCGGCCGGGGCTCTGCGACCCCCGGAGCGCTGCAGGGGCGGGGGGGACCGAGCCCTCCTTCCCCCGGGGAGTGGCCGAGGCTCCGCCGTATTTACCGGGGTGGGCGGCGGCGGCAGGGCCGGGCGGGCTCCATCCTCCCTCCTCCCTCGCCGCCCGCCCCCCGGTGCCGGTGACTGGGGCGGGCGGAGCCGCCGAGGCCGATTGGCTCCGGGCATCACATGCGGCGGGGCCGGGCCGTGCCGGAGCCGTGCCGGGCTGGGCTGGGCACGGCGGAGCGCTCCCGCGGCGGGCACGGCAGCAGCACAGCAGCCCCTTCCCAGCCCGCAGCACCCAAGGGACCGCGGCCACCGCGCCCACCCCGCGCCGCCCCGGCCATGAGGTCGGGCCGGAGAGACGCCACCTGTGCGGGGAGGTGAGCGGAGCCCCGGCGCCTTCCTCCGACCCCCGGGCAGCCGCAGCGGCGGGGAAGAGCAGGGGGTGGAGGAAGGAAAAGGGATATTTTTTTCTTTTTTGTTTTATTATATATCCATCTATTTTTGCCGCGATCGATCCCGATCCCGCAACTGAAGCCCCCGGAGGGAGAAGTGCTGCGCGCTGTGATGCGTCTTCCTCTCGCCTCGGCTGCCAGTTTGGATTGTAGCGCCCGGCTCCGTGCACTGCGAGGATGGCTCGCTTTGGGGATGATCTGCCAACCCGCTATGGAGGTGGAGGGCCGGCCGGGGCTGGAAGAGGGAGCAGCCGGCAAGGTGGCCCCCAAGCCGGCCAAAGGATGTATAAACAGTCGATGGCTCAGAGAGCCAGGACTATGGCTCTCTACAACCCCATCCCTGTCAAACAGAACTGCTTCACAGTCAACAGATCCCTCTTCATCTTCAGTGAAGATAATGTTATACGGAAATACGCCAAGCGAATAACAGAGTGGCCATATCCTTTCAGGGAGGCTGTGTGGGCACGGGGGGGAAGGTGTGGAGGGGGAGAGGGAGGCTGGGGGGCAGAGACCCCTCCAGGCAGCGCAGGGCGAGTGTCTGGTGCTGCTGCAGACGGTGCGATGGGTGTGTGTGCCGGGGAGCCGTGTGCCCGACATGATGCACGGCCGTGGCAGTCGGAATACGGGAATCAATCAGGGAATCGCTTCCGTGAGAGCACCGAGGGTGCTTTTGGTGTGCTTGATGCCAGGGGTGTGTGTAAGCCATGTCAGGGTGTCTTTAGGGGTGAGATGTACAGGTGCATGGATTAACATTTTCTACAATTCAAGTCAGGTTCTGTGAGGTTCGTGCCCATGAATCCTGATTTCTGTCTTGGAGCCTTCCAACTCTTCTGCCTCCCTGCAAATAGAAGGAGGAATGGGGGATAAAAATGGTGACACCTTAGCATTGAAGCTGCATCGATAGTAGGGGACATTGAGAGCCCAGGTAAATCCCAGGAATGCAATCATTGCAGCTCGGTTTTAGCACATCCCCTCCGGAATCCATTGGAATCAACATGAATCATGGCACTTTGATTAGGTGCATAGCCTAAGCTCAGGCTGCACGATAAAAAAATTCTAATTAGCAAAGCCTTGTGGCAGAAGTAGGCAGCAAGTGGGGAGAGGGATCATCTGCTGTATTGTGAAAGGGGCAGATGCTTTCTGTCTGAGACCCAGCTCCCAGGCCAAGTGAGCTGCCGTGAGAAGGGGGTTTTGCTCGGAATGATGCTGAGCCATAAGCAGAGGGGAGCAGGCTGGGGCTCCCAGGGAGCAGATTTTGTGTGTGTGTGTGTGTGTGTGTGTGTGTGTACAGGTGTGCTTTACACCAGGGGTCTCAGGGGAGCCGGTTGTTTTCTTTTCATTTCATATCACACCCCTATTAATCCTCAGCTAACAGCAGCAGGGCCTCCTCCCAGCCTCCTAGCAACACTTTCAGTTGCCACAGAGGCCAGCTCCTGCTTAGACTTCCCCAGTTTTCACTTCCTGAGGTGCTGACAGAAAAAATACACCAGTGGAGTCAATGCACTTCCCTTCTCTCTGAGCACACACAAACACGTATTGATCTTTCTGTCCATATTATACAATCCCAGCGATTGCTGCAATTCCTCATCCATCTCTCCTTCCCTGCATTTAAGTCTGGATAAACAAGCCCCAAACCCCCGGTGACAGGCAGAGCATCGCCTTGACTGCTCGGGTAGACTCAGTTTTTCCCTCTCCTGCCTCTTGGGAGATTCGGCTGCATCTTTCCGGGGGATGCGGGGAGGGGACCCCCGGCGCGGCGGAGCCGGCGGGACCGGAGGAGCCACCGGCCCTTCCCGGCGGGGCGGGCGGGCGGGGCCGGGAGCTTTCCGCGGTGCTGGCTTGAGCTGCCCTCGGTGCTGAAAGGAGGCTGGCCGTGGTGCTGAACCGAGCTGGGCACGGTGCTGAACCGAGCTGGGCACGGTTCTGAGCCGAGCTGGGCACGGTTCTGTATCTGAGCTGAGCACGGTTCTATATCTGGGCTGACCACAGTGCTTGAGCTGAGCTGGTGATGGTGCTGAGCTGGTGATGGTGCTGAGCTGGTGATGGTGCTGAGCTGGTGGTGGTGCTGAGCTGGTGGTGGTGCTGAGCTCATGGTGGTGCTGAGCTCATGGTGGTGCTGAGCTGAGCTGAGCACGGTTTTGAAGCCAGGCTGACCACAGTGCTGATTGGAACTGACCACGGCACTGAAGCCGGGCTGACCGTGGTGCTAAGCTGAGCTGACCATGGTGTTGAGCTACTCTGACCATGGTTCTGAAGCCAGGCTGGCCACAGTGCTGAGCTGAGCTGAGCACGGTGCTGCGATGAGTTTATCACGGCGTTGAGCTGTGCTGACCACGGTTCTGAAGCCAGGCTGACCACAGTGGTGAGCTGAGCTGACCACAGTGCTGAGCTGAGCTCATTGTGGTGGTAAGTCGGTCTGATGGAGGTGCTGAGCCAAGCTGACCACCGTGCTGAGCTGAGCTCCCTGTGATGCTGAACCAATCTCTCCACAGTGCCAAACCAAGCTCTTGGCGGTGCTGAGCTGAGCCCTCCTGGGTGTTGTGCCTGCGGTGAGGCTCGGCGCTGTCCCTGGTGCTCAGCTGAGCTCTCCATGGTGTTCAGAGGAGCTCCCTGCAGTGCTGAGTCTGTGTCTCCATGGTGCTGGGTCTGTCTTCCATGGTGCTGGCTCCATCTCCCTGCAGTGCTGGGTCCATCTCCCCATGGTGCTGGGTCCATTTCCCCGTGGTGCTGAATCCATCTCCCCATGGTGTTGGGTCCATCTCTCCGTGGTGCTGAATCCATCTCCCCATGGTGTTGGGTCCATCTCCCCATGGTGCTGGGTCCATCTCCCCATGGTGTTGGGTCCATCTCCCCGTGGTGCTGAATCCATCTCCCCACGGTGCTGTGTCCGTCTCCCCACAGTGTTGGGTCCATCTCTCCATGGTGCTGGATCCATCTCCCCGTGGTGCTGGGTCCATTTCCCCACGGTGCTGAGTGGAGCCATCGCCCGCCCTCGGCCCCCGCTGCCACCCGTGGTGCGGCTCTGCCCCAGGAGAGCTGGGGCTCAGCACAGCTCAGGGTGGGAGACGGTGGCAAAAAGTAAGGGGGGACCTGGTGCTGGATTTGGGTTCTTTCCCTCTTCCCTCCTACATCCCGAAAGGGAGCAGAGGGTTTTGTTCTCACCAAGAGTGGGCATCGCAGTTGAGCAGTAATTTATGTTTTAGACCTGTGTAGATACTCTGAACTGAACTTTTCATGCCCATCACTTATTTGCACCATGTGCTGAAGTCAAATGTTGCTGAAGAAAAATTCAGCAGATGGTGTTTAGCTGATAATCTATTTGGAGGCAGTTTAGCTTATCGATCTCATTGAAGAGCAGTAAGTATGAATAGTTTTTTATTTCCTTTGGACCTTTCACTTTCTTGCTCCCAAATTCCTTGAGCATCTCAGACTGTGTGTGTGTGTCTCTAACTCTCTCAAAGGAGAGAGGAGCCAGCTGCCTACTTTTCTTCCAAACACAGCCCAGAAAGAACCGAGGAAGTCAAGGGGAACAAATGTCTTAAAAAAAAAATAATGAAAAATCTTAGAATGCTCAATTAATGCAACTCTGTGGGTAGAAGCAGGATTCTCCTTGTATTGTCCAGTGTCTTCTTTAACTTCTGCTCCCCACTCCATTTGAATACATGATTTTAGCTACAATCATAGCCAATTGTATTGTGCTGGCTCTGGAACAACATTTGCCGGATGGAGACAAGACACCGATGTCAGAGAGATTGGTGAGTTGCAATCATTCATTTTCATTGTTTATTTTTTGCTCCTGGTCTAATACAGAAAGCAGTCGGCCATGGGGTGTTGGGAGTGTTTGGATCTATTTTAAAGCAAACAGACAGGCATTGATCTGACAATCAGGAAAAATCCGTCACGGCGAGGATAACTGTCCCCTCCCGATCCCATCTGCACAAGAATGCTTCATCACTCCAGCCAGCCCTGCCCAGCCACGGGAGAGAGCTGGACCTCGTCTCACAAATTCAAACTTAGGTTATCTCTAAACCAGGACAGGAAGGGGCTGATGAATGCTTAGAATTATCTTTGGAATCAAATGAACTTCCACGTAATTTTAATTTTCCCAGGGAGTGCTAGAACGGAGTAACCTTTTAGGATTTGTGTGTCTCTTCCTGCCACAGATCCTTCGAAGCAAACTTTGGGTTCAGATGATTACACTTCCTTTCCAAAAAAAAAACCAAAAACATGCAACCAACTCACAGAGAACAATTTACCCACAGGCTTTATGGTAATGAGCCAAATTACCTTATTTCAAAAGAAAATAGAAGAATAGCTTCAAAATAATTCTCCCATTTATCATCACCGTAAGAAAACTGTGCAATTCTTGGTTTGATTTTTCTTCTGCTTTTAATGATCTGGAACGTCTTGCATGCCTAAATGCATTAATCCTGGTGCACGTTCAAAGGATGGATAAATATGGATCCATATGTGTTTTCCATGTCGATGCTATATTATGCAAACAAAGATAACATTAGGCTTGCTGCCAGAAACGAGAGCCTCTGAATAGGGATTGCTGCAGTTCCCAAGGATGGCCCATGCTGGTGGGCAACTCTCAGAATCTCATCCTGCAGAAGAAGGAAAAAGTGTGTCAGTGAGAAATCTGGAGAGTCAGGGTCAGAATTTGCTGCTGGTTTGGGAATGGATGCGCTCCTGCTGGCTGCCCTCCTGCATGGGGCTTGCTTTCTCTCTCTGGTGGAATTATTTTTAGTGAAGAAGGTACGAGGATGAAATGAATCAATGATTTTATGTAGATCTTTCTGCCATTCTGTCTTTGTGTGCCTTGGGGCTGGTTGGCAAGGCCAGCTTGGGGGTGTGAGCAAAGCACAGGTTTTAGAGCCAGGACTGAGCTGGGAAAGTGCCTTCAGTGGTTCTAAACATACAGATTAGAGAGGGGAAAAAGCAGTTTTTGAGATGTTCTGGTTTGGCAATCCTTTGGTTCATGTTGGTTTTATGTTTCTCTGTACCCCTTGATTCATAAGGGCATCCTAGAGGCATTTTATTGTCATTTTCCCCGGTGTATTAATTCCATTTTACAGCACACACACCTTCAGATCCTGCCTAAATCATTCCAAAGGGGCACTGGCATTGCCACTGAACAGTGCCAGAGAGCTGTGTGAGTGAAATGCACAATCTCTGCCCTGTTGGCTCTGCCTCGGAGTGGAAGGAAGAATTAACCCCTGGTTTTTGTCCCAAGCATTTATGTTTGATCCAGATATCCTGAAGCCATGCCAACTACAGCACATTCATAACTCTGAAGTATAAAGTGATTTTTATTGACAATATTTACAAGTCATGAAATACTTTTTATTTTCAACATAATCTGGGAAGAGTAAGTACTGTGAGGAAGAAAACCTGTCTTTTAGATTTCAAAGCAAAACCTCTTTAGAAATCTCCTGTTTCTTCTATAAACTGGAAATTGTTTCATTGCAAATGTTACAAATCCATGTTAAACCAGAGTGGGGGAACGTTCCCATTTACATTTCCCATACATTTGCAGGTTTGTTCAGCCAAATTCTGAGTCCACGCAGAACAATAGGTGCTTTACAGCTGTCTTTAGCAGGAATGGAATTGGTCTTTTTTTGGGTGATGGTTAAGAGGTATGGCTTTTTTTCTTCTGGATTCATTAAAGATGCCCAAATTGGAGATCATCAGTGAAGAGTTAATCAAGGATATGAGGTGCACACCATAAGCCTTTTGTGGGAGATGTCAGCAGAGCTGTTGAAGGAAAACTGAAGTTGCCCTGATAATTTGTTCCACAGATACAAAGAAAAAAAATTAAGATTTTCTGTTAAAGCTGGTAAAAAAAGGGAGGAGCCCATGCAAACATTTCAATTATTTTTGTCTTTTAATCACAGTTTTCCTCCATTTATCTCCCCAAGACCTAGGATACGATCCTGCAGCGCAATCTCACCAGGCTGTTCTCTGTGCTCCTGTTATTGTCAGGCAGGGTTAACTGTGTCTCACCACATGCAATATTCCAAGATTCTGAGTGTCTGAGTTAGGAGAATTCTCTCTCTGCCCACTTTCTGTATGCACAGAAGAGCATTACTTGGCTCTGGGCTGGAAATTGTGATCAAAATCAGGGCAATGAGAAAGTACCAGTCTGGTGATCAGAGCATTTGGTGGAGAACTGGAGCACTAGCTCAGGTCCTCGATCATCAAACAAGAACCAAACTCACTCTCCCAGCAGCAGCAGACTGACCCACCCCGAGGCTCCTTCCTGCTCCGAGCTGGAAGTCCCACGTGCTCTGGATGTTGGGAATGTTTCCCTCCCATCAGAGGAACAGGTTTGTCTGTCTCCACGCAGTGCCAGCGGAATGTGGAGCCAGACTCCCTCAATCCCAACAAATACAGCGCTGTTTGTGCACTCTGGAGTGCTGCCAGCTCCCAGAGGTGCTGAGGGAGCTGTTCTGAGCATCCCAGAGCCTGCTGGTGGCAGCTCCAAATGGGAGCTGGGTCCACATTCCCAAATGTGGGAATGGGAACTTCCCATCCCAGCCCTGAACGGCCTTGCGGCTCACGAGGCTCTTGGCTGTCCACACCGACACCTCCTTCTCTCCCTGTCTCCTTCCTAACTGCTCAGTTCTCCATGAGAAGCTTCAGGAGACCTCTCCCAGGAGGACAGTGGTGATTTCAGAGCTTCCAGGACAGGAAATCTCTTTTCTGCCCCTCTGTTGGAAGGCGCCGTGGGATGTTTCCTGCAGGCTCAGGGTGTTTGGCTCCCCCGGGTTTTGGATGTGAGGACAGAACATAACTTTTCCCGGATTTTCAGCGTGACAGCTCTGGCAATTTACTAATGGATCCCATCCCCAGGCACTTAGAGCAGTGATATGTGAGCTGCTCATATTAACCTTTGCATGAACAAAGCCTTTCACACCCAAACCTCCCCAGGCTGCCACAGCCGAAGGCCAAGGAAAGACACTAGGACGTGGAGTAGGAACTGTAATGACTTTCCAGACTCAGAAGTTGTTTCTGATCAGAAACATATTGATTAAATGTGTGTTTGGCCCAGTCTCAAGCTCTGCTGTGTCCACAGCAAACAACTTGCTGGCACAGCTCTGGCTGCTGCCCAGATTCTCCGCCCTCCTTCCAAGTACGCACGAGGATGCTCATTCTCACCTGCTCTGCCCCTCTGGGACCTGAGCAGGGGCACAACCTTCGGTCTGAAGGGGCTTCAGGGTGTCCCAGCAGGGACTCTGAGCTGAGGCAGGGCCATTTCATCACCACACAGGGCATTCACCCACGTCCTTCCCTCCTTCCACCACACTCAGTCAGGCAAATCCTTCTTTTTTCAGCTGCAGGACCTCTCCCCAGTGGGGGATAAATTTTATTTTTCATCTTCTTGTTACTGCCCTGATTCTCGGGCTGAATCAGTGTAAATTTAGGCAGGCTTTAGAAAAGACCCTCTTTCTTTCGCCTCTTATTTCCCCAGCTACTCCCTGCCAACCCTACAGATGAGAGCTCTTCTTTGTAATAAATACCCAAATCCATCTGTGAGCCTTCCTGCTTCCCTAGAAGCTGAAAAAAAAACCCAAAACCCAACTCCTGACCCACTTCCTAAGAGCTCTGTGCAGCCCTAACTTTGGGAAGAGCACATCCCATGGAACCCTGGAGTACCTGGAGCCTGGCTCTTTAAAGCTGGGAGCTGTAACCACCAGGCACCTGACCTAGATTGAGCAGAGACTGGAGTAGATACCCGGCTCCAAGGAAGTGAGGGAGTGATGTGGAGGAGTGGATGTGGGTAAAGGTAGCTCTTTTTGTGTGTCTTGGAAGAGCTATTTTTAGAGGCACGCGAGTAGTTGTGGGATGGGAATTTGGGATGGGCTGGGACGCCTTTGTGTGCAGGCATTATCTGGAACTGTTGAACCAGGAGCTGCTGGGGGGGTTGGAGAACAGGTGGGTTGGGCTGTCAGAGGGCTGCTGTGTCCAGGAGGGAAGGCAGAGGAGTTGTAAGGAACTTCTGGCATCACACAGGATGATTTCTGACCCCTTCTACCTTGTTCCCTCTCTTCTGCACTGGCTTGGAGCCCTGGGATGCCTCCAGCTCTCTCTGTGGAGCTGCTGGAAGAAGATGTGCATTGTAGGGTTTCTGTTGAAGGTCATAAAAGGTCTGGTGGCCTTTGTTCCTGATTCTGTGTGGGTAAACAGCGCTGAGATTGGCAGCTGGAGCTCTGGCAGCGGTGGCTTCTGTGTCCTCTGAGCAGCACCAGTGAGGCACAGAGGGCTTGGAGGTGCAAACCCCTCCTTGGCCGGGGGGAGAGCCAGTTTTGGGGGTGGGTTTTCATTTTCTCCTCTCCATTTCGGCCTGTGGGAGCTCAAGAGGCCCCTGCTGTGTTTTGCTGCTGCCCAGGCAGTACCTGGGGGTGTCTCTGTGGGTGACTGGCACCTCCCCACAGGGGCACGGGAGGTGGAGCTGCTGGGGCTGGGAGCTCGGAAAGGCAGAGGGGAATAGACGCAGCACGGGGTGGAAGAGCTATTCCCACTGAGGTGTCTAGGGATATGGGGAACAAAACTCAAATTCAGGCACTGATGGAAAAAACCTCTCCAGGGGTTACATTTTCCAGCAGCTCGGAGGCATCCTGGGTGACTGGAGCTCTCTGGTGGACTTGCTGAGCTGGGCCATGGCCAGCCAAGCCTCCCTGGGAGAGCTGTGCTGGCATCTTACAGATCCCAGGGGGGTCAGGCTGGAGGGGACCACAGTGGTGACATCTGGGGCCACCTCCCTGCTCCAGCAGGGTCACCCCAGAGCACGGGGCACAGGACTGATGTTCTGGAATATTCCCAGTGGGGGACACTCCACAGCCTCCCTGCTCTCTGTGCAGGGCTGGGCACTGCCCAGGGCAGAAATTCTGTGTCCTGTGCAGGGAAAATTCCTGGGATCAATCCCTGCCCATTCCTCTGGTGCCACCAGAGCAGAGGTGCCACCAGACCAGGGCAGAGCCTGGCCCTGCTCTGACCCTTCCTGCACCTCCAGGGACAGCCAGGGACAGCCAGGGACACCCAGGGCTGAGGCCTCCTCTCAGCATCACCTCTCAAGGCTGAACAGGCTCAACTTTTAGGGATGAAAACCTTAATTTCTGGAGCAATTGCTGTCCTGAAATGTGGGTCTGTGCCAGAGCTGAGCAGGAGTTGCCGTACTTGTGTCAAACCTGCTTCTTCCTTGGTTCTGGGGCCACAAACCTCGACATTCCTGCTCTTTTTCCATCAGAGAACAAACAATCCCCTCTTGTCATTGGGAGAATTGCAAAATATGAGCAGCTATGCCTCAAACAGCAGCTCAGCTCTTTGGTTCTGGTGGCCAGAAACGCCAAAGCCACTGTAAAAGGGATTTCTAATCTCTCAGTGTGGAAGTTTGCTTCTTTTTTGGGTAGGGCTGCTTTGCTTCTGTTGAATTCTACTGAAAACCAGGACCCAAGGCACATTTGGAAATTGGTCACTGGTGCCAAAGCTGATGAACAAGTTCTTGAAATTTATGCCCATCGCTTTTACCTCTTGCTTTGTTCCCGTTCCCTGCCCAAATCTTCCTTCCAAATGTGAATGCTTCCATTTGGCACTGACTTTGTGTTGAAACTCCTGTCAATAAAGTCTAATCCTGAGAGATCTGGTGCAGAGATGAAATAAAAGGTTTAGTAAAATTGTAGGGGCTGAGCTTGATTTTCTCTGTAGAGAGCAAGGACACGAATCTGAGATCTCAAGGGATGTGTTAGTCTGCACCACGGACCCGAGACACAAATCTTGCTGTTCATGGGAGGGGTTGGGGATTTCTCCCTGAACCAGATCCCCAGTGAAAGGAAAACAAATGAGGCTGCAGCTGTGAAAGTTGATAAAATGGAGGAGAAGGAGCGGAGAAAGAACTGATGGAATAAATGATAAATAAATAATTTCCTGTCAGTGCTGTCAGGCTCGCTGCGCTGATTTGCACCCCAAGACACCCTCTTGTTTCAGGTTCCTGGATGAATTGCAGAGCATCTTCTACACCAATAACTCCAGAAACCTGTCATCTCTAATTTAAATATACCCTTAGAGCAAAATTTCCGCATCAAAATTCCCTCCAGAACATTCCATAACGGTGGAAAGTGTGGCGTGAAACCACCAGGATGAAGGCCAATAGAAGTGCCAATTCGTAAAGAAAATTCATTCCAGAGAAATAACAATGGAATTCCTCCCTGAGCTTAGTTCCAGTAAAGTTAAACCTTCTAATTTCTGTTCAGAGAGTGGGGAAGGTGTGGAGCTGGTGCCTGCAGCTGTTTGGAGGACTGGTTGGCAGAGCAGGAACGTGGATATCTCCTTGACTCCTTTAATTTCCCTTCTTTTCCAGGACGACACCGAGCCGTACTTTATTGGAATATTTTGTTTTGAAGCTGGTATCAAAATCATCGCTCTGGGCTTTGTTTTTCACAAAGGCTCTTACCTGCGCAACGGCTGGAACGTGATGGATTTCGTCGTGGTCCTCACAGGGTGAGTGAGCTCCTCTCCCCCCGAGCTTTTTGGGGATTCTCACCCTGATTTGTGCTGTTTCTTTACTCTGGGTTGGGCTGGGGCTGGCTGAAGTGGAATAGAACTAAAAACCTGCATTTCTGGCTGTAGTAAACCCAAGAATGGCTCTTGTGCTGGGTGAGTCACTTGCCAAGCGTTTGAACCAGCTCAAAAGTGGTTTTGAGGATATTTCCTTGTAGATATTCCAGTGTGTATCTGATCCAGACACTTCCTGACATTTCTGTGACTTTGCAGGTTATAATTGCCACTGGTACTTGAACCTGATTTAAATCAATTTATTTTCTGACGTTACAGGATGACTTTAGAAGTCAACATGGAGTGCACTAACAAATTAAATGCATCCTATTTTTAAGCTGTTACAACTCTGAAATGGGCTGAGTTTCTGCAGGAATGAATTTATTCCCCTATAAAATAACTTTTCTCAGAAGAATTCAAAGGTGTTTGAAACGAATTCAAAATGTCCTATTAAGGATGGAGGTGAAAAGGTTACGTGTGCATTTTGTACCCTGGTTTGAGATGATATCACTGATCTCTCTCTTGAAAACGCTGACAATATTTTACATTATGCATTGCAGCAGTTTCTGTCTATTTATATAAATAGAGGGTGATGCTGGTGGATAATGAAAACATAAACATGGACACTTCTAGTCTACAAATTGGGCTTTAAAGCCTCAGAGGAAACGATCCAAAGGTCTGCGCGAGGTCCTGAGCTTGCAGCCTTCATCTTGGAAGGATTTCAGTTCGTTTCTCCCCAGAAACTGCAGCCTGGCTCCTGCTGCTGATATTCTTCCCATTATCCATCCTTTCCCACACCTTCCCTGCCTGTGTGTGTGCTGAAGGTGGATGTTCCCTGCTCCTGGTGGTGGTGTGGAGTAGGGAAATGCTTGCATACATATACAAATGTGTTCATTAGCTCCATGATCACTGTAATTCCATTTGCATTCATGGCACCCTGTGATACAGCACTCCAGAGGCCAAAGGGAATTCTTGATGTATTAAGAGGAGGAGAATAAATATGCAGGGCTTGATTCTCCTGCTGCTGGGGCTGGGTATTTAATCAATAGAAACTTCAGTGGAGGCACAAGGAGAATCAGATTTCCATACTTAGAAGCAGGGGGTACCAGGATGAAAAGAGAATTAGCACAGATGCCACAATTATTCTCGCTGAAGCTCTGTTCTGATTCCTAGTTAGCTCCACGCAGTTGTGTCAAAAAAAAAAAATAAACATTATTTTAGAAATAATAATTTATATATATATATAATATATAAATATAAAATATATATAAAAATTTAAAAATATAAAATAGATATAAAAATATAAAAATATACTTTATAAATATATAAATAATGTATTTATTTAAATTTTAATATATATTAAATATTTATATGTAAGAAATATAAAATAAGTATAGATAAATATATAATAATAAACAATAAAAATAAAAAATAGAAATAATTTTATAAATATATAAATAATTTTATAAATATATAAATAATTATATAAATATATAAATAATTTTATAAACATATAAATAATATATTTATTTAAATTTTAATATCTATTAAATATTTATATGTAAGCAATATAAAATAAGTATAGATAAATATATAATAAACAATAAGAATGTAAAAATATAAATATTTTTATAAATATATAAAGAATGTTATGAATATATAATTGATTTTATAAATATATAAATAGTTTTATAAATATATAAATAATTTTATAAATATATAAGATATAAAATCGAGGCCCTGATTCTGGAAAGGACTTTGGCATTGGTTGAATTTATCCTATAGCAAAGCATTCCAGCATATGCCGGAATTCAGCTGACTCCAGTGGTTCTCTACTTAAAGTTCAGGCTCTACAGAAAAGCTTTTCTGAACCCCAGCCACATTGTTTAGGCACGATTCGAATTATTTTGATTTTTTCTTTTCCCCTCTGTGAACTCAAGACTCCGGAGTTTGTTTGGTTTGTTTTACAACCCAGACATTCCGAGTTTTGCGGCCGCGGGCACCCCGGAGCTGGGTTTCTTGTGGGAGCTGTTTGCAGCACTGTTTGATCCTGGAAAATAATTGTGGAATATCAGCTTGATGAGACAGCTGGAACAAGGACCCCCGGTGCCATCTGCAACCCCGCGGGTGCCTTTGAAGTGCCATCCTGTTAACGTCACCGCTGCTGTTTCCAATGGTGACACCAACTGGGCCCTGCTGAAATCGCCTTGTACAAGGGCTTCCCACCAGGCAGCAGTGCAGGGGTGGCAAAGGCTGAAACTCATCGGCATCGAGTCCAAGAGTCATCTCCTCTCAGGAGATCCAGGCCTCTGATGCTCCTAATTCCAGGGATGGATTTTACAAGGCGCTTGAGCTCGTGCCTGATTTTTGGCGTTAGGGGGAAGCTACTGAAAATAACAGAGTTACTCATGCTCGGTTTGATGCTTCCCTGAATATTTCCAGCCCAGGTGGAGGGAGCACTGAAAGCTCTGCAGCTTCAGGGGGTTGAATTAGTGTTTTCTCTGTAGCCTGGTGTGTTTTGCTCTGCATTGCCCAGATCATGATGAAGTTCTTAGCTCACTCCTGTGTTGCCATGGGGCTGTGCTGGAAAACTGGAGTTCCTCTTGCTTGGGTTTCCTTCAGTGGCCAGAACCCTTTCACCTGCCCACTGCATGCATGAGCTCAGGTGAGAGGGGAAACCTGGCCAGGGATGTTTATTTGAGACAAAATCCTCCTTATTTCTGCATCAAGACTTCAAAGTCAGCTCGATGAGCAAGAAATTTCCTGCTGACAAACCCTCCAGGGAGGGCAGCAAGGTGGTGACACGAGTGGCACCTTCATTTTCATTTCTGTGGAAGGCAGACTCAGATCTGTGTGTTTCAAAAAAATGATCAAGCTGTAATTTATTAGGGAATAATAAAAAAGGACATTGCTAAGCCAGTACTTAATGTGTTCTTATAAATATAGATAGGTAGGACATCACTGTTTGAAATATCATTTTGCTACTCTATCAAAAGCTTCCCTTTGCCATATGTGCGAGATTTCTACTTGAAAATGTTACTTCATGTTTCCCAGGCAGTGCTCAGCTCCAAAGCTCAGTTTTACATTGATCTTCAATGTTAGAGAGGGATTTTGATTCCTCCTCTTTTATTTTCTTTTTTACTTCTGTGTAAGCATGAAAGATCATGGGAATGTTCCATGATGCCCCACACAGAGCTGTGTACCTGCTAATCCTGCCCAGTGCCCGTTTTTGTTAAGGTAAATGGTGAATGTCAGAAAACCTGATCTCATTTTCAGCTTTTAGCTAAGCCCCAGAAAAGCAAAGAGCAGCTCTGCTCTCATTCTCTGTTTCCATAGGAAAAAGGCCAGCCAGAGTCTGGGTGTGTTTTGGAGGAGGCTGTGGGGGAAGGCTCTGCATTGATTGAACTTAGCCTTATGTAAATATTCCAGTGATCATGCAGCAATCCTTCCCACCTGATTTTTCCAACCCTTTTTTTTTTTTTCCCTTTTTTTTAAAAATTTTTTTCTTTGGCTACTCAGCGCCTGCACACTGGAATTATCGATAAAGATATTTTTTATCTACCTGCAATGAGGGAGATTTTGTTTGTCAAAAGCAGACAGCAGAACTTGTTAATCAGGAAATACATCAGGGCTGTGTTCCATGCAGCCAGGATCAATATCCTATTGAGCTAAACTCGAGTCTAACAGATAGTGGCCCAAAATGGCTTTGGTTTGCTGTTCCAGAAAACACTCCCTCGGTTTCTTTTCCCAGCAATGCTGTGGTGCCTATTTCTCATTTGCTTCCAAGGAAACCTGTGGATCTGCTGTTAATAAAGGCCTGGGAAAAGAATAGGTTGTTCTCCTTGAAAGATTTTGTTTCCTCTGTGATTTTTTTAGCGATTTCTGGTGATCTCCACCAGTTGTAGACGAGTCTCAATGAGAGCTGCTCCTGCTGGGATGGGCCTGGTGCTGCTGGGGAGAAAAACACACATTTTATAGCTCCTGCTCTTTTTATTTCCACCTTTCTGTGGGCTTGCATTGGCTCCAGTGATGACATCACCCATTAGCAGCTCTAAATCACACAAAATTGCAGTTTCTCAATTGGCCTGGGACTGGATGATCTTAATGCACTTTTTCTAAGGTGGAGGCAAAGGGACTTTTTAACTCTTGCTGCTGAGTGCTTGGGGTTGAAAATCTCAGAAATCCAGAGAGGTGTTGTGGGAACAATTTTGTCCTGTCCCCAAATTCCTCAGATGGAGCCACGAGCTCTGATTCAGGGCCTGGAGGGTTCAGACCTGCTCCTCTTGGACTTCATGGGAGGTTTTCTCCTGGGCTTTGGATGCAAAGCCTGAAGAACTGCTGGGTTTACATGGAGCTGGTGTCAAGGGGAAGAATGGAGAACAAAGCATGGACAAAATGACATTGATCATTGATTCCCAAAATTCAGATGTCCAGGGATTTTTGATGGGGAAAAAAAAGGCTTTTAAACCATGATGTCCAAGGGGCCTGTCCTCAGTTGTGTTTTGGAGCTTGTTTATACTTTTGGTTTCATCATATCATGGATAATGGGCCTTAAGGTTTAATTCCATACCCCAAGAAAGGAGCTGCTTGTCCCTTTTTCATCACCAGCTACCTGAGATTCCCCTTGGTGCCTTCTAGTAAGGTTTGAGGAGTTCCTTTTCCTGCATGCCTACGGTTTTGTGGAACGCCAGCATTTCCCCAGCCAGAGATTTATGCTGCACAACCTCCCTTGACCTGAGGGCTTTTCTGTGCACCACAGGCCTTTGCTGCTGCTCTGGTCCTTTCCCAGTTCTGCCACATCCTCATGGAGTGACCACAACCATGTGGTGTTTGTCCAACACCAAGAGCGGCTGCAGGTCGGTGTGAGATAACAGAGTGCTTGACAGGACCATGCTCTGTCCTTTGTGAGCAGAATTAATTTCTTTTGGCTTCCAATCAGCCTGGATTAAACACTCTCGAAGAGTCCTGGTGGCTTCTTAAGCCAGTTGGATCAGCTGCCTGGATCTCTGGGTGGGACTGGCAGAGACAGCGTGTGCCAGGCCCGGAGCTGCCAAACGATGTGCACAAAGTCTCTGCGCGGGTACGGATGTCTCAGGCTGTCTGGAACAAATTACAAAAGCCAGAATTATCTTGATTGTCTGAGAAATGTGCTCCCAGCTCCCAATGCTGCTAATAATTTGGAAGGCAACTCATTTAGCAACAGCATCAAGCCCTGCTCATCCTCGATGTGAGCGGTGCTGGTTACCAGGATCATCCTGCTATGTGGGCAGTGGGAGCTGCTATTCCTGGTGCTGCATTTGAGGAGCAGCAGCCTTGGATGCAGCGATGACTGACAGAGTGGGAGGCACAGGAACCACCCAGCCCGGGCTGTGCAGCAGATTTGGACCTTGGATGTGCCCCTTTGAGGTGGATGGACCTCCCAGACAGGGTGTGGGGGGAGAGGTGACCAGGGAAGGGTTCGAGAAGGAAATGCCTGGTTGAGGGCTGGGATTCTTAAAGCTGTCAAATAATTCATAGAAGCTTTGGCTCCACCATTTCTTTCTTTCCATGTGCCTGTGCATTCAGAAGCCCTTAAATGAGGATATCTGAGCTCTGGGATTGGCTCTGGTGTACTTTGTTTACAAGGGTGACAAGATGAGGGGAAATGGCTTCAAACAGAAGGGAAGATAGGATGAGATACCAGGAAAAAATCCTTCCCTGTGATGGTGAGGAGGCCTTGGCAGAGGTTGCCCCTGGATCCCTGGCAGTGCCCAAGGCCAGGCTGGACAGGGCTTGGAGCAGCCTGGGATGGTGGGAGGTGTCCCTGCCCAGTGGCACTGGATGGGCTTTAAGGTCCCTCCCAACCCAAAACCTTTCTGTGATCCTTTGATTCTACATTCCACTTGCAAATAACCATAGAACTAATTAGAAAAATGAAATTCAAGTGAAACCAACCCCCTGGGATGCCCTGCAGCACCCCTTTAGGTAGCTGCTCAATGCTTTGTTTATCAGCTCTGGGGATGTGGGGAATGGAGGGGTCGGAGGAGGGAAGCGCAGATTTCCCTCTGCTTTCCCAAAGTGGAAATTTTGGCACTAGAAAGCAAAGCAGAGCAGCAACAGGAGTTGGGGAAAGGGATACTTTGAGGAGGACCAGGCCAGTCCTGGTTGGCTGCCATGAGGAAAAGGAGCTGTTTGTTTGGGGTTGGTGATGGACTCGGGGCGAGCGCTGTCAGCTCCGTGCGTGAGTCATGCAAGGAGCAAAGCCTTTATGGATTTTAATGCAGCTGGTCCTTGTTTTCCATTCCTTTTATGCTCCAGTGATGGATGGACGCTTGCTGGTTCAGAAGAGCAAAGGGTCCCTTCAGAAATGAAATCAGATCAAGGTGGACAAGACACAGGGAATTTACCTGCAAGGTGTTCTGGCTGGTGGCTGAGGGCAGCAAGGGAGGAAGGCAAGCGACCAAACCTTCATTTCTGAAGCAGAGAGTTTGTAACTGGGAGGGAGGAGGGTGTGTGAGGTCTAAGTTTGAACAGAAATTGTTCTATCCTCTGTCCCTTGGCTGTCTGGGCTCTTGGGGAGCTTCTCTTTCAGAGAAAACTGGACAGGGAGAGAAGGTTTGAGGGCTCTAAACCCATCTGGTGAACGTCCCCGGTTCCTTTTTTACCCAGTGGAGCAGCAGCTTCCTTGGGACTGGAACTTGTTTTCCATCTGGGCTTGTTTCTCTGAGCAAAGGGGGGCCCAGGCTGTGCTGAGCCTCTTGGAGTGTTAATTAGGGCTCGTGTCTTTTTTTGTTGCTTGTAGTGGCTTTTCTGCATCGATTTTGGTGGGGGTGGCTGGAGGCAGGTTGAGAGAAGCGGGTGGGTGAGTAATTGTGTGGCTGGCTGCTAAATCAGGAGACTTTCCTGGGCAGAGGAGGACTCTGGGCTGTGCTTAGAGGAAGGCTGCAGATGGTCCCAGCCCCTCAGAGGACCTGCAGGTGGGGACAGCCCTTCCCTGGTAGAAATTATCCTTCTCTGGCTCTGCTCTGGTGGTGGCAAACCAAATGTTTCAGGTCAGGGAACTTCTCAAGGGCAAACAGATAATGAGATTGATGTGCTGCTCTCTTACTTTATTAAAAGGGACTGGGAGGTATCGAATACCTGGGATGGGAAGTGGTAATGATGGAACAGCACGAGGAGCCAGGAAGTCGAGGCACAAACAAACCCCTTTTTTATCAAAGAGAGAGGAAACAAAACCATCCAGGTTTCCAATCTTGTGCCCACTTCCACGTTTTGTGCCTGGCTGTGCATCCTGGAAGCTTTGTGCTCACAAAGAGGGGCTGCCAGACAATGTTTATGGGTGTTTTCCTCTCCCTGAAGCTGGGCAGCTGTCAGGTAAAAGTGACCATCCCAAGTGAAAGCAAGGGTTGCTTCTCATGGCAGCCAGAGCTTTATCAAAGACAGGCAGGATCATTAGTCCAGAGTCCAGATAGTATTTTTAGCTTTTTATGGCTCTCAAAGGCAGGTGGGTGGCAGGGAAATATTGTCTCTTGTGAGGGAAGCAGCTGCACAGGCAATCGTGGAGCCTGCAGGTGGGAAGAAGACTCTGGACCTTGGGATCTGCTCCTAAAGTGTGATCCTGCCCTGGCAACCGTGTCCTGTGGGCACCTAGAGGTGGAAAACACTGGCAGCTGCTCTTGGAGCTGGGTGTGGATATTGGGAATTCAACCCCAAACCAGCAAATCCAACTGCAGCTCCAAAGTGCTTTAATTTCTTATTTTTAATGCTTCCTAGCTTAAAAACAAACAACAAAAAAAAATTTGCCAAGCCCAAAATACCCAAGTCCTGTGTGTGGTGTTGAGTGCTGTCCCATAATTAGATGAGGAGGAGGGTGCAGGTTACCTCAGACTCCTGTTTGTCAAATTCTGCTGTGTCCCAGTTTGGATGGCAAAGTGCCTGCTCATCTGAGAGGAGAAGAACCTGCCTGTGATTGTGGAAAAGGGTGAGGATTTGGAAAATCAGCCTGGTTTTATCTGAGTGTCAACAGCACCACGTCTGCACACGCATCCTTGGACCCTCACCCCAAAGGCTTTGGGTGCTCTCTGACCATTCCCTTCCTCAGGGCACTCTGAAAGCATCAACAAGACTTTGGTTAGGAAAAGTTGGATTTGGAAAACTGATTTTCCATTCTGCTCTTGCTGAACCAGCAAGGAGGTGTGTAGGATGCTCTGGCCAGGGCTCTGAAAGCTGGGTCTAAAGGAGGTGTGAATTCCAGGTAGAGCCAAGTCCAGGATCAGCACCTGGAGATGTTCTTCCACACAATTCCACAGGATTTTTTGCTCTACTTCATCTCTCTTGCATCTTCTCTGTGCTGAAGGGTCTGATGGGGTTGGGACAGAGGAAGGGATCCCAAGTGAACGAGGTCAGGCTGCAGGATGGATCCTCTGGATGAACTCCTGACCCTGGGAAAGCCACTGGCCATTCCTGCCTCCTGTGGCACACATCAAACCTGTGAGCTGAGCTTAGAGGCTTTGGAAAGTTCCCTGATCCTCACAAAGGGTCATGTCCACCTAAACAATGCCCAGGAAAAACCTTTCCCTCCTGGCATGGTCAGCATCAGCTAAATGCGTGTCTGACACAATTTTGTCTCCTCCCTCATCCGTCTTCCCATGTTTTGGTGGCCAGCACAATCACCTGCTGTGGCTTTTGGATTAATAAATGAAACCAGCTCGTTGGCTCGGTGATCTCAGGGTGGAGCACTCAGGAAACAGGTCAGGTTTTTCTGGTGGATATTCTTATTCTGTCAGTGCTGGAGTTGTCTTGGTTTCCGAGCTGGCTGCAGGGCTGGGTGTGTTTGTGTAGGTGGTTCTCGTGATCAGCTGCAGAATTTTAAAAGCCTCCCTCTGGAGCAAGAAGTTCAGGTCACTCCTGAGTTAAACCCAATTTTAGACAATAATGGGTTTAGCTGCTGGCTCAGTTCAAGTCAGTTCAGGTTGGGCTGGGTGAGATTTAAGCAACGAAAGGATCAGGAATAGAGGCTGAAGCAGTGCTGGGCTTCCCTGGGAATAGAAATTGTTCTTGGGGCTCTCCAAAGAGGGGAGGGCTGCTCTCAGCCAGGAACTGTGGGCAGAAGGTTGTTCCTTAGGGAAGTTTCTGAAGAGGAGGTAAAATTGACTCCTTCCTTTGCCTCATTACACAAATTCCCTGCAGGGCTCTGCACAACAGGAAGGTCCCAGAGTCAGACTGAGGCTCCAGGAGCACATTGATGGTCCATGGGATGATGTAGAAGCAGAGAAGTGAAGGACAAAAATGAGCTGCTTGGAGAAGACTGAGGCTTTTTCAGCTACAAAATGCTCCTGTGCTGAAGGACTCTGATAATCAGAAATACTTGGTTGGATGTAGCTTGCTTCCAGTTCAAAAGGAACCTAAAAGAACTTAAATTGGGGCTCTCAGCTTATTTTCCAATTAAAAAGAACTACAAGATGAAGACAGTTCAATCTTTCAGCCTTTTGGCTCAGTTTTCCCTTCTCAAACACCCTGAACCGTCCTTAAATAAAGTTTGGGCATGGGAGCTTAGGATGAAGGCTGTGAAAGTGATTAAAGGGTTGAAGAAATGTCCATTTAAGGAGAAATGAAAAGGCTGAGAGAGTTAAAACTAAGAGCAAAGTCTCACAAGGGGGTGAGATAGATAAAGAGAAGCAGAGAGGAAATCATGTTTCTCTGTCTATTTTGGTAGGACTCAAAAAGCATCAGCGGCGAAAATGAAGTTTTAGAACTTCTTCACTAATGGAAATGTAATTAACTCATGGAAATCATCACAAGAATTTGCTCCAGCTGAAATGGGCTGGTTTGGGTCTTGAGACCGAAGTAGCCTTGAGATCATCTTCAGATCCACCAGAAAGGAAATGATTTTTTTCTGAAGTGGGATGATTAGGCCTTTCCCTGGTGCTCCCTGGGATAAGTTAGGTGGAAATGTGAACTGGCTGTTTCATAATTGTCCTTTTCTTTATCTTGTAATTTCTTCTGAGTCCTGCAGGAGCCACGGCTCGGGAGCAGGGTCCAGCCTGTTACAGCCTGACCTGGCAACACGACTTTGGCACTTTAGACATGAAACAATATCGATAGGAGTGGTTCTGTTTCATCACTTCATGTCTGATTTAAAGATCAAACATCCTCCTGCTACAGCTCAGAGAGAAACTTCAATGCTTCCAGTGCTGAGTGTGCCCTCCAACCCCGCGAGCCTCAGCTTCGGGAAAAGATCTGGGGCTGAAAATTGTCACTGGTTTAAAATGAATCCCGGGTGGTTTCTGGCACTGTGGATGTCACTCTGATAAAGGAGGGCTGGTTTTGTAGAGGAGGGAGGTCTGGCACCCTCAGACCTGGTGTCACTGCTCCCTTTCCGTGGTGGAACATCCCCTTGACCTTGCTTTGGGAGGATCTCAGCCGCAGCCTCCCAGCTTCGCAGGATTTGGAGCACAGGAGAAGATTCTGGCAGGTGAAATTATCTAATCAGAGGGTGGCCCTGTCCTCAATGAGGCTTCAGTCAGACCTGAGAGCTCGTCCAGCTGCCACAAGTCAGGCATGAAAGCTCTCCTGCTGGGGAGGAGCATTAACAAACCTCCCTCCCAGTGCCAAAGACAAATCTCTGCTGCTTGTCTGGCCTCCAGCGCTGGGAGAAGGGTGGCAGCCAAGGGCTGTGTGAGGCTGCAGGGAGTTATTTCCACGCTGGGAAGGGATCTGCACTCTTGGCTAGGCTCGGTAACATTTCTGTTACCCACCTACCTGGGGGTCATTAGAAATAGGCCTGGAGAAAAGGTGAGGTGAAGTCTCAGCTTGATAAAGACAGGGATCGCTGAATCCTGGCTGCTCTGGCTGCAGGATGAAGACTGAACTCCAGAGAGCTCCTTACATTTCTTTTTAATCCCATTATTTTCAGAAGTTCATACCCATGTGCTCCAAGTAAGTGATGCTGTATCTGTTCAAAACCATTTAGCTGATAACATAAATAACCTCATCACAGATCTCTGCAGCTTATCTCTGCTCTGAGAAATGTGCTGAAATGAAAAATTCTACCTTTCTTCTCTTCTGATGCCAAATCTCAGCCTTATTTCCCCACTTCCCGGGCAGAAGCATTCCAAATTCCTCGAGTTCTGTGGCCAGACTTACCTCTTGGACTGGCTGGATGAATCCTGAGCTTCTTTAAATTTCTTGTTCTGTAATAATCAATAAAGTACTAAAACTGGATAGGTACAATAAAATAGGATTGGGAAATGTTTCGTTACCAGTTGTACAGACAGGACCACCCCAAGCCTATTTTTAAAAAATGCTGTATTTTCTTTCACTCTCTGGTTACAACTTCAAATCCAGTTATAACAGATACAAAATAACGTAACCCCTGCCTTTCACAAAAGGTGACAAGGACAAAGGAAGCTTGGCATGATCCAATTTCTTGTTTTAATTTGAAGCATGAAAGAATAGGAGATGATGGGAGCAGTTAATGCTGAGGCAGATCCAAGATAATGCAGTTCTGGTTCTCCTCTGCAGCAGATTGGGCAATGGGTGGGATTTTGGCCATTCTGTTTTTCTCTTCTGCTCATGTCTTTGGCTAATAAGAGATTTTAGGCTGTTTCTTTTCCCTTTGTTTCCACATTTCCACCTCCTTAGAAATGAAGGCAGTGCTGGTGCCTGACTTTGTAACGTACTCGTGAAGGAGGCTGGCTGTCAGCACTGAAAAGTAGTGAGTTTAAAACGTCTCAAAAGAAGTAAAAATAAGCCTTTAAAAATGTTGAAATGAAGTGTGGGGAACTTGAATCAGAAGTAAAGGAGATGGTAGCAGCATCATCTTCTAGAAATCTTCTAGCTGCTCACTCACAGTGAGTGGGAGACTCTTGCGCGGAGCTCAGCGCTCGTGTTCCACGGGGAATGTGTTAAATCCACGGCGTGGCACACACAGAGCTGCAGCTGGGGGTGTCTGTCACAGCTGAACCCGAGGCAGGATTGGACCTCTGGGGGAGGTGACGTGCTCTGAGCCCAAATGTCCACCAGTGTTGTCACTGACTTGTGAATGAGGGGCTCTGCTTTGGATGGAGAGAGGGGAATGTCCCCCACGGCACAGTCAGCGCTCAGGATCGTGTCCTGCCTTTGAAATGCTGGGATCAGGGGCTGATTTTCAAAAGTTGTGGCTCATGAATGGAAGGGAGAAGTTGGGAGTGTTTTTCCAGTGCCTCTTTCCACAGAAGGATGGGGCTGTAAAGGTTTGCTGCAGCAGGAGCCTCCCAGGGGAGCAGCAGTGCTGAAGCCACAGCTGTGACCTCTGGCCAGGTTCAGCTCTTTGGGGTTCAAAGGTCACATCTGAGCAATCAGCCGAGGCCTGCTTGGCATGAAGGTGCCCAGGGGACAAAAGAAAGCAAAATTTTTATTTATTTTTCCTTTTTGAAACCTGGAAGCCCTCCAGCTCATCAAACAGCACTTCTGCTTCTGGTCCCTCTAGGGCTGCCCTCTGATCTGCCTTGTGTGGGAAGGATGAGAAACCCTTTCCTACAAAGAAATTTCTACTACAAACCTCTGGTGTCCCTCTGTGAGGGCTGGAAAATGGAGAATTAACATCCCTTTTCCTCAAATCAACCTTCTTGTCCATTAGCAGGAATGGAATAGCCCCCCTGCATCTTTGGAAACCTTTGTTCCACAGGAGGAAGTTTTGGGTGAGGCTTAATTTCCATCTAATAGCCTGTTAAAATCTTCACATGGTTTCTTGGAGAATGCCATTAAAAATCAATTACATTAATGGGGCTCAGTTGGAGCTGTGCTGAAATATGGATGGGATCAAGGAAAGTGACTTTGCAAAACAGGGTCCTTGGTGCTGCAGCCATTTATTCCTCTTGATCTCCCCAGGTTTCCGTGTGGACCAAACCTGCTCTTGGATGTTATCAGCTCTGCAGAATTCATTTTCTCTCCAGTGCTTGTTCAGGGATGAGTGCCATGAACTGTGCTGGGAAGTCACTGCCAGGGGGGTTTGGAGGGGCAAATTCCCTTGCTCTGGTAGAGATGGTGCTGGACTGCTCGGTTAAAAGCACCCCAGCACCACTGCAGCACCAGGAGATCCTGTGAATCCAACCGCAGAGCCTGACCTGACACCTTAGAGGTGTCTGGGGCTGTGCTGCTGACACTGCAGAGTGTCCACGAGCTTATCGTGTGACAAAGGGCCTGCAGATATGAGAGGATGGAGAGAAAGAACTTTCTGTCCATGGCTGCTGGGTTGTTAAACTGATTCTAACGTGGGCTGTGAAAGAGGATCCTTATCCATGGAATGTGGTGACAGAGAGAGGCTGGATGTCCTTGCAGGAGAGGTGCTTGGAAAGGTGAGTCCTGTTGTGAGACTGCTCAGGACCTTGTGTAGAGATGGGACCGAGAAGTCCCTGTCCACTGAGAGGTCACTCTGTCCACTGAGAGGTCACTCTGTCCATTGTGAGGTCACTCTGTCCACTGAGAGGTCACTCTGTCCATTGTGAGGTCACTCTGTCCACTGAGAGGTCACTCTGTCCATTGTGAGGTCACTCTGTCCACTGAGAGGTCACTCTGTCCATTGTGAGGTCACTCTGTCCACTGAGAGGTCACTCTGTCCATTGTGAGGTCACTCTGTCCATTGTGAGGTCACTCTGTCCATTGTGAAGTCACTCTGTTCACTGTGAGGTCACTCTGTTGTGAGGTCACTCTGTCCACTGTGAGGTCACTCTGTCCACTGAAAGGTCACTCTGTCTGTTGTGAGGTCACTCTGTCCATTGTGAGGTCACTCTGTCCATTGTGAGGTCACTCTGTCCACTGAGAGGTCACTCTGTCTGTTGTGAGGTCACTCTGTCCACTGTGAGGTCACTCTGTCCACTGAAAGGTCACTCTGTCTGTTGTGAGGTCACTCTGTCCATTGTGAGGTCATTCTGTCCATTGTGAGGTCATTCTGTCCACTGTGAGGTCACTCTGTCCATTGTGAGGTCACTCTGTCCATTGTGAGGTCATTCTGTCCACTGTGAGGTCACTCTGTCCATTGTGAGGTCACTCTGTCCATTGTGAAGTCACTGTCCACTGTGAGGTCACTCTGTCCACTGAGAGGTCCCTGCCCACTGCCCACGGGGTGGGATTTAATGGGGTGAGATTTAATGTGTGCCCCACTGCTCAGGGCTGTGCTGCAGGGCACATTGCCTCCCCCCAGAGCTCGTGTTTGGCAGTGGTGGCACTGCTTTGGTCCTGCTGCTGCTGTAGGAAGCGTGGCTGGAGCTGGGGCTGCACTGGATCTGCTGGGAAAGCTCCACCTGGATCCTCGTGGCGTTGGGATGAGGGGCTGAGGTGGGGCTGGGAAGGAGCCTGAAGTGGCCACCAGTGACTCGAGGTGAAGACAGCTCAGGAGAGGGACAGAGACAAGGTGTGTGTGTGTCTGCTGTGTACTTTCCATCACACTTTGAGCCTCTTGGATAAGTTTTTTTTTGGCAGGAATGTTTGTAGAGGGGATCTGTGGGATCCAGCTGCCTCGTGCCAGTGTTTCCAAACGCTGCAGCTGGGTGTCCTGAGGGACTGAGCCGTGGGGCAGAGCCCTGTGGGGTTTGCACCCCAGTGCCAGGCAGTGCCTGGGGGTCTGTGAGGCTCAGGGACAGCCACAAGGGCTGGGCTCTGCCTCTTGTCCAAGAGAAATTTGTGATTTACAAGAGCCCCTCCTCCCCATGGCGGTCACACCTCGGTTTGTTTTCCTCTTTACAAACGAGGCTCTCGAGCAAAACCAAAACAAATGAAAATCTGGGAAAGATTTAAAGCAGAAGTGGGGTGAGCATGTCCCAGTTCCTCCACGTGCCTTGGCTGAAGGACTCCAACCTCAGCCGAAGAGAACCCCTGGCTGCCGGAGCCCAGGCTTTGACAGGGATGGAGGACAGGGATACCTGCTGAGCTGGTACCCTTCAGCAGAGCTGCAGCCAAGGGCTCCCCTCGGTGTCTGATCACCCTGAACATTCCAGGGCTGGGATTGAGCTGCCTCTGAGCTCCTGGGCTGCCTGCCCTGCCTTGGCCGGCCCTGCAGACCCCACCAAGGTGACTCCATGGAAACGACTCTTGGGATGCTCAGTTTGCTTCTGGAATGGGAGGTTGGAGAGCTGTGCCCTTCCCGGAGCTCCTGTGCAGGTGCACAGCCTCTCCCACCGTGCTTTCATTAAATCCAGCAGAACCAAACCCACCTCTGGCCACTTCCCACCTCATCCTGAGCTGCTTGGGCGTGGAGGATCCGTAAATCCCCGAGCCTGAGGCGTAACCTTGGAGCAGAGTGATGGGAAGGGCATTGCTGGAGACCAGCCCCAGCCAGCCTTACCAGTGCCTGGCTCTTGGAAACGAGCTGTGTTTCAGGCAAATATCCGGGAGCCGGGGATTTTTTTAGCCTGTCTCTTGCTGTTCATTTTCTCCCTGGCACTGGGACTGCAATTCCAGGAACCCTGGCTACACTTGAAAGAGCCTCTCAGACAGGGATAAAAGTAATTAAACCTCTCAGATTTCTCTTTTTTTTCTTTTTAAAAAAAAAAATTTTTAAACTTATTGTATTTTTTCAAAGGTGGATTTAAGATGGGGACAAAATGTGCCAGGCTGTTCCAGCATGGAGCAGGTGAACGGGAGGATGAAGAGGCTCCTCCATGAGATGCTCCTGGAGCAAGCAGAGGTGGTTGGCTGCTGCCAGGTGCAGCTTTTCTTACACTTCCCCTCTCCTCCCCACGTAATTAACTCGTTAAATTTATCTGTCTGAGAGGTATGGAAATGCATGTGCTGCAACCGCTTTGGTTGTGCGAATAACCGTGATTTCAGCTTCCGTGAAAAATCAAGGGAATTGTTTTGCGCCATGCAGAAGCACTGAAAGAACTGAGTTTCATGTGAAAAGCAGATTAAAAAGGCAAGAAAATTGGGGAAAATGAGGAGTAATGTTTTTGTCTAATCTGGATTATGATGGTTTCAAGCTTTTAATGTTCTCAATTTTAATTTTTTAACTTCAGTTTTATTTGGGAAATTAGACTGTGACATCCTTTCAAGTAGAAAAGACCAGACTTTAAGGGTTTCTATTTAACAATGTTGGCACACAAAATGTTCTCCATGCTCCCTTTTTTCAAGGGAAGGTTTTGGCAAACTTGGCTTGAGTTACTGAAGTGTTGTGGTTGACCGAAATCCAGGGGGAATGTGTGGGGAATTCAAGAAAAACTATCCAGCAGAAAGTTTCTCTCCTGCTGCTGTGCTAATCTGGGCAGATGGAGCCAGCTGAGAGTCAGAGCATCCTTAAAAATGCACTTTTTGGATGAGATGTTTTCTCTGTTAATTCTTCCTGATTGCTCTGTGCTTACCCACGTGGAGGGATGGCCCAAGAATTTGAACTTACCTTGGTTAATTTTAGGGTTGCATCTCAAAGTTGTGGTCACTGGAGATTTTTTGATCTATCCCAGAATTATTTAGGTTGGAAAACACCTCTGAGATCATAGAATCCAGCCTGTGACTGACCTCCCCCTGCTTGTCACCCAGCCCAGAGCACTGAGCGCCATGTCCAGGTGTTCCTTGGACACCTCCAGGGATGGAGAACCCACCACCTCCCTTGGGCAGCCCCATCCAATGTTTAATCATCCTTTCAGTGGAGAAATTCTTCCTGCTGTCCACCCTGAGCCTCCCCTGGCCCAGCCTGAGGCCATTCCCTCTCCTCCTGTCCCTGTTCCCTGGGAGCAGAGCCTGAGCTGTCCCCTCCTGGCAGGGACTTGTGCAGAGCCAGAAATTCCCCCTGAGCCTCCTTTGCTCCAGCCTGAGCCCCTTCCCAGCTCCCTCAGGAATTCTCCAGCCCCTTCCCAGCTCCCTCAGGAATTCTCCAGCCCCTTCCCAGCTCCCTCAGGAATTCTCCAGCCCCTTCCCAGCTCCCTCAGGAATTCTCCAGCCCCTTCCCAGCTCCCTCAGGAATTCTCCAGCCCCTTCCCAGCTCCCTCAGGAATTCTCCAGCCCCTTCCCAGCTTTGTTCCTTGTCCTGGACATGCTCCAGCCTCTCTAAATCCTTGGAGTCCAGAACTGGACACGGCACCCAAGTTCTGAGTCCAGGGGGAATTTTAGGGGTCTCCATGTGCTGAGGAGCTGGGCTGCTCTGGGCCAGCCTGCCCTGCCCTGATGTGAACCCTTGGCTGTGCTCATTTCTGGAGCTGTGTGAGGCTGGAGCACGGGGAGCAGGTGAGGGCAGCTCAGTGGTGGGATGGTCCTGGCTCGTCCCACGCTCCCAAGCTGCACACGGTGTCCTCACGCTGTCAAACATTAACCTGTCCCTCCTCACACACCTGTCCCTGAGCCTTCACCACCTGGGCACGCAGCACACACCTGCTGGGTCCTGTCCCAGTCTCAGGGCTCAGCTCCTGTGGGGTGCGGCACGCGGGGAGGAAGGCTCCAGCACTGCCTCATCCTGAGCGTGAACAGGAGGAGATGGCCTTCCTGAGAGCACAGAAATGCTCAGTGGGGATGGCCCTGGAGCAGGGACACCCCACCAGGCACCTGCTCCATCCCCAGAGTGTTTTGTCCAGGTGCAAAGCAGCCTCGGTGCCCCAAACCCGTTTTCTGCTCAGCAGTTTGCTGGCAGTGGGGCGATGTTGGCATTAACCTGGCTCTCTTTGATCACCCCCACACCTCTCCACCGGGCTCCAGCTTTGTTTGAGGTGGCAGAAGGGATTGTTCCAATCTCATTTTTCATCTTTATTGTTCGGTGCACAGCCCTTGTCTTATTTACAGTCTTATTCAAACCGTGGGCTGAACATGGGAATCGTCATTTCCTTCCAGGCCCCGTTTTTATGGACCTCATTGCCACAGTCTGAGAGCTCCACACCAACATTAACTCAATTTCACAACACCCCTGTGATACAGACTTTGATGTTTCCTATTTTACCGTGCCAAGGGAGGTATAGGAATATCTTAAGACAAAAGTAACCATTAATTTTTACTTAATACCTTCAAAACCTGTTTTTTGGGAACAGCAATAGGCTCGTTTCTCCTGCATGGGCTCATTCCCCGACAAGTTTTAGGGCACCAATCCAAATGGAAACATTTCCAGGGCTTCTCATGAGCTCACACCAGAGTTTTCTTAAGGTTTTCCTTTATTTAGGGCCCAGACAGCACCTGGAAAACTCCACCTAAAACCAGAAAACTATAAAAGAGGTGGGATTGTGTGGCTTTAAGCCTGTTGGGAATTTCATGTATTTGTCTCATGATGCACACAGGAAATAAAAATCCTCCAGGTGACGGTGGCAAAGAACATCCCAGTGGACATTTTAGCTTAAAGCTGGAAGTTTATGCAACTTCTACTGAATGTTCTCCCGAGACCTTCCACCACCCATCCCCTCACTGAGCCCTCTTGGCCATCTGGCAGTCAAAAGTGGTTTTTGAAGTTGCTGCTGGTGGAGCTGTGCTGTGGAGGAACAAACTTCATGGCATTATTTCTTCCCTTGGTAGATCTGTGATTTTAGGAGGAAAATGTCCAAGAATAATTGAGATGAATCAGGTTTCTATATGTGGCTTTTTTTTTTGAATATTTAACATCTTGGATCTTGTGAAGCAAAAGGGGCAAGGTGTTTATTTTTAGGGCTGGGGAGTGGATGAAGCTGCTGGCCTAGATCCTGTACTCCTTCCAGGAGGAGCAAGGCAGAAAACAACCACAAACTGAGCGATGGAAAGGCAGAAAACAGCACAAAATTTGTGTGATGGGCAGCATTTCTTGTGTTTATTTGAGCTGACACAAAACAGTTGGTTTTCATGTTGAGTCGTTGGAGTTGTGGAGGGAAAAGTAAAAAAAGGAATCATGAGAACTTTGAATAAAAACTCTTCCCTCTGGTTTTATTTCAGTTGTCCAAAATGAGAATTGCCTAAATACTTGAAAAGGATGAAAGCCAATAAAATAAGGGAAGATTTTCTCTCTGTCTCCAACTCCTCCGCCATTGAACACTGGGGTTATAACTTGCTTAGTTATTAGTATTAATAAATTAATAATTAATAAATTAATAATTAATAAATTAATAATTAACTTGCTTAGTATATTAGTATTAGTTATTCCAGTGTTTTGCTTTTCCCAGCTGCCACAATATGGAAATCTTGGGAGTTTTGAGGGCTCTTCCTCTTTCCCTCCTCTTCCCTGTGCCATTCCTGATGCTTTGCACTGGTTCCAGTGAAAATTCACCTTCACTTCTGTCCCGCTCTCCGAAATTCAGCTGGGTTTAAACAGCCCCCAGATAAGTCTCTAGTTACAGGCTGGGGAAAAGTCTGTGTTTGCAGTGCATTTCTTACAGGGAGATATTGCTGTTACTTTAAAATTAAAAATAAGATCAAGATATACTGAAAAAATAGAAATAAGTGGGGTGAAAAACTGTTCTTCAGCCGAGACTGAGAATGGAAAATTTCTACCCAAAGAAGAATATTTCTGGAAATGACAACTCAATGGAAACATAGTTCTCTAATGCATTCACTGTTAAGTGAACATTATTTATGTTGCAGGAGAGAAACACAATGTGGCAGAAGTTATTTGGTTGAAAAAAAATAAAAAAAAATAGAAAATCCATGAGCAGACATTCATCGTTTGCAAGCAGGGAGCCTGGGATACAGATGAGCTAAAGGATGAAGACTCCAGACTCTTGCTCTTGTAATTTGCATTTTGTTGGTATATATAAAATGAAATGAGGTTTATATTTGTTTCAAGCAGAAGTGCTTAGCAGGCATAGGAAAAGCTGTCTGCAACGTTAAGCATATATTCCAAGTTTTCTTGGAACGAGATCATTAGGAGGAAATAGCTCCTCTTTTTCTATTCTTGCTGAGGTAGGACCATGTTCTCTACATTGTTTAATAGCAAGTCTAATGCCACTTTGGAGACTCTTTTTTGGAGAGGCAGCACATTCTCAGCCATGTGATCCTGCAATCTGCACTTCTTCTAGGGTAATACTTGGATGAATCTTGCTCCAAAGGGGAGCTGCAAATCCCACCTGATTTGGGCTGGCTTGTGGGACTGACAGGGGAATTCAGTTCTGGGACAAATCTACACAGGGGTTTTATTCTTCCTTCTCTCTATTCATCCCTTCTAGGGCTGCTGTCATGCTTTGGGCTCTGCAGCTGCTCCTCTGGGCTCTGGGTGTGTTCCTGGCACCTCCAGCTCCCAGATTTTGGTGTGTCAAGTTCTGCATGGACAGTGCAATGGGAAGGTGAGGGAGCTCCCCGTGCTCCTCCTCCTTCCCATCTCAATAATGTGCAAAGGAAGTTTTCCTTCCATCCATCCATCCATCCTGCAGCCTCTGGGATGAGGCTGAGCCCCTGTGCAGCTGCTTTTTTAGGGGTCACCACCTTTGGAAACAGCTTTTCCTTTTTCCAGTGGGGAGGGCAGAGGTTTGGGGTTTGCATTTTAGCAGTTTGCTGTGGCTGGCAGATCTTTAACCCTCCTATTTCTGATTTCACTGGGTTTCAGATCAGATCCCAAAATCCTCTGGCCATTTGGCAGGACAGATTTCCCAGCTCGGAGCTCCTGTATCCCATGGAATTATTCCCTCAGCAATAAAGACAACCAGACTGACAGCTAAAATATTTTTTCTCTTTGTAATGACTTATTAACATTCAAAATTTATGGATCTCTTTGTGCCCTTAAAACATAACAAATCTTCCCTCTGTCCCATTCCAGCATCACTTGCCTAAATTTGAATCCATCACTTTGAAATGATTTCGTTGCAAATGGGATGCACGATGAATAATGGAATATCTTGAGCCCTACTGACTTCAAATTAATGTCCTTTACTGCCAAGTAATTACTGTCCCATCAAGGAATCCTTTGTACCTCTGGATGAGGCTTTCTAGTCCCTCATGCCCCAAAGTCCTTCAAACTGTCCCTTTCAAGCTGGTCTGAACCAAAAATATATAAGGACTGTGGGTCCTGATATGTTTTTTAGGCCTTTAATTGGTTTTGTGGAGCTGTTGGAGGCTGGAGCCCATCTCTGGATGACTTTGTCCTGGACACCAGAAGGATTTGCAAGAGCCCTGTTGCTTTTTAAGGCTCAGCCTGGCACTTGTGACATCAGCTCGTTCTTGACCTTCCTGTGGCAAAAAAACAGATTGTTGTGGTCATCTTTTTTTGCAAATATGTTCTGCCTTGTCCTTAGGGCTGTGGGTGGGTGCTGCAGGAACATCTCAGGAGAGGAATTTTGCTGCTGAAAGGAGGGGATGAACTCCAGCCCTGGGCTAACGGAGCTCTTGTCCTTCTGCCTGCTGGCTTCACTTCTGTTCAGTGCCCTGGGTGCAAGGATGGGAAATCTGACCCCACTTAATTCATGTGAGAAACAACTGGTGGCACTGAATTTTCAATCTGCTCTCTTCCAGGAAAGCCTTTTCTCCCACTTCACCAGTGCTTTGTGCTTGATCTTGCTGAATTCTAAAACTGCTCTCTTAGCTATCGATGAGGAACTGACTCTGGTGTCTAAAAGAAGCATTACCAACATGAGGATCCCCAATTTTTAGGATGCTCACTCTGTCTTACCCTCTAACAATCAGACTTTCCCTTCTTTCTTTTGTGGTTCTCACCATTAGATTTTCAGTTTAATTTTTGCAGTGCTGTTCACCCTATTCTGTACAAATCTGAGCCCCGTGATGGAGCTTTTTACACCTTCTTATCATTTGATAGGGAAAGACTGTGAGCAGAAAGTCACACAGACAAGTTCCTTTTATCCCACCCAGGGCATGTGAGGTCGCAGAGGGATGGACAAGGTGTGTGGAGCGACCTGAACCTGTTTGTGGGCTAATTAATCTGCTCCATAATTACCTCATGTCGTAATGACTACTCGGTGCCAGAATCCTCAAGAAAAATCCACCCCAACTTTAAGGACCATCAGTCTGTGTCATTAAACAGGCCCTGTCCCAATCAACCAGAGCTATTTAAAATTTAAATATAATCTCTTGGGTGTCTGTCTCCTCATGAATCTCTGGAGGCTGCAAATCTGCCTTAGCTCTTCTAACAGGAGATTTCCAAAGAGGTTTAACTCCTTTCTCTCCAGCTTAGGATCACAAGCAGGATGGCCCTGATGATCTAAATAAATAGATGTGCTGCTCTTGGGTTATTTCATCTTCATAAGGGCCATTTAACCCCCTTCTGGTTTTTTCTGTGGGAGCAAGGGAAGGGTCAAGGAGCTGTGTGCAGACAATTGATGCCATCCTCAGAGCTGTCCTTGCCAGCCCCCAGCTGGAAATATCTCAGGTGACACAGAAAGACTCCCCTCAGGGCTCTGAGGACCAGGATGAATAAGGATCCTTGGATTTAATGATGATTAAGTGCCTGATGAGATGGGATGAGTGAGGTGCTGCCAGGCAAGAACTCCTCCATTATCACAGCTGACCCCAGGCCAAATTTCCTCCCTTTCCCCATCTGTAAAAATGGAAATTTATTGCATCAGGAGTTCAGAGCGAAGTTGTGTCTTAGAAACCTTCTTGCTCTGGAGAGCAGAGAGCACCTTTCTGTTCACAGCTCCTGCCCCAGTAATGATGGGATTATGGAATAGCCTGGCTTGGAAAAAACCTTAAAACCGTCCTGTTCCACCCCTGCCATGGCAGGGACACCTCCCACCATCCCAGGCTGCTCCCAGCCCTGTCCAGCCTGGCCTTGGGCACTGCCAGGGATCCAGGGACAGCCCCTGCTGCTCTGGGCACCCTGTGCCAGTGTTTTATCCCCCTCAGAATAATAAACTTCTCCCCAATATCCCATCTAAACCTATTCTCTGTCAGGATGAAGCCATTCCCCTTTGTCCTCTCACTCCATGCTTGGATTAGAAGGGATCTGACTTGGGAAAACCTTGGACCTGTCAGGGAAACACAGCAAAGGAAATAGAGAATCAGGAAATTCAGATTATTTGTAATTGAGATGATGTGTCTCCCTTGCACCAAGCCCTGAAAGGGATTCTGGGGGAAAGAAAAGCATGATGTAAAAAAGAAGAAACTTTTATTCTGCTTGTCTGGGCTGTTTTGAAATCTTTTTTTTTTGGGAGGGTGTTGATAGGAAGGATACTGTGTTATGCAAAACTTTGTTGTGTCTGTGGCCTGCAATTCCAGCAGAAATACCTGCAATAAACCAAATTCCTCGGTGCAGCTTTTGGGCATTGCTGGTGGCAGGTCCTGGCTGCTAAATTCAGTTGAAAACATCTGAGGGGGCCACTGAAAGAGTTCAGGCCTTAGAAGGAAACAAGAAAGGGATGGTAAAAGGTTATGGATCTCCTGCCAGCATTTTCCTGGAAAACACAGAGCCTTACAGGCAGGTTTTGTACAACAAAGAGAACCTTGAGCAGGCTTCAAACACGGGAAATCACAAAGGGCTGCAGCCAAGGAGGGGGTGAACCCAAGGCAGAGGAAGATGCATCTCCAAGCAAAATTCCCAGGGGATGGAAGCACAGGTGGCTCTTCCCTCACAGAGACCTTCCCTTTTCTCTTTTTTTCCTCAGGAAAATGTTTGGAAAAAACCCTACTCTAGACTGATTATCTCAAGTTTAAGAAGTTTAGAAAAAGGACAGTTTCTATCCTCAGGTCTCCCTTTTTCCCCCAGGAAAGTTGAATTGCTGGAGAGGCACTTGAAGATTTCATTCCATTTCAGTTTTCCTTCATCTTCCTCAGCCTCTGTGCTGACGATCCAGAGGGGCATGGAAGTTTCCCCAGTTTTCCTCGGATTTCAGTGAAGTTGTGAGAAAGTTGCCTTCTCCTCATTTTATCCTTCACAAAAGCTCTGAATCTTCAATGCCCTTTGAGAAGCTGTGGCTCATAAAATGGTGAGAAAAGAGAGGAACAATTTTGGCAAAAAACCCCTTTGAATAACCACCCCCTCTGCCAAACCAAGGACTCACAGGTCCCCTCTGCCCCTCCCTGAGAGGGAAAAGGAGCTAGGCGAAGAATGAGAAGAGTTTTCCAAACAAATTCCTGGTTGGAGTGAGGCAATCACCTCCAGGAGCGCCCGTCTCCTTTGCTCTGGGTTTTTTTTGGCTCTGAGCTTTGCAGGATTCTCTTTGTTACTCCTCCACAGAACAATCTGCCCACGACGGCCCTGGGCCAGCTGCAGGCCAGTCCTGGAAGCCCTCGGGCAGGAGAGGAGCAGCTGGGCTGTCCCTCCTTTTCCAACACCTCTCTACCTGGGATTTCCTCTGCTCTCAATGTGTGCTCCTTCAATATTTACAGATTTTGATGTTGTTGCTCTGAGCTGGGAGGTTTGGTGTGTTCATCCTCTCATTTCTCAGGGTCTCTTCTCTCTGGGTGTTTGTCCCACCAGTTTCATCCTGGACCAGGACATGTTTCATCTGATTTAGGAGGAGGGACCTAAAATATTGTTAGAAATTTGAGGTTTTTTATTGTGGTTGGTTGGTTTTTTCCCCACCAGGGTTTAATCAGTTGTGTTCCCCATCCAGGACCAAGAGCTTCATCCATTTCACACTGGATATTCCAAAGAGGAGCCATTTCTAGAGCTGTTAAGGTGGGAACATATTTTTTTATACACAGAATCACAGATGGTTTGGGTTGGACTTGTTCCACCCCTGCCATGGCAGGGACACCTCCCACCATCCCAGGCTGCTCCCAGCCCCATCCAGCCTGGCCTTGGACATTTCCAGGGATCCAGGGGCAGCCCCAGCTGCTCTGGACACACACAATCCCTTTTCCCTTCACACACCACTGTCTTTGAGTGCTTTCTTCCAGTGTTCCTAAATTCAAAGCATCTGAAAAGGGCTTTTAATTGAAGTGAATTTCTTGTCACAGATCGTCAGCAGAAGCAAGGCTCTGTCCTGGGTAATCTCACCTTCCAATCAGCACATCCACAATATTTTAATTTAAGAAGTTATTACCTAACATTTCATTTTATGAACCTATTTATCCCCATTTGTAAAGAGCCCATAGATGATCCAGGCCTGTATTTCACTTGGTCCTATACAAACAGGAATTGGATCTGAAACCAATTAGAGGCTCAATTTCAACCTGTGGGACAATTATTAATCTCTGCTTTGGCAGATGATCTAACTCCTTTCTCCTGCACAATGGCTCCACGGCTGGATTTTGGGAATTCAGAATTTGGGGATTCAGAAGGAATGAAGCTTTCATGTAAGGCTGTAATTGTTGCATCTCCTCTGGCAGGAAACACCAGCATTGATGGAAAAATGTGTTAATGGCCCAGAAAAGTGGGTGTGAGGTCCAGGGGTCAAAGTCTCATGGAATTAGTGAGGATTTCAGGAGTGGGGACCAAGCAGGAGGGATGGGAGCAGGAGGAATCAGTGCTGGCAGCCATGGAAAGGCAGCTCACACCATGCAGGGGATAATTTGAGTTTCTGGATGATAAACTCACCCTAAGGGAGTGGGAACTGTGGGGAAAGGGGTGAAAGTGAGCTTCACTTCCAGGGGAAGCTGTGGAGAGCAAGTGGAAAATCTCAATGCCTGGCAATAGTTAAAATAGCAATAAAATAAGTGAAAATAGTAATAAATGTGCTGTGATGGCTGTGTTTCACCTGCAAGCCTTGAAGGGAAGGAGGGAGGTGGATGTGACCCTCCCTGGGATTTCCTGCCTCTACTCCAAGGAATTTGGGCAAGACCACATCTGAGGATGGATTTTCTCAGACATCTCTCCAGAAAATGCCTTGTCACACACAGAATTGACCCCAAAGTGGGGATGGGTTTCAGTTTGTGCCAGAGGAGGAAGCTGCAGGGGCTCTGTGGTCCCATCCCAGGCTGGTTATTCCTTTCCTCCACTGAAGGAAGGCGCAGGTGAGAAGGAAAAGGCGTTTGGTGCCTGTGGGTGCCTGCTGGGGGTGTGCAGGGCCAAGCAGCACCACGGCAGCACCCAAGGCTGGTGGGTGGCTGGGGAGGAAACCTGCCTGAGGATAAAAATCCAGCCCAGGGGGCGAGTGGGGGATCTCCCCAGCTGGACACAGCTGCTCCGGGTGTCCCCTCGCCCACCCCAGCCCAGAGGGGCTGGGCTCTGCTTTCTGTCACGTTGAGAGGAGCTGGGCAGAGCCACATCCCCCCGTTCCTCGCCTGGTTTCTATGGTGATGTTGCACTCAACTGTGCTCAGCAGGTTTGGGTTTATTTCCCTGCAGATAAGGCAGCCGGTGCTGATACACTGCAGCCTGGGCTCTGGGGCTTGGCAACAAGTCAGGGTCGGTGCCACTGAGCTGGAACGGCTCTGGGTGGAAGGGTTTTCCACGCTGGATTTGGCAGTGGATGGAATTAGCTCCCAATACAATATTGGGATGGTTTGTTGTGGCTGTTCGGTGCCCTGGAGCTGGAAGGCCGGGATGCAGGTGGAAATGTGCATTCTCCTGTTCCTCCTTCGGGTTCCCTGGTGCAGAAAGCTCAGGGACAGCCAGCTCGGGCTTGGCTGGAATGCCGTGCATGCTGTGGGAGGGAAAACGTGTGAGGGAAGGGTGTTGGAAGCAGTGGGAACGGGGCTGGGGGTGTTGAGGCTGGGTCTGTGGGGACTCCAGGTGAGTAATTCACACCCTTCCCTGGAGGGAGCTGCTGCAGATCCATCCCCACTGCACCTCGGGGGTCTTTGGGAGCAGAGCCACCTGTGTTTCTCTCCTTCCTCCAAGGCCTGAAGGCTCTGGGTGCCGGTGAGGGAAGGGGATGGAAGCTGATGAACGGCTTCTGACGTGCGTGGGGGATATGGGGTCACTTCTTGCTGCTCTTGGGACTGGACACCTTCCCTTAGTCTGGCTCCAGCTCATCCCTGCCCACGGGAACTGCCAGCCATGGAGATCCCCGAGGGTCCTGCCCCTCACTCACACCCCAGAGAGGAAGGCTCAGCCCCACTGTAGAGTTGTGCAGCAGCTCAGCTTTGACTGAGGTGTTATTTTGAACAGAGATATTTTCTTTAGCCTCCTCCAAGGAAAATGAAGTCCCAAACCTGCCCTTTGCTGAGACAGGGGTGGTCTCTTCCTTTTGCTGTGTGCAGAGCTTTGATCCTGCCACACACCAAGATGTGCTGGCTGAGGTTCTCCCACCCGAGTCGTGCTTGTGTATTTGTTACAGAGGGAAAAGAAATAAACCTGGCCAGAAAATGGGACCCTCCAACCCAGCAAACCAGGCTGTGGCCTTTGAAAGGGCCTGAAAAGTGGATTATTTTAATGATTTAGCAAATTTTTCTGCAACTGGGGGACCTGGGGGGGAGAGGAAGACTGGGAATATTGCAGCAGAACTCTTGGCCCTGCAATCCCAAATGCTGGGAACTGGGAATGGGGACAGGGATCCTGCAATCCCAAATGCTGGGAACAGGGAACAGGGACCCTGCAATCCCAAATGCTGGGAACTGGGAATGGGGACAGGGATCCTGCAATCCCAAATGCTGGGAACTGGGAACAGGGACCCTGCAATCCCAAATGCTGGGAACAGGGAACAGGGAACAGGGACCCTGCAATCCCAAATGCTGGGAACTGGGAACAGGGACCCTGCAATCCCAAATGCTGGGAACTGGGAACAGGGACCCTGCAATCCCAAATGCTGGGAACAGGGAATGGGGACAGGGACCCTGCAATCCCAAATGCTGGGAACTGGGAACAGGGACCCTGCAATCCCAAATGCTGGGAACCAGGAACAGGGACCCTGCAATCCCAAATGCTGGGAACTGGGAACAGGGACCCTGCAATCCCAAATGCTGGGAACTGGGAACAGGGACCCTGCAATCCCAAATGCTGGGAACTGGGAACAGGGACCCTGCAATCCCAAATGCTGGGAACTGGGAACAGGGACCCTGCAATCCCAAATGCTGGGAACTGGGAACAGGGACCCTGCAATCCCAAATGCTGGGAACTGGGAATGGGGACAGGGACCCTGCAATCCCAAATGCTGGGAACAGGGAACAGGGACCCAAATGCTGGGCCCTGCAGTGCTGTGTGGAGCTGGCCGTACAGAAGCAACAGCTCGTGAGCCACCTCCCCGTGCCCCGGCGATTTTCGGGCTCTCAGCCCGGCTCCAGGCTGGGTTCCCATCCCAGGAAGACTCTGGGATCCTGGGAGTGCTGCCTGTGTGAGGAAGAGGCTCTGCTGTGGGCTCACACGGCATCTGTGCCTTCGCAGGCAGCGCGGTGGCACCAGCCAGGCTCCCGCACGGTGACGCAGGTACTTGGCTGCCTCCCTGCTACGCTTCACACCTCTCCCAGGCACGGCTGATCTCACCAGTGGCATTTTAACATCCCCACCACCGCCACAGCTCCGGGCTGACGCTTCCAGCAAATTCGATTCCTTCGCAAAGGGCCGCAGTTGGGAGCGGGCCTGTGAAAACAAGGCAGGATTTCACCTGGGAAATTGTGAATTTAAGCTCGTCCCAGAGGCCTCCTGAAGCTGCTGCCCACATCCCACAGCCTGAGGGTGGAGCATCATCAGCAAAGCAAGGGCTCGGGTCCAGCCAGCCCTGACCAACCCTCAGCTCCGTGGCCAGTTTGGCACCAGGGACCTGCCTCAGGCTGGAGAAGGGACTGGGGAAGAACCAGAGCTGCTTCTGAAGGGCTCAGAGCCAACCTGGAATGAATGTTACAGAGAAAACACAGCACATCTTGAGGGAGCTCCTGAAGCCAGGGCAGCTCCCTGAATGTCTGGGTTCCATAAGGAGGGTGGGCAGGATGAGGGAGGTGAGGCCCTGGCACAGGGTGCCCAGAGCAGCTGTGGCTGCCCCTGGATCCCTGGCAGTGCCCAAGGCCAGGCTGGACAGGGCTGGGATCACCCTAGGATGGTGGGAGATGTCCCTGCCGTGGCTGGGGTGGCACTGGATGAGCTTTCAGGTCCTTTCCACCCCAAACCATTCTGCAACTCCATTGGTCTTGCTCCTCTATGTTTCCAAGACCAAAATATTGTCTTGGACCCAAGCTGAGGACATTGATGTAGCAGCTGGTGTTGGACAGTTCAGGAAACCTCCTCAATTTACTGCAGCTCCCCAGGACACGCCTGGATCCCCAGCACTGCCCAACCCCACATTTCCAAAGTCCAGCAGGGTTATGGTTATAGCCAGTAGGAACTCCAGACAAGTGACCTGTGGTGCAGATAATCGTGCAGCTTTGGTTTATTTTTGTACACCCCAGACTAACAGCTTGTATGTCTGACAGAAGCTCGCTTTTTCCTTTCCCCTTCCAGTGAAGGATTATTAATAGATGAGGCTCCAACAAAGAAAAGACCATTTGAGAAATAAGATGGGACACTTTGCTCTACAGTGGAATAAAAAAAAAAACCAAACCAACAGCACACACCCACATGAAACATTCTTTTCTTTTTAAAGCACATTGACAATGAAGGCCTCTCTCCTTCGGGAGCCATTCGTATTCCCCAGAGTTCATGATTCAGCCAGCATTCCTGCCCTCTTCAAATAGATACAAATCTGAAGGACTTCTTTTTCCCCTGCCTATTGTGCTTGAGTGATTTTAACTCAGGTCAGATGCTGACTTGCAAAAGGCTGGGCTTGAGCATCAGCTCCTTTTATCACTCCTATCTGAGACTTCATGGTCTCTCTCCAGGCTCGAAATAAAATGGGACTAAACATAATAAAAATCTCATGCTGCAGGGCAAAATATAATTATCTGAAGGGAGCAGGGAGAAATTGTTTTTTTCTTTTGTGAATAGCCCTGATTAATACGAAGTGGGCTGATGATGGTATTTCTGACAAGCAGCCATGGGCCATGGCTGGAAATGGACTCTGTGTGCCAAAGGTCTTTGCTGCTGGTACACTGAAGGCTCATTTCAGGCAGCCTGGGAGGTGGATTCGGAGAAATAAAGGAACTTTAGGCTCTGGGAGGCTCTTGGATTCAGAGCTGAAGGAGGACTTTGCAGAAGAGTGGTGCAAAGTGTCTGTGGGGAAGGGAAGGAGGAGCTCAAAGTGTTTGTGGAGAAGGAAGGTGCTGCCTCCCTCCAGGTCCAGAGCCATTCCCAGGGTGCCACCACCCATGGGATGCTGTTTCCTGCTCACACATCCTGCCTGGCCACCTGTGAGACACAAGGGATGCATTTGTCCTCAAATCTTGGCCCCTGTGGTGCTTTACCAGCCTTTCCTTCAGCTCAACAAGCAGTCTTCAAATTGTTTCAGGGCAGAATTTATTCTGCCAATGCAGCACCTGCCCATTTGCCCAGGGATCCTGGTGGTTTCTTAGGGAAATGTCTGATGGAAAAATGAGAGATCACTGAGTTCAGCAGGAGGGGCTTTGTCTGAAGGCCTTGAGACACCTTTGGCAAGGCGAGGAATGGCCTGGAGCTAATCTTTTCTAGGTGATTCAAATCCTCCTGGAATCCTGGGACCAGGGGAGGGAGGGAGGGGAAAGTTGAAAAAGGCAGAGGAGGAGCAACTTCTCCCCTGATTCCAGAGCTGATGCTGGTTGAGCTGGGCACAAAGGCTGAGACCTGGACTCTGGAATCACCCTTGAGGCTGAAGGGTTTGCTCCTGAATTCCTCCTCCCTGAGAAAAAGTCACCAGCAGGTATCTGCTTGAAGTCTTTGACTATTGAGAATGGAGGTTTTTGGGGTTTTTTTACATGTTATTTGTATTTAAAAGTCTGTTTGGGTGGGGTGGGGTGTGGGCCAAGGGGAGTTTGTGGGGCTGCTGTGGTGTCCCGGGATGTGCTGTGGGAAGGTGCCCAGTTTTTAAGCTGTAGCATCCCTTTGAAACTGGCTCTTGTTCTCTTGTTTTCCCACGGATGGGATTGCTGGATTGATAGGGAAAGCTGCTGAGGAGAGCAGAGCCTTTTCCTTCTTTTGTAGAGCTGCTTTTTCTTACTTTGGAAAGAGGGAAAAAAAGGGTTCTGCTCTTATCCTTAAAGGTGGGCTGTGAAATTCATGTGCTGCAGGATCCAGGGAAGGCAGCCAGGACTTTCTGCTGAGTTTGAGACTTTCAGAGACCTTTCCTCCTGAGTTAAAGCAAACAAGAGCTGCATTTCCTTGGAGAACCAGAGTTTCACTTGTAATTTAGGAGTGTGTGCTGGAGAGACTCAGCCCCGTGTCAAGTCCTTTTTGCTTTGCTCTGTAGCTGCATCTTTAATGATAATTTAGTGAGGGTTGTCCAGCCCTAATTTTCCTGTTTGTGTGGTGCAAGTGAAAATCAAATTGCCACAGGAGCAGGTTTATATAACCCCTCTGGCCTGCTGGGCTGGATCCTGTTGGCTGCAGGTAATTGGTGGCCCTGTTGCCATTAAAATTTTAAAAGGCCTCGAATGAAGTGATATAAACTGTTATACTTTTGGAACTCGGCTCTGAAATGTGCAGAAAATAAGAAATATAACCTCTCCAAAAGTCCTGGTAGCTCTCCATGTGAAATATGGGGATCTGCTGAGATTCCAACTATTTTGCCAGAAGTATGGCACCAAAACTAAAAACCTGTGGGCTATATGAGGACATGCACAAACAAGAAGGGTATGGAACAGGGACCATGTGATTCATAACCTGGCCAAGTGGGTTTTTTTCCTTGGAGTTAAATCCTTAATCTTATTAAAATTTTATTTATAAAGTACCTTCTTGGAGGCTCTTAAGGTGTTGCACAAGCTATAAAAATGCACTAATAAAGAAAATAGCCTCATAAAAAAGTACAGAAATGAAAAGAAGTACTAAAATGGTGCTATCATACAGACAGCAGCTATTACAAGTCATATATTGATGTCAAAATTGTCCCTCCTTATGCTGTAAAGATTAATAATTTGCCACTGGGAGCTCAGGTACCATGGTGACAGGGCCAGGGTTAGATTTTTGAGGAGAACAGAGGAGATGGAAAAGTTGAAGGCAAAGTAGAGGATGCTTTGTTGGCCTTGGGAAGTGGGGAATGCCAGCCTGGATCAAAGGGGACAGGAGGGGAATTGGTTCCCCCTGGGCTTTAGCCTGAGGTTTTAATGACCAGAGCAACCTGGGAGAGAGGAAGGGGTCCCTGCCCAGGGCAGGGGGTGGAAGGAGAGAGTTTTAATGTCCCTTCCAACCCAAACCAGTCTGGCATTCTGTGCACACAAAACCCCTCTGAGCAGTGAGTGCTGAGCTATCCTCTGGTGTTTGTCCTCAGCTGGGATCTCGTGGCTTTGTGCTTATTTTGAGGTAGAAAATCTGTGTCACCCACTCATCTTTTGCTGCAAAGTTCCCAACCTGTGTCTCCTGAGGTTGGGCTGAAGACCCTGGGTGATGGCAGGGATGTGCTGGGTGTAGGAGGTTAAAGACTGCACGAAAAGTGACTGAGGCAGCTCCCTCTGCTGAGCCTGGAGACAGCCCCCACTATTGTTCAACACTGGTGCTCAGCAAATCGTGCCTTTTGTAAGAAAAGTTGTTTTTTTAATCAGTGGCAATTGCTATGTGAGCTTTCAGAAAGACGAGCAAAACATACCCCCACTTCCTTCCCCACCCCCGTTTGCAGCCCCCAGTTTATTCTGCCTGGTCTATTTTTGCCTTCCCAGAGTTACTGGGAGAACCAGATTAGCAACTGATCATTTATGCTGATTTTCCAAGCGCTGAGATGTCTTTCATTAAAACTGTCATTCAAGGGAAAACGTTCAATTGCGCTACAACTCCGGATGCTGCTCGTATCCACGGCCCCGGGACGTTCCGGGTGTTGCTGCCTGGGAATTTGGTTTGCCCTGAAAGAAAGAGATGGGCCTGGTCCATTGTTGGTCCAAGTTGTGTTTGATTCCACCCCTCGGTGCTCCCTGGAGAGCTGTGGCGTGGCAGAGGCGGCTGCAGGAGCTGGGCACGATGTGGTGGAGCCGTGTTTTGTGTGATCCTTGCTTTTATCCAGGTGAAGGTGCTCCTGTGGCCTCAGGAAAGGAAGGGCTTGTTTGTCAGCTGCATTCCCAAGGAAAGCCTGCATTTGCCTCCCAAGGCCGTGGAAAACACTTCCCAGCCTCTGATTTAGAGGCACTTACGGTCTGAGGCTGGGGGTGTGCCCAGATGTCTCCAGGATGGAGGTGGGGTGGAAATGTGCCAGCTCTGGAAAAGCTTTCAGCAGGGCTCCCCCGAGGCACTGCAGCAGCCCTCGCTCCGTGCCGGGGATGGGAGGCTGGGAAGGGATCTGCCTCCAGCTCCTCTGGCTGTTCCTGCTCCACGCCAAGCCAGGAATTCTGCTCCTGCTCCCCGGCACCTGCAGCTTGCTGAAGGTGTTTCTCCGCCTGGCTCGGAGCTGTGCACGGCTTTGATACCCCACGGCTCTGCTGATATCCCAGCCAGCTCCCCCTGCCCTTGCAGGCTCCAGCACTGCGCTTGGACATGGGGATAATTGGGCCCAGGCTGTGATCGCCTCTGGTTTTATTCCCTTTGTCACCACAGGCAGCATTGGCAGCGTGGAGAGGCTGCTGCATCCCCCACCTCACCACCCATGGCTGCTCTCCACGAGCTCCATTTTGATCCATGACACTCCTGGCAACTTGTAGCGTTACCTACCCGGGCTTTGATGTGCAAAAACTGAAGTATGTTAGAGGCAGCATAAAAATTGCATGTAATTATCCTTGGTCTGGTTCTATGGGAACAGGGAAACATCAATATTGATGGGTGAGAGCATTTATGTTTTATGTGTGAGCATATATCTCCTCTCCTCCATATTCAGCAGGAGTTTTTGATCCCTGCCTGTGTGCTGCAGCATTAAAGCCACTCTTGTGCTGGTTCCTGTCCCCCTGGGGCTGGGGACCGAGTGCTGAGATACTTCCAGAGCTCATTACAGTGGCTGGAGCCAGGCCCTGGGGGATCTGCAGCTGGGAATGGGGCGACAGCTTCCCAAAGTGTCTCTGAGCTCTGTCCCTGGCTGTGCTTCTGCACCGCTGCTGACACCCATCAATAATTCAGGCTGGGAGATGGAAGAGGGAGGATGAGTGCTCTCAGGGCTGGGAGAAGGGAGGTGCTGGGGCAGGGCAGGGGTCAGGCTCTGCCGTGGGTTTGGGGTTTGTCCCCTGCTGCAGACAGGGCAGGGCTGTCCCTGGGGAAAGCTGAACTCTCTCCTCACCCCGAGGATGGAGGGGATGTGCTGCAGCAGGAGGATGGGTGGGGCTGGGGATGTTCAGCAGTGTTTGGGCACACAACACCCACGTGGGAGAGAATCCTCCTCCACTCTGGTCCTCCCTGACTTGACCTAAAATCCCAGCCAGGACCAGGCATTTCCCACCTCACTTTCCTTTCTGCGCCCAAGCCGTGCTCCTGCTCTGGCTTTTCTTTCCCATGGGGTTGTGTTTGGACCACATGGCTTAGCAGGCAGTTGCACTTGAGGAATTTGTGCCCTGAACGTCTTTAAAGGTCTGTTCCTTGAGAGGAGTGTGCTGGGAAAACCCTGGGGGAGGCTTTTGGCCAGGAATGGGGTTATTGGATGAGATTGCTGCACTCTGGGTCAGCCCCAGTTTCAGATGTGACCCTTGGGAGGTCTGTGCAGGGCTGGGGGTCGGACACATGGTCCTGGTGGGTCCCATCCAGCTCAGGACGCTCAGTGGGGACAGGCCAGTGGCCACAGCCCCCTGTGGGCTGTGCAGGGTTGGACCTTTCCATGCCCAGTGGGGTTTGCTCTGAGCCAGAGCTTAGGAATGAACCTGGACAAGGCTTTTGAGAGGCTTAAATGACAGCCACACAACAGAGGGGCTCTGTGGGACATCATCCCCTTTGGGACAGAGCTCCAGGCACAGTGGGATCTGTCTGTCTGCTCTCAGCAGTCCTGCCCCAAAGCAGGGGCACCCTCAGGCTTCCAAACCCCCAAATTTCTGCAGCTTTAACAAATCTGGATCTTGAATGATGGATCAAATCCATCCAGCACATGGAAAACAGGCTGGAAGGGTTCTGGATGGGGCAGGAGAGAGGCAAATTGGTGATGCCGCAGGACCCGAGGTTGTGGGATGGCTTTTGGGGTGTCAGTCTATGGACAATGTTCCTGTTGGTGTTTTATGGTGTAAAGGAAACATTCCAGCTGTGCTGTAAGGACATCTGTACCCCCCTGCACCCCCCTGCACCCTGTTTGTGACCCTGGATATCTGTGCTGGTGATTCCAGAGCTGCCCAAGCCTCCAGGGAGATGTGCCTGTTCTGCTCAGCTACCTGGGAGCGGCTCCTTCCTCCTGCCACTGGTTGCTCCTGCTCTCAGCCCTCGGAGGAGTGACTGGAAGGGAAATGTCACTGCTCTGGTGTTCGTAATTGTGAATGGCTTCTCCCAAGGGAAGCTCCTGTTTTGCTCACCCTGCATCAAAATGGATTTCCTGCCCCAGAGATGGGGGAATCCAGAGAAACAGCAGAGAAGAGAAATACCCCTTCCTAGTCACTGTGAAATGTATAATCCTCCATATATATGGGAAAAACGGACATTTTCCTGCTGCTTTGCTCCTGTGGTCACTCAAACCATCCTTTGGGTGATATACCTACAGAACTTTGGTCCCTTTAGTAAACCCTGTGTAGTCCAGAATCACAGGATACTCGGAGTGGGAAGGGACCCCCAGGATCACCCAGTCCAGCTCCCAGCCCTGCACAGACCCCCCAAAATCCCACCCTGGGCATCCCTGGCAGCGCTGTCCAAACTCTCCTGGAGCTCTGGCAGCCAGCAGTAGATTCTATCACAGCATCTACTACCTCAACACTCACATTATAGTATCTGTTATATATGGAATCTGTGTATATATGGAATATTATATATGGCATCTTCAGAACATGCTACTCATCTGGCTCTCAGTGTCAGCTCCTCTTTAATTTTAATTTTCTCCCAATTACAATCAAGGCACCCAGAAACCCTTTTATTTTATTTTTTTTTAGCAGTTTGTTCCCCTTGGTTGAAATGAGCTGCTTTGATGAGGAGGCTCCGTTCTGCTTCAAAGTGAGGTTGGGTTGTTGTGAGCAGCGCTGTAAATTGAGTTCCCCAGGGGCTGCTCACGTCGAGAGAGTTGAGGATGGAAGTTTTGCTCTCCAGTTAAACACTGGATCTTCCCTGGCCAGTGTTGACCTCTCTCCTGGAGTGTGTTGGTTCACTGTCGCTTTTACAAGAAAAGTCAGCTCAAACGATTTTGCAGCTATTTAAAAAAAAAATATAACATTTTTAATTTTGGACTTTGTGTGTTGAATGTCTCCTCCCCATTTCATGGGAAGATGGTGGAGATCTGGGTGAATGACTTCTCTCTGCTGTCCCTGTTTTGGTGGATTCCTCACCAGTCCAATCTGATTAAAAACAGGCTGGCATTGAATAAATATTATTTTTGATTTTTAAAAAAACCCTTTCTTTTCTAAAATAATTTAAAATAATTTAGAATTATTTTTATATTTTATTATTTTAAAGAATATTACAGCTGATCTTTGTCTGACTTGTTTGAATCTCAAAAGAAATAATTTTTTGCTTTAAAGATAAGAGCTAGCTACCCACAGCTTGTATTTCCAGCATATTGTATCTTCTCAGTACAATTAGAAGCAGTCTCTGTTGCAAGGCACTCATTTAGACTCTGACCTAGGGCTGAGATTAAACAATTCCTTCACAAGTTTGTCCCTGTGTTGGCACATTTGATGCATTGCTGATCCAATTAAGTTTTCACACAATGGCTGTATTGTTACTGCAGGACTTCTTTGTTTATTAACCTTTCTTGGGGAGAAATTCCTTCCCTAACCTTCAGCAGATTGGACATATGTTAATGTCCCACCATGGGGAAGGAGCAGAGTCAGGAGGAGGGGAGGTGACAGGGCTCAGGCGAGGGGAGTCAGCACTTTGTGGGCTGGAGCAAAATTAAAGATTCCAGCTGGTAATAGAAATATCTTTTATCCATCTGTTCTTCCATTAAAGCTGTCCACGTTGGGTGTTTTCTGCAACCTTGAGTCACCCGTGTTGCTGTGGAAATGGATTTGGCTCTCCTGTGCTGGTGACATTTCACCCCAGCTGTGTTTGGGCTCTGCTGGATGGAATCACGGAGGGGTTTGGGTGGAAATAGAGCTCAAAATGTACCCACAGGCAGGGACACCTTCCTCAATCCCAACCTGGTCTTGGACACTTCCAGGGATCCAGGGGCAGCCACAGCTTTTCTGGGTACCCTGTATCAGGGCCCCCCTCACAGCAATTAATGTCATTTAATCGCTTGCAATGTTGTTTCTGCTCCTTCCCTGACTCGTGTCTGATGTGTAGTGCCAGGATTTTGGCTATGGGAGTTTGCAGGATCCCTCTCTGTGAGTTCTTTTAGTATCCAGCAACACAATTACAATGATCCCTCTGAGTGCAGGCATGAAATCCTCTGATTTTTGTTTCCTGCCGCTGCTTCTCCCATGCCAATTCTGGCAGGCTGAGAAGTAAACCTGCTGTAAAGTATTAGTGAAGCACAGCCTCCTCTTCAGTTCCACAGGAACAGCAGCAGGAAGGGACATCAGGTAACTGAAGCATCTCTTTATTGTAATTTCTGTGCTCCAGGCCTCTGCCCCAAGCCCAAAGCACCAGCTTGACTCTGTCCCTATCAGCGAGACACTACTGACACACTTAAGTCAGGATTTATTCCTGGGGTTCAATGCATGTGTGCCTTGGATCAGGGCCTGCACAAACATGAACAGTAAAAAGTTTGCTTTTCATGACTTTAAACAAACCCCAGACTTATTTCCTCTTGGCTCTGTCCTGTAGCCAAAGCTTTCTGACCCTGTTCCTTTGCTCTGCTGCATCGACCCTGGAGCAGCCCAGGACAGCCCAGACTGTGCAGCTGATTTCCCTGCTCAGATATTTGCCACATCCTCCAGGAATTCTGGATTTAAGCAGCAGCCTGGCTGAGAACAAGCTGTGGGGAAGGATGTTTGGCTCTCTGGGAACAAAAGCAAATGGCTGCTTTAGGCTTTACCCCGGTGTTTGCTGTGCTTTGACTGCTCTCTCTTGGAAATGGCACCTGCTGTGGCCACAGCAGCCTTGGAGAGCAGGCAGAGCTCCCTCAGAGATGAAAAACCTCGGAAAGAGCTGGGAAAGAACAAGGCCGGCTCCTGAACTCAACACACGGTTCTGTTCCATCATTTAAAGGGAATCTTCTTTCCTCTAGTGATCCCTAGAAGTATGGATTATTCATTCCAGCATCTCAGCTCCATTGGTCATCTCTTGGGGAGCTGAGGAAGAGGGAAAATCCTCAAACTCCTTGGGCATCCTTGGCAATCCAACAGCTCAAACAGAGGCAGGCAGCAGCATCCCATTCCCTTCCCTTTGGATGTTCACCAGCCACAGCTCTTCCACGACATCCCAAGAGCACAGTGAGCCCAACCTGGAGGGGTTTTGTGCCTCCTGAGGACCTCCAGTTCTCCCAGAACTGCCCTATTTTATTTTTTTTTAATGCCTTAGATATTTTTAGCTGTTGAGTGACAAATTTAGTTAATGCATTCAGCTCTGACGTCAAAGCCAGAGCCAGTGGGTAGCTGGAATAGCTAACATTTTATTTAATCATCTTGCTAAGCAATTTTTTTCCCCTTTCCTTTCTTTTTCTAGAGGATCTAGAAAGGCAGTTCAAGCTGGGCCAGACTGTGACTGCAGGGGAAGGTTGGTTTGTTTTGGTCTCCACGAGAAGCCTCATTCCCCGCCTTGTTGCTCTTCAGGCAATGACTTTTGTTGGAAAAGTGAGGCTGAGATGCTTTGCTGTAGGTGTGACATCATCAAAAGGTTGTTGTTGATAACTGCTCAGTTGTGTTTGTTCCTTTTTGGGCCTGGTGCATGGAGGAGGGGAATTACAGAGCAATTACTGAGTTCTTGTTCTGCTCCCTGGTTCACACCCCGGGGAGTTGAGTGCTGGAATTTCACTCATTTGTCCCTTCCTGAATCTGCCAGTGCTGGGTTTAACCATCAACTGTGCCTGTCCCGTGACATGAGCCATGTGGGGAGCTGCTGTGGGAGTTAATCCAAGGAATAACTGTACAAAAACCACCCTCCACGAGCACCAAAATGTCATTATCACTATTAGATCTGCATGCAGAGGTTCTGCCTCAAGTTGCATTCTTGCTAAAAGAGAAGGAACAAAGATCTCCACTCAAACAGCTCCAGTGAGAGTACAGGCACATAATGCTGGGGGATTTTGAGTCTATCTCTTTTTAATGAGTTTTTCCTGCTCAGCTTTCTCTTGGAAGGGAGTTTCTGGAGGAGCTGCTTGGTTCCACACTTCCACAGGGAAGGGAACCTGTGCTTTGGCCCTTGGCACTGCTGTGGCTGTGGTAAAGTGTTGGGTTTCCCTTTCCTACCACATCCCCTGAGGAAAGGGGAACACGAGGCTGCCTTTGGGGCTGCCTGGAGATGGAGCAGCTGTGCTGCTGAGGTGTGGTGTGCTCAGAGAGGGCTAAACCCCAACTTGCATCCTGCTGGCTCTCAACAGCCAGCTAAAGTCTGTGAGCATCTCCACACCGAGTTAAACCTCCAGGATAATGCAGAGGAGAGGTTCCACAGGCAGCTTTGGAGCTGGGTAATTCTTCCCCTAAAGCAGCCCCAGGACTTGCTGGAGCCTTGGCTGTGCTCTGAGGTTGCTGTGAGCTGTGTAATGCCGTGGGACAGCCTTGTTTGCAGAGCACTGAGGTGACAACATCCATGGCAATCCCAGTGCCAGCTCTTCCCAGCCCGCCAGATGGGGACAAAAACTCTCTGCTGGCTCCAGGTGACAGTTTGGGCTCAGCTAGTCCTGGTTCTCTGTGGTCCCTGCTCAGCCTTGGCTCTGGTTAAGCCGTGCTTGGAGCTTGGTGACATCCTGATGTTGTTTCACCTTCTGTGCTAGAGGAGCAAAGATATTTTGGGGCTCCCACAGGCTCAACGTGAGGAACACCTCAAATCCTCCTGGGAGCTGGGTCTGGTTTCCCTATTCCCTTGACTTTGCTTCTGCAGGCAGAGCTGGGACAGACAACAGCACAGCAGAGCCCTCCAGGCTCTCTCATTTGCAGAGGATATTGGTAAAAGTGACTCCAGGGCCCCTCTCAAGCAGCTTCTGCCTGTTTTGCCTTCTGTGATCCACCCAGTGCTCCCTCCCATCATTCCAGCTCTTCCTCTAGGCTCATTCTCCAGGTAACAATGTTCTTTCTCTGCAACAGTAAACCCAAACATTTTTCTCAGCAGACAGGTCTCTTTGTGCCATTATGTGATTTTATATCTTTTTGTCTTTGTAAATGAGCGCTGCTGCAATCTGCATTAAAGGAGATATTTAGGGGGTCTCAGAGGAATTCAAGGATTGAGGTCTGGGCACTGTTGATGCAGAAATGAGGTGGTTTTATGATTTATGTGCAGCCCAGTCTAAATTAGAGCTCTGACCAGCACTGCTTCAGCCAGAGAGTGATGACTTTCTCCCCTGAACTGATTCCTGTCAAGGGTTCTGCTGGGATTCCTCCTTTCTCTCTGCCTAGTGAGCACATCAGGCAGGTGAGCTCAGCTGGAGCTTGCCAAATATTTTAATTCTGCCCTGCTCTGGCTGTTGCAAAGCTCAGCACATTTATACTGAAGTGAAGGTCAGCTGCACCAACTTTCTTCAGCCCAACAAATACTTGAGGAAGGACTTTGAGCGTTGTGTTTTCACCCAGGACCTTCCAAGCAGAGTTTATAGTTAAATTCTCCTCAGGACTGGGATGCCTGCAGGTACCACTGTGGTATAAATACCACAATTTTTCTGTTTTCTGGGAGAAGGAGTTAGGCTTGTTCATAGTTTTCCTGCTCTTTATGGGGCAGAAGATCCAGGCCAAGCTCAGAGCAGCTCAGCACAGCTCTGAAGTTCCAGCCAAGAGCTCTACATGGTAATGAAGCTGCATCTGTGGCTCTGAGCACGCCATGAAGTCAATGCCTCCAGTTCCTCAGCAGACACCCCCTGCCATGGTATTTATAGAGTACCTGCTGGTGGGTGGTGTGATTCTTTCTTGTATTGCTGCTTTTTTTTTTTTTTTTTTTAATTTTTAAAAAATTTTCATTCATGAAGGAAGAGGCTGCGCCGCCCACTCGGGAGCGGGGCCGTACCCTGAGCTCTGCAAGGCTCCGGTCCCTCCCTCAGGGAGCAGCTCTGCAGGGAGCTGCTGAGGATTCCAGCTGGGGATGGATGAATTCCCACTGCCCTGCCTTGTCTGGGTGCCTCATGGGACTGTCCTCACCCAGGCTGAGCTGATTTGGGTTTTTGGACCCCAGCTCCTCTGCTCTGTGCTTGCCGCTCTCTGTGTGAATCTCTCTGCTCTTCTCAGATAGACAGACCAGGAGTTTTCTGTTCATTTGCCACATTTTCCCTTCTGTAAATCAGGGCTGCTTTACCAAAGTCCCAAATTTTACACTCAGAATCCCTTTTTGCTTTTTTTTTTTTCCTTCCCCCACATCACTCCACCCCTTCAGCAGCTTCCCCAGCATCTCCAGCTCCCACTCCCGCTCGCCTGCGGTCCTTCCTTGCCGGGTGTTCCTCGCCCCCTTCTCCCTGACAGCTTCTCTGCTGTTCCTGATGAACCCTGATGCCTTCCCCAGGCCTACGCCACCCTCTTGGTTTCTCTTCCACGCTGGGGCCTTCCTGGGGAAGGAAAAAAAGCAACTTCCCTTTGTTTAAGGTAAAGGGAAGTCTCTCTACCTGAGAGCCCCTCCAGCACCGCCCCGAGCCAAGCGAGGGAAGGGAGCTGAGACAACTCCGGGGCTCTGCGCTCTTCCCCTCGGATCCACAGCATGGAAAAGGGATAAAGCTGCATCCCCCAAAGCTTTTTCCGAGGTGCCAGACTTGGAGCACCGTGTCTGAGCACGGGCAGGTGCCGTGAGGTGCCAGCAGACCTCAGAGGACCCCGTCCCGCTCCTGCCTGGCACCCTCCCAGCCCGGTCCTGGCAGGCAGCAGCTCTGAGACACACGGATACCGGCCTGCCAGGACCTGGATCAATCCCACTGGCTTCCCACAAGGCCCCAAGCAGCCATCAGATGGTGGTTGAGCATCCCTGCTGCGCTGGGCTGGCCTGGGACCAGCGGCTCGTGGGCTGGGCACGTGCTGGCCGGTGCCCCCAGCACGGCCCTGCCAGCTGGCATTTTTGGCCTTGCCCTTCCTCAGGGACAGGGAATGAAAGTTCCATCAAATTCACTGAGTGTGGGATGAGTTATGTTCAGAGGACAAAGTTATTTTGTTGGTTTTTAGAGAGCGGCTGAGCACACGAGTGCGCTTTGGGGTGAAGCTGGGATGTGAAGGAGAAAAAAGAATGGCTGTTAATTGGAGAAAAACCTGGATTCATCCCATGTAACTTTAAAACTTGAATGATACACCCCCAGTGGACAGAATTCTTTGAAGGAATAAACTTCTGGCTGCTTGTACCCACAAGCCTTTTAAATCAGCAAATCCAGGGATCAGTCTCCTTACCTTTTCTTGTCTAATTTCACAAAGATTTTCTTTTTTTTCCTCCTCTGAAATCTAATAACAGAAAACATTTTGAAGAAATTAAGTCAATTTAAGCAGTGAGCTGGAGAGAGAACGCTTCCTCCAGCTCCCAGTCCATCTCCATCCCTGCCAGGAGAAAGCTGAATGGAACTTGCAGGGAGGCAAAGGCACAGCAGGGCTGGAGTCCTGCTCAGGGGGCTGAGTTTGGGTACCTGGGATTGAGCCCTGCCGAGCTCTGCCACATGGGACTGCTCACAGCTGGGGACAAATCTGAGCTGTTCTCCTCCTGGGGACACTTTTGTCCTGTGGGGATGAATTTTGTTACCAACAGCCCCTGAGCACAAGGGATAAGAATGGGAATGGATGCCAGGAGTGGAGGTGGCAGGAGGGCTGAAACCAAGGCCCTGAAAAAGTTTTTTTAGGCAAAAGGTTTGAGGACTTGAGGACAAATTCTCCCAAATTTAGGAGCACTCGAGCCAAACCAAGTCAAGGCAGCTGCTTTCAGCCTTCCTGAGATCTTGGCTCACCAGACAGGAGATGCAGTTCGGGATGTCCATAATGAACTTGGGGTTTGCATCCCTTGTAGCCCCCTCAGGGACAAGCCAGAGACCTTCCTGTGGGGTTTGGCAATGGGGGGGCACTGGAAGGCTGGGACACGTGGCAGTGCTGGAAACACAAACACCTGAGGGCTGTCCCCAGCCCCTCTGTCTCTGGGACACCTGCAGTGACAGGTTTGTGTGTCACAAAAGAGAACCGAGCAGCGTTTGGCTGATTCTCCCAGGTGCAAAGGCAGAGGGAGGAGCTGGGCAGGATCGGGAGAGGGGCTGAGAGAGTTGTGGGGAGGGAGCTCCTGCTGCTCTGAGCTGTCCTGGGATGTCTGAGGGCTCTGGATAATGACCCCAAACCTCTTCAGGGTGGGCTCTGCTCACTGCTGCAGCACTGCCAGCTCCTGCAACCATAAGGGCTAAAACTTTCTGTGTTCTATTTTTTCTGGGCTATTCTCTTAAGAGTTTGACTTGGTGATCCCCGTGGGTCTCTTGGACTCAGAATATTCTTTAATTCCATGCTGCCCATGAGTTTTTTTGTTATTCTTTGCTTTTTAAGGAAATGTCTCCTGTCTATCAGTGCTCTTTGCTGCAGAGCAGAGTTTCAAACCAGCCTTCAAATGTACAAGGAGAAACCTGATGGGAGCTCTTGCCAAGCCCTCTGTGTTCCCCAGGCTGAGTGCTGAGCTGTGAGCACATGGCATTGTCACCAGGGTCACTGGGACAGACCCCAGCCACTGAATTTCACTTCAGGTTTGCTGCTGCAAACGTAAGCTGTGAATTGCTGCCTGGAAGTGTCAGGCTGTCCTCCCGTATCGATGGCGTTCCGAGCCGGTATCACCAATCCCACGCCATAAAATCATGATTAGGAGGGAGACAATAAACAGAGCAGCCATCACTGATGCCACAGAACGCATTCTGCCCTTCCAATATCAATTTTTCCATTTCCTTTTCTAATTTCTAGTAATTGAGCTCAATGAGCCTGCTTGGAGCTGATTTCTCGATCTAGTTTTCTTTACATCTATTCCTGATTTTTGGCCTCGCTCCAGCTGCTTGCTTGATGGTGCATTTTATTTCAGCTTCTTAATTTGCTGTTAGAGTTGTCAACACCGCGGGGCCCCCTCGCTGCTCTGCTCCGCTTAAGTGGAGTGGATCTATTCCTTGGATTTGTTAACCTCTTGCTCGCTGCTCCTGCCATGACCCCAGCGGGTGTCACCAGGGGACATCAGGTGAGTTGAAACAGCCAGGGTGGGGCTGTGCTGCTGGATGAGCTGCGAGAGGGAACGAACCACAGAGTTTGGGATGAATTTACCGGGATTTTGGGATGTTGGTGATGTCCTGGTACAACTCCCAGCTGCCCCACCCTCAAAGAGACAAAGGGAGAGGGGCTGTTCCCTCCTTCCCCATCCCCATCGGGGATTTACCCATTGGGGAAATGTGTTCGGCTTGCAAACGGAGCTGCTGCAGGTAGGGATCACCCAGCATGGGTGCAGGGAGGTGAAATCCCCCTGGCTGCAGGAGGATGCTGCAGAGCAGAGCTGCCCCGGCGCTGCTCGCAGCTGGCTCGCTGCCCGTGCAGTTCTTTCATGCTGCTTTTTGTTGATGCAACAGAAAGCATTTCCATCTTCTCTTTATCCAAGGAACAGACAGGATCCAATCAGGCTTGTGATGAGGCAAAACAAAAATATGAGGCATAAAGCAGAAGCACAAATGCTTGCCTTCATGATTTCTTTCATCCCCTCAGTGGCTCAGGGTTTTATGGCTTCACAGAACTTCCCCCAGCACATTTTTTTCTTGCAGTGCCCATTTAAATTTTTCAGGGCTTGGTTATGCTGGCAGAAAGGAGATGTTTTGCAGGTGTCCTGCTACATTTTCACTTTTCCAGAAGATCTCTTTTGACACAGCATGTTCTCTTAGGCACTGCCACGCCAGTTGAAATGTCCCAGCTGGTTTGTGTTCGCTGCTGCCTGGATGGAAAAAACTGCTCCTGGAATGTGTGATCCCCCACGGGCTGATTTTCTTTTTATTTTAATTTTTTTTCTTTTAAACTCTGGTGTCAGCCCTTTGGGTTGTGGTGTGGGGAGCTCTGGACACTGGGGCCGTGCTGTTGCCTGGTGGCTGTTTGAGACATCCTGTTCCATTGCTCACGGGGGAATCGTCACCGGGAAAATAAAGCCCATGTTTGGAGCCAGTTACTCAAATACTGCTCTGCTGCTTTGGCTGAATCATCACCCCCATGCACATAATCACTGTTTATTGTTTACCTTGCTCCTGAATTAATCAGCCACTTTGGAGGGGAGGAAGGAAGAAGCAATTGTTTAACCTTGCTGGTGGCAAAACCTCTTTGGGCTCCTTAATCCTGCAGAGTCACTTCTGCATCTCGGGCAAAACATCTTCCCTTGCATTTCACCCGTGGGGCTCACGGTCTGGCACACTGTTGGGATTATTCCGTGCTGGAAAATGTCTCACTGGGCTTGCTTTTGGGTAGGAATTATGGAAAATAAGTTTGATGTTGCTGTGTTGTGTGATCTAGTGAGGAATGGGGAAGAGCAACAAACTCTGCCGTCGTTATCTGGGTTTTGGGGACAAAAGGGATGAGCAGGAGAGGTGTGGTTGTGCTTGGGGTGGGGTTCAGAGTGGGCTGTAAAACCAAAGGTGCAAATCAGCCGCTCTCAGGCAATGCTATCAGTGCCACAGCTCCTTTGGCAGCAAAGAACCCGACTGCAATTCCTTTCTGTTAATGAGCCACGAGAGGATTTCACTGCTGCTGTGTTTTCTCCCCTCGAACACAGACATCTGCAGGAGATGTACAGCAGCCCACTTGTAGCTTGAATAAAGAGTGTTTAGAGCTTGATGGTAATGGAAAAAACCCAGTGATGGTTAATACTTTCTAGCTTTAATTCTCTGCTGGATACTTGTATTGGCAAAGGCTGTCCACCCTTGGAGGCAAGTGGGTGTTGATTTGCATGGAAAGAAAGACACAAGATGAAGTTAGGATGCAAAGTAGAAAAAGAAATTTGCCATTAATTGGAGAAAAACCTGGATTCATCCCAATTATCTTAAAGTTCTTGAGTGATGTACCTGCACTGGAAGATCAGGAATCAGAGGTGTCTCCACACAGTGGAATTGCCTCAGGGGGCACCTCTGTGAATTGAGGAGGGAGAAATTTGGGAAATTGCACAAGGGCAGCTGCTGAGCTGCTCTGCCTGAGGTGTCCTTGTGCAAACCCTCCGTGGCCCTTTGTGCTTCCCTTTCCCCCCAGTGAGGAAATAAAACCGGATGTGGAAACAGAGAGAGATGGGATCACAAACCCCACGGAACGAATCCTTGGAAGCAGCCTTGGCTCATTCAGGTGGCTTTTGCAGTTTGCAGCGCAGCCAAGGAGCCTCCAGAGAGCTGCAGATTTGTAGGGCTGGGGCAGATTCCCATCCCTGAGCTTCCCCAGCCTGGATTCTGGGATGTGAGGACAGCGGGGTGGCACAGAGCCACCGAGCACGTGAGCCCAGGGACGCTTTCCATTGCTTATGCAGAGCACACCAACTGCAGCTTTTACAGCCCGAGGTAAAACTTTAATAGTTGTTTGATGGTAAATTTCCATGTCAGCTGCTCTGGAATTCGGTTGCAGGGCCGAGCCAGAAGCAGCATATTGCAGCGGGGGGATTCCTGGTTATGTGAGAGCCACAAATGTGACCCGGCAAGGCAGGGATCCAAGCGAGGAATGCAAAGTTTGACTGATAACTGTTGCCTCATTCCAAGATGCAAATGAAACACCAAATGTTCAAGTTCAAGCTGGGGTGGCAGCTTTTTTTTTTTTTTTCTCTCCCCTCTTGAAGGATCTGGCCACCCCCAGACTGGGTCTGATGCAGTTTCTTTCTTGAACATATTGAAGGCAGAATTCATCATCTTGGTAACTTTTTCCATATGGCTGTTATTCCTCCTGGAAATAGTTCTGTGTTTGGCTTCCTGTTCCCTGGTCCTCCCTTTTCATGTCTGATTTCTTCCTTTTTTTTTCTCTCTTTTTTTTCTTTTTTCTTTTTTTTTCTTGCCTGCTCGAGTGTGATTGTGGGTCCTTTGCAATTCATATCGTGGAAATGAGGCAGGGATGGGGATGAGGGCTGAGCAGGAGCTGCTCGGGCTGCGCTGCTGTCGTGGCGCTCACGTCTCCAGCCCACTTGCTCAGACGTACTCGCTCATCCACATGGATACAGGCTCAGTCATCCCAGCCTGCGTGCACACACTCATTCCCCTCCTTTGCCAAGTCCTCAGCTCCCCCTTGGAGCCCAGAAGCAGGAGAATTAAATCCCTGTAACTTTTGTGTCACGTCAGAGCTGCTTTGTGTGGCTGTGCTGGAAGGGACGGAGCTTCCTGGGCCTCTGCTTCTCGATAAAATCAGACCTGCAGCGTGTTTTGTGCTCCTTTATTAGAGCAGAGCTTCATCTTTGGATGTTGGGCCTGGGCAGAGAACTGGGCCTGTTCATTGCAGTGAGTCCTGAGTGGATCCTACAGGTGGAACTCAAGCAGGAGAGGGTTTGTTGACAGGGGTGCCTCCCCCAGCCTCTGGTTTCCTGGCTGTCCCGTGACTCTCACCTGCTGCTGGAGTAGCCTCTGCTGGAACAACCTTGAGGTGTTCTCTGCTGCTGAAATCCCTGCACGAGTGCCAGGGCCTGACTCTGCCAGGGCACTGCTCAGGGCTGGGGGCTCTGCTCAGCCTGGGGGGTTGCAAAGTGATGTTTGGCAGCATAAATTTGCTTTCCATGGAAGTGAGGAGCTGCTCCCAAACTCTGGAGAGAGAAGCGGAATTTTGGCCACCCTCCCACACTGATCTGCCTGACACTGTGTGGCACAGGAGGGAATCAGCTTGGAATGCTTGCTGGGCAGACTGGGATGGTCCAGCTGAGAGCTCTGAGGCTGTTTTGAGCTGTGCTCAGCAGCAGCCACGTCTCCAGCAGTGCCAGGCAGTGGCAGCGCCCCACTGGTGCCAAGCACTGACCTCATGGGGACGTCTGGCACAGCACAGGTCAAGCTCTCAGTGTCCAGATGGCAGCAAATTGCCCATTAGGTGAATAATTGTGTTTTCTGGAAGGGAACAGGCCCTGAGGCTGACCTGTGTTCCCAGGAGATGCTGCTTGATCGGCTCAGATGTTGTCCTGGAGCCTTTGGAGAACACGGAATGCTCCTGGCGCTGCTGGGTGAGGGTGGTGCCCTCTGTGCACATGCAATTTGTGGCAGAAAAGGCATTAAAGCATCTTTATTTCTCTATTGGGTGACATTAGAAGGGACATGGAGACCAAGGAAAGCTTGGCTGTTGGAGCTGAAGCATTCCTGAGCTCCTGGCTGGGGGAGCCCTGAGGTTCAGAGGGGTTCTTGTGTATCATGGGGAGCTCATGAGCTCCATGTAGCAAACAATGGTGAATCATGTCCCTGGGAGCAGGCAGGAAGGGATCAAAGCCCCTGAAATGAGGAGGGAAGAATCCCAAACTGAGCTGTCTTGGCCAGGAGCTGGTTCATGTGGCAGATCCCAGACAGGAGGGGCTGTAAGAAAAACCCAAATTATTGGCACAGGTTTCTTGGCAGATGTTCCCCCAGAGCCCCCAGGAATGGGCTGCCAAGGACACACCAGGACCATACAGAAACTACCGGGCTGGCCTGGTAAAGCTGGGCTTGGGGGTCTCTGA